>NC_134207.1:156145542-157416375 GCF_965140235.1 Caretta caretta | reverse complement strand
TCACATCCCCCCCACCCCCATACACACACAAACTCACTCTCCTGCTGGTAATAGCTCATCTAAACTGACCACCAAAGAGTGGTCAGTTTAGATGAGCTATTACCAGCAGGAGAGTGAGTTTGTGTGTAATAGCTCATCTAAACTGACCACTCTTTGGTGGTCAGTTTAGATGAGCTATTACCAGCAGGAGAGTGAGTTTGTGTGTGTATGGGGGTGGGGGGGATGTGAGAAAACCTGGATTTATGCAGGAAATAGCCCGACTTGATTATGTAAAGAGTTGTCACTTTGGATGGGCTAGCACCAGCAGGAGAGTGAATTTGTGTGGGGGGGTGGAGGGTGAGAAAACCTGGATTTGTGCTGGAAATGGCCCACCTGATGATCACTTTAGATAAGCTATTACCAGCAGGACAGTGGGGTGGGAGGAGGTATTGTTTCATATTCTCTGTGTATATATAAAGTCTGCTGCAGTTTCCACGGTATGCATCTGATGAAGTGAGCTGTAGCTCACAAAAGCTCATGCTCAAATAAATTGGTTAGTCTCTAAGGTGCCACAAGTACTCCTTTTCTTTTTGCGAATACAGACTAACACGGCTGTTCCTCTGAAACCTTCCCTTTTCTTGGTATTCACTATTGGCTAGCATAGGTGGCTCCCTGCCTAGGGTGTTGGCTTTTGTGAATCCTGTCCTCAGGTGCTCAGCTCTCCCTGTGTATTGAGTGTATAGGGAGCCTCAGATGCCTAACTCCAGGCTGTGAATTCCACTGGGCAGCAGTGTGCCTACCCAATAAGCTTTGTAAGCCCCCGGGGTGGATCTAGCCCTTAATGTTAAAGTAAGTTTGATTTTTGGATATGCGAGCCTTGACAATGTCCCTTTAAATTCTTTTTATTAATTTATATTCAGCCAACGGTGCACAAGACACAAGAGCGAAAGTTACTGCTAAGGGGCCAGACTAATCCCTGTTACTTCTCCCTAACAACAGGTATCCCTGAGACCCCCTCTCTTGGATGACAGTACCCCACTGCAGGGTATCCTGCAGAAAAAGGAAAGAGCTGGGGGCTGTATTATTTTTCCCAGGTAATCTCCACCAAAATTGTGGTGGGGGCAACGTGTTTCTCCTAGCTCTGGTCCTACCAGGCAGGAGCCAACTAATTTTCTGTCACTGGCAACTCTCAACCTGCAGGGTGCTGGGAAAATGAGGAAATAGCTGTCTCCCTCCTCCTGTGTGGGAGGAGTGTGATCTGCACATGGATCTAGGGTGCAAACTCTATCCTGAAATATCTATGATCCTTTCTAGTTCAAAGTATACTGGAAGCTCAGTACATTGCAGAATGGACTGTATCCCATCTAATGGCACATCCTCATTATAACCCATCAGTTTAATGGATTCTTCGATGTACTTTACATTATGTTCAGATGCTGCATTTCAAAACGAAATCAAACATCCTAAATGTATTATTGTTTGCAAACTTGTGAACCCTGCAGCTTTGCAGCTGTTACAATAGTTCGAATAGTTTGACCTCTCTCCAATTTTAAAACTCCTCCACATATCTAACTGGATTTTGAAACTGCTGAATGGATTTCAAAGTGCTCACAAAAATGAGAGAAGCCAGGACTCCTTATCTTGTACGTGCCAGCTACAGTCATTTCACAGGAAGGACATTTTTCCCCTCCTACTTGTAATTTTACTTTTTCTTCCCTTCTCTAGGTTTTTTTTTTCTTTTTTTTCCCTCCTGATTGCAGTGTTGTTCCTTTACTTCAACATTATTTGTAACATGATTATTTGATATCTGGATGGACGTTCCATTACTTTTCTATCTTTTTGTTTACTCACATCCTTTAAATGGGGGAGGGTTAGGTTGGTATAGCTACATCTCTTAGGGAGGTGGATTTTTCACATATCTATGCAAACGTAATTTCACAGGTTAGACCAGCCCTCAGTGTTTTCCAAGTGCTTAGTGATCCTCCTATGTAAGGTGCTAAATAAGTGCCAGTTACTATTGATATAGGCTGGGCATAACCACCACCCTTCATTGTAGATAGTTTTAAGATGCCATTAAGCTCCTTTATGGAACCACGTAGCTGAAACAATAGGACCCTCCACTCTAACACATGTACCTATCACCATCCAAAACAAAGGCACAAGGAGGTGGAGGGGTTTTACTAGATATTGTATTAGTAGGTGAGAGAGAGAGAGACAAAACCAGACTGAGGCCTGGTCTACACCAAAAACGTAGGTTAACCTAAGTACATATCACTCAGGGGTGTGAGAAATGCACTGACCTACGCCCTGGTGTAGACAGCTCTGTCTCCTGGGAAGGTGGGTTTACTACAGCAATGGAAGAACCCCTCCTGTTGCTGTACAACAGCTACACTGCTGTATTTCTAGTGTAGAGTTACCCACAGAGAAGGAGCAGAAAGCCAAGGAAGCAGCCGAAACAAATGTGACCCTGAGAAAAGCCTAGGGATAAAGAGCTTTGGAGGAAAGTGCTGGTTGAAGGAAGCTTGAACCTGTGAGCAAAGAAATTGTCTCCTGCTGTTTGATTCCTCTTGTGTTCAGGGAAACAGGACTTTGTACATTCCTTGTAAATAAACAGGATTGCACCAAAGAAATACATGACTCATCATCAGTTTTTCCTTCTAATGGAAAAAGGATGCTTTTGGCTAGCTGCTCAGGTCAAAAAGCGGTAAAATGACAGTATGATTAAATATTGTTCCACTGTGGGTTTATGTATTAAAGACAAAAGCCCCATCAATAGAGATGAAAGCTGGACAGTTACAGCAGCTTCAATTCTACCTAGACCGCTAAATTGTACTTTGAGACCTACAAAGCTGATCTGTGCCTTTGCTTTCTTTGGTTTATTTTTCAAACATAAATTTGTTTTGGAATTTTTTTGTTTTCCTTTCTTTCCGAAAAGAAGCCATTCCACATGATGTTGCTTACTAACGTTTTTGTTGCTTTTGAAAATTCTTTTGCAATTCTGCAGGCAGGATATATTGTAGTAACATTTGCCTGCTGCTGCTTACCTTCCCTTTAGTACTTTTTGTTGTTTGGATGTGTTGAGAATTTTTCTATGCCCAATTTCTGTGACTGTGCTTCATTAAGAAAAGAGTTTATCCAAATGCCTGTCTTTATTTTGCTTTTCGTGATTGCAAACATCTGTCGTAACTTTATTTTCTTAATCATGGGAAAATAATTTTTTCTCCGGGGTAATACAGTACAGAAGAAGGAAAAAGCTCAACTGTCTTTAATGTCTTTTTTTAAATTTATTATTATTGTTATTATTTTTTAAGTGTTGGCCCCTTCTTTATGCACAAGAGAACATGGGGTCAGCTATTGCTTTCTTCAAGACAAAATCCAATATCCATTCTCAATAGTCACTGAGTTGGATAGACTGGGAGCTTTATTTCATTCTTAAACCAAATCTTATCCAGGTATTGGAGAGTTTGATTGACTGACTAGGAGTAGGTTTTTTGGGTCAGTTTCGTCATCACCTTATCTTAGAACAGTGGTTCCCAACCATGGGTATGTTTGCCAGGACTTCAAGTTTTTGACCTGGTATCAGTCTTGACTGCAATTTCCCTCATTACTAGCACATTAAAGGAAACTGTAAGGAAAAAAATTCGGTTTGTGCCCCTCATTTCTTTAGAATATAAAGAAAAACGCACAAAAACAGTTTTGTTCTGCTTTTTGTTTACGTTGGAAATTCAGGTCCTGCAAGACTGTAAAGCAACTGAGACGTGATAGAATATTTGGAATTCACTTTTCCAACTTTGTGAGTGGTCACCTAGAACACATGGTGTTGATTCTGTTTTCTTGGTTGGATGGACTAGTCTATATAAATTATTTTTGCTGCTGTCTGAAATGACTGTGGTTTTGTCACTGAATTAATTTCATTTCTTGATTGAATGAATCTTACTCATGAGCCTGAAATTTTCTATTTGCAACTATGTTTAGGGACAAAACTCTGGTTGTCTGCAATTTGCTCCCTCGGTTTAGCCAATAGATAGCACTGCACAGAGGAAAGGGATGTAACCACACCAGCCTAGGAACAGCTGCCAAGTGTTTTTTTGGAGCTCCGTGTGTGGCATTCTTATACAAATTGTCTAACAGGTTAATTTGCATATTTGCAACTACTTTGCATATAACCCTGAACTGCAGCTAAAAACATTGTGTGGCTTAGTGCTTGGGAGCCCTGGTGAAAGAAGCCCTCTGTTTATTTACATGGCAGAAGCAGGGCAAGCTTCCCACACACATCTCCCCAACAGGAGCAGCTCATTCTCCATGGCTCATGGAGTTCTTGCCCTCTTTCGAGAGCCTGCCAGTTAGTGCGAAGAGTGGTGATGTTGGAGCTGGAACTGAGAGTCACTAAGCTCCTCTCAGAAGAGACCACCAAGAATCCATTAGATCAGAATAACTTGTAACCCCTATGGAGATGGGCTGGATTCAGATTGGTGATCTACAGGTAAAGGTCCATTAGCAGTGCCCTAAGGCATTCAGCATCCGCTAAGAGCTAATGTTACACCCTTCAGAATGAGACTGTTCTTCTGGAAAGACAAATTTTGACTTTTTTTTGGAGTGTCCACATCCATTCTCTGCACACAGTGGCAACATCTCCCACACAATATTCTTCATCTTCTCCAGACAAACTCTATTATTAGCAGTAAATAGAGTTGGTTGGGAATTCTTTGACTAAATTTGTTTTGTCAAAAAATGATGATTCATCAAAACTAAAACATCTTTGCAGGTTAGGGCTCTCACCTTGCTGTTGGCTATTCTTGGGGAGGTGTCTCTCTCTTACTCTTGTTTTTTCACAGCATTTTTTTGAAAGGTCTTGATTTTGTTCCAGTTAGAACAACGCTCCTGCTAATACTGCCTAGAATGATGTTGCAAAGAAAAAAATGGAACAGTATTACATTGTTGACTCATTTAGTTTGTGATCCACTATAACCCCCAGAGCCTTTCCTGTAATGCTCCTCCTTAGGTAGTCATTTTCCACTTTGTGTTTTTGCAATTGATCATTCCTTTCTAAAAGTAATACTTTGCATTTGTCCTTTTTCAATTTCATCTTATTTATTTCAGATCACTTCTCCAGTTTGTCAAGATCATTTTGAATTCTAATACTGTCCTCCAAAGAGCTTGTAACCCCTCCCAACTTGGTATTGCTTGCAAATTTTATAAGTTCTCTTTATGCCATTATCCAAATAATTTATGAAGATCTTGAACAGAACTAGACCCAGGACAGATCACTGCAGTACTCCACTCAATATACCCTTCCAGTGTGACTGTGAACCATTGATAACTACTCTCTGAGTATGATTTTCCAATCAGTTGTGCACTACCTTATAATAGATTCATCTAAGCTATATTTCCCTAGTTTGCTTATGAGAAGGTCATGTGAGACAGTATCAAAAGCCCACTAAAGTAAAGTATATCACATCTGCTGCATCCCTTCACCCACAAGGCTTGTTACCCTGTCCAGAAGAGTATTAGGTTGGTTTGACGTGATTTGCCCTTGACAAATCCATGCTGACTGTTACCTAGATACTTTAAAAATTGATTAATTTGCTCCATTGTCTTTCTGCGTATTGAAGTTAATCTGATTGGTCTGTAATTCCCTGCTTATTCCCCTTTTGATAGGTGCTATATTGGCCCTTTTCCAGCCCTCTGGGATCTGTCCTGTCCTCCACAAGTTCTCAAAGATCATGGCTAATGGCTCAGAGATGGGTATGCTGCCGTTAAAAACCTGCGGCTGGCCCATGGCCACTGTCTCAGGCTTGCGGGGCTTTGGCAGCGGGGCTGTTTTATTGATGTGTAGACTTCTGGGCTTGGGCTTCAGCCCAAGCTTTGGGATTCTCCCACCTCACAGGGTCCCAGAGCCTGGACTCCAGCCTGAGTCAGCTGGCTGGAACCAGCCAAGGGTTTTTAACTGCAGTGTAGACATACCCTCAGAGATCTCCTCAGCCAGTTTCTTAAGCATTCTAGGGTGTATTTCATCAGGCCCTGCTGACCTGAAGACCTCTAACTTGTCTAAATAATTCTTAACTTGTCCTTTCCCCATTTTAGTCTCAGATCCTGCCCCATTTGCACTGATGTTCACTGTGTTAGTCGTCTGATCGCGGCTAACCTTTTGGGTGAAAACAAACACAAAAGGCATTTTAACACTTTGAACATTGCTGCGTTTTCTCCTTTCTTCCTCATTGAGTAACAGATCCTACCCTGTTCTTAGTTTTCTTCTTGCTTCTAATGTATTTGTAAAATCTTTTTTTGTTACCCTTTATGTCCCTACATAATTTAATCTTGTTTTGTGCCTTGGCCTCTCTAATTTTGTCCCTCCATGCTTGTATTGTGGTTTTATATTCATCCTTTGTAATTGGACCTAGTGTCCAGTTTTCATGGGGTTTTGAGTTTCAGGTTGTTGAAGATCTCTGTTAATCTTGTCATACTTCCTATCTTTTCTATGTATTGGGATCATTTGCTCTTGTGCCTGTAATAATGCCTCTTTAACAAACAACTGCCAACACTCCTGAACTCTTCTTTCCCTCAGAATTACTTCTAATATTACCCCCAGCTTCACACTCTTGACAACTGGAGTGCAGGTTGTCACGGAGTGTGGGGGAGTCCAGGCCCTGCACCCCTCTTCCTGGGATCCACTGAGACTCTCAGCCAGCCAGTAAAACAGAAGGTTTATTGGACAACAGGAACACAGTCCACAACAGAGCTTGTGGGTACAACCAGGACCCCTCAATCACGTCCTTCTGGGGGAGCAGGGAGCTTAGACCCCAGCCCTGGGGTTCCCTGTGTTCCTCCCCCCAGCCTCCAAACTGCCAACTAAACCCACCCAGCAGGTTCCCTGCTGCAGCCTCTGTTCACATTCCTGGGCAGAGGTGTTACCTCTCCCTCCCCCTCCCCCTCCTGGCTCAGGTGACAGGCTCTCAGGTCTCCCATCCCCAGGGCACATTCCCAGGTCAACACTCCCCCCTCCCTGCTGAGTCACATCGTCACATCTCTCCCCCCTTCGAGACTGAACTGAGCGGGGTCACTGTGACCAGTGACCTGGGGAAGTTCGGGGCCCCCTCTCCGGGACAGCGCATCCGCTATCAGGTTGGCACTTCCCTTCACGTGGACCACGTCCATGTCGTAATCCTGCAGGAGCAGGCTCCATCTCAGGAGTTTGGCGTTGGCTCCTTTCATCTGGTGCAGCCAGGTCAGGGGAGAGTGGTCGGTGTACACGGTGAAGTGCCGCCCGAAGAGATAGGGCTCTAGTTTCTTGAGGGCCCACACCATGGCCAGGCACTCCTTCTCGATGGCCGCGTAGTGTTGCTCCCGGGGTAGCAACTTCTTGCTCAGGTACACGATGGGGTGTCTCTCCCCCTTTTCATCCTCCTGCATTAACACCGCCCCCAGTCCCGTGTCGGAGGCGTCGGTGAACACCACAAAGGGCTTGTCAAAGTCTGGGTTTGCCAGAACTGGGCCACTGACCAGAGCCTCCTTCAGCGCCCGGAAAGCCTCCTGGCACTGCTCGGTCCAGACCACCTTGTCTGGCTTCCCCTTCTTGCATAGCTCAGTGATGGGGGTGGCTATGGCGCTAAAGTGGGGCACAAATCTTCGGTAGTATCCTGCCATCCCAATAAAGGCTTGGACCTGCTTTTTGGTGTGGGGAGCGGGCCAGTCTCTGATCACCTCCACCTTGGCTGGTTCCGGCTTTAGGCGGCCGCTCCCCACCCGATGGCCCAGGTAAGACACTTCCGCCATCCCCACCTTGCACTTCTCCGCTTTTACAGTCAGCCCAGCCCCCTGGAGTCGGTCCAGCACTTGTCTAACCTGGGACACGTGGTCCTCCCAGGTCTGGCTAAAGACACAGATGTCATCAATATACGCCACGGCAAAACTCTCCATCCCCCTCAGGAGCTGGTCCACCAGGCGCTGGAAGGTGGCCGGCGCTCCCTTGAGGCCGAAAGGCAGGGTCAGGAACTCATAGAGCCCCAGAGGGGTGATAAAGGCCGATTTCAGTCGGGCATCTGCATCCAGCGGCACTTGCCAGTAGCCCTTTGTAAGGTCCATGGTGGTGAGGTACCGAGCTCCTCCCAGCTTGTCTAGGAGCTCGTCCGGCCTGGGCATGGGGTAGGCATCAGATACAGTGATGGCATTGAGCTTCCGATAGTCCACACAGAACCGGACCGACCCGTCCTTTTTGGGGACCAGCACCACCGGCGAGGCCCAAGGGCTGGCAGATGGCTGGATCACCCCCAAAGCCAGCATGTCCCGGACCTCTCTTTCCAGGTCCTGAGCAGTTTTCCCTATGACTCGGAAGGGGGAGCATCTTATCGGCGGGTGCGACCCGGTCTGCACCCGGTGGACAGTCAGATTAGTGCGTCCAGGCTGGTTGGAAAACAGCTGTCGGTACGGATGCAGCACCTCCCTGACCTCAGCTTGCTGGGCAGGGGTTAGCTGATCCGAGAGGGGAATTGTTTCCAGGGGGGAACCAGCTCTGGTCCCAGGGAATAGATCTACTAAAGGGTCATCTCCCTGCTCTTCCCACTGTCCACACACGGCCAACACCACATTCCCCCTGGCATAATATGGCTTCATCATATTCACATGGTACACCCGGCGGTGGTGCGCCCGGTTCGACAGCTCCACCACATAGTTTACCTCATTGAGCTGCTTGACGACCTTGAAAGGGCCCTCCCAGGCGGCCTGTAGTTTGTTCTTTCTCACTGGGATGAGAACCATCACCGGATCCCCAGTGGCGTAGGCACGGGCCCTTGCCGTGCGGTCATACCAGACCTTCTGCTTCTTCTGGACTCTGGCCAGATTCTCCCTGGCCAGGCCCATGAGTTCAGCAAGTCTCTCTCGGAAGATCAGGACATACTCCACCACTGACTCTCCATCGGGAGTGGCCTTCCCTTCCCACTCGTCTCTCATCAGGTCCAGGGGGCCCCTCACCCTCCTTCCATATAACAGTTCGAAAGGCGAAAATCCGGTAGACTCCTGTGGCACCTCCCTGTACGCGAACAGCAGGTGAGGTAAGTACTTGTCCCAATCCTGCGGGTGCTGGTTCATAAAGGTTTTCAGCATCATCTTTAGCGTCCCGTTAAACCTCTCCACCAGCCCGTTGGACTGGGGGTGATAAGCTGAGGCCCAGTCGTGCCGGACCCCACATTTCTCCCACAAGCACCGGAGCAGGGCCGACATGAAGTTGGAGCCTTGGTCTGTCAAGACTTCCTTGGGGAACCCCACTCGGCTGAAAATGGTCAGGAGCGCATCGGCCACGGTGTCTGCTTCAATGGAAGCTAAGGGCACTGCCTCGGGGTAGCGGGTGGCAAAATCTACCACCACCAGAATGTATTTCTTCCCCGACCGGGTCGTCCTGCTGAGAGGCCCCACGATGTCCATGGCCACCTTCTGGAAAGGCTCCTCTATGATGGGCAAAGGTCTCAAAGCCGCTTTCCCCTTGTCCCGGGCCTTCCCCACCCTCTGACAGGGGTCACAGGATCGGCAATACTGCCGGACCGTGGTAAAGACCCCGGGCCAGTAAAAGTTCTGTAGCAACCTCTGCCGGGTGCGCCGGATTCCCTGGTGCCCTGCGAGGGGGATGTCATGGGCCAGGTACAGGAGCTTGCGGCGATACTTCTGGGGGACCACCAGCTGCCTCCTGATCCCACAGGACTCCACTTCCCTTGTGGGAGCCCATTCTCGGTATAGGAACCCCTTCTCCCACAGGAACCTCTCCTGGCAGCCTCTCCTCATGGTCCGTACCACCCTGAGGTCGGCCAGGTCCCTGAGCTTCCGCAAGGAGGGATCTTTCCTCAACTCGGCCTGGAACTCAGCAGCTGGGGAAGGGATGGGGCCCGGTTCCCCCTCAGTGGCCAGGTCTGAGGCCTCAGCCTCTCTGAGCCGTGCCCCTCGGCCCTCCCTTCCCACCAGGGTAGGGTCCTGCGCCTCCGGTGCGGTACCCTCCCCAAGGTCAGGGAGCAGTGGCCCTCGCCGGCTCTGGCTACGGGTCACAACCAGGGCGGTCTGGGGCTTGCTTGGCCAGTCCTCTAGGTCTCCCCCCATCAAAACTTCAGTGGGCAAATGGTGGTGCACCCCCACATCCTTGTGGCCCTCCTTGGCCCCCCATTTCAGGTGTACCCTTGCCACGGGCACCTTAAATGGGGTCCCGCCCACCCCTGTCAGGGTCAGGTAGGTGTTGGGCACCACCCGATCTGGGGCCACCACCTCGGGCCGGGCCAGCGTCACCTCCGCACCCGTATCCCAGTATCCATTGACCTTCCTCCCATCCACCTCCAGGGGAACAAGGCATTCTCTCCGGAGGGACAGCCCCGCGCCCACCCTGTAAACTGAGCGCCCTGAGTCCAGAGCCTCCAGCCCTCTGGTGGAGCTGGCCTGGGGTACTCTTCCCTCCGGGGCAGGTGGTAAACTGGCAGCCCCCCTTGCCTGGGTCGTCTGCCCCTCGTCCAGCTGGGTCCCTACCCAGTTAACCCTGGGTAGGTTGGGTCTGCTCAGTTTGTCCCTGAGCCCAGGGCACTGGGACCGTACGTGGCCTCTCTGGCCACAGTGATAGCAGCTCAGGTCACGTTGGTCTCCTCGAGCGGGTCGGAGGGGCCCGACGCCAGGCGTTCCCCTTGGGAGGGGGTTCTCCCTATTTCCCCGCTGGGAGGCCCCCTGGTGACTCTCTCTCTGCATCGGGGGGGGCCTGTTCTTTTGGGACTCCTCCCGGCTACCCCCTGACCGACTGTTCACAAACTCGTCGGCCAGCTGCCCTGCGTGCTGGGGGTTCTCGAGCTTTTTGTCCACCAACCACAGCCTCAGGTCGGAAGGGCACTGTTCATACAGTTGCTCCAGTACAATTAGGTCAAGCAGGTCCTCTTTAGCTCGGGCCCCAGCTGTCCACTTGCGGGCATACCCCTGCATCCGGTTGACCAGTTGTAGGTAGGTGACCTCAGGCGTTTTACGCTGACTCCGGAACCTTCTCCGGTACATCTCGGGGGTCAGCCCAAACTCACGGAGCAGGGCCTGTTTGAACAGTTCATAGTCCCCTGCCTCCGGCCCTGTCATCCGGCTGTATACCTCCACGGCTTTGGGGTCCAGTAAGGGGGTGAGAAACTGGAGCCTGTCTGCAGGGTCAACCCTGTGCAGCTCACAGGCATTCTCAAAGGCCGTCAGGAAGCTATCTATGTCCTCCCCCTCCTTACGCTGGGCCAGGAAGCACTTATCAAAGTTCCTTGCAGTCTTGGGTCCCCCCTCACTCACCACAGCCGGGGCCCCACTGCTCTTCAGCCTGGCCAGCTCCAGTTCGTGCTGTCTTTGTTTCTCCTTCTCCTCCTGCTCATGTTGACGTTGTTTCTCCTCATGTTGACGTTGTTTTTCACGATCCTCCAGCTCCCTCATTTTCATCTCCCTCTCCCATTCCAGCCGCCTCCGCTCCAGGGATGGGGAGCTCCGCCGGGAGGATCCCCTGCTGGGTGCTGGGGTCAGGGTGCCCTCGGTATTCGCTGGGCTTCCCCCAACCCCTCCCCCAGACATAGGTAGGAAGGGTCTCGGGATGTCCTCGGCAGCAGTCTGACCCCTCCCAGCCCGGTCAGGCCCCAGGGCCCACGCTGCGTCTGCCGGGCGGCTCCCCTCAGGGACAGGGATCGGGTCATCCAAGCGATCCCTCTCCTCCAACTGGGCAATCAGTTGTTCCTTGGTGGACCTCCCGATGCGCAGCCCCCTCTGCCTGCACAGCTCCACCAGGTCACTCTTAAGGCGTTTAGCGTACATCTCCCTGCTGGCCACTCGCAGGCCGGGCAGCTTCCCACGGTTTCCAGGAAAAGCCCTTAGTGTGCCAGTCCTTCTTGAGGTCACCGCCTCTTTGCCGGGGTCGAGCTGCAGACTCCTCCGCCCCTGGGACTGCTCGCTGCAATCCCCCGGGGGACCCTGTTACTGCAAAAGTCTTTCTCTCTGGTTACACATTCCCAGGGGTTAACCGCCCCCTGAAACCGTCTCTCTCTGAATCTTCAGCACGCCTGGTCCCCGTCAATTCCCCTTCGTTTTACTGTTCCCCAGTCACTTACTGCAGGAAGCGCCGTTCACGGGGTGCAGTAGATCCCACCGCTGCCACCAGTTGTCACGGAGTGTGGGGGAGTCCAGGCCCTGCACCCCTCTTCCTGGGATCCACTGAGACTCTCAGCCAGCCAGTAAAACAGAAGGTTTATTGGACAACAGGAACACAGTCCACAACAGAGCTTGTGGGTACAACCAGGACCCCTCAATCACGTCCTTCTGGGGGAGCAGGGAGCTTAGACCCCAGCCCTGGGGTTCCCTGTGTTCCTCCCCCCAGCCTCCAAACTGCCAACTAAACCCACCCAGCAGGTTCCCTGCTGCAGCCTCTGTTCACATTCCTGGGCAGAGGTGTTACCTCCCCCTCCCCCTCCCCCTCCTGGCTCAGGTGACAGGCTCTCAGGTCTCCCATCCCCAGGGCACATTCCCAGGTCAACACTCCCCCCTCCCTGCTGAGTCACATCGTCACACAGGTACCTTCAGTTGAGGATATGGTCTGGGCCCCGGCTAGCGCTCCAAAGGGCTTTCCAATTCCTATCAGCATCAGCTCTATCTTCCCTAGGTTAAGTTTCAGCCAACTGTTTTTCAGCTCTCTGCTTATGGCTTGCAGGCACTGGGGCATCTGCATGGCGGCTTTCATGGCACCAGCAGAGAATGAGATGTAAAGTTGGGTTTTCTCAGTGTATTGGTTACACTGCAGCCCACAGCATCCCATGAACTCTTCTAGGAATCTCTTGTATGTTACAAAGGTGAGGCGACAGCATTAAACTTCATAGGGTTTGTCAAATGGAGGCCCCTGAGGACTAGGTGTAGATGACCATTACCACTCTAAAATCTGTTTGAGAGGAATGATTAAATGCAATTTAATGTTACACCATCCATTACTGGTAGGTCCTGTACACAGGTCAGCAGAACCTCTGTTAAAGACAAACATCAGCAGACCACAAGTCTTCTCTTTCCCTGAATAAGCTGTGCAAGTCCTTGGCTCCTAATAAGATTTTTTTTTTTTTTTAAATCTGTCAGTAGGGAGTTTTGTGGCACTCCTGGATTCTGTTTGTATCTGGATTCCCCATCCCTCCATGCTCTACAAGTTTTTGGGATTAATGGTGACTCAACATATACTGGGTAGTTAAATGTCTATGGAGGAGGGTTTCCCTCTGGGTGGCATCTGGGTCCTTGCTGCCCCCGTGGCTGGTCAGGAGAGGGTTGACCAACTTCCATTAATCCCTGGAATTTTAATCTGAGCCTTTTCTGCCTAAATAGACTGTAGGCACAAACATGAATCTTGCTTGGCAAGATGGCAAAAACTAACTATTCTAAGCTGCATTCATGGAAAAATGTAATGGGATTTTTTATTCGAGGCCTTGTGAAGCCACTGACCATAGGCCCCTGGATTGGAGGGGACTAGAATCTCAGCTTTCATTTAAAACAAAGGAGGCTCACTTGCACCCAGAGTTGCTTAGTAGAGAAGAGAGGGCAAGTTGTCAGGGAGTCTGTTATGGGTCCCTAATTCTCTGCCCTGCACAACTGTACCCCCAGCTAGGCTATTCTAACCTGTGGGCTCCAAGAGACCATCTGTCACACTCTGCTCTGGCAAGTCTCAGCTATTTCTGGCTGCCCCCTCTCCTGCCTCATGCTAGGGCCAGGAGCAGGTGCCACAGAAGCTGGCCTTGTCAGTTCTGTGCCAACGGACAGAATTTCCAACTGGCCTCATATGGCCATATCTGGCGCTCTTGTGCTGCCTGAGCGGTACATAGGGAGTCAATCCAAGGAGAGGATCTAGCTCTGCATTTCTAGCCCCCTTCTCCTGGGCAATAGCACTGAAAACGCAGAGCAGTCACCAGCAGCTTGGCTCCACTTCTGCAGCAAGAGGCTGAGGAGGGAGTGGAATCTAAAGATCCTTCCTACCCATTTAAAACAAAATAAATCAGGCAGTTAATTGCACACAGTTACCGCCCTCGCCCCCATCCTCCAAATCCTTAGGCTGACCACGTGGATAGTAGTGGTATGATGGCGGTGGACTGGAATTGGTTCCATTTTGGGGGAGAGAGGAGGAAGAAAAATGTTTCTGCCCAAAATGCTAGAGCTGGCTCTGCCACCTAATTTCTGTCTCCTGCAGACTTTGCTTAAATCTTTTTTGTTGTTTTCCTTAGTCAAAAATAGAGAGGCAGACTGAAAGCACAGGGCTGTTTATGTATAGAAAACAAACCAAATTCCCTAGTCCATCTCTTTGCCAATGCAAGTTAGTTCCCAACAGCACATTGTCTAATGTTTATTCAGGGTCTCCAATCATTTAAATAAAATTATAAGCTTATTAGGATTCCAACCCCCTACTTTTGAAATGCAAACCAGACAATTTTATCCACGAATTAATTAGCAGCCAAGAAAATATAGAGATCTTGAGCCAGATTTCTCTTCCAGCCAAGCTGTACTTAGTGCAGAGCAAGAAGAGGGGCCTGAGGGATTACCTGTAACTGGCTCTCTGATTCCAAGGTTTGGTCTGTGCTAGCTCAGCCCCAGCCCTGACATGAATTAGAGCAGCCTAGGAGCTGTGCCAGTTACACCACTGGTCCCTTCCACATCCATAATATATCCTGTCTCTGTCAGCCCTCCACCCACAAGTGTGGTGGGGAGCAGGCACAGGAGGCAACTCTACCTGGGGAGAGCTCCCTTTCACCAAGGCAATTCTCTGCTGGGTACTTACAGACTCTGGCCCCTTTGTGCTGACTGTGAACATACCAACAAAGAATTTGGAGAATACAGTGATGAACCAAGCCCATTAATTAATAACATGGAATAGTCCAAGGTTAGTGCTGAAAATATCTGTTTGGTCTGTTAAACCTTGACAAGACACTCAAAAATGCATTCTAGAGACTGACAGGGGACTCAATGGTGTAAGAGCTTTGTCCTTGTAATAAACCTACAGCTAAGGGTAGCAGAAAATCCCTCCTTTACCTGTAAAGGGTTTAGAAGCTCAGATAACCTGGTTGGTACTTGACCAAAAGGACCAATAAGGGGAGAAGATACTTTCAAATCAGTGGGGGAAGGTTTTTTGTTTTGGGTTTGGGTGTTCTCTCAGGAGACAAAGAGAGAGACCAAGCAAGTAATCCAGCTCCTACTGAATGATACATCTAAACTTACAGAAATGGTAAGTAATAGCAAGGAAATGTGTTAGAGTATCTTTTGTTTTAGCTTGTGAATTTTCCCTGTGCTGAGAGGGAGGTTTATCCCTGTTTTTGTAACTTTAAAGTTTTGCCTAGAGTGGAATCCTCTGTGTTTTGAATCTCATTACCCTGTAAAATTATCTTCCATCCTGATTTTACAGAGGTGCTTCTTTTATTTTGTTTTTATAATAAAGTTCTGTTTTTAAGAACCTGATTGGTTTTTAGTATCCTAAAAACCAAGGGTCTAGTCTGTGCTCACCTTGTTAACCTATTTGTTTTGGTATATTATTCTCAAGCCTCCCCAGGAAAGGGAGTGAAGGAGCTTGGGGGGATATTTTAGGGAAACAGGAACTCCAAGTGGTCCTTCTCCTGAATCTTTGTCTAACTCACTTGGTGGTGGTGGCAGCAGCAGTACCCATCCAAGGACAAGGAAGGATTTGTACCTTGGGGAAGTTTTTAACCTAAGTTGGTAGAAATAAGCTTAGGGGATCTTTCATGCGGGTCCCCACATCTGTACCCTAGAGTTCAGAGTGGGGAGGGAACTCTGACAGTCCTATTAATCTTCTACCAGAGGATTAAAATGAACTTTCCCTGAATTTCATTAAAAAAATTGAATACATCAGTTGGCAGGCAAACAAATTGAGAACCATTATTTTGTCCCTTCAAGGGTTCTTATTATATTAACTCAACAGAAATATTAGGCCTAGTTCATCACTGAATTACCGATTATAAAACCAAAGTCGTTCCTTTAAAATCAGTGGAGTTGTGTAACCATAGAATTTCACTAATGCAGTAATGAAAAAAGCCAATTGGTTGACTGCTGCACAGTATAATAGCTAAGGTTAGTGGGACCTCAACCTTGGGACATTTTCAAGTTCTCTTTTTGTGTTTTTGAAATGTATTGTAGAGAGTGGATAGGGAGATGGATGAATGGGTCAAAAACTTTCTCATCTCTAATTTTGTCATGTACAAGTAAAACTAACTATACATTAATTTAGTAGCAAAAAGTTGACTATGTGGGATATAAAGTTCATACAAAGTTCTCCCTAATTTATACCAAAATCTACATGCATGTTACATTACAATAAAATTGAACCTAGTGTTGTGGAAACATTGGTAGCAAATCCCTAATTAAGCTTGAATCTAGACTTCCATTCTAAGCCTTGTTTGCAATCTCCTCTAATTTTTGACCGAAATAAGCTATTTATTTGCAGATTGGGATGCCTTCAATAGTGCATGAGAATATTTTGTTTCTTATAATTTAGGGAGTGACAGACTAAAGATGTTTGTATATGTAATCAAAAGACTCTGTGATGAAGCAGAGAAACTGCCCACCAGCATAGAAGAGGTTAAAGAGAGCCTTTGGGCCCAGGTAGCCCCTCCCCATTATACTTGCAACCAATGCTAGGCCTGGACTGGAGAGAACCTGGCTCAGTTCAGGGCTGGCTGGCGAAGAGGCGGGAGCTAGCTGCCTCCCTGCCTGATGGGAAGGACCACTAGCCTTGGCATCAGCCAAGGCAACCACCAGAGCAGACTGAGGAAGAGACCTTGGAGCATGTGGCTGAAGCACTGAGATCTTGTGGGGTTCCGACCCTGCCAAAGATATGGCTGCCTATCTCAGAGGAACCTGCCATTGTAACGTTTCACTCCATATTCTTTATGAAAATATGCTTATGATATGAATACGACATAACTGAGATATACTTTATGCAAGATGGGTCTTGTAAGGTATCATTGGAAAGGTTATGATTTACTGAATGTGATTATCCAATTTGCATGCCTGTATCATTTCTGTATCTAAAGTTAGAAATATGGACACTGTAACAATTACAACTGGGTGTGCATTGGGAAGACACCCACCAGACGACAGACCATCAAATTTGATGAGCCATCAGGAAGGAACAACAGAACCATGAAGATACTAATCTCTCTCCCCTCCTGGGAGGCGTCTGGGGACCTAACTGTGATACTACTTGGTCAGGTGGTCTTGTCACCTGATACTAAACATTACCTGGGACTTCTTGAAACTTTCCACTGGAAGGGCTGGGGGGGGTCAAGTTTGGAAAACAAAGGATTCCCGCCTTATGTAAATCCTATTTAAGGATGGGGTGGAAGGCAAATGAGACTCCTCCTCTACATGGCTTGTCTGCCCAAGAAGAAAGATGCAAAAGCTACCTGAAAGGAAGGCAAGGGGGGAGTCAAGACTGAGACAGGCATCCAGTCTGAAAAGGAATATAACTGGAACTCTGAACCACAGAAACTTTGCAACCTGCCTTAAGTCACATTTAGGGTGAGAAGTTACGGTTTGTAACCTGTTTCTTAAATCTATTGAGCTTTGCTTGCGTATTTTCCTTTATTTGGTCAGTAATCTGCTTTGTTCTGTCTGTTATCTCTTATATTCACTTAGAATTCATCTTTTGTAGTTGTTACTTATTTCTTGTTTATAATATAACCCAGTTCATGTAATTTCTAACTGGGGGGATGGGGGAGGGTAAGAAGTTGTGTGCATCTCCCTTCACATTGAGGGAGGGGGTAAATTTCATAAAACCTTTGGGTTTGTACCACTTAAAGGGAGTGGGCACTAGAGTGTTGGGGCAAGCCCCTAAGGCTGAATCTTTCCAGGGCGGATCTCTGTCTCTCTCTGCAGTTGGGTGTGGCCCTGCCTGCTTGTGTGTGCTGCAAGAGGCCGGAGAGCTTAATTCAGCAACTCAGGGAGCGGGAACCCAGGCTGATTGAGCATGGGAGGCTCAGTTAAACCCCAGCACATCAGGTGGCATCCCAGAAGGTGGCATCCCATCACAGCCACCCAGGGTCCATGAGGGGGCACTACTGCAGAGAAGCCACCACCGCAACTTGGACTATAGGGGCCATGCCCCAAACTGAAGGGACAGTGATAGCAAGTAGCCCAAGGCAATGGATGTAGACTCCGTGCTGCCAGGTTCCCTACTCAGGGGATGACTTACACAGGGCCCTGGGCTGGGACCAGGGGGAGTGGAAGGGTTTGGGTCCGCCTGCCTACCCATCCCCCCACCTAGCTTTAAAGACAAAGGCACTTCAAACAAGTAGGGGGCCTGAAATCAAGCACTCCACTCACTAGGCTGCCTGGTCCTCCAAGCCCCCTGTTACAGACCCACAGTTTAATATTTTGTCTAGTGCTGCGTGCTTATTGGGCCCACATATTCTCACACTGGTAAACTTTTAGAGCGTTCTACTTTACACCCACGTTTTAATATGACCGCTTAGAATTACATGGCATTTTCCAAGAAGGAATTATTTAGGAATTTTAATTTTATAGACTGGAACGAGACCCCTTATCCTGGAAAGCATTATGCCTCTCCTAGTGTGCTCTAGGATGCTTGAGGACTATAGGATACATATATAAAGGGACAGAAAAATAAGGCCTTCTCTCCACACCAACTTGCACTGGTTTTACTGAAGATATTTTTAAAAACAGATTTAGTTAAACCACTTTAAATCTCTGTGAGAGCACTCTTAAATCAATTCAAACCTGGGTTGTAATTAATTTGGTTATTACTGAAACAGCCGTAACCATAACAGAGTTTCATGTCTGTGATCACAGGCTCTACTTTAGTTTACATTTAATTGTACGTTGGTCACATAAACTCTGGACATTGTAAAGCCATACAATGTCTGCCAAAAAAAATTGTACTTCCCAGCATGCTTTAGTAAGAGGAGCTTGACAGACAGGCTTCCTTCCCCCACTCTTCCAGAGGAGCCAGCCTGCTCTGCACTGACATAATGAGCCTATCTTTCAGTTATGGACAATATTTTCTGGGGGTTTGCTTCCTGTGGTTTTTTTTCTGCCTGAAATCAGACTACCCTAGTTTGGTAGCACTAGAAAAGCAAAAAAGGGAAGGGCTGATACACCCTCCTCATGAGGCATCAGCTTCGGCTCCTAACATACAAATAGAAAGAAGAAGTCTAACTTGTTCAATAGAGTTCATTGACTGTTCTTTCCTCAGGCCCTTTTGTAACTTCTAAAGACAGCTTGCCATGTCTCAGCATCCTTTATATGAGTTTATGCAAGCTGTACAAGTACAGTGTCTTCTGCCTGGATGGGCTGCCTCAGAGCCAGGTCTCCCAGAGTCCCTGGCTCTGGGGCAGCCCAGGAGCTTTGGGAGCTTCTGCTCAAGAAGATTGAAACAATGTCATTTTTGACCTTTTTCTGAAGGAAAATTTTGGAACTCCTGTACTATGACAAATTCTGAAACTTCAGTTTCTGTTCTGTTTCAGAACTTTTTTTTTTCTAATTTCAGAACTTCTCATGGAACGGGAGTTCCAATTTCCAGCCAGCTCTAACAGTGGCTTTCCCAAAATGTTCACAGCACACTCTGTAAACTTCTTCAATCTCATAGGAAAAATCCTAGAAGTCCAAAAAAAGGGCCTGATCCTGAAACCCTCAATTGTATGAATAAGAGTCTGAATGATGAGGTCCTAGACAAGAAAAATACAAAGCAGGAAAGATTGGAAACTGAGGGAAGAGTTAAGGTTGTTTGGGTGATCTTATTTTACACTTTCAAATGTTTAAAGGTTCTTAAATTTAATTTTGAATTTCCTAGGTTTATAATGCTTTTTGGAAACTTATTTTTGTAAGATTTTTCTCTCCTTACATTGCTGATATATATATAATATATTCAACCCCTATTCCAATTTAACAATTTTTTTTTTAAATCTAGGATTATATTCTTGTTATAGTTCATGATACTTTAGGGACCAAATTCAGGCCTCGTTTTTTCCAGTAGGTACGTAGAAGAGAGAATGCAAAAGGGAGATACAACTTTTGCATTCTGCTCCCATTCCCTTCTATGCACTCCACTCTTTACAGTTTTCCTTGTCTTGAATGGCCTACTACTAGGTACAAGGGCTGTGCATAAATCCCAGTCCTCCGTGCAGCTCCCTTGCTGGGATTAAATGTTCCTGAGATGAGTAATCTGTGCAAATGGTTGCACTTACACTGGGGAGTACTTTCACCATCGTAAATTTAAAAGAATGCTTTTTTTTTTAAATGGGGATTTAGGCCCTGATCCAGCAAAGCACTTAAGTGTGTATTTAACTTTTAAGCACATGAGCAGTCAATGGGACTACTAGTGTGCTTAAACAGAGATTTAGTGCTTTGCTGGATCAGAGCCTTCAGTGCTAGAAAAGTTAAGCTTTGATATTTAGGGTGGATCCCTATGTTACCACTAAATGAAAAGTTCATGGAAGATTCTTGTAGTACTGACAAAAGTGGTACTTTACTACCCATATATTGGTCTTTTAGCTTTTTGTTGTTGTTGTTGTTTGTTAAAAATATTGATTAAAATTCCTGCCAGGGACTGAGCCATTAGCTGTTTCAGGGGATTAGCTTTGCAGAATAAGAACAGCATTCATGCCTAGATATCTAACTACATTCTTCAAAATTAAATAAAGGCTTTTAAATAGTTGATTTACATCATTGTATTAATATCATATTTTTGTGCATATTTTATTATCTCATACCATAGCAATGCCTGAGATGAATGGAGCTCCTGTAGGCAAAAATGTGATCTTCCTCCCCTTCTTGAGCAGCCCTGGGTGCTGCTGACATGTTTTCATGAAGCAATTCATATCCAATCATGTGAATCCTCTCATGTTTCTGTGACAGTTATTTGCTCAGTACAGTTGTAACACTGTTTCTGCTGATTAGCGAAACATAATTATTTAGCAGATTTTCCATTTTAACCAACAGCATGCCATTTTCCACAGAAAATTGTAATTTAATCTGTAAACAAATATGTCAGCCTTCAGCAGCATATGGTGGGTTGTTTTTTGGGTCTTCACAGCAGTACACTGTCTAAATCCTCCTGGACTGACCAAAATTAGTTGAGTTTACAAGACACTTCAAGTTCGCATCTGAATGTCAACATTTGATTGTTTATTTTCAGTGTCATTCCAAATGAGGAATATCCTTCTAAGTTTTTTGTTGGGAAATCAAAACCTAGTAAACGGAATCAAATTTTCATACAGTCTGCATTTATATAGGCTTTGGTATGACTAAGGCTGCGAGTCTGTCACGGATTCCATGACTTTCCGTGACTTCTGCAGCAGCTGGTGCTGGCTCAGGGGCTGCCTGAGCAGTTTGGGTGTGTGGAAGGGGGCTAGGGGCAGGAGGCTGGGGGGTGGCGTTTACCTGGGGGGGGGGCTCCCCGGCTCCCACTGGCATGGCTCCCCTGCAGCTCCTAGGCGGCAGAGGGGCCAGTGGGGTTTTCTGCGCCTTCAGGGCCTGCGGGTCCCAGCTAATGGGAGCTTCAGCATCCAGCACTTGTGCCGGGAGCAGCGGAGGAGTCCCTGCGTCCACAGCCTAGGAGCTGCAGGGATGTGGAACTGGGTAGGAAGCCCCTGCCAGCCCTGCCGTCCCCCCCCAAAGCACCCGTGGCATCGCCACCCAAGTTTTAGTCACAGCGGGTGTTTTTAGTAAAAGTCATGGACTGGTCACGGGTCCGTGAATTTTTGTTTATGGCCCGTGACCTGCCCATGACTTTTACTAAAAATACCTGTGACTAAAACGTAGCCTTAGGTATGACCTATGGAATATGTTTACTGGCGTTTATAGCTGACTTTTTTTAATTGTCAAAATATTTCTAGTGCATCCATGGGACAACATGGCCAAAATAATGATCTAAATCTTCCAAAAGGAATCATCAGTTGTATTTTATATCCTCAACTATTTTTGTGCTTCCAATTCAGTTGCAGGCGCTGATCAGAATGCTGGCATATGTAAGTAACCCTTTATTTTTTAAAAAAGTTCCTTGGATTGTTAAAACTTAAATTTAAAAAAAAAAATTATTCAAGTTACTTATCACCATTTATGTTCTTTCTTTATTTTTGTCATTACATTCACTTTTCGCATTGAATCACAATGATTAGAATGAGTAGCATTCCCTAAATCTAGTCCCCATCTTTCTCTGCTTCACTGCAAAGCTTCTATTCAGAACCCACCCTATTCTATCCAGTGAACTTCCTACCACAGTTCTAAAGAAACAGTACGTATATCTTATATGGTCTGAAGCAAACTAAGGAGGAAGTAGACAAAGGATTTGTCAAATATTCTAGTCACATTTCATTTGTATATAAATGGAGCCATTTCCAAGTGATCCATGAATCAGTACGAATAAGGAGAGGTCTTACCCTGGCAGAAGAGAGAGGCCCTTGTGAAACCAGGGTTTTATCAGGACTGTCCCTCCAAAATGAGACACATGCAGTAAATCATGTCCGGTCCATACACTGACTAATGCTGGCTGGGGATTTTATTTTTACCCTTTCCTCTCTTTTACTACTTCCATGTCAATTAGTGGGCATCATGTTGCCAACTCTTCTGATTTCATGGCGAGTCTCATAAATTTGATGCTTTTCTTAAAGTCTTGAATCCTGGAGTCATGTGATTTGGTGAGAATCTCAGCTTCTTTGAGTGCCGATCCCTATGGGTATTCCATGTGGGTGGTGTGACGTTGCACTCTATATGATTTTATGAAAATATGCTAATGAATGTGAATATAATGTAACTGGAATATGCTTCATGCAGAAGGTCTTCCTTGTAAGGTATCATTACAAAGATTATAACCTACTGAGTGTGGTCATCCAATTTGTATGTATGTATGTATCATTCTTGTATCTGAAACTAGAAATATGAAATCTAACTCTGAGGGCCTATTGTAATTATGCAAAGTGTGGGCCATTAATGGTGGTCTGAAATTTTGATGGCTCCCATTAACCAGGACAATTGACAGTAGATGGCTCTGTTTACTTGTAAGTCTTCCTGTATACCTGTGTGCTGGCAAGTGGGTAATGATCATGTCACCTGAACTGAAATCCATCTTTAACCTAGTGCTTTTCCATTTAGAAGGAGGGGAGGGATCCCAGAGAGGGACAAAGGATTCTTGCCTTGTGCAAAAGATATATAATGGGGTGGAACAGAACAAAGGAGGCTGCAGTCATGAGAAATCCTCCAGCTACTACCTGAGCTGGAACAAGGACTATATAAGGGGAAAGGATTGAGCCCAGGCTAGGAAGGCATCCAGTCTGTGATAGAAGCTTATTGGAACATCTCTGAGGGTGAGATTTTATCTGTATTCAGTTTTCTTACTGCATTAGGCATAGGCTTGCGTGTTTTATTTTATTTGGCTTGGTAATTCACTTTGTTCTGTCTGTTATTACTTTGAACCACTTAAATCCTTCTTTTTGTATTTAATAAAATCACTTCTTACTTATTAATTAACCCAGAGTATGTATTAATACCTCAGGGGGCAATCAGCTGTACTTATCTCTCTATCAGTGGTATAGAGGGCAAACAATTTATGAGTTTACCCTGTATAAGCTTTATACAAACCTGATATAAGGATTAGGATAATATCACCTCCCCAGATGATGTAGGGTCAAAGTGACCTACTTCCATTGACTTAGTGCAAGTGTTGGCACTGTGTTGCCTTTGTCAACCCTAACAGGCCTCCAGGGGCTGTCCAGCAATGTCCTCGTTCCCATGACCGTGGGCATGCTGGTCATAATTTTTTGAACACTGTCCAGGTATCTAGATACTGGAAGCCTGCCCCCCCAAAACACCCAACCCCCCAGGATGTTTTGGAAGTGTCTTGTCATGGTTGCCTACCTTGGTGAGCATCCAGTCATGCCAGCTCAGCACTTACAGAGAGCTAAACCTAGACCTTGTGCTCCTGTCTGGAGCAGGACAGAGGGAAAGACGCTGTGCAAGCTCAGCTAAGGGGCAGCTGAAGGAATATAAGATGCTATGTGTAGATTGCACAGGGGATGCTAAACCTGGGACAGGACATGGATGAGAATCAATGCCAGGGGAAAGCCAAGGAACTTCAGAAGGTGAGAGAGGGCAACAACAAATCTGGGGCATACAACATGAAGCAGTAACGATAGGAATGTTTTTGCCTTGCTGAGATCCAGCCTCACCATTAAGCACCACCAGGGAGCTTTGAGTCTACTAAATGCATTGAGAGTCATCCTGCACCTGCTCAACTAGTATTTGAATCTTTCTCTGGTTCTGTTGAGGTGGCAAGTGTATAGTTTAATGAGGCAGGGGTAGGCTGGGTCCCCCAGAATCACTGTTGGCATTTCAACATCACCACTGTAAATGTGCCAGTCAGGGAAGAATATCCCTGTTTGCAGCTTTTGAAAAAGTCCTGTATTCTTAAAGATGAGTGTCATGCATTAGTTTGAGAGACGCAGCCCCAGTGATCTACTAGCACTTACATAACCATGGAAAAATACCCATTTTGGCTTATGTACTTGCTGGCAAGGTGGAGTGTTGCCAGGAGAGGGATATTCATGCCATCTATCACCCCACTGCAGTTTGTGCAGCCCAGTGCTTCAGAACTATCCACTATTTCCTTGCACATTGCTGAGAGTCACAGTTCTGTGCAGAAGGAGAAGTTTAATGGCCCGCACACTTGGATGATAACCGCCTCCACTATGGATTTTCTAATTCTGAACTGATTCCTCACTGATGGATAGCAATCTGGCATTGCAAGCTTCCAGAGCGTGATTTCTACTGTCAGTTAAGCTCTTATTCTGGTGTTCGTGCACTGGAAGTCCGGGGTGAGCTCAGCTCACTGATCCAGGAATGTGGTCTTTTGCATCCACTGCTTGTCATCCCAAATCTGCATGATGATGAGATCCCACTATTCGGTTTGCATTTCTTGAGCTCAGAAGCACCTATCCACCATGTGGAATTGCTCCTTGAATGCCTGCAACTACCTGATACTTTTGTTCACCGGATCCATCATCCATCCCTCATCCTTGGGCGTGTCTCTCATTGTACCACCAGTTGTAGTAGACATTGAAATTATGCAGCTACCGGAGAATTGTGCATCCGGTATTAGCAACAGACATGAGAATTGCACTAAGTTGTGCAAGGTCTATGCTTCTGCCAGAGCCTGAAAAATGGCATGTGCAACTCAGGGAATTTTTAAAAGGGCATAAAAATTTATTGGACAGAATAAGCATGATGGGATGGGGGAAATGGCATTGTGGAACTTGACCCCTCCTTCTCAGAAATCCTGTGCAAATTTCTGATTTTATTTTGACTTCCCGCTTTTAGTTTGAGCTTTATTTTAGGCAAGTGCTACTTGCCTTTCCACAGGCCATTATGTTCTGCTGAATGACTGAGAAGAATATTTCATGACCTCAACTGGCACAACAATGTCCCACCAGAGAGAATAAGTGGTGTTCATCTCCTATGCCCCCGAAAATGCCATTTACCAGCTGGGAACATTCCACACTCATAAGTCAGTACAGTCTACAAATGTAAGGGGACTGTTGGCCCCTTACTAAAACTCGGTGAGGGTTTTTGGTTGGCTAGGTCCCCGTACCAAAAGGAAGGGGAAGGGTCGATGGGAAACCAGGACCCTGAGACTGACCGTCTCCGGGGCAATGGGGAGAGGCCAATGCTCCAGGTCAGCCTGATTGACAAGACAGACAGGTTAATGACAGTCGGGGGTCAGAAAGGTCCAGGTGTGAGCTGGAATCACCCTGGGTCAGTCAGACAGAGTGGGGACGAGCTAAGGAGAGAGCAGACCCTGTGCTTGGAGCAGGGCTGAAGCCACAGAGCCAGAGGGGCCAGAGAAGTAGCCCAGAGGGCTGGAGGCAGAGCAGCAGCAGCAGTGCTGAGGCAGAGTGGAGCTGGAGCTAAAAGAGTGGAGCTGGAGCAGTCTGGAGCCAGGTGCGGTGAGCAACTGGGGCCAGCCAAGGGGGAACCCTGGGCAAAGGGCCCAGCACAGAAAGACACCCCCAGCCAAGTGTCCTTGCAGGCCAGACTAGGAGGGGGATCTTAACCCGACTGGGGGCTGATGCTGGAAAGAAGGGTCCCACCACCCAAAGGTGGGAGGTGTGTGGCCACCACCAGAGCAAGTGTCCAACCCACAGCTTCCCTGCAGCACAGCCAGGGCCTGAGAAGGAGGCCTGGGACCTATAAGGAACAGACTGTGAACTGCCCTGACATTCCAGAGACACTGTTTGTGATGTTCCCTGCCACGGAGCGGGATGATGTGTTTTCCTTTAACTTTCCCCATTTTTCCTTATTCCTTCTTAAATTAATTGCTGATTAAATAAATTGTGTTTGCTTTAAATTGTATGTAATAATCAGTGGGTCAGGGAAGTGTCCAGTGCAGAGAGAGCACCCCAGAGTGGGGACACCCTAGCTCCTGTCCTAGGTGACCACAGCAAGGTTGGGGGGTCAAGCCCCCCCAGGAATCCTGGG
Source organism: Caretta caretta (assembly GCF_965140235.1). Taxonomy (NCBI): domain Eukaryota; kingdom Metazoa; phylum Chordata; order Testudines; family Cheloniidae; genus Caretta; species Caretta caretta. The sequence goes on along the minus strand of NC_134207.1, from coordinate 157,389,909 downwards.
CCCAGCTTTGTTGGGGTTACAAGGAGTCTGCCAGACAGAAGAGTGGAAGGAAAGTCCTTGAGGGCAGGAAGGCCTCTGCGTAAAGGGAGTGGGAGCGAGGACTCAGATCCTTCCACTAGCCTATTTCACTGGGGTAGTGCAGAAGCCAGGAAAGTTCCCCACAATAGCGAGACCATTACCCCGCTTACACAAAGGAAGCAAAATGATGTGAATTAAGGAGTCATTTAATTACCTTTGGAAAAGTCTACTCAGTAGTCTTTGTTGTAAAAGCCACACATATGTCTTCATAACACCACCCTAAGGATTGATGACATGCACATTATGAAAAACGATGTAAAAGTCTCTTAAGGGAGTCAGAAAAACCTTGTTTTTACTGTTTAAAAGTCAAATGTACAGAAATGTCTTGGATTCTGCTCAGAAATTCTCAGTTCTAACTATGTAAATCCAGAGTAACTTATTGAAATCAATAGTTAAGTTTTGTATCCGCGTAATTGTGAACAGAATTTGGCTCTTAATGCTTAACAATTTCATTTGTTGTTCATTTGTTTTTCTGTGGGGGGAGGGAATGTAAAATTTGGGGCCTTAAATTAGTTGACAGGATCCCTCTAGTACAGTTAATATTGAAGAGGGTCTCCTCCTAGACATTGGCATTAGCACTTCAGTGAGGACAATGGGGATGGAAGTCAGTGCCCATTTCTTTGCTACTAAAGTGGTCTGGCTGGAGACTTTTTTGAATGGCTTAGTTAACAATATATATAGTTACTGTGGGAAGATTCATAATTTATATAATCATGTCTGCCCCTTTTTTGAAACTTACTAAGCTATTTACTTCATTCATACCCTGAGGCACTGAGTTCTGCACATTATAAAATTATTGTCTTGTCTCTGTTTTTAATCTGTTGCCTTTTCATTCCATTGTACCCCTTTTGTTTTTGTACTATAGGACTGCTGGTTTGGCCTTCACTATGGCGTTCGTTATTTTACATATCTTAATATTTTATAGTCTTCTGTTCTTTGAGGTAAATGGCCAGCATCAATACAACTCTTTGTATGTTTCTCTGTTCTCATTCCACCCATATATAACTCTAATAATGTTGATTGCTCTTCTCTGGAGTTCTACTTCTGCAAAAAAAAGAAAAAAAAATTCAGATCAAGGAGCAAAAGATTCAGCCAGCAAGGACTGATTTTAAAAAAAAAAGTATTTTAAATTAACAACAATGCTAAGAGTTAATATAGCACCTTACATCTTCAAATCATTTTACAGTTTAACTGATGGACTAGCTAGTGCCCCCTAGTGGTGACTATCATGTGATATATTGTGAAACTTACTAAAGGCAGCACATGGCTACTTTGCTGTATCCAAAATTCATGTACAGTAAAGACATTCTTAAGGCTAGTCTGGGGCCTTTTCAGACAGATTGTTCTGACTGTTATAGTAACTTTACTGGCAAGACAAAGTATACATTATACAAGTGTTGTCAAAGTTAATAAATCAAGTATCTCCATCTAGGAACAGATTTTGCATTGGTTGTACAGTTTTATTGTGTACCTCCATCTTCCATTGTTTGTCTGATTTGGTGGAAAATGATTCGATACAGGTTTTTCTTTTAAGTAGCAAATCTTTTTACTCTATCATGAGGAGTAAATTTCTTGTACCTTGAAGCTTGGGCAGTGATGAGAGAAATTTTCTCATACAATGTGAGAATAATGGCAGAGATTGGAGTTATTTGGTTTATAGCATGCCTTGTATTTCCCAGTTTGTATTTCCAGGTTGTGAGCATTGGTTTTTATACCTGAGAAGAGTCTATCTTTGTTTTCTCTAATTTGTTGCATCAAGTTGTCCTTCTAGAGAAAATTCTGTGCAGGGGGCTGGAGTACTCTAGCCTTAAGTTTTTAATCTTTTTCTCCCAATAAGTATACTACCTATTTTAAGTGTGATCTAGTGTCTTCACATTTATACCTGTTTTGAAGGTGGGTTTTTTTTTCTTTGTTTTGTTTTTTTTTAAACCATGGACGTTGATATTAATGTTAAGACCTTGAAGTGGTGACATTTAGGAGTGTATCTTGTTCAAGCTCTTTAAGGAATGGCTGGCATAGCTGGGCTAGGATCTTCTAGTCCTGACATCTTGGTTTTAAGATTTCCTTGTTAATTTGGGCTTTCAAGAGGGAATTGAGGAGGTTGAGATAGATTCATGAGATGCTTGAGGGAGCTCCTTGGAACCTCTTAAAATTTTGCACCAAGTGGAAGGGGAGGTTTGGATTTTTTTTTTTAATTTTTATTAAAGCTTAAATTCTACAGAAGTTGAAGGCATTGGTCTGTCCACTTACCAGAGGAAGCTTCCTACTCAGCAAATTGGAAAGTTGCCCTTGATGCGTAGGAAGTTCTGAAGCTACTCATGCAAAGTAGTCCTGTTGAAACCAATGGGAATATTCACATAACGAAGGATTACTCCTAGGAGTATGGGTTAACGGTATCAGGCCAGAATAAGTATAATCATATCCAGCAAACTGCATTTAGTGGAAGTCGGTTTGTTTGACCAGTGGTGCTGCCCCCTTCCTTAGCTATGATTAGGAGAAAACATTTTTCTTGAAATGGGAAAATAAATGAACAGAGTTTCATGGCTCGCCCCTCCCCTCTGCAGCCACATACACACTTGGAACATGGGGTTTAATTCCAGGCTGAGGGAAAACATTTGGGGCGGAAGTCCCTTGTTAAAATCTTGGCAGCATATTATAGACAATGAAATACAAAGATGTTACAATTAGCCCACTGAAACAGCAATTTGCTTTGCTCGTGTACAGTATGTTCTATATTTTTATTTGATATATAATTATTCATTTTACTTGAACTTACTGCAGTCAATGCTGAATATTATACACTTTTACATATGGGGTATATCCACATTTGAGCATTTGCCTGACACATAGCCCACTCCTTCATCGAGTCTGGGATTTCACTGTCTCATGAAAGGAACGAGCAAATTAGCTACAGACCAGCAAATGGATAATAAATGTCTGAGAAAAATGTTACTGTCAAAAGGAAGTTCATCAAAACACAGCTGGCAAGAGTGGAAAATAAAAATAAAGAAACATCTGTATTGGGTTACAGTGTTGCAGGAAAGCAAAAAGGGAAAAAGTAGCCTTTGCACTAAAGGCACTTTCGGTTAATCCAAGCTCTTCTGTTTCTTCCGGGCTTATACTTTCTTAGATCCAAAGACTCAAAGAACCCTCCATCTTCTTACTGCCTTCTTCTTTGTAACCACAAATCAGTGCGCACATAGTCCCATTTTCTGTGTACAAATATGAAGGCTTCGCAACAGAAAAAAAGTGCAACGCTACAGGTGTACACTTAGATGTCACTTTTTTGTCAACTTTGGACTTCATATGTTGCTGCAGTGCTCCCCAGACAAGTTTACCAGAGTGGTCTCTGCAGACTCATCCTCTTCTGAAAGAGATGTCTTTGGTCATTTTTATATAAATTCATTTAAGAGGATTGATTCAAAAACTGAAGTCCTTATTCAAAATAAAAAAATTAAAAAAAAGGATTCTTCAAACTGTGACTGACTGAAAACTTAAAGAAGTTTCTACTTCAACCTTTGTCTTCCACATGATTCCTAATATGCCTGTCACTATGGTACGGTATCTGAGTGCAGTAAAAATCATAGTGTACACAAAGATATATTTCTCTTTCTTCCTGTCTGCAGGGACTGTACTTTGTGGTTCCCGCTCCCTTTTTTTATTTTTTGGGTTTGTGTTATTGAGGGAAGGCTAAGTCAAAGAAGTGGCTTTTAGGCAGTTGGCTCTGTAAGTTGTGGTTTGTGGTCATTCTGGTCTCTTCTACAAGTGAGTGCAGATATGTAGGTCAGTCACCAAAAAAGCTCTGGAGAAATCTGTCCAGGTCCTGAAATATTCTTTTCCCCACACAACACACAATTATCCTGTGAAACTCACTGCCACAGTGTAGCATAGTAGCCAAGGTTTAGCAGGATTCAAAAAGAGATTAGACATTTACTATATGTAGGGCATGTAGCACTGCCTAACACTTCACATTATTAAGACTTGGAGCCAGTGAAGATGTGGTACATGGGGTCTGGTTTGCAGAAGTGCTGAGCATTCAAAGCTACAACTGATGTCAGCAGGAACTGAGCTTTGAACATATGAAGTGCTATATACTGCTAAGAACTCTGACAAAATCAGGTCCTAGGCATCTCCAAAATTAATGGAGATTTTTTTTAACTAATTTCTCTCTGTCTCAGTTCCCCACCTGTAAAATGGGTATAATACCACCCTCAGTTCACATGGGTGTTGTGGAAATAGATATTAAAGTGATGAGCACCATAAAAAAGCCCATGAGGAAATTGCTAATTCTGTCTACAAAGAAGGGTTTGAGTAGTGTGCAGTAAATAACACACATTGAACATTGTTGTAGTTAAAAATATTACACAAAGGGGCCCGAATTAAGGGTGCACAGGTAACGTTAGTTTGGCATTTCCTAACTTTTGAGTGCTTCACTTTGCAACGTTAATAGTGTTCTAATTGTTTATATTACACACACAAAAACTACATTAAAAGAGCATCCAGAGTTATAATAGTAAATATTAAAAAAAAAAAAAAGGATTTTAGAAAGGTTCATGCTTCAGGGTTAAGTCAACTCTAACTAATGGGGGTTAGGAAGAAACTTTCTGTGGGGACCGGTTATCCCAAGACTGCCTACTGGAGGGTCTTTAGCACCTTTCTCCAAAGCAGCTGGTCCTGGCCACTGTCTGTGACAGAATACTGGACTAGATGGACCACAGGTCTGATACGTCATGGCAATGCCTATGTTACTTTTGGATAGCAAGCACCGCATCCAGCAGTACGGTTTGCAGTGTCAGGATCTAAATTAAACCTTAATTGGTATCTCTTCCCTGCTTGATGAATTAAGTCTTGCTGTATCTCAAATGGCAAAGAGAATGGGCATTTTTTTCAGAAAGACAGTTTCCTGGTATCTGGGGATAATCAGAGAAAGGTTTAAATATTATTTATTAATGCTTGCATTTGTAATGCTCAGAGCTGATGTATCCATAGTTTTCCGTACAAAGCTCTGAATTATTTTGGATGGCAATAAGTATGTTTCCTTAGCCTGTGAATAGGAGATTTTTGAACTGTACAATTCTACCATTCTAGGAACAAGAAGTTGAAGAGGATCCTCTGGTTGCATCGTTTGAGGGCAGTGGTGATGATGATGCACCTAGAGGGCCTGATCAGTGTTGAAAGCACTGTTGTGCAAGGCACTGTATGTACACATAATTAAGAGTCTCTGCTCCAAAGATATTCCCATCTTAGCGTATGATGAGAGACAACAGGTGGCTCTTACAAACAAGTGGGAGTCTAGGGTTGGAGAGGCTAAGACAAAGTAACAGCAAAATGACTGTATTTGATGCAGCAGTCACAGCGCAGCAACTGTGATTTAACAAAAAGTGTATTCCTCCCTCTCTCATGGGTAACACTACGTGAACCTGCTCTGCCTCATCAGGTTTATTATTCATCTATTTTCTCCAATTCACAGAATGTGACCTTCAGACCATGTGATTATGCTATGGTTGCCATCCACAGATGCAAAGCTGGTCATGTTGGACCAAATCCTGGTTCCACTTAATTCAATGACAAATTTACTTGATTTATAGTTTGTAAATAAATGGTGAAATTTCGGCTTCACTGAAGTCAAGGGCAAAACTCCCATTGACTTCAGTGGAGCTAGGAATTCACCCTTAGCATTTCTAATGTTTCCTCTCCATCCCTCTTCTCTTCTTTTACACCACAAACTGTGGACTGATGTGGTCTAGTGCAGGTGGGTAGACTGTATGCTATTTGTTAAAAATGTATCAATAAAACTAGCACCAAAACCATTCAAACAAAATCGAAGCCCAAGAAGGTTTTAAAATAAATGAAAAAGTGGCATTAAAACACCTGTTAATATGGAATCTAACTGCTGCTGATGCTAGGAACAATTCTTCCCTACCTTTGTCCTCCACGAATAGAATGACTCCAAGGCAGCCCCATGTTCCTCCTTCCCCCAATGTGTCTGTAGCTTTAAAAGCCAAAATGTAGTGCCAATAGTGGAAATGAGGCTGGCATTGGTGTCTCTGAGAGCGTAGTGTTAGAATGAAAATGCCTGGAGTGGCTTTGTGAATGCCATAGCAAGGTTAAGCCACTCATGTCAGTTTATTAAAAGTGATATTTTTTCCATCTGCTACAATTTTTTAAAAATGCGTTGTGCAGTACGTTAGAAAAATATTGGGGTTTACCGTTAAGTCACACAGTTTTGCTCAAGGTTTTTCTTTTCTTTTGCATGAAAAACTCAGTCTGACCTAAAAATTTGAACCCTGCAGATGTTCAGCACTTGTTTTCTTTTATTTATAAGATGCACACTAACTGCATTTTTAGGTTTTAGAATAAAAAATAAATCAGTTATGCTTTTGTTCACTAAGCCTCTATTCTTTCCACTTGGCCACTGTCATGCCTGTTGGTAAAATGTTTATTTCTGCTCTGTAGCTAGGTGGGTTCTAGCCTCTAGCAGGCCTGGGCAGCACATGCAGATTAAAGCTCTCTTTACTGCTGCCAGCATTGTTTGTGTGTTAGGGCATTATTAAAAAAGCATTAAGTTTGTTTATTAAATAACAGGTCACAGTACCTGTGGGTGATAGTTTTATTTTGGTCCTATGCTGAATCCTTCCTGAATAGACATTCCATGGTTCCTGGCCAGAAAATGGATGAAGGGAGGTTTGCTGGGGGTGTGGGGGGGAGAAACAAACACTTATTTTGTAAAATAGGAAGGGAGCAGGTTGTGATGGGTTCCCCCTGGGGTGCCACCTGGAACTGAAGTAGCACTGAGCCCCCCGACCCACCAGCCAGGGCTCCCTTTTACACTCTAATGCTGTGACAAGCTGCCAAGACCTCCAGGCTTCCTCCTGTACTTTCACCAGCATACGTACTGGTAGGGACACACCCAGCTGCAGTTACATGCAGGCTCTCTGATCAGCCCCTGCATAGGAAGGCTACAGCTAGGGCAACTACCAGCTCCTCAGGCACGAAGCACCTCTGGAGTATAAACCCAAAATTATACCATCTTGTGCTGCACACGGAACTGTACAGCATAAGCTCATAAAATTCGTCTCCTCCCTCAATGTGGAGAGGAATATGTAACAGCTTTTGCCCCTGAGTTATGATACCACACGCTGGCTTAGATAAAGCAAAAACAAGTTTATTAACTACACGAGAGATTTTTTTAAGTGATTATAAGTAATAGCAAACAGATCAAAGCAGATTACCTAGCAAATAAACAAAAACCGTAAACTTAATATACTAAACAGATTGGATATTGTGACAAAGTTCCTCCTCTGCCTTGGTGGGTCCTGCACTTATTGGCAGATTTGCTTGTCTCAGAGATTCACAGTAGCCCTCAGTTTGGCCACCTTTTGCTAGTGGCTCAAACCTGCCATTCACTCAGCTAACCTCATCACTGGCCAGCATGGGGAAAATGAAGAAGAACAATCCCCGCAGTCTCTGATGGTCCACCTAGTGGGTCGGGGGACAGACCAGGGACCTTCCCCTCTGGTGGGACCCACAGTCCAGTTCAACTCCTCCTGTATCCAATAGGGAGTTGGGGAGGGGAACCCAGGCCCGCCCTCTACTCTGGGTTCCAGCCCTGGGCCCTGTGGATCACAGCTGTCTACAGTGTTTCAGGTAACATCTGTGTGACAGCTACTGTGAGAAAGCAAATGCTACCCCTCTAAAGAGATACTTCATGAGTAAACTCTATGAAGGGAACTTTGTGGAGTTTTGCTTCCTTGTAGCCTCCTTCTTTGAGGTGTGGGAATCTGGCTTGAATTCTATTAGGAACAAACCTAAGGACAAACCTAAGGACAAGTTGAGTAATGAAACATACATCTTTGCTTACAGGATACAAAACAGTCAGGAAATCATGACTTTTCTTTTCAAACTGTAAAACAAAACAAAAAGAAGATGAACTTGTGTTAACAAACTGTTTAGGTCACTAAGGATTTAGGGTTGTAGATGTTGTAAAAATGCAATTTATTTGCATCTTTTCTTCAGTATAGTAATCTGGAGGAAGGGCAGTTGGATTTATTCACTGTTAGGAGTTTTTCAAAGACAAAGTTTGAAGGTATGTAAGTGTGACTGTGTACTGGCCCTTCTCTGGCCTCTGTTGGAGGCATCACTGCCTTGACACACCCACCCAAAGAGAAAGTATCATCTGGTAAAGAAGGGCAGTAAATTTAGACCTTCAAGCACTTCCTAGAGTGGTCACTCAGGTTCTGGTACTGGAAGAACCACCAAAACTTGGTCCTCTGGTGGCTAGAAAGGTTGGGAGGAGGCAATAGTCAATCAGGTGATACCACAGAATCATAGAATATCAGGTTTGGAAGGGACCTCAGGAGGTCATCTAGTCCAACCCCCTGCTCAAATCAGGACCAATCCCCAACTAAATCAGGACCAATCCCCAACTGAATCAGGACCAATCCCCAACTAAATCATCAGATGAGATAAGAAGGCTTTCCTGCTTTTTCTAAGGGAGAGTGCTGGTTGAAGCTAGGGTTGCCAGTTTTGGTTGGATGTATTCCTGGAGGTTTCATCACATGACAATCTTTAATTAAAGATTAATCTTCAATTCCTGGAGACTCCAGGACAATCCCAGAAGGTTGGCAACTCTGGCTGAAGGTGAGGCAGGAGAGGAGCATAGTGGTCTTGACCAAAAACACCCAGGCCAGGTCAGGGCCTAAAAATCCAGTTGAACCTTCAGTTAAAGTGTGCAGCAAACTGTAATGTGGTGTGAGCAGTTTAAGGCCATTTTGAGTTGAATTTCAATTAACTATTACAGGACTAGCAAGGGGCACGCAGCATGAGATGCTTGCCAGGAGCCAGGCAGTGATAGTAAGTAACAAATGACTCATTCCACTCTCAGATGATGCTAGTTTTCCTTGATTATAACAAAATGTCCCCCAACATTAGGACAACTGGACCATTTTATTTTGGACTAGTCATGAAATACAGTCACTGAGTTTTAGACTGGATGAGTAATGTTGCTGGGTAACAATTATTTCAGAGTGATTCATGCTACTGCCCTATGCAAGACGGCTTCACTAAGAAGTGTAGGTTTTGTAGCATGTCTGAAGCAAACTTATCACAAGTATACTTATGGCTATGCTGCCAACACCACCAGCTTGTGCTCTCACTCCCAGGATCAGATCGCCAGCTGGTATAAAGTGGCATAGCTCTGTTGCAGTCAATGCAATCATGTCAGTTGACCCCAACTGAAGATCTGGTGCAGTATGTTTTTGAAGTTCAAGTACTGCTGGCAGTGTGACTACCATTTCTCTCAGCTTGAATATGTGGGCATCTCCTGATAATATGTAACACTCTTTTTAGTTAAAGTCACCTGAATGCAGAATGGTTTTTAGTTTGACGTATTTGAATTTTCATCCTGATTTTCCATATTAGAAATGTTCTTAAAAATGTAAGAAGTCACTGCAAGTGCCCTCCTAGTATTATAACAAGTCAGAATTTTTTTCTTTGGTTATGTATATTTCTCATCTCAACATCAAATAAATAATATGAAGTAAAGCATTTAGATGACATAAGTCCAGTTGTACAGGGTCCCACAATTATTGTGTCTAAAATAGGTGCACCAAGTCCTTTTGATAATGTTAAAAAGGTTTGGGAAAAAATCCTAGAATTTTTCTGATGCAATATATTTAAATATTCAGTGTAACAGCTATGCTGGTATAAAACCGCTGTTTTAATTCAGAGTCTAGATTGATGCTTAGTTCACAGTCAAATATTTGACAATAAGTCTTTTGTTGCTTCACGGGAGCTCCAACAGCATCAGTCTTTCTAGCCACCAGCTTCTGGTATGAATGGTGCTTCTCTCTTTGGTTGTCTCAGAGCTGCATACTGCAGCCCACATACTCCATCATATCCTTCATGCCCAAACCAAAAGAAAAACTATTCCCTGCAGCAAATCTGGCTGAGAGCTGTTACAATATGTAAGATTTTATAAGGTGCTTGAGCGGCTCCTTGCAGTCTGTGAATGTAAGCCACAATCATGACTGAAAACGGTTACTGTTCACTAGAGGAGGGAGCCATACTGCGCTCATATTATTCAGAAGTTACTGTGACCCCTTTTGACTTGAGCACTTAGGCAAAAATTCAGTGTCTTGGGCGTTGTTTCCGTTAAGAGGAGAAATTGGTGATGGAATCAAGCATTTCTTTGGTGCAATCCTGTTTATTTACAAAGAATGTACAAAGTTCTGTTTCCCTCAATACAGTAGGAATCAAATAAAAAGAGAGAGAGAGAGCAGCATGTCTTTGCTTGTAGCTCAAAGCCCTTTTCCAGCCTGCACCCAGCTTAAAAGCTCTCTCTCTCAGCTTTTTCTGGGGGCCATGCTTCTGTGGCTGTGACCTGGGCTTTCTGATTTGTCTTTCTCTGTGTCTGTGGTGTTTCTCTCTCACATCCCCACATGTCTACCAAAGCAATACCCAGAGAAACACCCCTGCCCTATGCCTTGCACAGGTCTTTGTTTTGGGTGGAGGTGCCTATTGTTTCAGCTACGTGATTCCATAAATGGCTTCTTACAAGTATCTTCAATGAAGTGCTTTGATTATGCGCAACTCATGACAACCCCCTCTCTTCCTCCAAATCCCTCCTCATGATCCACTTCTACTGTTATCCCTGAAGAGACTGCTAACTGATAATGGTTAGGTGGAGGCCTACTGAGGTTTGTGGTTATTTACTTCACCATTCATATAAGCTAAAAGGGTTGAAATTATCAATTTGTACACATAGCTAGCCTACGTAACAGCCTGTTCTTATTGCTGGAATCCTTATCCTCCTTTTTCCCTCCGACTTTTGTTTGTTATACCCACTTGTAGGTCGTCTTTCATTTGATTACAAGATCTTTGGGGTGGGGACTGTACCTTCTTTTGGGTTTTATTGTGCCCAACCCAATGGAGCTCTGTTTCTGATTGGGACTCTTTGGGCACTACCATAATACAACTGCTAAATAATATGTTCATGAGTGAAAGAGTTTATAAATACTAGGTCTGGAGGAAAACAAGAACACTGTTTGGTACTACTGCCTAGCACTCAGGTGGCATGGCTGTGGCAGGCATTGGACAGGTATTAGTGATGGCATAAACAAAATCTGTGAAAGAGTTGTATAGGGTTAAATCCTGTCCCCACTGGAGTCTGTGGGAGTTCAATGGGGCCAGGATTTCACCCATTATCTTTGTTGAAGCATTGGCACATATGATATATTTTTAATAAAGAATGAATATAGAGTCTGTCAACATTAAGTCATCCTGGGAAGATAAACATTTCACATCATTCTCATTAACTTAATGATGTTACTGAAGGTTTGACATCACAATGTTGTCTTGTCAGTGCTATGATTCTCCACTTTAAGAGATCCATAAATTAAGGTGTTAATCCTGCTAACCCTAACTTCCTTTAAGTCAAAAGGACTACTCAAGAAAATAGGGACTACTTTCTGCTGTTTGCAGGATTGTGCCTTAAAGAGGCACAGCAATCTTGAGGCAGTTTGTAGAGACTGCCAATTGGGTCATTCCTTACGCTAAATTATATAAATGTTTTAAATAGAGTTTGAAACCATATGAGTCAGATGATAGTGGAAAGAGGCATTCTGACGAAGTTGTCTTGTTTTCTAGACTCTGTGGCAAGCACCTTATGAGGAAGAAACTGGTTCTTCACCTCAGCTGAATATGTACATAGGCAGTGAAATTACTGCCTATTACCCTCTGTGGGTTTATTCATGCAGCAGGAATGTGTGACGTTTAGTCTGAATAGAGCCTTTCAATGTAATAAATGTTCTTAATACAGCAAAGATTTATATTCTAAGTCTATTTTAATGTGCCTTGTTAACAATTATTTTCCTATTTTTAATAGAGCTACACTGTCCATATTAAAATGTATGCATTTTCAGTTGCTTATAACTTTACCAAACTAACTGTGCAAGCTGAAATTTTCTATGCCAGGAGTCTGCCTGAAGCTGAATTTTTCTGGAAAATTTCAGCCGAAATGGTAATGCTATTTCTGAGAACAAGGATGGGAAAATATCTTTTGTCTTTTTAAAAAAAATTCTTGATACCTTTTCTTTGAACTGCTCTAATGGCCACATGCATCCAAGGAGGCCCTTGAAATTTGGCGGGGGGATGGGGGGATAGCTTTTGTGTTGGGTCTTTGTCCCTGGGGAAATCTGTCCACGTGTGGCCAAGTTATAAGGCTTTGAAAAACCCAAGTTTGCACATGCTCAGTAGGTACTTCTACAATGTTATCTCTGAGGATAAAATCTAAAATCTCTGAGGAGTTGAAGTGTGCTCCTGCCTCTCAGAGCCTCTAGTGCTGACCAGACTATGCAGGTGTCATCCCCACAGAGAGAATGAGCATGCTTCAGCCCAGGGCTACAGGGGTGAAACCAAACTTTCCCTGGAATGGCTGCTCTGGTGGGGCTGGACATCAGAACTGAACCCATGGAGCCTGTCTCTCCTGTACTGTCACTGACCCTTGTGGCACCTGGGCAGCATGGAGGAGGAGGCAGTCTAATTTGAATGCAGTGGGGACTGAATCTAGATGGGGGAGGTACAGGAGTAGATTGGGACAAGGAGTCTGGTGATACTGGGACCGGAGAGTGGGAGAGAGGGACTGGGACTGGTTTGGCAAAGAGACTGGGAGATGGGGGGGTGGGGAAGTGGAGGCTGGGACTAGGAGTTGAGTAGGTGTTTGAATGGTTGGGACTGGTTGGGTGAGGAGACTGGAAGTGGAAGCCAGTGATGGAAATGGTGCTGCAGGGGGCACTGAGATTGGTTGAGGAGTCTGGGAGGGAGACTACGACTGGGAGCCAATGGAAGGGGGAGGAAAGAGACAAATTGGATGAGGACTCGGGAGGTTGAGCTGGGACAGGGACTGGCTGTGGGGAGGAGGAGAGACTGTGGACTGGGTGGAGAAGAAGTCTGGGATGGGAATGAGAGTCCTGGGGAGTGGAGACTGGGACAGGACAGGTGTCGACCTACAAACCCCTCATGCCAACTGATAAGGTGGGTTACAAGAATATCCTGATCGTGGCACATACATTCTAGTTCACCAAAGGGGGACTTGTGAGGTCTCTAATAAAAGCTTGTATCATACTGATCCTCATAATTGTGATGTTTAAGAAGTTGTGTATATGTATTGACAATATATTTTAAAGTCTGTCACCAATCCAAAGAGAAAAAACAGGTTTCTTCCAGACAGGAGGTAAGATGTGTATCTCTCTGTCAAATGTACATTAAACATTATAAGCCAACACTATGGAAGCCCCATTCACATATGGAGTCAACAGGAAAGGAGCACACAGGGGAAAAAAACAAGCCATAGGGGTTAGCCTTGCTCTGTACAAGGCCAATGAACTTTGGGGTGGGGTATATGTCGGAGACAAAGAAGGCACCTCTTTATCCTACACCTAGGAGGTAATCATGCAGTGTGATTACATTAATGAGGACAGGAACTCAGCCAGGTTGGCTGAAAACGCTGCCAGATAAGAACTTCAACAGACTACTGTCTGGAGCATTAAATTTAATCTCTCGAAAGTGTGTATGGATTTGTTTTATATATAACTCTTCTATTTCCATTATTATCTTCTTATCCTTCCTCACTATCTCTTAAATCTTGATCTTTGATAATAACCTTATGATTGTTTTCAGTATACATTATCTCAGCACAGTGGTGCTATATCAGGACCTGGTTCTGAGTTGAATCAAACAAGCTGTTCCCTTAGGACAGCAGACCCAGTATTGCTGTGAGTGGTCAGTGGATAAGAGGCTGAATACTGCAGAGAAGTGCTTCAAAGGGGCTCAGGGACTGGGGTGCACCCATTTATTGTTAACCTGCAAGGCAAAATCAGGGCTGGCATAGCCCAGAGGAGACTGGGTGGCTAACAGGCTGGAGATGTCAGGGAGCTGACACTCAGTTATGCACAAGCAGGTCTCCCTCTTGCTGGAGGCAGGGGGGTAACAAGATGATTCACCGTCCTGGGTAGCCTGAGAACCATTATAGTAGGAAAGAAGAATGGGACTGGAGCAAGGATCTTGGAGGAGAAGGAAGAGGCTGGATTGAGACAGGGACACGTTGGAGACTACAGTATGGAACAGAGGGGTTCAAGCTTGCAGGGAACAGGGAGTTGAGCTTCAGTCCACAGAGCACACTCCCCATGAGAGCCTGGAATAGAATCATAGAGTATTAGGGTTGGAAGGGACCTCAGGAGGTCATCTAGTCCAACCCCCTGCTCAAAGGAGGACCAATCCCCAACTAAATCATCCCTGCCAGGGCTTTGTCAAGCCTGACCTTAAAAACTTCAAAGGAAGGAGATTCCATCACCTCCCTAGGTAACGCATTTGAGTGCTTCACCACCCTCCTAGTGAAAAAGTTTTTTCCTAACATCCAACCTAAACCTCCCCCACTGCAAGCTGAGACCATTACTCCACATTCTGTCATCTGCTACCACTGAGAACAGTCGAGATCCATCCTCTTTGGAGCCCCGTTTCAGGTAGTTGAAGGCTGCTATGAAATCCCCCCTCATTCTTCTCTTCCGCAGACTAAACCCAGTCTTCCCAGTTCCCTCAGCCTCTCTTCATAAGTCATGTGTTCCAGTCCCCTAATCATTTTTGTTCCCCTCTGCTGGACGCTTTCCAATTTTTTTCACATCCTTTTTGTAGTGTGGGGCCCCAAACTGGACACAATACTCCACATGAGGCCTCACCAATGTCAAATAGAGGGGAACGATCACGTCCCTCGATCTTCTGGCAATGCCCCTACTTACACATGCCAAAATGCCATTGACCTTCTTGGCAACAAGAGCACACTGTTGACTCATATCCAGCTTCTCGTCCACTGTAACCCCGAGATCCTTTTCTGCAGAACGGCTGCCTAGCCATTCGGTCCCTAGTCTGTAGCGGTGCATGGGATTGTTCCGTCCTAAGTGCAGGACTCTTCACTTGTTCTTATTGAACCTCATCAGATTTCTTTTGGCCCAATCCTCTCATTTGTCTAGGTCCCTCTGTATCCTATCCCTACCCTTCAGCATATCTACCTCTCCCCCCAGTTTAATGTCATCTGCAAACTTGCTGAGGGTGCAATCCACGCCATCCTCCAGATCATTAATGAAGATATTGAACAAAACTGGCCCCGGGACCGATCCTTAGGGCACTCCGCTTGACTGGCTGCCAACTAGACATGAAGCCATTGATCACTACCTGTTGACCCCGACGATCTAGGCAGCTTTCTGTCCGCCTTATAGTCCATTCATCCAGCCCATACTTCTTTAACTTGCTGGCAAGAATACTGTGGGAGCCCGTGTCAAAAGCTTTGCTAAAGTCAAGGAATAACACATCCACTGCTTTCCCCTCATCCACAGAGCCAGTTATCTCATCCTAGAAGGCAATTAGATTAATCAGGCATGACTTGCCCTTGGTGAATCCATGCTGACTGTTCCTGATCACTTCCTCTCCTCTAAGTGCTTCAGAAATGATTCCTTGAGGACCTGCTCCACGATTTTCCAGGGACTGAGGTGAGACTGACTGGCCTGTAGTTCCCCGGTTCCTCCTTCTTCCCTTTTTTAAAGATGGGCACTACATTAGCCTTTTTCCAGTTGTCCGGGACTTCCCCTGATTGCCATGAGTTTTTAAAGATAATGGCCAATGGCTCTGCAATCACATCCGCCAACTCCTTCAGCACTCTCAGATTCAGCGCATCCGACCCCATGGATTTGTGCTCATCCAGCTTTTCTAAATGGTCCCGAAGCACTTCTTTCTCCACAGAGGACTGGTCACCTCCTCCCCATGCTGTGCTGCCCAGTGCAGTAGTCTGGGAGCTGACCTTGTTCGTGAAGACAGAGGCAAAAAAAGCATTGAGCACATTAGCTTTTTCCACATCCTCTTTCACTGCCTCCCTCATTCAGTAAGGGGCCCACACTTTCCTTGACTTTCTTCTTGTTGCTAACATACCTGAAGAAACCCTTCTTGTTACTCTTAACATCTCTTGCCAGCTGCAACTCCAAGTGTGATTTGGCCTTCCTGATTTCACTCCTGCATGCCTGAGCAATATTTTTATACTCCTCCCTGGTCGTCTGTCCAATCTTCCACTTCTTGTAAGCTTCTTTTTTGTGTTTAAGATCAGCAAGGATTTCACTGTTAAGCCATAAGTCGCCTGCCATATTTACTATTCTTTCTATACATCGGGATGGTTTGTCTCTGTAACCTCAATAAGGATTCTTTAAAATACAGCCAGCTCTCCTGGACTCCTTTCCCCCTCATGTTATTCTCCCAGGAGATCCTGCCCATCTGTTCCCTGAGGGAGTCAAAGTCTGCTTTTCTGAAGTCCAGGGTCTGTATTCTGCTGCTCTCCTCCTTTCTTCCTTGTGTCAGGTTCCTGAACTTGACCACCTCATGGTCACTGCCTCCCAGGTTCCCATCCACTTTAGCTTCCCCTACTAATTCTTCCTGGTTTGTGAGCAGCAGGTCAAGAAGAGCTCTGCCCCTAGTTGGTTCCTCTAGCACTTGCACCAGGAAATTGTCCCCTATACTTTCCAAAAACTTCCTGGATTGTCTGTGCACCGCTGCATTGCTCTCCCAGCAGATATCAGGGTGATGGAAGTCTCGCATGAGAACCAAGGCCTGCGATCCAGTAACTTCTGTTAGTTGCCTGAAGAAAGCCTCGTCCACCTCATCCCCCTGGTCCGGTGGTCTATAGCAGACTCCCACTATGACATCACCCTTGTTGCTCACACTTCTAAACTTAATCCAGAGACTCTCAGGTTTTTCTGCAGGTTCATACCGGAGCTCTGAGCAGTCATACTGCTCTCTTACGTACAATGCAACTCCCCCACCTTTTCTGCCCTGCCTGTCCTTCCTGAACAGTTTATATCCATCTGTGACAGTATTCCAGTCATGTGAGTTATCCCACCTAGTCTCTGTTATTCCAATCACATCATAATTCCTTGACTGTGCCAAGTCTTCCAGTTCTCCCTGCTTGTTTCCCAGGCTTCTTGCATTTGTGTGTAGGCCCTTAAGATAACTCACTGATCATCCCTTTTTCTCAGTATGAGGCAGGAGCCCTCCCCTCTTGCGCTCTCCTGCTTGTGCTTCCTCCCGGTATCCCACTTCCCCACTTACCTCAGGGCTTTGGTCTCCTTCCTCCGGTGAACCTAGTTTAAAGCCCTCCTCACTAGGTTAGCTAGCCTGCTTGCGAAGATGCTCTTCCCTCTCTTCATTAGGTGGAGCCTGTCTCTGCCTGGCACTCCTCTTACTTGGAACACCATCCCATGGTCAAAGAATCCAAAGCCTTATCCAAATAGAAACCAAGATTCTTGAGTCTTGCTATTCTCTGCTGGTAATGTGTGTGACCCATCCCCTTCTACGTGCTGGTCCACAAAGAGAATGATACCCAACCACTGCTTTCACTAACTCAGTTAGCTCAAGCGGCAGAGGTCTGTGTGCTGAATCTGTGTTCTAACCCTGTTGATGGCCCATGTGCGTGACTGTGATGGGGTGGAGTAGGCCCTAAAGCTCCCTTGCTGGAGGCCTCAAGGTTCCACCGTATCCATCCCAGGAAAGGAGCAGTGGAGAGGTCCTGCAAGTGGCCTAGAGTGCTTGCGAGGAAGCAATCAATCAGAGGGGCTGCTGAATTGGCCAGTCAGGGCCAGGAGCTGGAGCTGGCAAAGAAAGGACCGTGTGCCTGGTTGAAAGAGCAGCAGGATCAAAGACAGTCTGCTGGCTGGGACTGGGAGAGCGAGAGGCTTCTGGCTGCTAGGACTGAGACTAAGACAGTTTTCCGGCAGGGACCAGGGGAGCATTGGGGGAGCTGCCGGCTGGCTGTAGGTACTGAGCCCAGGGAGGGCTGCAGGAAGATAGTGTCTCCAGGGAGGAAGCCCTGGAGATATGGCCCTAAACCAGGGCTGGGACTACTTACTGAAAATACGCAAACACACCCAGCCAGAGGGAGCGCTTGTGAGAGGTGGATGCTGACCACATTACAGTGACAATCTGATGCTATGTGATGAAATTTCTTGTTTTTCAGTTTGCTTTGTTTGAAAACCTACAGAATTACACATGCACACACACAAACTATTTTAAAAGAACATTATTACAGTGGCAAAGTCAAATACTCAAAAGTTAGGAAATGCCAGAATCAAGGCATTAAGAATTTGTGTATGCATTATGATACAGTCTTCAATTACATGACCACATAATGTTTTTTTTCCACAGAGCTATGTATATCATAAAAACAAGGCAGCATTTATAATTAGGCTGCCTTCTTTTTATGGGTGTTTGATTACATTTTTCTGAATGCCACTTTTGTTTAAAAACAAATAGGAAAAAAAAAAACATTCAGAGCATGGGCAAGGTTGTATTTTCAGAGGATCCAGAGTTAAAAATGGGGAAAACATATTGAAAACACATCCTATAACTGTTAAATATCAGCAAAACTGTCTGAAATTAAAAAGTGAGAGGAGTACAGCGGTCAGCCAAAGACTTTTCAGCTAACATTCTACCACTATGGTGGAAGGGGGTCATGGAGCAGCATGGCATCATTTTAAAAAAAATGTTAATCCGAATGATTTCAGTAACTATGTAACAAATATGCATCCAGACCTGAATCCTGCCCTGACACAATGGCATGATTGTGATTCTATTTGCAGGGCAGAAGTCTGCACCCCCGGTGTACCATAAAGAAAACTTCCATGGGGACTCCCAGCACAGCTGGGTGCTGTAGATCTTTGGGAGTGGGGACAGAAATAGGACCAGAAGGCATGTGTGGTGCAAGGGCCACTGATACCTCTGTAGCCTTTAGGCTGGAGTAGTAGCAGTGCGCAGCCTGGGCAGGGAGAGGATTTCTCTCTCCTTGCCCTTACACAGTGCTTCAGATCCCAGCCTAACTCATCCAGTTCCTTGGGCTGGATGGGGAAGGGGGGGCAGGAGCTAAGGCTAGATGAGTTATATAGCATCAACAATAATTGGTCCAGTTTTGCTCTTGGTTACACTGAGGTAAATTCCATTAAAGTGAATGAGCCAAATTAATCCCTGGTTTAACTTCACTGAAGTCAATACAGTTTACACCAGGGATGAATTTGACCTTTTGGAGTTACTGAGCATTGACCACACCAGTGTACTTCAGAGCAGAATTGGATCCATAACAATTAAACCTGAGTTACACTATGATATGCAGTTTTTAATAAAGCAGTATTTAGTTTATCCCAAAATCTAATAACGCCTGTGACAGGGTACTGGGCAAAGGGTTGCAAATTCAGCCCTCTGCTGTGCCCGCTCCTCATTAGAGGAACAAATTAGAGTGGGTTGGAGATAACCTGGCCCTAACCGGGGAGGTGGAGACAGCTGCTACCTAATTAGCCTGGGGCTACATAAAAGCCTCAGGGGATGGAAGCCAGCCAGGGGAGAGCAGGAGAAAAGGGAAAAGGCAGAGAACAGAAGCAGGGAGGTAGCTCTCCCTCCCCGCCTGCCTGCAAATGGTGAAGGGTTACTTGTATGGTGAAACAGTGGGGGGAACAAGCCTGAGAAAAAAAGCTCACCAGTGGTTACTAAACCCAGGGTCTCTGAGTGACTTTGTGAACCTAGCAGAGGCAGAAGCCAAGGGGGGTCCTGCCACACTCTGCTAGACACTTAAGTAATCAAACACTTTTCCTGTAGACTGTAGATCAAAGCACATGATATTCTGTATCTTAGAAAACCAGGACAGTCCATATTGCTCTTCTTCCCCTATTTCTACATCGAGAGAGATCAGCCAACTGGTCTCTTGAACAATATGGTATTTGCTTTTTTTTTCTTTTTAATTTAAAGGCACAGTACTTGTGAGAAGCTTTTATCATCTCCTCTGGGCAGATCCTGATCTTAAAACCATATTGTGCCTTAACAGCATAAGTGGTGAGTTTTAAAGGCCAGGGGAGGCTAAGCCCAGCGGCAGCCGCCGAATTGCCGCTGTGGGACACGGACTGCCACCCCATTCTAACTGTCGCCCCAAGCACCTGCTTGGAAAGCTGGTGCCTGGAGCCGGCCCTTGCTAAGCCTCCCCAAACAGCTGCTAACCCACTACCTTTGAGAGTGCAGACACCTGGGCTATTGCCCTACCTGGGCTGTACCCCAAAGTCCCACTCCCACTCTTCCCCGTGGCCCTGCCCTCGCTCTGCCCCTTCCCATCCCTGCTCCGCCCCCTTCCCCAGGGACCCCAGGGACCCCACCACCTGCCGAGTTGCTCCTCTCCTTCACCCTCACAGCAGAGAATAGGAGCAAGGATGAGCGGCCAGTGGTGGGGGGGAGCTGAATGGGAGCGGGGCTTGGGTTGGCATGTGGGAGGAGCATGGGCAGAGCATCGGGTGGGGGAGGCTAAGCAGGGGTGGGCCTCGGGGTGAAGCCATGGTCCAGGGCAGGCACCGGGGGAGCTTCTGACGCTCATGCCAGCCTCCCCAAATGCCTGAGCCATGCGCCACCCTTGCTTAACTGTATATAACATTCTTCTTCATAAAATGTTCTCCAATCTTAAAGGCTGTTTATATGGTAGATGAATGCATTGACCATTCTTTATATATATAAAATTGCCTCTATCCATCACTAAATTCCATTTGCTTTTCCTGTTATGAATCTAACTCTGCATTTCACTGTACAGAGAAGTTTGAGTGTCTGTCAGACTTCATAATGAACATACAATTACTAGGTAATACTGAAAAAAAGTCAAGTGATTATAGGTATTACAGGTAGCAACATCTATTGTTAAGCTTTCTTGAAACTTCCCGTTATAAAACTCTGTTTTCAGTTGAGGGGCACATGGGCAGAAGTTAGGGGGAAAGGACAGGAATAGAAGGGAGGAGGGAAATGACAGGAATAGAGGAGGGGACAGGAGTCAGGGGCAGAGAGACTGGGGCAGGAGCTGAGGAGGAGGGGATAAGGACTGAAGGGTCTGTAACCATTGGAGAACACTTCCCTACAGAACCTGGAATTGAAGCCAGGAGTCCTGAGACTCAAAAGGTCTTTGCTGTCTAGGAAATAGTGGTGAAACCTACTGGTAAAGTGTCTGTCTCCTTCCTCCCTCCCCAGTGGCTGGTTTACATATTCTTTGACAATCTGTTGTTCTTATCAGTTACTCCATTAGCTCGGGTGGCGGAAGACTGCGCTGTGGATCTAAACATCCTAACCCTGCTGATGACCCAAGTTGGGGATCATTGTGATTCCAGATGATGAAATTTGTTTTTCCAGCTTGTTTTTTAAACCATTTAGGAAATTACATCCCAAAAAATGATGAAAAGGTTGCAAAGTCAAGCCCTCAAAAATTAGGAAATGCCAGAGTAAAGTTGCATGTGTACCCTTAATTCAGCTCCCATATGATAGTCTTTAATTGCATGATTACATGGTTTCATTACATCCTATCAGTCTACGGTAATTCAGTCTGGTCAGTCTGGTTTTCCGAGGTGACGAGATACCTGACGGGGTTAGTAGTTTGTAGCTGTAGTTCCCATTTGCCCTCCCGTTCTTTTTTTTTTTTTCTATTAGTGTGAATTATTTGCACTTTGGCAGTGGCAGGAATAGGCCATTGCCAGAAGTTTGGGCAAAAGCTGGTAACACCATGCACACACACAAAGAAAACATCACAGATCCCCAATCCTGCATTAAAGTTCATGTAAGCAGACCCTGACACTTGCGTGGAATTCCACTGAAGTTAACGGCTCAGTGCAGGTAACAGGTGTGTTTCTGTGCAGAGCCAGTTGCAGGATTAGGGACTCAAAAATGGTAACTGCATCACAAGAGTCAGAGAACACTGGCAATGAGTTGTTTACCTTACAGATATCCAGGACAGTCGGAGCAGAAATTACCAGACACTGTACAACTATTTTGGACTCAAAGTTTCCCAAACTGGAAGCTAAAATGGATAATACATTGGGAGAAATAAGCACTGCAATAGCAGTATTAAGGGTGCTGGCTCAGAGATGAAAACAGATCACTACCCTGGAAGATTGGTCCAAAGAGACAGATAATCAGCAGAGTAAATAAAAGTATTGCCTGACAAACTGCGAGACCTTGAGAACCATGGCAGGACGAAAAATCTAATCGAGATTGGACTTTGAGAAAGAATGGAAGGAAAGAAATCTGTATCCTCCTCCAAACAATGAATTCCTGCTGGGTTTAAAATGGAAGTGAAAAATGGCCACACTAAAAGTGAGTGGACATACAGAATTGGATTATTGCCCTCAGGGGAGATTGAGAGACTCAGAACAGCTATTTATATTCCATAGTCATGGAGACCACTAAAGAACCCGAAGCTGCAAGAAATCCCAAGGTCCTACAGGAAGGAGATAATAAGCTATTCATATTTACAAATTTCTCATTGTCACCAGTGAAGGCCAGTGGAATTCACAGAGGTCGGGAGAATGCTTCACTGAAAACAATTTTAGATTCACTTTCCTCTACCTGGCAACTCTAAAAACAATCAGCATTGGTTAGACGTCCACCGTTAAACGTCCAACAGAAATTAAAGACATTCTCAGCAGTATTTCATATAGTTCATTGATGTGAACTATGCTGCTGCTATGTAAGAAGTAGATCTGTATATTCCCTATTGTATAGACTTTCTGTAAAATAACCTCCTGGCATATTAGATATTAACTTACAAAATTGGCTACTAATGCCATATAATTAATTTTTTTTAAACTCTTCCCCACTTGATTTGAAATTGTCTGTCTGATTTAACAGAAGCAGGTGGTTTAGGGAACTTAAAAAGTAAAGAGAACTCAATCGCTTGTGCTTGTTTTCCTCTGCTGGAATGGAGATTCCCCAGACATGGTTTATCACATAATCTGTGTATTTACTTTTTGCCCTTCTGAACGTATACCATTGAGGATTGCTTCCCCTCCCCGTATGCCAAGCATTTTACAGATATGGAGAGTCACTAAAAAAAAAAAAAATCAAACAAAATGTTCTCTTTCAGGCTATCAACACTATTTAATTCATTTCCCTGTAAAAAATATTTCATAAAAGAAAAACCCAGAGGATCATACCCAACAGAGAAAATGATAGAGTATTGGGGGAAATTGTTTGTTATAGCATTTTTTAAAAAGAAATGACCTAACCAGTATATACACTTGATTAAAAAAGGCAAAAACTCTCATTATACCAATAATGCTAGAAAAAAAGAGAAACTATTTAAAGCAACATATACTTTTATAATAAATGACAATATTTAGTAAATAGTTATGAACAGTCTAGAATGTGTACATAGACTATACATCTCTCCATATCTTTAATACTTTTCACTTAGATGTACTCATCATATGCAAGAAACATAATGCAGAGATACCAAACTTGATGCACTCAATATGGCAAGTTGCATGATCCATTTATACTAGACAAAAAATCTCCCCATTATGGTGTATATTTTTAGGTAGTCTTTCCTCCGGGTAAAAAAAAAAGGGTTACACAAACTTTTTTTTATTTCCTAATATGCATTAGTAAAGAAGGATTTAAAAAAGATATAACAACACTATCAATAATTCCTATTAGCTACTGCCAAAGATATGTTGCAGAACTGAGTGACTGACCCATGCTCCTGTACAGTATCTGGCTCTTTTTAAAAGCAATATTAACCTGTGGATCACAGGGAGAAGTACTACTGTCACGCTACTGGTGGCAGCAACAGTGGGGAAATCTAGAGGGTGGGAAGAGTAGTGTAGACAATCCCATAGGAGGGTGAACGAAGAGGGGGGATGTGCTCTCGCTAGCCCAATGTTGTATCATGGATCAAGGGGGATGTGGTCTCTAGACCACATGTGAAGGGTGAAAACAAAGTGAGAGTGAGTGTGTGGTTTGTAGTGGGAACATAGAGTGAAAAGAAAATTAAGACTCTGGCCTATAAGCTGGTGGATGTTTCTCTTGCCAATGCGTGGAAAGTGGTTGGGGGATAGTGATGGTCTTTGGCTATATTAAAAATGCAGGGCAGGCGAAATGGGTAAGGTAAACCTGCTAGCCTGTAAATGGCGTCTGGGGCAGATTTAAGGTGGTGGTGGTGATTGGAAGCGTATCTGTGAATTTCTGGTTTTTTCCAGCACATTGGTTATCCAAAAACTAATTATTAATGCCTGTTGATGTATACCTTGTTTTTAAGGTTTAGAATACACAGCACTTAACTCTGTCTAAAGAACGTTTGACTAGGATTGTCCCTAACTTTCATTTAAGTGGAAAAAAATTACTTTTCGGGTAAAATTATGTTCATATCCCAGCTCAGGTCTTCCCAAGCCCCCATCAACTCCTTCCAGCCTAACCTCCACACGACACTTTTCAGACTCAGAATACTCATCCCCGGGGCGGGTCAGGGCCCTTCTCCCTCCTACCCTTTTCAAACCAGGACAAGCGAGCCCTTTTTTCAAAGTTTTATAACTCGGAACAAGTTTTATAACTCTGATTAACTTCCAACTTTTTTCAAATAATTTTTCTTTGGGGAGGGACGTACACATAAGAAAGTGTGTGGAAAAACCATTTTTCAGAAAGTTAGATGGGTGGGGCAAATTCACACTTATAATGGAAACTTAAAAACCCTTAGCTATGGAGTCACTATTGTAAATACATACACATGTATTATAGACATGGATATAGACATAGACTCTGAACTTTATACTGTGGGTGTAAATCTTTATAAACAGGAATATTATAAATACAGGACATGCCAGAGATAAGAATGTGATTAGAAATTTCTCTGTGATGACCATACCACTTATAGTCCTGTTAACTTGGACATATATTGCAGTTGATGGGGGGTTGGGGGGGAGGGTTCCTGTTTTGTTCATTGCTTTAAAACTTGCTTATTTATAGGTTGGCTAATCTTGTCTGGTTGGAGAAGTGTTGAATACCATACAAAGATGCCTAGTTTTGGCTATACTGGATGGAAGGATGTTGGAGGTAATATTTTATTGGGTAAGGGAGTGGAGGTGGTGAGTGGTGGAAGGGAGAGGGTGTGGAGAAACTCTACTGATATGTGTTAGTGTATGTATGCTGTAGTTAGATGCAAGAGTGGATAATGATAGCAATGGAAGGAGGTGCAGCAAAAGAGGGTCTCCGTTAATAAGGTAGGGAATCAGGTTAAGGAGTTTAAGGCAGTGGTCTGAAAGGAAAATCTAGAAGGAGTCAGATTTCAGTGTTGGAGCACTCATTGCAATGAGTCACTGAGAGAGCCTGAGAGCTGCCTTTGTTTCACTCGTGTCTGAACGTTGGAGGAGACAACAGACTCCAATTTTTAGTAACTTTTTCTTTTCAGAAGTAAAAATTCATGTTCTCCGAACATTTTTCCCACTTAAGGTCTTTCAACAAACTTTAAAAAAAAATGCTCTCAAGGTAAGAGTGCTAACTTTTTACTTTTTTCTTGTATTTCTGCCTTTTAACTTTTAGTCTTATCTTTTTTCTTTTTTTTTTCTCCCTCTTCTTGGCAAATTTGCTCCAGGCATTGCTGGTGGCCCTGGAATTTGCTACTACTGTACTGGGCTTCATTTCTCCCTGTTGTTTTAGCGGCTCAGGTCATAGAAGGTAAGAAACTCCCCAGATCGCTTATTTAAATTGAGGTTAAGCGTTTCTTTTGAAAGCCACATTCCTAATATGGAAAGTAGTTGTGCATTTCAAATTTCTAATGTATTTGCTGACTGCTGTTCTCAGCTTCACTTGGAGAGGTTGCTGCTAGTTAAGAGCTATAATTGCCATTCATTCTGGAAGGGTGGGGGGCTAAAATACATCAATTGGTCCCCAAAAGTAAGAGAGCATATGATGTGTTCTCTCGACATTATTTGAGAGTGCAATAAGAGAAAAAATAACTTCATGTGTTATATGGTGTATATAAACTACACTTCGATTTACAGAGATGCAGAAGGGTAGTAGGAAGCAGTTAGATGGGTATAGAGCTGTCATTCTGGTGTTAACAGGAGCAAGTGCTAAGTGTGGTGTGATCTCTAAGGCATTATGTGATGCTGCTTCTGGGTGTTATGAATCTGTGCTCCAGAATGCCTGAGCACATTGTGCCTTTCAGATCTCTTCAGTTATTTTTGACTAGCATGCTGAAATGAAAATCTAACCAGTTTACTTTTGTGAATGAAAATCCCCCCCCCCCCATAAATATAATGCATGCTTTGTAACATGGTCAATACCAGTCAATATCTTGCAGTTTGTACAGATGATATAACTTTCCAGCATATTTTAAAAGATACTGTATTGATTTAGAAGTTTACATACTCTTGAAGAAAAAGCAAATAGAGATTGAAATGTTAGGTTTACAGCACGGACGATAATATACCTTAAAAAGAGTTTAGCTCCTTCTTCAAATGGAATTAATTGTGGATCTTAATTATGTAGGCAGCACCTAGATTCTATAGTTATGGGAGCATTAAAAAGGTACTGCATAGAAAAATACAGACTGGAGATAGAGATTTGAGTATTCTTCAAACCCCCCCCCCCCCTTTTTTTTTTTTTTCCTTTTCAACTGCGGCATGCTGCCCAATTTGTGGCAATGTCACAGCCAAAACTCCAGCTAGTTATTCCTTTCATTTCACTGGGAGGTATGCCACATGTCAGCAAATGCTAACTGCAAGATTTTTACATATTGGCCAAGTATGTTACATTGCTGGACTACATGTAATTTATGAATGCTACCGTTAGGAACAAGCTATGAGAAAGAGGGGCAAACATTACATGTATTTCATTTTCTGATCGTACAGAGTATGATGCATATACTATTTGGATCAAACTTGCAGCATTGTATGAAGATTTATTTCTCATGTAAAGCTAAATACAGCAATACAATGACGAAAATGTTTATCTTGGACTGGACAGTCAAATGAAGACCTATAGTACATAAAAACACAAGTAGAAACCCACATGTGGCCATAACTATATGGGTCATACATTGATAATACTTCGAATAAGCATGAGGCTCTTGCAAGAGATCGATCTAGCACACAGATCTGCCACCAGAGACAGAGCAGTCAATGATATAAATTACATTCAGTCCTGTAAGATGCTGATTGTCTTCTCCTACAACTGACTTGAATGTGAGTTCAGAGTGCTCAGTATCTTGGAGGTTTGAGCCCATAGATCTTTGACTGGTTATCTCATTTTTTTGCACATATATTTTTGTGCAAAACGGAAGGCTGATATAGACCAGTAGTTCAGCAAACTGGAAACTACTCTCCCATTAATGTGTAGAGTATTTTTGCAGGTAATTCAGTAATTATCCGGATAAATGCACATCTTCCCATGTGTGATTTTACTGCTTGTTTCTGAAAGGAGATTAGAGTTCTGTCAATTTTTAAGCTTTCTAACTAGCTGCTACTGCTGACACCATACCTGTGGTCAGTCAACCCAAGAAATATATTGGCCTGACTTTTTTGTTCTCTTTAATATTTCCATTTCCTAAACACTAATAAACTCTAAGCAGATTATGTCTACAAGTCTCTTTCATCATTATTGATTTCCAGGTTTCTCCTAGCCTTTGATTATCTGGGTATTGTTTCCTACTGCTACTTGGCTTCTCCTCTCTCTCCCCCCACCAGGCAGCCGTGGCTTACAGCTACAATTTGGCCCTGTCTCAAGTACTTTATTTTACAAGCTGCTGTGTTATAGCTTATTTCTTAGTGGTGATTTGTCACCCTGTAGCTGTAAATGTGTATCTTTTCTTTGCTACAAATTACTCTGTATAAAGCGATTCTGCCCAAGGAGATGGAAGAAGGTAAAGCTTGGAAATATTAGCATTGTCTGTCCATCTATTGGAGGGCACTGAACTTTCAAATGAGTAATGTAGAGCCCAGTGCAGTGGGGCTACCAGTGGTGGTGGGGCGAATGCTACTCCAGCTGAGTAAGGGTGACAGAATAAGCCCCATATAAGTATTCTTGTTAATCAGGGAAGACTTAGTAGATTATGAAAGTCTCCACATATTGTAAGCAAGATATGAAACATCGTTTGGTGGCATCAATAATTGGGAGGATAAATATGTCATCTTTCCATGATACTAGTAATTGGTCAGTCCTGCTACTTGCCTGTCCAGCCAGCCTGTGCCTGGACCTTATGCAGATACACAGGGAAAAGTGTAAGTTGCCTTCCCCATTTGCATGATCCATGGAAGGGCCAAGTAAAGTTGCAGCCTCTGGTCCAGATCCACAAAAAGACTTAGGATCCCAACCTCCCACATTAGGTGCCTAACTTAAAAATTTAGGTGTCACTGAGCCTCAAAACCTCCATTTGGCTGCTTTCTAACCCTGTAGGTGCCTACAATCACTCAGTGCCGATATGTTTTGCTGTAGAAGTCCCCTAGCCTAGATGCTTGTTTCTGCCTCCAGGCATGCACAGTGCTGCCTTAGACAGGAGTCCTGCTGCCTAATTCCCACTGAAGCCACAGTGTGGTCCTCGAACCAGGTACAAATTGGCATTCTCCCAGCTATCTCCCCAGCATGCCTAACTCCACACAAAATCAGGCTTTGAGCATGCCTAACTCCAAACAAAATCATTGGGGGACAGCAGCAGCCTCCCATATAGCCTTTAGCCCTGTGTAGTCACCCCCCCCACCCCCCCCCCCCCGATAAGGAGAAGGGATTTGAACAGGGGTCTCTCACCTCTCAGGTGAGTGGCCTAACCATTGAACTATAAATAGTCTGATGTGGGCTCTCTGTCTCTGCAGCTGAAGTTGTTCCACTGTGTATAGATAATTAAATTTGCATTGGGCCAAAGAGAGAGTGTGAGTGACTCTATAGTCCAGTTACCTTAGGGTACTGGTCAGGTGACCGGGACAAGGGAAGTCTAGCCTGGTGGTCAGAGCAGTCGTCGGAAACTAAGGACTAGGGTCAGAGCTGGAATCAGTCGTCAAAAACTGGAGCCAAGGGTTAGACCGGAGGGCAGGAACTGGATACAAGAGTCAGACTAGCATCTGTAGTCAGAAGAAGCTGAGCTGGAGGTCAGGACCTGGGTCGAGCAGTGTATCAGGCAAGGTGGAGTTCAAGGTGGGTGCAGGATAGAGGCAAAGCTGGGGGCAAAGCAGGAGCAGCAGGACCAAGGTAACACAGGAGCAATCACAGTGGTGGGTATGAGCACTGAGCAGCCAGCAGAACTGCTGCTGCTGGCCCCTGCAGCCACTCAGGTGCTGTGGCTCATCAGACAGCCTGCTGCAGGCCAGCTGTACTGATGAGGTTGCCTGGAGACTAGCTCTGCTCCAGAACCTGATTCCTAGTAGCACCTTATCTGAGAGGTGGGAAACTCAAGTTCAAATCCCTGCTCATCAGATAGAGAGTGGAACTGAACCAGAATCTCTGCGATTGCAGGTGAGTTCCCTAAGCACTGGGTGAAAGGTAATAAGGGAAGTGACCACCCCCTGGCCATTTCGTGTGGAGTCAAGTGTGCAGTGGCACTGTTGCAAGAAACAACACAGGTGCCTGGCTCCAGGAATGGGGTTCCCAGCTGTGGACTCCAGGCTCTGGGTTCCAAGCAGAGTTAGGCTCTTCTCTCTAGCCTGGACCTAGGTGCCTAAATCCCAGTGAGGGGTGGGGCTTAGGGGACACCCTTCTATTGGCTATCTTAGGTGGCTCCTTGCTTAGCATCCTGGCTTTTTTAGCTCCATTCTTGGGCACCTATCTCTCTCCATACATTATACCGAGAGCCTAGGTATCTAACGCAGGCTTCATAGATTCCACGGGGTGGCAAGGCACCTAAAATTTAGGCACTGCAATGCTAAGAATAAATCCACAAAATGCCTCTGTGGATTTGTGTCTCTGTTCTTTGGGGACTGCAGGAATGACTCCCTTCCCCACCCACCCCCATGCTCCATCCCTATGCCCCTGTAGGCTTATGTCACCTCAAAGTGGATGGAGAGAAGATGAGGCTATGCCAGAGGGGGGAGTATGCTATACCCCACAAAGGGGTATAGCAGTGAGTATGCAGCCCATGTGTGCCCAGGAATTCCAGGAAGTATTCTGCCCCGCTAAGCCAGAAAGCCTGCAGTGTTCTTCCTGACATGGTGGCCTGTATCCCCTCATTGTGGACTCTGCTTAAATGGCATAATCAAGTCCCTAATGATCAAGCAACTGTTTTTAACACAACAGCAAATCCAACTGCTCTGTTTTGTTGTCCAGGCAAAATACAGAATTAGTCCCTGTTATATACATTGCATTTCACAATTGCACGGTTTTCCACGTGACACATTGCCTTATTTTAATTTAGCAACTAGAGCATGTGGTTATAATACCTCCAGAGCTATTTTCATTGTTCCAGGAGCTAAGGGTCAGTCAAAAGTGTTTTTTGATGGGTAGTGTAGATCGTTTCCACTGGATCATAACACAGAGTGTATGCAAGGCAGCTGAGTGTCTGAGTAAACTTGGGATATTTGGCAGCTAGTTAAATAGATTAAATTGTTCACCAATTCATGGAAAAAAACCTCACCTCCAGTGAATGATTTATTTGGGGCTAGATTGTGCCACACAGACAAAGCCCTGATGCTCAGAGGCACCCCCTTCTGCATCACTCTGCTTGTTGGTACATGGGTGGGTCAACCATGGCCCTTCCCCCGCTTTGCCCCCGACAGGTGATATGCACCCAAGAGGGAGCAGAGTGGGAGAAATCCCTGCACTCCCCAGAGTGGGCTCATAAGGGGTGGGAAGATCCTTAGCCCTTTCCACTGCACCCTCCCACTGCACACCCTCAAAAGGGGCAGGCAGAATCTGGCCACTGAATGTTATGGAGCCTGTCTAATTGTGGAAACCTTTTAATTACAATAGATGAAAATTGCATCAAATAGTACCTTATTCTGTTTGTACAGAGAGGTGTCAGAGCCTATTAAGGGGAAGTGATGGAGCTGATTTACTTACATTAGTGATTGTCATTTGAACTATTTAGGTGCACATTGTTAGAATTTCTTCCTCTAGTTGTGATACTGCCTCATGTTTGGCCATTTAATAATTAGGTCCCCTACCTTCTGTTTGATGTCAGTGCATGGCATTGGTTACTAAAGGCCTCATTGTGCAAGGTGCTGAGCACCTTCCACTGCTCTTAAAGTCAATGGGAGTTGAGGGTGCCCGTCATTCTCCAGGACTGTGATGTATTTCCAATTGTGGCATCAGATTTGTAATTGTAGAGTGTGAGTGCTGAAGCTGAGGCGGGGTGAAACTTGGAACGGTGGGAGCCTCTTTGACGATCATCTTGCTCTCATTTCCTTAAAAAGTCCCATTCATTCTTCTAGATGTCAAAATATCTCAACGCTTATTAGTGTGGGCTGTAGTTCTCGACAGCCAGAGCAACGCTGCTGCACGTTTTCATACTTTGTTCCAAAAGAAGGTGGGCTTGTTTAAATTATTTATGTGACTTGCAAACGTGGAACCATATACTGTATCTAAATATTTTAGGTCTGAGTCCTCTTACTTTTAAAGAGCTTTAAAGCTTTCCCATCAACATCTGGGTTCTATTATTAGTAAAGCTACCCAGTGCCGGGCCTGCTGTAAACAATATGCTCAGCAACAGTTCACAGAAAGTAAATATTTGTCTTTTTTCCTTGAATCTGTGTGTACAGAATGGCTGTCATTAGGTTGTTGACACAGACTTTGTGCTTAGTGACCCCTTGGTTCTAATGAAACCGTTCCAAATTATTGACTCACATTGACTGTTGGCCACCTTCCTGGAATTCAGATATGTAGGCAGATTTGTATTTCTACTCACAATGTGCCAATGCAGTGGGTGTAGAAAAGAATGCACGTAAATAGTAATTATATGTGTGGCTCATTATCCACCACTATGGCGATGGCAATGTTGACAGGAATGGTCTGTTCCTTTCAATTCTCTTCCAAGAAAGAAAACAATGACTACAGTAAAGCTTGACTGTACAGAGCACAATGTTTCGCAGATAATGCAGATGCCTCTAATCTTGTTACAGCTCCAAAGTGAACATTTGGACATTGTCAAATTGCACTGCAGTCTAAATTAAACAAGTCACTTCATATCTTTAAAATGTGTCTTCAGGGTGTTAGCAGCTGTGCAAGTTCTTAATATACAGTCTGTCCTGATTTCATAGCTGTTAAAATGCCTTCGTTATCAAAACAGAGCCAGTTTACTTAGAGAAAATTGAGGAGGGTAATCTGTATAAATAGTTGAAGGATCTGGTAACACCTGTGGAACAAATTTGCTACCTCAGACTTGTCCTATCATTTGCTGTTCTAAATAGATTAGTGTACCCGGTGCTGCATTTTGTCCAATAGCTCTTCAGGACAATAACTGGCTATTTGGTAACTTGCTCAGCTGAGCAGCTAAAGGTTCCCAAGGCCTCTTGAGGAGAAACAAGTAGGGGTGCAAGTCTCTGTAATTAGTATAGCGGCAGTGTTCATTTCCACTCGCCCCCCCCAGTCACCAGAATGGATACACTTCGGATGCAAAGTCATTTTAATGTTCCAAGCTAAATTTCACGATTTTGTAGGTGACATCTTTATATGTGGGCCACTAATGCTGCTTCGGTGAGTTGCTGTGCTGGAATGGATTGAAATCTCCATCGCAATGGACTGGCACAGCTGCAGGCCCTGCAACGCAGGAAATGTCATTTAAGCAGCCTGAGTGGTGCAACACCCTTTGAGTGTGCATCTGCTCATGCACTCTTGAGTTTGTCAGGGCTCTACGCCTAGGCAAGGGGTCCGTTGTGAGGCGGAGACGCCTCCTGTGTGCCAACACTGACACTTTTACACCACATACCAAAGGACAGCTCCTCGCTGCTCCTACCGGGGATAAATTGGTAGAAACCTGCCTGCTACGGAGGAAAGGGAAGTACAGGCAAAGGATTTGCAAGAGGTATGAATTTGGCTCACTGTATTGCAGTGCTCTTCTGGCAAAGCCAGAGGATCTCTTGAGGAGCCAGAATTCATGCAGGAGAAAGGCACTGCCGCCGGCCTGGTGTGCAAAGAAGATAACAGAATAGCACAAGGGAGCATGGGGTCAGGAATCGTCTGTAAATCACAAATGAGGCCAAAAGAGAAACTTCAGATTTGCTTCATGCAGCGACCCACCATTTGAAAGGATTGAATCCATGTTGTCAATAATATGGTCTGGCATGAGGCACAAAACCAAAGACTTTGTACACATTCGTTTTGCCTGAGCTTAATGCAAAATAAGAGAGTGACACTGGTAGACCAGGTACCAGCTCATGCCAAAGCCCCAGGCCTCACTGAACACTTACAAATGCGTAGCTGGAAGAAGAGCTCTGTGTGGCTCAAAAGCTTCTCTTTCTCACCAGCAGAAGTTGGTCCAATAAAAAAATATTACCTCACCCACTTTGTCTCTCTAATATCCTGGGACTGACGCAGCTACAGTTACATTGCACATATGAGGAAGCCAGGCCAATTCCCTTGTGGATTAGTATAGATCAAAGAGATAGCTAAATGTATAAGAGTGTACTTGGTGTTTAAACTCCATGCAAACTAATGGGATGCTGCATGCATTGTTTTCACTTATCTGTATCCTGTTATAATGTAATTGCAAACATTTAATCAGTGCAGGGGACTGGACTAGATGACCTCTCAAGGTCCCTTCGAGTTCTATGATTTACATTGTATATACCCTGTTACTAAATAACCCATCAAATAAGAAAGAAGTTAGAATTTTAACAGGGAAGTGCTAATTCTTGCACATTTCAAAGCAAGAGGGTAATGATTGGAGATGAAAGACTCTAAACGCATTCCTTTCTCCATCCTCAAAGAAATAGCCTGTGTGAGTAGTGACACTGTCAACTTGTTTTCTGTGAGAAAAAGAAGCTAGAAGTATGGATGCAAAGAAAAATTCTTCATCTCTGGACAGTGTGGATTTAACAGAGCAGAATAACTGAATGAGAAGACGGAGATCCCCAGAGTTTTTCTTGGTAGCCCTGAGAGACTTTTGGGAAACTGGCAGAACACTACATCTCTGCTACCATTTGGAATTGTAGACTGTGACTCACCCATACATATAATTTTACCTGCTTTAACCTCTCAATAACGCTCATTCTTTTTTTGTTAGCTAATAAACCTTTAGTTAGTTCACTATAGAACTGGCTACCAGTGTTGTCTTTGGTGTGAGATCTAGGATGCAAATCGACTTGGGTGAGTGACTGGTCTCTTGGGACTGGGTGTAACCTGGAATATTTTTGTGATTTTTGGTATAAGTGACCATTTATCACATAGCCCAGCTTGCCTGGGTGACCAGATAGACTGGAGTGTCTAAGGGGTCTGTCTGTGATTCCATTATAAGACTGCTGCAGTACTTGGGGAGTTCACATGTCGTACAGGGTTGGTGAAATCTAATTATAGAACATACCATCAGTTTGAGATGTCTGCCCTGCTTTTGACAGTTTGCCCTGAGGTTGGTACTCATGGTTGTGAGCCACTCTGGATAGTGTGACAAAGAGTACCTGAATTAACACCATGAGAAGAAATATATCGTAGCCATCCTAATCGGTAAGCTTGAACAAGTGGGACAGTATAAGTGACTGGCCGGAAAAGGGGGTTGCCAAAAATGCATTGGGTTTGGCACAGGTAATCTCAGAGATCCTTCACCTGTGTTGTGCTCTCTGAGCATATTTAATTGAGTAGTTCTGAGGTCTGCAGTCTATTGGCAAGAGAGTAGCTGTGGCTTCATCAGGACACACAGATGAAGGCAGACAGACACACCAGGATGGATTTAAATGGCAGGTTGCACCTTTGTTAATGTAACACTGAGGACTGGCGCTATAGGCCCAATCCACCTCTCACATAACAGCCATTCAGATATGTGGGGCGACATGGGCTCCCACCATATAACCAATACCTCAGGGTAGACCTTCCTCAGGCTACCCCTAGAACTCAGCTCACTTCTGAATCCTCTTGGCCTCCCACCCCACGAGGGGGTAGAGGGTGCCAAGGGAGTACCTTGGTCTGCAAGGTCTTCAGGTCTCCCCTTCTTACAGGAACAGGGTCCACCATTGAAATCTTGGGTCTCATTTACATCTGGGAGCTGGGCCTTTTTAGCCTTTATCTGCACTGGATTCTTGCTGCAAGTTGCAACGCAATGAACTAACGTTCCTGTATATTTGTAGTATTATACTTCCAAGCCATGCCCCTTTCAACTTCACTGTACTTCCACGATGCTGTGAGGAAGGTGAGAAAACCCACCAGATCTCTGCCAGTTGGGTCTAGTGGAAAAAATTCCTTCCAGACGCCCAAATAGGCAATTAGTCAGACCCACAGTGCCCTGAAAAAACCCAGCTCCTACACTACAACTACAATGAGGAGGGGGCAGGGGAGCTAAAGAGAATAGGAGGTCCATAAAGTGTGGGAAAAGGTTTAAATTAATGGGAGAGTGAAAGGCAGGGGGCGGGAATCAATCCTTGTTTGCTCCCAGCTGGCCAGTGGGAGCCAGAGAAGGAGGGGCCCAGGCTGGGCATCTTCAGGCAGGCTCTCTCCTCCTCACCTCTGGGCAGCTGTTCAACTCTGCTGCCCTCCCAGCCCTACCCCGCCCCATAAAGCAAGGAAGCATTCTTCACCTTGTGAGCGCCAAGGAGCAGTAATGAGTGGGCTTCTGAGTGAGGATCATGCTAAATACGATGGCAGCCAGAGAAGCCCACATAGACTCCACCACTGAAACCATTGAAATGGAATTTTAGTGAGGCTAGAATCTTTGGAAAGAGAGAGGCACTTTTCCCATCTTCTTATAATTCTGTGGTATGGTCAATTCTACCTAAAATATAGTCAGCTTGGATAAAAATTACTCAGCAGGTCCAAAATCCTTTGACTAGGATGTGAGTCATTTGCACTTTATTTATTTATTCATTTTCTTGCAGCATAAAACATTTTAATACAACTTTTCCTGTGTTCTTGGCAGAATTCACAGGAAGACCTTTATCTTGTGAGCTTTTTCCGGCTGCATTAGAACAAAAAAAGTCCCTGGCTGTGCATTACTCTAATCCAGGCTGTTTAATACCAAGTTTGTGTTTTGGTCCCTGGTTCAGTGTTTACTAAAATGTGTATTGTAACACATTTGTAAATATATTGTAACACGTCAAAGACTCCTCCAATTGACACTGATGCCCGTTGATGTAGAGCATGCTAACGTATGGTTTAAGTTGCGTCTTTTCACATATTAGTGTATACATCTCCATGAGATTTAAAAACTCGTTTAATTAAGACATTGGCACACACAGCTTTAAAAAAGAGTGTTCTAATCTCTGTAGTCTGTATGTTTGGAGTCCAGATCCTCAACAGTATGATTTCAATGGGGTTTAGGTGCCTAAATACCTTTATGGATCTGGGCCAGGATGACTATTCAAGAATTTTTTTTTTTTTTAAATTCAAAGCAGCATACCTCTTCCTGCCATAAACATTCTGGAAGCAAAATATTCATGTTTTGATTCAGTTTACATAGTAAGGCTTTACTTTTTATATCTAGCTACATAACTATAACATAGAAAAAGTAAGACAAAATAACCCACTTAAATTCTGACTCACATTCAATGGAACTTCAGCAAATTCACAGTTAAAGGATTTGTTTTCTCCACCCACTGTTTGCAGCATTAGTATTGCCAAATGCTTGTACTAGTTTTCTCCAGCTCTCCAGGCTCGTCAAGTATACTATGGAGGACTGAGCAGGGGACACAAGTTCCTGCCAAGTGCTCCAGGGCCTGTAGGCTTTTTGGGGAGAGGGATAGCTCAGTGGTTTGAGCATTGGCCTGCTAAACCCAGGGTTGTGAGTTCAATCCTTGAGGGGGTCATTTAAGGATCTGGGGCAACTATGGGGGATTGGTCCTGCTTTGAGCAGGGGGTTGGATTAGATGACCTTCTGAGGTCCCTTCCGACCCTGATATTCTATGATTCTAAGATATATTCAGCAATGCTAAATTCTAATAATTTCCGAGAGGATTCTTACAAATCACTCAATGCTTTAATATGAGAGTAGGGAAAACCGACTCAGTAATGGACAAGCACTGAGCAAGTGTATATTTGTGACTCAAAAAGCAATCTTTGGCCTATTAAAGCAATTGACAGAATCCCTTAAAGTGAAATCAGGTTAAATGTTTTAAAATACTTAAGCAAATTTTATTTTAAAAATTATTAATTCCTTGCAAGTGCCTTAGTGATCCTTGTCCATTGGCTGTGTTTGTTGGTCTGGAAAAGTCACTGATTTCTTAAAAGAGAGAATCAACAAACAGTATTCATCCTCAGAGAAATTAATCACAGAGGGCCATCTATTATGCTGTAAGTATAAAATCACACCGAATATCTGGGAGCAGGAAATTCCATGAGTTAAAACCCACAGACTTTCCTTCAGCTTCCCCTGTCAGGAGGTGATCTCCTTAATCCTCATGCAGAGTTGATAAGAATCATACTGCTGCTCTACTGGGGACCCAGATCATCCAAACCCAGGTAGGGAACAGTAAGAATATCCTTTTAAGGTTCTTATAGTGGAATTGTTGCATCCCTGGTAACTTCCTATGCTGGAATGTGGAAAAGTCAGAGAGATTACTTAAAACAAATTGGAGGAAAAACAGAGTTCTGATTAAGGATGAATGGATTCGTTTTGCGTACTTTTTGAAGGGCTCACACAGCATGGGTATCAAAGTTTGACTCTGACACAAAATCCAGTATTATTTGGTTCCCATTCTGGCAGAGCTACCTGTGGGGGGGATGTGCAAAAGAGGCAGTTTGCCCTGTCTCCATGGTAATTATTTTGGAAGGGCATGGGGGGGAAGGATTGAAAAGGGAGAAGAAAGAGGGTACATATGCATGGCTGTTAAGGGAATGTCTGTCATTAGATGAATTTTGAATTACAATCTGATAACTGCAAAACTTGGGCTCAGCCTCGTCTCCGGAGCTAATGAAGTGCCTTCCATTCAGTCAGCAGGCTCTCTGAGTTTGAAAAGTGCAATGTACATGAGATACTTCAGATGGTTCATTCTGGCCTTTGAAGATAAGGGCTGTGAATTGTCCCTGGGATCAGTTAGGCAATCAGTGCAGAGGATGGAATATTGGCATTATATTGCTCCTGTCTGTTCATTCTGCATAGCTGGCAGGCTGACACACATTGGAGTTGCAGGAAAATACCCTGGGGCCTTGTACGGTTAACGCTCCACTGCCTGTTGGCTGGATAGGAAGTACTTAATCAGATTCAGCCATGTAATCACCTTCTTACCAGCAGCTTTATCCTTAGAAAAAAGAAAAGGAGTACTTGTGGCACCTTAGAGACTAACCAATTTATTTGAGCATAAGCTTTCGTGAGCTACAGCTCACTTCATCGGATGCATACTGTGGAAAATACAGAAGATGTTTTTATACACACAGACCATGAAAAAATGGGTGTTTATCACTACAAAAGGTTTTCTCTCTCCCCACCCCACCCTCCTGCTGGTAATAGCTTATCTAAAGTGATCACTCTCCTTACAATGTGTATGATAATCAAGGTGGGCCATTTCCAGCACAAATCCAGGGTTTAACAAGAACGTCTGAGGAACGGGGGGGGGGGGGGGGGGGGGGGGGGGGGGGGGGGGAAGGAGGAATAAACAAGGGGAAAAAGGTTACTTTTTATAATGAATCAACCATTCCCAGTCTCTATTCAAGCCTAAGTTAATTGTATCCAATTTGCAAATTAATTCCAATTCAGCAGTCTCTTGTTGGAGTCTGTTTTCGAAGTTTTTTTGTTGAAGGATAGTCACTTTGAGATCAGAAATCGAGTGACCAGAGAGATTGAAGTGTTCTCCGACTGGTTTATGAATGTTATAATTCTTGTCTGTGTGTATAAAAACATCTTCTGTATTTTCCACAGTATGCATCTGATGAAGTGAGCTATAGCTCACGAAAGCTTATGCTCAAATAAATTGGTTAGTTTCTAAGGTGCCACAAGTACTCCTTTTCTTTTTGCGAATACAGACTAACACAGCTGTTACTCTGAAATTTATCCTTGGAGTTCTCTTTTTCTGGACAGGTTTGTAAGCACGTGATCCAGCTCATTTTACGCCATACCCCTATGCTGCCTTTTCACATACATACACAGAGAATGGGAGAATGTACTTGTCAAAACCCATTGCCCTCTTGATTCAGTTTTACCACATCCTTCCCCTGGAACTGCAGACTCAGACATTGCAGAACTGGCAAGGGATTGGATATCACATCTACATTTAGGATGGAATGCCACAGAAAATGAAGATAAACCCCTGTAGATCCCAGGCCATATACTGGTGTATCAGCTGCTGCCACCCATTCCCCAGCCTCCCATTCCCAAAGCATTGGCAACGTAGTTCCAGGGTTTTCTGCATTTGGCTTCTCCTCTCCATTCAATTCACTCTTGATAGGATCACAGAGTGGTAGGTAATGGTGCTCAGAGTAGCACTAATTTACAGTCTTATTTTGGCATAGTTTACAGTGAATTGCAAGATACTTATGTTCCAGAAGTAGAACATTTCCCGATTTTTTTTTCTTTGCTCTTTTGCCAAGCCAAATACCTCCCTCTGCTGCATTAGTGGCTCTGATGGGTAAATTCTGCAGAGGAGCCAGTGGTGCCATGGGGTCACCTGTGGATAGCCTATGCCCACCACATTTTACGACCATATTACTCTTGGCACACCAACTAATGTAAGGAGAACAGAACACACTTAGAACTCAGTTTCTTTTTCATTGCCAGCTATGTGTATGTTAATGAAACTCAGGAGGAAAGAACCCAGTCGAATTTGTCAACAACTCCAAGCAATGCTTCAAACATCCTTGTATGCGGTGGCTGTGTTGTGATAGTTTTCTGAAGAGCTGCAGCTGTAGTTTGCTGCAAAAACTATTCCAGAACCATGGTTTGTCTAGCTGTTCTGGTGTGACTCATTTCTGGTGATGTAATTCTGATAATTTCAAATGACTGAACCCAGATTCAATGGAGGTCTTGTTCCACAAACGGAAAGTATCCCCATAAAATTGAGAAGAGTCTTAGCAAACTATAAACACCACATGGCTGGACTATTTTTTTTCTTTTTTTCTCTAATAATGACAAACTAAGTACCTGGCCTGCCTCGTAGAGAGATGTTTGTGCAAGACTATAATTGAAAGAGGTTTCCTCATAAGCGAGAGTATAATGAATATAGGATTTTTGAGATGTGCCCTGGAAGCAGGGGTTGAGAACACACTGTAGCTGTGTCCAACAGTTCACCGCAGATGCTCTCTAGTTTGTTTTTAATAAATGTTTTATTCATTTCTCACTCACTGCTTTGTTGTTTAATGAACTTCAAGATTATTAATCTCCTGTGCAGGAAATTGTGGGGTGAGACGTTGGTGAGTCCCTGATATTTAAAAACAAAAGCCTCACAAAGGCTGATGCCCTAATCCAAGCCCCTTGGTTACTTCTTCGTCTCAGATTTGATAAATGTTGCTAGGTACAATTGAGGTTTTCAAAATCAAGAAAAGGAAGTATAAGGGAAGTTGCCTTGTGATTATTCCAAATTATAATTGCTTACGATGCAGCGTTTGGGGGAAAAAAAAGCCAGTTAAAACAGTTCAAGAATAATGGAAAAAGGAATTAATAGTAGGGATGGGCCAAGAATACCATTTTTGGATTTGACTGGGTAACTGTAGGTTTCAATGCCACCGCATACTTAATAGATTTTAGAGACTAACCAATTTATTTGAGCATGAGCTTTCGTGAGCTACAGCTCACTTCATCGGATGCATACCGTGGAAACTGCAGCAGACTTTATATATACACAGAGCCTATTTCCTCTTGTTTTTTCCTCTTGTTTTTTCCTCCACCTCCCTCCCCCCCCCAGATGTTCTGGTTTAACTTGGATTTAAACTTGGAGAGTGGTCAGTTTGGATGAGCTATTACCAGCAGGAGAGAGAGTTTGTGTGTGTATGGGGGTGGGGGGGATGTGAGAAAACCTGGATTTGTGCTGGAAATGGCCCACCTTAATTATCATGCACATTGTAGGGAGAATGGTCACTTTGGATGAGCTATGACCAGCAGGATAGTGAGTTTGTGTGTGTGGTTTTTGGGAGGGGGGTGAGGGGGTGAGAGAACCTGGATTTGTGCAGGAAATGGCCCAACTTGATTATCATGCACATTGTGTAAAGAGTTGTCACTTTGGATGGGCTATCACCAGCAGGAGAGTGAATTTGTGTGGGGGGGTGGAGGGTGAGAAAACCTGGATTTGTGCTGGAAATGGCCCAACCTGATGATCACTTTAGATAAGCTATTACCAGCAGGACAGTGGGGTGGGAGGAGGTATTGTTTCATATTCTCTGTGTATATATAAAGTCTGCTGCAGTTTCCACGGTATGCATCCGATGAGTGAGCTGTAGCTCACGAAAGCTCATGCTCAAATAAATTGGTTAGTCTCTAAGGTGCCACAAGTACTCCTTTTCTTTTTGCGAATACAGACTAACACGGCTGTTACTCTGAAACCTGTCATTAATAGATTTTATATTACTGGCGTAGGAGTGCCCTGCATCCAGGGCCAGATAGCAGATGACAGACTGCATTAGGAGGAAATGGATGGGAGAAATCTGGGCTTTGGAAGTGTGTAGTGGGAAAGACCTGGTGGGAAGACTTTGGGGCTAGGCTGGGGTTGCAAGAGGCAGGCCCTAGCAGGTGGTTGTGG
Organism: Caretta caretta; assembly: GCF_965140235.1. NCBI lineage: Eukaryota > Metazoa > Chordata > Testudines > Cheloniidae > Caretta > Caretta caretta. The sequence goes on along the minus strand of NC_134207.1, from coordinate 157,348,234 downwards.
GTGAGGAATTTGGGGGTTGGAGTGGAAGGGGTAGGCTGGGCAGCAGCAAGGATGCATCCCAGGTGTGTCTGCCTAGGTAGGCAGGCCAGGTCTACTGTATTCCTCTCTTCCTGCCACACACACAGCCCTCTGCTGGGCTGATGTTGGTGGGGTGCCAGAACAGTAGTTCTTGGCATTAACAATCATTGGGATACGTGAGGCAGTTCACACTTCTCAGAGGCATTGTTTCAGGCTGTCAGCAGATTCAGGATGAGGTTGTTGCATAAGTCAGGTCAGGTTGTCAAACTTTTCTTGGGGGACTAGATGCTATCTGAGATTCTGCCATAATCACAGGACTCCAGGAGCTGTGGCCCTAGCTATAATATGGCAGCTACCTCTGAAGTAGAAAGCAACAGGAGGTGGTGGGCCAAAAAAGGCCCAGAATTTGTAACATGCAGAATAATGACCAACTATTGTACAGTAAAGCCAGTTCCTGCTCTTCCCCAAAATGCCATGTGATATTGTATACAAACTGCCATCTGGTCTACTCTGTGTGGGCAAAGTGTCATCTCAAAGACAGACAGACAGACACACACATATCCACCTGGAACTCAGTTTGTCAAAGGATGAGAGGTCAAATCAACACTACCGTCTAACTACTCCAAACCTAACAATCATAGACCACAAGATATGTACTGTTTCAGAGTAGCAGCCGTGTTAGTCTGTATCCGCAAAAAGAAAAGGAGGACTTGTGGCACCTTAGAGACTAACAAATTTATTTGAGCATAAGCTTGCGTGAGCTGCAGCTCACTTCATCGGATGCATTCAGTGGAAAATACAGTGGGGAGATTTATATACACAGAGAACATGAAACAAAGGGTGTTACCATACACACTGTAACGAGAGTGATCAGGTAAGGTGAGCTATTACCAGCAGGAGAGTGGAGGGGAAACCTTTTGTAGTGGTAGGCAAGGTGGGCCATTTCCAGCAGTTGACAAGAACGTCTGAGGAACAGTGGGGGGGGGGGGCGGGGGGGGAGGAATAAACATGGGGAAATAGTTTTACTTTGTGTAATGACCCATCCACTCCCAGTCTTTATTCAAGCCTAAGTTAATTGTATCCAGTTTGCAAATTAATTCCAATTCAGCAGTCTCTCGTTGGAATCTGTTTTTGAAGTTTTTTGGTTGAAGAATTGCCACTTTTAGGTCTGTAATCGAGTGACCAAAGAGATTGAAGTGTTCTCCGACTGGTTTTTGAATGTTAATTCTTGACGTCTGATTTGTGTCCATTTATTCTTTTACGTAGAGACTGTCCAGTTTGGCCAATGTAGATGGCAGAGGGGCATTGCTGGCACAATTGCCTGACCAGGGGTATTCTATCTGCTACCCAAGATCCATAAACCTGGAAATCCTGGACGCCCCATCATCTCAGGCATTGGCACCCTGACAGCAGGATTGTCTGGCTATGTAGAATCCCTCCTCAGGCCCTACGCTACCAGCACTCCCAGCTATCTTCGAGACACCACTGACTTCCTGAGGAAACTATAATCCATCGGTGATCTTCCTGAAAACACCATCCTAGCCCCTATGGATGTAGAAGCCCCTCTACACCAACATTCCACACAAAGATGGACTACAAGCCGTCAGGAACAATATCTCCGATAATGTCACGGCAAACCTGGTGGCTGAACTTTGTGACTTTCTCCTCACCCATAACTATTTCACATTTGGGGACAATGTATACCTTCAAATCAGTGGCACTGCTATGGGTACCTGCATGGCCCCACAGTATGCCAACATTTTTATGGCTGACTTAGAACAACGCTTCCTCAGCTCTCGTCCCCTAATGCCCCTACTCTACTTGCGCTACATTGATGACATCTTCATCATCATCTGGACCCATGGAAAAGAAGCCCTTGAGGAATTCCACCATGATTTCAACAATTTCCATCCCACCATCAACCTCCGCATGGACCAGTCCACACGAGAGAGCCACTTCCTGGACACTAAGGCGCTAATAAGCGATGGTCACATAAACACCACCCTATACCGGAAACCTACTGACCGCTATGCCTACCTACATGCCTCCAGCTTTCATCCAGACCACACCACACGATCCATTGTCTACATCCAAGCTCTACGATACAGCCGCATTTGCTCCAACCCCTCAGACAGAGACAAACACTTACAAGATCTCTATCAAGCGTTCTTACAACTACAGTACCCATCTCCTGAAGTGAAGAAACAGATTGACAGAGCCAGAAGAGTACCCAGGAGTTACCTACTACAGGACAGGCCCAACAAAGAAAATAACAGAATGCCACTAGCCATCACCTTCAGCCCCCAACTAAAACCTCTCCAACGCATTATCAAGGATTTACAACCTATCCTGAAGGACGACCCATCACTCTCACAGATCCTGGGAGACAGGCCAGTCCTTGCTTACAGACAGCCCTCCAACCTGAAGCAAATACTCACCAGCAACCACACAACAGAACCACTAACCCAGGAACCTATCGTTGCAACAAAGCCCGTTGCCAACTGTGTCCACATATCTATTCATAGGGCCTAATCATAGGGCCTAATCACATCAGCCACATTATCTGAGGCTCGTTCACTTGCACATCTACCAATGTGATATATGCCATCGTGTGCCCGCAATGCCCCTCTGCCATGTACATTGGCCAAACTGGACAGTCTCTATGTAAAAGAATAAATGGACACAAATCAGATGTCAAGAATTATAACATTCAAAAACCAGTCGGAGAACACTTCAATCTCTTTGGTCACTCGATTACAGACCTAAAAGTGGCAATTCTTCAACCAAAAAACTTCAAAAACAGACTCCAACGAGAGACTGCTGAATTGGAATTAATTTGCAAACTGGATACAATTAACTTAGGCTTGAATAAAGACTGGGAGTGGATGGGTCATTACACAAAGTAAAACTATTTCCCCATGTTTATTCCCCGCCCCTCCCGCACTGTTCCTCAGACGTTCTTGTCAACTGCTGGAAATGGCCCACCTTGATTATCACTACAAAAGGGTTCCCCTTCCCCCACCCCCACCCCTCTCCTGCTGGTAATAGCTCACCTTACCTGATCACTCTCGTTACAGTGTGTATGGTAACACCCATTGGTTCATGTTCTTTGTGTATATAAATCTCCGCACTGTATTTTCCACTGAATGCATCCGATGAAGTGAGCTGTAGCTCACGCAAGCTTATGCTCAAATAAATTTGTTAGTCTCTAAGGTGCCACAAGTCCTCCTTTTCTTTTTGAAGATATGTACTGTCTTCTTCAACAACTTTCTTATACCCTGCTATTGAGCCTGAACGTGTGAGGTGATGAGTCATCCCTGAACTAGAGCCTGATTAAGCCACATGTGGTGATGACTCATTCCTGTGGTAGGCTCCAGCCAATCCACAAGCCAGGAGCTAGTCTGGTGACTTCAGGGCCGGTATATAAGCTTCACAGGAAGAACTGCAGCTTAGACTGCACAATGTCACTTCATGGCTTAGAACTCTTCCTGTCCTAATAGCGATGACAGACTATACAGGCTTTAGTCTGCTCCAGCCTTGTTGCCAGTCCTGCTCTGTGCCCGGCCCTTGCACCAGACCAGCTCCCAGCCCTATGCTTGCCGCCTTCTGACCTTGCTTTTGACTCCTGATTCTGGCTTTGACCTCTGGTTCCTGGCCTACCTGCCACTGCACAAACTATTAGATCTGACCATCCACACATTGGTTTCTGATAGTGCAGGCCCAAGCATAAGACCATAGTTACTCAGTCAGCCACTTACCCTGGGTAAAATGTACCTCTGTTTAAAAACTGCCTGTACTGATGCTGAATATAGAGATTCAGAAGCATTCTTGGGTGATGTTCAGTGTTCTCCTAGGCATGACAATAGCCAGAAAGCTCTTCTGGCAATAGGGGCTGAGCTCCGGGACAGACTGAAAGCTGTGCTTTTGGATGCATGGAATTCTTTTGTGTTTCTAAGTAACTGCAAATGTTAACAGCTGAAAACAGTTTAAACAACCTAGTCTCGGCAGCTGGGACGTGGGGATGGCTAGTGAACTGCTCTGTGACATCATCACCTGCATTTCTATTTTAGGAAAGCTGTGTTAAATTGTTCCACCAGTGGAGTGAGCCCAGTGAACTAACAGGCTTGTGCGATTCTTAGGGCCTCATCCCACAAGCCGTTACTCATGGCAGTAATCTTATTGACATCAGTGGAGCTATTTGCTTGAGTAAAGACAACTTGCATGAGTAAGATTTTCCAGGATTGGGCCTTTAATTTCTATGGTAGCACAAGTCCCCAGATAGAATACAGGACTTCTGTTGAAACAGGTTCATTTTTATCATTGTAGGAACTTGGTGCAGAAGGTTACCCGATCTAGCCCCAGTGGTGAGCCGGAGCCAGTTCACACCGGTTCGCGCGAACTGGTTGTTAAATTTTGAAGCCAGTTTAGAACCGGTTGTTAAAGGGGTGGGCAAACTCCGGCTCGCGGGCCCCATCTGGCCCATGGGACCGTCCTGTCCGTCCCACCTGAGCTCTCGGCTGGGGAGGCTCCCCTGTGAATTTTTACTCACCAGGCAGCACTTGGGCGGTGGGTCCTTCAGTGCCGCTGAAGACCCAGAGTGACTGAAGGAACCGGTTCTTCAGCTTCTGGCAGCTCATCACTGTCTAGCCCCATACCAAAACCTTGAGTCATCTATGTTACGCTTTTGTCTGCATCAACAGTTGCTTCATGCACAGAGGAAGGTTGTATGTTCAGTGCTAGACTGTACCCAGCCTTATGTCAGTGTGCAAATGGAGCAAGGACTAAATACAATCTGGACCTTGTGCTCCTCTGAGTGAAGGGCTCTGTCACCACTGTCTTCTGAGGTGGGCTGGGGCCATGGTCCAGTCCCCCTCTTCACCTATCTACAGAGCTAGCTCTGTGTAGTGGGAAGGACACATTGCACCTGTCAAGACACAGGGCCTGCGTCCCAGCCAGGCTCCAAGCAACCTGGACAAGCGCAGCTGGCCTCAGGTAGGCTGCCTGATTGGCCACACCACCTGACTGGTGGGAAGAGTCAGCAGAACGGCTGTTAAGCATTAGCACCACCACTACTTCGGTGGCTGCTCCAAGCGTTTATCCATGGCTGTGACAGGGCCTACTTGTGCTGGTCCTGCTCCCGCCTTCTTCATCCAGGTAACATGGATCTGACCCACGGCGCTGGCTCCCGATCTCTGACTTTGGCTCAGACCCTTGGCTTTGGCACCCGGGGTCTGACTCCAGCTCTGGCCTTGGGCTCTGATTCCTGACTACTGACTCAGATTCTAACCACTAAGCCAGACATCTGCTCTGATCATTAGGCCTGACTCCTGCTGTAACCACGAGGAATGGCCAGCCACGGCCCAGTAACGTGACAGCACCGTGGCAAAGTGTGGCACAAGGTCAGTGCTCCCCCTCGCTCCATGTAACTCCAGAAAGTTGTGGGTCTGCTTCAAGCACAATACTCTGGGAGCTCCTGCTGGGCTGGTGTGGCGGTGTACCACCCTTAGTGCAGCATTGTGACTTAAAGATAAAATATACCCCTTATTATTTGTATTACCGTAGTGCCTAGGCATTCCATTGATAGCCCAGGACCCCACTGTGCTAGGTGCTGTACAAATGCAGAACAAAAAGATGGTCCTTGCCTCCAACGTGCTTGCAGTCTGAGATGAGATTACAGATGGATGAGACAGACCAATGGGCAAGTACAAGGAAACAGTGAGACAGCATTGCTCAGCGTGACAGGCAGTGGGCTCAGCACCAGCAGCCTAACCATTGTCAAGCTTTTTGTAGGCATTACAGCAAAGGAGAGCTTTGGGATTGACTGTCAGGGGCCTTGAAAGTGATAGAGAAGCAGGAGCTAGTGGAGGGATTCCAAGAGCGGGGTGACATGGTCAAGTGATGGGCTTGTAAAATGATCTTTGCAGCATTCTGAATGAAGTGCGCAGGGCCAGAGTTCATTCATCAAGGCCTGAGAGAAGGATGTTGCAGTAATCAAGATGTGAGATGATGAGGGGAGAGTTTAGCTGTGTGGATGGTAGGAAACATCGTTTCATAGAGATGTGATGCAGAAAGAATCGGCAAGATTTAGGCCACGTCTACACTACAGAATTTTGTTGACAAAAGTTATGCCATTTTACTTAAAGCGCTGTTGCATGTCCACACTATGCTCTTTGTGTTGGCAGGGCACATCCACGCGAGCAGCTCCTGCATCGACACTGAGATTAGTGCACTGTGGGTAGCTATCCCACTGTGCAACTGGCTTCAGGGTGCTTTGGGAAGGGTTTGCAATGCCTCATTGGCGGGTACAGCATCACATGATGCAGGTTTTTCAGTCCCATATTTCCTACTAGATTGCCAGCCGCTTTTCAACTGAAGTGTAGGGGGGGGGGGTGGGAGATGACAGGAGAGTGTGTGATAGGGAGTGTGTGTATGTGGGAGAGACAGAAACAGTCTGTGTTTGGGGAGAGTGCGTGAGAGATTGTGTGTGGGCGCAGTGTTTTCCCCAGGAATTGAAATTGGAGGGGGGGTGTTCAAATTTACAGGGGGGGCGGGTCAGGGCCAATGAGAGGGGAGAGCATGAGAGTGAAGGTGGGCTGTATGGCACCATAGTAAAAACTGAAAAATGTTTCATGACCATTTTATTAGATTTTAAAATCATCACACAAATTAAAGTTGGCTACTCAAGTCTTCTATGAAGCACTACATCTACATCCTTCTTGGTTTCTTGTTATAATTTTGCACAACTCTGTTAATGAACTTCTTGAATGCAATGCATTCATCTTTGGTGGCTTCTCCTGTGTCCAGTACTTCCATTCCTTCAACTGATATGCTCATTAGTTCATTCACATGATCAGGAAGAAGGCGACTTCTTTCAAAACACAAAATTCTATTCATTTATGAAAAAGAACGCTCAACTGTAGCTGTTGTGACTGAGAGTAGCAAGAGGTGAATTTCTACTTCTTTCATCCCAGGAAACATAGCACAAAGATCGGGTTGAGCCACTAGTGATGATAAAAAAGAAGTTGAAGTCAAATCTTCATTCATTCGTCGTATGATATTCCACTCTGTGTTCAAATTCTCTGTTGTGTCCTGAGCACATGGCAGTCCCACTGCTGGTAGTGCCTCACTCCACTCAACTGTCAGTATTTTATAAGACAGGGATCTGTAAAAGCTGCGTAGAGGTTGAGTAGAATCTAGAAGTTGCTGTTGTAGATTTTTAAGAATCAAGTCTGTGTACTTTTTCAGTTGTCTTAACAAACACTTCTTGTCCTCTTCACTTAAGGATTCAATATAAATGCCTTCATTAGTCAACTTTTGGACTGAAATCTTTGCTTCTTCTAGTACTTGTTCAATGGATAGCTCTCTGATTGGTCCAAATGTAGCTTCCATTCCTGGACAAAAATCTACTACTGTTGAAGCAGATGCCTGGACGGCATTGTTTAATGACCCAAGTGGTTTCAACAGTAGACTTACAAGAAAGAGAATGGCAATAGTCTTCTCTGAACGTAGTAGCAAAAGTAATCCACCAGCCTCACTTCTTAGATCCGTCCCATCTTGGTAGATACTTTCCAAAGCCAGTAATAATGTCTTGAGTAATTTGAAGACAACAGCCAAGGATCGCTCATGAGAAAGCTAGAGGGTTTTCCCAGGTTGGACTAATTTGAACCAGCCAATGGGAGTGTGGAGCCAGTGCTTGGGGTGGGGGCAGCGCGCAGAGTCCCGTCGCCCCCCTGCTTACGAGCTGAACCTGCTGCTGGCCGCTTCCGGGGCAGCGCGGTGTCAGAACAGGTAGGGACTACTAATTTTTACTGGCTAGGTCCCTGGGTGCTGAGCAAGGTGACCCAGTGCCTTGCATTCCGTGACCCAGTACTGGGTGGCAACCCAAACTTTGAAAAGCTACTGGTTTACTGGATGTAAAGATGCATGTGAGGAACACAGCTAGAGACCGTTGCAAACTGTGTAGCATTTTGGTTAAACCAGAACCCTTGAAATAAACCGAAACCTCCAAAGAGGGTTGTTTGTGTTTCAACCTAATTTTCCAGAGACCCCACAAGAAAGTTTAAATTCAAATAAAGCCGATATTAGAAAGACTTTCCTTTACAGACAAGGGGCCTTTGTGGAGAACACCAGAGAAACTTGTTTAATTATTATGTATACAGCCCTGTGTGCATCGTGTTTTATAGCCCAAAATATGTAGGACAGAAATCTGGGGATAACTGGAAAAAAGTCCTACAAAATCTGCCTGTTTCTAGGAGTACTCTGAGATTTGAAGTTGTCAGGAACTATAACCCTGCACACCTGCCACATTGGTGCATATTGTAGTATGCCATATATCTTCCTTCCTAACTTTGTCACCCGTGAGCCAGCCTGCTACATTGGATTGCTTCTGTTGAACATAGTGCTTTGCTTTCACAGATGGATGAGCTCTTTTGAACCTCCTTGATTTTCTTCCTTCCACCTGCTATGCCAAATAATATTTGTCTTCATCTGCTAGGGCTTTGTCACTCTTAAATATGGATTGCAATGACAAACCATTGACCTACAGTGAATGCTCCACACAAGAGCTGACCTGCCAGTTTGGATGTTTTCCCCCCAAAATCCTGACAGGATAGCGCTGCAGAAAGATTTTAGAGACATTGTTGTGACAACTTTTGAATGCCTGTTGTATGGAAATGCCATGTTATAGAGAACTGTCTTCATGCCTTCTGGGATTGTCCCAAATTGAAAGCCTTCTGGTTGGATGTTAGAAATTTGAAGCCAGAGTTATTTCAGGGATCTTTACTTCAATTGCCTGTTGTTGTTGTTACGGACTTAATGATAAGTAACTACTGTAGGTTTTAAAACCTATTTTAACTCATTTTCCTCCCTCTGTTCTGCTCTTTCTTTTACTCTTCATGTATTTCTGTACCAACCACTTGCCAAAATAATCTGGAATCAACAGTACTTAAACATAAAGAAGTCAGTGACTCTCATTAACAATGTAATCAAGTAAGTTCTGCTTCTCTGGACAGGTTGCATAAACCCTAAGCCATTACCAAGGGTGATTCCTAAAGTTTGTTAGAACTGACTTCGATAGCACTGGGTTATTTTACAATAGTTCTGTCATTTGGACTAGAACAAAGCTATTCAATTAAAATAACTGTATTAATAACTGGTATTGCACAATCTCAGAGCACATTGTCTCTCCACTCTATTCCGTGAGAGAGGAGTGTCTTGTGAGAATGGAGAAGTCTCATTTTGAGGATTCTGAGTACATTCTAAGCTTCTAGCTGATACGCCAGGGCAGGGCAACAGGCCATCGCAGAGGGAGATTGCCGAGTGAGAACGGGCCATCTGGAACAGATGTTTGATCCAGTGTCCACTGAAATCAAGATAAGTCTTTCTATTGACTCCAGTGAGCCTGAGTCAAGCCCTCTTTAGCAGGTGGATTATTGTTTTTTGTTTCATTCAATTAATATTTGTATTCATAGAATCATAGAATATCAGGGTTGGAAGGGACCTCAGGAGATCATCTAGTCCAACCCCCTGCTCAAAGCAGGGCTGATCCTCAATTAAATCATCCCAGCCAGGGCTTTGTCAAGCCTGACCTTAAAAACTTCTAAGGAAGGAGATTCCACCACCTCCTTAGGTAACACATTTCAGTGTTTCACCACCCTCCTAGTGAAAAAGTTTTTCCTAATATCCAACCTAAATCTCCCCCACTGCAACTTGAGACCATTACTCCTTGTTCTGTCATCTGCTACCACTGAGAACAGTCTATAGCCATCCTTTTTGGAACCCCCTTTCAGGTAGTTGAAAGCAGCTATCAAATCCCCCCTCATTTTTCTCTTCCGTAGACTAAACATCCCCAGTTCCCTCAGCCTCTCCTCATAACTCATGTGTTCCAGTCCCCTAATAATTTTTGTTGCCCTTCGCTGGACTCTTTCCAATTTTTCCACATCCTTCTTGTAGTGTGCGGCCCAAAACTGGACACAGTACTCCAGATGAGGCCTCACCAGTGTCAAATAGAGGGGAACGATCACATCCCTCAATCTGCTGGCAATGCCCCTACTTATACATTCCAAAATGCCATTGGCCTTCTTGGCAACAAGGGCACACTGTTGACTCATATCCAGCTTCTCATCCACTGTAACCCCTAGGTCCTTTTCTGCAGAACTGCTGCCTAGCCATTCGGTCCCTAGTCTGTAGCGGTGCATTGGATTCTTCACTCTGCACTTGTCCTTGTTGAACCTCATCAGATTTCTTTTGGCCCAATCCTCCAATTTGTCTAGATCCCTCTGTATCCTATCCCTACCCTCCAGCGTATCCACCTCTCCTCCCAGTTTAGTGTCATCTGCAAACTTGCTGAGGGTGCAATCCACACCATCCTCCGGATCATTTATGAAGATATTGAACAAAACTGGCCCCAGGACCGACCCTTGGGGCACTCCACTTGATAACGGCTGCCAACTAGACATGGAGCCATTGATCACTACCCGTTGAGCCTGACAATGTAGCCAGCTTTCTATCCACCTTATGGTCCATTCATCCAGCCCATACTTCTTTAACTTGCTGGCAAGAATAGTGTGGGAGACAGTGTCAAAAGCTTTGCTAAAGTCAAGGAACAACATGTCCACTGCTTTCCCTTCATCCACAGAACCAGTTATCTCGTCATATTTCATATTCACTGAAATAACACTGTAAGCTCATGGGAGAGCTTATACTCAGTCTCTGCCCATGTATAGCATCCATGATAAAGAAGGCCCCTGTCTTAACTGGAGCCTCTGGGTGCTGCAATAATATCAATATTAAGTAATACGAAGACTGAAGTAGTTGATTAAAAATATTTGTCGTAAAAACAGATGTCACCATGGAAAATTGGATAAATCTTCTATGCAGAGTCAACAATATTGAAGATTTATTCTTCGATATAGTACATACAGTATGAACAACTCATGAAAGCATGATTGTATTTATTTTATTTTTTTGCGTTGTCTAGGGGTGTGGTGAAAGAATATCATCTTTGTCCAATTCAAAGATAGCTTGTTAGTGGGAAGTACTTCAGGTTTCGTGATTGTTGCTGCTATTTTTCTTTCTGCCACTTTGATCAAACCAAACTGAGTTGCTACATAACAAATGTGGAGGGTGTTTCCATGAGCCTTATGGTCTGGCTTGACTTTCTGTCCTACATGTGGCCTGGCACAGAGTATGCCACATCTGCTAACTCTTGTTATATTTCTGTATCGTTCCTCCTACACATTGAAGCCTGTCATGGAAAATAAATAGCACATTAGGGTTGAAATTATTTGTATTTTTCAGACTAAACTTGAGGAAATATTGTTCAAGGCTCTGATCCTGCTAGCACTGATGTCCATGCTTAGTTTCCAGCAGGTGAGCAGTCCCACTGAGCTTAGCAGGACTATTCATCTGCTTAAAATTAAGTGCAGGCTTGGGGGTCAGGCTAGCCAGGCACAGTGCTAGAGATGACAAGAATATACTTCAAGTATCAGAAGGGTAGCCGTATTAGTCTGGATCTGTAAAAGCGGCAAAGAGTCCTGTGGCACCTTATAGACTAACAGACGTATTGGAGCATAAGCTTTCATGGTGAATACCCACTTTGTTGGATGCAAGAATATACTTCCTCTTCAGTTGACTACAAGTTCACATCCTCTAAATATGGATAGCACAGGTGCTCATTTATAGTTCAAACTGATAAAAAATTATCAATACACACAGTTTGATGTAGCTTTACATGGCCAGTTTAAAATATGTTGCCTAATCTAAACATTAACAGAGAGGTCTTGTGTTAATCTTATTTGTGTTATTCAATTTACTCTGATACAATCCCCTCGTGTGTAGGGCTTTATTAGGCATATTTACATTTTTTAAAAGTGTGCAAAAATTGTATGAATAATTTAGTGTGTGTGTGTGTGTGTATATATATGTGTGTGTATATATCACCTAGTGCTTGCCACCTATACTTAGACTCCGCAACTATGTTGAAAACTGAATTTAAAAAAAACAATGCCATGAACAGTCACTTACTGTATCAGTGTACTAAGATATGATACAGTTCAGATTTTTTTTATATAAACTGGATTTTCTGACATCTAATACACAGAGGTATTTTTTCCTTTTCTCCACTTAGAAATCTTTTGGTTAATAGGTCCTTCTGCAGAGCGCTTATGTTAAGAAAATTCCATGATGACTGACTTTGAAACATCTGATGTTTATAAAGTAATGGATTTGGTCTTGTTCTATTTGAATGGACATACTGTGGCTACAATTTTTTGGGTAAGAATAGTCACATTTAGGCAGTGGACTGGGGCTCAGGAGTTTGGGGTTAAGTCCAGGCCCGGCCACAGACTCCCTGTGCCCTTTTGCCAAATCATTAAGGCCCCCAACTTGTAAACACTTAATGCAAGTGCTTAACTTTATGCAAGTAAGTAGCCCCATTGAATTCAGTGACATTTCTTGTATATTTAAAGTTAAGCACTTGCATTAAGTGTTTGCAAGAGGTGGAGTTCAGTCATCTGTGCCTCTATCCCCATTTTACCAATGGAGAATCATAATACTTCCCAACCCTGTTGTGGGGATAAATACCTAAATAAATAAAAGGCTCAGATTCTAATATTCTATGGTGAACTGTGGCTTGATCTTTTATTTGGAGGTAGTATTGTGCCTAGCTGGCCTGGTGACGTAGACTTATGAGCATCCCCTGGTCACTTTTACTGCAGTCAAGGAGATTGCATCGCCTAATGATAAGGCTATGCACTGAAAAGAAAATAAGTTATTTGGTATTATTTTTTTCAAAAGGGATTGAAATCCTGGCTTACTTTGCCATTGTGTGTACCTATTCTATCAGTTGCACACAAAATGATAATGCAAATGAACTGTGTGTGCAAATACTTGAATACAAAGTTAAAGACCATGTTCTTAGGAGCTGGCTCTTAGCACTTTAAATCTCTAGCAGGAGGGCGTGAGGTCAGTGGAACTGATGCAATACAGCTGTGCTAGGTGGGGACAGGATGCTAGGTGGCCACAAAAGGGTTATACGCCTGTATGGCGCAAACAGAGCTCCATGGCAGCAAGTATATGTTATTCTTCAGACCCTATTTAAGCTATTCAAAAAAATAAAATAAAATGGTAAAATAAATTATGGTGTATAGAAAATAGGAATCTGGCTCCCAGGGGTATTTTCAACAAAATAGGCTGGTAATGATATTGGGGTGATGAATGGGCTTCAGAACATGAACGCTTGTCTATCCTGAGAATACCATTTTGCTTTCTCATTAGCATAGATTCTCCTTGATTCTTGCTATAATTTTGGCTACTTTAAGGTTGTCACTTTGATATGGTCAGTAGAGAAAATTCAAGGAACGGAATGGCTTGTGCTTATTGCTGCTTTCCTTCCTGGACAGTGGGTTTTATATTTTCATGGCTGTGCGCCTGATGGAGCCCAGCAGCTCTGAGTGTGCAAATCCTGAAGTTGTTCAGAGGTCAGTGTCTTCTGTGTGACAACAGAATGTGTTGGTTCTGTGCCAAAGGACTGACCAGATCTACTATAATTTTCACGTACTAAAGTCTAAGTTTGAAAATCACTTGTTATGACGTCCAAATTTTTATCATTTATACCAGTGCGTTCCCAAACTTGTTCCGCCGCTTGTGCGGGGAAAGCCCCTGGTGGGCCGGGCCAGTTTGTTTACCTGCCACCTCTGCAGGTTCGGCCGATCACAGCTCCCAGTGGCCGCAATTTGCTGCTCCAGGCTAATGGGAGCTGCTGGAAGCAGCAGCCAGTATGTCCCTCGGCCTGTGCTGCTTCTAGCAGCTCCCATTGGCCTGGAGCAGCGAACCGCAGACACTGGGAGCCGCGATCAGCCGAACCCGCGGACGCGGCAGGTAAACAAACCGGCCCAGCCCACCAGGGGCTTTCCCTGCACAAGCGGCGGAACAAGTCTGGGAACCACTGGTTTATACAATAGTCAGCTCCAGCCTGCTTCTTTACATTTGAGCTTAAACGCATAGACCAGCTGTTTAAACATTTGTGTACAAGCTGTAACGCTTTCGTGCAACATTTGGTTTTAAAGTTTGGATCATTTCAAAAGAGACTACTTCCTCCACCTACTGAATGCCATGCCAACGCAGATACATTTTTCTTTTCATCGTTTTAAATGACAACCTGATGTAATATGGCCAATATAAATTTATATATATATGCATATCCCCATATGTCCAACAGCTTATAATTATTTTTGGTTACAGTAAATAGTAGTCTCTAACTATAGCTGGCTGGAAATGCATACTGTACATTAATGGCTGCTTAGTTTCTAAACTACATCCATATTAAAACCTCACCATTTCATTTGAAATGCATGTATATTGAATACTAACATGAATGAATAAATTAAGGTAAAGGTTTGGATAGAGTAGGTCAAAAAAGGATTGGATGATTATATGGCTGCTGAGAATATAGCCAGTTTGTTAGGTGGGAACAACTTAAACTAAAATCCAGCGACAATGTTTGGGAGGTACACACACCCCACAAGCCAGCCTGTAACTCAAGATATAGCTACATTAAAGTGGAGTACAGGCACTGTATGCCCCCCTGGCACCGGTATAAATAGCAGTTTAGACAGTGAAATGCTGCTTAGGCAAGCAAGAACATGCCAGAATCTTAGGGTACTTACCCTACATAGCTCTCCACATTCCCAAGCAGTGCCTCCTATCTCTATGATGCTATTTTGAGTAGTATAGTATCCCACGGCCGGAGCCTTTCCCTGCCACAAGTGAAAGACTCCTGCAGCAAGGAAAGGCTCCAGAAATTCCCTGCTGCCAGAATGGTTCCTTACTGCTCTCCCCTTCCTGGAGCCCGTCACTGCGGCGTGTAGCTACACGTACCCTGCAGGTCGCAGCAAGTGTAGACCGGGCCTGAGGGATGGTTAGGAAGATGTTAGGTTCCCCTATGGGCAGGTTATTCCATAAATGCCTACTCCAGCAATTCTTGCACCTTCCTTGGAAACATCAGGTTCTAGCCACTTTTGGAAACAAGATACTGGATTGATGGATCACTGGTTGGGTCTGGCATGGCAATTCCTATGTAACTGATGAAGAATGATTAGGGGTTTGTGGGGATGATCTAGGAGAAAGTTGCTGTTTGCTTAGGATTTTTGTTTGCCTTCTTTCCCC
This sequence comes from Caretta caretta, assembly GCF_965140235.1. NCBI lineage: Eukaryota > Metazoa > Chordata > Testudines > Cheloniidae > Caretta > Caretta caretta. Next base: position 157,333,051 of record NC_134207.1, on the reverse strand, counting down.
ATCCTTTCCAACTGAGATGGGTCTATAATTACTGCTGGATATAGCCTTGTGACATGTTAGCCTGTGAAGTAATGCCAAGGCCCAGAAAAGTCTGCTGTGATTAAATATCTTTTCTTTAGCTTTGCATCTGAGACTTTGTCTTGAAAGGCACAGGCTTGCCTCACTAAAGGTCTGACACTAGCCCAAGATTCCAGTGGGAGAGATTACGGAAGAGATACGGCCATAGAGCTAGCCGTCTAAATTGGAGTTGTGCATTTGTAGAACTTGGGCTCTCACATATGGTGATACGCTCTCTGCCTTGACAAAATTATAAATATTATAATAAAAACGGAGACTCAAGAACTTGGGCTGGACTATGCCACTTTCTGTTGGAGTGGTCCCTAGTGTAGGGCCCAGCAGTGACAAGCCTGCAAGGGATAGAGCAGTACAAGGTAGCCAAAAAAACCCATTTTTCATCAGAGAGAGCCTATAGAGACCCAGTACAGCCCCCACAATGGGCAACGATGGCTGAGAAGGGGACCTGGTCAGCTGGCGGGGGATGTGCTGATTCAGTGCATTCTTACAACTGCTTCCATCCCTGCCAGACAGAAATCCTGGGGTAGGGTGATTTTTGTAGTCTCATTGCTTGCTCTCTGAGAATGAGTCTTACGAGGGCGCACAGGGTCAGGCTGGTGCAGGGAGGTGTAAACTGTAGCTTTCTAATGGATCAGCCCTTTTTGGCTTTTATTGGGAACGTTTAAGGGACCTACTACTGGGAATATCAAGAAATTGCTTGAAAGATGGCTGGAGACCTTATTGGAGTGAAGACTGTTTCTATATGCTCCTCCAGAAGATTTGCAAGTACTGCATAAAGTCTGTTGATATGGTAGCTGAAATAATATTACTTGTATGTGAATCGTTTGGTGCACAAAACAAATTTTGAAGATGGTTAGATCTGTGAGAAATCTGTCTACTTCAAAGAAAGATATTGGAATATAATGGATTACACTCCCCTGCAGTCCTGTTGAAGTGAAAATGGGTTTTGCAGAGGCTCTGTGCCACAGGAATTAATTTTCCATGGTTTATGCAGTAATACTGTGCAGTGGATTCAGGTCACATTTGTATCTTCAGAAGTCCTGATAGAGTGGACAATGTTTTTTCACCAAATAAAAACATATTCTGTAGAAAAAGGCTGGGAATGTAAATATTGAAGGGGATTATAACTCACATTTGATTTGAGAATAGAATGGGGTCAGGCTTAATTATTTCTATTCGTTACCTACAGTGAAGAGCAAAAGGTTTTATTCAAGTTGCCCTTTAAGTGCACTTGTTGTGGTTGACTCCCCTTACATGATGATCAAGAGACACTGAGGTGGTGATTGTGGCAATTTGCTTGACTGGGGTAATAGCGTGGAAATTGTTTGCACATCAGTGAGTTTACATTTTGTTTTGATCATTAAACTTGAATAACAGGGAAAGTTCTATGTACCCGTCACTCCAAATAGACAATATTTATTGTTATTTTATTTATTATAGTAGTGACCGAATATCCCAATCAAAATTTGGGGCCCCATTGTGTTTGGTACTGGACAAGCACATTCAAGTAAATAGTTCCTGGAAGAGGGCACAATCTGTTAATACAAGTGACATAGAAATAGTGGACGAAGATAAATATAATAAGAATTTAGATATATCTAGAGAGAGAGATTAATTTATATATATATATATATATATTAGTTATCGATAACTTGAGGGTGTTTCCTGTTTTTAGGTAACACCTAAACATTTCCTGTTTCCTTGACTTGGGCTAAACAACCTCCAAGGTCCAAAACCTGACGTTTCTGAGCTCAGGATATAATTATTATTGAGTTAACAGCAAGCTCCATCACTTGCTCTTCTTGCAACAACACATTTAATAACCTCTTTCTCCTACACTTTAGCTATTATAAATCCTTTTATTTTGATTGGCGACTGCACTTTAAATTCCTTATTCATATTTCCACAGGAAACTTGTTTACCTCAACTTCTGACCCTCTTCCCACTGCCACCCCTATCTACAGTCTCCTTTAATATCTCTAAAAAGAAAAGGAGGACTTGTGGCACCTTAGAGACTAACCAATTTATTTAGTCTCTAAGGTGCCACAAGTCCTCCTTTTCTTTTTGCGAATACAGACTAACACGGCTGCTACTCTGAAACCTTTAATATCCTGTATCCCTTGCTCGCTCTTGTCTTTTTGGGAAGGTTTAGCCTCTGATCCACTAAGGGTAACTTCTTTTCAATTAAATTGTATTAATATCTGGTCTTATGTGGAGTGACGGATTGGGGAGGAAGTTGGAAATTGATGTAGCTGAGCACCAGTTAATCAAAGCACAAGGATTTGCATAATCTCTGTACAGTAAGTGAAACACACAATGACTTGCAATTCTCTGTGCCAACTGTCTAATGATGGCCTTCGGGCCATCAGAGTACTGGGAATTGAATAATTAAGACATATGTGTGCAGTTGTGGGTTTGTAATTGTCTCAGCCAGAGTGCAGGGATTTTGTACAGTCTCATTTCAGAACAATAGCAATTACCGATAAACTTTCTTAGAAGTTTCACATATTGTATGGCTTCCCTCGGGGATTGAGGCCATTGGTGATGGGTCTTGCAGACTGTTTGCCAGGCCCAATCTTTACTTTCTAAAATGATTGGTATGCTTAACTCATATACTATGAAAGTACTTCTGATTCTTGAGTATCTGGTATACGTAAATGTTCACAGCAGCATTATACTGGGCTTTTAAATTTGGGAATTGCAAATTGCAAATTTAACAGCATATTTTGTAAGGCCATTGCCTTTCTAGAATCTTTGTCTTCAGCTCCTCCCTTTACACTTTCCCCACCTCATTCAGCCTTGTTTCCAATAACTAAACTTGTAGAGGTCTCAGGAATTTTTAACTGTATATTAAGTTTGTTACAAAACTCTCTTATCCTTTGAGAGGTGGTAGAACTTCCTAAATTTTGCAGCTTGAGACTGTTTTTCTGTAAATCATTGCTCAGATGGTGATTTATGGTATGTTTTTTTTTATACTGATCCAGGGAAAAAATGTACTATACATAGCAAATGAGTCACTGACTCCGAAAGGTTACCAATAACATAGAATAACACTAAATTTTACTTTTAGTCCTTCCAGAACAGTTGTATCTGCAAGAGAGAAAAGTTAACAAAAGTGCTTTTAGTATCCATCATTAATTCCTCTGCATCATTCTGTATTCTGTTATTAACATTGCTTATAATTAGTATATTTTATGACTGAAAAGGTAAGAACATCCTTGTTCATACCCTAATATTGAATTGCAATGGAATCATTGATACTAATTGTTCATACCATAATTACACTTCCTAAACTATGTGATCACTGATAATAGCACACTTGCAGAACTTGTCTTGTCTGTTGATTTTGGTTAAGTCTCCATCTGCATGAAGACTCTGGATAAATAGTCTGTAGGAAGCAGATTACAGGGTACTCTGATTATGTCTATTCTGCAGAAATAGACAAACTAGCTGTGTGTAAGTAACATCTGTCCTAGTAACTCTTCATACAAAGATGTTTTGTCTTTCTGTTCACACAAATAACCTTTTAGTCAGCAGGCTTACTTTGCAGGCATCTGACATTACCTTTCAGTAAAACTTTTGTTGACTTTGCACTGATACTATTGTGCAGGACTATTTTCAAAGCCCATCAAAAGATGTGGGGAGATGTAAATTCAGGATGGTCTTCAAGCAAACAGCATGCTGCCTTGAGTGGTGTATAGTGCACCATTTCATAGAGATGCTGCTTTTCTCATTTTCCTACAGGCAGAGAAAGATTTGGCTATCCAAACTATATTATTTTGATTATATTTATCACACTAGCTCACTGACGAAGGTTTTTGTTTCACACTACTTCATTAATACTGAGATGCTTGGGTTGAAGGTGCTATGACCACTATTTATTGCTGTATAGTGCCCTGAGTGCTTTTGGTGGAGTAATGAGGGGAAGGTGCTTTTTAAATAAAATTATTAGTGTTTTCGGAGAGAGAGAGCAGTATCTGGTTTTAAGTTACTGCTGTATGAATAAAAACACACTCTGATATTGTCATTGGTACCCTAAAACAATTATTCTTCTGTGATAGAATGTCTTGAAGGTATACTGAAGTGTAGCATTTAGAACAGAACATATTGTAACATAGTTGATAAAATCCACATCACATAAATATAGCATAGTTATTAGATAATAAATCTAAAAAGCTGTTTTGCCCTCTTATTTGCACATGCCCTCTTATTACTCCTGTCATGCTGGAGATAAATGAAGAGGCACACACAAAACATTGTAGAAACACTGCAGTTATTGAAATTCTTAGGCTTGCACCTAGACAAACATCTTTTCACAAGCTCAGAATCCAAACGGCTTCATTTCAAACAGTAACGCCATTGATCAATGTGTGGAGTGAAACACATTCCTAGGGAATATAGGAAAACCTGCAAAATGAACAGGAATAATTAGAGCTGTCTATGTGAAGAAAATAGGCAGTGGGTGCTTGGAAACTCTTTGAATTCTTTAATAACTCTCTTTCTCCAGACCCTGCCATTTTTTGTTGTCTCTGCCAGACTCCTATTTTGAAGGCTGCTGCACATATCTTGTCAAAAAATAAATTTGATACAGAAGGCCAAGTGGTAACTTTTTCATTTTCCGCTCTGAGACAGTCTAAAATGGAAATGTTCACACTACTGGGCAAACTTTTCTGCTGTACTGTTATAAATATGTATGATAGAAGTATAAAGGCATGAAAGCTAAAGTGGAGAAGGGTCATGTTGGGCATACTCAGTGAAATGAATTTGCTCCCTTTTCCAACTAGAGATTTTTATGGAAATTAGATAGAAAATCATGACAAACACTTAAACGTATTTCCATTTCCGTTTTCCTGCCCTCAGAGTTCCAAAAGTTAAAGTACACGTTGTTACAGTTTTACTTCTGCTTTAGAATGGAAGAAATTTAATTCTCTTAGAGTGGCTCTTACATTTAAACAGCATCAACAGGTAAAATGATGGATGGGTGTGTACCATATGTGCGTAAAAAGAAAAGGAGTACTTGTGGCACCTTAGAGACTAACAAATTTATTTGAGCACAAAAGCGTATGCTCAAATAAAATTGTTAGTCTCTAAGGTGCCACAAGTACTCCTTTTCTTTTTGCAGATACAGACTAACACGGCTGCTACTCTGAAACCTGTCGTGTGTAGTTTCTCTCGACTGATTTAGGCTTTACTGTTTTCCACATCATAATGATAAAGATGAAATGAAAGATTAAAAGAATATCAACTGGTTAAATAACGTCTGCAAGTAGGATCCAATCCTGCCTCCACTGAAGTCAATGACAAAACTCCCATTGATTTTAGTGGGAGTTGACTCTTGGGTAACATAAAATATGATTGTGAAAATGAGGACTAACAAAAGTATGTTTGCACAGCTGAAAAAATTCTATATAATAAAGATGGTTTACTCAAAATGCTTGAAACTATACAGAACCCTAACATCAAATTGAGAACAATAGTGGTCTTATCTTGGAGATGTATAAATTCCACCTCTGTATGAATTAAAGCACGTAATTCGGGCATTTCTGATATCGAATGAATGGTCTGCAAAGAGAAACTCAGTAAATGTGGCACCCACTTGTTCTGGCAGAATTGAACAACTTATGCAATCTTGTAAAGTATCTTAAAAATAAACCTTAGAAGCATGATAGTTAAAGATACCATCTTCACTCTTTCCCTCCCTCCCACAAATATGTTTCATCTTCTCTCTTGTCATAAAGGAATAGTTGATTACATTTGCAATGCTACAGTCCAAATTGGAAGGCTAAAATGTTTCAGCTGCTAAGATGATTTAACTAGCTATGCCTTCACTGGTATGATAACTAAACCATCAGCTTAGACTGCTTACTTGTAAAGGTCAGTCGGGGACAAGTATTTGGATTGCTGCATGGTTAGTATTTGGACTAAACCTGGTATATTTCAAATGATTTATAATATGGGATTGAGAAATCAAGGGCATTATACATTGTTGCATTATTTAAATGTGTATTATGAAAGGGGGAATCCGATTGGCTTGTGAGGATTCAGTTTGACTGGTTTGGTTACACCAGATAGCAGCAAAATTGGAAGGACTGATGGATCTGGGAGAAGAGGAAGAATGCCGAATTATTTTGTTTTTAAATGGGGGGAGTAGACTGAGTATGAAATTGATCAATCTTTTTGGGGTGGGAAGAGTATTTGACCCAGGAAGGTCATATGTATCAATGAGTGTGATTGAAAAAATGTTTGAGGGAGTCCCTTTGTTAAAATTCTGGCAGCGCATTTCTGGCCTCTTAATAGTGTAGTAGGGATGTTGCCATGTAATTAGAATAGAGCACCACGGGGGATTGTTACTGCAGGAACTTCTAACCATCATCAAGGATAGTTATCCAAACAGGTACATTTGTGTAACACCATATGAATAAGCGCAGTACCAGCTATCTAATCTCTAAGATAACGCATATTGGCACACATTTTACCTGTCATGAAGTATCCACTTCTGTTAACAGAAATAACTGACCTCCCTAATAATTCTGTTAGTGTTTTCAAGGGTTATTCATAAGAATTAAGTGCATGTAAGTTTCTAATATTAAAGAATCATCATGGAGCAAACACATTTTGAATACACTAAAAGAACTAGAACATTCTCATGCAGTTCAACTCACTTGTGACATAATTTAGTCCTTGGTCCATACAAAGTGTTCTTTCTGTTCTAACGTGGCTCAGTGTTATTTCATTAGGGATCAGCTATAGGTGGTAAGCAAATATCATGGAGTCTAGTCCGTGATCAGTCAGTAAAATAAACTTACATCCCCGAAGGGAAATGCACTATTTTTCTTTAGCCCAGACATAGGCCAGGCCTTCCTCTTCTGAGGGCCCAACGCTACTGCTTTGAACCTTGTGTAGTCATTTATATCCATGCAAAGGGGATGTAGAACACTTTCATTCTGATTTGGTAGGGTTTTACAGCCACTTTACACTCTGTTTGCTTGGATGAACAAGTTGGAGGAGAATTAGACCTATACTACTACTATTCTATCTCAATTAGCGTCCTTAATACAAATACAACTGTTTGTTTCAGCCTTGTGATGATGAGTGATCGGTGCACCCAAGGTATTGTCTGAAACAGCTGTGGTTCCTATCATAAGCAAAGTAGGAACAAACAGTGAAAGGTCTGGCTTTCTGCAAACAGTTCTTTAACAGCGTCAAAACTAAACTGAGCAGCATTTGTCCAGGAAAAACCAGTTACCACATACTGTTAGAATCCCCCTGGACATTATACAATGGTTGCATAATTTTGGAATTAATTTGGCATGCTTTTTCAACTCTGCTCACATAGTCTCAGAAAGAAAAGTTTTGCTATTCTAAGAGACACTTTGAAAAATTTCAGTTTGAAAATAAAATATCTTTTTAGCACTAACTGACAACAGAATATGTATTTGTAGATTAATGGTGCATCTGTTCAGGATAATGTTTAACAACCTGAGGAGTTTACCAGTAACCAATTAATGCATACACTGCTTATTGGTTTTAGGCTCTGTCTCCTTTAATTTTATATTTCACATAAAAATAAAACAGTTGTGTGGAGGTACAGCCAATGTATCTTTCCACTTTGAAAAGTATTTTCTAGTAAAAGGATAGGAAAAGATTATATATTTTCCCTATTAAAACTTTTCTCTACCATTGGGAATGTAGTCACAGATCATTTTTTCTGACCATCTCTCTCTCTCGCATGGGACTTCATAAGAACTTTGGTCTGACTGACTATGAGCATTTTTATGTTCCATTTAGCCCAGTATCTTCCAACAGTGGCCAGTGCCAGATGCTTCAGAGGGAATAAACAGAACAGGGCAATTATCGAGTGATCCATCCCCTGTCTTCCAGTCCCAACTGCTGGCAGTTAGAGGTTCAGGGATGCCCAGGGCACGGGGTGACAATTTTGGCTAATAGCCATTGATGGACCTATCCTCCATGAACTTATCTAATTTTTTTTCTTTGAACCCAGTTATAGTTTTGGCTTTCACAACATCCCTTGGCAATGAGTTCCACAGGTTGACAGTGTGTTGTGCATACTTAAGCCAGTTTTACCCTTTACTGGCTCCTGGAAATATAGCTGTCCTTTCTGCATAAACTTTTGACTCAGACACTTTCAATTTATTTTCTTCTGTAAAAGCTAAGGCCTAGATTGTACCCTTAAAACTAGGCCTATCAAGCCATTAAAAAAAATTGTGTTTAATCGCACTGTTACACAATAATAGAATACCATTTATTTAAATAGTTTTGGATGTTTTCTACATTTTCAAATATATTGATTTCAATTACAACACAGAATACAAAGTGTACAGTGCTCACTTTTTATATTTATTACAAATATTTGCACTGTAAAAAACAAAAGAAATAGTATATTTCAATTCACCTAATACAAGTACTATAGTTCAATCTCTTTATAATGAAAGTTGAACTTATAAATATAGAATTATGTACAAAAAATAACAGCATTCAAAAATAAAATAATGTAAAATTTTAGAACTTACAAGTCCACTCAGTCCTACTTCAGCCAATCGCTCAGACAAATAAGTTTGGTTACAATTTGTAGGAGCTAATGCTGCCCACGTCTCATTTACAATGTCACCTGAAAGTGAGAACAGGCATTCGCATGGCACTATTGTAGCCGGCATTGCAAGATATTTATGTATCAGATGCGCTAAAGATTCATACATCCCTTCATGCTTCAACCACCATTCCAGAGGACATGCGTCCATGCTGATGACGGGTTTTGCTCGATAATAATCCAAAGCAGAGCGGACCGACGCATGTTCATTTTCATCATCTGAGTCAGATGCCCCCAGCAGAAGGTTGATTTTCTTTTTTTGGTGGTTCGGGTTCTGTAGTTTCTGCATCGGAGTGTTGCTCTTTTAAGACATCTGAAAGCATTCTCCACACCTCGTCCCTCTCAGATTTTGGTACCTTCTTTGTGTTTTGTCAAACCTGCTGTTAAACCTGTTCTTAAAATGAACATGTGCTGGGTCATCATCCGAGACTGCTATAACATGAAATATATGGCAGAATGCAGGTAAAACAGAACAGGAGACATACAATTCTCCCCCAAGGAGTTCAGTCACAAATTTAATTAACGCATTATTTTTTTAATGAGCACCATCAGCATGGAAGCATGTCCTCTGGAATGGTGGCCGAAGCATGAAGGTGCATATGAATGTTTAGCATATCTGGCATGTAAATACCTTGCAACGCCGGCTACAAAAGTGCCATGTTGAATGCCTGTTCTCACCTTCAGGTGACATTGTAAATAAGAGGAGGGCAGCATTATCTCCTGTAAATGTAAACAAACTTGTTTGTCTTAGCAATTGGCTGAACAAGAAGTAGGACTGAATGGACTTGTAGGCTCTGAAATTTTACAGTGTTTTGTTTTTGAGTGCAGATATATAACAAAAAAATCTACATTTCTAAGTTACACTTTCACAATAAAGAGATTGCACTACAGTACTTATATGAGGTGAATTGAAAAAATACTATTTCTTCTGTTTATCATTTTTACAGTGCAAATATTTGTAATCAAATAATATAAAGTGCACTTTGTATTCTGTGTTGTAATAGAAATCAATATATTTGAAAATGTAGAAAAACATCCACAAATATTTAATAAATTTCAATTGGCATTCTATTGTTTAACAGTGTGATTAATCATAATTCATTTTTTAAATTGCAGTTAATTTTTTGAGTTAATTGCATGAGTTAACTGCGATTAATTGACAGCCCTACTTAAAACCTGTCTTGAGTGCAGGAGAGGGATTAAAAAGGTAGTTTTGTCATTGTTGTGGTCCCCCTTCCTCATGGGGCCTCACAGGTCTTGTTGTCCAAGCAACATCTAACATCTTTACAGGCTGCTCTAAACTGCATCAGATGCAATAGCCCCAAGAGGCTGTTCCTGAAGTCAGGGATCACAAATGGTATAAGGGAGTCTCTAGCCATGTTCTCTTTTCTCCAGTGATGACATCTGTGCCTGCAGGTATGGGGAGAGGTGGAGTAGGACCTAATGCAGCTGCTGTTTGGAAGCCAGGGATCCTCCTACACAGGATGAATCCTCTGGAGACTGGATCCACTGAGTTAAGGGCAGAATGGTGCAAAGTAGCCTTAAAGGAGCTGATTTGGGGGCTCAAGTTTATAAAGGGCAGTACAGGCACATCAGGGCAAGGCAGAAATGCAAGAGGAGGTAAAGTACGAAATCAGCCATCCTATCTGTCAGAATGTAATACATTGTCATTCAAATATTACAGCACCTTAAACAGGCTTTTTGTTCTTTATTAGCTACTATTGGGGCTGTTAATTTATTATTGAGACATTCAATTTAATAACCACTAAGAATAATTCTAAATTACAAAACCTAGTTAGGCACGTTTCTTGACAGGGACATGAATTCGGTGACAGACTAACTTTTCTGCTAAATAGTTCAGATCTTGGCTTAGAGGAAAGGTGTAGGCTTCTAATGTTCACCTTTAGACTGGACACTTTCGTCCAATGGTGCTGGAACAATTTGTATAGTGAAGGGCCTGAGAGCCGTTGGACGAAACTGTAAACCCTGTATGTGATGGAAACCACGTCAAGCCAGGGGGTGTAGCAGTACCCGTAGTTTCAGCATCTATGCTTTCGTCTGGATTGAGCACTAAATCTATAGGGACAGATTTTCAGACACTTGCCTCAATTTTTGTGCTTGTCTTTATTTGCAGGCTCAGTATAAGGTCGCTTAGATGTCCAAACACCTGATCTGAGCACACAGTAAGATATTTAGATGGCTAAGTGGCCTAACTTGTGTCTACATAATAATTGGACCACAAAATTTCAGTTGCAGAAAGAGGTGTCCAGTTAAGCCTGAGCTGAACAACTAGCCTATTAAAATCTAAAATCAAATTGCTGTTGCATTTTGTAAATGAACAGCACTTGATGATTATTTTCTTTACTTTAAAATAACATAACAAACCCAGACAGGACCCCCAGACTGTTTCAGGCTACAGTTCACCATCATTCCAAACCAAGATGTGCAGACTGCCGAACGGATCACTGGAAATTGACCTCACTCAGGAAGAGGCTAATCTTTACAGAAAACTGACATTCTGGAAACGAGGCCAAGTTTTTTTCTGATGAGTGAAGCACTAAAAACTTAAATCGCTGGGTAAACTCAAGGGAGAAGCAGCTTTATAATTGTATATTCAGTTACAATAAATACACAACGTTATAATTTAAATGATAAATACATTCTGTAAACATGAGTAGGATGGATGAATCCCAAGAAGTGGAGTTTGCATTCTGCTCTTGACCACAAGTTTCCACAGTTGTAGGATCCAGGTCCAGACTGTGGGGCACCTTAGCTGGTGTAAATTGCCATGGTTCTATTGAAGTCTGTGGGGCTATGACCATTTATTCCAGTGGAAGATTTGCTCCTTTTTCTGACAACTATAGAGGGTCAGGGCTAGCTTTTGAGACCTGAGAAACCAATGAATGACAGGCGTGCCCCTCCCTCAGCCCCAAGTTGCACAGTAGCCTCAGATTTAATTTAAGGCTCGATTGCTGTTTGAGCGTTATTGATCGATGCTCTGTTAGCTCTGCCTAGTCTCCGGGTATGTCTGTACTGCAATCCAGAGGTCTGACTGAAGGATGTGTAGACATAGCTAGATCAAACCTAGTTCAGGTAACTCAAAAACCAATAGCTATGAAACTGGCAGTCCGGGCTATATAGTCCCCCTGCCCCTTCTATCCCTGGGTATGTATTTGAACAGCTAACCTGTGCTGCTACTTATGCTGCCGTGGCTTCAGTGCTCCTGCTGTTCAAACTAGATACCCAAACTAGCTTTGACTTAAGTCTACACGTGCTGCAGTCACATCTCTGATTGCAGTGTAGCCATACCCTTAGCTAATTAGGAGGCAAGGTTGAAGGGATGATGGCCCTTCCTATCCATAAATAAGCTTGTTGGGCACCTCTAACTTTCCTAAAACTAGCCCTTCTGGGGGATGAAGCCCCTGAATGCTGGGCTCTCCCTGGCCAGCTGCTTCACATTCCAACAAGGCCTTGTAACCTGGGCCTGACTCTTCTCTCTCACTGGTGTAATGAAACTATCCTAGCATAAACGCAATGTGAAATAGTAATGAGGCTCAAATATCTGGGGCACTAGCCCTCTTTAGTTTTGGTTCAGCAGATTCCAATTGGATGGATTCAGGCAAACTTAGAGTTTTCCACTTGTCTGACTCTGGTCATAATCTTTTTCCTTTTCCTAACCTTTCATTAGAGGTACATTTTCCAAGCAATTTGGTGATTTGACCATGCAGTTCACATTAAAGTAGTTAATCTGACCAGATCCAGTTATCATTGTTTGTATTTTTTTTTTTAAAAGACAAATCCTCTTCCATCCTCCTCCTGCAGAAGTCAGGCTTTCAATATTACCTTAATTCAATCTACCTCAAATCGCATAACACTGTTTCCCCCCCACCCTTAAAGTAAGTTTTTATTTTAAACAATACAAATCCCATATTATGAAGCAGGGGAACCTACTCCAGGTATGAAATGGAAATGTACTTCTCAGGTGCTGAAAAAACTTGGGGCCAGATCATCAGTTCTTGTAAATCAGTTTTGCTCCATTGATTTCAATGAGGCTATGCCTGTTTACAGCTGCTGAGAATCTGGTCCATGAGCTTCACCAACAAACAGTGGTCAGTATCTCCCTTACTCCCTCCTGCCCCTGCCCCCGCCTCGCTAAAGTGAACAACAAGATAATGAAAGAATGATCAGTGATGAGGGGGAACCGTTAGAGCCTTGAACCCTTTATCTCTCCTTGCTCACAGATGTTCTGTACTGTTAGAGAACTAGGACAGGAGGGGACAAGGGTGTGGGAGATTACTGCAGCATTTTCTTATTGGGGCTAACAAGGAAGAATGACAACATGGAGTCAGAAGGAGAAAGGGAAAACCTGATCCCCCATCTCTAGTCTCAAGTCTTGCAGCAGTTTGATGCACAACATATGCCTCCAAACAATGCCCTGCCCTCCAGGTGGGATTAAGGTACAGGCAACATAGGGCCTAATTTGTTGGCGGTGGGGTGGAAAGCAACCTGAGTGTATCAAGTCACAATGCTGTTCATGCTAATTTGGCCCTGCCGCCCCACTGTCATGACTGAGTAGCAGCAGGGCCAAACCTGAGTGGGCAGTGGGGTGGCCAGTGCTGCTTCCCCTCACCACTGCTATGGGGCTAGCTCCTGCACTAATACCTTAGCTAGACCAGCTGGAGCTTTTCTGCCATCATCCTATTACTAGATGGGGAGCTGTGATGAATGCTTGCATGGGGAAGCCAGCCAAGAGAGAGGTGTTGGGGAACCTACGGGGGTAGGCAGGAGGGAGTTAATAGGGCAGTGTCTGTGAAGCAGGAGCCAGTCAGACTGACCTGGATAGGAGACGGTTAAGTTAACCTTCTCCTATCCAGGTCAGCCAATGTCTGGGTCCCACTGCCTAGAACTAAGCAACATGTGGATGTGCTAGAGTGAATAGATCAGTAGCATAGCTATGTTGTCCAGGACAGAGTTAATATCAATACCACGGCACTGTGGGAACATCTAGTTTAGCTGGTCAGTAGAGAGGCCCTGAAGTGTATGTTTGCCTAGGGCCTAGTGATGGGTTGATCTGGCGTTGCCTGCCTGGCCCTGCCAGAAAAGGACTGCAACGGTAGAGAGGATATTTTCAAAAGTGCCTCTAGGATTTTGAGGAGTCCTTTCTGCAGTTGCAACACTGTGCAGCAGATAGCCAGTGCTTAGTTTTTAATGAAGGAGGTGCCAGAGCTCAAGCAATATTTCTTACTTTCATAACTGATGCAGCAAGTCCCAAGGTACTGGGACTATGAACTGCCAAGCGTAGATGTGCCGGGGCTCAGCCCTGGCAAACCGTGGCAAAATTAAGCACTGTAGGTAGCGTACTTTTGTGTGCCTCATACAGGAAGCTGCTGTGGGACTTCAGAGGAGATCATGCTGCAGAGGAAAAGAGCGCAAAAGGGTGAGGGGAAAACAAGTGGCTGATAACTTAATTTTGAGGATGTTGGGTTCTACAGCTGCAATCATAGATAGGGAGGCTTAACCAGTGTAACTTGCATAATGCTCATAATTCCCATGACCCAAAGACTTCTGCTTCATAGCCACAGCACATCAAAATGTCTGCTTGGACTTTAACTCATGTCCTGTTATGCGGGGTTAATAATACAGATCTAAGTTTTACATAAGATGTCATCAATCCTTCTTTTACAGCATGAATATGGGGGGGAGGGTTGAAGCAGAAAGAGAGGAAGGCTGTGTGCAACAGTATGATGAGAGCAGAATGAACATATTATTTACTGCTTGTATTGCATAGCTTTTTAGTTTGATTGTTAAATGTTTAAGTCCAAAGAATATTAGCTAAAGGCACAATAACTTGAATGTTTTTTTGTCATGAAGAAGATGATAAAAGTAGGAAAATAACCTTTGAAATTCCTGCCAAAAGACCACTTGAGTAACAAAGCAAGATTTGTCAGCTACCCTCTTAAGATGAACAACTGAATACAATGATGCTTTAAACATTTAGAAATATCCTAGCCCCCTGTAAAGCTGCCATGTACTTCAAGTAAGGTCTAAAGTGTATTTAAAATTTAATGAAGAAAGTCATTCAATCCATAAATCCAACATTCTGATTAGAAACTGAGCATAGTAGTATTTACTTTTAATCTGCCTTTCGACAGTGTGATCAAGTGCTATTCAACTGAAATAAAAGAATGCCACATCACCAAATAAAATACTGCACTTAACATCCAAGCACTCCGGGGGAAAAACCTGTTCTTTTCCTGTACAAAGTGTCATGTTCTATTCATAATCACATTGGATTTATTCCAGATTTATGCCAATGTAGGCAATTAAATTATTTCATATTAATAATCTAGGATTATTAAGTGCAGCATTAGGCCATGTTGTAGCTAACTAATGAAGAGCTTTTCCTGGGTACTCAGAAATGGCAATACCATGACTAGATGAAACACTTAATTAGCTTAATAATTAAATGCAGCAATGTGTCAGTTAAAATGATTGTTAGCATGTTGGAAAATATGTTGTATACTATTTTTTTTATGGAACTGGTGAGTCAGTGACGAAAGTCATGGTGATTAATTTATAACAGTTGCTTTGGCATATATTATATCATATTTGCTTTGCATTCTATCCAACATGATGTGCATCCTGATTAAATATTTTATCTGCACTGGACCTCCAGGATCATTATTTTTGTTTCTTTGGAACAAACTGCCAAAGGCAGCAATAGAAGCTGTAGCTGTGAATCTATTAAAAATGAGAGGGCGTGGGAATGAAGAAGAAGAAAATCTCTGAAGATCTAGAGGTTACGAGCACCACATTAGTTCAGCTCTGCCTAACTAGACAGGCATTATGAAACAGTTCAGGTAGCCAAGTCATTTCCTCTTTCTGAATGGAACTCTACAATAGTGTTAACTTCTACACAAAACTGCTGTATTATTGAAGCTAGTTTGAGAATCACTGCGTAAACTTACAAAAGTTAAAAAATGCAAAACTGTAGGTTCCATAGTAACAGTAACCCGCCCACACTGAAGACCTGTAACATTCTGTGTTACCATATATACCCAAGTACAGTAAGTGGCTTGTGTGCTCTAGTGGCTAGAGCAGTGGACTAGGATGGTGGTGACCTGGGTTTTACTCCCAGTTCTGCTACTGGTTAGCTGGATAACATTGGGTGAGTCACTTCAACTAGTTTCAATAAGTGCTAGGTGGTGGTATTCTTCTTCTTCTGTTGACTGGAATTAGAATTTCTCATGTGTGTGTCAGAGGACTTATTCTGTTAAAAACCAATTGCAATTCTACCTGAGCTCAAGTGATCTGTGTGTGGGGGGGAGGAGGGAGAGATGATTTCAGAATTGGAAGATATTAGTTCTGTCCACACTGAAGCCATAAGATGTTGATTACGCTTGGTGTGAAGCATAATGAAAACCATGAAGTCCTACAATAGTGCCCAGATGACTTTTCACAATATTAACTCTCAGGCCTTAATATAGACACTGTATAAAATAAGGTATTCAGATTGCTTCGACTGTTTTAAATTTAATGAGTTTTGTGCATTTAATTGTTGAACTGTAAGTTGCATTAACATGGTTCTTTTACATGGAGTTTCCTTTGCTTTCAACTTATCTGAGAAAAAAATTGAACTTGCTCACACCTTTAGTTTTACATTTTTGCAATAGGAGGCCTGACTGCACTAAGCCTCCTTCACACAGCTCTGGCAGTGAAAAGATACATTAGGTGTGTCTACACAGCAGTCTGAGGTGTGATTGCAGGTTGGGTAGATATACCTGTGCTAGCTTTAAACTATCTGGCACAGACTTCAGTGTGGGCTGTATAAACCCACTCAGGATGCTGGGTACATATGTGTGTCAGTAGGCTGTACTGAAGCCTCTGCTGCTGCGCCTTCTCTGATATTTTAGTGCACTAGTAGATTACAACTAGCGAGTGTGTGCGTGCACGCCTACCCAAGCTGCCATCACATCAGTAATGTGTGGCCTTTTTAATAATAATAATAAAAAACTTATTGCACACTTGAGCCAGTGCACTACAAGTAGGATTCATTCATGGTGTGACAGTCTTGAAATGGTTGGATTTATTTCAGTGATGAATGTGACCATAAGTGTTTGTTTCAGTAATGTTCTTATGGGCGTATGCAAGATGATGGTCAAATAAACACATTTGAATATGGAAGCATTGAAATAAATGCAGCTGTGTTTTTCAGTGTGCATGTTTATACATGAAAGGGCACACTTGATAACCTACATTTTCCTGTGCAAGTACAAAGAACAAGTAATATAAGCTTACTAATAGGTAGCTGTTAGATCAGCTTTTATGCAGGTCAAACAACTAATTCATTGAAACCAAAAGGTAGCAGCAATCAAGTATTTTATAAACTGCCATGTGAGCCTCAGTACTGTATACTGGAAATTCAAATGAGTCAGCATAAACAAGAACTTATTTTACAATGCAATGTTTATACTACATACAAGAAAGTTTAGCAAAGGCAACCAACAATTCATTAGTGTGTCTAGGGAAAAGCATGTGTGGGATTCGATGAGGAAAAAATAAATGACAAAACTTGCTAGTAACTGTCATGTCTATTCTCCAATTCCACAGCCATGAAATTTTCTGCATTTACTGCCTTGTGCCAGAAACATGCTCCAAAATCTAATCTTTCATTTTAAAAAGGATTTGGGGGTTGAGGGGAAGAGCCTCAGCTGGTATAACTTCTTGTAGCGTAGTTGGCTTCAGTGGAGCTACCCAATGGAGCTTAAATTGTGTTTACGGGTGCTTTTGTCACTGGAGTGCATAAAACAGTCAGAACATAGTGGTGAGTCTGGCCCAGAATTTCTATATCCAGGAGAACATTGTAAACAAGATATGTAGTGCATGACTGGCTGCAGCCTTCCCTTCCCCCATTGTGTTTTTTGCACAGGGACCAAGGATAACTGCAGTCTGTGTGTTCTATCTTTGCTCCACACCCCTCCCCAAGGCAGTGAAGAGGAGTAAAGTGCAGACTTTCAACCCCATAGTGCAGGTGGTATTTTGTACTTTGGAGGGTGGGACTAAAATTCTCTGACTTCTCCACAAGCAGGGCAGTGCTGGTGACATAGTTTTAATCAGTAAACGCTTCTTGACCAACCTTGATTCAAGTGGATCTCCATCTAGCAAATTAACAAGACCTATCATATTAAGAACAGTGATGTGGCAATTTTGTATAAGGAAATAGTTTGTATTTCACCTCTAAAGACTTGTAGCTCAGATAATCTGTTATGGAAGTATACGGGGTACCAAAGAAAGAGAGATTTGGAGTTTCCTCCTCTTTTAATGTGTGGATCTGCCTATCAGTCTTCTGTCTTTATACTTTGACATTATTTCCTTGTTCCTCTCTTTCTGCCTTTGGCTCTTTACTTTGTTTTGATTCTTTTTTTCCCCATTTATTTTATCTGGGGCTGGATCCTGTTCCTTCTTCAGGATCAGACTGCCCATAGTAGAAGAGCAGCGCTATGCTCCTGCATCCCTGGCTTGTGTTGCGAGTCAGTCTGGATCAAATGCTTCAGTGCTATTGCATGCTGCTACTCTTCTTTTCCAGCCATTAGCATGGGCAGACATCTGGTGGGAAAAAACGTGGGTGGAGATTAGCGTGTGGCCCTACTTTACAAATCTCTAGTGACTCTCTGCCTAAGCCACTGCTGTGGAAGCATTAGTTAAGCCAGATCTCATATATGATACCCAGTTACTGCTCCTTAGTTTTATGGTAAACAAAGAGTGGGGGTGTTACTTAAATTCCCTTTCTATTGTTTATATATATATATATATATTATATTTCTTTTGAAGAGTTCTTCAAGTTTGAGTTAATGAAGATAATTGCTAAGAGTTCTGCTAACAAGTGTATGTGTTTGACAGAGTCTATAGAACCTACTTCATGTACTTATCTTAATTAGTTCCATACTACATGTCTCCCAGTTTAAACCTCATCTGTGGTGGCTTATAGTTACACCTGGGAAACCAAAAGAGATCCTCCTCAGGGGCTATGACTGCCTCAGCCGGAAGCACGTTAGGTACGTGTAGAGGTTTTTTGGAATGAGGCCACCAGTGGTCTTCCCCTCCCATGGAGGTAAGATCATGGCAGAAAGTGGCTGGTAGGCCTCTCCCTTGCAAACAGAGCAAGGTGGGGAGGGAGGATGCTGGATGGTTCCTGCCTCTGGAAATAATAGACTCAGGGGGACTTCCCTCTTTTCACTGCCAGCCTAATTTAGGACTAAATTGAACTAAACTCAAAATAACAGTATTTGAAGTGATGTTAAAACATAACAGAAGCTTTACCAATTGTGATCTGAATAATGGCCCTTTTATATTTCTTTGTTTGGAAGGGATTTCCTCTTAAGGAATCAGTCCTGAGGTGAAATGCACAATAAGCAGCACTTCTTACCTCTGTCCTAGGTACCAGTTTTAATAGCCAATGTAGAGTGATTTTTGAAGTACCTACATAATAAGATGTATAGTTTTTGTTTTATAGTGATTTTCTTACCTCTCTAATAAGGGGCAGCATTATTTGAAAGCTAAAGGATAGAGTTTCAAGTTACGATCAGAAAGATTGTTCCAGGGCAGGTTATGCTAGTCACTAGTTAGAAAAAACGTCCTATACCATAAAAAGAAGCAAATGTTATATAATGGGAAGCCTGCTTCATATTGTATGAAAGCACTCATAGAAAAATCTAGCAGAAGCATGTCAATCTTATGCCAAAAGTGTTTAAGACTGCTCTTTGCTTTCCAGATTAAGTCCCAGGATCTGAAACTTTTTATTTCATGATTGTTATACAATCTGGCAAGAATCTTATGCAGAGGTATAATAAGCAGAGCTGATTCATGGACTCTGAGCATCAGAAATTAGAAAAGGAAAAGACAACTGAATATTTATGAATAAGGTCCACTCTGCTCTTTCATGTGAGCAGAAAAACAGGTCTAAAAAAGCTGTGTGAGAACTTAGTGGTAGTGCTGTCAGGCCCCTCCTGAATAGCATTGACAAGGATGGAAAACTACATACAAGCTTCTCTACAAACTCCACTAATGCACATCATGCCTGTCCTTGAACACTCAGTACAGTCTTGGAACTCTAACAGTGTGGTGTGGAGAACAACCATCTATACGAAGGAGTAGGTTGAAAACAAGAAGTCCTTTCACTTGTGACTTGAGCCAAGATTTTTACCCATTTATTTTAAACCAAAGGTGAAAGGCTAGTGCATTAATATCCTCATCTAGTCCCCAGAGAATAAAAGAATTTGAATGTAATGAAAGCTTGTATGATTTGCACCAACCAGCACCCAGAATATAAATCATGAGAGGGAAGAGAAAAATGAACCGAATCCATTTACAAAAATTCAACAGGGCTCTGAAGCCATAAAACTTTTTATTTAGATAATAGAAACATTGCCAACCAAATGCACAAGAAATAATAATCAATATGAAATGGATTCCATAGTCTTTATTGTTGTTTCCTCTACCTCACTTTTTGTTCCAGCTTTTTGAAATCTGAAACCTACCAGATATTAAAGATACCTATAAAATAGGTGAGAAATAAAATAGGAAGACTCCACAGCCCAATAAAAATCAATACAAAGTGTTACATAAACTGGAAGGCATTAACAAAGACAATGGTGCTTTGGAGTGACAGCATAATGACTTATTCTGGCTTGGTGTCGGGGTGGCTGGGTTTTGTTCAGTGGTCTGTGATATGGAGGCGGTCAGATTAGATGATCTGGTGGCATCAGAGTCTGGGATGTGGGTGGTCTTGCCTAGTAGTTGGAGCAGGAGTTGGTAGCCAAGAGTAGGAGCCCAGGGCCAGAGTCGGAAGTCAGGAATCAGAGCCAAGGTTTAAAACCAGGTTAGGCAGAGGAAGGCAAGGCTGGGAACAGGCAGACACAAGAGCTATCACAGCCCTGGCTGAATGCTACAAGCAGTGTTGCTGGGTTTAAGGGTCTGTCTGCTGACTCTTCAAACTAGTCAGGGGCTGTAGCCAATCAGGCAGCCTACTATAGGCCAGCTGTGCTCATTAGGCTGCCTGGAGATTGGGTCTGCTGCAGGCCCTGATTCCTGACAGTTCCCTCTGGCTTTAACTCCGACTCTCCTCATGGGTCATCAGGATTTGAACCCAGAACCTTTAGCATCTGACCGCTATCGCTTGAGCTAAAAGAATGTGAGACGATGGAAAATAAGTCTATTCCTGCTCTGTCGATTCTCCACTATAGGAGGAGGCCACACCTATTTTTACAAGAATGTCACAATGGTACAAGTCATTTAGTAACAGGAGGGGTAGATACTGTTAATTTCCTTGTATTCAGTTTATGAAGAAGCTGTTAAGAATTCACAAATCTCATGCTACGGCCTATTGCTCCAAACATTTACTGTTTGTTACGTTATCCCTGTTAGAAACTGGAATCATGAAATTACTCTGTATGAGCCAGGTCTCAGATTGCCATGTTATAGTCAAGGATCCACCAACAGGCTCATTGCCCAAAGTCAAACCGAATAGAAAGGAAACCTTTTCCTACACTATTCTTATGCTGCTCACCTGACCTACTCAGAAATTAAGCAGGATTTACCATTCAGATTGCAAGAGTAAAAAGGCTCATGAGTTCAGATAACCTCAAAACTTTACGTTAATCTTATCAGAAACACACTGCTGAACAAATAGTGTCCAGTTAGTGGAGATTGAGGGGCAAATCTGATCCCCTTGTGTGAGCACACAAACCTGCTGTGCTTCAATTGCATGAACAACGTGTCAGATCATGAAGGAGCCACGCAGACCCACACTGCCTCCTTGCCTTGCACTGGATTTGAGGGCCTGGTGTTTATCTCGGCACAATAATACAGAGGCTGGTCATAAGAGCAGCGAGTCCATGAACTATAAAGTTCTACAGGACAAAATCCTGTGGTGCACATAAGCTGCTAGCACAGATCGAAGGCAGCAGTGGTAATTTGAGAGTAGCTGGGCGGCTGCTCTGTATCCTGGCTTTCTCTCAGTCCCTTTATATGGGATGAGAATGTGTATATAGGTCAGTGTGCCAAGTTGTTTTCAACGTTTGTAAGTAGGCCTCAGTTTTTCCACATTTGGGCAGAGTTTCTCTGCTTGCGTATACAACCATTAAATCTGGGAGGCTGTCTGACTTCTTCTCCAACATTCTAAAATAAAACTGGCTTCAGCAGTTTAAGAATACGTATTCTAGCAATGAGAAAGTTTATAATGAACCTGCTAACGTCTTGTGAGACTTTATTGCTTTTAGAGTTCACACCCACACAAAAAAAAAGGGAAATGTAACAAAAAAAAACACAATTTCTAGGGGAGATGGAAGATATATTTAGTTTTTCAAGTATTCTTCCAAGAAAATCCCACTGAGCTGTAGCATCTGATTTCCAAGAGTGGCATGCAACAGAAAAAAGAGTAGGTAATAATTCACATTTTTATCACAGAAGTCCTCTAAATTCAAATATATGCTGTATTAAAAACAGTAATCACACACAGCAGCTCTGATGCTGGTGATCCAATAAGTGGCATTCTTTCCTCTGAACCAATGTTCCAGCCTGACTTGGGAAAAGAGTGATGCTGCCTTTTAGCTGAGATGTGAAACCAAGGTCTTGGCCACTTGTGCTAATTAAAGATCCCATGACACTCTTTTCTAGAATGGTGATGCTAACCCCTGTGTATCCTTGCTATATTTCACTTGGTGTAATTACATTCCGCAGACCTACATTCCCAAGTTGTTAAAACGTGCTGGTACATGCTGTTAAACAGCTGCTCTGCTTTAATGCCGACACAGCAATTCTTATATATTATTGCCCCTTTGGGTTGGCTACAATTCGGGGCTTTGCAGGTTTGTTTCTGTTGGGAAGAGAAATTGATTATGTGAGTCAGGTGTGTTCTTTGATGCAGTCCTATTTTATTTAGAAAATATGTACACAGAGTCCTGGTTTCCTGAGCACAGTAGAAACTAAACAGCAGCAGGCAGTTTCTTTGCTCTGAAATCTCCCCAAGCCTGTCTTTCCAGAACGTTCAGTATCTCAGTAAGCTCTGTTCCTTTGCTTCCTGGAAGTCATGCTCGTGGTTGCTTCTCTTGCTGCATGCTGGCTTTTTGCTGGGTGGTTTGTGTTTTTTGGCTCTCTCTCACACAGTTTGCCAAACAATTCCTTTCCCCCTACATTTGCAATCAGGCAACCCCTTGGTCCACACGGTATAACTTTGGATCAGGCCTTGCCATGCAGCTCATTGCCTTGGGCAGCAGCTTCTATTGTTTCCATCTATCTCATGGCATAAGAAGCTTAATTGCTCGTTCCACTGAGCCCAAAAGAAGGGTCTTAGTGCACCCAGCAGCTTTAACCAGATCTGCAATTGTTGATACATTAGAGATCATAGAATCATAGAATATAAGGGTTGGAAGGGACCCCAGAAGGTCATCTAGTCCAACCCCCTGCTCGAAGCAGGACCAATTCCCAGTTAAATCATCCCAGCCAGGGCTTTGTCAAGCCTGACCTTAAAAACCTCTAAGGAAGGAGATTCTACCACCTCCCTAGGTAACGCATTCCAGTGTTTCACCACCCTCTTAGTGAAAAAGTTTTTCCTAATATCCAATCTAAACCTCCCCCACTGCAGCTTGAGACCATTACTCCTCGTTCTGTCATCTGATACCATTGAGAACAGTCTAGAGCCATACTCTTTGGAACCCCCTTTCAGGTAGTTGAAAGCAGCTATCAAATCCCCCCATATTCTTCTCTTCTGCAGGCTAAACAATCCCAGCTCCCTCAGCCTCTCCTCATAACTCATGTGTTCCAGACCCCTAATCATTTTTGTTGCCCTTCACTGGACTCTCTCCAATTTATCCACATCCTTCTTGAAGTGTGGGGCCCAAAACTGGACACAGTACTCCAGATGAGGCCTCACCAATGTCGAATAGAGGGGAACGATCACGTCCCTCGATCTGCTCGCTATGCCCCTACTTATACATCCCAAAATGCCATTGGCCTTCTTGGCAACAAGGGCACACTGCTGACTCATATCCAGCTTCTCATCCACTGTCACCCCTAGGTCCTTTTCCGCAGAACTGCGGCCTAGCCATTCGGTCCCTAGTCTGTAGTTGTGCATTGGGTTCTTCCGTCCTAAGTGCAGGACCCTGCACTTATCCTTATTGAACCTCATCAGATTTCTTTTGGCCCAATCCTCCAATTTGTCTAGGTCCTTCTGTATCCTATCCCTCCCCTCCAGCTTATCTACCACTCCTCCCAGTTTAGTATCATCCGCAAATTTGCTGAGAGTGCAATCCACACCATCCTCCAGATCATTTATGAAGATATTGAACAAAACCGGCCCCAGGACCGACCCTTGGGGCACTCCACTTGATACCGGCTGCCAACTAGACATGGAGCCATTGATCACTACCCGTTGAGCCTGACAATCTAGCCAGCTTTCTACCCACCTTGTAGTGCATTCATCCAGCCCATACTTCCTTAACTTGCTGACAAGAATACTGTGGGAGACCGTGTCAAAAGCTTTGCTAAAGTCAAGAAACAGCTCCACCAAGATCCTCTTGGTGGAAGCCATTCACACCTTCCAATACAATAGTATATAAACGGCTCAGTTTTGCCCAGCCCTTTCTGGGAGGGTAGGTGAGGAAGAGGATTCCAGAAGCCTGCCTTCCGTCTTTGTGAATCTGAACAGGGGCTGGCTACAATAGCCATCTTCATGTTCTTCGGAGTATAAGGACAGTTCCTGTTTAGTGCTGGTGCTAAAGTTAACTTCCCCAGAGGCAGTGGGAAGTGGTGGCAAGTACCATTAGGCCAGTCTGTGCCACCCCTTCCATGCTAGATAGTGGAGCTGGCTATGTGTCAGGGAACTTGAGCTGCATCCAGGAGATGTAGTACAGGAGCCATACTTCCCCTCCACTCCTGGAGGTGAGTGTATGTGTGGCTTATGCATATGCTGCCAGGAGTTGCAGTTTGCAGGGTTCACGCTGTCTCCTACCCCTGGCTGTGGTAGAATGCACAGCTGAGCCACAGTTTGTTCTTTTGGTAAACTTTTTAAAGCACTTTGGGATCCATATATCTCAAAGGAACTATATAAATACAAGATCAGTACAGGCAAACTTGAATTTTACAAGACTCGGAAGAAAAGCAAAACCTTCAGAAAATTAGGCCAAGGGATCTTAAAATAATTGAAATTGCTGTAACTATTGTGACAAATGCAGCAATGATTTTCTACAGGTCTCTACAAACTGTGCTTCGTGGATTTCTCTTTGCATGTGGGAGAAAGCTAGCCTGTTGCATAGAAAGTATTATAAATAATATCATGCTTTTAAAGGTAAGGTTAAGATGCAATGAGAATAACCAGTAACTCAGAAAAATGTACGAATGGTTGATGGAGCTTTACTCTCAATGTCCTGTAATAAGGAGAAGGCATAAAGCTCAAGTGTCAGGAAAACTTCTCAGCTATTAATGAAAATCTAAAAGTAACTTGGAAACTTAACTATAAAGCCAGGTACTTGAATTCATCAGTCATCTCAAAGACTCAAAGGGAAAAATATGTTTTAGAAGATCATGTTATGCTTGCCAGACTTGGTCTAGGGCCAAAAAGCACTGCACTTGTTCTCCTTCATGCTTCTTAAAGGTAATTTGTTATCTATAAAACAATACTGTATATATGTAAGTTAGGTAAATCTCACAAAGCACTGTTGCTACTCTCTAGTAAGCAATATTTGAGTAAAAATGGAAATTAGACTATTTAAAAGCAGGATGCCCATGAAAATTAATCCTACCTATTACAGTCAATTCAATCCCTCAGGCCAGTTGCCAAGAATGTCAGAGGTTTGTCTAATTACTGAACAAATTGCTTTCTTTTGGATGGGGGAAAAAAACTAAGAGAAGATGTCCAAGACTGTGGTCGTGATCATGCAAGATGCTAAGTGTGGGTTCTTGCAAAAGGGACATAGGGGCTGTGATACCCAGCGTTGCATAGCCTAACTTTTAGATGGTTAGAAAATCACAGGAACAATACTGCAACCCACCAAGTTAAGTGGGAGACCCAGGTTCAATTCCTCCCTCTCCACCGTGGGGAAGAGGGGATTTGAATAGGCATCTCTGACATCTCAGGAGAGTGCTGTCACCACTGAGCTATGGGATATCCCGATAGGGGTTGAAGGCTCCCCCAGTCTCTCTGGTTGAAGCTGTTCCACTGAGGGTTGCCAACCCTCCAGGATTGGCCTGGAGTCTCCCAGAATTGGCATCAATCTCCCAGTGACTATTGAAAGCAATCCAGGAGATTTTAATAGGATATTTTAAGAAAATATTACATCATGTTGGGGAAAAAAAATCTCCTGGAATAGCTTCAGTCAGAGTTGGTAAGCCTAGTTTCACTGTGGCTAAACAATGAAAGAGGGACTGGAGTAGGGGGATGGGACCTAGGGTCTCCCACCTCCCACATAGGTTCCCTAATAACTGGACTATGGAATCATTCCCACTCATGTTCACTCTCTCTCTCCAGCCCAGTGGCTATTTTAGTAGTTATCTACAGGGAAGCAGCTCCAACAGGGGAGACTGAGGGAGTGTCCCCCCATCAGAATATTCCATAGCTCAGTGGTCACAGCACTCTGAGAGGTAGGAGACCCCAGTTCAAACCCTTTTCCCCACCTCTGGCAGAGAGTTGGGAATTGAATCTGGGTCTCCCACATCCCAGTCAAGCATCTACGCACAGGACTCAAAGTTATGAGGGTGGCTGCGGTTGTTTCTGGATTTTGAATGGGGTACGATCTGATAGACATCCAGCTGCCTAGGTTGGATGTGGGACCAGAACTGATAGGTGTGCTCAGAGGTTGTCTATCTTCCCCAGCTTTGTGAATTACCGTGGGGCTTTGGCAGGATGTCCAGGTGCCTAGAAGGAGCCAGGGGTGCACATGCTCAGAGGCTGAAATGTAGGCACCGAGTCAGTTTAGGAGGCTGCAGGGTTCATGGGAGTTTTGTGGGATCACAGTGAAGCCAAATCTGGAATTTAGGTGCATAAGGCCAAGAATTAGCACCTAAGTCTGGGATCTAGGCATCTATGCATCTTTATGGATCTCTCTCCAAGTGCCTATGAAGAGATGCTGGGTATCCTCAACCCCCAACATTAATGGCGCTCAGCACGTTTTAGAATCAGGCCTCAGATGTCAAAGATTTTTCCAGAATCTTTGAATGGCTAGATACCACAGTCGTGAATGGGCACAATATAAAAAACTACAGACACTGGTAAAGTAGCAAAACAAATTGAGAGAGAATTCCAGGAGAGATTTGGCCCGGTATATATTTGTGTATACTGATGCTATACAGTACAGCAGTAGTGATTGGGTCTTAAACCTGTGTAGAACTGTAGCAGAAAACTGAGACAGGTACTGCATATTCTATGGAATCTATTATATATATTCCTTTAGTTGCTCAGAGACATTTCTGAGGGATTTTTGGCAGCAAGGTTAAATGGAAATAAGGTTTTAATGTGAGGTTGGATTCTGCACTCTTCATTGGCTTCAAAGGCATCCAGGATCAGGCCTTGGTGGAAGATCTAACACTCCCATATTTTAATAGAGTAGTTGTAGTGATTTTTTTCATAAATTTGTTGTCCTGCAAGTCAGTATCTATTGAAAATTTAAACAGTGAAAGCAACACATTTATTACAGGAAAGCATAGCTAATGGATCAATGCTGGTTCCTTAAAGATCTGTATGGGTTTGCCAGTGAAGTGTGTTTTTTCAGTACTGAAATAGCATGGACAGTAACAGCATGGACCTAAGCACATTTAAGCCATTAGGCTAGGGAATTGGCAGTAGTGATGTGCTGCCAATATTTTGACAAGGAGCTTACACACAATCTTTCAGTTGCCAATGATAAACAATGCACCTCAGCAGTGCAGGTCTGGAGCATCTAATCTGTTTTTTCATTTAAACAAAAATCCTAGCCAAAAAGTGGGCAATGGCACTGGACAAACTAACTCACCTGTGCTAATCCCCCCCCCCCCAAACTATTCTGAGTGTTAGAGCTGAAAAGATGATTAACAACTAATAACACAAGCTAATGGAATGTCCCTGTGCAGATTAAAAATGTATCTAATATGAGGAAATTTCAAAGTGCTTTTTAATTCTGTGAGTTTGTTGTTTGCAAATTGCTGCAAACATTTAATATGCAATATTTAAAACTCAAACTGTGAAACATTGGTGCATGGGGCAGAGAGAGTTGAGGTGCACTCCCTATGGTCTCTTCACTCTCTGTGGTGCCTGTTATGAGAGAGATTGCTAACAGATGAAGTCCTAGTAACTGGTATTTAAGAACACCTAGCATCGTTCCTAGTGTTTGTAGGATCAAGAGAACTTGTCATGCACTGCAAATGACTGCGTGTGCAGTTGTTTACATGGAATTCTTAGCAATGCCTGTATAAGAGTGCCAAAGTGGTCTCACTGGGGTTCAGGCTTTGTCCACATAGAGGGAAGGAAGGGGTGTGTGGAATTGCACCTTAAGAACATATAGGGTGAATATTTGCAGAGTTTGGTTACTATATAGACATAGAACATAAGTAAAAGCCATTCTTCTATATAGTTTCAGAAAGAAATTCTGGTTGATAGAAAATATATTGTAGTATAAACTGCATGCTAATTCAAAGTGGGATTGACCTAAATATAATTAACTTCTCTTTATATGTGATGTGTCCCTATGATACAAGATATTTGCATAGCAAGCATTCTTTAAACTTGCAATGGTATGTTTTAGTTTTTGTCCTTGGAGGATTTACTAACCTAATTACCCTGCTTTTCTTCTGCTGTCTGTGCTGGGTGCACAGCTGGATAGTGCTCATGCTGTGGACAGACACAGCATGTGATGCACAGCTGCAGACTGTCCAGCTGCACTGGCTGGCCAAGTACAGGCAAATTGAGAAAAATAAAGGATCTTTCCCAACCCCCCAGTCCTTGTAGGAAACAGAAGGCCAATTGATAAAGCCAAGGGGTTAAAGACTCCATCAGCTTGAAAGCTAAGGTCAGTTAGAAAGACAAGAATCAGAGCCAAAGTAATTAAAATGATAAACTCATGATGTGACAGGCAGAAAATATTTGAGCAGGCCTCTTGTTAGGGCACTGGCAGCGGTTCACAGAGTATGTCATACCAATGGATAGAGAATCAATAGCAAACATAGGCCAAACACAGAGTGCTCAGGCATATAAAAATCTCCCCTGGGAGAGAAGTAGGGTTGTTAACCTCCTCTGCCCTGCTCTTCCCCCCCCCCCCCCAAGGGTCCGCCCCGCCCATCTCTTCCCCCGAGACCCTGCCCCATTCACTCCTCTTCTCCCCTCTACCTGTTGCTCACTACTTTCCCCCTCCCTTCCCCCCGCCACCTGGATCAGGAGGGACTTGCTTGCAGAGCCAGGGCTGGGAGCTGCAGCTGCCTGATGAAGGTAAGAGGTGGCCCCGGCTGAGTAGGGGTGGGAGTGGGCAATGACCTGGCACCTCCCCCGCTTCTTTTCCCTTCCCTCCCCACCTCACTGTAACTGGACTTTGGGTGTCTAGTCATTTGATCTAACTAGACACCCAGTCAGGTCCCTTTTCAACCAGACTTTCCGCTTGAAAACCAGGCACCTGGCCACCCTAGAGAGGGTCATTGAAATCCCTGTCAGTTCTTAGATCTCTGTTGTTCCTAATCTTTTAAAATGTAATGAACAAAGGAATCAGCTGTGTGGCTAAGATGCAAACAGTGCAAGGACAGTGACCCTAGCTCCCAGTTGTACCATACTATGTCCCAGTGTCTGAGGAACTTCTTTCAGGACACCTGAAATGTCCCAGTTTTTCAAACATTGAATCAAAATGTTATTTTGTAATTTTATATCTGTTCAAGATGACTTGCTCTACTAAAGATAATTTGTTCTGTGTTTACCAGAAACAAAAAGTCCAGTGGAATGAATGTTTGGTGTGATGAACAGTGAAGAGAAAAGCTGAATGAATGTAGAAACAGCTGTTCATCTGCTCAATGTGAATTTTAATTATGATCATCATGAAACACTGAACAAACTCATTCAGAACATAAATTACTGGAAAAAATCCTCCATTTTGAGAATATGCACATGTTGTTGAGTAAGAAGCTGGCAATAGTGACACCACCACACATTGAAAGAAAAAAGGGTACTTCTGCCTTCGTCTTATCGTTCTGTGACCCTAAAAAATGCATCACAAAAGTGTCCTAATGATTTACTTTGAAAATATGGTCACCGTCATTTAAGAGCATATGGAAAGTGCCATCACATTGAGAGGTCTCCATTGTCCAAAGCGTTCAGTTGTCTAACCTCTTCACAAAAAAAAAAAGAGGAAATAAAAACTGCCTCTTCCTTTCTTCTGTGACCAAACTGTTCAGCGGGCATAATGAAATGACATAGTATATGGTATGCCTCATGAAACCGTCTGACGGCATACTTCTCCAAATTATTAAGTACATCCTAGGAAGTGAGATAACTGACTATCTGGCAAGCAAAAGACTTTGATGCTAATACTATATGCTGACAAAATGAACTATAAATGGTTGATGTATTTAATTTCTATGATTAAGATACTGAGATGCTATTACGCTTTGGGTGCCTAGAATAATGGTATGACTTCTGTAGTAATGGACTGTTTCAAAGTCACTTATTTTGGGAGTGCAAGCAGCAACTATTGCACCATTGCAGATATATCTGAAGACTTTTTAATGTTTAATTCCAGAGTAACTTATGCTCTAATGGCTGTTTGTTTACTTGGGATAAGAATTCCTGTGAGTCTGTCCTCCTTCTCCTCTGCACCCCACTCTACTTGCAGGTCTTTGGAACTACAAAGCTTTCCATTGGATCTTTCACCTTATGCGACGATGCTTTTTGTGTAAAGCCTTAGGCACATCTCTTTCTAACTGTGTACTACTGTAGCACCTACAAGAGTGCACTATTTCTAGACCCAAAGAAAGAAGGACCTAATTTCCTATTAAGTTCAGCATCTGTGCTATATTTGAATTTCCTGATTTCTGTGGGTAACACATTTTATACATAAGCATAAATTTTTGTAGTTAAGTAGTGATACAGTGGAAGCCACATAAAAGACGACCTACTTAATACATTGAAATGAGCATCTTAACTACAGTGTGCACAAAATATATGGAAGCCCTTCTATGTAAACAGCTGGCAAAGGAATCAACCTGATAAAAGGACAAGTCATGATTCCACTGGCGGGGTGGGGGGGACTGGAAAATTAAGCTGTTCCATGAAGAGATCTGTTAAATGATTTTATTTTCTGTTTTCTAGCCTGTATGTATGTAAGGAAATAATGGAGCCCTCCAATGATGCACATTAAACACACTAAGTGAAAGAACATGGTTTTGTGCATCATATATGTTATAGAAGGTAGTAACTGTATTCTGCTATGTAAATGAAATATATTTCTGTCCAGCAGAGGGTAGGCTAATAATGATGAAAAAGGCATTAGCAAAAAAAATTAGAAGACAGTTATAAAAAAAGTTAGACCTGATTTTCAGAAGAGGCAAACACCTGCAGTATCATTTTGTGGGTGTGCAGCACTGCTGAAATGAAGTCCCTTGTGTATTAGATCTTCCTTTGGCTTTGGGGAAAAGACTTCAGGTTCTTGCTTCTCTTATTTCAAAGAATCTTGGTTGCAGTTTCAAACTGGGTACATGGAGCAGATGCTGTTTTTGCTGGGAATTGCAGCAGCAGGGAAATCATTTTCTACTTTATTCACCTAGCTCAGTGGTTCCCAACCAGGGGTATGTGTACCCCCGGGGATATGCAGAGATCTTCCAGGGGGTACAGCAACTCATCTAGGTTTTGCTGAGTTTTACAACAGGCTACATAAAAAGCACTAGCGAAATCAGTACAAACTAAAATTTCATTGTTTATATACTGATCTATATATTATACACTGACATGCAAATACAATATTTATATTTCAATTGATTTTATAATTAGATGGTAAAAATGAGAAAGTGAGTGATTTTTCAGTACTAGTGGGCTGTGACACTTTTGTATTTTTGTAAGCAAGTAGTTTTTATTGAGGTGAAACTTGGATATGTAAGACTCCTGAAAGGGACACAGTAGTCTGGAAAGGTTGAGAGCCACTGACCTAGCCAATTCAGTACTATGTGGACTTCAAAGCAGGCCATTTCCCTTGTGATTCTCTTTAGATCATTTACTTACATTTTGGAGAGTGAAGGAAGGCCCTGGCTGTGCTCTTTGGCTGCAGCTACAGAGAGCTGTGGGAAACCTTTGCACTGTGCTAAGGTAAACATCTTTGTTGAAGAAGAAGAAATTTCTGACTGCACATCAAAGGTAACAGCAGAGTTTTATTTGTGAAGTGATGGGGTACAGCAGTTATGATATCCCATGGAATACAGAATTACTGTGTTTTGAAATAATGGAGATTGCGTAAGATTTGCATCACATGCATTGTAGTATATGGTTTACCTGCTCCCATATAAAGGGAGCTCTGAGTCTTATTTGTCTTGATTATGTGAGCTGGGAATGGGCAAAGGAGGAAAGAATGTTGCTTGGTAATGATGTAAGGCGAGGAAGAGCCTGATGTCAACTGTTTTTGAAGCCATTAGCTTGTTATTTTTAATGTCTTTGTCGGATGTGGTTCCTGTCATCTAACTAGGTCTGTCTCAGTGGGCATCTAAAAAGCTATTGAAAGGCTGCTCTTTAGCCCTTACACTAGGGCACAAACTGAAAACAATGGATGTGTTCTATATTAGCAAGGCATTCATGGACAGACAAAAAAGAGTGAGCTACTGGGAAACATATTTGGCAATAGAAATACAAGCATGGGCTGTCATTGTGAACATTAGATGGCGCAGGGGGAGAAGAGAGAGTGAGAAAACAAATAGATAAAGCTGAGTTATGAATACAAAGCAGTGTGAAAATAATTTCATGCAAGGAAGATCTAATACATCATAACTTCATCCAAGCTTTCCTTTCTCTCTGCTGCAGGGACTCCAGGCCCTTTCCTCAGCTTGAGAACTGTGACTATGGGTATGTCTATACTCTCACCGACAGGTGGAATTTTCACCTCAAGCAGACATTTGTGCTAGCTCTACTTAAACTAACATTAAAAATAGAAATGTAGCCCCAGCAGCATGGGCAGCAAGAAGGGCTAGTTGCCAGAGTATGGACCTATGGTCTCAGATGGGATTGTACTTGGGGCGGGTAGCTCTTCCTGCTGCTTCCACCACCGTGGCTACCCTTCTATTTTTTAGTGTCCTAGCTCAATTAGAGCTGGCATGGGTATGTCTCCTGCTCCAGTGTAGACATACTCTGTCAGATTTGGTGCAGAATGTTTGGTTTCCTGTGTTGCTGTTTAACAATTATCTGTTTGTTTGGTTACAGGACTATTAATATATGCTATATGGACAATTTAATGTACAGCAGGGGCCTCCCTCTCCTCTCATTGAGTTAAATTGAGGTAATCTTCATATTGAGCAAATGAGTAAACAAATAATCATGTCATCAAAACCCATTTGGTTTAAAAAAATAAAAAGGAGATGGGGAGATGACTAAACCAGTCAGCCCTATATATAACATTTGTGCTTAAATAGTTGTAAAGCTTTCAAAGCTCAAGTTGCATTATGTATCATCCTCCAGACCTAACCTCTTGTAGTAGCCCAACAGAGAACAGCAATGCATTTGTTCCGCTGTCATGGCAGCGATTAGCTTCACATCACATGGAGCAAATCTTACTCCCCTTTACCCGAAAGAAATTCCAGCAATATTTCTTCTCTCATGTCCCAAATTTGGGCCTTTGCAATCATGTTTCATGGAGTCAGGCTAAAAGAATTTGGTCTTTAAAAGTCATTCTCTCAGCATGCTGGAGGCATATTTTGCTCATTTTCAAGAGATGAAACAGTTGGCAGGAGAAAGCTGCTGCACAGTCTCCTTGTCAGTAGCCTAGCTGTCTCTGCCTGTGGGGGGCAGGTTTCTGAAGTCTATCGATTTATACAATCTTTTCCCCCCTTAGAAGAGCAGTGTAGCAAGGCAAAGACTCACCGGTGCGCACCTCCTGCTGGTAGTCTTGGGAATTAGCTCTCCAGCATACAGAACGCCTCCTCCTGGCCATTGTCTCACCTGCCACTGGAACCCATGTCCCTCCCAGACCCCAGTGCCCTTTACCTCAGGATTCTGCCCCAGCAGTACCCCCTTGCTCTGGGTTTCCCCACCTTGCCTCAGTGGTTACTGC
The DNA here is from genome assembly GCF_965140235.1 of Caretta caretta. Taxonomy (NCBI): domain Eukaryota; kingdom Metazoa; phylum Chordata; order Testudines; family Cheloniidae; genus Caretta; species Caretta caretta. Next base: position 157,299,118 of record NC_134207.1, on the reverse strand, counting down.
TAGTCATCATCTAGCCTCCACTCACTGGGGCAGACTGCAGTCTGTCATGGCCACTCATCATTGGCAAGGAGGTTGGACCAGCTGCCTCTGCCTATCTCTGAGCTGCACCTCCCTGCCCCAGTACCTGCACAGGCCTTTACTTAGGTCTCAGCCTGGGGAGTTGCCAGGCTGGAGCTCCCCAGCCCTGCTCCACTCTAGGTACCATTTTCTCCTAGGCAGCCAAGTCCTTCTCTCTCTACAGCTAGCAAAAGACTGACTCACCTCCTGGCTCACAGCCCTTTTATAGGGCCAGCTGTGGCCTGATTGGGGTGTGGCCCCAGCTGTGGCTGCTTCGCTAATCAGCCTAGCCTTTCACAGGAGCGGGGGTAAGTGCCCTGCTACAAGCAGCTCTAACGGAGTGCTTTGTAATAGTTGGAAAATGGTTGCTTGAACTCAGGATTTTATCTGAATTCTTTCTGTGCACATACAAAACAGTGGGAAAGTACAAATGCTTTAATCCAGATGTCTGAATATTATTGGTTCTGCTGTTCCTAGTTTAATTTTAACTGCTATCCAGAGGCCACTCAAAAGTTTCCAGAAAAGCTGTGTGTATTCACCATTGAGCTATATGCAGTTAAAAACAGGGAAACAAATGCAGCCCTGGTAATGGAGTTGCATCCACTTACACCAGGGCTACCTTTGGCCCACCAATATTATTAGGAATGGATGAATTCGCAAGTTTAAGACTGGTGTGGTTAAGGTACTGGTCACCTGATCCAAAGCCCACTGAAGTCACTGGAAGTTGTTGAGGCAGAGTTAGGCTCAGGCTGTATTTTTCCACACGGTCAACTCCATCCCAGATCACCTACCTTTCTCTTGGGTTACTGGTGCAATCCCAATAAACAGTGGTCTAAAAAAAGCTTGATGTTTAAGGCATCACTAATTTGCTTCACATAAGTAGAGATATCTTAATAATAACTTAAATTTCTATTCACAGCCGCTTCCAAAGCAGTTCAAACCCCCTGCGTACACTACACTCAAGATCTGCTAAAGATCTTGGATGAAACTCCAGCTTTTTTTGGAAATCACTCTCCCATTCCTGCATCCCAGCGGTGACATTTTTAGAGGAAATTTCCCATTGAAACAATTCGCCCAATCCGGAAAAGTCCCATGCTTTTTACTCAGGTTACATCTTTTAAGAAAGAGCACTCCCGTCAAAACACATGCAGCTGCAATGACATTACATGGGCAGTGGTTATATTATTTTTAATCGGGTGTTCACTGTGGTTTTAATCAGATATTTAACCAACTCACAGCCCTAATTACAAGTTTTTAGGTGAGGGCTCACAAGTGAACACTTCAAACGCCTCTCAGAAGTGATGAAATTCACTGTTGCACATTTACAAGTGAGAATATGTGCACATATCCAAAGAGTTTTATGGGTGCCATCCATGATGCTAGATATGTGCTATAGAGCCATAAAACAGTGAGGGGATTCATTAGTCTGGAGGAGAGCAGGTCTGAGAGAACCGACTTTAGGAACTAAAAATATGAAAACAAGTGAACCCTACCCACCGCAAACCCAAAGTAGTCTGAGTCCAGAAACAAGTTGTAAATTGATGCGTAGGTACATGCCTTACAACATGTTATTTCCAGATGGGTCTCAGAAGGTAGATTGCAACCAAAGACTGGAATTAGACAGGAAGAGAGCACATGAAGGGAAGTTTGTCAACATATTTACTGTCATTTTTGTACCCATTCTGTATTTATTTTGCCCATCTGTTCAACAGTGGTATGGTTCATATGTTAGATGTCACGTAGTTTCCAGTTTATAAAGACAGTCTTATGCAGTGTAGGACCAAAATCTAAATGGACCCAAAGTGGAACCCAGAACTGGAACACACTTATATTTCAGTTCCAGATCAGTACTTTGCAGTTTGGACAGATCTCTACTTTAAACTATTACAGTCTGGTAGAAAATCATCTCTGGATTGTTTTGGCCAACAACTGTTCTTTTAGATAAACACATGCATCTCCCAAGAAATCAGTGAGCGTTGCATCTGAATATTTAAAGGCAGAATTTGGCCCTATGCATGCATGTAATAAACTCATTCCTGTTGCCGAAGGGGAGGGGTGAAACCCTGACCTTTAAAACAATAAACCACAATTTTTGTGTGGTCAGTGATGTGATTGTCTCTGCTGTTTTTTCAGCACAATAAGTAGTAACTCTCTTCCAAAGCCTCTTCTGGCATAGTAGGTGATTATAAAGGTCAAGCAAGGTGGGGAAGAGAACCCTGATCCTCTGAGTTCCATTTAGAAGGAGGGATGGGGAGGGAGGTTTATTTACCAGATGGAAAAGAAGAAAATGGGGAAAAGAAGAAACTTTATTTTGTAGATTTTATTGTATGCAATGGGGAGTTGCTATACAAAACTTAAAATTTAATTCTGTTTTAAAGTACATAACCATTTTCTTTTGAGGTAGGATATAGCTAGTAAAGGAAATTAGAAGAGAGAGCCCCAAACTGAAGTTTCAGAGTAGCAGCCATGTTAGTCTGTATCTGCAAAAAGAACAGGAGTACTTGTGGCACCTTAGAGACAAACAAATTTATTGGAGCATAAGCTTCCGTGAGCTGCAGCTCACTTCATCGGATGCACAGAATGGAACATATAGTAAGATATATATATATATACAGATAAGTTGGAAGTTACCATACAAACTGTGAGAGGCTAATTAGTTAAGATGAGCTATTATCTCTATCAAGCATTCTTAAAACTACACTACCCACCTGCTGAAGTGAAAAAACAGATTGACAAAGCCAGAAGAGTACCCAGAAGTCACCTACTACAGGACAGGCCCAACAAAGAAAATAACAGAACGCCACTAGCCATCACCTTCAGCCCCCAACTAAAACCTCTCCAGCGCATCATCAAAGATTTACAACCTATTCTGAAAAATGATCCCTCTCTCTCACAGATCTTGGGAGACAGACCAGTCTTCGCTTACACACAGCCCTCCCAACCTGAAGCAAATACTCACCAGCAACCACACAACAAAAACACTAACCCAGGAACCTATCCTTGCAACAAAGCCCGATGCCAACTCTGTCCACGTATTTATTCAAGTGACACCATCATAGGACCTAATCATATTAGCCACGCCATCAGGGGCTCGTTCATCAGATGAAGTGAGCTGTAGCTCACAAAAGCTTATGCTCAAATAAATTGGTTAGTCTCTAAGGTGCCACAAGTACTCCTTTCCTTAAGCTAAGTATCCTCACACCTTCTTGTCAACTGTCTAAATGGACCATCTTGATGATCACTACAAAAGTTTTTTTCTCCTGCTGATAATAGCTCATCTTAACTAATTAGCCTCTCACAGTTTGTATGGTAACTTCCAACTTATCTGTATGTGTGTGTATCTATATCTATATCTATATCTATATCTTACTATATGTTCCATTCTATGCATCCGATGAAGTGAGCTGTAGCTCACGAAAGCTTATGCTCTAATAAATTTGTTAGTCTCTAAGGTGCTACAAGTCCTCCTGTTCTTTTTCCAAACTGAAGTGCAAGAATAGCATTAGGAGGTATAATGAAGGAAACAAATGCTTAGGGCTTGTTTACAAACTGTGTTTATACTGCTTTAGCTATATGGATATGAAATCAGTATACTCAAAGAGAAGTAACCCCCTAATGTGGACACAATTATACTGGTATACCAGTTTAAGCACTGGTGTAGCTTATTCACATAAATTTGGGAGAATACACTGGACCACTGGGAAGCTTGAGTATAACTGCATCTACATTAGGGGGTATACTGATATAAATATTTTAGTTTAAAAAAAATGTTTTGATTAGAGATGTGTTTTTTTAAAAATGTGTATACACTATGCCTAAGTTCCATGTACAGTTCTTGGGTATACGTGCCCAAGATTCTAATGAGATTCTGCAGATTCTAATGAGCCTGATGGGAGCTGGATGGGAGCATCTATGGACAGAATTTGGCCTGAAGTCTCTTGCATTGCTCTTCTGCAGTAGACGTGTATGTCTAGCAAAGACAGAATTCTGCCCTAGCATCAGTAGAGTTCAGATATTTGCTCAGCTTTCACATTTCTGTTTTACCAGCATGGCAGTTATGACATGCTTTCTTGCAGTGTTTTCCCAACACCACTTCTACGTAGTTGAATACGTTTAAATGTATATGTGGAAAACAGCTAATAATTCTGGTCTCAGTATGCTGCAGCTTGATTAACTGCGCTTCAGTTAGGCTGTTCTGCAGTTCCACACGTTGTTTCTCCAGAGCACATACCTAAACAAACTTTTAATGTGTAACTGCCCATCTGAAGTAGTGCCGTTATGTCCCAGAAAGCTCTGCTTCTGTCAGTTACAACAGGAAGTGCTGTCTGCACTGTTTCTTTCAAACTGTAGCAGGAAGCCAGGTATCATGGTGCTGGGGAGGTTCTAGGTGGCAGCTCCACCATAGTGAAGTCGTAAATGAAACAGAGTTGCTTTTGGGGTAACACTGTTTTCCTTATACTAACAAAGTTCCTTGTTCAGTGTGGAAGTGATGCTTTTTGAGATTCTTTCCCATTCATCTCCACTGCACAAGGATCTTGGCAGTCTTTAGCTTCATTTCAGATTTTAATGTGGGCTTAAGGGGTGCAGAGAGAGTGGAGCAGGCTTTTGGCTCCAGAATTCATTTCAGCTCAAATATCCTGTGGAGCGTAACAGGATATTTGTAGACAAAATTCAGAATGGGAACCCGTTCAGGAGCAATGGAGACATAAACAGAAGGTCTGGACCGTGGAGGACTTGAGGGTTGTAGACAAATCTGTTTGGAGCTTGGTGGGATTTGATGTATGCTCTAAGGAAATAAGAGTAGCACTGGGAAGAGGTAAACTCTCTCCCATGAGATGATTACAGCTGGGTCACTTTCTTATTTAGATGTTCATGCAAATTAGAAAATTGAGTTTCTACTTCTTTATGCTTAGATTCTGCAGATGCTAATGAAGCTCATGTGGGGAAGTCATCCCTCTACCCCAGCTTGCTTAGATCCATGGCAATCTAGAAAGCCCCTGCTTCATCCCATGACCTTCCTCCCTTTGATCTTCCCAGAACACCCTTTGTACATTTGTTCATCCTATTGCAGCAGCTCTTCTGCCACTGCTCAGTCCAAGTGTTGCGCTCTTCAGGAGCTCATAATCCTGGGGCTTGCGGGAGTTTATTAAAGGCTTATTGTTTCGGAAAACAAGGATCTGGTTGAGGGCTGCAGTCAAACTGGGGAGTTACTGCATAAACTGGCAACTGACAAGAATGACCCTCATTTGTCTGACTTCATTGCTTTTCTCTAGTCTATAAAATGTTACAAGAAAGATGAATATGCAGAAACATTGACCTTTGGTATGAGAGCTCCATAAAAAACATGGTATGGTTCCCCCTCCCCCCCCGCCCCTGCAAACTCCTTGCAATATTTTAAAAATATATGACTCCCAATACAGAAAAATGGAATAAAACTATACACAAGTTTGTGTTCTGTTCACATCACAAGCCACTCTGGGTTTGCTTAATTAGAACCACAGTATTAGTCATTGCACAAGGATTAATTTTTAACACAGCACTGAACCTATCACCAGGGAGATCTATGTAACAAAAGATTCTTCATTTGTTGTAGCTGCTTATGAGACAAGGTTTTTTGTTGTATGTGTTTGGTTTTGTTTTTTTTTTTTAGGGAAGGGGGGTGTCTAGTACTTTGATTGGTGTAGATGAGAAACTTCTCCTAAAGCTTGCTCGTATGCACTTCTTTTCCATTAGAAAAGAAGTCTGGTAACTAACTGGCTTCAGAGCTACATTACATAAGGACACAAATGGTTAGTAAGAAATATTTAGGCTGTAAGTTAGACACCTAAGATCACAAAACACGTTTGAAGGTGGCTTATGAAGTCTGGCAGCAACGTAAAACAACTTTCAGCAGTTTTTAGGATGACGTCATTTCTTCTTCACTTTTACTAGCTGTAAAAATTGGAGACAGCAATCAAGCAATTGGAGAGGGAAGTGTGAGGCTTGATTTGTTGTCTGCAGCACTGAAAGATGTTCAGCAAACTAGCCTGGATTATTTTCCTAATGCAGTCTGGGTTTATAGAAGGGCAATGGTGGTGGCAACGGCTGTGGGGCACCACACAAACAACTACTTCACCTGTAGCCACAACTGTCAACACTATCACTTTAAATGTAAGTGTGCCTAAGGGCTACGTAACAAATGGAGTTTCACGGAGTCGGACTACAGGTAGCACAAGGGCTCCTGCAGGGAGCATCACTTCTACTGTATCTTCAGGTGCCGCTGGAGTTTCTTCTGAATCCACTTTGCCAGGTGGAGAAGCAGTAATTAATTTTTCCAAGAAAAAAGCTCTCTCAGAACTGGACTTAAAGACAGGAAAGAAAATAAGTCAGGGGAAACAAAAGAAAACAGGTAATACTAGCTGTAAAATAATAAACTACTACGACAAAGCAAATTTCAGTGTTGTGTTTTTTAACACTTCATATGGCAGGAAAATATGTGTGTTTATATATCCTTAGAGAGTAACTGCCAGAGCATATCACAGGGGCTTCTGTAATCATCTTAAAATTGAAATGATACCACGCAGAGACAGTTGGAAATAATTGCCATGTGATTGTAGTATCTTTCCTTGTGCATGCTGGAAGTGGATGTTGGCAGTAACAAAGCAGTATCTATCTTTAGTGTCACACTGCTGCAAATGAAAGTCAAGATTTTAGTTCATGATATTGACTTTCACTGTAAGTAGTTGGTACTTAACAGCAAGAAAAATGTCAGAAGACTGTGTCTGCTGGGACTAGACTGTACACCTACAACTCTGCATGTAAAAGTATCAAAACTCTTCATGCTGTCTAAATGTATTTGACTTTAGCAAGTAACTGGCAGAAGCACTGACCAAAAAATGCTGTCATAATTGAGGTATTAGTTTTTTTCTTGAATAGATAAGACACCAATTCCCTGATGATTTCTCACCAAAAATAGGGAGAAATCAGAAATCTGTTAATGACTCTCCCATACAGTACAAGGTTGTATGACTATCACACAAATATAGATATGAGCAAAACAATAAAGGGGCATGTTTTCACCTTATAGAGACTTGTGCAGCTAAAACTCCATAGACGAGTTTGAAAATATAAGGATTAGCAGCATTGCAATGTGAAATTCCTTTGTTGCAAATTAAAATTTTATGCTGGTAATTAATAAGGGATATTTGGGACTGTCTCCTGGGGATCTTAAGTTAATTGTTATATTCATCCTGTTATATAATATCAGACAGACACACACTGGAGAGCTGCTTTCAAAAGGAAAGAAAGTGAAAACAGAGACGTTAGAAACCAACATGCACAGAAAGTAAATAGACTTATTTTGCTTTTTATTTATTTGTGCTGTGTCCTTGAATTCTGGGCTTAATGGACTTCTCTGACTGAGTCTAAGCTAACTATCACAGCAAATAGCACAGTGCAGACATGAATACAACACAATGAGCATGGGGCCGGCAGGCATTGTCAAAATTTATACACCATTTACCACTAGTAGAAATGGAAATAATAGCAGCTATCTCTGTGAAGTATCAGCAACATACGTGAATACAGTTAGATAATTAGTCAGGGACTTGAGGCTAAATTATCCTCTCAGAATTGACACCAGAACAACTCCTCTGAAATCAAGAGGGTTACACAGGTGTGTCAGAAGGAGAATTTGGCCACCAGTCTTGAATCCATTGGCCAAATTCTCCTTCTCCTCCTGATGCAAGTAATCCCACTGGCACAGGAGGTGGTCTGTTTTACTTTACAGTACCTTGTACTTTCCAGTTACATTTTCTGCTACATCCCTTTCGTCCAGTTGATCAATACAGGTATTGTACATGTTTAGACTCTTTAGACTCGGAAGGTCAAATTCAGCAGTTGTAAAGGGTTGCAAGTCAGACATCTGCAAAAGGATATGAGTCTAAAGAGAATCTGGGTCTAAATCTGAGTCTAAACTGGTGGAATTTACATGCTGAGGATAAGCAGGTACATTTTATGATTTTAAACTCCCCTTTGAACCTGGCCCATTGAATCAGGTTGGAGGAAGGGTGGAGAATCACTGAACCTTAAATGTTTGGGTACCTAATTGGAATGGAGTTGGACCACTTTGTGTTGTATTATCTCCTCTATCCCAGGTACTGAGGTATTAGAGGTAAATTTAAGCAGCGTTAGTTTCGGTTCTGCAACTGTGGGATTAACAGCCTGACAAGCAAAAAGGTTAATTTACAGCTGACTATATATGGGTGAAATCCTGGCTCCACTGAAGTCAATGGCAGAACTCCCATTGGCGTCACTGGGGCCAGGATTTCACCCTAGGAGTCTAGGTTAAAGAATAGTTCCTCCACTCTCACGTATCCTCAGACTTCAGCTCAGTTTTCCAGGCCATAGAAGTGAAGTACAATGAGCCCTGCTATTATTATTTTTTTATTTGGTTTGGCTAACTTTCAGTACTTTTTTTTCCCCTTAAAAATGTAATCTCCTGCCAGACAGATGAACAACATAGAAAAAGGAAAAATTAGGGATGCATACCAGAACCAACATTGGGCCCCAAATATTATTTGGATAGAGCTGCTCTCCACCACCCCAAACCTACATTTTCTCTTCTTTATCCCCTCCCCAGTGTGAGGGGCATCGCCCCTCTTCTCTCCAGTCTTGACAGAGAAGGCCAGCATGCCATAATCCTCTACCCCTACCATGTATAGGTTCTGGGGGTTAGCACTGGCATCCTATTCTCATGCGTTGCTAGCCTGTTGGCTGGCCCTTCACACTGTTTTTAGCTGCACTAGCTAGATTAAAGCTAGCATGGGTATGCCAACCTGAGGTGCAATCATACCTCAGATTGCAGCATGGTCATACCCTGAGGCAGTGGTTCCCAAACTTTAACAACCTGTGAACCCCTTTCACTAAAATGTCAAGTCTTGTGAACCCCGTCCTAAAAATGAATATTTCCAGGGATTTTCTCCTTTTTCTGAGTATAAAGTATAAAAGCGGTGATCTTGGAAATATAAAATTTGTTTTTATGATATGCTTATTACACACTATTTATTATTATTATTTATCATTACAGTATTTTTATTACATTATGAAAACGGCAACACTCTTCCAAGATCTCACTTTCGTAGCTTGTATCACTTTGAATAAGCCAGTTATAAGACGAGGCTCCTATGTTTCATCAAGGCATATCAGATGTAAAACAGCATGAAGGTATTTAAGAAGCCAACTCAAAGCTTCTTAAACTCGTATACAAGCATTCAAGTCTTGAGCAGTCCAGGCAAACTAACAAAGCTTAAACTTGTTCTTCATAATAATTTAAAAACAACACTAGCAGCCTATTTAATTTTAAAAACAGCAAAAAATATCCACCTCCATTTCCATTTCTTATAAGGAGTCCTGAAGTTTAAATCTCCTCAGTGTGATAGGTATGCTTGCTTTGATCAGCTTAGCTCTTGGAAGTCCAGGGGCTCCAGGCTGCTGGCCCCATGCTGCCTGGGGTCCCTTGGGATGGCTCTGTCCGCCATTAGGGAATTTTTTCCCAAGAAACCCTTGTAACATTTTGTGAACCCTCAGGGGTTCATAAACCCCAGTTTGGGAACCACTGCCGTGAGGGAAGCCCTTGCAAGCCTTTTTGTTCTGACTTAGCTGTGGCAAGAAGCCTGAGGAATTGGTATGTGATCCTGGAATCTTTCTCTGGAAGGGGATCTTCACTCTAACTCCCTCTGACCACCCACCCCAAAGACTAGGCAAGGGATGTAGAAGATTCAGGGCCCAAATAGCAGCATCTTTTGTGCTAACAGGCATTCAAAGATTCAGGATTTGCGCATCCTTAGAAAAGAGGTATAGGTCATATTGTCCATTTCTCCCTTCTTCTCCTCAGTTTAAACTGCAAGTTGCCTGTTTAAGTTGTGTTTTTTGTTCGTTTGGTTTTTTTTGGTTTAAAATGGCACTGGGTAAAATTAGAAGGTTTGTTTCTTTTAAAGTCAACGATTTTTTTGGTTGTTTCAAAACTGTTGGCATAAAGGAAGGGGTGCAGGGAGTGACACTGGAAAATCGGTCCTGTAATTTCCTGCTCCTCCGAATAGTCCGTGTTCATCACAGCTTGTTTAGAGTACTGGCTTCTTTTTTGTTTGTGTATCTAGAAATAGTGTGTGATAACATACTTGACCCTATTTTTAAACGCCAGTTAGCATATATAAGTGCCTGGAATTGTTTTTGCTTTGGAGCTGGGGGGGTCTCTGATGCTTCTTTACTCCTCCTTATCCCAGAGGGGAGAAATTGCCCATCTACCGTGTTGAACCAGCAGAATGTAAAAAAAGATTTTTGTTTTTTGGTTTTTTTGGTCAGACCTCTTATAGCTAATTTCATGATAAATTTCCCTACAATGACTATAGTATTCTTGGAATAAATTCCAGAAATTAAGTCACTCCGTCAAAATTCTGTACAGGAATCAGCTTTTAATGAAACTACTGTAATTCCACAAATTTCATTTTCAATGCAAACATCTTACAGAGTAAACCCATACAATTTTCACAGAGCTTCATATCAAAACTTATATCTAAAATCAAAATCTCACTTACTGTTTTCATTATTTTTCTTAAAACATCTGTATTAATTTATGGGCTAAATGAAACTCATTTAAAGTAACAATCTGGAATGAAAACTTTCTTTTGTTCTTTGCCTGACAGCTTGTACTTTCATTATTTTGAAACTATGCAGGCAATCTAGATCACATGTTCAGAAGATTAAGAAAAATCCCTTCTATAGAGTCAAAGGGATTAGTCTCTGCTTTAGTGTATTGTGGTCTCTGTAAATTTAAAGAAAGGAAACACTGTAATTATTGTATATGACAAATCATACACAAGAATGTGATAGCAACTGATTTAGGGCCAGTTTCAATAGAAACTCCATCCAATGTTTTGTTTAAGGCCATTCAAATTCCCCTAAATCATTTTTTTACAGGGCTTGTACAAGATTATACATCACTAAAGCTAACGAGTTTGTATAATAAAATTGGACTTTATATAATTTAAAATTAATAGGGCTGTTTTCCTTCCTGTTTGGTACAGTAGGTTTTTGACTCTTACGGTGTAAATTAATTATGTGTTTATCTGTTGGTCTTTCTAAGTATTTATGTAGCACTCACCATTATGGTATTTGAGTTGTGGGTGCATTTGTGACCATAATGATTATATATAGCTAAGTTTTGGTTTATAAGCTATTTGTTGTTAAAAATTGTAACAAAGACTTAATATTAAAAGAAATGTGAGTTGCTGGATAACATGGCAGTTGCTGCTGTTGGTATATACTTAATCCTGCCTCAGCATGTGGGGATGGACTAGATCAGTGCTACTCAAAGTGGTGGTCTGTGAACCGGTGCCAGTCCGCGAGCCATCGGCTGCCAGTCTGCGCGCACATTGGAAAAAAAATTGCTGGTCCCCCACATCAGATAGCTTGAGAAGCACTGGACTAGATTACCTCTCAAGGTCACTTCCAGCCCCACATTTCTAGGACTCTATGAACATGCATTTTCTTTTAGGAGCAGACAATCAGTTTTGAGTCACACTGAAGCTTAGTGCTAGGGTTGACAGGCATCCGGTTTTCTACTGGAACACCTGGTTGAAAAGGGACCCTGGCAGCTCCGGTCAGCAGCGCAGTGGGGGCCCGGGCTAAGGCAGGCTTCCTGCTTGCCCTGACTCCCCGCAGCTCCCAGAAGTGGCTCTCAGGTCCCTGCAGCCCCATGGCACACGGGCGGCTAGGGAGGCTTTGTGTGCTGCCCCCTCCGTGAGTGCCGGCTCTGCAGCTCCCATTGGCCAGGAACTGCGACCAATGGAAGCTGCGGGTATGGTGCCTGCAGGTATGAGGGCAGTGTGCCGAGCCTCCCTGGTGACCCATGCATCTAGGTGCCTCAGGGACCTGGCGGCCGCTTCCTGGGAGCCATGGTAAGTGCCACCAGGACCTCGCACCCCAACCTCCTGCCCCATCCCGGAGTCCCCTCCTGCACCCAAACTCCCTCCCGGAGCCTGTACTCCCCCACACTCCAATCCCCTGCCCCCTCCTGCACCCCCAGCCGGACCCCCACCCCCTGCATCCCAACCTCCTGCCACAGCCCTGAGCTCCCTCTTGCACCCCAAACCCCTCATCCCCAGCCCCACACCAGAGCCTGCACCCCCAGCCAGAACCCTGACCCCCTCCCACACCCCAACTCCCTGCCCCAGCCCAGTGAAAGTGAGTAAGGGTGGGAGAGAGCGAGCAACAGGCGGAGAGGGTATGGAGCGAGCGGGGATAGGGCCTCGGAGAAGGGGTGGGACAGGGGCAGTGCCTTGGGGAGGGGGCGGAGCAAGGGTGTTCAGTTTTGTGCGATTAGAAACTTGGCAACCCTATTTGGTCCATGCTTATATAGTGCCTGGTCTAGTGCCCACTGAATTCTATTGGAGTTTTGCCATTGGCTTCCATGGCTGGAGGATCAGGCCCAAAGTCTGTTAAACTCCGAATAGCTACATAGGTTTGCAGCTACATAGATTTGCAGCTACATGATGTTATGAATCCACTTTTCTGTGGACTTGGATAATGTAATATTGTCTATTACATATATCAGACACCAGCTACGACAATAACGGAATAAAGACACAATTGAGGCATTTTGAATGGAGTCACTGAAAGTTGTATAATCTTGACTGATTCCTTACAAAATGCCTCACTTGTCTCCATGTACAAAATAACCCTCTGCATTATTTAGGTTGTACAGTCACGCACTTCAAAGTTGGGGAATGTCAGATTTACAGTTGCCCATCCACACGCATCTTTCCTGTGTGTTGACCGAGATATGCGTCCTGTGGGGGGAAAAATAGTATGTGATCATGTCGTTAAAGACTGTATCGTGTGTGAACAAAAGCAAATTCTGGTAGATTCAGACTGGAAATAAGGCATAAATGTTTAACGGAGAGAGTAATTAACCACTGGAACAATTTACCAAGAGTCATGGTGGATTCTCCATCACTGACAACTTTTAAATCATGACAATTGAATGCTTTTCTAAAAGATGTGCTCTTGGAATTATTTTTGGGGAAGTTCTAGGTCAGACTAGATGATTATAATGGTGCCTTCTGGCCTTAGAATCTATGAACCTGTATTCAGCTCTAATTCCGCCCACATCCTGAATCGTGGGCTGGGTTTGAACTCTAAACCTTTAGCACTGCAGCTTACCACTTGAGCTATGGAACCAACTATATTAGGTAGCAACAAAAGAAGGCTGTTAACCCAGAGGGGGGAAAACAGGCCTCAGGTGTCACGTCCATGCGGTGAATAGGGGGAACACAGCCGGACCCATATTTCCCTTTCCCCACCCTCAGGAAGTGGTGGGCTTCTGCCCCATGTTTGTGACCTTCCAGGATGGAATGGGAAGCTGGGACTGTCTGCTGGGACTAGGAGGTATGTATAGGTAGGAATCGGGCCCTGTTGTTTCCTTCACCACAGTTGCTCCCAGGCATTCCCAGTGCAGTATTTGTTGCTGCTGTGGTGATGGCATGATCAATATTTGTCTTCAGTTATTTCTTGAGGAACTCAAGCAAGAGAAGGGATATATGGCAATATTTAACAGTTCATAACTCAGCTAAACCTGAACTGAATTTCAGGAGACAAAGCAAAGGCGCTATGCCAGTCTGAGGGTATTCTCCACAGCAAATTTTAAAACCCTGCTGCAAACAATGGAGGTATTAGAGCTTCTAAAAAAAAAAATTGCAGTAATCTGTTATAATGGTAAGTGTTAGGCAACCTAAATATAGTGGTCAGTAACAGTTCTCTCCATAATAAGCAGTCTATGTGGAGAAGAACATTACACAGAATATTTTAGATAGCTGTTAAATGTTTTTGCTGTAAAGCATCCAAGAGAGCTATAGCACGTTAAAGGCTAGATTGTGCCACAGCCTCGCCTCGGGGGTGCTCTAGAGCTGCATTGTCCCAGGAGAATATGGGGGAGAGATTGTGACTCATGTAGGGCCCATCTCTTGTGGGGCTGCTCTGTGCAGTCAGTGAGGGTAGCATTAGTGCTATTTGACTCTGAGCTGAGAGCGGTGTTGTACTTGTAATAGAGGACACAAGTCACAATATAACTTGTTCATACTCAGTGTAGCTGAACAGTTCAGGTTTTTTGGGTTTTTTTTGGTTTCAGTGTCTTGGTGTGGGATTTCCTGAGCATAGATGAATTGTTGGAGACATGACAGTGATGCTGAAATCTATACAGCGTACCTTACAAGATAGCTCTTCAAAGGCCTCAAGAATTTCTTTCATGTGTAGGCATTTCTACACTGCTCATCACTGTAATATCTGAGCATCTGAATGCCAGACTTTGCCACATGCAGTGTGTTAGCAGATTGGTATTCAAATCCACAGAGAAGAATACTGGAGAGACAAGGTGGGTGAGGTAAAACCTTTTATTGGACCAATTTCTGTTGGTGAGAGAGAGAGAAGCTTTTGAGCTACACAGAGCTCTGTCAGATCTGGGAAAGGTACTCAGAGTGTGTCAGCTGAAACAAATTGTTACGCATAGGTAGCTAACACATATGCTAGGGGACCATTCTAGGAGAAGTGTCCTGTTAACAGTCTTTCAGTTGTAAGACAAAAAAAGGGGGTGGTGTGTGGGTTACATATTGTTGTAATAAGCCATAAAACCAGTGTCTTGATTAAGTCCATGATTTTTAGTATCTAGCAAAGTTATGGATTTAAGCTCCCAAGCTTATCTTTTGAAGGTATTGTTCAGGTTTCCTTTGAAACTGAGAATTGAGAGGTCAGATATGGAGTGATCCGTTTGTGAGAAGTAATATGGTGTGATACGGTGTTTTTTGTCTTATTTTTCTGTGTGAGCTCGTTTGAGATCATAGTAATTGTCTATCTGGTCTCACCTACGTAGTTGTTGTTGGGGCATTTAGTGCACTGGATGAGGTACACCACATGTTGTGATAGGCATGAATAGGACCTATGGATCTTGAAAGGTATGTTGTGGGGCGTGTTGATCATTGTAGCAGTGGAGATATGTTTACAGGTTTTGCATCTTGTGCTGCTTAAAATTGGATGTGTCCTGCTCTGTGGGGAGCGTTCTTCTGTGGATGAGTGTGGCAAGTTTGGGAGGTTTCAGGAAAGATTTTTTTTTCTTTTCAGGATGTGGTCCCCATAAAGTATGGGCTGTACTTGTATTAACTACTTTTGCTGAATAATCTGTTCCACCTTGTACTTAACTCTGACACTCATAGGATCTTTCCCAGACGTGAAGAAGAGCTCTGTGTAGCTCCAAAGCTTGTCTCTTTCACCAACAGAAGTTTGGTCCAATTACCTTACCCATCTTGTCTCTCTTATCCTGGGATCAACATGGCTACAACAACACTGCAAGCAGAAAAGAATACTCTAAGAACCCATATATTTTTTTCATCACAGAAATGTAGCAACTGGAAAATCCAATTCCACCTGCTGATGATCTTCCAGCGAGGCCTAATTCCACTTGTGAGCTGTAGAGTTTGACAGTAGTGCAAAAGGAATGTTGAAAATGGCTGACCGCTTTCTGGATGATGGCAATCAAGAGGACAGATGTTCTTTTAACAAAGTGGTGTTAGTGTAGAACATGATCAGGACACCCCGAACTGACACACTAGTCACTGAAAACTTTCATTATGTTAAAAGCATTGTTCTGGAGCACTATGTCAACACTTTCCTTGGCAACCTGCCATTTACAGAACATGTTCAGAAAAGCATTTGATGGTAGTCCTGTTTGCAAAATGAGAAAACCCTCACAAAAAAGAATCACCATTCTGCCTCTGAGACACTTGCTGATTCAGTAGTTATTGAGACCAAGAAAAGACTAGGTAATGTGACTCCAGATCAATGTTTCTGCTGTAAAATCAATACCGATAATGAGTTTTCAACATCATTATACTCTGGAAGTAAACTTGGTGACCTGGCTCAGGGATTCACAGGGAGCTTGCATTCCAAAATATTTCCTTCAGGATAATACCAATTTTACTAGTCTCTGGAGAATATTTTCCCTCGCCCCTGTGGCCTCTTCTGGGCCGAACACTTTGTAATTCTCAATGAGGCACAAGGACAAGATTTTGAAAATTAGGGCCTAACCGGGCCAAACATTGAATAGTGCTGAACAATCAAACTAATAATTTTATTGATAAAGCACACTCCCCTCTGAAAAAACTCTTGGGGTACTGAACAAAAATAGTAAAAACAATTTCTCCTTCATTTATAAAAGAACACCTCGACCTCAACAAAATTAGAGACCAGAGGGTTGAACAAAACAACAGTAGCGCTGATTTCAAAACACCTCTGCAAAAACAATTTTAAGGTTTTTTTTTTTTTAAAAGTGGGGCAAGATTAAATGAGCCTGGTTTCAGGAGGGAGCAAATGTGGCTGCCAAGGCAGAAGCTCCGTTGCCTACTGATTTCAGACACAATGGTGGAACCTCTAAACAGTGGGTGGTGTGTGAGTGCAAAAAAACAATACGAGGAATACTCAAGGAGGAGATTATATAATATATATATTACCAATATAACCAATATATACGAATATAACCAATCAACAGGAACTGCTGGGTGCTGAAAATGAGGTCAGTTAATCAGGTGCATAAGTATGGATTTAGGAAACTAATCTCAGGATCCCATTTTGAAGCCCTTGGCCTACATGTTTGGAATTTAAAAGAAAACCTGAAAATGCCCCCCTTGCGCATTAGCTCTTTTGAGGATTGCTTTATAAATATCAGGATGCCTGACTTCTTATGGCTGTTGTGGAATATCTAGGTATTATGTTGTCATGAGAAATGTCACCACTCTAAAAACTACACTATGACTGGGTCAGTATCATTGTCTAAGGACAAAAGCTTATGTTTTTTTCACTCAGACATACACTGGCACAAAATTGAGGCCTTGCACTGTATGCTGCATGACTGGCTACACTAGAAGATGATTAGCCAGTCAATGCCTTAGGTATGTGCATGTGATTCTCTGCTCCTCCATTTTTTTTCAGGGTCACTAAGTGATTCTGTATGCAACTTGATCTTCCCGTGTTCCAAACTCCCTGTTACAAGGTTGGTCTGTTACCCTCTTGGTCTGGTTCCCATCCTACAAATAATTCCCGCAAGTATCCAACCCCCCGTTGTTCTAACTTAGTGTCCCCCATGAAATTTTGGGGGCTGGATTTGTGGAATGTATAAATCAGATCGGAATCAGGTAGTTGTCACATTCCTATTGCAAATACAGTGATGTGTGCCATTGTCAAATGCTTACATACAATGACTAAAAGTATCAATTTTGTTCTAATATCTTGAATGACTTACTAATTAGGCATTAATGCTACAATATTAGTTCCTGTCAGGCTTCTCTCCCAGACACATCAGATATGGGTAATTAATATGTTAATGACTACACAGCTCTAAACACAGCACGGTGAAGCATGAGAAATGGGGTCTGCAGTATAAAATGATTAGTTACAAATTATAAGATTTTGTGAAAATGTTCTTGTGGATGTGACTTCTTTGTTGATGGTCAGACTAAGTCTTTGTCTACACTAGCACTTCTGTCATCAAAACTTTTGTTTGTTAGCGGTGTGAAAAAATGCCTTCCTGACAACATACATTTCACTGATAAAAGCGTCCGTGTGGACAGCGTTATGACGGCGGGAGACACGCTACCACCACCCATTGGGGGTGGTTTAATTATGCCGGCAGGAGAGCTCTCTCCCACTGGCATAAAGCGGCTACACAGGCAACCTTACAGCATGTAGTGTAGACACATGTGTGATTTCCACAGCCCATCAGAGAAATAACGAACAAAAGCTTGTCTGACTGGATGGATTTCCCTAATAACTATTCGATTATACCAGTTGATAGTGGAAAACCTGAAAAGACATCAACTGCTCAAACATGCTACAGTTTATTAGAGGATAATGCAAAGTGAATTTTAAAACAGGGACAAAATAATTCTTACTATGGGTTTGAGAGCAATTAACAACAATCAGCTGTTAAGTATTAAGCTAGTCTCAACCTTAACTTGAGGAGGTGCTACCATCATCTCACTATAATTTTTTACTTTCACTATTTTTATTCAGTCATCTTATTAACCATAGAACCCTCTGACAGTCTTTCCACCCCACACTCCCTTTATCCACAGATCAACAGTAACTGGTGGTTCAATCCAACTTAAATGCACATTTGTACATTGTAATGAATTGAGACCATATCAGGCTTGCAATCCCATTCGTTTTAAATTGTGTTTAATTCCATTTAGTTATGCCTCAGATTCTGCCTCCAGCATCTTGTCTGAATAAGCAAGGCATTGGGAAATTCCATGTGAGCAAGGTGGGTTCTCAGTCACCTGGTGCTCCACTATCACTATTCCTCCTAAGAGCTGGAGTAGCTTGCGTAGCCTTTGTACATCCTCATCAACTGAGGTGGGGGACGGTGGGGATGGGGGACTAGAGGATAATCATGTCGTGATGAAACCTCCAACTATGATACCAAAGAGTTGTTTGTACGCTGCCATGCCAGGAGTCCCTGCAGAATTGGGCTGTGTGGGCTCCTGGTTATCCCATATAGCAGAACTGAAGTCATTCTGCTGTGTCATGGGGCCTCTAGATCTACAAAGACAGGGGCAGGATATGGGCCTATGTGCTGCTTCACTGCTACACTCCCCTTGCTCATACACTGATTTACCCTCTTGCTTTCTTTTTTCTCAACACCAGATACTTAAACTTCTCTATGAAAACTTTTTAAATTACATTTTTTATTCTCCCCTCCCTTTGCAGTACCAAGATGCCAAGTTCCATTATTATATTTACCACAACACTGATTGCAAAGCCCTTGAAATGTATAGCTCTAAAAGTTATCTTACTTTACTTTCACCTCTTTTAGAATTGCAGACTTTCCATTTGATGCCTCACTCTGACACTGCTTTATATAACGAGTTCCCTGGGAGAAGGTCATACTTTCTCTGTAACTATAATTCTTATTGTGATAAAACTTTGATCTTAAAGTGTTGTAGTAAATCTGGTACACATTGTTCTGGGTATTTGTGTGGGAGCCTTTGACTTAAAAGTAAAAGTGTGTGGTAATCACTGTATTCTGGAGTGTGCACATATCGGCCGTGACACACATAATCTTGAGCTCCTACACAGAGCTCTTTGTCATTCTTAGCTGCTAATGTGGCCTTCAGATGTAAAGAGGTGAGACATTTCAGTATGCAGGGCCAAAGATGAGTTGATTAAACTCTCATTTTAAAAGCTTTGGTTTTAAATAGGGGTGTCAGAATGGCACAGCTCCAGTGGGCTTAAATGATGGTGTCAAATGGGCTGGATATCTAAATTGTAGCCTTTTTCCTTGCAAAACAGACCTCATCTGTGGTGGGTATCATAGGCCAGGGGAGGCTAAGCTAACCCAAGCCGTGGCCCCACCCTGCTCTGCCCCAAGGCCCTGTCCTTGCTCCCCCTCTCCCCTGAAGCACAAGGGGGCTCAGCTCCAGCCAGTGGCCTGGATCTTGGAGCTCGGGCCCGCTGGTGACCAGGGGCTGCGGTGGCAATGGGCGGCTTGGGCCGGCCCGACCCTCAGGCCGGCGCTTGGGCTGCCTGGTGGTTTGGGGTGTCTGGGGCAGATGGGCCGGGGCTCCTCCAGCTGCGGGGGAGGAGGGGAGCTTGGGGGTCTGGTGGGGGGCAGGGTCTCAGGAGGAAGGGGCAGGGTTGGTAGGCTAGCCTTCCCAAAGAGGGTGGGGGTCACACGCCGCCCATGGCAGACCTCAAAATGTAAGCTAATTCCTAGAGAGATCTGTCAATGAATTCATCTGACATGCTGTTTGCAAATTAAGACTTTTTTTTAAAAAGGGGTTGTCACTATGGCTAGAAAACATTTCTAATTCTTTTTGGCAGGTCCTTTATTGAGAGTGGGTGACCAAGTTTAAATTGATTAGATTAGTCTGATTGATGGAAGGACTCGTCCTTGTCCCACTCCAAATTCCTCATATACTTGTTGCTGGCCACGTGACCCCTCTTTTGCTACCTCTTGAGGCAGATCCTCACTTCCCTGGGACCTTAACAAGTAGTTTGGCTTCCTACCATATATGTGAATTTCCATATTCTCTAATTTTTTGGGTTTCCCGTAAGGTTAACCTTAATACCAAATTTCCTGGCCTTTGTTTCCCCTCCCACTAACAGTAGTGTTTATGTTTGGACTCTTATTCTTAAATTACTGATTGTTTACTTCTAAGGTTAGCTTCACCTTATAAAGTTTTTTTATCTAGAAATATTCAGGTTTGTTCTGCTTGGTACCCAGACCAGAATTATCCAGTTTTCAAGAAAGCAAGAAGAGGCCAAATCAACCATTCTGGTTTATTAGAGAGACTAAAAATAATACTAGCAAAACCCCAAGTCTTTATAAAATTGGAAAAGCAGGTGAAGACTAAGTTCATAGAGTGCTCCAGGGTCTGTAAGAGAATATACGTTGAAGCTAAAGTTGAAAAAGAGAGAATGGTCATTAGTTTTGATTAAATTATTTTGTAAGCTCTTCAGGGCACATGGAGAGTCTTTCCATGTGTTTGTACAGCACCTAGCACAATCGGGAATGCTAGGGCAGAATAGAGCACAAAGAAGGTGACTGCAGTATGCATAATAAATGTATTACAAAAATAGCATTGTGATTAATCAGACAAGGAAGGACAAGAAGTCCTTTTGAAAATGTAAATATATGAATAGATAGGTGAAAGTTACTAGCATCATTTCAGCCGAGGCCTCTTCCTGTGAAATTTCCTCTGGCTGTTCACCAGAACCAATTTGCTAGTCCTGCTTCAGTGTACAGTGCAAGATGCATTTATTCCACCAGGCTTTTAACTGAAGCTTTTAACTAAGGCTTTTAATTTAATCTTGTCTGCAGCAGTGAGGCACAGCTCTGTAGCTTTTGCACAGCTATTAGGTTGGATAAACCCTATCATAGGTAGGTGGTATGGTTATGTTAATTTAACATGCTGTTGCTACAGCAATGGGCACTGTATAATATATATATATATATATATAAATAAGTACAATAAAAGGCGCTGGTGGAAGATTCAGACAATCATAGAACCTTGAGATTGAAAAGGCTGTTTGGTTATCAAATGCATCATCTTCCATGGATTATTCCCTACAGTGCATTTACTATTGGTTTGTGTAGTTTTAATCTTGAATTCTGAAGATGTGGGGATTTAATCATCTCTTTTGAGAGAAGATTCTATAGGCTAATAAATGTCCTGTCAAGAAGATTTTCCTGAGATTCAGTTTATTTTATCCATTTCTTAATTTCATGTCATTAGTCTTAGGCCTTTAAAAGCTGTGGATTTTTCACACTTGAGTGCCATAGCTATGCCGACCTAATGCCCTGTGTAGACGCAACTAGGACTACAGAAGATTGCTTCTGTTAGCATCGCTACTGTCACTCAGGGAGGTTGAGCTCCTACAGCAACAGGAAAAACCCCTTCCGTTGCTGGAGTCTGCGTCTATACTATGGGGGATGCTGGCATAGCTTTGAGCTTTGCTGCTACAGTCCCTGTAGTATAGAGTTGGCCCTAATTGTACAGTAATGCACTGGCTTCATGTGGGTATTTATTTTAGGACTGTAGATTAATTGCAGTTAACTCATGCAATTAACTTAAAGAAATTAATCACAGTTAAAAAAATGAATCGCGATTAATCGCACTGTTAAACAATAGAATACCAATTGAAATTTCTTAAGTGTTTTTGGATTTTTTCTACATTTTCAAACATATTGATTTCAATTACAACACCGAATACAAAGTGTACAGTGCCCACTTTGTATTATTATTTTTGATTACAAATATTTGCACTGTAAAAATAGCAAACAAAAGAAATAGTATTTTTCAGTTCACCTCAGACAAGTACTGTAGTGCGATCTTATCATGTAAGTGCAACTTACAAATGTAGATTTTTTTTGTTACATAACTTCACTCAAAAACAAAACAATGTAAAACTTTAGAGCCTACAAGTCCACTCAGTTCTACTTCTTGTTCAGCCAATCACTAAGAGAAACAAGTTTGTTTACATTTACGGGAGATACTGCTGCCCGCTTCTTATTTATAATGTCACCTGAAAGTAAGAACAGGCATTTGCATGGCAGTTTTGTAGCCGGTGTTGCAAGGTATTTAGGTGTTAGATATGCTGAACATTCGTATGTTCCTTCATGCTTTGGCCACCATTCCAGACGATATGTTTCCATGCTGATGATGCTCATTAAAAAATTAATGCATTAATTAAATTTGTGACTGAACTCCATGGGGGAGAACTATTTGCCTCCTGCTCTGTTTTACCCACAGCCTGCCATATATTTCATGTTATAGCAGTCTTGGATGATGACCCAGCACATGTTGTTCGTTTTAAGAACACTTTCACGGCAGATCTGACAAAACACAAAGATGATACCAAAGTGGGATTTCTAAAGATAGCTACAGCACTCAACCCAAGTTTAAGAATGTGAAGTGCCTTCCAAAATCTGAGAGGGACGAAGTGTAGAGCAGAGGTGGGCAAACTACAGTCCATGGGACCGTCCTGCCCGGCCCCTCTCCTGCAGCCTCAGCTCGCCGTGCCATCAGCACTCTGGGCAGCGGGGCTAAAAGCTCCTGCTGGGCAGCGCGGCTGCAAGACCCGCTGGGTGTAGTGTATTAAATTGGTCCCTGTAGGAAATGAAAAATACTATTTCTTTTGTTTCTTTTTTACAGTGCAAATACTTGTAATTACAAGTAAATATAAACTGAGCACTGTAAAGTTTGTATTCTGTGTTGTAATTGAAATCAATATATTTGAAAATGTAGAAAACATACAAAAATATTTAAATAAATGGTATTCTATTGTTTTCTAACAGTGCGATTAATCATGCGATTAATGTTTTTAATTGCTTGGCAGCCCTAATTTATTTCAAATTTGTAAAACAGCTTATGGGCAACCCTGGTGTCATGTTCTGAGTTCTCCCCACCACATATTTTAATTAGCAGTTAACAAAACCAGATAATCAATTACTGTGATTGAATACGATGTCCTTCAGTGACTAGCCCAACAGATAAGTCATTTGCAACTGCTACCCACTAAAAGAGCTCTTCTTTGGCTCAAGTTGTACAGTTATGTCTTGGAGCTGAATGGTAAGGATTTGAGTATGTGATTTATGTATATTTATTTCTGTTATCTGCAGAATTTAAACTTTTTGTGACACCCTCTTTTGTGAGGGTAAAGCATTCCCCCTCCCCCCCATTCTTAATATCTTTCTTTGTAAGTCAGTTGCTTCCTATCTATTTTTTGTTTTTCTCTGAACACCATCCAATATGTTAATATTTATCTGGTAATGAGGTACCCAGAACTGAACACAGTATTCAAGATGAGGCTGAGCCAGAGTTGGAGAGAGAGAATGGGTATGTGTTACCTCCCTGTCATGCCATCTAAAGCCATAAAATGTACTGTAGAACCATTAAAAATTACATGTGAAGAAACCTTGATTTAGGATATGAGTGACTGAGCAGCAGAAAAAGTCTTTCTCAAAAATATTCACCTTAGAGGATAAATACTGGAAAAGGATGCTGGCTCCTTATAGTGATTAATGCTCAGGTTCTGTTGTGGACTGGAGGCAATTTGGGATGATGAAGCTTTTCACCACCATGGTAATGCTTTTAGAGCCACTATGGAGGGGGAGAAGGAGGAACCCTTTGCCCGTAATACAACCTTGGCATGCTCTTGTAGAGCATTTTGGTAGTTGTCTGTCTGCCTCAGCCCTTCTTTTCCACCACCAATACTATGCTTTCAATCCTTCTGTTTTCATCTGATGGAAGTCCCCCAAGAACTGGGGAGACCTGTGTGCATGATGAAATAAAGGGGGGCTTTCTGAGAACCATTGTGTCGTTGGTTCCTTGAAAGTGGTCTTGCCGACTCATCACAACAGTTCTTCTTCGAGTGCTTGCTCATATCACCTCCAGTTAGGTGTGCATGCGCGCCACGTGCACGGATGTTGGAAACTTTTTTTCCCGAGCAGCTACCCGTCGGGCCGGCTGTGGAGCCCCCTGGAGTGGCGCCGATATGGTTCTCTATATATGACCCTGCTGGCCCGACCCCCCTTCAGTTTCTTCTTACCGCCAGTGATGGTTGTTGGAACAGCGGTGTCTTGTTCGCAAGTGCTCCACTACTCCGTGGCTACTCTACTTATCTCTATTGTTAGTTAAGTGTTAGTTATCTGTTATATTTAGTGTTAAGTATAGTTGTTAATGCTTGAAGGGGTTTCCCCCGTCAATGAGTGCCCTATGGGGCTACGGGGCATGCCATCCCAGGGCTTCAAACCTTGCAGCTCCTGTGGCAAGCCTATGCCCATGGGCAACCCCCACGACTCCTGTCTTCGTCGGTGTCTGGGAGAGGCCCATCAGGCAGATAAGTGGCAGGATTTGCAAAGCGTTTAAACCTTGCACTAGAAAGGAGAGTGACATTAGACTCAAACAACTCCCCATAGAGTCTGCTCTCTGTCCACCACAACACTCTGCCCAGAGCGCCTCGGTGCGGCGTGCTCCTCCAGCGGTGCTGTTTGCAGTGCCGAAAAAGGACTCAGCACACCCCTCTAGGGCCCGGCGGTCTCCTGGGGCCCAAAAGCGCATTCCCTGGCACCGTTTTCACTCCCCAGCCACCTGTAAAAAGCAGGTCACAGAGAAGCCCCCACAAAGGCCTGAGGTGGCCTCCATGGTGTGGAGAAGGGACCTTCCAGTAGGCCTCGTCCTCCATGAGCATCCGCCTCCATGAGAAGCCCAATACCGCCGGACTCCCTGCAGCTGCAGGTGGAGGAGGTCACGCTGCTTTGCACACCCGACACCTTTGAGGCCACCAGAGGGCTCATTGAGATGATGGTGCCCAACTCTCCGGTCTTGAGGCCTACACCATCTTGAGCCCTGGCACTGTCAAGAGGCAAACCAGCAATCTTTGGGCTGTCTGCCCCCAGACCAGCATCTCCGCGCTGCTCTGAGTCCTGGCACTGCTCTGAGTCCCGGCACTGCACCCATGCTCCGCGCTGGTCCGACTCGCGGCACTGCTCTTGCAGCCCCGATCCTCGGAGCCGCTCCTGCTCAAGGTGGTCATCAGCTGACAGGTCGTGGTCCCGCTCAAGGTCTAGGTCAAAGTCTGAGACCTTGTGGCACCACTCGAACCGACACTGGTCCGTGCAGCGGCATCTCTCCCTGTCACAGCACCACACCGCTCTGCAACACCGTTAGCGACACCGCTCTCCATTGTGGCACTGCTCCCTGGCACGGCACTGCTCTCCACCGCAGCGCTGCTTTCCACTGCGGCACCATTCCCCAGCACAGTACTGGTCGTGGTTGCACTCCCGTGGCCGCTCTCCACAGAGGCAAAGTCCAACATCTCAGTGCCGGTCGATCTCCTGGTACCGCTCTCCACAACGGCACCGCTGATCACTGTCTGGATCTCGCCACTCTCCACGGTACACATTCCGCCCGTTGGGGAACGCGGAACCCCCCCTCCCAGCACAGCGTACTGCCCCTCCTTGGCCATCCTACTCCCAGTCACCCTCCCCCAGGTCGGGTAGGGCATCAGGAGCATTGGAGGCACCCCGATCAGGTCCAGGCAGTCTTGGACAGTACGCTTCAGTGCCCCACTGGCAACCCCAGTGGCAGTTCTGGACTCCCTGGGCGTACCACCAAGCCCAGGGTGCCGTTCCAGGCGTCCCTCTGCCATCTCATTCTGGGTCCCGTATTCCTGAGGCAACCATTGGTTGTCCTCCTCCGGACTCTGCACAAACCCTAGATCCAGCCCCACCCCCAGTGGAGGCTACCCCCGGTGCCCAGGAGGAACTGGAACCAGTGGACCAAGGGGCTGTCTCGAGCCCAATTCTGCCGGTCGCCGCCTCCTCGTCTTCTCCTGATGAGGCAGTGACGGGTACATCTTCATCTGGCCCCCCACCCATGGACTACTGGGCCCTACAGAAACTCCTATGGCAAGTGACCTTAAACATGAATCTCCAGGTGGAGGAGGTCGTAGAAGAAGAGGACCCCATGGTGGACATTCTGACACCAGAAGGACCCTCTAGGGTGGCACTGCCTATTATAAAGACCATTCAGTCAAATGCCAAAACAATCTGGCAAACTCTGGCCTCCATTCCCCACTCGGTCAAAGGGGCCAAAAGAAAGTACTTTGTCCCTACTAAGGGGTACGAATACCTTTTTACCCATCCCCACACATGCTCCCTGGTGGTGGATGTGGTAAACGAAAAAGAAAGACAGGGTCAGCCCCTAAATCAAGAGATGTGGAACGTCTGGACCTCTTTGGGGGAGAAGTTTATTCTGCCGGTGGCCTCTCCCTATGGATTGCTAATCAGCTCATGATCCTTAGCAGATACCGCTATAATTTCTGGTCTGCTATTCAAAAGTTCAAAGAGCTCCTCCAATCTGATTCTCGGCAGGAGCTGGGAGCCATTGCTGATGAGGGCAGACTAGTGGCCCGGACTGCTCTTCAAGGCTCCCTGGATGCCACGGACGCAGCGGCGTGTACACTGGCATCTGGTATCACCATGCGGTGTAATGCCTGGGTTCAGTCCTCGGGTCTCCTGCCGGAAGTTCAGCAAACTATCCAAGACCTTCTGTTTGACAGTCAGGGGCTCTTCGCTGAACAGACCAACTCTAGGCTGCATAACCTGAAAGATTCAAGGAACCCAATTAAGTCTCTAGGCATGCATACCCCAGCGGCTGAAAGAAAGTCGTTTAAGCACCAGCCAACCCAGCAGCAGTCTTTCCCCGCTAGGCCCAGGCAGGACTTCTCCTGCAGGAGGAGTAGATACACCAGGTGCAGACCATCGCGTCCTCCCTCTGATCAGGGCCAGGGACAGTCCAAGCCCCCTCCCCCCCCGGGCCTTAAGCGCCCATTTTGAAGATGCGTGTGAGGATAGATTACCAGTCAATATTCTGGCCAGTTATCCTCCCTTCTTGAACCGTCTATCCTGCTTCTACTATGCATGGTCCCTTATTACATCAGACCAGTGGGTCCTCCGCATGGTAGAGGTGGGCTATTCTATCCACTTCTGCTCCTTCCTGCCCTCCCACCCCCATTGCCCATCCCTCTTCAGGGACCCCTCTCACGAGCAACTCCTGGTCCAGGTGGTCCAGTCCCTCCTCGCTCTAGGAGCAGTGGAAGAGGTACCTTGGGAGCCCAGAGGCAAGGGTTTCTACTCTCGCTACTTTCTCATTCCCAAGGCAAAGGGGGATCTAAGGCCCATTCTGGACCAAAGGGAACTCAACAAGCACATCGTCAACTCAAAGTTCCGCATGGTCTCCTTGAGCACGATCATCCCATCCCTGGATTCGGGAGACTGGTACGCCGCCCTCTATATGAAGGATGCTTATTTTCACATTTCAATCAACCCGTCTTGCAGATGTTTTCTCTGTTTCATAATAGACAAGGCGCATTATCAGTTCATGGCTCTCCCGTTCGGCCTGTGCATGGCTCCCCGTGTCTTCACCAAAAGCATGGCAGTCATGGCAGCCTTTCTTCACCGCCATCATGTGCACGTTTACCTGTACCTAGACGACTGGCTTACATGAGGCTGGTCTCACCAGCAGGTAGAATCACAGGTACAATTGGTCAGGGACACGTTCAACCACTTAGGCATTATTCTGAATGTCAACAAGTCTGTTCTCACCCCAACACGAACAATAGAGTTCATTGAGGCAGTCCTGGATGCAAACCAGGTGAAAGCTTTCCTCCCAGAGGCCCATCATCTAGCCCTTGCGCATGTAATCACTGGCCTGTAACTTTCCCA
Source organism: Caretta caretta (assembly GCF_965140235.1). Lineage (NCBI taxonomy): Eukaryota > Metazoa > Chordata > Testudines > Cheloniidae > Caretta > Caretta caretta. The sequence goes on along the minus strand of NC_134207.1, from coordinate 157,271,250 downwards.
CCACCATGGTGAGACAGTGCCTCAAGCTGCTGGGTCACATGGCGTCCTGCACCTACGTGGTGCAGCATGCCAGGTTGCGGCTCAGGCCCCTGCAGGCGTGGCTTGTGTCTGTGTATTGCCTGGGTCACGACACTCTGGACATGGAGCTGACCATTCTGGGACATACTCTCAATTCCCTACAATGGTGGCTGGACCCCTGCATGGTAAGCACCAGGGTACTGTTCCACAGCCCACTCTGACATTGGTAACGGATGCGTTGGCGCTCGACTGGGGAGCACGACAAGTCAGGGCCTATGGCAAGTAGAGGAACTGGCTCTGCATTTCAACATCAAAGAGCTCAGGGCAATCTGCCTCGCTTGCCAGGCATTCCTGTCCCACTTGTAGGGCTACTGTGTAGTGGTACTGACGGACAATACCACAGCCATGTTTTACATAAACAAGCAAGGTGGAGCCTGGTCGTCTCCTCTCTGCCAGGAAGCTCTCCTCCTATGGGAATTTTGTTTAGCCCACTCCATCCTTCTCCAAGCCTCATACCTGCCGGGCGTTCAGAACGTACTGGCGGACAGCTTGAGCAGGCAGTTCTTCACACAGGAATGGTCAATTCGGCCGAATATCATCCATGCCATCTTCTACAGCTGGGGATTTCCCCGAATTGACCTGTTTGCCACATGGGCCAATAGGAAGTGCCCAACCTTTTGCTCTTTCCGGGCTCACAGCCTGGGCTCGATTGCGAACGCCTTCCTGAACTCATGGTCTGGTCAACTACTATACGCCTTTTCACCATTTCCTCTCATCCACAAGGTGCTTCTCAAGGTCTGCCAGGACAAGGCGGACGTCATCCTGGTGGCCCCAGCTTGGCCTCTTCAGTGCTGGTACCCCACCCTCATGGAACTATCGATCCAGTCACTGATTCATCTACCTCTCATTTCCGACCTCATCTCGCAGAATCACAGTCGCCTCCTCCACCCGGATCTCCAGTCACTTCACCTCATGGCCTGGAGCAGTGGTCCCCAACCTTTCTTGTGGGAATAGTATATTGCTATTCCCAGAAGACTGTGGCGGGCGCCAGGCACGCCGCCGCCGAAATGCCACCGCCGAAAAGTGGCAACGGCAAGAAGTGTCGCTGCTGAAATGCTGCCAAGAAACAGCAACGCTTCTCAGAGGCATTTCGGCGGTGGGGTTTCCTGTGGGCGCACAAAAATGCCCTAGTGGGCACCATGGCACCCGTGGGCACCGTGTTGGGGACCTCTGGCCTGGAGGATCCATGGTTGAACCAAGCAGAGCTTGCCTGTTTGGACCCGGTAAGGCAGGTGCTCCTGGAAAGCTCCAAGCCTTCTACCAGAACCACTTACAAAGCAGAGTGGAAAAGGTTTTCTATCTGGTGGGCCCAATGGCAGGTACTCCCACTCCAGGCTTCAATCCCGTGCATCCTGGACTATTTGGTGCACCTGAAAGATCAGTGCCTGGCATTCGGTTCTCTTAAGGTTCACCTTGTGGCTATTTTGGCATTTGACCAGGGCGTGTCCGGGCACTCAGTGTTTGCACACCCTATCGTGGGACGTTTCCTAAAAGAACTAGAAAAGATCCATCCCCCAATGAAGCTCCCTGTCCCTGCCTGGGACTTCAATTTAGTCCTGTCTCATCTCATGGGTCCTCCCTTTGAGCTGCTAGCTTCATGCTCGCTCCTCTACCTCTCCTGGAAGGTTCCCTTCCTAGTGGCCATCACTTCAGCATGACATGTTTCTGAACTACTAGCCCTCAGATGTGAGCCCCTGTATACCATCTTTCATAAGGACAAGGTGCAGCTTAGGCCTCACCAGCCTTCCTACCAAAAGTCGTGTCCCGCTTCCATGTCAGCCAGGATATTTTCCTGCTGGTTTTCTGTCCAAAGCTGCGTGCCATCCTCTGTGAGCAGCAGCTGCATTCTCTGGACGTTAGAAGGGCACTCACTTTCTACATAGACCGAACAAAGCCGTTCCACAAAACAAACCAGTTGTTGGTCGCTCTAGTGGAGCGGATGAAAGGTTTGCCGGTCTCTTCCCAGCGGATATCCTCCTGGATCACGGCGTGTATTCGTACTTGTTATGACTTAGCAAAGGTCTCTCCACCTGTTGTCACAGCTCATTCCTTGTCAGCAGCCTTCCTGGCACACATACCCCTCCAGGAAATCTGCAGGGCTGCCACATGGGCTTCGGTGCATACCTTCACGTCGCACTACACCATCGTCCACCAATCACATGATGACGTGGCCTTTGGCAGGGTAATTCTCTAGTCTGCAATTCCTTGACTCTGACCCCACCTCCGAGGTAAGACTTGGGAGTCACCTAACTGGAATTGATATGAGCAAGCGCTTGAAGAAGAAAAAACGGTTACTCACCTTTTTGTAACTGTTGTTCTTCGAGATGTGTTGCTCATATCTATTCCATTCCCCCCCCCCACCTTGCCCTCTGTTGGAGTAGCCGGCAAGAAGGAACTGAAGGGGGGTCGGGCTGGCAGGGTCATATATAGAGCACCATATCGGCGCCACTCCAGGGGGCTCCACAGCCAGCCCGATGGGAAGCTGCTAGGGAAAATGTTTCTGACATCTGTGCATGCGGTGCGCGCACACACCTAACTGGAATAGATAATGAGCAACACATCTCGAAGACATCTGGGGGGGAGGGATAGCTCAAGGGTTTGAGCATTGGCCTGCTAAACCCAGGGTTGTGAGTTCAATCCTTGAGGGGGCCATTTAGGGATCTGGGGCAAAAATTGGTGATTGGTCCTGCTTTGAGCAGGGGGTTGGACTAGATGGCCTCCTGAGGTCCCTTCCAACCTTGATATTCTATGATTCTATGAAGAACAACAGTTACAAAAAGGTGAGTAGCCGTTTTTTGCTTCTCTCTCTCTTGGTAAACTGTTGTTGCCGCTTGAGTAAGTTTTGGAATTTGGTGGGGTTGGTCCTGGCCTTTGACTGGCTGAGGTGATGGCCTATTCTATGTGTTGGCTGGTGTCACGCTGTCTGGAGTGGCTCACGACTGTGAGTGCCCAGCTCAGGGCAGACTGTCAGAAAATAGGGCAGACACCCCAAACTGATGGTGTGTTCTGTAATTAGATTTCACTAAGCCAGTAACAAATGTGAACTCCTGGATCACTATATCACTCTTACAATTGAGTCACAGACAGTCCCCTTAGACTCTCCAGTCTATCTTGCCACCCAGGCAAACTGAACTTTGTGATAAAAGGATCACTTACATAAAAAATCACATCAAATTTAGATTGCTTTCAGTCCCAAGAGACCAGTCACTTACACCAAATCAATTGGTACTCTGGATTTTGCACCGAAGACAACTCTGGCAGCCAATTCTCTTGTAAACTAACTAAAGGTTTATTAGCTAATAAAAGGAAATGAGAATTATTGAGAGGTTAAAGCAAGTAAAATATATGCACAGGTGAGTCACAGTTTGTAATTCCAAATGGTGGCAATGATGTAATAAGCTGCTGGTTTCCCAAATCTTTTCAAGGTACCCAAATTGTCTCTGGGGATCTCCATTCTGCATCTGGTAAGCTTCCCTGTAAGGGTCCAAGCAGTCCAGAGATGCAGGATCTTTCCTTGAATCCATACTTATAGCTTCTTCTCATCAAAACCAAGCTGATAGGGTCACTACCCATGTGGGCTTTGCATTTGATGTCAGAGTGAGGAATGCATTTTGAGTCTTAGACTTCTGATCATGATACACAATGACTATTTGCTTTGAAATTAGCACTTTTCTATTGAAGTTCTTCATTTTCATTCCACAAAGCTTCTTTCTCATTTGATGGGTTATTTAATAACAGAGTATTTACAATGTAATGTTTGATACTACATTATAACGGGATACAGATAAGTGAAAATGCAAGTAGCATCCCATTAGTTTTCATGAAGTTTAAACACCAAATACACTTATACATTTAACAATCACTTTGATCTATACTAATATAAGCGAATTGGCCTAGGGCTCTGGCATGAGCTGGCACCTGGTCTGCTTGCATCACAGCTGGTTTGTTATGTCCTTCATGCCCACATGTAGTCTGAATCATGAGGTGACTTAGTCAGAAGTGAATGTCTATGGGGAATTATTGAAAATACTATTAATACTTTAAGTGACAATAGAGGTAGATCATCTTCAGAAACAGGTTAAGGAGATGGTCTTAGAAATGCAGCTCATTCCTCTGAGTATACGAAACGTTCAGTGAAAGTAAGATCTACTACTTCAACTTAGCGTATCATTCCTTTTTGCTTCTAAATGATCCTGTTCAAATACTAATCTAAACTACAGAAGCCCGATTAACCATTTCACACTGCCTTTGCATTTTAAGGTACTATTATTACACCGTAAAGAAGGAAAAAGGAAAGAAACACACAGGAATCACTGCTTTCCCCCTTCAGTCTGACAAGAAACTGGATCCCTTTCCTGTTCTATGACCCTAAGGACTTCTCTGCACTTACAGTGCTGCAGCAGCACCAGAAAAGCTGTACCGCTGTAGCACTTAGTGAAGATGCTACCTATGCCAATGGGAAAGCTGTTCCCGTTGGCGTAGGTACTCCACCTCCCTGATCAACAGTACTTATGTCAATGGGAGAAGCCCTCCTGTCGACATAGCACTGTCTACGGCAGGGATTAGGTTGGTATAATTACGTTACTCAGGGGGGTGGATTTTCCACATTATGTAAAGATTTGTCACTTTGGATGGGCTAGCACCAGCAGGAGAGTGAATTTGTGTGGGGGGTGGAGGGTGAGAAAACCTGGATTTGTGCTGGAAATGGCCCACCTGTTGATCACTTTAGATAAGCTATTACCAGCAGGACAGTGGGGTGGGAGGAGGTATTGTTTCATATTCTCTGTGTGTATATAAAGTCTGCTGCAGTTTCCACGGTAAACATCTGATGAAGTGAGCTGTAGCTCACGAAAGCTCATGCTCAAATAAATTGGTTAGTCTCTAAGGTGCCACAAGTACTCCTTTTCTTTTTGCGAATACAGACTAACACGGCTGTTCCTCTAAAACCAAGTGATGTAGTTATACAAACATAGACTTGGTCTATACTACCAGTTTAAGTGAACTCTACCTCTGTTACCACCTGCTGCAGCTCCTGGGTTATTACAGATTCCCCTTTGCTAGCAGCATGCAGCTATGTAGGTAGAGTGCACTCAGCCACTTTGGCTGAGACACATATTATCCTGGCTGTCACATTAGCATATATAAAATGAAGTCAAGTATCAGAGGGGTAGCCATGTTAGTCTGGATCTGTAAAAACGGCAAAGAGTCCTGTGGCACCTTATAGACTAACAGACGTATTAGAGCATAAGCTTTCATGGGTGAATACCCACTTTGTCAGATGCATGCAGTGGAAATTTCCAGAGGCAGGTATAAATATGCAAGCAAGAATCAGGCTAGGGATAATGAGGTTAGTTCAATCAGGGAGGATGAGGCCCTCTTCTAGCAGTTGAAGTTTGAACACCAAGGGAGGAGAAACTGCTTTTGTAGTTGGTTAGCCATTCACAGTCTTTGTTTAATCCTGAGCTGATGGTGTCAAATTTGCAAATGAACTGAAGTTCAGCAGTTTCTCTTTGAAGTCTGGTCCTGAAGTTTTTTTGCTGCAGGATGGCTACCTTTAAATCTGCTATTGTGTGTCCAGGGAGGTTGAAGTGTTCTCCTACAGGTTTTTGTATATTGCCATTCCTAATATCTGATTTGTGTCCATTTATCCTTTTACGTAGAATGAAGGTTCATTTTGGGGTCTAAAAATTATAAAATAATATATTGTTTCACAAACAACAGGAATATAGAGTATGCCAGTATATACTTGATCATTAAAGTAATTTAAGGATTCAAGTTAGTCGTAACAGAGATAGGGACACATCTTTCATGTACAGTTTTAGAAAGCAACAGTATCTGAGGATTTATTAATTGGAGTGTTACATTCAAAACAAGAGAAAATATTTTAATATTGTGCATGGATGTTAAAAAACATCCATGCACAAGACTTTTGTCTCTCCTACCTCTATGAAGTTTAAAACTTCTGGAGGGGGTTCTGATAAGCATTGATCAAAGGTATGGAGAGTTTTAGCTACAATGATATATTAAATTTTTCAGGATAAGAGGAGGCTATGGAGGTGAAGGAGGAGGAGTGTATGATCTTATTGCTATGTACAAATACATAAAACAGGATAATCAAGACTTAGATTCTAATTAAGCCACATGTGGAATTAGCCAGACATTCCTGGTTATTAAAAATGCTATAATATTTTTAGTGTTTTATTTCTCAGAAGGTGATAGGCATTTGGAAGTCTCTGTTCTTGGAAGTATTGGTAGAATATACCTTACAAGGAATCTGGAAAATGTGAATAAAAATGGGATTAGATGCTCAATGCTGGTCATACTTACTCAGATGTAAAACTGACTACCAAGGAGGAGTTTTCTCCCAGGGCATATTTTCAGGGACCATTACTTCTGGGTATGTTACGGAATGGAAATTCCCTGATTTCAAACTGAGATTTAACGACTGAAGAATGTTTTTCTATACAAAGAAACCATGGAAGAAAGCATTCCTTGAACTGACAAAAGTGGTGTAAAATGAAAGCTGAAATCCTTGTAATATGTGTTTGAGCAAAGTTTTAGTGTTGCCAACTTTCTGACTGAAGAAAATGGAACACCCCTGCCCCACCCCTAGGCCCCACCCCTTGTCCAAGGCCCCATCCCCAGCTCACTCCATCCCCTCGCTCACTCACTCATTTTCACTGGGCTGGGGCAGGGCTTTGGGGTGTTAGAGTGGTTGAGAGCTCCAGCTGGGGGTGTGGGCTCTGGGGTGGGGCTGGGGATGAGAGGTTTGGGATCCAGGAGGGGGCTCCAGGGCTGGAGTGTGTGGCCCAGGGGTTCAGAGTGTGGGAGGGGACTCCATCTGGGACATGGGGTTAGGGTGAGGGAGGGAATGAGGGCTCCATCTGGGGGTGCGAGCTCTGGTGTGGGGCCAGGCATGAGGGATTTGCGGTGCAGGAGAGGGCTTTTTTAAAAAAAGGAAGCTTTGAAACAAAATATAATTTTGAACCATAAACACTGAAATGTTTCATTTAAAAAATGTCAAAATAAAAGATCCCAGGGTTTGTTTGTTTTTTTCCCAGGTTGCTTTTCATCCAAAACAATCTGGTAAAACTGACATGAATTCACAAAACATTTTGATGTTGCCAACTCTCATTTTTCACTACAAAAAAGTTTCATATAAAAAAATTCTCCCAGCTCAGCTTGTAGCCTTATCCTGAATTTGTAAAACTCCACTGCATTGTTTGTGTCAAGTTGTTGCTTCCTCCCTTCATCATGGCTATGTTACAATATCTTTGTTTATTTGAGAAAACAAAGGAATAAATTATCCATTCTCTCATCTCCTCTCTGCAAGTACATGTAACTCGTGGTTTATGAAAGGCTAAAGGAGAACATTTTTGTAGGAGCTTCCTGCAGAAGAACTGGTTCCCCAGCTCACTTAAACGTGTGCCTAACTTTAAACATGTGAGTAGTACCGTCAGTCAATGAGATTTCTTATGTGCTTAAAGTTAGGCATGTGCTCAAGAACCTTGCTGAATAGGCGTTTCAAATATTAGCACATTAGTCGTACTGTAACTTCATTAAGCCATATAATGTTAAATGAAACATAGACTCTGGAGTAAATAACATATTTTTGTCTCATACTACAGAACGAGGATCAAAGGGTCATCTTGATCTGACAGAGCTGATAGGAGTTCCACTCCCTCTTTCTGTCTCCTTTATCACTGGCTATGGAGGGTTTCCAGCTTACAGTTTTGGACCAGATTCTAACATCGGCCGTTTGACAAGCACTTTAATACCACAGACCTTCTATAGTGATTTTGCTATCATAGTTACAGTAAAACCAAACAGCGATGATGGAGGTGTACTATTTGCAATAACGGATGCCTTTCAGAAAACTATATACTTGGGAATGAGACTATCGCCAGTTGATGATGGCACCCAGAGAATAATCATGTACTACACAGAGCCTGGTTCCTACATCTCCCGAGAGGCCGCTTCATTTAAAGTTCCAGTGATGACTAATAAATGGAATCGGTTTACAGTGACTGTTCAGGGAAATGACGTTGTTCTGTTCATGGACTGTGAAGAATATAACAGAGTTCAGTTTCAGAGGTCACCTCAGGCCTTGCAATTTGAATCCAACTCTGGTATATTTGTTGGAAATGCAGGAGCAACAGGATTGGAAAAATTCACAGTAAGTACAGTATGATGGATTCTAAATGTTCTTGATAGATGTTTCCTTTCAAAGAAGTTCTGAGTGCAATGGCTAAGCATGAAGAGAAGTCACATCTGAAATATCCTGTATTTTCCATACACATGGAGCAAAACATATACTTTAGTCTAGACTGCTGTTATTTTGGGGTAATTAACAAAGAAAGTACAAGTATAACATCTCCACGAGAGAAAGCAGAGTGTGCCTTTCATTCTATAAGCTCCTCTGTCTTGAATTGCCCTCGCAGCATTGCCCCATAGCAAGCACAAAAACCAGAATGACAACTACATACACCACAGGAGACATACTTTTTTTCTATTAAATAAGGTAATATTTTGATTTCAAGGTTATTCCACTGAGTTGGTACTGAAAGAAAATGCTGCTCACCTTTTATTTAATGGATATCACCACACATGCATTTACACGTACAGATACATGAAAAAGCTATGATGATATGGTTTGGAGTGACAATTTTATTGGCACGAACTGGGAATGACTTAATTACTCAGTAGGCCTGGATGATATGGATATGGCAGATGAGGTGGTCAAAGAGGCATGTGTGTTTTGAAGCTAGGATTGCAAAGTCATGCACTAAAAATATAGGAAATGCTAGAATTAAGTCAATGCAATCTTAATTCTCTCCACTAGTGTGTTTGCATTATGAAATGGTCTTTAATTATGTGATTACATGCTAACATTTACATAGGACTTCTACATTATAAAGGGCTGAGGGTGGATGGTGCTCAGGGAGTGAATCAGAGTTGTGTAGGGAATGAGGCTCTTGTCTGCAGGCCCTCTTGCTGTAGAAGTTGGAATGTGGGCAGATAAAGGATGGTCTTGTGGTTAAGGCAGGTAAATGTCACACAGGAGAATTCATTTCTATCTCTGGCTCTGCTACAGTGTTCCTATGTGATACTGAGCAAGTAACTAAAGCCCAAATTGCCACAAGTGGCCATTAGTTGTGTTCCTCATTTTGAGAGCCCGAATGGAGACACCAGTGGTCTGATTTGCAGCAGTGCCATGTACTCAACTACGGACGAAGTCAGTAGAAGCTGTGGATGGTTGATACCTCTGACAAAGACAGTGTGGTCTGAAGGAATAAGCATGAGATTGAGAATCAGGATGCCACGAATTCTTATTTTGGCTCTGCTGTTCAATCACATCAGCCTTCTTTCTTAGTGTGCCCATCTGTAAAATGTGGATAAGAAAATGTATTCCTCCTCAAATGAGGGGGTTGTTAGGATTAATTAATGTTTGTACAATACTGTGATTGTATACAGTGTTGTAAAAATGCTAAGTACTTTGAAAAATCAGCCCCTAGGTGTCTTCAGTCAGGTGCCCAGTCACCGAAAAAACCAAAATTAGTGGACTTTAATTAGTTGGCAAATTTTGGTCTATGCGCTCAGTTCACCCTCTGTAAACTAGCAATAGTAGTACATTCCCACTTCACAAGGGAGCTGTGAAGGTAAATTTGTTAATGTTTGTGAGGATCAGATGATACAATGATAAGAACTATAGAAAAGCTATTGAGGAAATTATTAATTCCTTATTTGGTACAATGGTTGGATGGTGTGCAGTAATTAAGGCACAGGACCATAGGTGCTGGAAGCAGGTTTCTTGAAGTGGTTTCTATTATATACAGGGCTAACAGTTTTGGTTAAATGGCTCTCAGCACCCCCTATAAACTATAAACTATAAAAATTGTTCCAGCACCTATGCACAGAGCCACAAACTGAATGATGAAAATAGAAAGAAATACTGAGCCGCCTTATTTGCTGTAGCTCACCCAACACGTGCCTGGATCGAGGCAGGGGTCCTGTAGAGAACTTAGTATATGATCATATAAGTTAAAATTGTATCAAAATGCACTTGCACAGTGGGCAAAATTAGGGTTGCCAGGCAACCTTAATTTGGGCATTTCTTGATTGCTGAGTGTTTGACTTTACAACCTTAATAACTTTTTGGTTTTGTATGTGACTTCCTAGTATTTTTTAAAAAAGGAAAACAAATTCTGTCATGTTCAGATGTAACATTAACGTTTACACTCTGTGTGTGTGTGTGTGTGTGTGTGTGTGTGTAGAGTCACATGAGTGTGTGTTTGTGTGTGTGTGTGTGTGTGTATACACAATACTCAATATAAAGGGAGAGAGATTGAATACTGAATGAGACTCTATAGATCTTTTGGTATATTTCATGTGAGAGTCACAGTGTGAATAGACTAGAAATGTGGCGGGAGACAACATTAATATATTCATGATCATTTTGGTCAGCTCTAGATGTCTATGACCATTGCAGGATTTGGTTCACAGAGGGTTTGCAACACGGATTCTGCAAGTCCAGTTGACAGGACTGGAAGCAAAGGAAGACTGCAGTTTTTCTTGGAGTTTTGGATCTAATGAGCTTGAATTTCCAAAGGGAGAATCTCCTAGGAATTGGGTCCCTAGGTTAGGGGAGTGGAAAGTTTTTGGAAGAGGTAAGGAAAGGTTGCTAGTTGGGGTTTGTAAGGAGCAAATATATAAAAGAGTGCAACTTTTTCTAGACCATGATCTGATGTTTGCCAACAATTCAACATCGAACTCCAGGCTTATCTCTTAAGGCTCAATGTAAATATACCATGAGGCTTCCTGTGCCCTTTGTAATTAGGTTTGGTTTAGAGCATTGGTTTGTTTCACTTTTTCTAAGTGTATCATTTTAATGCTGTAACAGCATTTTTAACTGTGATTTGCTGAACACACTTATTCCCCGCTAACCATTAGCAACAGACTGATCATGTAAGTTACATGACCACCAGCCCACCAAGAGACACCAAGAGTTTCAATGCAAGATGTAAGCTGTGTCTACAGTTTATATACTGCTAGAACCTTATGTTGTGGTTCAGTGACATGGAATAGACTTAAACATTAGCACGAGGTTTCCATGCCTCATCAGCCTGATTAAAAACAGCTTCCTGCTGGGACTAGCTTGGAATTCTCAGCCTGTCAACTTCCAAACTGAAATCTGTCAAAATGTAAAAGCCTGACTCGGCACCCAGTCAAAATGAAAACATCAGGTTTTTTGTTTTGTCTTCTTTTTACGTCTCCAGTTACTTCAAGTGGTGCATAATAATTTGGGAGAGTAATATCTTTCCCAATAAACTAATTAAGCAACAGTGCCAATTTTCATTGAAGTTTTTGCTTCAGAAAAACAGGAAATACCTTCCTAAACCCATTGGTAGTAGCAGATCTTGAGCTCCATCTGGTAAGCAATAGGAAGATGCACTTGTACTTAGAATCAGAACATTTCAACTTCAGACAACAAAAATTACAATTTAAGGGGCAGCATAGTCTTCCCTCAAAACATGCATGTGACTCTAGTTAAGGTTAGCAAGCATTGCCCCTGCACTTCTAGCGCTACATTTATCTCTCGTTATTTATTATTTGTCACTAGCTAGTGACCAAATAATAGTTTATTAATAATAATAGCTGTTCTTTTGATCATCCAGTGCTAGTATCTAGGGTAATTTATCCACTTATCATCGCCATGGACTTAATCCAGTACTCATCGAAGTCAATGGGAGTCTTTGCATTGACTTCAAATGGGCATTGAATCAGACTTTGGAGGGATCTCATTAATGCATTAATTTGTACTAGAGATCTCTATAGATCTAATGCACCTTTAAAAATATATATCTATATAAATCTGAGTGCCAAATTTCTCTGTCCTGGCTCATGCAACCAGTCCCATTAAGTCGGTTTGTTTATGGGAATCCAGAAAAATCAGGCTACTTTGCTTAAGGTCCCTAGCTTTAGGCACCCGAGTTTGAAAGGTTAGGCAAAGACTGAATTGGTGATTTCCACAGTACAGTAGTTTGTATCTATGCTCAATAGAAATTTATAATGGGTTACACGAGGGGGCATCTTTTCAATAAAAATACGCAGTTGCACACTGTTTTGTCATGTAATTATGGTAAAACAACATGAAACAAATTTAGGCTTATGTGAATTTCAGCAGATATCCTGATTACTTTGGTATCGCATTTGTGAACTTGACTATGGAAGTACAGGTTAGCATGGGCCATAAAACGCCTTTCGTCCTCAACTTCTTTTTCACACTGAATGTTGTAGTTCCATTTGAGTTGCACCCCTTGCTGAAGCTGGAAAAAAGAAGGCGGTGGTTCTCTTCCTCACTCTGGGCACAAGCCAGCTTCCAGCCTCTTGAGATGCTGAAATCAGACACCACTCACGGCAGATGATGCAAATGTCCAAAATATGATCCCTTATGCTCTGTGGGCCTCCTCAGGCTTGTTTACCCCTCAGAGGGATTCAGATCCATGATGGGCATAACAGACATGTGTCTAGGGCTCCAGAGATGTGTGATGAGATCAAAATCTCAGCTCTCATGGGAACAATTGTTTCTGGCCCTCATGATTGCAAAGAAAAGCTTGAAAACATGAGCTGAGTGTATGTCTGCCTGAGTCTGCAGAAGGGCTGCAGCAGATGTGGGAGCTGCAACCTTTAGCGCCAAGGAGGAAACTGCCTGGCCCCACACTCTCCACTGAGGCAGACCTGCCACCACTCCCCAGGCTGGGCGACTTGGCTGGAGGTAGTGGCTAGGCTCTGCAGAATTGACTTCACTTTGGGAGGGCTCAACTTTGCTCCCCTGGCCTTTTGGTTCCAGAGGTCAGATGCGGGGAGGGAAATGGTGGTATCTGCCAAACAACTTCCAGTCATGGCACCAGAATGAGAGGCTGCTCTTGATACTGTGTGCAGGTGTGTGATCCTCCCTCTCTTTTCTTACATGATTCACAATGAAAGAGTAAATAATCACTGGATAGCTGAACTGCCCATCATCAGGCAGTGAGAGGAATGGGAGAGGTCACACATCTCTCAGCTATTGTTTCAGGCCTCTGCAAATTGCTGCGCTGGTTGCACTTGTTTCACCTTGGTAAGGTTTCCTTTGAAACCATAAGGGCTAGGGACTTTAACAAACAAATACCGCCCCCCCCCCCCCCTCAGATGCTAGAAGCATCCTCAAAAGAGTGCTGGATCACTGATTCAGCCCAGTTCAAATCCTGGTTGTATCCACTCCCATTTTACCAAGCCAAAACTTTTGCTCAGTAGTGAGGTACCCTGGGCATATGCATGTATTTTTGATGCTCCACTGTGTTAGCCCTACTGTTGCAAGGCATACTGTGGGAGAAGCTGAAAAGCCTAGTGGAGAGTGCTTGACCTATCCTGGCATATGCATTGTGTATACACACAGCACTGTCCCTTGTTGCTATTCCCAAAAAGAGCATAGTACACTACCCCCACCCACCCTCCAGCGCCCACTGGCAACATCAATATGCATGCAGGGAGTTTTCAATGACTCCACCTTCTCTCTCCCTGCCAACCAACACACATGTCAAATCACTCTCTCCTGCTGCTCCCATCTCTCTCAACACTATTACTTATTACCTCCATTTATCTAGTGTTCCCACTGCTCACAATGGCAGCCAACAGAAACAGTACTTTGGAAAGCTTTCCCTTAAGTATACTCCTATCTCACCATGGGAGCAGTAGCACAGAGGGAACAGTGGGCTGGAAGCTCAGAGGCAGCATAGTATAGACGTGTGTAGACTCCTACCCTGGAGTCTGCATGTATTGTTATATAACAACAACAGCAATACATAATGCTCAGCCTACGGTTTCTACTGATCTCAGATCTTCTTGAAGTTTTTTTCTCAGCAAGACCCCTCTGTTCCTGCTCCTAGCTCTGTTCTCTGAGAGGCACTTGGAGCTACTGTAACAGGACTCAGCTGATTGGATATTAGAGTGAGTCAGCAAAAATAACTTCCTCTCTCTACAGGGTTCTAGCTTCCCCTGAGTGACTCATAAGTAGAGCCTTATATTACTGCATGGAGAGCCCTAGAACCTGCTGTGCCCTTACTGGCATCTTGTAAGACTACCAATTAGCAACTCAGATCCTTGCTCTTCACAAAGTATACGAAGAGTGGAGAGATGAATCAAGAGACCTTCTGGCCCCCCTAGGCAGACCCAAGGTTTGTAGGAAAGGAGACCGCAAGATACTGGTGGTTGTGTATTAGCAAAGGTGGGGAGTGGGGAGCAAAAGGCAGGAGAACTTGTACATCCTTCATTGCGGCTGCCATTTTGAGCAAAGGGTGGGGGAACAAAAGCTCAGGCGGCAGAGTGATTGTAGACAAATATGGCGGCACCCTTATGGTACCTGGAACTAGGTTGCTTAAAACCCCTTTCCCATAAACTTTTTTATAAAAATATCTTACAATACTTACTAGATGTGTCTCCCTTTCCCCCTGCAATTTGGTTCTCCTCCTGTGGGTGCTGTGACTGTGATTTGGTCAACTTCTGGGGTCTCCAGGACTGGGTCTACTTCTGTCCCGCAAGGCGATAAGAAGTGAGGTTTAAGTCCTCATGCTTGGTGTCCTGGTCACTGCTTGGTGGTATCCACACAATGCAATGGCTCAGTGGTGGCATCTTTCCCAAATATACAGTCCAGCCCCGCATTGTAGCCACAGACCCTGAGAGCTCTCCTAGAGGTACTATTATTGTCCTTTTTGCTCTTATAACGCGTCTGGAGCTCCTTTCCCTTAGTGTGGCACAGGATTGGGTCTCCGTTGTGCCCCCTCACCTTCATTTGTCCAGATAACTGCTGGACTATTTGTACGTTGTGGTGGCTAACTTTCAGATGTTTCTGTACTGTGACAAAGTCAGGCCGGACGGCTGCAAGAGGGTCTGGGAAAACAGGTATGTTAGCCCTAGAATGGTAAAGGCCCTTTTCCGTACAAGCTGGGAAGAGGTTACTTCAGGTCAGTTAGGGACACCTGAGTCCAATTAAGGGCTACCTGAAACCTGTTAAAATCTCTCTCCTAGGGGTTGTGGGGGAGGAGAGACAAACTGCTGCAAGCCTGGAGGCAGCAGGGAGATAGGCTTCTCCACTGTGAGAGACTGTGCTCCTCTCTCTAGGGGAGACACCTAAAACCCAGTGCTTGCTTTGCTGTCTTCCAAAGGGTAGAAATGGGCTGAAATAACAGTTCTTCAGGCTTCTAAGTGTACAGTAGGGCCCCATATCCAAACTTAGCTGCCTGGCTTTAGGAACCCAAATGAGTGGCCTGATTTTTAGAGGTGTGGGTGCTTAATTTGAAACCTCCAGGTTTGAAAATGCAATCTAATTTTTTTTAAAGGTAGTTTTAACAATGTAAACTGTTAAGGTTAAGTATTTTGAATATATAGCACACCACTGCGTGTACTTGTAGGGAGCATAATATATTTTTTAAATACTGTCTCAGAAGTTGCCCAGTTGCATACTCTTTCTGAACCCAAAACTAGAGTGCAGAGGAATATTGTGCATGTTTCCATGAAGCGTTTAACATAGTTGTTAGACTTCTGCAATGTTTCCTTTGCTTTGTGCACACATTTTACATGTCTTCATATAGTCAGATTAAGTACTTAAGTATACCTTTTGAATGGATTTTTCTATTAGAGCATGTACGTTACTGCATGTTCTCTTTCTTAACCCATCTTTCAGCAGCTCATAAATTTTGGCAAGCATATTTCTTTTGAGCGGAAGTTTTCCATGCTTGCTTTCAGTCCAAAGGGACATTTGTTTGGAAAGTTCTTGAGGAAAATATGGTTCAGCTGTTTTTGAGTATTTCATGTGCTAAAGAAATACACTTTTCCCATTTCCCACTGTTCTTAGTAACTCACATTGCTGTGCTATCTCTGGGTTGCTACTGCTTTAAAACAAGATTACGTTTTGTTGGTAAAATTAGACAAGCTATTTGATTTGTTTATAATTTACAATATTAAAATATATGTAAAATGTATTATTCTAATGATTTAAAGTGACCGATTAAATGCCAGGATGAGTTATTGAAGAGAAATCTGAATAAATCTGTGGCAGTTCGGCTGTTTTTCCTCAACATTTCACAAGGCGTATAATGCAACTCACCCAGATCCACTATTATCCTAGTAACAAACTCATAAATTATATAACAAATTTTATAAACTGAATGAGATATTGAAATATGGTTTAAGTAATCTGGCCAATGTACTGGGAATTAATTCTCTGGAAGCGCTCTGTACATACCAATGGAAACTGCACCACCAATAACAATTCCTTAATTTTTTTTAAATTTTCACCATCTATTAGCAATAATAATCTCAGCAGAGGGCATTTTTTTTTTTTAGAGATTGCTATCCGTCTTAATTAATGACCCTTCGGGTTATGTTTTGGGCCATCAAGCTCCTTACAGCTGATGAGGATCTCCAACAACTTCCCAGCTTCTGTGGTGGTGGTTGTTAATATTTAAGGCCATGTGTGTTCCTAGCCAAACTTCATGCTTTAGATAATTTTCCAAAATAAACAGAGTCCAGTCTGTCCTTTTCCCCACCATGCTTTCATAAAGGTCATTTGAAGAGAACACTTTCTTGAACTGCTTTTGTTATTTATTGTAGGGGTCGATTCAACAACTAATGATCAAACCTGACCCAAGGGCTACTGAAGACCAATGTGAAGATGATGACCCATATGTGAGTACTCACACGCACACCTCTCCATCTGTTTTCAGTGGTTCTGTGCCAAGGATTTGAATTACAATAGCACTTTTTTAACAAAACTGTCAGGAGCTGGGATCTAGGCAGTCTTTCTTAGTGGTCAGAGAGCAGATGTCAGGTCTAGTGGGCAGAGCAGGTGTCCAGGTCAGGGAGCAGAAGCAGAAGTCAGAGCTGGAATCAACTGCCAAATATGGGAGCTAGGGGGTCCAGCCAGAGTCAGGACCAGAAATCGAAGCTGAGAATCGAAGCCAAGGCCAGATACCAAATGACAGACCCAAGGGTTAAACCAGAGTTGGAGTCAGAAGTCAGAGCTGGAGGTCAGCTAGGGTTGGTAGCCAATGGTCATGAGCAAAGTGAAAGGGCAGAAATCAGAGAGAGGCAGGGATCAGGCATGGAATAGGAGAAAAGTGGGAGCTAGGAATGAGGAACAGGTCTGCAGCAAAGCAGGACTCAGGAACAGGGTTAGATACAGATTGCAGGAGGCAGGCAAGAGTAGAGTGAAACGTGGCAGAAGCAGCAGAAAGTTTGCACAGTTGCTTGGACTGTCCTCCCAGCTCACTTCCTAGCTTAAGTAGCGGGTGTGAGCCAGTCAGGTAGCTGTAGGCCTTGGGAGCTCCGACTGGACTTCCTATGGGGCCTGGCCTTTCAAGTTTAGAGAGATGCTGCTTCATCCAGCTCCCTTGGTGGCAAAAAGGGAGTGTCAGAGATCCAGGGTCCCCTACAGCCCAATATTCTAGACCCACACCCTTGGATCCTTAAAAAAACAAATGGTAGTCTCTCTTCTTTGGAACACTCTGAAATGCTTGAAAGTGCTTTGTTGGTGTGCTTTGTTCTGTGCTGTGCCCCTTGGAAGCCAGAATCTTCAAGGAATTTCCCAATCTTTAGTCTCCATCACCTTTGAGTCCTTGAGTGGGGATATTCATTTTGCTAATATACTCATCTCCATACTCCACTTTAAATACTGAAATAAGTTACTTCATAATAATACTGGAGCTAAGTTGCTGAGAAATACCTATAACTAATTTTCCCCACATAACTACAAGTGAAAAGTGAAGTACAAAAGAATCTGAAGAGCTATTTCATGCTAGAACAGAACATTCTGACTCTGGAATTTTCTAAACTCAACCTAATTTGCTTTTGTGTAGGCATCAGGAGATTCTAGTGGCACTGGTAGCATTCAAGAGCAGGAAGGAGTTCCTGAGACACAAGAAGTCATTGCATCTTCTCAAACCCTAGTAAGTGTCAGCAATTATTCAACTTGACCTTTCTGCGTTACCAGTACTTTAAGTAGTGAGGTGCAAATTCTGCCATTGGATACTCATTTGCAGCACCCTCTGAAGCCAATCAGAGTGACGTACCCTACCAAAGGCAGAATTTGGCCTTGGAAATCCAGCTTCCTTCGGGCTTGATAGTGAATTAAGAAATTTGCCCCAAGCAAAGGTTAGCACATTGTTATGCTGCTCCTGGAGCAGCCCATGTGGAAGGAGTGTGACTTAGTGACTTTTTTCTCTGAAGTTTTCTTATCATATAGGTTTACAAGACAGTATTGCAGGATCCTATCCTCATTTTCCCCTCATGCCCTTTTTTTAAGTGTCTCCACAACATTGTATAACCCACTTTGATGCCAGGTGATAAGTAGCTGACCTAATGTGTTTTGTTTCAGTACTTTTAAAATCTATCTTGACTGTTCAGTGAGTGGACTCCTGCCTTGTTCACTTATTACATGCTGCCTATCTTGTCAACATACGGCTCAGATCTTTTCTCATTTACATCAGCATAAATCTGGATTTAGTCCAGAATTGCACTGTAGTAGTTGAATATAGACCATGGCCAAAATTCGGCATAGATCTGCAGGATTTATATCATTCACTGTGTATCCATACCTCATTCACAGTACACTGTATAACCTTCCACCCCTAGTGCTCCTTATTCCACCCTCTACTCTTTGGGAGACCTGATGAAAGAAGGAATGTATTTCTTGCCCGTATTAAGGCACCCTATAATTCATTAAAAAGAATTAATATAAGAAGAGTGGTCAAATGTCCTGAGGGCCCCCACTCCCCCATGTTACTCTGGCCATATCAGGAGCTTGATGAGATGCAGAGTATCATAAAGCATGAGTTGCAAAGTGATTCTTTCTTTGATTCAGTTTAATTTCTTCCTGAAAACACAGAATAAAGGTATTCTTCTTTGTCTGCAACACAAGAGGACAAGGAGTGCCCGAGACCCAGGGATCTGGCTTCGGTATAGAATGAACCAGAATGTTGAGAAAAGTTATTTCTTGTATAAGAAAAATAGAACATTTTTCCAGTACTAAGCTATACTGTTTTTGTAGACTGTCCTATGTATTACCTTGACTTTTCCGTTATCACTTCCAAGTTTCCACAGAACACACCATTTTGCAGATCATATGCGTGCTACTTCTTTAAAGGAGTAATTTGGCCTGGCATTAAACCAAGTGGAAGGTTTTGGCTACCACTTGTGCTTCAGGAGGAGTTTTGGTAGAATAGTGACTTCCATGCTGCAGTGCTATGGCATGGAAACATCTCTTGCCAGTAGATTGTTGTTGTTTTTTTCTGGGTAACCCGTAGCAATATGTGTCAGGTGACATGTCTAAAAATAACCTGTTAAAAAGGCAAAGATGATGTACTGTCCTTACTAAGTAAAAGGAAGGTAGTTTGTATATACTTTTAAGGAACAGGTAAAGAGTTTGCATTCTCCCCTTGCGTAGAAAGTTGCAGTTTGAGATGTGCTCGCAATGTAATTCTAACTTATATCATAAGAGGGGAACTAGAAGTCAAAAAGTTACTACCCATGGGTCAAGTATATGCCCACGTTCACAAATTTATCAAGCAGCTAAACTGTGACCTATTCCCTTGTACCACGCTTCTGAGACCTCCACTGCACTAGACAGGAAACCTCTGTGGAAAGATCATGTCAAGGTTTAACATTGTCAGAGTAGTACAGGAAAGTCATATCTTCTAATGTAGTGCGTGATTTTTTGAATGCTCTGTAGCCTGGCCTGCAATAAACTAGAAGCTGGTAATTAAGAATCAGTGCTAAGGGAAGTGACAATTCCAGCACTACTGGGCTGTATTATAGGAATGATGAAGCTGTGGTTGGTATTAATTGGGGGAGAGGGAGCAAACTATTTCACTTTCCTGTGGGCCCCTTTGGGACAGCAACATACATGGGCACAACTAAACCATTGCAAACCTTTTCAATATATCTCTAATTTACTTGTTTCAGAGTAACAGCCGTGTTAGTCTGTATTTGCAAAAAGAAAAGGAGGACTTGTGGCACCTTAGAGACTAACCAATTTATTTGAGCGTAAGCTTTCGTGAGCTACAGCTCACTTATCGGATGAAGTGAGCTGTAGCTCACGAAAGCTTATGCTCAAATAAATTGGTTAGTCTCTAAGGTGCCACAAGTACTCCTTTTCTAATTTACTTGTCACTCTTTCAATTTTTCCACAAATCCGTCTCCATAAAACACTCACATGCACTGATATTCTGTTATTTATTTCTGTTGTTCTGAATGTGGTTTGTACACTGGAAAGGTAACTGAGGCTAAGAGAAAATATTTTTTTAGAATTGCAAAGCTGCTGCTTTCTCTTCAGATGGAAATATTATGCTAATATAGCAAACATGGAGAATGAATCTTCAGAAGGATTTTGTTTAAAACCTTGAAAGCAAGCAGCATCTATACAATCTGTATTCATTTTACATTCACTTTTTCAGTAATGGTTTGTCTTTTTTAGTGTGCCTTGAAACAAAGAGAGTCTGTGTGAAGTCCTAGTTACAGCTACAGTAAGGCTCTTTGTATGAGATAATCACCCCATGTTTTACGTTGCATAGGTTTCTGAGCCAAACAATCATAATCCTGGAGGGCTTATAAATGTTCATTTCCCTTAAACTGTAAGAATTCACGTGAAAGTTCTTTCTTAGGCAACATACATAACTTAGTGTTTTTTAAAATGTGTTACAATAATGTCATTAAACTTCAAAAAGGAAGCACCAGTGTAACTTGTAAGCTTTATGTTGCCTTTAAAAAAAGCTATGGGTTTTTGCCGAATGTGAAATGTCTAAATGTGACTCGTTGGATATGTATGCTTTCCAGTGTGAATGTCCATAGATTTGTAATGTGCCTTTTTTTTTAGAAATATTAAAGAAGGGACATAAACAGACTAATAACAATATAATAATCAATACACTCACTGATAGATGCTTCTGAAAAAGTTTGTATTCATGTAATGCTATTACAAATTGCCAAGCAAACTCTCCAAGATCAGAAATTCAAAGTACATTCCCAGGCTAGTCTGGAATGAAAAAAGTCCAGGGTCATAACTGACAATATAGCTGCTGATTGAAGAATCTTATTTGTGCCAAGGATGCATAATCTGGTAGTCTGCTAAATTCTACTGTACTATGCAGTAACAATAGATTGAACTGTTTGGGATATTTCAGTACATTTCCATTCATCAGCTTGCACATAGTTTTTCAGCACAGGGAATCATCAGGAAAGAGAGATGGCTCATTTCTAGAAGAGCTGCCACTCTGAAGGGAGTTAATTATGGATACCCTGGTATAATTTACTCAATCGGTGACCAGCATTGGCAGAATTTATCTGTGGGAATCATGGGGGGAAGGGAGAGGAGTCCCTAAAACTAATAATTAAATGCTGCCAAATGTGAGAATGGGATTGAAGGAAATGGAAGGAATATTAGGGATCATTATTTTTTGATTGGATTCATTTCTATTTTTGTACTATATAATTTTAGATAATCAGTTAGTTTTCTAGATACTTTCCATTTATGCTTTAATGCTGGGCCTAACTTGTTGGCTCTTCCCTGTTCTGATACTATTCACTCTCTTTTCTTAAATTCAAAGCCATAAGAATTTAAAATATAGAAACAAATGCTCCAAATGTGTTTTGCCAACTTTACAATTCATTTCTTGTAATCAAAACGCTCATAAACAGAAACGTAAATGATGATGATCAATTCAGGGCTCATAAAATATACATTGGGCCATGTATATGTGTAATACTTGACAGCCTGTAGTGGATTGTCCTATTTAATCAGGAATACAATGCATAATCTACTAAAAGGCGTTTTCTTTAAGGAAAACAACAACAATAGCAACATAGCTATTGTAATTAGAGACTCAGGGCAAGATTGTGACAAGGGGACATAAGTGCCATGCACGTGCACACACTTACCTGAATTGCCACTCTGTGCACTGGGGGAGAGCAGGCTGTGCTGCGCCATTGCTTTCTTCTCTCCCTCCAGCTCACATGCAGGTGGGCAAGAAGTGGGACAGAATGCCAATGGGTAGAGAATTGGCTGGTGCAAAGGAAGAGTCTGTTGCATCCTTTAAAATGCCTTAGTAAAATTACTCTTCCCCAGGTGCAGCTTCCCTGAGTCACAGTTCCTTCCTGGGGCAGGGATGTAAAGCTTCAGTCTAGTCCTTAGGAAGTAATATTGAAGGTGGCAAAAAATAAATTCCAGAAATGCCTTTGTCTCGTGGGGAAAATGTACTATAGTTCTGAACAAGGATTAAATAAATCCTAGAGTTTAGAGCTGGAAAAGACCTGCTGGGCATCTAGTCCATCTCCCTGACAATGCAGGATTTCTCCCGACAGCACATTCTCTAGAGTCCTGTCTACTCTCATTTCAAATACACCATCCACCACTTTCCTTGGGAATTAGTTATACTTCTGCCTAACGAATGGGCAGAAGTCAGGGTGCTTGGAGCACTTAACGCTAGTGTTGACAGGGAGTGTAAATGAGAATAATGGGATGAAGTAAGGAAACAGAATATTTAGGTTGAATATCATTGTAAGCTCCCTCACCAGCCCAGGAAAAACCTATTGCCACATCTCAGTCTCTTTCAGGCCATTGCCTGAGGGCATGGTTTATTAATTGAAACACAAACTCTCAATTCACACAAAACAAAGCTATTCCCTTGATCAGCACAGGCTACAGGAGCTCAGAAGCCTTTCCCCTGGTACCTTCTTTCTTCCCTCCACCTCTTACCCCACTTCAGGGCCTGCTACAGGATCCCACTTGTTTCCTGTAGCTCTCTTCTCCACCTGAGCTCTCTCAGCTCTTTATAGGGACCACTTGTCCCATTCCTGCTGTGTCTGATAACTGAAGAGGGCTGAATGCTCCCTGGGCACCTAAGGCCCCAGTCCCATACACCCTGTTACAGCCATGAAATATTTCTATGTTGCATTCTCCCAAGGGAAGTGTTGGAAACCCTATTACTTGGCACATTGATATCTGGACCCACTTCTGTGAGGTGCTGAGCAATGCCTTCTGAACTTAATTGGGAGAGGAGAGTCCTCAGCACACCTCATTTGAGGTGCCCATTACCTTGTAGATTTGGGTCCTAAATGTGCAATAACAAACCATTCTGGACTGGCAGAGAGGTGAGCTAGATGACCTAACAGGCCTTTTCCTTCTCTACATTCTAAAGGCCAGAAAACCTCCTCCCACAGAGAAACTCGTGCGTGAGTTTCCAGAGACAGAAAACTGTGAGCTCATGGAGTTTCCTGGGAATCACCCCTCCAGACAGAGAGTTTTGTAGGGCTGTGGAGCTTTGCTGTGAGTGAGATCTCCCAACCACAGAGATCCTGGAGATCCACTTTGAAGGGACCCAACAGAAGGTGTGGGCACAGGATCTGTCCAAGCATGGCTGCCCTTCCACACAGATCCTGTAGTTTCTCTCCCGCTGCAGCAGCCAGGTTGCTATTGCCTTTGCCTGTCCTCTTTGGCTGCCTGCTTAGTAGGAGCCACAGAGGGAGTTAACCCAGCTCCAACCTCTGTGGACTTCTGTCCAGATTTATACATGGAAATTCACTGGGTCTGCAGGGAATGCAGCTCATGTTCTGCTGCAACCACTCCCACCCTTTCGTCCATATCCCCACAGAACACATACAGAGGGGCTGCCTTCTGTTCCATCTATGTGCCTCCCGAAAAAGCGATCCCTCTTCCCTGTACTTGGGTAGAGTGCGTGTATGCAGAGGGAATATATGATTCTAACACAGAGATCCATGTGACCCACACCATACACCTTCTCCCAGCTCAGTATATTGCTCTTTATCATTAACCTTTTGCATACAGTTCTTCAGCCAGTTTTCTTTTTACTTGACAGTGCTCCTGTGTGGATTAATTTTGAGAGATTTCATGGGCGATTGTTAAATGCTTTGCTAAAATCCAATCAGAGTATATTTGGTTTACTGTTTATCTACTAATCCCTGTAATTCTATCAAGTAATCAAATTTACGTGGCATGATTTTATTTTTATTAACATGCAGTGTGCTGCTTACTGCTCACTGTTCTATTATCTTTTGCATGTGTAACCATTTTTTCCCCTCAGTATTTTTCCCATTATCTTTCTCGGGAAGGAAGTGAGATTTTGGAGTGGAATTACCAAGATCACTTTCTTTTCCTTTTATTAAAGGTTATCTATTATTTAACATTAGTAAAAGGAAATGTTTTATGTAAATCTTTCCTCTGCTTAATTTGTCTTCACATTAATGTAAAACATTTGATACCAATAATTGAACAAAGCCAGGGATTGTCCTTTTCTATCTATTGTTTCTGTGTAGTATTGGTTATACAGAAGCAGAAGAGGAAAGTCACTGGAGACTGTATTTAGAGGAAAAAATATCTGCTCCTTTTGCAGGAGGCATAGGCATCAAGATCCAGCATTATTAAAGGATTTATATACACAAAGTCCTGTACTGCATGTTAAAACATGGCAAAGCTTAATAGTCTAGGTTTATTATAATTCCAATCAACAGATTATATTTAAGGGTACTTTTAGCTGTTGGCTCCAATGAATAGTTGGAGTATATCACAAAAAAGGTATACAAAAGTAAAGGAAAAGAGAAAATAAGGAGCGAACACAAATTTATGTAATATGTTAGAGTGAAGGTGTTTGAAATCCAGTGTAATCAATAGAAAGACACCTGTCGACTTCATTGGGAGTTGGATCTGGCCCACAGTGAACAAGACTTCAGTTATCCTTTGTTCTTTAAGCTTTGAAAGAAATTGCAAGTCAGAATTGACTTCCTAAAACAAATATGGGTATGTCTACACTGCAATTAGACACCTGTGACTGGGCTGTGCCAGCTGACTTGGGCTAAGGGGCTGTTTAACTGAACTGTAGACATTCAGACTCTGGGACCCTCCCGCCATACAGGGTCCCAGAGCCCAGGCTCCAACCCAAACCTGAACAGCCCCTTAGCCCAAGCCCCACAAGCCTGAGTCAACTGGCACAGGCCAGCCACGGGTTTTTAATTGCAGTGTAGACATACCCTATGTTTCTTCAGAGCTTTACAAGTAACTGCAGTGAAGCCATGATGCCTTCAATAGCAATTTTATTTTATCTTATTTTTTTACCATCAGTAGTAAGACTCAAATCTGGAAATAGCAGAATCTGCACCCACCAATCATAATTGTGATTTGTATTGTGATAGCCCAATGGGGACTAGAGTACCTATGTGCTAGGTGCTGTACAAACATAGAACAAAAACAGTCCCTGCCCCCAGGGCTTAGTATTCAGTCCTCCCCTCTGTGCTGTCACTGTCCTTCTTTTTAAAATGAGGACAGCATCATAGTGCATATTGAACTTGAATCATGTGCTTAGTTTCCATTGATTTCAGTGAGACCTGAGAACATGCTTAAGTGCTATCTTGAATAGGGATGCTTTCCTGGATAAGGGCCTTAAACCTTATTTCTAGTGTTCTATTATGAAACACAGCAAACTTCTTTGAAGGGTTTTCCCTCTTGTATATACATAAAAACAGAAGGATAATATCAGGCTAAAGATGTTCTAGGCATAATTCCATTCTTTTACACGTGTAGCAAAATATGTTAAAATGCCTTATTACCATTGTGTGCATCGCTGCCAGATTCTTTGGCCCACTGCATGTGCTCCATGTTGCTATGGTAACACAAATCACATTTAAACCTTGCTTAATTGGCCAGTGGAGGACAGAGTAGGGCAATCCTCTGGTGGCACAGAGCCAGCTCTGTCTCAAGCCTCTGTGAACAGTTAGTGCATGGCAAGCTGAGGTGTAACTCTACCTCACACTAATATGCCATGCACAAACTGTCCACGTGGACCTTGCTGCCATGCACTAAAGTTCTATAATGCCCTTTGGTCTACTCTCATTATAAAGTGTGTAGATTAAAGTGTACTAAGGAAATTTTAGTCATGTCAGCAGGGTCCACACAGACAGTTAGTGCATGGCAAGGTAGATTTACATCCCAGCTTGCCACAAATTAACCGTTTGTATAGACAAGCCCTGTGTATGTGCTATGGCAGGTGTGCTCCTACATCTACCTAACCCCACGGGCAGCCAGCAGAAGGCAGAGCAGACTGCCACCTCTGTGGATAGGGCTGGCACTTGCCAGCTCCAGGACCAAGAGGCCACTATGGTGGCTTCGTGCCACCTGTGCCCTCTCCAGACTTGTGCCAAATTTCTCTTCCCGAGCCCAGAGGATCTGGATTTCAAATCTGTTTCCTAGCCTTTCAGGAGAACTTAGTTGAAACTTTCATACATCTTATATGGAATTCATATTAAAACCATATTGCTATAAATTAATGAGATGGTTCCTGCCAAACAGAAATGAGGTATTTAAGAAAGAACAGCAGTTAAAGAGAAAAAAGCTTGATTGTAATGTACCCATGTGCAAATACTGCTTGTTAGTAAATGTTAATTGTATTGTTACCTGCCTTTTAGCAGTAACTGAAAACGCATTCGAAAGAATTAGGCATTATTAGGAACAAGTGCACAAAAAAGTACTATTTGGAAGAAAACCAAGACTCTAGTTGCAATTCATAAATATAACAGGTTTGTTTCTGCTCTGAAGTAGAACAAACCTATTTATTCATTTTATATGGTGAGACTTTTCTCAGAAATAATGATCAAATATGTCTGCTTTACTTCCTTGCTAAGCAATTGTTTGGGAATTTATTTTGTTTTTAGCCTGAAGAAAGAATAGCTGAACCTGTAGGAGCACCTCCAACGGTGTCAGCTCAATCAGAAGAAATGGATTTCTCAGGACATCATATATTAGATGAAACAACTGAACCACCTACAATCAAAGAACAAGGCACTATATGCTACCCTTTTTTATTTCTATGCTCTTCAGGGCCGGGCCTATATTTTCTCTGTATGGAAAGCATGTGGCACATTTTAGGTGCTACTTGAAATATACTCTGTTTATTATGATGGGCGTCTCTTCAGTACTGAACGTGTTGAGCCTTCTGCAGGGTAAAATACATTTCCCAAACAGTTGCACTTTGAATTTTTCAAGCTGGTCAATTGTAACAGTGGTCATAGGTAGAGACTGCAACCGCTCTTGAGCCCCTTTTTGCTAACTGTCGGGCCCACAGATCATTTAACCACACCTTGGGCAAAAAAGATCCATAGTTCTTAGATGTACAAAGAGCAGGCGTACCCCCATCAACAAAGATGAGTCCCAATCATAGCTGCATTTAAATAAACTGTAGTTTATTTGAGAGGAAAAACAGATAAAACAAAGAATTAAAATAAATTCTTGGTCTGTATAAATCTCAGTGAACAGTAATGCAAGCCAGCAGACACGCATACCCACCAGTTCTGGCGTCTCACAGTTGTGTACCTGGTCAACTGTGCAGTATTATATGAAGGAAGGATTTTTACTTCTCTAACTTCTGCTTAGATCAGCTGATGCCTGGGATCATGAAGTGTCATTACCCCATTTTAGAATGTATAAATATAAATGTTATTGGCTCTAAAATTATCCAGCTCCTTTTAAAAATTTAGCTCCAGTATTTAATTCTGTGATCTCTTATGGTAATGAATTCTGCATACTTAACACCACTGTTATCCATCACAGTACTGTCTGAGTACCACACAGACAAATGTATCTTTGTCACACCCTGTGAGGTAGGGGAGTATTATCCCCAGTTTACAGTGGAGAAACAGGCACAGAGAGATTAAGGACCAGATTCTCAAAGGTCTTTAGGCACCTAAAGGTACAGAGAAGTGCCTAGTGGGATTTTCAGAAGTGCTTAGACACCTAAACATACATTGATTTCAGTGGGAGTTAATTGTCTAGGCACTTTTGAAAATCAAACTTTGTCCCTATCTGCATCTTTAGGGACCTAAATACCTTTAAAAATCTGTCCCGAAGTGACCTGGTTAAGGTCAAACAAGAAGTCTGTGACAGAGCCAAGAATTGAACCCAGACCTCTTGAGCTCCAGCCTACTGTCTTAGCAACAGGGTCACTTAACTGTCATTCATTGGATGGTCATGGTGATGAAAAGTGAGAAACTGGGAGGGGTACAAAATCTAAAATGTGAGGCACCATTTTCCCGATGTGTATAGAGTACTTGATCCTATGTAGCGCAGGCATGGAACATTTTATGTGTAAGTGCCAAAGCACAAAGTGCTAAGCAGGGCACGAAGCACAGAGGAACCCAGTTCTCCAATAGTGAGAAAATTGCAGCACACAAACACATTACTAGAGCAGGGGTCAGCAATAGGAGTAAGGCCAAAGAGGATACTGCATAACTAATTACCTCACTCTTAAGCCAACGGCTCCTCAAACAAACCTTGCAGGGCACATCCCTCATTTTTAAATCTGCACAGTTGAAAGTTAGGCAGTGGGACGGCAAAGGGTTGAAGCAAGAAGATCATCCAATGCACTCTCCTTATCTCACCCATTCCTACAGTATATCCTCTCTTTTGTAGCTATCGTCTCTCTTTTTGCACTTTAAAAAAAAAAATTCCCCTGACCATCTTTCAAAGTTTTTGAAATAACTAAATGGTTTTATTTAATTCCATCCTTCTCTATTACAGAAAGATTTTATTTTTGCCTTGAGTTTTGGGGGTTTCTCTTCTTCTTTCGCAGTTTCATCTTCTGTTTGTGTATTTTTGTCAAATACCAATTATTTTCTTTCTTTTGCCTTACTGTATGTTTGCTCTCTTCCCTGATAAATGTCTTCTAGTGTGTTTTCTCTTATTTTATTTTATTTTATTTTATTTAAGGTTCAACAAATGCTGGAAATCAACATGAAAGTGACACCACTACAGTAGCCCAGGAAATTCTAAAACCAGAAGCTGGTTCTGGTGCTATTGTTTTGCAAGGAGTGAGCAGAGAAAAGGTTAGTATAGCTGGCTTACTATGTAGCTCCTCATTGTGGCTCTGATTCAGGAAAGCACTTACGCATATAATTAAATGCTTTCCTGAATTAGTGCCTTTATCCTTTCCAGCTTACTAATAACGTTTATGGTGATCAGTTATTTGTATACTTAAGCAAGTATGGCTTCTCATGGCAACATCGTATCCAAACCCACTTGAACTGTTGGTTTCAGAGTAGCAGTCATGTTCGTCTGTATTCGCAAAAAGAAAAGGAGTACTTGTGGCACCTTAGAGACTAACAAATTTATTTGAGCATACACTTAAGCATAAGCTTTCGTGAGCTCTTTCCAGTTCAGACTGAGCCATAGTCAGAGCAAATCTGTACTTTTGATGTGGACTACTTTTACTTTATTTAAAGAAGCAATGAAGAAGGAAAAGAACCACTATAGATCCTCAAAGTGAGAGCCTGGAGTTTGTTGTTCATTTTATAACAGGCATCTTGAACTAACTTGTAGAGACAGCCTTGCAGACTAGGGGGCTAGTTTATTCTTAAAGTAAAGCCCCTGGTGCATGTTATGTAATTTTAAATCTGTTTGGTATGCTACACAACATGCAGCAGGTCTCCTTCTTTATCAGATGGATAGAGCAGTTGAGCCCAAACTCCTTGAATTTTGGAGCAGTTCAGTTCTGAAATTTGTATCTGTGGCTCATCTCTAGAACTGAATAAACAATACCACCCTCCCTCAAAATTTGAAGGGCTGATCCTACAGTCTTTACCCAGAATTCATTGGGAGTTTTGCCTGAGTAATGGCAGCTGGGCATGGCCCTGAGTACTTTGATAAAAAAGCACACAGTGTTAGAACATAAGAAAAGCCTTCAGACCAGTGGTACAACTAACCCAGTATCCTGTCTTCCAACAGTGGCCAATGCCACATACTTCAGACAGAATGAACAGAACAGTGCAATTATTGAGGGATCTATCCCCTGTGATCCACTCTCAGCTTCTGGCAATCAGAGGCAAGGGACTCCCAGAGCATGGGGTTGCATCCCTGACCATTTTGGCTAATAGCCCTTAGTGGATCTGTCCTCCATGAATTTATCTAAATCTTTTTTGAACCCAGTTATAGTTTTGGCCTTCACAATGTCCCCCGGCAATGAGTTCCACAGGTTTGACTGTGTGTTGCGCGCAGAGTACTTTCTTTTGTTCGTTTTGAACCTGCTGTCTATTAATTTCATTGGATGACACCTGGTGCTTGTGTTATGTGAAGGAGTAAATAACACTTCCATATTCACTTTCTCCACGACCTTTGTGATTTTATAGACCTCTATCAGATCCCCCCTTAGTTGTGTCTTTTCCAAATTGAAGAGTCAGTCTTTTTAATCTTTCCTCGTGTGGGAGCTGTTCCATACCCTTAATCATTTTTGTTGCCCTTCTCTGTACCTTTTCCAATTCTAATATATCTTTTTTTGTGATGTGGCAACCAGAACTGCACATAGTATTGAAAGTGTGGGCATACATGGATTTAAATAGAGGAAATATATTTACTGTCTTATTATCTGTCCCTTTCCTAATGGTTCCTAATATTCTGTTAGTTTTTTAGACTGCTGCTGCACACTGAGCGGATGTTTTCAGAGAACTATCCACAATCACTCCAAGATCTTTCTTGAGTGGTAACAGCTAATTTAGACCCCATCATTTTGTATGTATAGTTGGGATTACGTTTTCCAAAGTGCATTAATTTGCATTTATTAACATGGAATTTCATCTGCCATTTTGTTGCTCAGATCCCCTTGGATTTTGTGAGATCCCCTTGGATTTACCTATCTTGAGTAACTTTGTATCTGCAAATTTTCCCACCTCACTATTTACCCCTTTTTTGAGATCATTTATGAATATGTTGAACAGTACTGGTCCCACTCCACACCATAGAATCATAGAAGATTAGGGTTTGAGGAGACCTCAGGAGGTCATGTCGTCAACCCCTTGCTCAAAGCAGGACCAACGCCAACTAAATCATCCCAGCCAGGGCTTTGTCAAGCTGGACCTTAAAAACCTCTAAGGATGAAGATTCCGCCACCTCCCTAGGTAACCCATTCCAGTGCTTCATAGAATCATAGAACTGGAAGGGACCTCGAGAGGTCATCTCGTCCAGTCCCCTGCACTCAAGGCAGAACTAAGTATTATCTAGACCATCCCTGACAGGTGTTTGTCTAACCGTCTCTTAAAAATCCCCAAGGATGGAGATTCCACAACCTCCCAAGGCAATTTATTCCAGTGCTTAACCACTCTGACTGTTAGGTTTCAGAGTAACAGCCGTGTTAGTCTGTATTCGCAAAAAAAAAGGAGTACTTGTGGCACCTTAGAGACTAACCAATTTATTTGAGCATGAGCTTTCGTGAGCTACAGCTCACTTCATCGGATGCATACCGTGGAAACTGCAGAAGACATTATATACACACAGAGACCATGAAACAATACCTCCTCCCACCCCACTGTCCTGCTGGTAATAGCTTATCTAAAGTGATCATCAAGTTGGGCCATTTCCAGCACAAATCCAGGTTTTCTCACCCTTATGCATCCGATGAAGTGAGCTGTAGCTCACGAAAGCTCATGCTCAAATAAATTGGTTAGTCTCTAAGGTGCCACAAGTACTCCTTTTTTTTTTCTGACTGTTAGGAAGTTTTTCCTAATGTCCAACTTAAACTGCCCTTGCTGCAATTTAAATCCATTGCTTCTTGTCCTATCCTCACAGGTTAACAAGAACATTTTTTCTCCCTCCTCCTTGTAACAACCTTTTATGTACTTGAAAACTGTTATCATGTCCCCTCTCAGTCTTCTCTTCTCCAGACTAAACAAACCCAATTTTTTCAATCTTCCGTCATAGGTCATGTTTTCTAGACCTTTAATCATTTTTGTCGCTCTTCTCTGGACTTTCTCCAATTTGTCCACATCTTTCCTGAAATGTGTCACCCAGAACTGGACACAACATTCCAGTTGAGGCCTAATCAGCGTGGAGTAGAATGGAGGAATTACTTCTTGTGTCTTGCTTACAATACTCCTGCTAATACATCCTAGAATGATGTTCACTTTTTTTGCAACAGCATTACACTCTTGACTCATATTTAGCTTGTGATCCACTGTGACCCCTGGATCCCTTTCTGCAGTACTCCTTCCTAGGCAGTCATTTCCCATTTTGTACGTGGGCAACTGATTGTTCCTTCCTAAGTGGAGTACTTTGAATTTGTCCTTATTGAATTTCATCATATTTACTTCAGACCATTTCTCCAGTTTGTCCAGATCATTTTGAATTTTAATCCTATCCTCCAAAGCACTTGCAACCCCTCCCAGCTTGGTATTGTCCACAAACTTTATAAGTGTACTCTCTATGCCATTATCTAAATATCTTGATGAAGATATTGAACAGAACCAAACCCAGAACCGATCCCTGTGGGACCCCACTCGTTATGTCCTTCCAGCATGACTGTGAACCACTGATAACTACTCTCTTGGAATGATTTTACAACCAGTTATGCACCCACCTTATAGTAGCTCCATCTAGGTTATATTTCCCTAGTTTGTTTATGAGAAGACAGTATCAAAAGCCTTACTAAAGTCAAGATATACCACATCTACCACATGTACACCCCATCCACAAGGCTTTTTACCCTGTCAAAGAAAGCTATCAGGTTGGTTTGACACAAAATAGTTTTTCCTAATATCCAATTAAGACCTCCCCCACTGCAACTTGAGACCATTGCTCCTTGTTCTGTCATCTGCCACCACTGAGAACAGCCTTGCTCCATCCTCTTTTGACCCCCCCACCCCTTCAGGTAGTTGAAGGCTGCTATCAAATCCCCCGCTCACCCTTCTCTTCAGCAGACTTAATAAGCCCAGTTCCCTCAATCTCTCCTCATAAATCATGTGTCCCAGCCCTAATCGTTTTCATTGCCCTCAGCTGGACTCTCTGCAATTTGTCCATATCCTTTCTGTAGTGGGGGCCCTGAAACTGGACACAATACTCTGCGTGTGGCCTCACCAGTGCAGATCCCTGCAGGACACCACTATTTACCTCTTTTCATTCTGAAAACTGACCATTTATTCCTACCCTATCTTTTAACTAGTTACTAATCCATGAGAGGACCTTCCGTCTTATCCCATGACTGCTTACTTTGCTTAAGAACCTTGTCAAAGGCTTTCTGAAAGTCCAAATAAATGATATCCACTGGATCAGACTTTGTGCACTTATTTGTTGACCCCCTCAAACAATTCTAATACATTGTGAGGCATGATTTTCCTTTACAAAAGCTGCATTGACTCTTCCCTACAAATTGAATTCATCTATGTGTCTGCAAATTCTGTTCTTTACTATAGTTTTAAACCAATTTGCCTGGTATTGAAGTTAGGCTTACCAGTTTATAATTGCCAAGATAGCCTCAGGAGTCTCTCTTAAAAATTGGCATCACATTAAGCTATCTTCCAGTCAATGTTCCCTCTAATTTTTGACAGGCCATGTGTGCAAAAAATTTCTTCTGTGCAAATTTTTGAAGCAGAGTTCAAATTTGTGTGCCATGAGGCAAATGCGCCCAAGCGAGTAAAATGCTTATACATTTAAAAAGTTTTAATTTGCAATTTGTGTCAATTTATATGGGTGTTCAGATAGAGACATCATAAGTAAAAAAAAAAAAAAAGAAAGAAAAGAAAAACAAAAGTTTGTGTTTTAAATTTAAAATTTTCCTAAAAAATATCAATAAATGATTATCAGCCAAGAATAAGAAATGTAATTACAAATGCATTTTAATTTCCTTATTGGTCAAAATATCAAAGACTGCTAAACTAACTTTACTGTTTTTCCCTGTGATCTTTTTCATTTGCCCATTCAATATAAACTCTGTCCAGATCTATCTGTCGTCCGTCCAGCTGGTAACTCTTAATACACATCAGCATGTCCAAATGATCTACTTGTAAATGATTATGTAGTTTGTTTTTTAGAGTGTTCATTAAGCTAAAGCCACACTCACAGTCTGCACTTGATGCTAGGAATGTTCCTCCAATATCCATCAACTTTGCAAGATCCTGAAACTGTTCATTCTGGTGAGCAAATGTCACCATATCTGGGAAACTTAAAACCAATTGGCTTTTGATTCTTTTGGCTACTGCAAACTTGAAGTCATTGTACTGACTGACTACAACAATCTCTTCAGCAAGAAAGTCTTTATATTTTGAACATAGGGATTTGACCTGATGAGTTCCAAAATTGAAGTCACACTTAACTATTGCTGCACAATCAAAAGCGGACCGCTCCTGAACTTCATCCTGTGGAAACCTGTCTGCCAAATGTGCACATAAGATGTTTATGAAAGTTATTATGGAACTGGTATCAATTTCATTATTTTCTTGAGAGCTCATATCTAAGAGAGCCTTAACTTTGTCACTCCATAAGACTGAATCTCCAAGGTACTGTCTTCTGACCTTGTTCAGTTTACCTCTGGCAAGGTGAAATGCTTCAAGAGGTGTAAGGCCCTGTTTCTGGAGCAGTGTGCCAGCTCTGACAAAACATCGTTCAAAACTTCTAATGTTATTTGGTATTCCATGGTATTCAGCTTCTTGTGGCAGTATTTAGAAACTGGATCAGTATCTTTGTCTTGCTCAGAATATTCCAGAAGAGGATTATAGTTGCAAATAATTGCTCGAAGTGCAAAGATAACCAGCACGCTTCATTGAGTGGCCTGAAAGCCACTGACTAGCATTCAGAAGCATCCACTATTTCCTGAAATTTGCATTTTCTCCTGGATGACCGACAGAACACCGTGTAGGCAGTTCTCATTAAGGTTTCGATAACTCTTATCAGCTTGACCTCTTTCCATGCATCGGAAATCCCCAAGTCTTCCCAGTGTGCAATGCAATGTTGCTTGACTAAGTGTGGAATATCACATTTCAGCTGAGCCACCACGCCATTGAGTTTGTCCAACATCACGGAGGCACCATCAGATTGTGTACATCACCATTTTCAATCTATCATTTTCGTTAGATCAAGTTGGTGTTTTTTGTAAACGCTATTGAAACAGCATCACATTCTTGCAATCGTAATAGTCCACCAAACAAAGTTTTATAGTCTGCAGAATTTATGGATCTATATTTAAAGTAGAGCATCAAGTATCTGTTAATGGATATATCAGTGCTTTCATTAACAGCTAGAGTATGAAACATTGCCAATGCTATTTCATGCATGAGGTCATTTTGGACAATGCAGTTGATAATTTCAAGAAATTCAAAAGCATAATTTTTACTTCTCCAGCTCGCTGGTATGCGCACATACTTTTCCATATGGTCATTAATATCCTGAACAGAAAGCACTGAGCTGTTCATTTTAATAGCCAAGAACACATTGTCAATAAGTACCTTGATGTCTTCTGTGTTTCAGCGCTTGCATTCAAGATTAATTTGCCTCCTCTGCTTTTCAACTGGACTTTCAAGAATCATGCTAAACAATCCGCTCCGTAAGGAAGGGTTTTTGTTTCTAAGCCTTGTTACACCATCTATATGAGGCTTATTTGACAGATGATGCTTTAAGAAATCCAACTTCCATACATAATTCCACATTCTTCCTGTTGAAAATTCTCCCGGATCTCTGGCATCTCGACAATATACACAAACCACTCCGTTGTCCTCATCATATGTGAATATTTCATGAAGTTTAACAGGCATTACACTATGTGACTTTGGTGTGACTCTCTATAGTCTCATCCAGATTTAAATGAAGTCGCTGTTCTTTTATGCTTTAGACCTCTAGACAGTGACATTTTGGGATTGATTTTTTTACCAGATTGGTTTATTTAAAATTAATACTTTTATTATATGGCTACTATTTCAACAGCATGACTCGACAAAAGGGCAAACGGGAGATCATTCAGATCATGATACTGGAAGTTTGTGCATAGCTCCGATCACGTCCATGTATCTGTGGCAAAAAAATGCCAGAAAATGGTAAAACATCACGAGTAAATGTATAAAATCCAATGCCTTTGAAAGATTTCAGTCACGAAAACAACACTTACCTTTGTTCATTTCTGGGAAATCTTTGCGGTTCCTTAGCAACTACAGCCAGGCATTTTGGTTTATTCTCACGTACTTGAGTTTGTACACAGCCAAATGAACAGACCACAAGGAGATGTGTGGGTCCCCCCTCCCGACCGTCCCAACGTGATCAACTTTCCAAGTTCGAAATGCTGGCGGGGAGGGTATGATTCATTGCCCTCCTTTCCTTTCCCCCCTTGCCAGCTAGTAGAATCTGGCTGTGTTGATAGATGGCGGGCAAACAATGTCAAAACTCGCCTGTAAATAGGGTGACCGGATCGCAAGAGTGAAATATCAGGACATATTGGGTGAGTGGGGGCGGGGAGAGAAGAGAGCCACACAGCTCCCCTGCCCTGCACCCCCTGAACCCACTATGCCCACAACCCTCCCACATTTGACACAAATGCACAGTGCTGTGCACACCACCACCCCTGCCCAAAGCCCCCCCGCCCACAGCCCCACCACAGCTGCTCAGCATCCCACACAGAACACCCCCACTCGCTAGTTTCCCAATACACACAGATTTCTCCTCCCTCCCTCCCTCCCTCCCTCCCAGTGCCCTTCCCCACAGCCCCTCCACCACAACTAAACAATGCCCCACACAGACCCCACTGCCCAGCGCCCTGACACACACACATCTCCCCCACTGCCCAGCACCCCCCAACAGGCCCCCACTGCCTAGCACCCCAAAACACACAAACCTCCCCCACTGCCCAGCGCCCTCCTCATCCTCACAGCCCAGCACCTCCCCCGCCCCCTACACACCTCCCAGACACTCACCATCACACCCTGCCCGCTTCCCTGGCCGCACTCACCAGCCCTGCTGGAAGGTCTCTGGCTCCTAGGGTCACAGCGGCAGGGGGAAGGGGATCGCCGCTCTCCATGTGCTGTGCCCGCCACAAGTGCAAGCTCCGTAGCTCCCATTGGCCAGGAAAAGCGCCAGTGGGCGCTACCGGAGCCGCGGAGCAGGGCTTGCAGGCGCCGGCAGCACGCGGAGACCATAAGAGCCAGCAGATCCCTCTGGCTCTTAGGGTTGGATCTGGTCGGGTCGGAGGCACAAGGCTATTTTGCGCCCTAGGCGAAACTTGCACCTTGCACCCTCCCCCTCATCCCCCCAGATCAGGGGGCAATCTGGGCTCAGCTGCGTCCTCTGCAGCCCCCCCACCCCTACGGGACAGGGGCACGGAGCCCTCGCATGTCACCGCCCCCTACCCCAGCGGGACACGGGCACGGAGCCCTTGCATGCCGCCAGCCTCCCGCCCCCCCAAGGGACATTGGCACAGAGCCCTCACACACCACCCCCCCCCCAAGCGGGACATGGGCACAGAGTCCTCGCGCCCCTCCAGCGGAACACGGGCCCAGAGCCCTCGCATGCCCCCCTCAGCCGCCACCCCGTCCTGAGCGCTTTTAGAGTGGTCAAAGGGCATCCTGACGGATGTGGGGTCGGGACGCGAGACAAATGTGTGCACGGTGTTTCCCCGTGTGCGCAGGGTTTAGAATCTGTGTGCGTGTGCACACACGCACGCAGCTTAGAGGGAACAGTGCTTCCAATCATTTGTACAGAGGCTGATTTAAACAATAAGTTACATAGCACAGTTAGGAGCTCTGCAATTTCATATCTGAGTTTGTTCAGAACTCTTTGATTAATACCATCTGATCCTGGTAACTTATTACTGTTTAATTTATCAATTTGTTCTGAAACCTCCTCTACTGACACCTCAGTCTGGGACAGTTCCTCAGATTTGTCACCTAAAAAGAATGGGTCAGGTGTAGGAATCTTCTTCATCCTCTTCAGTGAAGACCAATGCAAAGAATTCATTTAACTTCTCTGCAACGGCCTTATCGTCCTTGAGTGCTCCTTTAGCACTTTGTTCATCCGTGATTGTTTGGCAGGCTTCTTGCTTTCCATGTACTTACACATTTTTTTGCTGTTAGTTTTTGAGTCTTTTGCAAGTTGCTCTTCAAATTCTTTTTTGACCTGACTAATTATACTTTTACACTTGACTTGCCAACGTTTATGCTCCTTTCTATTTTCCTCAGTAGGATTTGACTTCCAATTTTTAAATGATGCCTTTTTACCTCTATCCCCACTCCATTCACTTTGTTGTTTAGCCATTGTGGCACTTTTTTGGTCTTCTTACTATGTTTTTTAATTTGGAGTATACATTTAATTTGAGCCTCTCTTATAGTGTTTATAGTGAGATGCTTTAGAAAATTTAATGGCAAATTGGGGACCAGAAATATCTGTAAATTCCTTGAATGCTGTGTTGTAGTTCTGTTGGTCCCAGGATATTATAGAGACAAGGTGGGTGAGGTAATATCTTTTATTGACCCAACAATTTCCCAGCCCTGAAGCAGAGCTCTGTGTAAACTCAAAGCTTCTTTCTCACCAACATAAGTTGGTCCAATAAAAGATATTACCTCACCCACCTTGTCTCTGTAAATCCCTTGTAAAGCATTGGGAATAATCACACAATCAATCAGTCATAACAACTGGCAAAAAGAATCCCTTTTTGGGCAGAAACTTTCAGGGCTGGATTGCACCGGACCCCGCAGAGGAAGATAAGGGGGAATAGAGTACAAGGATCCTTCCTCTCACCTCTTTGTGGCTCAGGTAAGGCCAGGAACAATGACAGCCCTGACAATCCCCTGAACACAAGGACTGCTCCAGCCTAAAACCGCTGCCAATGCTAGCTTCCCCAAAGGAGACAGGGCCTTGACTACGTGTGGCAGAGCTGATCCCTCATGATGGGGAGGAATGAACATATTACACTCAGTCTTGGACTGTGGCAGCTGTTGTGCTCACACAAGGCCTTGTGCCTGCTTGATTTGTATGCAATTATGTTGCTTCAAATATCATGTAAACCTGGAAATCAAATTGGTGCTCTTAGCCTAAAATGCCATGAATCAGAAGGATATTTCATCCTCTAGTTGACCCGTGTAGCTGGTTAACTGCAAGTCC
Organism: Caretta caretta; assembly: GCF_965140235.1. Taxonomy (NCBI): domain Eukaryota; kingdom Metazoa; phylum Chordata; order Testudines; family Cheloniidae; genus Caretta; species Caretta caretta. The sequence continues at coordinate 157,232,243 of NC_134207.1, read as the reverse complement.
TCTTCAACATACTGCCAAATATTCACATATCCTTAGTAGCTTTATTAATCACCAAACCCTTACCCATGAGATTAATATTGTTCCTTTCCTTGTACTTATCTTTGTAGCTCCAACTTTAAGTTCTCCGCTTCATTCTTACTTTGCTCTGTCATGATTTGAAATTGCAGTACATCAGTGCTGATCTCAGCTGCCAGCAAAACATGCAGAGTGGAAGTTTAATCTTGAAGTTGTGTGTTTCAATTGGACATTTACCATTGCTAAGGCTAAGATTTTGTCATGGTTATTTTTAGTAAAAGTCACGCACAGGTCACGGACAATAAACAAAAGTTCTCAGATGCCGTGTCCTCTCTGTGACGCCCCCAGCCGCTTGCCCAAGGCATTCCCCTTCCCCCACATGAGGCTGTCGCCCGTTGCTGGAACCTTGCAGGGGGCCCCCTGTTGCAGGAACCCTGCCAGGGCCCCGCTGGCTGCCAGCTCCAGAGTCCTGCCCTCCCTGGGGCTGAAGCAGAGAATGTCACAGAGGTCTCTGGAGGTCATGGATTCTGTGACTTCCATGACTCCCATGACATAAACGTAGCCTTAACCATTGCCTTTTATGCTTTTACATGCTCTTCATGTCAGTCCTAGTGCTTGTTGTGACCGATTATAATGAATGGTGAAAGAGGAGCTTGACGATAGGCAATGCAAGCCGGATACATGGATTTACATAAAATTTAGAATTTATTTAAGAATTTACAAATATAATTCCTCCAAAACTTTCACTTCCTATGACTCAAACAGTATATACAACTTCTAATTCATAGACTTTAGGACCAGAAGGGATAATTGTGTCTGACCTCTTGCATAACACTAGCCATAGAACCTCACACATAATCTCTGCAGCAAGTCCATAATGTCTAGAATATCTTTTAAAAATATATATCCTTTCTTGATTTGAAAAAATGTGATGAAGCTTCTTAAGCCTCTCACTGTAATGCATCTTTGCCAGACTGCAGGTAATTCTTGTAGCCTTTGTTTACTCTTTCCAATTTTTAAACATCCTTTTTTATGTGTGAACACCAGAACTGGACCCAGGATTCCAGTAATGGTCTCACTAATGCTGCATACAAAGGTAATGCCATCTCCCTACTTCTAATGATATTCCCCTGCTTATAGATCCAAGGATTGTGTTCACCCTTTTAGCTACAGGATCACACTGGAAGCTCATGTTCATCTTTTATATACCATCCCTGCCTAAGTCCTTGCCAGGACACACTCCCTCATCCTATAAAAGTGACCTACGTTTTTAGTTCCTAGATGTATAACCTTCAATTTGGCTGTTTTAGAACACATGATGTTCCAATAAGCCTACCTTACCAAGCCATCCAGGTCAGTCTGTATAACTGATCTGTCTCCACTGTTATTTACCACTCCACCATTTTTTGTGTTACCTGCAAATGTAACTAGTAGTGAGATATATTTTCTTCTAGAGCAGTGAGAAAGATATTGAACAGCACTGGGCTGAGAACAGATCCCTGCAGGATCCAGAAGGGCCTTCCTTGGATGGCAATTCCATATTTACAATTATGTTTTGCAGTCTATCAGTTAAACAGTTTTTAATTGATTTAATGTGGGCTACATTGGGTTTTATGAAGGTCATGTGGGACTAAGTCAAAAGCCTTACAGAAATCTAAGTAGCTTATGTCAATGCACTTACAGTTACCAACAAACTTGTAATCTCATTCAAAAACAAAGTAAAGTTTGTCCAAGAGGATTTATTTTCCATAAAATCATGTTGATTGGTATTAATTATGCTACCATCTTTTAATCCTTTACTGATTACATCCCCTATCAGCATTTCCATGGTTTTGTCCAGGAGTTATGTCAGGCTAATCTGTCTGTAGTTTCCTGAGTCTTCCCATTTACCCTTTTAAAATATTGGCATGGCATTAGCTCTTTTCTAGTCCTGTGGTACATCCTTAGTCTTCCAAGATCTGTTAAAAATCAGTGCTAATGGTTCAGAGAGTTGCTTGGCCAATTCTTTTAATACTCTTTGACATGACTTATCTGGTCTTATAGATTTTTAAAATTTTAACTAGTTGTTGTTTAACATCCTCCCTAGTTACTGAGAGAACAGAAAGATATGCTTACATCATCCTGCTTTTTTCCAAATACAGAACAAAAATAATTATTGAATACTTCTGCCTTGTCTATTGCATGATTGACAGTTTTACCATTCATCTGATTTTGGACCAATACCATTGGTAGGATTTAGTTTGTTTCTGATATGTGTAAAGAACTAGTTTTTATTTTCTGAGAGAGGGTGTTCTGGTGCTCTGTGGGGTATATACTTTAGGAGAGGATTCTATATTTTATACAACTCATTGTTTTGTGTGTGGTGTGATTAGGGGAGTGATACAAATGGAATATGAAAGATCATCTTGTCTTGTGGGGGACATTTTATTTTTCTGTGTGAGCTGCAGCATTTGGTTTGTGTGTGTGTGTTTTTGTTTGTTTGAATTCCATTCTGGCTCTCTTTTGGGAATCAAAAGGGCATCAAAGATTCCTGACACCTGGGAATCAGTTGGATTGCCTTAACCACCAATTGGCCGGAAAGACAGGGACTAATTGTCCTGGTTTAAGCCTCACCTGACCTCTAATGAAAGCAGAGTCTAGAGCCAATCAGGAACAGAGAGGGGCCAGATAATAGTTCTCCTGTCCGTGAAAGGGGGCAATTCAAATATTGGAAGCTATTGACTTCCTGCTTCTGGATGGTGGGGCTAAAACCTTGGAAGATTGTGGGCTAGAAAACCCCAGCTAGGGAACTGAATTCTGCCTTTGTTTGTTTTGTTTTGGTACATGTCCTCCCAGCTTAGGGGAGGACAAATAAAACTCTTATTCCACCTTTAAGAGGGAGATAGAGCATGCCTATGACTTTTTTTTTAAATAGAAGCTAGACCCACTGCTTGGGATGTTCTTTGATATTGTCCTTTACCCCGCTGGTCATTGATGCCTTTAGGCTCCCTTATCAATTGTCTGTATTTATTAACTGCTGATTTGTACTCATTACTATCAGCTTCCTACTTTTTTCCATATATGTGGTAATGACTGCTTTCACTTCACTTCACTTCCCTGGTTGATTTTTTTTTTTAACCAAAGAATCCTTATTTTATGACCGCTGAACTGTGTGTGGGGTGAGGCAAGGGTGTTGGATTTTTTTGGGGTGCCTAACAAAGCATTCTTAAATAACTGCCCATTATTATTAACATTTTTATGTTTAAATTCTCCTCCCACTCAGTTTTGTGTGGGAAACTGGCTTTTTTAAAGCACCAAGTGTATATGTTGCTGGTTGGGGACTATATTCTGTCTGCACATAACTGGTGAAATTAGGTCATGACCACTTGTACCCAGGCAATCATCCCATTTTAGTTGAATGATCAATTCATCTTGATTAGTCAGAACAAGGTTTAATACCCTGAGTTGGTTGTAATATATGTTTGTACAATGCCTAGCACAATGGGGCCCCAAACTGGTGTGAGGCCTGTAGATACAATGGCAATATGTTAAAATAACAGAAAGAAAATAATAAAACCTATTATTGTATATTTTACATTCTTAGGGTCAAAAAGGTGAGAGAGGCGAAAAAGGAGAGCAAGGGCCACGAGGGCCACCAGGACCACGAGGAAAGTCAGAACTAGAAGAAATGCAGACAGGGATTCAAGGACCCCCTGGGCCCCTAGGAAAACCTGGGCGAGACGGTGAACCTGTGAGTACTGCATCTCTGTTGAAGCCACACAAATCATCTAGAGAGACCAATATTCATTTATCACACACGGGTGAAGGGCTGATTCTCTACTGCCTTGCACCCTGTGTAGTCAAAGTGGGTGTCTAATCATACCACATCAAAATGGTAGTCCTTTGAACATGTGTCAATGGTTCTACAAGGTGCCTGACCATGGCGATTCCAGCCCAAAAGGTGTAAAACAGCACAACTGCTGAGGCATCAGCCAAGCTCCTCAAGGATGGCACTTGCATTTTGAGAAATGTTGGATGGACAGGTTGTGTAGCTCCCAAGAAGCATGGTTTATGTATCCCCTGTAGGCTGCAGCTTCTGGATACACAGAGTGTGTTATACTTCACGCTCTCCTTGATCACAAATACATGCCCCCAATTAAATACGTATACAAAATAGTGCACGTGGTAACACAATACAGATCCCAATTCTGTTTTGATATTTTGTCACAGCATGAAATGCTGGCCATTAAGATGCAGTTACTTGTTTTTATCCCCCTTCTTCTACTTTATACATGTTCTATGTACCTTTCTAAAATGGGTGTTTTCTTTTAGGGCATTTCTGGTAAAGATGGCTTGCCAGTAAGTACCTTTTCCATGCATATTTTAGTTCATTGAAGAGAGAGAAACCTAGCATGTCTTTGCCAGACTGACACTCAGCTAAGTTTGATCTTAAGCTATACAATGCTGTTTTGCAACCCTGTTCTCAGGAGGCAGCTTTGGTAAACTGCTGCACTACGTTATAACAAAAAGCAAGAAGACTGTAATGTTTCAAAGTGCATCACAGGCATTTGGTACAGACCCCTACCAGACAGGTGACCAGCCTTGACTGATCACGGGTCTGTTTCACATGTACATTACCATATTTCTAAAGTGATAGATTTCAGAAGTCCTGGAGTCTTTCTTCTGTTTTGTGAATACTGTTTAAGGTTGGCAAATAGCTTGAACTAACTCCTTCACCATGACTTATGGCTGTAAAGCTGTGTTTGTAACCATTATGTAAACAAAGGGATGCATTGCAGCCTTCAGTTTCCCAGCTGCTTCTCCCTTCAGTCCCTTTCTTCTAGGCCTTAATAAGGTGTCAGCCTATAGGATCTTGTGTAGCTAGTGATGAAGGGCTCACCTGCTGATTCACGCTGGCTGCCAGACCAGGTGGGCACTTTGTGCTCCAACCCAGGTTTATACAGGAGCTCTCTCAAGGGAGAGGGAACTAGAAGGAAGAAGAGAGGAGCCCTGCATAGACCAACCCTTTGAGAAGCCAAGCTCTGGCAGGAAGTTGTTTGCTGCTATGTAAGTTAGTACAAAGGAAACCCCAAGAAGAGGATATACTTGGACCCTTTTCAGTGTATGTACTGTGTTAAGAGCAAGGTGAGAACAACATCTGATTACCCGCCCTAAACTACTGCACTCACCCAACTCCCAGCTGCTTCCCCATCTCCTATTCCTAACCTCAGCTGGTACAATCCTTCCTCCACAGCTTCCATCTGCCTTCCCCACCCCCATTCCTCTATGTCCTCAACTCTGTCACATTAACTGACCCACACCACCTGCCCTCACTCCCTGGCTCCACCCTGCCCACAGCTACCACATACTCCTGATCACCACTGCTCCTCTGCCCATTTCCCACCTCTTCAATTGCCCTGTTGCTCCTCCCTCCCCTGACTCAAACCTGCCTCCCAGCTCCTGAAACCCACCCTGCCCACTCCCATATTACATTGTCCCAGTGCATTTTTCATCTGCTGTTGTTTGGTGTGATCTTCTTCCATGCTCAGGTGTTCCCCAATGGCTTCTCACCTGTGTCATTCTGTCAGCTTTCTCCCGTGCTCCCAGGTCTCTGACTTCTCTCCTAGCTGCCACATTCTATCCACTCTCCCAGAGTCAAGAGTCCCCCAACTCTCTTCTCAGCTGCTGTGACCCATGTGCCCTCTGCAATGCTCTAGTGTGATGCATCTTCCAGCTACACTACCTACATGACTTTTCTATTTTCCCACTCCCCACCCTCTTGCTGTATTTTCCCTACTTCCTCCCATCTGGGTGGGGATATCATCTACCTTATGCACCCCTGTCTCCTTCCAGAAATCTCCCACACAAATGGTAAAAACTTTGTCTGTTCCTGCCCTTTGTAAACACTCCTCGGGGAGGGTCACATTTTTATAATAGTCAATACAAATAATCCAGTGGTGAGGGAGTTAATTATTCAGCCCGACAGGCAAGCAAAATGCTTCATCTATCCACAAATCTCTGTTCATACTCCATGCTCAAAGAAATCGAGTTATTATTGCACAAGGTCAATTCATATTTCGGAGAAATGATTTCTCATTAGAAAAGCTGTACCAGCAGAAGAAGCTGACCTTTTCAGCTTTGCACTATGCTTTCTTGCTCTTAGCATTTTAACTGTAAGCAGAACACATTTTTTAAACAAAAGCCATGACAAAATGTTCTGTGGAAAATGCTTCAATTATATAAAGTAATTAAGAATTTTATTTCTGCGGGAGCAACACTTTAAACACTCTGCATGTTTGGATATGTTTTTCTTTTATAGTTCTCTGTAGTATAAAGAGTCGTATTTCCTCCTTTAGCAATCTTGTTGCAGCTTTACTTATGTTCTGAAACCATTTTTTCTGTGTGCAGTTAGGCCCCTATCGTGCTAATACTTTCACACACGCTCAACTATGCTACTATGATCAATCACATTGAAATCAATGTACCATTCGCAGTAGTGCAGGAAAGCCCATGTGCAAGTGTTTTCAGGGTTGGGGCCTGAATGCGTAAAAAGCATTTTGCCATAACTATTTAATCACCTGAGAAATCAGTATTAATCACAAAGGAAAAAATGAAATCCTGTGCGTACATTTGATTCTTACTGCATCTAGTTCACGGGTCTTTACAGTTAGCACAGTGCTATCATGGTTAGACTCTGACAGTGGATACGATTAACACACACCATTGTCCAGATTCCTTGGAGAAAAAGGTCACAAATAAACATAAATCTGAGCTTCATTTTCCTCTGGATTTTGTTCCAGAATCTTAGGTTAGCTGGCTAATTCATTGCACTTGATAGCCTTATCCTGCACCACTTAAAATCAATGGGAACTTTGTTATAGACTTCAATGAGCAAAGGCTCAAGCCTTATATGGAACACAGAATCTGCATATTGTACTGGGGGGAAAATACACCATGGGATAGGAGGGTTAGTTGGGGTTTGGGAGTTGACATTTATTAGAACCCTGAGGGTTAAAAGGAAACTTGAGGCCTAATACTGCAAGGTACTATTAGAATACTGCAAGGTACTACATAGTTTCCGTGAGACACTTAGCACCCATTGAACTCAATGGAAATTGAGGGTGCTCAGCATCTTGCAGGATGGGGCTCTAATGATTCCAGTAGGAGATGAGTGCAGTCAGCACCTCATGTTGAGGCATGATGTGTGGCACCTCGAATAGCAGCTTACAGCAGTATATTACTTAAGTATTTCCACAGGAAAATATCCAACTGTCCTCTTCCCTACTGCCCATTACCTTGGTGTGAAATTGAAACTGGTGACCTTCCAATGTCCATTTTGGAAATGAATAATTTAGATCAGGTGAAGACAAAATGTCAGCCTGGAATCTGCCTACTATTATCACATTGAGGAAATGCAGAATAAATAGAGAACTATTCCAAGAGTTCAGGTAATCCTCTACTGTCCTATAAAAGGTCTGCTAATATATTAATCAATCACAGATACATGGGAAAAATCAGATGAGAACTTTTCACACTCTAGCTTCCTTCCAAATCGACTATAGAAACTTTCCTATGGGCACTTTTTGGTTTTCTAAATATCCATCATTTATAGGAATGATATTTTAATGGAAAGAAAATATTGAATAAAAATGTCTTTTTAGGGTGAAAGAGGACTTCAGGGGTTGCCAGGTTTGAAGGGAGAGGACGGCCTTAAAGGAGAAAAGGTACGTGTCCTATCAGTGTTTAAGAACCAATTGGGTTAGCTACCATTCATCTTTTGCTTTTGTGTTAATTTGATATGTTCTGAAAAGAAATAAAATACAGAAAACAAGAAGAATTTTTTACACCCTTTTCCCCCGCCATGCATCTATTCAAAGGTAAGTCACAATAAAGCCCTAAGGATTTTGCCAGAAGATGTATAAATATAGCTTATATAAATAGTAAAGCTTTCACAGGAATATGTTAGAGTTGGAGAAGATAAATGTGTAACTCTTAGTAAAAGAAACAAGACACAGTTGGAAAAATTGCAGTGTTATGTGTGCAAGGCCCTTCCTTTTCAGGTTTTACTGATTTCTACCAAAAAAATTCCTGTTCTGTTACTAATTTTCACCTGAATTTTGGAATACTCAAGTACATGAAAATACTGATTATGTTAAGAAAACCCAGTGCATTACATTAGGTAGATATGTTTATGTTCATACTTTAGTCCACGTGTAAATATGAGGCTGTCAAATAAGTTAATATAGTAGAAGATACGCGCGCATATGTGTTTGTACTGTTAATGTACTATTCATGAAGTAAATCAGGGCATTAAACTGCTTTTACTTTCAATACTCTTACTTTTCTCTCTCCTCCGATCCTCCAATATTTACCCAGAAGTTAATATTTTGTGCCAATTTTCACCCACTTTAAATTTTTCATAATAAACACCAATACCTTTCTGAGAAATATTAAACAAAAAATGAAGGGCCTTGTATGTGTGACTGTGACTACACTCTGCCAGATAAACTATGTAGGAGATTAGAGTACAGTCGTATTTTAGCCTTGCAGAGTAGACAAAATCAGTGTTCACATTTTGAAGTGACTACTCCTGTCTCTGCTGAGCTGAGGGTAGCTAGTGCAGGTGAATCAATTGCTGCATTCCACTTGAAAAATTCAGCCAGCAATTTAGACAAATGGACAAATGAATCATTAATGTTAACTGGTCAGTGTTTCATTAGCAAAGTGTGAAGCTGAATGCAGGTTAAGTTGAACAAGTGGAACTTTATTAAATCCTGTGCATTGCTTTGTCCATGTGGCTGCATTGCTTCCAGCCTAACTCCCCACCTTTCCTGTTTTCGTAGTGTCCTTCAATAGGGTGACCAATTGTCCGGTTTTTGACGGGAACACCTGGTCGAAAAGGGACCCTGGCGGCTCCGGTCAGCACTACCGACGGGGCCATTTAAAAATCCAGTTGGCGGTGCTGTGGAGCTAAGGCAGGCTAGTCCCTACCTCTCTGGGCACTGTGCTGCGCCCCGGAAGCGGCCAGCAGGTCCGACTCCTAGGCAGGGGGCTCTGCGCACTGCCCCCACCCTGAGCATTGGCTCTGCACTCCTATTGGCCAGGAACCGCGTCCAATGGGAGCTGCGGGGGCAATGCCTGCGGGCGAGAGCAGCTTGCAGAGCTGCCTGCCACACCTCCGGCTAGGAGCCGGACCTGCTGGCCACTTCCAGGATGCAGTGCGGAATCAGGACAGGCAGGAAGCCTGCCTTTGCCCCCCACCCCCACTGTGCCACTGACCAGGAGCTGCCAGAGGTAAGCCCGTGCCCCAACCCTGATCCCCAACCCTCTGCCCCAGCCCTAAGCCCCCGCAAACCTGGAGCCCCCTCCTACACCGCAAACCCCTCATCCCTGGCCCCAGCCCAGAGCCCCCTCCCACACCCTAAGCCCTCTGCCTCAGCCTGGAACCTCTTCCTGCACCCCAAACCCCTCATCCCTGGCCCCAGCCCGGAGCCCTCACCCCCTCCTAAACCCCAACCCTTCTGCCCCAGCCCAGAGCCCCAGCCCACACCCCAGCCCTCTGCCCCAGCCCAGTGAAGGTGTGGGAGAGCGAGGCACCGAGGGAGGGGGAATGTAGTGAGTGGGGGGCAGGGCCGCGGGGCAGGGGGCTTGGCCTTGGGGAAGAGGAGGGGCTAGAGTGTTCGGTTTTGTGCGATTAGAAAGTTGGCAACCCTGCCCTTCAATAACATGGTGTCCCTGGATTCCAATTCCATTGATCATGATACAATTACAAAAACAAGTCAAACTTCCTAAATCCCTGATGTGAAATACATTCAGACTCAACTCAGGTGGAGTCCAGAGCACTTAGAAAGATGAAATTCACCCCTGACAATGCACAGCAGGGTGTAGAGCTCCTGGTACCCCCTTCTGCCCCCTGTGGCCATTATTCCAGTCTGGGAGCTAGAATTGCAGCCCCTCCAGGTTGGGGATGCTGGAGTCACTGGATCTGTGTGAATGCAGATCTCTTCGCCTCCTCCCAGACCACCTCGGTGTGCTGGAGCAGAGACCTTTTCTGCTTCAGGCTTTTGTTTCGACCTGCTATTGCTGGAAGCTGACAAAATACCGACAGGCAAATTATCACTTGCAAGTTAAATCTAACTCTGTTGGCAAAAGCCAAATACTTTAATACTCCCATGTGCTGAATCGGCTGCTGAGCAGTCACAGGTCAGCAGAAGCCAATGGAATGAATCTGCTGAATGGCAAATCTGCGGCGCTCTCTCTCTCTCCTGCTCTGGCTGGGCAGAGGCGAGCTGCAGAAAGGGCAAGCCTCCAAACTGTTGGGAGTATGGCTGGGGAGGAGCTGGTAGCTGGGTGTCCTGCAGAAGTGTGGTATTTGGAGGCTCTGGGTGAAATACTCTTTGGGACCCACTAGGTGCTAGAGCCCACAGGGCCTTGCAGCTGAGGCACCTTCAGCACATGCCCCTGTGTCACGGTGCACCTACCATGCTATGAAGCACTGAACCAGAACAAAGATGGGTGACCTCAGTGGCCCCACGAGGTGGCAATGATTACATAGTTACAATGGGTGACATTCATTGCTCCCTCCTCACCCACTGTCTGTTGCACAAAGCCTGAGAAAATGGTCTTTGAGCAAGGGCGTACATGGAGGTAGGGGTGAACAGAATTCCCCTCACAACCTCCCAGAACAACTCTGGAGCCACTCCACAACCTCATATCAGTTTCTGGGCTGGAACAGTGGCTGTGACCCTGACCCATCTCCTATGCAGTGGTTTGTGGCTATTGGATTCATGTAATTCTGGACACAATGGGCCATCCATATTTGCTGATGCAGAGCTAGCGCAGGGCCCAGCTGCACCACATGCAAAGATCCCTGCATGGCCACTCTGCAGGAGCTCTTCTGGTTCTCCACTGGGGAACTTCTGTAGCCCCTCTGCTGATGGGTGAATTTCACCTGTTTACAATGGTCGTTTACATTCTGTGTCAGAAAACCTCAAGTCTATATATCCTTCTCAGCTTGGAAAGCTGATTCATGAGTTTCCAGCAAACTAGCTTTAATCACACACATTCCATCTTCAGTTCTTTCCGTGATTCCCAATACAAATATTCAGATGTAGATACTCACCCTGAAGCCAGTCATCCTGTTTTTAGTTAGAATGGTACAAATACAGTAGTAGATTGTTTTAAGATCAAACACCACACATTGTGGCTGTTTACAGTATGCTCCAAGTGAGAGTAATGCGTAACTAAGGGCAAACTAATCCAGCACTGCAACTGCATTGGTTGGGACTGCTGCTGAGTAGCCATTGTGGCTTTTGTCCATAAGAGCTGAACATCTTAGTAGCTGCAGAGGTAGTGGTCTAAATACAGATCTGAAAGAAAAGGATACCTTCATCTATTCCTGACTAGTTCTACAGCCTCAGTCAAAATACTTAACTTTTCTGCCTTTGTTTCCCATCCGTAGCATAGGGATAATACTTACACATAGAACCTCACAGAAGTGTTAGCGGATGTTAGTTAATTAGCTGATGTTCATAAGGCATTGTTTTACAAGTGCAAAAAATACTCGGAACATACTGAAAAGCATCCAGAAGCCCTAAGACCCTTTTCTGGAGAATTGCTCCTTGGATTTTAATTTTTTTTTTTTAATATTGGCAGCTAAGTACAGCCTCCAGCATAAGCAGCTAGTCACCCTACCTGCAGCAAAAGGCTGGAAGGATAGGAGATTGTTCCCACTCCCTTTTATATGCAGTGAGTTAGTTTTAAGTTTAAAAGTTGCACCAAAAAACCATCTCACTAACCCTGCCCTGTCCAAATTGATATGATTGACTGATTCCTTTCCACGATGTTTATGGGGTAGGAATGGCCTAAAAATTGTTTTCCTGGTTTACACAAAAATTGCTAAGACTAGCTGTAGCCTAGGACGGTGGTCAGCATCTCTTAGCTTCTGAGTATGCTTTTAAGTACAGGTGAGTACAGGCTGCGGGATCTATTGGCAAGTCTATCGGCAAGTCTCTTTGCTGCCATTGTTGTAGAACGGGAAGCCAGGAATTGCTGCATCCTAGAGCAGGTTGGAGAATTGACTGCCCTGCTGGTGGGTTATCAATTGGTTTTGTAACCTTTGGGCAGTGAATAGATAAAGCTGTGAGAGGCACTTCAGAAATGCTTACAAATAGTAGGCTCCTATATAGAACTCTGTTCCAGATTTGAGAATTTGTGGGGGTGGGGAGTTGCCCACCCCTAATGGTTGTACAGTGGTAAAAACTGCACAAAACCAAATACAAACATTGGCTCGTGCTAATACTGTAACCTCTGTTTAAAAAGAGCATATGGCATCAGAGCAAATAAACAGGAGCTGTAAGAGTGCATGGCTGCAAACAATGAGAATAGCCCCAAACTAATTAAATGCTGGCACTATGGATATGAATATGGTAAAAAGAAATGAAAGGTGTATATGGGAAAGAACATTTGAAGAGTATCCCTATAGAAACCACTTGACAAAACTGTGTAGAAGCAAAGAAACAAATGAATAAATGCATTTAGTGACAGGTCAAAAACGGCCAACCTCTTTGCTTTGTTGTGACTGTGATGCAGTTGAAATTCTGATTCCTGACATATGATTCTCCTAATTAATAAAAACATAGCTAAGTTCACAATAGAAATGGGAGCAGAGGGAGATGCAATTCCAGATGACGATTCAGAATAATTAAAGAAAAGCACAGAACACTAGGGCTTGGCTGTCTGAGATTATGGGGCATCTAACTGCTGTTTGCTTCTTGAAGAACGCTTGCTGACAGTAGGAGCATTTTTCCTACTTCTGCTACAGAATATGAAGGCAGATCACATCCTGCAGCCCCATCGAGTCAGAATGGGTGGGCAGCGGCACATAGAATCATAGAATATCAGGGTTGGAAGGGACCTCAGGAGGTCATCTAGTCCAACCCCCTGCTCAAAGCAGGACCAATCCCCAATTAAATCATCCCAGCCAGGGCTTTGTCAAGCCTGACCTTAAAAACTTCTAAGGAAGGAGATTCTACCACCTCCCTAGGTAACGCATTCCAGTGTTTCACCACCTTCCTAGTGAAAAAGTTTTTCCTAATATCCAACCTAAACCTCCCCCACTGCAACTTGAGACCCTTACTCCTTGTCCTGTCCTCTTCTACCACTGAGAATAGTCTAGAACCATCCTCTCTGGAACCACCTCTCAGGTAGTTGAAAGCAGCTATCAAATCCCCCCTCATTCTTCTCTTCTGCAGACTAAACAATCCCAGTTCCCTCAGCCTCTCCTCATAAGTCATGTGTTCCAGACCCCTAATATTTTTTGATGCCCTTCGCTGGACTCTCTCCAATTTATCCACATCCTTCTTGTAGTGTGGGGCCCAAAACTGGACACAGTACTCCAGATGAGGCCTCACCAATGTCGAATAGAGGGGGACGATCACGTCCCTCGATCTGCTCGCTATGCCCCTACTTATACATCCCAAAATGCCATTGGCCTTCTTGGCAACAAGGGCACACTGCTGACTCATATCCAGCTTCTCGTCCACTGTCACCCCTAGGTCCTTTTCCGCAGAACTGCTGCCTAGCCATTCGGTCCCTAGTCTGTAGCTGTGCATTGGGTTCTTCCGTCCTAAGTGCAGGACCCTGCACTTATCCTTATTGAACATATCAGATATGATATAGCCCCCACAAAAAACTCACAGAGAGAAGTGGGCGCATACACTTATTATCTCACAAAAGGCAGTGTGGCCTAGTAGGCAGGAGCACTGGATTTTGGGACTCAGAAGACCTGGGTGTCTATTCCCAGCTTGGCCACTGGTCTGCTGGGTGTCCTTCGAAAGTCACTTTTCCCACGCTGAGCCTACATTTTCCCATCTATCAAATGCGGGATAATGATACTAACCTTCTTTGTAAAGCACTTTGAGATTTACTGATGAAAAGGCTAGATAAGAGCAAGCTTTTATTCAGGGCCGTTCCTCAGTCATATGCAGCTGCATAGGGCACCCAAAAATTTGGGGCACCTCTGGGTCTTACTGTCCACCAACCTCCCTCTTCCTATCCTGTTCTGACCCTTCCTGCAGGCTCCCACAGCTAGCTGCTGCAGCCTGGTGAGTCTTCCTCTGTAGGGGATCTAGTCACTTAGAAGTGGAAAAAGCCTTCCAACCTATTTGCACAACACTGAAACTGTTAAAGAGCCGTTCAAGTGGTAATGAAGCCATTTAACAGGCATTTGCCAACCCCAGATATATACTGTTAGTTTCTGAATTTACTGACAAAAACAGTTGTGCATTACTGTAATATTTACTCAGAACATGTTAGTCTACAGGACCTTAGTTTAAAATTTGCTTTAAAAATATTTCATTAGTGTGTTGCTGAAGATTATAAAATCACTTGCATAGATTTTTAGATGCACAATCTGAGTATTCATCTTTAGCCTTAAATGCTTGGATCTTCAGACATATAGCTTTTTAAATAAATCCTTCAAAAGACCACTCTTATCTAAAATACACATTTTAATTTTAATTACTATAGTACAAAAAACTTGCTTCCAAAGTCGTCTTGTCCTTTCTGTCCATCCCTTTGTCCCTTCACCTCCCTGTTGAAGACAGCCCTTAAAGGGACAACACCCCTTTCCTGCCAGATAGCTGGACAAACAAGTTTCCCTTTCTTTACTTCTGACTATTTGATTAACTAGTTTCAAGAGGTTTCAGAGTAGTAGCCGTGTTAGTCTGTATTCACAAAAAGAAAAGGAGTACTTGTGGCACCTTAGAGACTAACCAATTTATTTAAACATAAGCTTTAGTGAGCTACAGCTACTTTAGTAAGATACAAAATCCTCTGTTATGCCTAAAATCTTCGGAAACATATGTTTTAAAGTTGATGAAATTTCATAAATATGTCTATTGTTATGGAGATCGCACAAAATAATTTTTTTTCTAAAAGCAGTGAACATTGTTATGAACACACTAAACCTCTGTGACTGATTAATTTAAAATAATATCTTTGTTTCAGTGAATTAAATACGTAGTAATCTGGAATGATTACTTTATTAAGGCTTAAGAGTACATTTAAAATATAAAATCAGTTTAGAAATACTGATTAAGAAAATGTAAAACAGAGAAGAGCTGCATCATGTATTCCCTAATATTTAATGTTGTATTCAGCAGGACTGCTGACTTGCCCTTACTACAAAGTTTTTGCAAATAAATCTCTGACAAACTTCAGGGTATATCAAAAAAACTGTGACTGACATTTTTTATTCCCAAGTTTAGTGCTTTTAATTAGGTACTATCTGCATGTTCAGTCTTCACCTTCTGGCATGCGGTGGAAAACATGCTCCATTTTCTTAAGGAAGAAATTGCAGAAGAGTGTTTTTTTCAAATGTCATTTGCTTCATTTGGGTTCAGGGATTTGGCTGGAAGGGTGTGATCAGGGAGTGGGAGAGAAGAGAGGAGGGAGACAGTGGGGTGGGGGTGGGGCCTGGGCAGAGTGGGGGCGGGGCCAGGGGCAGAGCTGGGGTGGAGTATGGGCAGGGCCACAGGGAGAAGAGGTGGGCTAGGGAACTAGCCTTCCCAAGCGGCAGCTTCACCCACCACCCATCATGCAGGTAAGAGCAGGTCGGCTCCCGAACACCCAGCACGTGCTGCAGTCTCCTTAGGCAGGGGCCATATTCACAGAGCCGAATATGTCTGCGCCGCACATTCTGTGTGAGGGAGAGGGTATGCGTGGTCTCTGCGGGGAACTGTAACTCTCTGCTGCCGTGAGGTGGGCTGGGGGGCTCGGTATCCTTTTCTGCCTTGTCCATCCTCCCGACCCCACCCCACCCCAGGCTGCAAGGCCGGGCTGCTGTCGGGCATAGGGGCAGCAGTTTAGTAATACCGCATAAATCCTAAGGACGGCCCTGGTTTTATTATTATTAGACGTTGAGATGGACCTCCCAGGAGCGGAGAAAGAGGGTGACAGACCATCAGCTTCCCTTACACTTACACACACATCAGCAATAACCAGTAGATAGCAAGGCCAAACTCGTATGGGAACCTCAACCCATGCACTTGCGCTTTTAGGGACCGTAGGTTTGGGTTCATGAATGCAACAAATTTCAAAGCCAAGCACAGTTAAAGCCCTGGTCTACACTAGGACTTTAGGTCGAATTTAGCAGCGTAAAATCGATGTAAACCTGCACCCGTCCACACAATGAAGCCCTTTATTTCGACTTAAAGGGCTCTTAAAATCGATTTCCTTACTCCACCCCTGACAATGGATTAGCGCTTAAATCGACGTTGCCGGCTCGAATTTGGGGTACTGTGGACACAATTCGATGGTATTGGCCTCCGGGAGCTATCCCAGAGTGCTCCATTAGGACCGCTCTGGACAGCACTCTCAACTCAGATGCACTGGCCAGGTAGACAGGAAAAGAACCGCGAACTTTTGAATCTCATTTCCTGTTTGGCCAGCGTGGCAAGCTGCAGGTGACCATGCAGAGCTCATCAGCACAGGTGACCATGATGGAGTCCCAGAATCGCAAAAGAGCTCCAGCATGGACCGAACGGGAGGTACGGGATCTGATCGCTGTTTGGGGAGAGGAATCCGTGCTATCAGAACTCCGTTCCAGTTTTCGAAATGCCAAAACCTTTCTGAAAATCTCCCAGGGCATGAAGGACAGAGGCCATAACAGGGACCCGAAGCAGTGCCGCGTGAAACTGAAGGAGCTGAGGCAAGCCTACCAGAAAACCAGAGAGGCGAACAGCCGCTCTGGGTCAGAGCCCCAAACATGCCGCTTCTATGATGAGCTGCATGCCATTTTAGGGGGTTCAGCCACCACTACCCCAGCCGTGTTGTTTGACTCCTTCAATGGAGATGGAGGCAATACGGAAGTAGGTTTTGGGGACGAAGAAGATGATGATGAGGAGGTTGTAGATAGCTCACAGCAAGCAAGCGGAGAAACCGGTTTTCCCGACAGCCAGGAACTGTTTCTCACCCTAGACCTGGAGCCAGTACCCCCCGAACCCACCCAAGGCTGCCTCCTGGACTCAGCAGGCGGAGAAGGGACCTCTGGTGAGTGTACCTTTTAAAATGCTATACATGGTTTAAAAGCAAGCATGTGAAAGGATTACTTTGCTCTGGCATTTGCGGTTCTGCCTTTGCAAAAGGTTTCTGGGGAGGGCAGCCTTATTTCGTCCTTCATGGTAGGACACTTTACCACTCCAGGCCAGTAACACGTACTCGGGAATCACTGTAGAACAAAGCATTGCAGTGTATGTTTGCTGGCATTCAACCAAAATCCGTTCACGCGGTGGGAGGAGGCAAAATGCGACCTTGTAACGAAAGCACATGTGCTATGTATGTAATGTTAACAGCAAGGTTTATCCTGAAAGAGTGTAGCGACTGTTTTATAAAATGTGTCTTTTTAAATACCGCTGTCCCTTTTTTTTTCTCCACCAGCTGCATGTGTTTCAATGATCACAGGATCTTCTCCTTCCCAGAGACAAGTGAAGCTTAGAAAGAAAAAAAAACGCACTCGCGATGAAATGTTCTCCGAGCTCATGCTGTCCTCCCACACTGACAGTGCACAGACGAATGCGTGGAGGCAAATAATGTCAGAGTGCAGGAAAGCACAAAATGACCCGGAGGAGAGGTGGCGGGCTGAAGAGAGTAAGTGGCGGGCTGAAGAGAGTAAGTGGCGGGCTGAAGACAGGGCTGAAGCTCAAAGGTGGCGGCAGCGTGATGAGAGGAGGCAGGATTCAATGCTGAGGCTGCTGCAGGACCAAACCAGTATGCTCCAGTGTATGGCTGAGCTGCAGCAAAGGCAGCTGGAGCACAGACTGCCACTGCAGCCCCTCTGTAACCAACTGCCCTCCTCCCCAAGTTCCATAGCCTCCACACCCAGACGCCCAAGAACGCGGTGGGGGGGCCTCCGGCCAACCAGCCACTCCACCACAGAGGATTGCCCAAAAAAAAGAAGGCTGTCATTCAATAAATTTTAAAGTTGTAAACTTTTAAAGTGCTGTGCTTAAAGTGCTGTGTGGCATTTTCCTTCCCTCCTCCACCACCCCTCCTGGGATACCTTGGTAGTCATCCCCCTATTTGTGTGATGAATGAATAACGAATGCATGACTGTGAAGCAGCAATGACTTTATTGGCTCTGCAAGCAATGATTAAAGGGAGGAGGGGAGGGTGGTTAGCTTACAGGGAAGTAGAGTGAACCAAGGGGCGGGGGGGTTCATCAAGGAGAAACAAACAGAACTTTCACACCGTAGCCTGGCCAGTCATGAAACTGGTTTTCAAAGCTTCTCTGATGCGTACCGCGCCCTCCTGTGCTCTTCTAACCGCCCTGGTGTCTGGCTGCGCGTAACCAGCAGCTAGGCGATTTGCCTCAACCTCCCACCCCGCCATAAACGTTTCCCCCTTACTCTCACAGATATTGTGGAGCACACAGCAAGCAGTAATAACAGTGGGAATATTGGTTTCGCTGAGGTCTAAGCGAGTCAGTAAACTGCGCCAGCGCGCCTTTAAACGTCCAAATGCACATTCTACCACCATTCTGCACTTGCTCAGCCTGTAGTTGAACAGCTCCTGACCACTGTCCAGGCTGCCTGTGTATGGCTTCATGAGCCATGGCATTAAGGGGTAGGCTGGGTCCCCAAGGATACATATAGGCATTTCAACATCCCCAACAGTTATTTTCTGGTCTGGGAATAAAGTCCCTTCCTGCAGCTTTTGAAACAGACCAGAGTTCCTGAAGATGCGAGCATCATGCACCTTTCCCGGCCATCCCACGTTGATGTTGGTGAAACGTCCCTTGTGATCCACCAGAGCTTGCAGCACTATCGAAAAGTACCCCTTGCGGTTTATGTACTCGGCGGCTTGGTGCTCCGGTGCCAAGATAGGGATATGGGTTCCGTCTACAGCCCCACCACAGTTAGGGAATCCCATTGCAGCAAAGCCATCCACTATGACCTGCACATTTCCCAGGGTCACTACCCTTGATATCAGCAGATCTTTGATTGCGTGGGCTACTTGCATCACAGCAGCCCCCACAGTAGATTTGCCCACTCCAAATTGATTCCCAACTGACCGGTAGCTGTCTGGCGTTGCAAGCTTCCACAGGGCTATCGCCACTCGCTTCTCAACTGTGAGGGCTGCTCTCATCTTGGTATTCATGCGCTTCAGGGCAGGGGAAAGCAAGTCACAAAGTTCCATGAAAGTGCCCCTACGCATGCGAAAGTTTCGCAGCCACTGGGAATCGTCCCAGACCTGCAACACTATGAGGTCCCACCAGTCTGTGCTTGTTTCCCGAGTCCAGAATCGGCGTTCCACAGCATGAACCTGCCCCATTAGCACCATGATGCATGCATTGTCAGGGCCCATGCTTTCAGAGAAATCTGTGTCCATGTCCTGATCGCTCACGGGACCGCGCTGACGTCGCCTCCTCGCCCGGTATCGCGTTGCCATGTTCTGGTGCTGCATATACTGCTGAATAATGCGTGTGGTGGTTAATGTGCTCCTAATTGCCAAAGTGAGCTGAGCGGGCTCCATGCTTGCTGTGGTATGGCGTCTGCACAGGTAACTCAGGAAAAAAGGCGCGAAATGATTGTCTGCCCTTGCTTTCACGGGGGGGGGAGGGAGGGAACGGGGGGCTGACGATATGTACCCAGAACCACCCGCGACAATGTTTTAGCCCCATCAGGCATTGGGATCTCAACCCAGAATTCCAATGGGCAGCGGAGACTGCGGGAACTGTGGGATAGCTACCCACAGTGCAACGCTCCGGAAGTCGACGCTTGCCTCGGTACTGTGGAAGCGCTCCGCCGAGTTAATGCACTTAATGCACTTTAGAGCATTTTCTGTGGGGACACACACACTCGAATATATAAAACCGATTTCTAAAAAACCGACTTCTATAAATTAGACTTAATTTCGTAGTGTAGACATACCCTAAGTGAATATGAGGTTCAAAGTGAATATTTCACATTCCTCCATCTCAGCATTTTCAATGTGTCAGTCCACGTAGTACATAGACACCAGTGAAAGGCAAGTGTATATTACCTGCAGTCACAAATAAGGGGTGTGTAAGACTCCTATAACTGACATAAATGGAGAGCTAATATTTGGCCTAAAAAACTGTACCTCAAGTATTCTTAACATTTAAATTGATTGCTTGAATCTGGACTGTGTAATTTTCAGTTATTATAACATGATGTTTTTCAAACACCGATAAAGACACATTCTTCTCCCCAAAGAATTCATAATCCAAGGGCCAAATCCTGCTCACTTCTGTGACATACAAGGCAAGAGTGGAGAAGCAGGGAAAGATAAATTATGAAAGGCTTTCAATTTGTAGTAGAAGCTGTGAAGAAGGGGGAGCTAGTGGAGGGATGGAGGTTCTGGTATGATCATAACAGGCCAGGAAGAGCATCTTAGCAGCTGTACTTTGAATGGACTTCAGGTAAGGGTGAGGTGCGTGTTAGCAAGGCCAGAGAGGAGCAGGTTATAGTAGTCAGGAGGGGAAATGGTAAGGGCCTGAACAGGAGCTTTAGCTGTGTGGGCAGTGGGAAAAAGTACATTAGGTAAATCACAAGACTGTAATTTTGGAAAGGCTGTGGAGGAGAGTAGTAATGTTGAGAAGGGAGGTATCTCCCCTTTTTGCATATGATATGCATAAAGAATGAAATTGATGCTAAAATATACTTTTGATAAAGAATTAAACCCCTGTCTCACAATTGGCACTGCTAATACAATTGTAAATTTGTTTGAGAAGCTAGAGTTGGAAAAGACCTTTCATGACATCCTCTCTCTGCCAATGCAGGGTTGTTTCCTAGAGTACATTGCCAAGTGCTTTGTTCAGTCTTAGTAGTTTTACTTTACCCTAATGATCATTTCTCTTGGGAGTTTATTTCACAAATTAATACATCTCACATCCCTTTCTAGCATTTAAACAATAGTCTTGTGTTAGTTTTTGTTTCTATAAACTTGAAAAATACAGTTAGGTCTAAGGAAGCTAGCTACGGCAAACCAAGCTAACACAGTGTCATGAAACATGCTAAAATGTGGTCTGAAATATTCACTGCTTCATATTTGTTCTTCTTCTAGGGTGAGCCCGGTGTGGGACTGCCAGGACCACCAGGACTTCCAGGCCCTCCCGGCCCATCCGCTCCATTCAGAGGATTTGTGAGTTTCTGAGGCTATCTGAGATTTAGCTCTGCTTGTCTTGTTCCTTAGCACAGAGTGAGGTAAAACTTAACAACGAGGGGCAGTCTGGGGAAATAACCATGTAGCCAATGTGTATAAATGGTCAAAAAGTGTACACACAATAAAGCAAACACACATTAATACATAACTGACTTAGGCCTGTATCCCAATCAGCACATACCCATTACATGCCTAAGTTGGAAGTGGGCAAATGTGCACTTGTTCTTTTGCAAAAGCATTTCTAAAGATGTGAGCCATAATACTTAGAAGAAAATATAAATGAGATGTTCTCAAAAGACACCTGTATTAGACATTTTAAAATTTGAAAAAAGAAAAGGAGTATTTGTGGCACCTTAGAGACGAACCAATTTATTTGAGCATAAGCTTTCGTGAGCTTTAAAATTTGAATTACTCATTTCCTCCCATGCCCTAACACAGGGATGTTTTGACAATCATTTGTATTTGCTGTTAAATAGAAAAGCATATGTTCTTAGGATGGTGAAGTTCTCTTTTTCAGTACTCAGGAATGAGGAAGTGAAAAAGAGTGATCCAGATTGCACTCTCATCTGTACGCATGCCTCTCCTATAGGTCTCACAGAGAGTCATGCACATGCTGCCAAAGAGCGAATTAGGCCCAAGGTTTTGATTGCACTGGCAGTAACTGGTTTCACCCAGAGATAAAGCTAGTTGTGGTTTCCATTGAAGTCAATGGTAGTTCTGTGTTTACAAGATATCATGTCTGTTAAGATAAAACTGGGCCCATTGTGTATTAAATTTTGTATTTAACAATATAATTTGTAAAATATGTTATAAGAACCTTAACTTTTGGATTGCCTGGCCCAGAGCCTGGCTGTGGGTAAGGAGCACACAGAGCAACTCAGGAAGTGGTCACAAAAGTGACACCAAGCCATCTTTGTGCTCACCTGACCTTGGGCCTACTGCATACCAACTAATTTCTCTGGTATGAGACAGAGCAGCTCAAGGGTTACTCGAATGTACCCAAGCTGATGACAACCCCAAGGGACTGATAATGCTGCTGGGGATCACTAGGGCATGGTGACGCCCCAGGCCACTCCTTTTCCCCCAGATTGACCTCAGCAAACAGAGTGCCCTATGTGTGCTATGTAGGCTCTTCATCTCAAGAGGATCACCCTTGATCCTCATATTGCCTGCTACAATATCTTTCTGGCCATTTTATGCTGGGGTGCAGTGCAAAGAGGCTGGAGTGGATCCAGAATCTGCACCCTTGACTTCTGAGTATTTACATAGTAAGTTTGCCATTATATTAACATCAACATTTATATCTGAGACACAAGGTGGGTGAGGTAATATCTTTTATTGGACAAATTTTGTTGGTGAGAGAGACAAGCTTTTGGGCCTCACAGAGCTCTTCTTCAGGTCTGGGAAATGTACTCAGTGTCACAGCTAAATGTAAGGAGGGGAACAGTCCCGCTCTTGTGGGGAACTTTCCTGGTTTCTGCCCTACCCCAGTGAAGTGGGCTAGCGAAAGGATCTGAGTCCTCGCTCCCACTTCCTTTACCCAGTGGCCTCCCTGCCCTTGAGGACTCCCCTTCCACTCTCCTGTCTGGCAGAGTCCTTGTAACCCAACAAGGCTGGGCCCAGGATTCCTGGGGGGCTCGACCCCCAACCCTGCTGTGGTCACCTAGGACAGGGGCTATGGTGTCCCCACTCCGGGGTACTCTCTCTGCACTGGGCACTTCTCTGACCCACTGACCATTACATACAAGTTAAAGCAAATGCAAGTTATTTAATCAACAATTTTAAAAAGAATAAGGAATAATGGGAAAGGTTAAAGGAAACACATCACCTCACCCTGTGGCAGGGAACATCACAAACAGTGTCTCTGGAACGTCCGGGCAGTTCACAGTCTGTTCCTTGTAAGTCCCAGGCCTTCTTCTCAGGCCCTGGCTGTGCTGCAGGGATGCTGGGGGTTGGACACTTGCTCTGGTGGTGGCCACACGCTCTCAGGCTCTAAGTGGTAGGACCCTTCTTCCCAGTGTCGCCCCCGCCCTGTTGGGGTTACGATCAAAGCCTGGCCTGCAGAGCCCCTTGGCTGAGGCGTCTCCCTGTGCTGGGCCCGCTGCCCAGGGTCCCCCTCGCTCTCTCTAGCTGCTCACCGCACCCAGCTCCGGACTGCTCCAGCCCCAGCTGCACCACTCGGTCTCTGCACTGCTGCTGCTGCTCTGCCTCCAGCTCCCTGGGCTGCTTCTCTGGCCCCTCTGCCTCTGGTTGCTGCAGCTCTGCTCCCAGGACAGGTCTGCTCTGCAGGCTGCTTCTGTGACTCTGCTCCCAGCACTGACCTGCTTCCTGGGCTGCTTTTCTGGCCCCTCTGGCTCTGGTTACTGCAGCTCTGCTCCCAGCACAGGGTCTGCTCTCTCTGGGCTGCTTTTCTGGTCCCTCTGGATCTGGCACAGCTCTGCTCCCCAGCTCAGCTTCGGCCCCTGCTTTCTCCTTAGCTCGGCCCCACTCTGTCTGACCCCAGGCAATTCCAGCTCACACAGAGGACGGGACCTCCCTGGCCTCCTGACTCCCTGATTAGC
Source organism: Caretta caretta (assembly GCF_965140235.1). Classification (NCBI taxonomy): domain Eukaryota; kingdom Metazoa; phylum Chordata; order Testudines; family Cheloniidae; genus Caretta; species Caretta caretta. Next base: position 157,208,502 of record NC_134207.1, on the reverse strand, counting down.
CTGCTCGCCCTGTCATTCAGGCTGACCTGGAGCATTGGCCTCTCCCCATTGTTCCTGGGGGCTGTCAGTCTCAGGGTCCTGATTCCCCATTGACCCTTCCCCCTTTTTAGTACTGGGAGCTAGCAACTAAAACACCCCCACTGAATGTTAGTAAGGGGGCAACCGTCCCCTTACATAAATACAAGGTGGAACAGATTGTTTAGAATAAGTAGTTAACACATTTCAAGGGACCATTCAAGATTAAGTTGCCAGTTAACCGCTCTTCAGTCATTAGGGGGAAAGGAAGGGAAAAAAAAAACTGGGGGGCAGGATTAGTGGGTTATGGATTGTTGTAATAAGGCATAATTCCAGTGTGTCTGTGCAATCCATGATCTTTAGTGTCTAGCAAAGTTATGAATTTAAGCTCCCAGGCTTGTCTTTTGAACATGTTGTGCAGGTTTCCTTTGAGGATGAGGGCTGATAGTTCAGATGTAGAGGTAATCACTTTGTAAGAAGTGTTCACCTACAGGTAATACAGTATTTTTGTCTTTTGTCATTTTTGTGTATGATCTTATTCAAGAGCACAGTGATTATCTGGTTTCACCCACATAGTTGTCATTGGGGCATATAGTGCACTGGATGAGGTACACTACATGTTATGTGTGGGATCCATGGATCTTGAAAGATGTGTTGTGGAGGGTGTGGGTCATTGTAGCAGTGGAGATATGTCTGCGGGTTTTGCATCTGTTCTGACAAGGTCTGGTGCTGTTTTGAGTTGATGTGTCCTGGTCTATGAGGAGCTTGCTTCTGCTGCTGAGCCTGGAGAGTTGTTTGAAGGCCAGAAGAGGGTGTTCAGGAAATCTTTCTTTGAGGATGTGGTCCCCAACGACTATGGGTTGTAATTGTTTAATGGTACCCTGTATGGTTCCAGTGTGGGGTGGTAGGTGACAACTAGATCTGTGCAGTTGGAGTGTTTTATTTCTGTGTTGAAGTAAATTATCTCTCATAAAAACAAAAAGTGGAACCAACAACCACTTCCCAACCCACAGAACACCACCTCTAGGAGAAACGGTGACACTGGGGCCTACCAAATGGACACCATACAACATTCCAACATCACCAATTTATCAAGAATACCCATAACCGAAGGTGAATTATCTGTACTCTCTAAGGTACTGAACTTCTGCCCCCTCGCAGAACCTGATACCATCCTAACATATGGAGAACCACAAGAATTCTTCCACCAACTCCACCAAAATAATTCTTTTGCAACAATGACGATACCACCCAGAATTGCCATGTTCCCACTGAGAGTCATGAGAACAAAGAATAATCTGACTGGACACCCCACAGCGGTTGAGACCACACTCTTGATCATTATGTGAATTGCTTCAGGAAAAAAAATGAACTGTGAAATCCTTAACAAACATAATAATTTCTCCACTGCTGAGAGGGCAGTTATATAGTCACTGAAATCCAACCACCAGATCAAATCAGCAGACAAAGGGGGTGCCTTCGTAGTCCTCAACTGTGATAACTACACCACTTACTGCAAAGGACTCAAATAAGACCCCATACAACCATTTACCCAGTAATTCAAGGATATCATTAAATCCTTCCCCAAACAACTCCAAAAGAAACTCTACAACCTCATCCCCCCCCCAAAACCCACCCCAGGGACCTTCTACATGCTTCCCAAGATACATAAACAAGGAAACCCAGGCAGAGACCCATCATATCTGGCCACGGCACTCTTACTGAAGAAATATCAGGACCCTTAGACGCCATCCTTAAACCACTCAGCACACAAAGGGCTCGCTTCCTCCAGGACACAACCAACTTCCTCCAGAAATTGCTACTTTAACAACCTCCCTCAGAACACCACCTATGCCACCATGGATGGCACCTCCCTATACACCAACACCCCTGACAATGACAGCATTGCTTCCTGCCTCAAATATCTACAAAACAATGGACAACCCTCAGTTATCCACCTCATACATGTCTCCAAACTCCTCCATTTCATCCACACCTCTAACAATTTTACATTCAACAGCATACACTTTGTCCAAACCAAAGCAACAGCCAAACCCCCCTCTTCTGGCCTTCAAACAGCCACCCAACCTCTCCATGCTCATCATCAGAAGCAAGCTTCCCACAGACCAGGACACACAAACTCAAAGTGGCTCCAGAATAACAGATGCAAAACCTGCAGACATTTCTATTGCTAGGATGATCAACACCCACCACAACACACCTTTCAAGACCCATGGGTCCTACATATGCCTAGCACAACAGGTGGTATACCTCATCTAGTGTACTAAATGCCTCGATAACAACTATGTGGGTGAAACCAATCACTATGTCTTGCATGACTTTGAACAAAAAAATAAGACAAAAATATCATATCACTTGTGGGTGAATGTTTCACAAAGTGATCACTCTATATCTGACCTCTCAATTCTCATCCTCAAAGGAAACCTGTATATACGGTCACCAGATGTCCTGATTTATAGGGACAGTCCCAATATTCAGGGCTTTGTCTTATATAAGCGCCTGTTACCGCCTACTCCCTGTTCCGATTTTTCACATTTGCTATCTGGTCACCCTACCTGCATACTATGTTCAAAAGACAAGCCTAGCAGCTTAAATTCATAACTTTGCTAGACACTAAAAATCATGATCTGAATAGCAACACTGGATTTATAGCTTATTACAACAATCTATAACCCACTAACCCCAGCCCCCAATTTCCCCTCTCTTTTTCTCCCTATGAGTGGAGCAGTGTTAACTGGCAACTTCACCTTGAATGGTCCCTTGAAATAAGTGTTAACTACTTATTCTAAACAATCTGTTCCACCGTGTATTTAGGTGTGATACTACTCCCAGTACGTTTCCCAGACCTGAAGAAGAGTTCTGTGTAAGCTTGAAAGCTTCTCTCTCACCAACAGAAGTGGTCCAATAAAAGATATAACCTCACCCACCTTGCCTTTCTAATATCCTTGGAACAACTCAGCTACAGCAACACAGCATATAAAAATTAATGTGTAATTTATTTTAAAAAATGATTAAAGCTTAACTCTCTACTGACTTCAATATGCACTTCCATAGTTTTCACTTGTAAACATTGAGGCTGCTCAGTGCTGAAGTACTCCAAGCTCCTAAGGTGCCAGTAGCAAGCCGGGTGGATCGTGACTTAGAGGCAATCACTGTAGGTGTTTCAGCAGCCAGGCCTTGTAGGTGCTAGCCCTGGTGGGTCCCAGCGACTACTCAGACACATGGTTAAGTGAAAGGGTAGTTTATTAAGGCTGGCAGGAAAAGGAAATGTTGCAAATATCCTAGGTACAGAGGCTTAAATGGTTATAGTTCAAGGTGAGCAATAGTTGTTATTGTTAGGGACCCCGAAGCAGTCCAATCAACAACCAGGGCTCTTCAGGCCTAGTGCTTGGGTGACCTCTCCAGTCCAGTTTCTATTCAGAGAAATAGGAGCCTGCAGGTTTCCAGGCCAGGATCAATTAATTAGTCTTATTAGGGTCCCTCTGCACTGGTTCAATGCCCAGCCACTACTGCTCCCTCTGTAAGACCCACATAGATCTGCACCTAGTTGTGATGTCTGGCACTCACAGTACGGGAACTTTGTGGGCAGAGAGGCCATGCCTCCTTGCTTTTAACAAAAGAAACAAGGGAAGAATTCATGTCCCCTGTAGAATTTTTTTTCCTCGGTAGAATAATAGATTCTGCCAGGGAGGTGCTGTAGTTACACCTTTTGCCCACCAGGGGCTGCTGTGGCACCAGAAGAGTGGGCAGCTGGCTCACCACCAGAGCAGCCAGCTGCAGAGGAAGGGGGCGCTTTGGCCTTGGTCCCCACACTTCTACAAAGGTTCTAGCATCCTTGACTCCCAGCCTGTTCCACACACTGCTCTGCATATGGTTTCTGGGCAATTCTCTCTGCATTCAGTCTCTCTGTAATTCCTGACTTGCCATGTGGCCTCTACATCCAATTTCTTTGTAGCTCCTAACTAGCCATGTGGCCAGCTACTGCTTCCAATTCCCAACAATGCCCAGCTACTCTTACCTGGCCAGAGGAAGGAGAAGTATAGTGGGGAGGGAGCTGGTAAGATTTGTAGTCCCCTGCTTTGCAGATCCATGACACAAAGAGTTTGTCTACACATACAGCACTCAGCAGCACAGCTGCAGTGTGACTGGTGAAGACGCTTTCTGCTGATGGGAGAGAGCTCTCCTGTCGGCATAATAAAACCACCTCTGCAAGTGGCAGAAGCTATGATGGTGGGAGAAGCTCTCCCACTGACACAGCGCTGTGCACACTGGTGCTCATGTCTGTGTAACTTATGTTGCTCTGGGGTGTAAATAAACCACCCCTCTGAGTGACATAGGTTATGCCAACATAAACTGTAGTGTAGACATAGCCATAGTCAAAACCTGACACAGCTGTGTCAGAACTCCAGAGTGAACAAGCAGTGAAAAAACTCCTATGTAACTAACTTCAGTACAATGAATAGACATTATGCCATAGTCCCATAATGTTAAATGTAGTGTAAATTATTTACATGTGTGAAACTGATATTTCAATTGCTAATAACTCCTATTCATGTTTGTACAAGTAGCAAGAAAGCTTCAGCTTTTTCAGGTTTCTTATGCATCAAACACTCTCCAATAATTCAAAAAATGGATGACTAGATTTCTTTTGAACTACTCTAAAACTTCATCTTCATGAGACCATGCATGGAAAATTTCTCTTGGGGAAGAAATAAGATTCTTTCAGAAAATTTTGATCTTTAAAAATATGGGGGCTTGGAAATCTGAGCATAATCTTCAGTAGCGCTTTCAATGTCAATGACCTGGAGGAAAGAGTTTGGACTCCTGTATTTACCGCCAAAAATGCACAAATCGGAACTAAGCAGCCTTTCACCAATCATAGCATGACTCAGTTTCCAAATAGATTGTTTTAATTAATAGCAATGCAATAATTTAATGTTTTTAGTTTCTCTACAAAAATGCCTCTGCAGATCCCCAGAGCAGAATCTTCATCCTATGCCTTATGAGTCACAGACCTTTGCAGGAAGTTAGTAGCTAATCGCTATAGATGTATTTTGGGGGATACCCAAGTGTGACAGGTATATTTAGAAATTTAAAGCTGAATGTAAATATTTATTCCATCTCATCTCCAATGATCTTACATAAGGGTGCAACTTCTGGGTATCCTTGTCAATGGAATAGAATAGTATTTGTAGGTGAATACAGAAATGAATAACTAATATAGTTAACTGGTATGAAACTCCTCCAAAGCATCTGATTAAAATGCTGGTGGTGCATTTAGATATAAAAAATATCAATGAAAGTTTAAGAATACATTTTATTTCATAGACAGCTTTCTGCTATTGAGATGCCAGCCATAATGAGATTAACAGAAGCACAAATGGTATTTTTATATATCAGTCTTCCATCTCTTCATTAGAAACAACATTTTAAAATTAATTCTCTTGACTTCAGAGTAGACTGGAACCTGAAGGATCTGGATCTGGTGACCTTGACCGAGACAGTGAGGTTTTAAGAGTAAGTATGTACTAATGTTTGCTAATTTTGTGCAGTAAATAGCTTTATCTTTTATCTGTATTTTAAATGATTATAGCATTTGAATAATTATGAATCAATGATCATATGGTTACACAGTGCAAAACATGTTTTTTATTTAGATAGCATCCTTAATACAAAACATCACAAAAAACTTTGCAAGGAGAGTTTATTTGATCCAAAGAGTAGAGGAAGCTTTGCAGTCAGATTTTAAGAGAAAAAGTGAGTTGGAAGCTTGGTTAGAGGCAAAAAAGTGCAGAAAAATGGGGCAGCACAATTAAAAATTCAGCTGTCACTAGCACTCTCCCACGATTGTGGAGCATTTGGGGAAGGGACAGAGGAGGCTCGGATTGCGGGAGTGTCATTGGTGGTGGAGTGGGAGAAAGAGATGGGAGAAACAGAGTGAAGGAATCATGGAGAGGTTTTTGTTTGTTTTAAAGAAAGTCCCTTTTGATTCTGAGATGATTAGAAGTCAGTGAAGATAAGTGGATGGTATTATTCATTGCTTGCTTCAGCTTTGGGCACCTATTCCTTTAATAAGGTGTACAACTATATGGGGCTGTTAATTCACACTAATTCCTTCTGTCAGCCTTGAGTGTCCTCTCTGTCTTCTGCCTGTATCCAAACCTTTGCAAAGGCCAGATTCAGTGCTGTACTTTTATTAAATCAAAACTGGAGATCTTTCTAAAAAGATATGCTGTAGCTCAAACAAAAAATATGGTCTTGATCAGTGGTGAGCTGAAGCCGGTTCACACCGGTTTGCTAGAACTGGTTGTTAAATTTAGAAGCCCTTTTAGAACCGGTTGTTCCGCAGAGCACCCACCGGCAGCTCCCTGCCCCGGCCCCAGCTCACCTCCGCTCCACCTCCTCCCCTGAACGTGCCACCCTGCTGTGCTTCTCTGCCCTCACCAGGCTTCCTGCAAATCAGCTGTTTGCGTGGGAAGCTGGGGCAGGCTGAGAAGCAGGCGGTGGCTCCCCGCTCAGACCCGTGGAGGTGGAGTGGAGGTGAGCTTGGGCAGGGGGGCGCGAGGAGGGCCGCCCGGGCCGCAGCAGGTAATCCGGGAGGGGCGAGGTGCAGGGGAACCGCTTCCCGCCCCAGATCACCTCCGCCACCCTTGGCCAGAGCGGGAAGCCACCGCCTGCTTCTCTGCCCTCCCCGGCTTCCTGCTGAACAGCTGATTCGCGGGAAGCCTGGGGAGGGGGCGGAGAAGCAGAGTGGGGCACCGCGTTCAGGGGAGGAGGCGGAGTGGAGGTGAGGAGATCTGGGGCCGGGCGTGGGGCGGGGAGCCGCCGGTGGGTGCAGAGCACCCGGGGAGTCGGCGCCTAAGGTGCCACTTTTGATGAGATCAGTGGGGGAGCGGTCCCTCCCCCTGCCCCCCCCCAGCTACGCTCTCCCACCCCTAAGAGCCAGAGGGACCTGCCGGATGCTTCCTGGGAGCTGCCTCAGGTAAGCACCTCCAGGACTCCCTACCTTGCCCCCCGGCAGGAGCCTCTGGCTCTTAGGGGTGGGCACCCACTATGGTGGCCCACGAGACCCTCCTGCCCGGTTCTGGGGGCAATCAGGGGACAGGGGAGGGGGATAGATGGGGCAAGGGTCCGGGGGGGGCATCAAGGAACGCAGGGGGGTTGGATGGGGCAGGAGTCCCGGGCGGCGGGGGTGGGCAACGACCCCCTTGTGGGGTAAGGAGGGAACCCATTGTTAAGATTTTGGCAGCTCATCACTGGTCTTGATATCGAGATTACTATGCAGGAGGTCAGAGTAGATTATCATAATAGTCCCTTCTGGATTTTGGATCACGTGGTGATTGCCTGTTCTGTTCATTCCCTCTGGAGCACCTGTCATTGGCCACTGTTGGAAGACAGGATACTGGGCTGAATGGACCTTTGGTCTGACCCAGTATGGCCGTTCTTATGTTCTTATGACTTAAAATCTATGAATCATACTTTCCCAGTATTGAATTCATCAAAGGCTGATGCCCTATTTATAATTAATATGTTAATAAGTAGGGGCATAGCGAGCAGATCGAGGGACGTGATCGTCCCCCTCTATTCGACATTGGTGAGGCCTCATCTGGAGTACTGTGTCCAGTTTTGGGCCCCACACTACAAGAAGGATGTGGATAAATTGGAGAGAGTCCAGCGAAGGGCAACAAAAAATATTAGGGGTCTGGAACACATGACTTATGAGGAGAGGCTGAGGGAACTGGGATTGTTTAGTCTGCAGAAGAGAAGAATGAGGGGGGATTTGATAGCTGCTTTCAACTACCTGAGAGGTGGTTCCAGAGAGGATGGTTCTAGACTATTCTCAGTGGTAGAAGAGGACAGGACAAGGAGTAATGGTCTCAAGTACAAGGAGTAATGGTCTCAAGTTGCAGTGGGGGAGGTTTAGGTTGGATATTAGGAAAAACTTTTTCACTAGGAGGGTGGTGAAACACTGGAATGCGTTACCTAGGGAGGTGGTAGAATCTCCTTCCTTAGAAGTTTTTAAGGTCAGGCTTGACAAAGCCCTGGCTGGGATGATTTAATTGGGGATTGGTCCTGCTTTGAGCAGGGGGTTGGACTAGATGACCTCCTGAGGTCCCTTCCAACCCTGATATTCTGTGATTCTATGATTCTATGTTCCTTTGGACCCATGTTTCTGACACTACTGCCATTAGATGGAATTCATCCTGTGTACTATCTGAGTCTCAATTAAGCCCTATTTTAGGGATTTATATGTGAATTAAGGGGTTTTTAGCCTTGTGCTGGTACTTGCAGGGGTGTGTGTGTGAATTTCTTAAGATGCAGTGTGGTCTAGCGCTGTGCTACTCAAAGTGGTGGTCCGTGGACCGGTGCCGGTCCGTGAGCCATTGGTGGCCGGTCTGCGTGCACATTGGAAAAAAAAAATTGCCAGTCCCCCACATCAGATAGCTTGAGAAGCACTGCTCTAGCAGACAAGGTGCTCGATTAAGAATCAGGAGACTTCCATTGTATTCCTGGCTCCTCCTCTGACCTGCTGTCCCTTCACCTCTCAGTCCCTTTGTATCCCTTCTACCTTGTCTCCATTGTTTAGATTATAAACTTCTCCTCAGGGCAGAGACAGTTTTGCTGTATGTTTATATAGCACAATAGGACGCCTGCCTAGGGATGACTCATCAGCTTTAACTCAAACTTTCACTTTGCTACCAAGGTAAAGTTTGGAGTTTTCCTTGACCCTGAGCTATTTTTTTCTTCCTACATGTCTGAACAGCCAGCCAAATCCAGCCTTACCTTGCTCCTGCTGAAATGCTGAATAACGAAATGCAGCAACAATAATCCCATAAAACTCCCATCTCCAAGCATTACTTTGTATATAATGACAGGTTTCAGAGTAACAGCCGTGTTAGTCTGTATTCGCAAAAAGAAAAGGAGTACTTGTGGCACCTTAGAGACTAACCAATTTATTTGAGCATAAGCTTTCGTGAGCAACAGCTCACTTCATCGGATGCATCACTTCATCGGATGCATACTGTGGAATGTCTTTCCACAGTATGCATCTGATGAAGTGAGCTGTTGCTCACGAAAGCTTATGCTCAAATAAATTGGTTAGTCTCTAAGGTGCCACAAGTACTCCTTTTCTTTTTGTATATAATGTTGCACTTAACTGGGCTTAATGCCCAGAGAATCAGCCAGAAGCACAGTAAAGGTGTGTGTGGGGGAATCTTACAAAGAGAAAGAGCTGGTAGTCAAATGGTCAAAGGTGAACAAACCTAATACAAAGGTATTGTATTGATCATTGTTGACAGCCAGAGAGAGAAACTACCATACACCTTTGGGATGGGCCTGTCATCTGTATTGAAATTTTCTGTTTTATAATCTTCTTAAATCTCTCTTTTCTAAACTTCAAGAAGTCCAGGATGCCATATCCAGGAAGCTTGGTCATATAGTTTTGCCCCGTCCTGCAGCATCTTCACTGACATCCTATCCATCTCTCAGTCCAGTTCAAAATTGCTCTCCTAGGACTCAGTGTTGTGAGGTGCTGAGAAACTTATCCTCAGCCAAGTGTTCCTTCAGTGGGACTCTTCATGTGCATAAAGTTAAGCATGTGATTGTGTTTTTCTGGATCAAGGCCAAAGTGCTCATCACCTTACAGGGTCAAGCCCGTAATTTTCAAAATTCTCCATTACCTTTTTCCGTTAATATACAGGATCAGTAATACAAGGTAAAGCATTAAAGATTAACTTTTATTTAAGAGAGGAATTTTCAAATGTATATTTCTTAAATATGAAAACAACTTGGTTCTTTCCATGGATCTTTCATTTCATGCGGTTTAATGTCATTGTGCTATCAGAGCCACGTCTTTGGGGCAGGAATCACCTGTTTGTTCTGTTTGTACAGCACCTAGCACAATGGATTTAACATGTCCATGACTAGGGCTCCTTGGTGCTATGGTAATACAACTAGTAGTAATAATCCTGCTCCCTCTGAAATTAATAGCAGAAGTCCCTTTGGCTTCTATCTATCCTGATTGCTTTGGAATGAAGACCATGTTGATCACTGGAGTATCCCTGAGTGTCTTACACAAAGTAAACACAGTAGATTTTCATTTTTAACTGTCTTCCATAGTTGCAGATTAAAGGTGATGGTGGAGGCATACCTCCCAGAGCAAGGGAAGAATGAGCTTCTGTGACACTGCTAGGGAGAGAGGGGGATCAATGGGAGCAGGATTGACCCTTAATGAAAAGAAAGGGAAGTGTTTGCCCAAGTTCAGTGATATAGAGTTTTATGAATTCTATTTAAGAATGCTGGTTCTCTTTAAGAATGCTGCATGGACCTGGCCGGGGTGGGGATGAAAACAAATGACAATGTTTTCTAACAGTATTTCTGATTTCTCAAGGGTCTCCCTGGGCCACCAGGCCCTCCAGGATTACCCGGAGCACCAGGAAAACCTGATTCAAATGCAAGATCCCCTGGATCACCAGGGAAAGATGGGAAAGATGGACCTTCTGGTGAGCCAGGCCCTCCAGTGAGTATCACTCATGCGTAGACATTAGTGCTATACTTCAGCTATAATTTCCTACACAGAGAACTTGCATGTTTCTTAAGCCTTGTCTACACTGCCCCTTTACAGCGCTGAAACTTTCTCGCTCAGGGATGTGAACCCCCACCCCCACCCTGCGAGCACTGCAAGTTTCAGCGCTGTAAAGTGGCAGTGTAGACAGCACCACCGCTAGGAGCTACTCCCCCCTCGTGGAGGTGGGTTTTTTTTTACAGCACTGGGAGAGCTCTCTCCCAGCGCTGGTGCCGCGACTACACAGCCATGTTAAAGCGAAGTGAAGACAAACTCTTAGAATGCTGACTGTTGTTGGTATTTTAGGATGGGCGCTACTAGATGAGCCCAGGATTTGATGGAATTTGCAATTTTTTGCCAGATTCTTATGAAAGGCACAAAAGCCAAAGGGCCATATTCTCTGGAACAGCTAGCTGCATTGCTTCATTCCAGAGCAGTGCAAAGCAGCCAAAGAATACAGGTGAATGTGGACCAGGCTGAAGAATGAAGGATGCTTTTACTGAAGTTTAATGAGACTGTTTATTTGTTTTTCCCTGACATTTTCAGGAAAATAAATCTGGGAAGCAGTTACACAATTCAAAGGGAATTTATAACTTAAAGCTACCATTGGACTTTCATCTCTTTGGGCTTTCTCCCTTCATTGTAGCTCACCCAGAGATGAAAATTTACCCTTTAGTCCTAAGGAACACTTGAAGCGCAGTCCTACTTTGAAAGATGATAGTAGAAATGGTGTCATGGGGTTGTATATTTATTGTATGTCAATACATGTTAAATAAGCTCAGCTAACAATAAAAACAGTAACTACTAGCTCTGTAAACTTAGTCTGGAATCTGAGAGTCAAGGTGGGTTTTTTCCTTCTCACACATCACCACTGGCAACAGAAGTTGAGGCCCAAATCTGATCCGCTGCAATCCCGCTATCTTCAAATTATTCTCTGTGACCCCAATGCTTTCAGTGGATTTGCACAGGTGTAACCGGCACTTTGTGTAAAAAAACAAACAAAAACCCCCCACTCCTTTCTCTCTGTCCCAGTTGCGTTGGTTTTTCAGGGCTAAAATGAGTAAAAACATAGTGCCTAGAGTCAGCAGACATGATTCTGATTACTGTTAGAGAGCTTATTCCTTCCTTCACTCTCCCACTTCCCTGGTCCTTCTCGCATGAACAGAGAGCAACAATACCCGAAATCCAAAGGTGCAAACAATTCAATGTTTATTGGGGTGAACTTCCAGCAAGCTTAAATACAAGTTCCTTTTTCCTTATTTTCGAATCCCAACTTACTTCCTGTTTGCCCCTAATTTATATAGTAATATTCTTAGCTATACCTTAACCAATCATTCTACTGAAATTTAACTAACCAATCCTAACATATTGTAACATGATTAGCTAACCAATTATATCCCACCACCTTAATTAGTTTACACCCAGCAAAATTAATTATACAGCAGACAGAAACAATCACAGAACCAGACAGAGACCATGCCAATAAACAATAGCAAAGTGGGAACTATAATGACAAAACAATACAGAAGTGAGGATTTCACAACTACATCTATAAAGACATAAGACAGGTTTCAGAGTAACAGCCGTGTTAGTCTGTATTCGCAAAAAGAAAAGGAGTATTTGTGGCACCTTAGAGACTAACCAATTTATTTGAGCATAAGCTTTCGTGAGCTACCATAAATAAATTGGTTAGTCTCTAAGGTGCCACAAGTACTCCTTTTCTTTTTGCGAAAGACATAAGAGTTTCCCAGCTGTGTCTATTGATAAGTGAGTTCTTACCAGACAGAAAACTATCAACCTCAATTTCCTTTTACATCTTCTAGGCACTTCCCTTTCTCTGGAGGTGATAGGCACTATCAGGACAGGATTGTATTCCTAACAGCCCAATAGCACCTTCTTTCAATGTGACTACTTTGGAATGTGAGGATGTGACCGGTCGCTTCCCAGCTTATGGCTGCCTCTGTCGCTTAGCCAAAGGCCTTAGCCTAAGAACAGGGCCTCAGACTGTCACAGTAAGAGAAGGACCTTACACTGGCAGACAGTGATTTTGATTCTTTCTTTTATACCTCTAACTAGCCAAGTGATAAGAATACACCTAAATTCTTAAAGTACAGGCCTCTACAGACAGGCCTGAATATCTATATCCTAACAATTACATCATGCAAGAAAGTGATTACTGAATGTAACCACTTTTCAGAGTAGAGTAGAAGGACACTTTGGGCTGGTCTCCACTACGGGGAGATTGATGCTGCCGCAATTGATGCAGCAGGAATCGATTTAGTGGGTCTAGTGAAGATCCACTAAATCGATGGCAGAGTGCTCTCTGGTCAACCTTGGTACTCCAGCTCTCCGAGAAGAGTAAGGGAAGTCGACCGGCAAGCATCTCCCAGTGACTCAGCACCGTGAAGACACTGGGGTAACTCGCATAGCTGGAGTAGTTTAGCTTAGGTCACCTTACCCCAGTAGTGAAGACAAACCCTTAGAAAGGCCCAATCCCACTCGTGTTGACTTAGTTGAAGCAAGATTGACCCCACCAAAGAATTGGTGCCCAGATTAGCTACAGTGTTGTTTTTCTTTCTTTTTTTCAAGCAAAGACAATTATACTTGGCATGCCCTAATGAATCTTAGCTCAGAACATATATCTTCTCAAAAATCTTTGAAGCTAAATACATTATTTTTAAAATATCAATTTATCTGATTAATTTTGTTTGTTTAAGTCATAGGATGAATTCTAATTTCATTGAATTGTAATTGTAATTTCATTCCTTGAGATCTTTCCTCATGTCCTGAAGGACCTGTTCCTTGAAGCCCTTCAGAAGGTGGCTCCAAGGACATGAAACTTGGACTCTTCATTCTACCACCTGTGAATAAATGACGGGAATGATTAGGATAGTGTCAATTGATTGTACTACTTGTTTAAACTAAAATAGGAAAAACAAGCTATTTGGGAGCAAACATTTATTGTACTTACTGTAAATGTAAGTGCCACAATAAGAGGATCATCCCACTCTGAGTTAAAATAAATAATTATGGTTTTAAGTGACTCCTTTTAAATAGTATCAAAAGGCAACCAAATAAAGGGCAATAATACATCTGCCTTAAATGACATAATATAAATACTTGCTTTCTATAGGGGGGAAGAAAAGTGCTAGAATGAACAAAATGGGGTCCCCAAAGTCATTTAATGTATTTTTGTTTCCTAATCAAAAAAGGCTGCCAAGTTTGCAGAAGGTAGGAAGGACAGTTTAAAGAACTGTGTCTGTTTGAGTCAATTAATCTTGAACAGACCAGAAATTTTATGAAACCTAGGATTTCAATCCTGTAAACCCTTTCTCATGTTGTTTCATATAGCCAGTATCCATATACAGCAGCTGCTGCTGCCAACTCAAGCTGGTTAAGGACAAACCTAAATAATATAAAAGACAATTGAAATAGAAATGGTTCACCCCCATCCCCAAAGCCTGCCCTTTCTGTGGCGTGAGGGTGACCCTGGCGCACGTGTATCTTCAGTGCACCAAATTGCAGTCCCTCTTGTTTGGTGGAGGATCAACCCTTAGGCCAACCTTCAGGCCTACCCTTAAAGTAACAACCAAGGGAGCACAGAAGGGGGAAGGCAAACCCTGCCATCAGTGGGGCTGATTACCCCAGGCCCACCATCGCCAGAGGGGTAAGCACTAAAATCTGGCAGGATGAAGGAGGTGTCTGGTCAGAGGCTATCCTCACATTTCCCTTAGCAAAAGTGTAAACATTTTCAGTGTTGGATTGTAGGGTTTCTACACAGTCCATGGTTCAACTCACTTTGTTCCTCTTCAGGGACTCTATATAAAAAGTTTGCTGGGACCCCTTATCTCCTGCCCAGATGTGAAAAGTGCTGGGATACGCTTTGTAGTCTCACTGACTGCTGTCCTATAAGCCATCAAAAGGAATGGGATATGCTGGTCTCAGTTCCTTTGACGCTGTTCTACAAAGGAATTCCTAGAGTCCTATTGAACCTTTTCACCATCCCATCAGATTGGGGTGGGGTGGTGATGGGAGCTCTGCAATCCCTAGAATCTCACAAATGTGTTGGAACACTTTGGATTCTGATTTTCTCCTTTCATCTTTAACTCATCTGGGACCCCAAATCTGGTGAAGAATTCATTTACTAAGACCTCTCCTACTGTCCCAGCATCTTGATGTCTTAGTGTGTTAGCCTCAGGCCATTTTGTAAAGTAGTCCAGAACCACCAGCAAATACTTATTGTCAGCCTCTGTCTCAGCCAAGGTCCCAAGAACATCAATGGCAGCATGCTCCATTGGTGCCCCCCACAAGATAATGCCGCAAAGGGAATGTCCCAGTTTTAAAGGGACCCCCCTTTATAATGCAAGCATCACATTTCCTTTATCAATTTTCCACATCCTGCCTGAATTTTACCCAATAGAAATTTTTTTTAGGTTGGCTCAGGTTTTTGCAGTCCCCAAAATGTCCAGTAGTTTTAAAATCATGACGTAACCTCAGAATTTCTTTTTTAATGTATCCGGTACAACCAGCTGGTGTCTGGATCCATCACTTGCTGGTTTCTCCCCATTCCTATACAATATTTCCTCTTTAAACTCAAAGCTTTCCCACCGTGACCCGAAAGCCTTCAGTGTGGTGTTTATCGGGGGGACACTATGTTCCACGGTGGCTGCATATGCAAATTGATTTTCCAGTCACACACAATCCTGATATCAGGATCCTCTCTTTGGGAAGTTTTGACTTGTTCTGGGGTCCATTCCTGCAACTCCATCCTCATCATTCCAGTTGATGAACCAGGAACATGGGCACTTGTGTGAATTAGAGGAAGTGAGCCGCCCCCAATTCCCTTGAGCAACTAATTCTTTGCTCTCCTGTTTGGGGCAGGGTTTGCAGTTAGACTCCCAACAGAGTTGTCTGGACAAAGTATCAGCATTACTGTGCTTATCGCCAGACTTATGTGTGATTGTGAAATCCTAGCACTGCAGTTTCTCCAAGCATCTGGAAAGCTGTCCCTTAGGATTCTTGAATCTAAAGAGCCATTGCAGGGAAGCATGGTCTGTCCTGACCACAAACTTCCTCTCATACAAATACCAGTGCAAATGTTCTACAGATTTAATCACTGCTACAAGTTCCTTTCGGGTGGTGCAATAAATAACTTAGACTTTTGCTGTAATAAGCAGCCAGCCTCTCAAGTCCCTTGTGTTCCTGTGTCAGTACTGTCCCCCGACCATAAGCGCTAGCATCTGTGACCAATATGAAAAGGGGATTTTGAAACAAAGTTAGGCCAAGACAGGAGCAGTCACCAGAGCCTTTTTTAACTCTGAAAATGCTACAAGCTGTGCAAACCCACGAACAAACCTTCTGAGCCCTATAAAACTCTGCACATATGTAAATGTCTAGGGAGTGGGCCAGGTCTGTACAGCCTCCATTTCTTTTTATCGGGGAAATGCCCTCCTTGCTAATTGTGAGCCCAAGGTATGTTACCCCTGTTTGAAACAACTCAGATTTCTTTGGGTTCAGTTTCAAGTTGGCTGCCTTCAGTTTATCACCGACCATTTGTAAATGTTTTGGTTCTGGCTCAAATGTTTTAGCATGCACCAGGATATCATCTAGATATATCAGACAGGCCGAGAGGGGAATGCTATGTGTAATACCCTTTCCATTAGTCTCTCTAATGTGGCTGGGTATATTGCACAAACCAAAAGCCGTCACTTTAAATTTCACAAGCCATGTCCTGCTATGACAGCACTTTTCCCGCCCTGTCTCTTGGACCCTTTTCTGCTTGCCAATACCCACTTCTAAGGTCTAGTGTGAAAAACCATACTAAATCTGCTACAGCACCCAGGGTGTCATATATTTGTGGTAATGGATAAGAATCTTTTGAAGTGACTTCATTTAATTTTCTATACAGAATCTGGTGTCACCATCCTTTTTCTTAACCAGAATTATGGGTGAGGCCCAAAGGCTAGTCAAAGGCTCACTTATGCCTTCCCGATGGTCTGTGGTGTCTCTTCGCTTTTTGCTACTGGTAACCAGTAAGATGGCTGTTCAATGGGTCATTTTCACCAGTTGTGGGACCAATGCAGTACAACCTGTATCTTTATTGGATCAGGAGAACAACTCTTCTGCTAGGTGACTCTTGTGGTCCCTTCTAACCCTGTGGTTCTATGATTCTTCAGATGCAGTTTCCCAGGTTTGGGCCATGTGCACTTACCCTGTCACTGTCTCCATTCAACACCAATTAGGTGGTTCAGTTTTGGATCCCCGATTCGCTTAGACCAGACATGCTCGAAAAGGCCAATAACAATTATGTTTTAGCCTGTGCCAACTATCCTTATACTCAGCCCAATCCTATTAGAAAGTCAATAGGCAAACTCCCATTATTGTAGCTGCCCAGATCTAAGCAAAACCTGTAGGGCTGATCCTTGTGCCTTCACCAAGCTTTGCTCCTTCAATTTGGTGATCACCCATTTCCCAGACTGGGAAAGAGGCTTTCACTGGACACCTCGGACAGTCTGTCTTGCCCTGCCTTAAATTTATAAGAATCCTTTTAGTGGTCATTTTTATATAACTGAACTATTTCCTTTAATTTTGGCATTATTGCCAATTTCCCTTGTTTTACAAATCAAATTTAACCGTTTTTCTAATAATTCCCTTTCTCCTGAAGATGTTGCTTTTGTTCTTTTTCTGAATCAATCAGGTCTTTTTTAAAATTCTTTTGTGAAGCCTCCAGCTCCTATTTTAGGTCTTGTTTTAAATCCCACTGGCCGGTTTTGAATTCTGCAAATGCCTCCATTATTTGTTCCATCTTGGTTCAGCAGGAATACCGGGTCACAATCTCTCCTCTTAGAAACTGGTTCCCGCTCCTGACACCAGTGTTACCCCTTTTTGACTCGAGCAGCAAATCAAAGTTTGGGGTGATGGGGATATTCCAGTTGGAAATGAGAAGCTGGATATGAGTCAGCAGTGTGCCCTCGTTGCCAAGAAGGCCAATGGCATATTGGGCTGTATAAGTAGGAGCATTGCTGGCAGATCGAGGGAAGTGATGATTATTTCCCTCTATTCGGCACTGGTGAGGCCACACCTGGAGTATTGCGTCCAGTTTTGGTCCCCACACTACAGAAGGGATGTGGACAAATTGGAGAAAGTCCAGCAGAGGGCAATGAAAATGATTAGGGGGCTGGGGCACATGACTTACAAGGAGAGGCTGTGGGAACTGGGTTATTTAGTCTGCAGAAGAGAAGAGTGAGGGGGGATTTGATAGTAGCCTTCACCTACCTGAAGGGGGGTTCCAAAGAGGATGGAGTTAGGCTGTTCTCAGTGGTGGCAGATGACAGAACAAGAAGCAATGATCTCATGTTGCAGTGTAAGAGGTTTAGGTTGGATATTAGGAAACACTATTTCACTAGGAGGGTGATGAAGCACTGGAATGGGTTACCTAGGGAGGTGGTGGAATCTCCATCCTTAGAGGTTTTTAAGGCCCAGCTTGAGAAAGCCTTGGCTGGGATGATTTAGTTGGGAACTGGTCCTGCTTTGAGCAGGGGGTTGGACTAGATGACCTCCTGAGGTCCCTTCCAACCCTGATAGTCTATGATTTTATGAAACAGAAATTGATGGAGTCTGTTTTTTCTTTGATGCAATCTTGTTTATTACCAAGAAATGTGCAAAGTCCTGTGTCTCTAAATGCATAAGTAACCAAGAACAAAAGGAGCAGTTTCTTAGCTTGCAGCCCCCAAGACTTTTTAACCAACACCAGACCCCAAAGCACACTCTCTAGCTATGTCCAGGGTCACACAATGCTTACAGACTCTTGTTTGGCTTTCTTGCCTCTCCCTCTTTCTCTGTTGTCAATTTTTGTGTGATCTGTCTACCCACATGCACCCCTCTGTTTTAGGTGGGGCTTGTGCTTAAAGTTATGTTAGGTGTGAACTTACCTTTCAATTATCAGTCTCATTGGGGTTTTAACTCAACTCATAACTAGATTTCACCCAGCTCATAATATGAGGAATAGACCTATCTTTCAAATGAATATTACAGTATGATGATCCTTACATCACCATCTGCCTTACAGCACTTTTGTAACAGAACTTTCCAAAAGCATTCATTCTGCTCCAAAGATAAACAGTGTATGTACTGATTTGTCTAATGCAAATCTGTGATAACTAGAGCACAGTAGGTTTACTTAAACATGAATTATTCTATTGTTAAACAGCACACAGCTTGTCTACATGGGGACATTCAGGAGAGTTAATCTGAATTAACTGAAGGTGTGAATTAAAAGAGGATTAGTTAAATTGCATTAAACTCCTGGCTGGATACTCTAATTCAGAATTAAAATGACCTTAATTTGGTTTATCTTAATTCACTGTAGGACACTGTAATTCAAATTAAGGCCACTTTTAGGCAGTTTAACTAATTGACTTTTAATTAACCCCTATTTCAATTAATTTTCCTCAGTGTCCTTGTGTAGACAGGCCCAGAGAGTTTAAAAGTTTGCTAAAATGTATATTTTAAAGGTGGTGTGTAGTGTGCTGTATGTAACTTTTTATTTCTGCACTGAAATGTTCTTTGGTTTTACAATTTACAGGTGTCTGATGAGGAA
The DNA here is from genome assembly GCF_965140235.1 of Caretta caretta. Lineage (NCBI taxonomy): Eukaryota > Metazoa > Chordata > Testudines > Cheloniidae > Caretta > Caretta caretta. The sequence goes on along the minus strand of NC_134207.1, from coordinate 157,189,303 downwards.
ATTAGTGGTTCTGGCATGGCGAGAAGATGTTTCAATAGGGTCAAATAAGGTGGTCCTACAAATGTGGGCTGAAAAGGCAGTATTTCGCCTCCAAGCTGCTTTATCAATGTTTCAGAAACGGCCTTGTTCACATACCAACATTATTCTCAAGGTTCTATTGTGTGTCCCTAGGCTCTGCTTGCCAGAAGCTGGGACTGAGCGACAGGGGATGGATCACTTGACGATTACCTGTTCCGTTCATTCCCTCTGAAGCACCTGGCATTGGCCACTGTCAGAAGACAGGATACTGGGCTAGATGGACCCTTGGTCTGACCCAGTATGGATGTTCTTATGTTTGATTAATTAGCACAATAAATAGTTGCAATCAAGATGCAATTGACTTCCATTATGAAGCAAATTCTAAGTATTTGTAAACAAAATAATGTGCATATCTGGCCTTTTCCTCTGTTATCCTACAGATTGGTTTGTAGCATTTGTCAATAGGTTTTAAAATGCTTTACAGGGTTGTCCATAGCAACAATATTATGTTATGTGCTTACCAACATTTTGCTTTGAGTAATATTTGCAGAACTAGGTTCTGACACTGCAAGAGGATCTACATGGGCAGATTCTTAAATCTGCCTGGAGTCCCAATGATTTCAGCCTCATGGAGTCTTTAGAAAGCACAGCATTGGGGCTAGGGTGACTTTAAACCTCTTGGTGCCTTCCCAGTCCCCACCTGCTCCAGGGGCTGGAGAGGTCCTGGTTTAATTTAAAACACCCCTGGGGGCCTTTTAAATTACATCAGCCTTCCAGTGCTGCATGGTGTCACTTCTTCTCTTTTATATTTTCTTCAAGCTTGCTGGAAAGATCTTTGCTGTGACGTGGGGATCAGGCAGTTCCCATTGGTCAATCAGTCTCCATAGTCTACATGCTCTCTCTGAAAAGTCTCTGGGATAGTGGATTCTTTTCTTGATGGGTGTTGAGGAGCCATTAAAGCTTTCTGGATACTCCACTATTGTACTTGAAATGCTGGTTGTGGGTGTTCCCAACTGCACAACATATTTCAGTAACACTTCATAACCTTACATATAATGATTGTACATAACACTCCAACAGGATATTAATGTTCAGCAGATCAAAACTTTTAAAATGATGCCTCACAGGGCATGCTTTGTACAAAACATATCATAATCCAATCACAGTGGTTAATATGGGGGTTCCAGGGTTCTGCTTTCTCATAGTGGGTCCTTGTATGCTAGCCTTACAGCTGGTTTCTGCTGTGTCTGCACTGGGTGAAATCCTACTCCACCTGGTCCAGACCTTCTGGACCTCTTTTACAGCACTTTGGCTCTTTGAACTGGAATAAAGGGGCTGGAGGATCTCATCCAGAGTTTGTCTTACTCTTGGCCCAGATTAGATAGCCATGGAATGGATTGCTGATTATACTACAGCATCACTACCACCCCCACCATTCAAAAATTGAGTCAGCCCCCCCCGCCCCCATCATGCAATTGGCTGAAAAGTCATGAGATTTAAAATATAAATATATCTACTCTGGTGTTTGAACTTTAATGTGTTATTTCAGTCACATTCTCAAGCTTTACTCTGCAACCACACTGGCCAAAAAACTTTTTTAAAGAAATCTAAGATTCTTACCTAAGCACATGACTCTGGGAGCTGGAGCTTAAAGAAACACACCAAATATCATGAGATGTGCAATAAAAATGGTAAGAGTTAACAACGTTGCTACAGGACATTAAAGATCCTATTCTTCAAATAGTTACTACTGGGCATAGCCCTATTATCATGAATAGTTCCTATTTGGAAATTCATAAGTGCTACACGAAGTAGTAAGAGTTTACAGTAGGAGGCCCTAAGGCCCTGACTCTGCAAGGACGTAAGCACATGCTTAATGATATGCACTATGAGCATTTTAAGCCTGTGCATAAGACTCAGGACTGGAGCCTAAGAACGTAACTATGCAAAGAAGTTTCATTTTATTATTTAAATCCAGTACTTAGATACCTTTTCCTTGTTCTCATACTATACCATCCTTTAAATTGGTTTAAGTTTTATTTGAATTGCTTTTATGGAGAAGACAAAGCGGAGTTATTTATAGTTATGTGGTTGTGTCACTACCACTTCAGTGACTTGAATTCTGTGACCGGTGTCGGTCGGTCCTCCGAGCCCCTAGGGGCGATGGAGAGCAATGGTCTCCGTGGCAGGCCTCGGCCCCAGCTCCCGGGCGTTGGGGAATTAGCGGGAAGGTGTGCCGGCCGGAGTCCGTAGCGCGCCCCTCAGGCCGGGGAGCGCCGGGGTAGGGGAACGCAGGCCCACCCAACTCCACTGCGTTCCAGCCCAGGGCCCTAACAGTGGCGGGAGGCGAAGGTCCCGCCACTGGGTCAGTGGGGCAGTCCGCGCCCGCTGGCCAAACACACCCACCCCACGGTGTAGTTGGGCCCCTGGGCTACTTCCTACCCGGTCTCTCTCAGGCGGGTCGCTCCAGTCCCTCCATCTCCTCCGGGTAGTCCGCTGCGGGCAGCTCCGGTCCCTCCATCTCCTCCGGGTAGTCCGCTGCGGGCAGCTCCGGTCCCTCCAGGTATTCAGCTGCGGACCAGTCCCGCTCCCCCTCGGTATCCGACTCATGCTGGCCCGGGCTGCAGTCAGGCCCCTCCAGGTCGTCTGGGTATTCAGCGGCCGGCAGCCCTGGTTGCCACAGGCCTTCCCCCCAGGTCAGGCTCCTCCTTGCCCAGGGCTTCGCCTGGGTCAGCAGCAGGATCGTGAGGGAGCAGCCTGTGTCTCCCTCCCTCCCTGGTGCTCTCCTCACTGGGCAGAGGGCCCCGCCCTTTGTACTTCCTGTCCCACCCTTCCCCTTCCGGGGATTGGCGGAAGCTTGGCCTGGCCCTGCCCACTCAGGCTCAAAGGGTGGCTCTTTACCCTCTGGTTCGGAGGGGAGCCACCCTGGCTCCCTACATACCCCACCCCTCAAATCCAGCTCCCAATCTTCGGAGCTGGCGTCCTCACCTTCTCCGAGGTGGGATAGGAAATCCGCATTGGCGTTGTCTCGTCCCGCCCGATGGTGGATCGTGAAGGCATAGGGCTGCAGAGCGAGATACCATCGCATCAGCCTGGCATTATTGTCCTTCATCTTATTGAGCCATTTCAGGGGTGCGTGGTCCGTAACCAGTATAAAGGGGGCCCTGAGGAGGTAGTAGCGGAGAGCATCGACTGCCCACTTAACGGCTAGGGCCTCTTTCTCCACGACAGAGTAGTTCCGTTCTCTGGGGAACAGCTTCCGACTGAGGTAAACAATCGGGTGTTCCTCCCCATCCACCTCCTGCGAGAGGACCGCCCCAAGCCCAACGCCTGAGGCAGCTGTCTGGACAATAAAGTCACGATGAAAGTCGGGGCTGAAGAGTATTGGATCGCTACACAGCCGTTCTTTGATGGTTCGAACGGCCATCTCGCACTCGTTGGACCAATGCACCCACCGGGGACTGTCCTTTGTCAAGAGCTCCGTTAGCGGGGCCGTAATGCTTGCGAAGTGGGGTACAAACTGCCGGTAATAACCAGCTAAGCCCAAAAATTGACGTACTTGCCTCTTCGTGGTCGGCACCGGACATTCCTGGAGTGCTTGGACCTTCCCAATGAGGGGGCGGACCTGTCCCCGGCCCAAGGTGTACCCCAGGTAAGTGGTTTCCTCCCACCCGATTTGACATTTTTCGGGTTGGCTGTCAGTCCGGCTGCGCAGAGGTCCCGGAGGACTGCCGCTACTTGGTTAAGATGCTCCTCCCAGTTATTGCCATAGATGACCACATCGTCCAGGTAGGCCGCCGCGTATTTCGTGTGTGGTTGCAACACCCAGTCCATCAACTGCTGGAAGGTTGCCGGGGCCCCATGTAGGCCGAAAGGCATCCGGGTGAACTGGTATAACCCTGAAGGGGTGGCAAATGCGGTCTTCTCCTTGGGCCTGGGATCCAAGGGGATCTGCCAGTACCCTTTGGTGAGATCTTAAGTGGTGATATAACAGGCCTCCCCGAGCCGGTCGAGGAGCTCATCGACGCGGGGCATTGGATAGGCGTCAAATTTTGAGATGGCGTTGACCCTCCGGAAGTCAATGCAAAACCGCTGGCTCCCATCGGGCTTCGGTACGAGGACGACAGGGCTCCGCCACTCGCTCTGGGAGGGCTCAATAACACCCAGCTCCAACATCGCCTGGACTTCCTCCTCTACAGCCTCCCGCATTCGCCTCGGCAATGGCCGGGTTGTCTCTCGGACCACCACCCCGGGTTCCATCTGGATCACATGGTAGGTGAGCGTAGTCCGCCCGGGTTTCGTGGTGAACGCCCTCACTAAGCAGAGTGCCTGTTCTCGCTGCTCAACGGTGAGTGTCTCTGCTAGCTGGGGTTCACCATTATCCGACTCCTCGGGTGGTTGGGGCCCCAGTTCCGGTTCGGGGGGATATGGGGCCACTAGGAGCCCTTCCCGGTCCTGCCAAGGTTTTAAGAGGTTTACATGATAAATCTGCTTTTCCTTACGGCGACCAGTTTGCCGAATCTCATAAGTTACCGGCCCTACCTGGCGGAGGACCTCATATGGACCCTGCCAGCAGGCAAAAAGCTTTGATTCCTCCGAGGGGAGTAGGAGGATCACTCGGTCCCCTGGCCCGAATGATCGAGCCTGGGCGCCCCGATTGTAGTGCTGCTCCTGGGCTCTTTGGGCGGTGTTTAAGTTCTCCATCGCGAGCTCGCCCGCCCGCACCAGCCGCCCCTGCAGTTGTAAGACATATTGCAAGAGACCCTGGGTTGTGGACGGGTTATGTTCCCAAGTCTCCCTCAAGAGGTCTAACACCCCGCGGGGTCGCCACCCATAGAGGAGCTCGAACGGGGAGAACTTCGTGGATGCCTGTGGGACTTCTCGAATCGCCAGTAGTAAAGGAGGGAGCAGCTGGTCCCACTGGCGGAGATCCTGGGTGGGGAAACGCCGCAACATCCCCTTCAGGGTCCGGTTGAACCGCTCGACCAATCCGTCAGTCTGGGGATGGTAGACCGAGGTCTGCAATTTCTTAATCCCCAATAGGGCACATACCTGGCGGAACAGCTTAGATGTGAAGTTGGTCCCTTGATCAGTGAGTATCTCCCGTGGGAGGCCCACCCTTGCGAAGATCTTCACGAGCTCCACAGCGATAGCGCGGGCGGTGATACTTCTTAAGGGGATGGCCTCCGGGAAGTGGGTGGCGTAGTCCATCAGGACAAGGATGTATTGATGGCCCGCCTTGCTTTTTGGGAAAGGCCCGACCAGGTCCATTGCTACCCGCTCAAATGGCACACCTACGACTGGTAACGGGACCAGGGGGGCCTTCCGTACCCCGGCCGGGGCTGCATGTTGGCAGTCTGGGCACGACGCACAATACTCCTTCACCTCACGGTGGACGTCGGGCCAAAAGAACCTGGCCAGGACCCTGGCCACAGTTTTTTCCTGCCCTAAATGTCCGGCAGCCGGGATGTCATGTGCAAGCTTCAGGACAGCCTGACGATGGATGCGGGGGACCACGAGTTGGGTCCGGACCTCTTGGGGGTCTCAGTCAAGGCGGTAGAGCCGCTCGTGGTTGAGTTCAAACCTGGGCCACTGGGTGGTGTGCTGCACCTCCACGACCTCACCATCCACCCAGGCCAGCTGCTCATAGGCAAACCGGAGTGTAGGATCCTCCCTTTGATCTCGGCTAAAGTCCACCGGGTCAGGAGGGGGACCCGCCACTTCCAGGCCCTCCTGCCCGGGGGTGGGGCCTGGTTCCGCTCCAGGGTCGGAGCTCGAGTCAGGTCCTGTCTTATTCTCAGGCGGGGCTCCCTCGAATGCCTCTTTGGTGGGTAGGGATTGGAGCACCTCGACGAAGTCTGGCCAGTCCCGGCATCCAAGATAGCCGCTTTCACTCGAGCATAAATGCGGTCCTCATCATCTGGGAGCCCATGGTAAGCCTTCTGGGCTAGCCCCATCAGATATGGGGCGAGGAGTGTCGCCCATTGGTCAGGCGCCCAACCAGCCACTGAGGCCACCCGCTCGAAGGTCACTAGGTAGGCTTCCGGGTCATCCTCAGGCCCCATCTTGGCCAGACGGATCGGTGGGGCGGGAGGGGTCGGGGTGGCTGCCCGCTCCGGTTGAGCACCACCATGGCCTGACCACAGGGTTGCAAGCTGCTGGAAGCACTGGGTTTGTTGTTCCTGGTGCTGGGCCCCCAGGGTTTGGAGCAACTGCTGCTAGTGGGCGCCCAGCTGTTGCACGAGTTGGTGCTGCTGCTGTTTCTGGCTCTCAGCCAGGAACTTGATAAGCCTTTCCATCTCCATCTTTCCAGTAGGGGAGCTTCAGAGGCGCCCTCGCACTTACCCCTTTCGGCAGGGGTTGGGATCGCCTGCCCACATTCTCCACCACTTGTGACCGGCGTCGATCGGTCCTCCGAGCCCGTAGGGGCGATGGAGAGCAATGGTCTTCGTGGCAGGCCTCGGCCCCACCTCCCGGGTGTTGGGGAATTAGTGGGAAGATGTGCCGGCCGGAGTCAGTAGCGCGCCCCTCAGGCAGGGGAGCGCTGGCCGGAGTCAGTAGCGCGCCCCTCAGGCCGGGGAGCGCCTCTGGTTCGGAGGGGAGCCACCCTGGCTCCCTACAATTCAAAATATTGATTCTTCCCAGAGCTTGAAATTAAAGCACTTGTTATAAGAGTTTTGTGTTAGATATCATCATGAAAGTTCATTTGGCATTGTTTCTTGGAACAAAATATGCTAAGAGAGATGGTAGAGATTCCTGTCAATATTTTCTTTAATACTGTCAAGTGGTTTTCTCAAGGTGAGATGTTCCACGTATAAATTTATTGTGAAATTATAATGATCCCATTTGAGTCTAGGATCTCTTTAGCATTGCTAAAATTTAAAACACCTCAGTTTGTGATCTAAACAGTAGGAATCTTATTTTTTATATACAAAAGTTTTCCTTTTTATTTTTTGGGCGTCCTTTTTAAAGATTACCCACTTCGTTAAGATAGTCTTCCATAATAAGGTCAACCAGGAGGAGAGGGAGGGAGAGAAGAGGAGAGGAACAGCCACAAAAAGACAGAGAATCATTTCTGACCAGTAAGAAATTCAGCCATGGTATCGAATATGATAGCAGCTACAGTCCATGAAATATTATCAAGAAAATTGTATAATTTGGAAAATAAGAAATTTTGGAAAGAGAAAAATCATTAAAGTACTTCAAGTGTTTTGGCCTCACTTAAGAATGATTCAGCAAGTTCTGGAGGTACAAAACCTTTGAGCTTCGTTGAAATCCCCAAACCATTTTTCTCACTAAGTGATACATTGTTGTTGACACATTCCTTCACTCTAGCAAGAATCTAAGCCTACTAGATATGGTGGGGTTTTCTTTATAAACTCACAGGGCAGATTCAGGCATAGTCTATATCAATTCATGATCATGGGAGTCCAATCCTGCACGATGCTGAGTGCCTCCTGAGATTCTAAGACTATGTCTACGCTACATCATTTACAGCGGCACAGCTGCACTGATGCAGTTGCACCACTATAGCACTTCTTGTGAAGACGCTCTAAGCTGACAGAAGAGAACTCTCCCGTCGGCTTAATAACTCTTGCCTCCGCAAGAGGCAATAGCTATTTGAGCGGGAGATCTGTCTACACTGGAGCTCACGTTGGTATAACTTATGTTGCTCGGAAGGGTGGCTTATTCACACCCCTGAGCGACATAAGTTATACCGAAGTAATTTGTAGTGTAGACATAGCCTCAGATACTGATTCAGCAGTAAGGCCAGATTCAGCAAAGCACTTGAGTGCATGCTTTTGTGAATAGGGATAGTGTTAAGTACATACTCTGGGCCTCATCCAAAGCCATTGAAATCAATGGAAGTTTTTTCAGATAAGACATTGTTGAGACCAGAAGTCACTACCCACTCTGCAATGTCTTGCATGCTGGACCCTCTTGTTAAATTCCATTTCAAGTGGCCTCTCTCTGAGTCAACTCACTACTATGGCAGCTGTTGCAGTATCATCAGAGGAATCTACATAACTAGGCTCCCCGCCCCCAACTGTTTCCTGTGAGCCGGGCTTCGACCATAGCTTTGACATAATTTGTGAGAAGTTGTCACTCGAGTCCACCACAAAGTTGTGCTCTTTAGCTTCCAGTTTCCTTCCCTCTCCTTTTCACAACCCCTGCACCAAAACCACATTGGTTCTGCATCCGTCAGAAACCTCTGAAGCCAGAGACTGGAATCAGGATATTGCCCTACAATAAAAAACAAAACATTATAATTCTTGTTGCAGTGCTGCTCAGAAGTCATGTAGCTGTGATATTCTGAACAAAATATTGTCTAACATCACATCCCAAACCAGGTCAGACTTCCTGGTGAGTATTACTGCAAGTTTGAGGAATTTCACTGAAAAATCTTGCAAGACAATCTGTTGCCGTAGTCCATTATTTGCTGCATTTATGTACTGCTCTTGCAAGTTTTGCTTTAGAAAGCGCTTTGCAATGCTTTTGTATGTTAAAATTGATTTTCAGTGTCTTGAGTGTTGCTGTTTTACATCTAAAGAAGGAAAAGTAAATACAAAGATATGGCCTGGAAATGAACATAACCAAAACTTACTGAAAAATGTTACAAATTCACTCTGGGAGATTAAAAGAAAGTGAAGGAATATATATTCTTTACATACATATTTAGACTTCAGAAGTGAACTTTTAACCTTTGGCATAATGTTGGATTTCATGAACTTTAATTTTAAACTGCCTTTTACTATACAATACAAAAAAAAACAGATGCCACAATACAAAATGTACACTTCCATTTGGATGATGCCTTAGAGATCTATTGCTTACAAAGCAGAAATAAGTCAAATGTGCCTCTGCCTAATGAAATAAGTTTGCAGAGGATTTCTGCATGTGAAAAGTAGACAGTACGACTATCTGTGCAAGGTGTGTCCAACTATTGATGGTACACACAGTACTGCTTTATGGCTGCTGTGAAGATGGAATGTGGCAATAGTTCCAGTCCTTCAAAGTGCATAACTTTACTCTGAATCGTCCCATTGACTTTGATGGTCACAATGTAAAGTTAAGCATAAACCTTTGAAGGTTTCAAGGCCTGTGGTCTCAATCCTGTAAAACCTTTACCCTTGTGAGTAGTCCCATTGTGACCACTAACTAAAAGGGTAAAGCCTATTCATATGAGTAAGGGTGTCAGGTTTGGGACCTATGGATCTGCGTCTTGATCACACTGAAATCAATGGTAACTCTTCCATTGTGATTAATGGCCCAGGATGCCTGAACATCTGAGGCAATGAGCACTGTCCACACCCACTGAAGTCCTTGAAGTGCAGGGTGCTCAACTCCTCACAGTACTGGTCTCTGTGTGGTCACTAATATAGATCCAGTTATACCAGCACTATAGGTTGTGAACCCTTCCATTTATGCTACACTGTCATCTGATGGCTGTGTTCGTGTGTTGTTCCACAATTTGTAAAAACTGCTTAATTGTGGGCGTATACTTAGCTGAATAGACTAAGCTATTCATCTCCCTTATTTTAATACACTTTAGTTTCTTCCAAAATCAAGGAATTTGAATGCCTTTTAGAGAAATTGATCTGACTAAAGTTTTGCAGATTTCATGACTCTTCGACATGCTGTATAAATCTAGGGGTCAATGATAGAATCAATCCTTTTTAGGATAAAATAATTAATATTAAAAATCCTGATTCTAAAATCAGGCTGTTAAAGTGAACATGGGTCTCGTTCTCCACTTGCAAATGGATTTTCACACCAAGGTCATTCTGCTGGTTTCAGTGTAGCTATTCCAGAGTTACACTGATGTACGTATGTATGTAAGAGGAAAATCAGGCCTGGCCCTCTGTAATTTACATGTGTAACATAAGTGGCTTCCTCATCCACTCAGCAATTTCAGGATTTAGGCTCTGATTCAGCATGGCACTGAAGCACGTGTTTATAGGATTGCCAACTTTCTAATTGCAGAAAACCAAACACCCCTGCCCCGAGGCCCCACACCCCCCTTGTTTATCCCCCCTCCCTCTGTCACTGGCTCTCCCCCCATCCTCACTCACTTTCACTGGGCTTGAGCAGGGGGTTGGGGTGCAGGAGGCGGATGAGGGCTCCAGCTGGCGGTGCAGGCTCTGGGGTGGGGCTGGGGATGAGGGGTTTGGGGTGCAGGAGGGGGCTGGGGCAGGGTGTTGGGATGTTGCGGGGGGGGATGTGTGGGCTCCAGGAGGGAGTTTGGGTGCAGGAGGCGATTCCCGGCTGGGGCGGAGGGAGGGGGTTCAGGGTGCAGGATCCTAGTGGCGCTTACCGCAGCTCCTGGGAAGCGGCGGCCAGGTCCCTGCAGCCTCTAGATGCATGGGCAGTCAGGGAGGCTCCACACACTGCCCTCGTGCCCGCAGCTCCCATTGGTTGTGATTCCCAACCAGTGGGATCTGTGGAGCCAGCCCTCAGGACAGGGGCTGTGCACGGAGCCTCCCTGGCCACCCATGTGTCTAGGGGCTGCAGGGATCTGGCTATCGCTTCTGGGTGCCGCAGGGAGCTAGGGCCCAGGCCCCCGCTGTGCTGCCGACCGGACTTTTAACAGCCCGGTCGGGGGGTCAACCAGCATTCTGGTTGAAAACTGGATGCCTGGCAACCCTACCAACCCTTGTGTAACATAAACGTGAGTAGTCTTGATTCCCGTGGCACTGCTCATCTGTTTAAAGTTAAGCCTATGCCTAAGTACCTGGCTGAATCAAGGACTTAGTTATTTAACAGCTCTCTTATTGGAAACATGTCTTGAAAAGGCTTGGATTAAAAACTGCCTATTGTAACTGGAAATATCGCTTTTACTAACTGCTTTAAATAGCATCTGTTATTGATGTGATTACATAGTTTTGTTTGTTAAATATACATGAAGTTGAAATAGCTCATTGCAACTTTTGTCAGCACTGATGTGGTTACATTTCTTGAAAAAATGGTTTTCATGTCCAATTTTGTAAAGACCAGTGATGCAGAAGAATTTAAATGTAAAGTAATAGCGTACTTGAGGCTACTCCAAAGCTATAAAGCACATCTGCAGCCATATGACGATAAGACTTTAGATCATTGTACACTGCATGAGTAATAATCATAATCATGAATAATTAATTACAATTTTAATGTTAATTCAACCCTCCCAGCCAAAATATTCACTGTATAATATAAAATAGACCTAAAACATAATGAAAATCATTCCAATTTTGTTAATGTTAAAAATGTATACCGTATCAACTATAGTGGGTCCAGGAGGTAAAAATGGAAAGTGATGCGAGAAGGGTGGTAAATGTGAGACCAGTAGTGGTCATCCTAAAAAGCACCAGACAAATGGAATAACATTTGGGGTGCAGGGCCTCATTCATTCGTTGCTGACAACGCCCTCCATGGTGCAGTGTTACATTTGGAAACCACCTGCCACGTTTTGTGCTCTGTCACAATCTCAATTCCCTGTACAGGCTGCCGCTTGAAATGCTGCCCAACTGGGGGGCTCCTCAGCAGTGACTGTAGCAGGCTCATCAATCTCTACATGTGGCCCAGCCACCACTAGAAGGGGACAGAGCCACCCTGATTGCAAGCACCAGAGAGACAGTCTCCCTGCTCTGAGTTCTGTTGCCCAGCACCACAGTGGCCTGCAGCAGCCATAAAGAGGAATTATAGGGAAATTACTGCTCACTTTTGCAGCCCTGGGCTTGAACACGCTCACTATAGACAGAATCTCTGGGCAGTTTAGCTACCAAACTCTTAAGAACATAAGAACAGCCGTACTGGGTCAGACCAAAGGTCCATCCAGGCCAGTATCCTGTCTACCGACAGTGGCCAATGCCAGGTGCCCCAGAGGGAGTGAACCTAACAGGTAATGATCAAGTGATCTCTCTCCTGCCATCCATCTCCGCTCTCTGACAGACAGAGACTAGGGACACCATTCCTTACCCATCCTGGCTAATAGCCATTAATGGACTAAACTTCCATGAATTTATCCAGTTCTCTTTTAAACCCTGTTATAGTCCTAGCCTTCACAACCTTCACAGGGAAGGAGTTCCACAGGTTGACTGTGTGTTGTGTGAAGAAGAACTTCTTTTTATTTGTTTTAAACCTGCTACCCATTTATTTCATTTGGTGGCCCCTAGTTCTTATATTATGGGAACAAGTAAATAACGTTTCCTTATTCACTTTCTCCACACCACTCATGATTTTATATACCTCTATCATATCCCCCCTTAGTCTCCTCTTTTCCAAGCTGAAAAGTCCTAGTCTCTTTAATCTCTCCTCATATGGGACCCATTCCAAACCCCTAATCATTTTAGTTGCCTTTCTCTGAACCTTTTCTAATGCCAGTATATCTTTTTTGAGATGAGGGGACCACATCTGTAAGCAATATTCAAGATGTGGGCGTACCATGGATTTATATAAGGGCAATAAGATATTCTCCATCTTATTCTCTATCCCTTTTTTAATGATTCCTAACATCCCGTTTGCTTTTTTGACTGCCGCTGCACACTGCGTGGACGTCTTCAGAGAACTATCCACAATGACTCCAAGATCTTTCTCAGATTAGTTGTAGCTAAATTAGCCCCCATCATATTGTATGTATAGTTGGGGTTATTTCTTCCAACGTGCATTACTTTACATTTATCCACATTACATTTCATTTGCCATTTTGTTGCCCAATCACTTAGTTTTGTGAGATCTTTTTGAAGTTCTTCACAGTCTGCTTTGGTCTTGACTATCTTGAGCAGTTTAGTAACATCTGCAAACTTTGCCACCTCACTGTTTACCCCTTTCTCCAGATCATTTTTGAATAAGTTGAATAAGATTGGTCCTAGGACTGACCCTTGGGGAACACCACTAGTTACCCCTCTCCATTCTGAAAATTTACCATTTATTCCTACCCTTTGTTCCCTGTCTTTTAACCAGTTCTCAATCCATGAAAGAATCTTCCCTCTTATCCCATGACAATTTAATTTAGGTAAGAGTCTTTGGTGAGGGACCTTGTCAAAAGCTTTCTGGAAATCTAAGTACACTATGTCCGCTGGATCCCCCTTGTCCTCATGTTTGTTGACCTCCTCAAAGAACTCTAATAGATTAGTAAGACATGATCTCCCTTTACAGAAACCATGTTGACTTTTGCACAACAATTTATGTTCTTTTATGTGTCTGACAACTTTATTCTTTACTATTGTTTCAACTAATTTGCCCGGTACTGACATTAGACTTACCGGTCTATAATTGCCTGGATCACCTCTAGAGTCCTTCTTAAATATTGGCATTATATTAGCTATCTTCCAGTCATTGGGTACAGTAGCTGATTTAAAGGACAGGTTATAAACCATAGTTCCACAATTTCACATTTGAGTTCTTTCAGAACTCTTGGGTGAATGCCATCTGGTCCTGGGGACTTGTTTCTGTTAAGTTTCTCAATTCCAAAACCTCCTCTAGTGATACTTCAATCTGTGATGATTCCTCAGATTTGTCACCTACAAAAGATGATACTAAACTGGGAGGAGTGGTAGATACGCTGGAGGGGAGGGATAGGATACAGAAGGACCTAGACAAATTGGAGGATTGGGCCAAAAGAAATCTGATGAGGTTCAATAAGGATAAGTGCAGGGTCCTGCACTTAGGACGGAAGAACCCAATGCACAGCTACAGACTAGGGACCGAATGGCTAGGCAGCAGTTCTGCGGAAAAGGACCTAGGGGTGACAGTGGACGAGAAGCTGGATATGAGTCAGCAGTGTGCCCTTGTTGCCAAGAAGGCCAATGGCATTTTGGGATGTATAAGTAGGGGCATAGCGAGCAGATCGAGGGACGTGATTGTTCCCCTCTATTCGACATTGGTGAGGCCTCATCTGGAGTACTGTGTCCAGTTTTGGGCCCCACACTTCAAGAAGGATGTGGATAAATTGGAGAGAGTCCAGCGAAGGGCAACAAAAATGATTAGGGGTCTGGAACATATGAGTTATGAGGAGAGGCTGAGGGAGCTGGGATTGTTTAGCCTGCAGAAGAGAAGAATGAGGGGGGATTTGATAGCTGTTTTCAACTACCTGAAAGGGGGTTCCAAAGAGTATGGCTCTAGACTGTTCTCAATGGTATCAGATGACAGAACGAGGAGTAATGGTCTCAAGTTACAGTGGGGGAGGTTTAGATTGGATATTAGGAAAAACTTTTTCACTATGAGGGTGGTGAAACACTGGAATGCGTTACCTAGGGAGGTGGTAGAATCTCCTTCCTTAGAGGTTTTTAAGGTCAGGCTTGACAAAGCCCTGGCTGGGATGATTTAACTGGGAATTGGTCCTGCTTTGAGCAGGGGGTTGGACTAGATGACCTTCTGGGGTCCCTTCCAACCCTTATATTCTATGATTCTATGATTCTATGGCTCAGGTTTGGGAATCTCCCTAACATCTGCAGCCGTGAAGACTGAAATAAAGAATTCATTTAGTTTCTCTGCGATGACTTTATCGTCTTTAAGTGCTCCTTTTGTATCTCAATCGTCCAGGGGCCCCACTGGTTGTTTAGCAGGCTTCCTGCTTCTGATATACTTAAAAAACATTTTGTTATTGCCTTTTGAGTTTTTGGCTAGCTGTTCTTCAAACTCCTTTTTGGCTTTTCATATTAAATTTTCACATTTAATTTGGCAGTGTGGCTGAGTTTCCCCTTTTTTTCCCTGTTCTCTTTTGTTCTCTTTGTTTCTTCTTTCCTCTCCCCACAGTTCTTCCTGTGTCTCAGTCCCATTCACAAGGGCCCCGAAATTCCCTTCCCCATTCTTCTTTCTTCCTTTCTCCAGGAGCCCCCTCCAGTTTCACTTAACATGTGTTGGGCCTGTCTGTGGGAACAGTCAGACAGCTCCTTGCAGGACTGGGGATTGGGAACAGGGAAAAGGGCCTAAGGGAGGCTCTAAATTATATTGGCTAGAATGGTCACTCCTCCAGCTGGAGATGGCTAGAGTGTTGCACACTTGAGCCCCATCCTCTTCCACTGTGGCCACAGCCACGGTCCATCTCAGGAATGCTGCTTATGGGTTATTTTCTGTCCAATGTCCTGTATAAAAAAAAAATTGTAAATGGGCTTTTTACCAGTTCCGTGCCATCCAACAATTCCCTGACGTCAGGGGAATCCCTAAGTGCCCTGTTAGGGTGGCTCTCCACCCCATTGGCACTGTCACTATGGTGCAAAGGGGTAAGAGTTGGAGTCCAGGATCTGGCCCGTGAAGTAGAGATGCCAACATTTCCAAGTAGACAGAAGACTGGATCCTGCACTCCTCAAACACTTAAACCTCTTGCTGATTGCATGAAAAGCAGAATCAGGACCATAATAGCAAGCAATGTCAGTCCTTACATGAAAGTTTTTTCTCATTAAGTATTAGTGTCACTCTTCAGTTGCATACAGACCAACACATCATAAATGAAAACTCAGAAATACAAATCACTAGAATAGGAGGTGACTAAGGCATATTAGAGTTTATTTTTTAAGTTGTATTAGTTCAAATAAATTCATTTGGGCAGGGTATTTTCTTTGTGATTGGGGCAGGTGCTTATATCTACTGGCATTTGCAGGGACCCCAAGGACATCCTGGACTTGATGGAATGGTTGGCCCTCCTGGAAAGAAAGGAGAAAAAGTAAGTTTAAAATCTAAGGGCTCAGTTCTGCGTAAAATCTTTGTCGCTTCTGAGCTGCAGGAAGCCCTGAATAGTTTACTGAATCCAGCTCCTAATGCTTGGTAAAACGTCTGAAATGGATGTTTGAACAACCTTATAATGTCCTGTTGCATCTAGTCCTATTTTATTCAATAGATAATGTACAACAATTCCATGTAATTCATCCACAGAAAGGCAGAGTAATAATTGGGTTTATGCAAGTAAAGTACATGGGGCAGGTGAAATCCACCCCTCCAGCCAAGAGTGGCCTATAGCTGCAGCACAGCTCCCTGCTACAGATTTTCCGCTGCATTTTTGTGGGGCGCTAGATCACTGGAACTACTTAATTGTGGATTCTATAGTCCATTCTCATCTTCACCTTCTGCCCTGGCCTATGTGAGGGCAGGTGTAAACCACCTATACGGTGCCAATGTTGCCTACATTTGCAATTTTGTCATGAGTGTTGCAGTATTTGGTGTTTTCTTAAAGGTGGTGCTCCTGGAGCAGAGGTGGGCAAACTACGGCCCATGGGCCACATCTGGCCCGCGGTTCCATCCTGCCCGGCCCCTGAGCTCCAGGACAGGGAGGCTAGCCCCTGGCCCCTTCCCCGCTGTCTCCCTTCCCCTGCAGCCTCAGCGCGCCATGCCGCCAGCGCTCTGGCCCGCCACTCCTGCTGGGCAGTGCAGGCAGTGTGGCTGGCTCCAGCCAGGTGGTGGGGCTGCAAGCTCCCGCTGCTCTGAGCAGCATGGTAAAGGGGCAGGAAGGGGTTGGATAAGGGGCAGCAGGTCCCGGAAGGAAGTCAGGGGACGGGAGCAGGGGGCGATTGGATGGGGTGGAGGTTATGGGGGGGCAGTCAGGGGATGGGGAACAGGGGGCATTGGATAGGCGTGGGAATCCCAGGGGAGCTGTCAGGGGGTGGGGGTATGGATGGGGGCAGGGCAGTCAGAGGACAGGGAGCGGGGGGGGGGGGGGTGTTGGATAGGGGCTGGGGTCCCGGGGGACGGTTAGGGGCGGAGGTCCCAGGAGGGTGGGTCATGGGACAAGGAGTGTTGGATGGGTCGGGGATTCTGAGGAGGGCAGTCAGGGGGCAGGGAATGGGAGGGGCGGATAGGGGGTGGTGGCCAGGCTGTTTGGGGAGGCACAGACTTCCCTACTTGGCCCTCTGCACAGTTTCGCAACACCAATGTGGCTCTCAGGCCAAAACATTTGCCCACCCCTGTCCTGGAGTCAAGTGATTGCATGGGAATCTCTGTTTTCATTAAAATCAAGTAAGTTTCTGTCCCTTATTGTTGCAGAGAAAATCTGGAAAATGGGACCTAAGTGCACCATAAAGGCTCAAAAAACAAAAGGCAAAGAAAAAGAACCCCAATATTTTCTTTAAAAAATCTCAGGATATTTAAGCCAGTCTCATGATTTTGTTGAGGCTGAATCATGAGTTTTGAATATTTAGGGTTGGCAATACTGTGGTACACATGGGGTGCTCTGGCCCCCTTTGTGTGGCTACTCCAGTAATCCCCACACCAAGCCAACATGGACCAGAGAGAGTTAAAATAAGTTCCTTGTTCCAGAGCTCAGGCATCTTTGGCTTGATCTTGTGTCCTTTGTAGTCAATGGCAAAGTTCCAGTTGACTTCAGTAGGGCAAGATCAGTTCCTGTGGGAGGGTCCTGAGAAGAATAAAGATGCCTGGTCACAATAAATTAAATTAACCTGCATCTCAGATTGTTGGGTGAAAGTCTGGAGGGGAGAGGGGTTACTTGGAAGAATGCCATTTTCATTCAGAGCACGTTCCTCAGAAAGAGGGATAAAGCCAGTTGGCTTGTCTTTCGGAGCCTATTTTCCTCACTGTATGAATTTGATAAGAATTAAATTATAAATGAAGCTCTCTGCACGCTACAGTTGCTCAAAGAACAGTCAGTGCACAGCAGCAGCATCAAGTCTGCCAAATCTATTCCCATCTGTCGAGAGTAGTTTTACATGCTTCCTGTCATTCCTTTTTCTAACAACTCATTCTTTATTTGTCTGCTGTTGTTTCATCATTGGTGCTTACTCCATCGGTTGAGTGCTCATATGTCAAAATGCCCATTGTCTGTTTGTGTAGGGCCTATAGTATTTGGCCAGACATTATATGTATTGCTATTAACTCAGCGATTTTTTCCATTCACACTAACTGTTTTCATACTCTGGGTTTCTGCCTATTCTGTAAACTGAATAGGAAGAGAACGGCAGGGAAAAGAGATGGAGTGTGAGAGAGGCTTCAGCAAAAGCTGAGTGCGGGAGAAGAACAGATGGATGTCAATCCATTGTAGAGCACATAGGCAGGCTGACATTTGCAGTGTCTGACCTGTGCCATTCAGAGAACACCGAATACAGGAACTCTGCTTGTGTATTAAGGTTCCTATATCCCTTGTCAAACAGAGATCTGTCACAGATCGTGTGTGTATCAGAAAATCAGGTTGCTAGATTACCACAGTGGAACCATAAAAACATCTGTAGCAGTGTTAACACTCTGTGACTGGGCCATACTAACAATTTGATTGGGATCAAATCCTGCTCCCATTGCATTCAATGAGAATGTTCCCATTGACTTCAATGGGGTGAGGATTTCACCCTTGATATTTGATTCTGTGTGGTCCAAACCTCTAAAACCTGCTGCAATAATCAAAATACTAGATTGCTTCCTGTCTACAAACCACGCTGGAAGTGCTAGTCATTTGCAGATGTAACTACTCAACTGAAGGTTGTTTTTTTAACCAGCAGCTTTAATGATTATTATAAACCAGCATTGTGACCTCAGTAAATTCAACAACAAAGATATTCACTGAAACCTGAATTAAGCAGAACATATATCTGTGTTCTCTATGCCTAAATCATTTAATCCTGCTCAATTAACTGGCACTGGTTTTATTTTACAGGGTGATCAAGGTCTACCTGGTGCAGTTGGCCCAAAGGTAAAAAGATCAAACTTTGTTTATTTTGAAGTATAGCATAACAACATCCTTCAGGTATAGTGTGTCACCCATAGTTTGGCATTGTATTCTGCCTATCAAAAGTTTCCTGAAAACAGTTGAAAGAAAGCAAAGATAAAGCAGATTAACAAAATGAAAATATTTGTAATATTTCAATATTTTTTTGCCCAGGGCTTGAGAATCAGGGGACCTGGGTTCTGTTCCCAGCTTTGACTACTGACGTGCTTTGTTGGGGCAAATGACTTCAGCTCTCATTGTCTCCATTTCCCATTTATAAAATGAGGCAAAACCTACATCACAAGGATGTTGCAAATCTTAATTCAATAATTTTTGAAAAGTGCTTTGAGATCCTTGGGTGGAAGAAGTCCAGAAGATTATTATTCTGCAGCCTAATTAAATCAGTGAACATAATTTTCAGTCAGACAAATCCTGTAATTATATCTACTTGTAATAAATGTTCAGTAAAATCATATGTTGTTGCCCTTTTGCTTTAGGGAGATGCTGGAGATATTGGATCACCAGGCCCAGAAGGCCAGGCAGGTGCTGATGGGCAGCCTGGAAAGCCTGGGCCTCAAGGACCACCAGGACCACCGGGGCCACCTGGCCCAGGCTATGGGTTTGGATTTGAGGTGCTCTTCTACTAAAAGAGTTAATTGTATATACAAAGTTATTGGTTTCAATGGAAGGACAGCATACTCATTAACACTTTTCATGTCTAACTATCTTTAAGACAAATTTGATCAAACTGAATACTGTCTATAAAGTTTCTCTTCAGGTTTACTTTATTTTCTCCCAATCTACAGATAAGTTGTTTGCTGTTTTTTATCTCTGTGGAACTTAGCCCTCTATTTGGCAGTAATTATTGTTCATTGGTAATTGCTTTCTTTAACTTACTTTTATATAAATATTCAGTGATCTTAATACCAACATCAGAATTGTTGTTGTGCTATAAGCTAAAGCTCTTATCACACAATTTTCACAACCACTTTAGTAGTTTATTTTAGTGTGTAAATAATTTATAGTGTAGACTTAAATATATGATGACAGCTGCTGTTGCGCATTAAACCTGAGCTTCGGGTTCTGCTTTAACATGCCAGTTTTCACATGCTATCATTTTAGAGGCCATAAGTTTGGTATAGGTGGGTCAGTTATGCAAGCCTAAAAGACACAAAATGCAGAAATTTGGTAGTGACCTCATGCGGTGTAATCCTGAATAGGAACATTTTCTCACAAAACCAAACAAATGAAAATTGAGACATTGCATTTTATTCATGCATATAGTGCCTCCTCTGTTTTAAAATTTGAACTCACCTAGGGCTCAGTTCAGTCCTTTATCTGAAAACAGTTCATAGTGCAGAAAAATATCTGAATCTCAGCACTGTGAGTGAAACACACTGAGGTAAATTCTGTCTTCCCTTTCTGGCAGACTTGGGGTAGAGGATCAGGCTGTGGTAGGGTTTTAAACATCCATATTTTTGCTAAGGTTAAAAGGTTGGCATTTAACCTCCATCTATGCCTATGTATGGGTCACCCTCTCTCTCCTTGTTTGTTTGGCTGTTCAGTTCAAGAAAGGCTCTCTAGCTAATTTTTTTTTCTGTATAGGACATAATATACATCAGACCAGTAACCAAGATTAACTTTATACGAGGAATAAAAAATGTTTGGCTGACAATTTGCAAACATCTTATCCAGGATAGAGTGGAGACCTTTAGAACTTGTCAGTTTTATCTGAGATATATAAATGTGGTTCCCTCAGTGTTTGCATTGTTCCTTTATACTTCCCTATACTTACTCTAGGAAATACATTGAATATGCTAAATACGGAGGTTATGTCCTTATTTAAGGACAAATTCTGATACCCTTATTCATACCTTACTCCCCAAGTAATTCTATTGAAGTCAATGGAACTATTAATGGACTAAAGCGCTACTAAACCAGAATAAAGATACCAGAATCTGGCCAGTAGATATCTCAGGCAATGCATTAGTTTTTAAGGAGCACCACTGTATTTGTTACTAGGGAACCTCTTGGTTCAGGATGGGATGAGGACAGTTAGGATCCATTTGACAGGTTTCAGAGTAACAGCCGTGTTAGTCTGTATTCGCAAAAAGAAAAGGAGTACTTGTGGCACCTTAGAGACTAACCAATTTATTTGAGCATAAGCTTTCGTGAGCTACAGCTCACTTCATCGGATGCATACCGTGGAAACTGCAGCAGACTTTATATACACACAGGTATTGTTTCATATTCTCTGTGTGTATATAAAGTCTGCTGAAGTTTCCATGGTATGCATCCGATGAAGTGAGCTGTAGCTCACGAAAGCTCATGCTCAAGTAAATTGGTTAGTCTCTAAGGTGCCACAAGTACTCCTTTTCTTTTTGCAGTTAGGATCCAGTTATGGCCATCCATGTTCCAAACCCCAACATAAGTCAGAGCCCCTACAGGGGGCTATGCCTTATGCCAGGTAATTAGGAACTCCAGCTGGGAACTAGGACCATCAACCCCTTGAGAGCTGGTGAAGTTTGAGAGTGCTCTGTCTCAATCCCCACATGGTCCCTGGGAAGTTGACATAGACGCCAGCTTTGCCCCTCTAGCCCAACCGAGAGGTCTCTTGTGCAGAGGGAATTTGCAGCTGGCTAATTAGGGCCAAATTTTGCCTTTTTCCTCCCCCTAAGTCTGAGTGGTGTGAAGTTGCCAGAATTGCAGGAGATAATCAGGATTGGGGCCCCATTGCATTGGCACCATACAGAGGTGTAGAAAGGGCTGGTTCCAACAACATAAATTGGCCAGCCAGCTCTGAGCTGGAATAGCAGAACTGTATTTGTTTAATCATAAGCCAGGAAGATCAGGATGATTGTCCTTTCCCCATGTCTAGCTGGAAATCCCATCTAGGAATAGACTTGCTGATCCTGCATGATCATTTTGATTCCTCCTTCTGCCATCTGAAGACAATGCTGTGCCTGTTCTCAAGTTGGTATGCCAGTTTCATTAGGGCAATGCTAGCATTTGGTTGGCAATCTGTTTATTGCCCTAAGCATATCTCTTCTGCAAAGCACTGCTTTCAGCATTTGATAGCAACTGTTATTAATTATGTGCCAAAACTGAGCTGCACTGGGGAAAGAAAGAGACAGGGTTTGCTGGCCCTTGTGCTTGCCAAAAGAACAGTCTGTATTACAGAAGGTACCTGGTAAACCTAATAAAAACACATGAGTGTCAAAAATGACAGTGTGTTATATAAAATAGGCATTAGGCATGGTCTTCAATGGAAAAATATTGCCACAAGGAGACCAATTAAAGCGCAATGGAGGCAAGGCGAAGGAACGTGCAGCACAAGTGCATTCACCTTGGGAAGTGAGCAAACAGCTAAACAGTTCAAAGCTCATCATCTCAATAGAGATTTCATTTGATATTTGATGCCCTTTGACTTACAGTTTGTGGAAAGAAGGAAAAAAGGGCTCCGCAGCATTCAGCTTTACTTTTCTGCCCTGATGGTGTGGAGTATAAGTGAGGTAGAAACAGACTGAGAAAAAGTGTTGCAGTCTCCTCTGTTGTAAAATTGGCACGTATCTAAAGAAAATGCACATTTCCTCGTAACAGAGATCTGCCCTCTGCTTCAGAGAGCCTTTCCCCATGTATGGACATTGCTGTTCTCTCAGCTCATGCTCATTTCAGTGAGCCATATGAATCGCCTTTTGCATCCACAGTCATTGCAGGCAGGAGCCCAACATTCAATTGTGAGAGGAAGAAATAACTTTAGTTCTTGAATCATAATTAGGCTGCTTGGCAAAATGCCTCCAGAGCCTCCTTTGCCAGAACAGATTTAAATGTTTAAGCAATTTAGCTTTGAAAATTAATTACAATACACACAGCTATACAAAGCAGCATAATGCTTTGAGATAGTTAAATGACCAAACACAAATCCTACACCAGAATTTAAAGTATTACAAAGTACTCTTGAAAATGGAAAGTTGCTTTCACTCCATTCTCCTGTTTTTTTCAATGTGAAATAATGCGGAAGGTTGATAAAGTGACAAACCTATCACTCTGCGAGGTTCTCAGTTGACACAAAGGATCACTGTGCTGTTCCCACATTTGAATATAGCTCACCTCTAATACTTAGCAATGAACTGACAGAAAAATGGTTTTGGAGAAAAATTTAAAGTATATTTGTTTTTTCTTCAATGTCTTTGCTTTTTAAGATTCAAGTGAAAGTCCTGATGTAAAATGGATGTGAGGGTAAAATGTAACATTCTGTGATTCTTTCCTCTTTCACGATAGGACATGGAAGGGTCAGGGAGCATCAGTTTGTTGAGTGAACCCAGAGTTCCAGGATCAAGAGGGCCAAATGTAAGGTTTTTGGCTTGGTTTTTTATTTAGTTTTCAAAACAAACAAAAAAATCATTTGAAATATACTCCTCCCATTTTATATTCTGTCTGTCTGGAAGACTAGAAGACTTTGGGTATTTTAACTAGTTCATCCATATTATATTATTCTGAATTATGCAGAAACAGTCTATTCTTTCTGTCTTGAGAAAAATGTGGAGTAGAGGACCTCGATCTGTCTCTCACAGGTGAAATCTGGAGTGATTCTACTGGTTTTGATTGAGTAGCTCTAGATTTATGTTGCACTAAATTATCAAGGTTGTTGCCCAGAAAATCTGTATAGTTTTTATGTAATTTTTTGGGACAGTTGATTAGTTTATATATTTCCTGATCTGTTACAGTTTTAAAAGTTTATGGGGTTAAAGTGCAGGTTTTTTTTCACTACCTCGTTATCTGCTCCTTTCCGTTAGCCTTAATACGTACTTTTTTCTCACCTAAACATTTCAAAAAACCCAAAACACTTCTCCTTCCTCCCTTTTTTTCCGCCAGCCCCACTATTCAAGCTGCCTAGATATGCAACCTTGATTTTTAAATTAACAAACTTTTCAGGAGAAAGAATTATTGTGTAAAGGTCAGTGAAAGGATCTGCTCAAAGTGTAGGAGCTGTCAAAATAAAAATAAAAAATAAAACCCCCCAAACAAACAATGTTAGGCTGTATAGAGAATGAGAGAGGAAATAATACTGAAGATTATTATAATGCCATTACTCAAATCTATGTGTGCCCACACTTAGAATACTCCTATCAGATCTGGTCATCCTGTCTCAAAAAAGAGGTATTCAAAAGAAAGGGGTACAGAGATGGGCAATAAAAAGGATTAGAGGCCGGGACAAGGTTCTGCATGAGGAGAGATTGAAAAGATTGAGAGTGCTTAGTTTAGTGCGGAGATGAATAAGAGTATACATGACAGTGAAGGATACAAAATAACGAGGAGAAGGTAAATATACCCAGTTTCATAACTCAAGGTTAAAGGAACAGTCAGTGAAGTTGAAAGGCAACACATTTAAAACAGAGAAGAAAATAATCATTTTACACAATGTATAGCCAACCTGTGGAACTCACTGCCACAAGAGTGAAGTCAAAATATTGTCAGGATTCAGAGTGATTGTACATTTATACAGATAATAAAAACATCTCTAATTACATTAGCTAGGGTACAATCCTTTTTTAGAATGAATGTGACACTCTTATGTATCCTGGCATAAGCCAACCTGTGACTGATTTCTCCTCTGGGTAGTTTATTCCACAACTGACCACTAATGTGTTTCCTGCACCTTCTTTGAAACATCTGGAACGGCCCACTGTCCGTAACAGGATACTGAACTAGACAGACCACTGCTCTGGTCTGGAATTTCAATTTCTATGTTCTTCTTCTAACTCCCCTTGTATCTCCTATAATTTAGCTTTTACCCCCTCTATTCCATTTAAATTTGTTTTACAGAGGTCTCGAATGACCAAGTGCTGATTGTCTAAAAGCCTCTTCTTCTGTCTCATACGCCTTTATCCTTTTTACTCTGCAGCCTTTGACATTGTAGACTTCAGTATCCAGGGTCACTGTCTGCCTACTGTGACCACTTCTTGTTCATAATCTCCAAGATACAAACTCGGGGAGTTTGTGAAAACTCTTCTACTCCCTCTTCCATACCCCACAGGCTGGATTCCTTTATTTTCCAAAATTGCTTTCCTGAATTCTAATACTTTTTTGCTGTTGTGCTGTTCTGTAAACTCTGTGAATTCAAAATGAACAATTAAATGAAATTGACACAAATTCACTGTTTCACCAATGTTCAGAAGCAGACTCAGACATGCTTTCCATAGTGAAATGAAAGTAAGTCTTTAAAAGGGCAATTCAGTGCACCACCATATGTGGTACCTCAGCGATGATTGGCAGACCTGTGAAATACACCACTTGGAATGACACACTGGGTTAATGTTCTAGCCTTTCACTTTCAGAGACCTAACTATAAATTCTGAGTTGTAGGTCACATAGAATAATTAATCAGGGCATTTGTTTATATCACAAAGTCATCATATGTTTGGGCATAATAGGATGTTTCTGCTTAAAAACAGTTGAAGACTTGAAGAGTAGGGGATATTGCAGGTGGGGACTGAAGTGGATTGAGAATGCTGCACATACCTGCCCTCCCTGTGCTTGGTTTCACAGCTGTGTTAGTTGCTCAGTTTCATGAGCATTGCACCAATAAAAGCAAACACGGGACCTAGCGGTTATGTCGGCTTTTTCCCATTCTGATGTAAGCTGTAGAGTTCTGCACAGAGTTCACATCACAGACAGTTGGGTTTTTTTGGCGTATTTGAGCCAGATTCACTCTGCCTAGAGCAGGAAAGTACCAAATGCCCCTTACTGAGCCAGTCAGGGCTGGAGCATGGTATTGTTTCCTCCATCACTCTCCCTAGAATTTTTGCCAGTCTGAGCAACTCTAAAATCTATCAGGGACTCCATTGGACTGCTCTCAGTTGGGGTGCACTGATCAATGTGTTCCCAGCCACCTTGGTCATGTCTTCATTATAGCAGTGCCACCAACGATTAATGCTGTGTTACCTGGTGGAGGGAAGGTTTCTGCCATTTCCCACCACCACAGCTGCCCTCTTTGCAGATTTTGCTCCTGTGCATTCCCTCTGTCCGAAGCCAGCATAACTTTGGGGGAAGGGACCTGGCCCCCCAGCCTAGAGAGATTGCTGAATGCTGGAGCCAACACTGTGTTAGGGGCCAGTTTTAAAAGCCAGGGGCTGAAATGATCTGATGCTTCACTGATGATGCTGAAACATCACTTGACCCAGGTTTCATTTTAAGAGAGTGCATCATCTCTTTATATTCTGTTTTAAACAATAAGAGTAGCCAAAACTATCGTATTTCAAAAATAAAAGCCGCAGCCAGACAGCTGAAATAAGCAAGCAGCCAAACTTGCCCCTTCTGAATTGTCTACATGACACCTTTACTCTGAGTTGCTTTCGGTGCAGGTGCTATTTCCAAGTTAGTCTGCTGTAGCCAACAGATAACATGTTTTATTGATTTTGAACAAAACTCTGAAAGTTTGCTTTCCCTGTTGTCCACATTTGCTTTCCATGCCTTGGGTCAATAAAGCAGACACCAGATTTCAGATATATGCTAATACTGCAGAAAAGCTTTGCCATCGTGAGCTACTTACATCCTATAAAACCCCTAGAGGTTTCTGCCTGTGTTAAAAAGAAGATTGTCTGCTTCTAAGAGGATTTTAATTAAAACAAGCTATTAGGAGGTACATTGGGTTTGTTTGTACCTCATCTGTTCTGTCACAATCTCTTTAGATGGGATTGTAATTTCTAAAAGAGACATTGAACAAAAGATTCATATTATCATTTTGTGTGTAATTTATAGCAATAATTATAAAACAGTGACAATCTGCTGTATAGTTTATATAAATCTTTAATTCAACCTTGTATTAAGAAATTGGTAGTTCTGTTTAAAGCGGTGGTGCCAAGTATATGTGGTGAAGAGGGCTGAATTCTGTTTTTAATTATAGTCCGTGGGCTGGGCTATAATTTTAGGGCTCTCTACTCTTCCCTCCCACGCCCAATATTAAAGGTTGAATATAGCTTTTATGTAGTACTTAAATATTTAATTAGGGTTGTCGATTAATCGCAGTTAACTCACGCAATTATCTCAAAAAATTAATTGCAATTAATCGCAATTTTAATCATACTGTTAAACAATAGAATACTAATTGAAATGTATTAAATATTTTGGATGTTTTTCTACATTTTCATATATATTGTATTCTGTGTTGTAATTGAAATCAAAGTGTATGTTATTTTTTATGACAAATATTTGTACTGTAAAAATGATAAACAAAAGAAATAGTATTTTTCAATTCACCTCATACAAGTCGTGTAGTGCAATCTCTTTGTCATGAAATTGCAACTTACAAATGTAGATTTTTTTTTTGTTACATAACTGCACTCAAAACAAAACAATGTAAAACTTGTCTGAGGGTTTGGCTGAACAAGAAGTAGGACTGAGTAGACTTGCAGGCTCCAAAATTTTACCTTGTTTTATTTGTGAATGCAAGTTTTTTTACATAATTCTACATTTGCAAGTTCAACTTTCATGATAAAGAGATTGCAGTACAGATTGCAATAAAAAAAAGTACTTGTATTAGGTGAATTGAAAAATACAATTTCTTTTATGTTTTTACAGTGCAAATACTTGTAATCAAAAATAAATATAAAGTGAGCACTGAACACTTTGTATTCCGTGTTGTAATTGAAATCACTATATTTGAAAATGTAGAAAACATGGGAAAATATTTAAATAAATGGTGTTCTATTATTGTTTAACAGTGCGATTAATCACAATGTTTTTAATCGCTTGACAGCCCTATATTTAATTGTTCAGTGCCTTGTTATCATATTCAACTTCACTTTCTTCACTCTGACCTCTTCTCCATTGTATCTGCTCAAACGATCAACAGTGGGACAGTTAATGTTGACATCCAAGTGTCATCATTGGGCTGTAGAGCTGACACCCCATTGAGATTAAGAGGCAGGGGAGTTCACGCCTCTGAGTCATTGTTTCAGTCTGTCTGCAGACTCAGAAACACAGCACTGCATTGGTTATACCTGCAAGGGCAGCTCTGCATTCAGAACGTTAACAAAAGCAGCTGTATCTGTAAATGTTAAGTCAGAGAACCCTCTCTCTCCCAAGTGTCTCAGGATACTATCCCCAGTTCTATGTGACTCTGTGAGATTTCACTCCACCTCAAGTACATTCCACAGCCTTTTGTAAGAACGTGAGCTTTGACTGTCACTCAGTCACCAGCTGGAAGTAGGTGTTACTCAAAAACTCCTTGGGTTTGACTTCCTACCATATGTCTGTAAATCTGGTTTAAGGAAAACATAACCGTATTTTAATCTGTTCTATTCAGAAGGAACTTCTTTTGAGACAGTAGATGATCTAGTGTGGATCAGGACTGTATTGTAAAGCATACATGAACAGGAACTGAGTTAGGGCCGTGCTGGCAACCTTAACTTGATCATTTCCTGACTTTTGCGTGTCTCACTTTGCAACCTTGGAATTCTTTTGTATTTAATTTTGTGCATTCTTGACAAAGGAAAATGAAACAACAAAGACTTTGTGTTATGTTTATCTATTTGCTAGACACCAGTGGAAAGCTCTGTAATGCATAATATGTGCAGTCGGTGAGAAAAGTGCTCCTGCCTTATTTCATGGACTCCTTTCTATGGGCTTATCTACACTTGAAATCCTACAGTATCACAGCTGCACTGCCTACGCTGACGGGAGGGGTTCTTCCCTCAGGGCAAGTCTACATTAGAAACTTGCATCGGCACCTACACTTGCACTCTAGAGCTTCTGGTGAAGATGCTCTAAGCCGATGGGAGAGAGCTCTCCCATCAGTTTCATAACTCCAGCTCCATGAGAGGAGGTAGCTATGTCATCAGGAAAGGCTCTCCTGAGCTGTCCACACCAGCACTTAGGTCGGTATAACTATGTCACTCAGGGAGGTGGATTATTCACACCCCTGAGTAATGTAGTTATACTGATGTAATTCTGTAGTGTAGACCAGGGCTCAGTGTAGCTAATCCAGCTCTCCACGAGGTGGTAGCTAGGTTGATGGAAGAATTATTCCTTCTACACTATGAGTTAGGTTTGCTTAACTATGCTGCTCTGGGAGTGGATTTTTCACACCCCTGTTGGAAGTAGTTAAATCAACTTAATTTTTTAGTGTAGACCAGGCCTCTTTCAAATGGAAGAAGGCTGCACTCTTTTGGCACCAATACTTATCGCACTGGAGAAGGCAGTGCAATCTCACTAACTCAAGAGAAACTACCTAGGAACTTTCCTAATCTTAGTCCAGGTCTATACAAGAAAATTAGATCATATAACTACATCCAACAGGGGTGTGAAAAATGCACACCCTTCAGTGACACAGTTAAACCAACCTAATCCATGGTGTAGACAGCACTCGGTTTATGGGAGAATTCTCCTTTCAACTTAGCTATCGCCTCTCGGGGAGGTGGATTACCTGCACTGACAAGAGAACCCCTCCCCTTGGCGTAGGTAGTGTCTTCACTGAAGCACTAATTGGGTGCAGATGCACTGCTGCTGGGGTATTTTTAAAAGTAGACCTGCCCTAAGCTTTCAGAGACAGCAAAAACAAACAACCAATGGCAGTTTAAGTGGTTGCATTACAAAAATTTAGTGCATATGCATAAAGTAGGGTTTTTTAAATGTTTATAATGTTGACAAATCATAAGCAGTTTTCACCAGAACACCAAAAGTCACCTCTGCAAGATAGGGAATACTGTCACTTCCTGCCAAATTTTACATTTTACCATCTAACACCACTTCCAGCCCCGGGCTGCTCAAAAAAAGGGTCACAAAGATATGTTTTATAATAGGGAAAGTATATTTCTTTTTATTCTCCCCAATCTTAAAAATGGCAACATCATTTTGATTTAAACTTTTCAAAAATACTGCTC
This sequence comes from Caretta caretta, assembly GCF_965140235.1. NCBI lineage: Eukaryota > Metazoa > Chordata > Testudines > Cheloniidae > Caretta > Caretta caretta. The sequence goes on along the minus strand of NC_134207.1, from coordinate 157,159,780 downwards.
CCAGGCTGAGAACATACCTCCAGAATTTCAGCCAGTTAGGTAAGTGATTGAAAAAAATTATAAGCAACTCCTTAGAATGGCAACACTTGGGCAACTTTAAATATAACTATCACTATATACTCTGCCTATTACAAGAAAATATTAAACAGATAGACTTCAAAATATCTTAAAAAAATTTGCATTTTAATACTTTCTGTTGAAACTGCTACTAAAAGACTTTTCCATGGTTGTGATTGTTAGCTTGTTTGTTACTGAGAAAAAATTAATATGAAATTATATATTGATATATCAGTAAACTCGGAATACTTTGTAGGGTCCTGTTGGGGAGACTGGACAGCGTGGGCCAATGGGACCAAAGGTAACTGATATAACAAACTACATTTGAAAGCCAGCGTATTTTTGTATTTTCCATTTTCGACTTTGGTTTGCCATATTTAGAGTAATTCAGGTCACTTTTGCTTTTGTTCTTTTGCACCAAAGCTTTCTCTTTTTAAAAAACAAACAAAAAAAGTGCTTTCTGACCAACATTGACATGTCCTAAATACTATGGGCCAAATTTTTCTTTCAATAGCAAGGATGTAATTTTGGGGTTTGCTTTAATGGCGTTATTCCACATTTACACCAGAGTAGTGAAAGCAGTATTTTGCCCTGCATGCTTTGCTAAACATGTAGTTAAATGCTATATGTAAGGCCTTTCATTTCCAAATTGTATTTATTTATTAATTTTCCAGGAATTTATCAGTTTTTATTTCAAGAATTTAAAAACGGGTGAAAATCAATGCAAAAAATTAACATCATGGTTTTCCAGGTAAATATCAGGTTTAGTATTGGGGTTGGGAGGGCAGAAAGAAAGCAACAATTAGGCTATGTCTACACTACCACTTATATTGGCAAAATTTATGTCACTCAGGAGTGTGAATATTCCACTCCCCTGAGTGACATTAGTTACCCCAACATAAGCGCTAGTGTGCACAGAGCTATACCGATGGGAGAGCTGTCTTCTATCGGCACAGAACGTCTTCACCACACCAGCTGTATGGTACAGCTGCGGCACTGCACATGTATACTTGCCCTTAGAGGAACATGAGTTTATTGTTTATGAAACCATTATATCCCCATTGCAAAAAACCTTCGTTTTTACAAAACAGTTTACTGTTGACTTGAGCAGTTACACTTGATATAAGGTCTTCAGTGTGAATTCCAAAAGTCCCGGCTCACGTAGACTCCAAGCAGCTCTTTCAAAGAGTCTCAGCACTTCTCAGCTCACTCCCTGGTCCCATGGGGGGATTGGTGTGGTCTCTTACTAGCCCAGGGACAGGAGGGGGCTCTGTCCAGCTGGTGAAGTGGACCCAGCTCTGTGCCCTGGGGTTCCTCTCTGAGTAGTAACATGTTTCTAAGCCCAGCTGCTCACAGCGGCCATCTTGGGGAAGCAGGTGCCTATTGGGGAACGGGTTGCCTGATACACTTGCAATGGGTGGGAGGGAGATGGGTGGAAAGGGGTGCCCTGCAAGATAGGGTGGAGGGAAGGGGACGAGACTGTATGCCCTGGGGCCACGCTGATGGGCTGGGATCAGGAGGGGCCAGTGCTCAGGGGTACAGCTTTCCTCTCCTTGTGGCCTGTCACTACAGCAGTTGGTGATCTCCACAGTCTCCCTGCCATTCTTGCTCCCCCCACTGTGCAGCTGAGATAGCCACCAACTGGCAGTTGTTCTCCTCTGCACAGGCATGCTGAGGAGGCCAGCAAAGAGTCAGTGAGGGGGGGAGCTGGGTCTGGGGAATTTGAGCAGCTGAAAAATCCAAATACTGATTTTTTCAAAACCCAGGAATTTTTTGGAGGTTTTCAGTAAAAACTGCAAGCCAAGGGTCCTAGTTATATGGTACATATTGTACAATATCACAATAAATAAACACCAAGGCCAAAACATTCTAACTTGAGAGCCTATGGGTAGGCACCTAAGTCTATATTTAGGCACCTGCGTAAGTAGCCTGATTACAGAGATGCTGCACACACACACAATTCCTATGGAAGTCAAAGAAAGCTGCAGGGGCTCACCACCTCTGCAAATTGGGATACTCAGGGACAGATCATGCTCATACTCTGTAAGGTCCTGAATAGGACTTAGGAAACAACATGAGGTTCCCCTTGTAGAGTTTCCTCTGAACTCTTCAGTCAGAGCATCCAGCCTTGCTTATCCTGACTAGCAATCACCACAAATCCAGTTCAGGATGTCTTAAAGCTACACTTGTTGGATAAGGAAAGAGAGGAATCATAATGCAAACATGCTAGAATAATATCACTAAAAATATCACTAGATGGGCAATAATAGGTGTTTTTGGTTGGAAGGATTGGAAGTATGGCAGGAGAAATTCATTGTTTTATCCCATTGTGTTTTGGCTCAGTGCAATCCCTCTTTGTCCTTTGTTAGCTCAAGGTTACATGTTATAGCTCCCAAAAGGATGTCTAAGTTTGGGTGTCTAAGTTCCAGGAAGTGACTCTGTGCTTTATAGAAAAACCTGCCTTTTTGTCTTCCAAAAGACCCACCCCTTGTAACCACAGTGATAGAAGCAAGGTAGGATGGTCTGTGGTGAAAGAACTGGCATGGGATTTACAAGATATTTCCAGCTCTGCCACAGATTTCCTATGTGGCCTTGGGCAAGTTACTTAATCTCTCTATGCCTCACCTCCCTATCTGTAAAATGGGGATAATGGTTGCCTCACAAGGGTGTTGTTAGGATAAATTCATTTATTTGTGAGGCACTCAGGCCCAGATCCTCAAAGGTATTTAGATGCCTAATTTCCATGGAGCTAGACACCTAATATCTTTGAGGTTCTGGGTCTCAGATACTAATGGGATGTGCGTAGAATCCTGTGAATCACTTTATGGATTTTAACACATTGACTATTACCCCCCATTTATAACAAGCCTTTTGTTGGCAGCTCTTGAGTGATTCCTGCCCAGACAATGAAAGGGCCTGATTTTTCCATTGCCTTGTACCTCATGAAGTAATTTACTCCAGTGCAAAGTGGGTATAAAGTAGATGTACAATGTCACCATTCTGAGCCAGTTGTAGGGTTTTTCACCCACTTTTCACAGATGAAACTGATTTTCATTACCATGTGAAGCCAGAAGCAAAATTCAGTTTTCACCTACTCTGAGTGACAAAAGGCTCTAGAAATCCAACTAGAAATCACATGGAGTTTAATGTTCAACTAAGTGATAAGTTTAGTACAACATAACTCATCATATTTTTAGATAGAGCTATCCATCCCAGATCAATGATGTGACTTTAATTCATAGCACAGGTGCGGTCATCTACCACAGTGACCTTAGTGTTCTGTTTCCAGCTGATAAATACATATCTAAAATCTGTGTTTATGGATAATGAGATCATTGATTATTATGAAAAACTTCTTTTTCCACCAGAAGCCAGTGAAGTCTAATTATCATGAGTAAAAGCATTCCTAAAAGAATATATTTTCAGCAAACAAACTCATTATGTCTTGGGCTTGATACATCAATGCAATGGGGGAGGGATAGCTCAGTGGTTTGAGCATTGGCCTGCTAAATGTAGGGTTGTGAGTTTAATCCTTGAGGGGGCCATTTAGGGATCTGGGCCAAAAATTGGGGATTGGTCCTGCTTTGAGCAGGGGGTTGGACTAGATGACCTCCTGAAGTCCCTTCCAACCCTGATATTCTATGATTATTTCTATTTTAAACTGGTGTAACTTTGTTGAAATCAAAGTATTTCCATTCTCTCTGTAAGGAAAGAGGAGTTACACCACCATAAAGCTGTAGTAATGCAGAGCTGAAGAGAGCACTTTATTTAATTCTAAACAAGCAAGGGTTTTTTTTAATCACTGTAGTTGTACTGCATTTTGATATTTAACATGACCTATGTATCTGCATTTCAGGGAGAAAAAGGGGATACTGGTCCACCAGGTATAGCAGGTTTAAAGGTGGGGAACTCATTTAACTTGATTTACAAATGCATTGTTTCTTCTGCTTAGTTATTCTCTTGATGTACTAAAATGATGGTAAATGTTGATTATATTGGCAGAATTCTAATTATACACGTACACACAATTCCCAGGGATGTTTTGAAGTACCTGAGTTGAATTATTGTTGTCTGTAAACTATGTGATCTGTTGACTGATATGTGATGTTTAAAATATTCTGGGTCTGATTCACTATTGAGTTACTCCAGTTGTACACTACACCAGTATGACTCCAGTGTAATCAACAGAGTTACAGTGGTGGAAAACTGGATTAAAGCAATGACTAATATGAACCTCTGTTTGCTTAACTTTTATCACAGTTTTATCATAACACACCTGCTTGTTTTAATTTTAATAAAACAACATAATGTAGTGGCTGCTGCTTGTTATAAATTCCATCTGCTGTACATGTTTTGAATTCGCAGCAATCTGTATGGAGGTGTCATTTCTGTGCAATCAGAGAATACATTTCTTAAAAACACATTTCACTAAGACATTTGCCAGAATGCTAATTAAAGACAATGTACTGATGTGTAGGCAAATTGTCTTGAGCTCTTTTGATTTCTTCAAGGATCTAACTCATTTCCTTGTGTGAACAATTGTTGAAGAAAGTGTTCTGCTTTATGGCCCTTCCTCCAGTAATTATTACTGAATGATGTTATGTGGTTGTGATAAATAGTGTTTTAAAGCATATTTCTAAAGGGCATAACTATTGTGAATGAGGTGACTGCAAAGCTACTTAAAAAATAAGCTATCGGAATCAATCGGTTCAGTCCATAAATAATAAAACTACCTTGGCAGATAACTCGTCCTCTTAGTGCTGAATAACGTACAGTTCTGGAACCTTAAAATTTTGCCCAGTAGGAATGAAAGAAGTATGTGTTTGTGTGTGTGTGCGGGGGTGTTGGTATTTTTATTTTATTTTCATTTGTTTACAGGGACTGAGTTTTCAAGTGTCCAGTAAGACGAGCAGAAATAAAAATCTAGAGGACACCAAACAAATGCTGGTTTCAGGAGTGATATAATGTTTGGCTTTGTCTACACTAATACTTTTGTTGGCAAAACTTTTGTCGGTCACAGATTTGAAAAAACACACCCCTGACCAACATAAGTTTCACTGACAAAAGTGCTGGTGTGGAGAGCACTATGTTGGTAGGCGAGGCTATCCCACCGACATAGCTACCACCGCTCATTGGGAGTGGTTTAATTATGCTGGCAGGAGAGCTCTCTCCTACTGGCATAGAGTGGCTACATGGGAGACCTTACAGCAGCAATAAGGTCTGTAGTGTAAACATAGCCTAAAAGATGTTAAGATATGAATAATGTTAAAAAATGAGACATGGCCATACTGTCCTATTTACAGTGTGAATTATGTTAACTAAAATCATGTCTTTCTTTCCCAGTTAAACTTGAGTAAGAAAAAGAGTTGGTGAAATTATTGAACATTTGTTCCAACAAGAAGTGAATTAGCAGCTCTTAGTCCTAACTATTAGTCCTCTTAGTCCTAACCCATTTCATCTGCACATGGGTGAAACTTACCCTTTGAGGAGGTCCCCAAGACCCTCTGTTCTGTCTCAACCTTACGGTTGGTGAGTCACTGATAAAGCACCACCATGCAGCTGTATAGCACCCCTCATGTACGCTGGGTAACAGCCTACAGACATCCGCAAGCTGTGGAGGAAGTCCTGTTCACCCCATATAGGCTGGTGCAGTAGGTGGAGAAGGGAGCTAGCCTGTGGAGATTCCCTGAGATCTGTGATTATAGAAATGCAGTTACACACAAATGATAGGGAAGGACTTCTGCAGGTTTTTCATCCAACTCTGCCCCCGGTGTTTCACACACTTCGCGCATACAAAACCTGCTTGGGCTTTCCAGAGATGAAGTGAATTTCACTAACAAATAGGAAATGGGCTACAGACTCTTTTCTCATTTGTAGAATTGCTAAAACATTATTGAACCAGTTTGTACAGTTTTAGAGAAGTTTACCTCATGTGGCTACTTAAGAGAAAATGGGTAACATTTTCAGAAGTACCTAAGGGTACATCTGCACTGCAAAGAAACAAACAAAAACAAAACCCCAGAGCAGCGAGTCTCAGAGTCCAAGTCAGCTGACTAGGCTCTCCTTACGGGCTAAAAATAGCAGTGTAGATGTTCATGCTCAAGCTGGAGTTGAGCTCTGAGACCCAGTGAGTGGTGGGAGGGGCTCAGAGCTCGAGCTCCAGCCCCAGCAGGAAAGTCCACACTGCTATTTTTAGCTCCGTCACTCAATCCCTTGATCTAGGCTCTAAGACTTGCTGCCATGGGGCAGGTGGGTAGGTTGGTTGGTTACAGTGTCGGCACCTAAGCCCCATTGACCTTCAATGAGATTTAGCCTCCCAAGCACCATTTTGAAAATGGAATGTGGGCTCCTAAGTCACTTGGGTTCTTTTGAAAACTTTACCCACCGTTAATGAAGTGTCCATTTGTTCTTCAGTAACATACTCTGCTGGTGGCAGAGGAAAGGTGAGGTGATAAAAGGGTAGAAACTGTTCTTAATGAAGCAGAAACATCAATACTGTTAAGGTTATTGGTGCTGTACCAAGAAAAATGGAGATTTCAAATTTTATAAACTATCATCTTTAAGTCCTTCTATTGTGTAGAGAATCCAGGATGGCAGCCACAACCAGGGTCATCTGGCAGATTTAGAATCTTTACAACTTTCTTTTTCTTTTAAGAGGTTTTGTTGAGCATAGTACTGTAAATGCGTAAAAATTCCTTCCAAAAAGCAAAACTACATTTTAAAACTACAGTGCCACCTCCTTCACTGAGGGAATCTCACATATTGGCTGCTATGTGTGGTGATTCTTGTCTCCCCTGAAACAATGTGGGCAACGTAAAGAAACAAATGCAGAAAGTACAGCTCTATTTATGTCTGCTGCTTTCTTAATTGCTTTATTAGCTGATTGATTTTTTTTTAAAATGACTGGTTACTGTGTGATGTTTAAAACTTTTCCAATGGAATAATTGAGCAGCTTTCTAGAAAGCTGATAGAATACCATAGATGCTGCATTGAATTTAAAATTAATAATAGAATATGTATTTCTGTTTTGATAGGGTGAGCAAGGTGCAGATGGAAAACCTGGATTTCCCGGTGTTGCTGGACGTCCTGGAGATGTAGTGAGTTGTACCACCATACTCTTTCTTTGTGTGATCACATAGCACATTTGTTCCCAAACTAGTCCAGGGACTACCAGTAACTCCCAGAGCACATGCTAGTGGTCCATGGAGAGATGGCTGGTCACATTGTGCTGGCTTTTATCCATGTATCCAGCTGCACCAGAAGCTTGAAAATACACATGATGCTTTCCTGCTGTTGCGTTACCATGTAAACAATTAACTGTAATTGCAACAGTCGGCAATTGTATCACCAATGGGAAGGGTGGTGTCCACAAAGCAATCTGTATAGTTGGACATGATCCACACTATGAAAAAATCGGAGACTCTTTGGTATAACACATTTTTAAATGTATTGGTAAGTTCCTGCTTCTAGAGAAATCTGCAAGCACCAATATTGTTAAGCATTTCTATTGTAAACTGGCAATTAATTCACTCTGTATTGAAACTTGGCAGAAAAAATGTCGGCCTACGAATGCTTTTTTGGTTTGCATACATTCTGAAATAAAGTGTCATTTTTTAAGTTAGAAGAGGAGAAAAATAGAAGCTTGCAGGTTTTAAACGTTCGTATGTGTTTAACTCAGTAACCCAACAGGTGAAAGTGAAATGTTAGAAATCATTTGCTCATAGTTGCTTCATTAAAAAATGTGGATTGGTTGCTTTCTGTTTTTAAGAAAAATTTAAACCAGCCCAATTATAAATCAATCAGCCAGCTCAGGCCTAGCAGCAAGGAGAGGACTTACGGATCCTTGGGAAGCTTTCCGGCACAAGAGAGCTAGAGAGAGGCACAAATTGCCAGATGGCTAGTTGGCCATTGGAAGGGAAGTTATAGAGGTTGAAGGAGGAGCTGACCTGCCCCAAACCCTGCACCTCATGCACATCCCTACTCTGGATGACTTTAAGCCATTACAGCAGTGCTTGTTTCTTTTCTCTACATGGTCATGAGTGACACTTTGTGTTCACTGTTGAGAGTTGCAGCGCTCATGGTACAAAGTGTCATTAACTGGGGTTATTCTGTGTTAAATGTAGGAACAACTGAGTAAATTAACTCTAAATTTCCTGGCTTATGTTAGTTTAAGTTAGCAATGTCACCCTAGTTCAATAGAATTTATTATTCAGTGAAATATTTACACATTTGTGTCAGGGGCACATGTAATCTTGTTGATTGAAGACAGGGCTGGGAAACAGGAAATCTGATTCTGACCCTAGTTTACTCTTTAATCTGGGGCATGTCACTTAAACCTCTTTGTCTCTCACATTATCTGGGCTGGAACTCCAGCTGGTGTAAATCCACGCTGATTTTCACCAACTGTAGGTTTGGCTCCCTTGTCTATAAAGTGCTACCCACCTTTGTAAATAACTCTGAGGTATAGAAATCAAGTACCATATAACTGCAAAGTGTTATGTTTTTATTACCAATGGAAAAAGCAGTATCAACTCTAACAAAAAGTAAGGTTTTTGGTTTACTCTTTTTAATACATCAGCTTTCTGTTAAAATATAATTTTTAGGGTCATAAAAATGCATAATAGATCAGCATGAGACCCACCTGTGAACCCTTCAATAAATCTAATGCTTGGATTCTCTTAGGAAAAAAATACAGTGCTGTATGTGAAAAATACTAGCTCTCTCTGTTTCCTTCCTCTCTGTTCTCTCAGCCCTCTATCATACTTTTATACTGTCAAAGGCAGTAGAAATTACTGAAAACATTCAGAACCAATATACACTTAGGGCCTGATCCAAACCCATTGCAATCCAGAGTCTTTCCATCAACTTCACTGCACTTTAGATCAAGCCCTTCGTGAATATTATTCTCTCATGGTGGGAGGGAAAGTATTATCACAACTTTCCCTTGTAAATTGTTAACACTCCTTTATTAAATTGCATGCAGGGTCCCAAAGGGGACAAGGGTGACACAGGATCCAAGGTAAGATGGGATCAATTTCTTTCTAATTGAATTGTTACTGGGGATTTGGTGTTTAATAAATGGCCTTTCCATCTGTACTACTATTGAAATAGGGTGAACCAGGACGGGATGGTGCCAGTATTGTTGGACCACCAGGGCCACCAGGGCCACCAGGGCCAATCATAGCAGTACCACAGGTAAGTGTCTTTGTAAAGTGTTAAGAACTTTACTGTCCTTAAAATGTATCTAGAGTTACATGGCAGGGAAGAACAACTGGTATTGGTGTTGATGTTCAGGTCATAGATACAGCCCTGAAAGAGAAAAATCTGCAATGAATGTCTACACCTAATCCCCCTCCACGTACACACATTTGTCCAATCATAGTTTTAAGTCATGACCCATGTGTCTCAAACCCAGCCTGTAGGATTATGGGAACAGCCACACTCCAACCCTCCACCTCACAGCCTGCTGACAATGGATTACCTGGGACGCAGGAAACCTAGCTCCACTGTTAGGCTCTGCCCCAATGTCTAATTGGCAGAGTGCCAGAGCAGCTGATTGGCCCACTGGCCCTACTTAAGCCAGCAGCTGGAACAGGAAGCTGTCTGAACAACTGGATTTCACCCTGCTTTGGACTGTGTGCCTCCTGCAGCTTGCCTCCTGCCATCTTACTTGTGGCTCCTGACCTCCAGTTTAGTTCCTGCCTCTGAGCCTCTGGTATCCTGACCCGGCCTGACTCTGGTTCCCAACTCGTGGTTCTGATCTCCAGTTTGGCTCCTTCTTTTGACTTCCCACTATCCTGACCCAGCTGACTCCACTTCTGTCTTGTGACTGTGGACTCTGGCTCCCATTACTACGTCTGGTCACCCATGACCTTGCCACGACAAAAAGATGAAAAAGGGCAGTAAAATGAGTGAAGACTCTAACAGAACAGTGTTTGCTTCTCTTAACATGTGCAGTTGACTCTGCAGAAGCCATAAAAATGAAGAAAAATTAATTAGGGAATACAGAATAGAGGAAGTATAAAGTAAAGGGGCCTCTGTGGGCATGTCTACACTACACTGCATTTAGACACCGATGGCTGGCCCATGCCAGCTGACTTGGACTCATGGGGATCAGGCTAAGGGTCTGTTTAATTTTGGTGTCGCTGTTAGGGCTTGGGCTGCAGCCTGAGCTCAGGGAACCTTCCACCTCACAGGGACCTGGAGCCTGGGCTCCCACCAGAGCCTGAATGTCTACACCGCAATTAAACAGACCCTTAGCCCGAGCCCCGCAAGCCTGAGTCAGCTGGCACGGGCCAGCCACAGATGTCTTAATTGCAGTATAGGCACACCCTGTGACTCCAGCAATGCCTGGAATCAAACTGCAGTAGTGTCTAGACTCCACCATGCTTTCTACCAGGTGTATACCATACAAACCGAAGAAATAGCTCTTGTGCTGAAGTAGTATCAGCAAGTGTCAAAGAGCATGCTGGTGAAAGATGGTTCAGAGAGCTGCACGTCCTTTCACACCACACACATTTTCAATGGGGTTTGCTTAGTGTATTTCAGGCTTTTAGGTTATAGATAATACTAGTAGGAAAAAAGAAGCCTAGAAGTTTAGATGAACCAAATTGCAAACTTATTACAAAAGTCTGTGTAGTCAATTTGGTATGACATTGGGAATTGGTGAAGCTATGAATGGCTACAGGAACCTTGTTCACTCAGGAGAGCCATGTAATCTTACCCTCTGAAGGATTCTCTTTGTTTGAGAGAAGTCAGGTGGTTAGCTGCAGTCTGCCAAGGCTTGTAATCAGAGGTGAGGAATCTGCATGATAGGAGCTAGGCAATAACAAAGTCAGAAAGCTAACTCAGACTTTACATTTTATATTGACTAAAGCAACGAGGTTCTGACAGTGATAATAATTGTGGCAGAAAGTGGGTCCCTAATGATGGCAACCAAAGCCCCAAAGGAGTTTGGGTAGCTTCTTTGCAGGACGGGAATGAACATGTTATCTTGAAAGTGGCTCAAAAACCCTGGGTGAATGAAGGAATTAATGCTATGTGTTTCATCCAGTTTCTGCTTTAATTTTTGGCAGCTTTTTAATAGCCTTCAGGTAAAAGGATGATCTGGTGGTATAGGCCTTGGATTGAAACTCAGGAGATCTAAGGTCTCTTCCTAGCTCTGCCACAATGCTTCTGGGTGATCTTCTTTGGCAAGACGTTTAACATCGTTTGCCTTTGTTTGATAACCATGCCCCCTTGAGATGGATATTTTGAGGTTCAGTTTGTTAATGTTTGTAAAGGATTATGAGATCGTCAGGTGGAAGGCACTTATGTGTGAGTGAAGTGCCGAGCATCCCTGAAGCTGACACAGATCACAATGTTAGCATGCTGGAGGCCAAGCAGCTTCTCCACACACTTCACAATTGCCACACATTAATACGGTGATTAACTACTGCCGAGGAAATGTATTGTGTGTCCTCTCTATTGTCCAAGATTCCTGTATCAAATACCTTCACTATATATTACCGTAGTGTCCAGGGGCCCCATGGTCAATTGGGGCCGCATTATGCTACATGCTGTTCAGATACATATATACAAAAACCTAGCTTCTGCCCCAGAGACCTTGTAGTCTAGGAAGACAAATGACATATGAGGTGAAAGAGCGGGTTAAAAATAAATGTATTCAACTCTCTGTGCATTTGCAACAAACTGTTATTATAAATAGACAAAGTAAGTGATAACTGTCCCCATTTAGCTCTCAACCTATCCACTATTAGTTGTCTGATTATTTTTTTTTTTTGAGGCATTGAAAGCACAGTGAATTTGGAGGAGGTTGATTCTATATAGGATGATGTAGGGGAGAGACCAGGTGGGGCTTGATCCAATAATAGCCGGTGTATTTATACAAGACGTATTAACTTTGCTCTATAGAGGTTTTCTTAGCTAGAGAGTTATAGCGTCCCTGTACATTTTGCTATTTCAGCCTCACAGGAAAACATCCAGAAGCATCAGTAGCACTGGACACACAGCAGACCTAATGCAAGCAGACGTGCCAGAGCCGTGCCAATTTCTGCCAGTCAGTTTGGCAATTTAAACCGTCGTGCTAGCGCAACATCACAATAGCATTCTTTTTCTATATTTGAAACTTTATTATTTGTGTAGTAGATAGATATTACTGGGTAGACAATGGATGAAGGAAATTGGGCTCTGGTCTTGAAATTGATAATACACGAGCGCCATTCACCTCAGTCACTGCAGTCTATAAGTTGCAGCATTGGAGCCTTAGATTGCAATCAATTCAGGGAAGGACCTGTGTGTGTTTGTGTAGTGCCCAGCACAATAGGGCCTCAAATTGTTGTGATTGGAGCCCAGGTGAGTTACTGCAACAGAAATTCATCATCATCTCCCAAAGAGAGTCTCAGTTGTTCAGACATTCCTTTCTTCTGAATTCTGTCCGACATTCACCACACATTTGTCAATCCAAAGCCCAATACAAAAGGGTTTTTTTCTCCCAGTTTGTTGTAATTTGCTGATATGAAATGCTAAAATGTGATCAGATTATATCATTTAGGCTATTTTGCTCTGGGAACTTTTACATTTTGGTCATTTTGAAGGGCCAGTAAGTCACACTTGTCCTTTGGTAGAACATTTATACCATTTGTCTTTTCAGTGTAAAACTGTAATTGATCTTTACTGAAATCCCCTGCTCCCCCACCCCTTTCCCCACCGTAAAGTTCAGTAGAAACCAATGCGGGGGAAAGTGAGCAGCAAACTTTCTTTTTCAGTCATTGATCCGTCATATTTAATGTCCAAAAAACTAATGAGGAAGGAATGGAGAGAGTCTGATCCAGGAAATAGAAAAGAAATTTAAATGATTTTTGCATTATGTTCTTTTAGCAATTCTGCCTCTAGCATTTTAATGTCCCATGGGATGAGCAGTTGAAAGCTCCACACATAATGTACTTAAAATCCAAGAATCCATTAACCAGTAAAGCTAATGAATGTTATTGTTACTTCAACATATTAGTAAAAAAAGAAAGTCCCATGTTTTAGGCAGCACTCGCAGCCCAGGATATGGTCTCAAAAGGCTGACGTGAAATGTCAAGCAGTCTCATTGCTGCATTATCACTGTGAAAGTTGCTTGCAAAACAAACAAACCGAAAAAACAGAGCAAATGACTACACTTGGAGCGGAATGGAGAGACGAGGAGTCTGCTATGTGATAGGCATCTCTGTACTCTGTATTTTCATATAGCTATAGAATTGCTTAAAATGCGTGTGCTTGCCTGACACACATATAGTCTAATTGAGGCTTGAGGCTACAGATCATTTACACTGTACACAAATTGTCTGGTCCAAAGCAGGTTGAAATCAATCAGAGTTTTTCCATTGACTTCAATAGTCTCTAGATCAGCCCCAAAGTGAATGGTTAAATACTGAGTAATTCAAAAGGATTGTGTAACCTCAGGGCTCCTGGAATTCTGCCACCAACTGAAGATATGGCAGAACAATTGCAACAGCGGAATGCTTTTATTACTATAATTGAAGTAATTAGCACACATCTTGCCCCCTGTCTGGAGGGACACAGAGCCTGGAATACAGTGGAACCAATGTGATTCTGCTACACTGGGAGCCAGGCCGCAGCAAACTGCACAGGGGTCTGATGCTGCTCTCCTCAGGGGCAGAGTGCTGACACATGAACCTCAAATAGGTTTCCAGGTGCCTACATACGAATTTCAGCTCCTAATATTTGGCACCCATCTTTGCACATATTGTGGCATATGAAGAAAAAGGAGGCAGGTAGCAGCATCCAGCAAAGAACAACATCCTTTAGGAGGCTGCACCACACCTGGAGGGAAGTGAATCTGGAATGTGCCCAATTCATTGTATGTATTAGTGCTCAGTGGCTATAAATGTCCCCTGATGTGATGGTCAAAGGAGATTTTTCTTCTGCTTTTCCTTTTCTGACCCACCCTCTTGCAAACAGCAATTTTCAAAACGTTGTGTCTGTAGCCGGTATAGCAAGGGATGGTGGTTTGGAGTTCAAGTGCTGGTATTACACAGGATGTGTTTTACAACATACGCAATCTGAGTCTGGAGTGGATAGAGTTGCTTGCTTAGATGAAAGAATGATATACAAATCAGAAGACAAATTGGACAAGTTAAAGTCTGTGTGAAGACATATTTGAGAGCAAAGTAGGGATATGTTTTTTAAAGCAAATGGGACTATCAGGAAGAAAGTGAAAGAAATGAAGCAATCAGGAAAAACTGAATAAGGATGAGTTAGAGGGTTTCTTCTATGTAAAAGGCATATATGGATAGTTTACAAAATCAAGCTGTCACCATCCTGCTGTACTGTAAAGTATGACTGCATTATACACTATGGGGGAAATAATTTCAATCTGTAAAGAAGCTGTCCGAAACCAAAATGAAATAGGAACAAAATGTCATTAGAGCCTGAATCCTGCAATGAGATGTGCACAGTGAGGGCTTGGCTGCACTTGCAAGTTAAAGCACATTAAATCAGCCCCGGGCGCCCTAACTCCTGAGGTGTCCACACTGGCAAGGCACGTAGAGCACCTGAACTCCGCGGCTGGAGCACCCCTGGTAATCCACCTCCACGAGAAACATAGAGCTTGCTGCGCCCTGGCTGAAATGCTCAGGCATCAGTGTGGATGACGTGTTGCATTACTGCACTGTGATTGGCCTCCGGAAACATCCCATAATCCCTTTAAATCAAGTGGCCGTTCTGGTCATTGTACTCAGCTGCAGGCATGTGGATATCCCCTTTCAAAGCTCCGTTTCTGATATCCGGCATGCTTATCTGCTCCGGGACACAAAGCAAAACATTAGTATGGAATGCGCCTGTTGCAGAGGCAGGCGTTTGTGCGTGTGTGTGTGTGAGAGAGAGGCAGGGGGTGGGGGCTTATGTCAAGGGTTTTCCCCCTTCCCCCTGCTGCTGTCTGAACTTACAAGACAGCATGGTGACATACTCTGCCCCCCAAAACACACTCTCTCACCCCACATATACACAACACACTCCCTGTCACACTCCACCACCCCCCGCATTTGAAAAGCACTCTGCAGCCACTTGCACACTGGGATAGCTACCACAATGCACTTCTCTCTGTGGCATTGCAAGAGCTGCTAATGTGGCCACACCACTGCGCTTGCAGCTAACAGTGTGAACACACAGCAGCACTTTCCCTGCTGCTGTCTCCGAGGGCTGGTTTAACTCCCAGCGCTCTACATCTGCAAGTGTAGCCATAGCCTCAGACTCCAACACCCACTCAGCATTGAAGCATGGGGTCTAAAGCACTTATTTTAATCTTCATCCTATAGAGAAAATATGATCTCAAGTCACAACCCCTCTGTGTCTGTTTCCTCATCTGTAACGTAGGGATTCCTACCTCACAGGGACATAGATACTCAGCTCTGTAATGTCTGCAAAGCACTCTGAGATCGTTAATGTAAGGTGTAATAAAAATGCGAAGTAGTGGTATTCCAAATACATGACACCAAAGGAAAAAGCAAAGAATGTTCCCAATAGCCAGGTCTACATTTTCTATCTCCATAGTTATTACAGGATTTTGTAAGCTGTCTGTGCATTTCTAGAAATGTGTCTACCCCAGAGAACCAATTAAATATTTGAGATACTCTGTTCTTTGTCCTTATTTTTTAGCTACTTCTCAATGATACGGATGGAATTTCTAATTTTACGGGAATTAAAGGACTGCTTGGGCCTTCAGTGAGTATATTCTGCCTTATTAAATGCAAGGATTTGTTTCATACTTCAGTGCTTCTCTTTAAGTACTATGCAAAGCCCACCTCCCTGTTCTTCAGACACACGCACACACACACACACTCCTTACTGACTTCTGTGGGACATGTAGAGAGACATGTTCTGAGAACAGAACTGGATCCTGTGTTGGTAAATTAACTTCCCTACATTTGTGTAAAATGTATTATAAAGAAAAGAATTAGAGATGGGCCAAACTCTGACCCTGAACGACAGATGTCTGCCTAACTGGAAGAGGAGAATTGGTGCAGAAAAAAATAAAAGCCTACTAAGTTTGCATCCATTTCTAGGACCAGATATTTTGTTTGCTTGTTAGTTTGTTTTTAGGGTCCTGAAGTGTTCTGATAAGATTTTGTTCATTTCTGCCTGAGCCTGGAATCAGAAATCCTGAACTACTGCAAATGAGGCTGTTCTCATGGCATTTCTAGCTGTGACTGAAAGAGATGGAAATCTTATGAGACAACTATTGATACAAGATTTTGGGCTTGTTTTTTTCAGCCAGGAGTTTAGGAGAGTTCAGTTAAACATCTGAAATTCTGGATGCTTCTCTGAACTGATTCCAAGCTCCAACGGCTAGATTCACCAGTATGCTCAGGCTTCTTTGCACCACTGCTTTTATACAAAGCAAAGCAGACTTGATTTAAGGTTACGTTTTTGGATTTGCTCATTGCTATTCCCTGCAGATCCCGCCCCCTTTGATAACTAAGCTTCATGTGAATAATGGCTGGGAATCATTTAAGAACCCCTTACTAGTTGTCCCAAAAGACACATTTGAGGAAGAAGGCTATGGGGTGGGTTTTTTGTTTTTGTTTTGTTTGTTTTTTGCTTGGTGTTTTGTTGTTGTTGTTGTTTTTTGGTTTTTTGCTTTTTGATGAAAAAAAACTGGTCTAGAGGAGAAGTCAAGACAGCACATTCATTTTCTATTGACTTCAGTGGGAGCTGTAGGGATACATATGAGGGTAGAATTTGGCCCACTTGTCTTATGGATTTGAGTAGCTCACCTTTACAAACCTCCTGGGCAGTGTGTATAAGAGGCTTCGAGGCTAAGTCTCCCCAAATGGGGCAAGAAATGCCAGATGCTCAGAATATCCTGTTAGAACAATTTATCTGACATGAACAAACTGTATCTTTTATTATTTTCATTGCGTGTGTTGGTAGCTCCTGTTACCAAAGTAAATGTTTAATTCTTGTTTTGAACACAGTTGATTTTTTTTTTAATTGGAGCAAGGGGCAAACTTCTGTCCACCCGTGAAGCAGATTAAGGCTGAATCCTTTCTGAGATTCTGGAAAGTTCTGTTTCGGACTTTGTTAGCCCTTTCTCTGCAACCTGTCATTTGTGGTCTCTTAGCTTTTTCTGCTCACCCCATCCAGTGGCCCCTATAATTTTGGCAGTAGCTCTTTGTGCAGTCTAGCATGTCTCACAATAGCGGATTCTAACCGCTGTGTAACTTGCATCTTCCATATTGTGCAGCAAAAATGCATTCTAGGTAGTGTATATAATGCATATCATGTTATATTTCAGTTACAGGTCTGGAGGAGGCATGCTGGGAATCTGGTGGGCCATACTGCATCACTGACAGGGTTGCAGAGAGAAGGAGAACCTTGGGCTTCCCACCCAAGAATCTCCATGGCTACCTGTAGTGGACAGCCAGGCTTTAGACCTTTCCCTAAAAAGGAAGGAGAGCCAACAGGGGGAGTAGTAGACTGCCAAGCTCACCATGACTAAGAAGACAATACAGATGACTCTTCACACACAGCACAGCCATTCAGCCTTAAATCTGACCCCCTGGGGATGGCAAGAGCAACTGGGATGATAACAGTACCTTACTTCCCTCAACAAATCTGTCACTTCCTCTGTGCCCAGCGCAAATCCCAATCAGGTCTCCTATTCACAGTGTAACGGGCCCTTGCTGTGCTCTGTGCAACACCACAGATCCATGAGCTATTTGCTGCAGGCTAGCAGAGGCTGAAGAAGGAGTAAAGTACCATGATGTCCTTAGGACAGAGATCAGAGAGGGCAGAGTTAAGATATTATGTGGCTGTACTGTGAGGGAAATGTCACCTAAACTCTCTGCATTTCCTGGGTTTTCCAACATTTGAGAATTAATCTCTATGCTCTGGAGAGAGCATAGGACAGTGCTGCATGTCTGCAACCTTAACACCACCTTAATGAAGTATTTTGCATGTGAATACCATTAAAAATAGTTAATGTTCACAAACTAGTAGAGACACAGAAACTGCAAATCCACTTTACACTATAATATGTACTTGTGGGTTTTTTGTGTTTTACAGGGGCCAGATGGCAGGCCCGGTTTACCAGGATTTCCTGTAAGCATTATGTTCTAAGGTTTTAAGTCAGTTTTAAATATGGAAATGAGCTCATTAATGTTTCAGCATTTGGAATCATACAAAATTGATACAAAGCCTGACAAATTCTCAAAGCTCATAAATGTCAAATTGGAGAATAAAACTAGACAGAAATGAGTAAAACTAGACAGAATGTTACAAATACTGTAGAAATAAACACTTGTTCAATGGAAGTCAAAAGATGCATCATCCATTTTGGTACATAAATTGTATCATATTTATACCTAACATTTGACTTAATTCAGTTTAGCGCCATATTTTAAATCTGTAACTAGGTCTGATAAGTGTTTAGTCCCTATAGAAAAGTCCTACAGAATTTAATAGGGATGAAATCAATAGGGTATTAAAGAAATTACCTTCAAAGCTATAGCATTTAATGGAGAATTATATCCTTTCTATAATTTTTTTTGGCCCATCCTATAACATTCTATAAGAGGGACACAATACCCTGTTTAAATTCCATAGGATGACACAAAGAACTCTGCAAAATTATTTCTCATTAAATGTTACAGGACTTCTCCAAAATGATATAATACCAAAGTCCCAGCACCTTAGTATCATGCTGGCTGTCTATTGTGATCAAATTGTAACTCCCTACCAATTTTATTTAGTTTATGGATTCAAATATAAGAATTTTTCAAAAGTTTCAAAAGCCACTGATGGTTTCAACGTGTAGGTTTGGGTACAGGATCCCAGGCTCCATAGTCCATAGGCAGAATAATCTAGGCAAAAGGTAGGTCTGGGTTTTGTGGGCTGCATGGAAATGGATAAAATGAATGGACAAGCTTTTAAAAATTAATGTAACAAGCTGTATAAGATCCCTAATTGTTACTAGAATAATTGTGAAGACTTAAATGTCACTCTCATCCTGCTTTAGCTGTCAGTTTTGTTCTTTACTGATGCAGAAGAAACACAGAAACTGGAATTCAGCTTTTGCACGGTAAAAAAGGTTTTCAGTGCACTTTTAAGGGAAATCTGCAACACAAAATGCAAGCCAACCTTTCTCCACAGAACAACTGTAGGGAATAGTTTCTGTAATTAAGTGATGCAGATAGCAGTGGCCTTAGACTAGGGAAAGGAGATTCCTGGGACAATTAAAACTGGAGTGATTCAAAGTTTCAGATCTCCAACTATAAGAAATTAAATTGATCAAAATGTGCTTCCTTATTCTCAACTGATATCTGAAAAGCTCTTATTCAAACCAGTTATAAAAGACTTTTATTTTTACCCTTTTAGGGCCCAAGGGGACCAAAAGGTAATATTGGACTGACTGGATTACAAGGACCAAAAGGACAACCGGTAAGAAGGAATGAGTAGCATCCCATGTGCACTAGAGAGATGAATATGCTCAGAAATGAGTTAAACCATTTACGTCTGGTGGCATTACTCTGTTGCTTTTATGGTTTTCATTTTGCTCTCCACAGGGATATTAATGAGTTGGTACTAGAGTTTCAAAAGAAATGTCAGTGGAAATCAGCACTATTAAACAAAATACCTTGAAATTCTCTTGGGGACTAATATACAGACTCTGATGCTGAAACTCTACATTTCATTTTGCACAATTGTCAGAATGACTCTGCGTAAACATTAAACATTTTGGGTATGAGGTGACCTTTTTCTGTAAACTGATCATCCATGCCAATGGCGTAGGAAGGAAAAAGGAAGCACAGCAAAAAGGCTATGTAAATTATAGAAGGACAAATCTTGCTCCCTCCTCCATGGGCGCAGAGGACCTGCCTGTAGCAGAACCCCACTACACAGAATGAGCAGGATTTGAGGACTCTAGTTCTGTGAGGTTTGGGATTGTGGCATTGTTGGGAGAGGAATGGGGGCAGGAAGCAGGTGGTCAGGAACAACTGGGCTACTGCAGCCTTGGAGAAGAGAAGAGAAAAAGGAAAGCAAAAGACCACTCTTCTGATCCTTTGCTTTCTTAGGTAGCTCATGTTGATTTCTTGTCAGTTAATGTGATGGTGTAGATATTGTTTAATTAAAGTCTGAAATAGGTTCCCAGAGCGGAGCAAAACTAGACTCTTAACTGTGAAATTACATGCCAGTGAATGAAAGATGGCATGCTGATCTTCTGGAATGTGTTTGACCACAGCGTCAATGGTCTTTCAATGATCCTGAGCCAAGAATGGCAGCTGTTTTTAAGGCTACTGATCTCAGGCTGCAGAACTGAAAGACCCCTGGGAGTGTGGGCCATTGAATAAATATTTGGGGAAATACTCCCTTTAGAGGTCCCTGGGGTACTTTCCTCATGGCTCTGAGTCCATAGTACTGAACAGGAGATGGGGTCAGTAATGCATCAAGGCAAGCCTTCTTGTGAGCCCAAGTATGAATGACTCAAACATTTCTAAAGCTTCGGGGAAGATGCAGTAGAATGGCAGTGCACTGAGCTGACTATTCAGCAGAGTTACTGTGGTGAGCGGGGCAGTGGTTGGTGTCAAGCCAGAGGCCAAATTTCTTCACTTTGAGGTTGTGGGACCAGGTTGTTCAGGGTGCCTTGGCTGCAGTAGGGTGGGTGGTGGCAGCTGCTAGGGCCACAATGGGAACCACTTACTCCCACTGCGGAGCAGTTATTCACGTGATTGGTTCCATTGAATTGAATTGGAGCCCTCCTTGCGGGAGCAGCTTACTAGTGAAACGAAGGGGTTCACCGCCCAGCTCTGGGTGACTAAAGTTTATTGGCTAGAGGTAATAGGACAGCATCATGCTCCAAATGTTTAGAAGAAAAGACCTCTGCTTTGATGACAGCCAGGGAGCTATTTAGGTTTCATGTTACACTTTCAGTTAGGGGCACTAGCTGAGGGAAGGCTTGTTGTATTATTTTGGTTCTCTTTCAGGGTTTTTAGGAGCAGGATGTTTTTGTTTTATTGTACCATGGTTAAAAAAGAAACAACCCTCATCTCCCCCCCCCCCCCAATTAAAATCCACCCTAGTCACTTTTTTGTAGTTGCCATCTCTCCCATCAGCCTGTCACTACTTTGAACCAACAAAGATATTGCTGCACTGACCTTTTGAAGCTGTCTGGTCTTTGCAAGTAAAGCTTTGTTTAGAACTGTTGTATAAACATCACAAAATGATTATGTGAACTGTAGGGTGAAAAGGGAGAACCAGGAGTTATCATATCTGCAGATGGATCTCTAAGAGAACTTACAGGACGACAAGGGCAGAAGGTAGGCTAATACTGTTACCAAGTTCTTTTGGGACACTTGCACTCCATTACTAACCAAGCCAACAAGACATTAGAGTTTCTCTTCATCACTAATATGAATGTCTTTCTCACAGGGTGAGCATGGGGCAGTGGGACCACGAGGGCCTATGGTAAGATATTTGCTATTTTTTAATGTATTTGTACTTTTTGATTTTACAGAGATTACCTCAACTTAGTCAATTAGCTTTAGTTTTTCAATACCATTCAGCAAAGATGAAGCATAATTTTCAGACCCACAGACAGCAATATCTTCGAAGTATTTGTCTTTGGTATACAGTACTGCAAATTGTTCCTGTTTTGGTTTAGAATTTAACAAGTGATAGCACATATGTATCATCTGATTATTAAAAAACAGAGGCCAAAATTTTCAAAACTTGTTTCCAAAGCTAGAAACCTAAACCCATATTCAGGCATCTACATTAAGTCTGACCTGATTTTCACAGGTGCTGAATTATGTTCAGCTCCCTTGCCTTCAGTGGAAGCTGCAGACTGGACATGAAAATGAGGCCATTTATTGAAGTACCTAAATATAGCTTTAGATGCTTTGCTTTAGGCTCCCTAGGTTTGCAATGTTTTGACTCTACAAGGAATGCTGCTCCCAAAGCTTGAAACTTAATAACTCGAAAATAGTTGAACGATAAAGACTAGTTGGCCAAATTCAATGAAGTCACAGCGGGGATGAATTTGGTACAATCAGTCGCAGTGAGTTCCAGATTTGATTATTTTAATCCCTTTACCTTGGAACGCACCAGTTTTTTTCAGATTTAAAAAAACTCCCTGGGCTAGAAGAGGGGAGTGGCCTTCCTGACCACATGCAATTTGGGACCAAATTCATCCTTCGTGTAACTCCGCTGATTTCAGTGGAAAAGGAGGACTTGTGGCACCTTAGACACGATCGCATTTATTGGAGCATGGCTTTCCACTGCATGCATCCGATGAAGTGAGCTGTAGCTCATGAAAACTTATGCTCCAATCCATTTGTTCGTCTCTAAGGTGCCACAAGTACTCCTTTTCTTTTTGCGGATACAGACTAACACGGCTGCTACTCTGAAACCTGTCATTACGCAAGGCACTGAATTTAGCTGTGTGGAGTGGAAATTTATCAACTTCATGAAAAAACTCGTACAGATTTTTTTTTAAGGCATGCATTCGATGAAGTGAGCTGTAGCTCACGAAAGCTTATGCGCCAATCCATTTGTTCGTCTCCAAGGTGCCACAAGTCCTCCTGTTCTTTTTGCGGATACAGACTAACATGGCTGCTACTCTGAAACCTGCTTTCAATGGCTTTACCTCGCATATGAATCTGGCATGTCTGAATTTTAGGAAGATATCAGCTCTTAAATTCCTGTCCCCAAATTATGATACAACATGACCCCTGCTTATTTCAGTTTCCACAATTTTAGTGAGCATTTTATCTTTTCCTTTTACAGCTATAATAGTCTCAGTGTGGAAAATGCAATCCTGAAAATTGTGTGTAAAAGTAATGTACAGTAAGTTTAAAATACAGCAGGTCAGATGTTCAAATTTAGGCACATGTGATTGCACACATGTCTAATCTATGAATGTAAATGCCCAATGGGTGTATCTGCATCAGGTATTTACATGGTTACTTGCTAGTTGGGTGCCAAGCTGACTAAGTTCATGCACAAATACTCACTTTATACATACACATCACATCTGTGATCATAAATTATATGCATACAATTCTAAGTGCACAGCTGCAAGCATCTACATTGGAAAATTTGTTCCAGCATTTAAAGCGAGTGTCCTGGAGTGACAAAGTGAGATCCTGCTGTGATTCAAAGGCAAATTACACCAGGTGAATTTGTGGTTTAACTCTAGCTGGCTAGAAAAATTGACAGAGAAGGCAGTTTGCTTTTAGCAGATTGACAAAGGCTACAGGATCTATAGCACTAATGACATTAATGAAAGGTTGGGAGCATCTGCAAAGATGGCAGGCAGGAATGCAGTAGAGAAATTTCTGAAATATCATGCTATGCCATACCTATGATGGTGGCACAGATTGACTGGCAATGCTTTGGTTGCCTCTGGTGCATGCTTGTGTGTTAGGTTCGCATCCTTTTGAGAACCTATGATTTGTTTGCCCTCCTGCTGATGCCATTTGTTATGTGCCGAAGTTGATGTTTCTTGTGCTGTGTCTGTTTGCATCAGCTTTCTTTTTTTACCATGTTCCCTGGTGACCTGCTGGGTTGATAGACTATGAAATATTATGCAGTGGTTTAAACCACTTCCTTTTAGCGGTTGGCTATCTCCTGGCTTCAGCTTTTGATATAGTATGGCCAAGGATGCCCTGTGCCAGATGGCAAATTTCAGCAAAGGGGATTTTTGACATACAGTAATTTTGGTGTTCTGGGTACTTTGTCAGTACCTGTTGTTTTACTGAAGTCTTTTTTGAGGGGCTGGTTGGATGTGTTGCATGACACTTCTGTTGGTTGCTTTGGTGCAAATGTATCTTGGGAGGGCTACTCTAACTTACATCATCGCCTTAAGTTCCCTTCCCGCCCCCTTAAATCACTGCGGGATGAGCTGATCTTGCCTTTTGACTTAGACACATGGTCTTTCTGACAGGACATGTCCCTTTTCTGACCTAGCCTCTCCACCCCCACTGAAGAGCACTCAGGATCCTTTTACACCACCACAGGGTGCTCAAGTATCTCAGGGTACACATGTTGTACCACGTGAATGCCTTAGGCCTGCCTGACACTAGAATATTAGGTTGACCCAGCTAAAATCCACATCCCGAGTGACATAAACTGACCTAAGACTCCCCATGTAGACAGTTTTAAGTCAACAGAGGAATTCTTCCATCCAACTAGCTACTGCCTTTCAGGGAGGCGGATTTCTTCAGCCAGCGGGGCAACCTGACACTACAGCTGTGCCACTGTAGTGTGTTAAGTGTAGACAAGCCCTTACTGACAGTTGCCTAAATGGCTACACTTCATTCGAATTTGACACATTTATGCTGTCTCAGGATTTGGTCCAGTCTTTCTATGCCTAGAATCATCCAGTTCCTCCCTCATTCCCACTCCGTTGCTTTATAACATCCTAATGCAAAATATATTGATTGTAATAATGTCTGAAGGCAAGGCAAGCAGTTTGTGAGATTGAAGCCTGAGCACTTCATCACTGAAGGACTCTTTGTGGTGATAGCAGAAGTATCTCCTACAAATTACGCCATAGTAAGAAGGCAATGAATGAAAAAATAAGACCTTTAAAAATGATAGGATGACATAATTATGTCTTCTCACTAAAAACAAGGGAGTCTAGAGATAAGCCTGACCCTCTTCTAATTCACCTCAGTAGATGTGACAAATTATCTCTTCTTCCACAATTCACTCTGAGGGAACTCCAGAAACGCAAGGAGTTTATTTTGTGTACGTATGTAGTTGTTTGTTTGTGACTATCCAGGGTTCTGGGCCCATGTGAAATTTGTATTTAAAAAAATTAGATAATAGGACCAATATTTATGTTCAAAAATGAACCCTCCCAAATTCCCCCTTCCCGAATGGTCATTCCCCCTCCCTCTTATGAGTTTGGTACTCTTCTTTGAAGCAGTAAGTGATGCAGCATGACAAGAAAGTAAAAAAAAAAAAAGAAAAATCAGGCTTTGGTAAATCAACTGGGGAAGTAAATTTCAGAGTCAATGACTCATCCCTCAAAAATCCCATCTCCCTCCCCGTTAGGGATCAGATTGTCACCTTGCAATCTATCCTGAGGAAGGGGCAGCACAGCTATGGAGTAGGAGCTTCAGAGAGTCATGAATCTGCCTCTGTTTCTTCGTCTCTGCCTGCTCAGCTCTGCTGGCCATAGCATCGTGAGGGGAGTGTGAAGTCAAGGCTCCATCCACCAATGCAGGAGGCTGTGCAGGATTTGGCAATGTAGGTACGCTGTGCAGGGAATGTAAGAAGAGGCTCCAGATGCCCCTTACACTCTGGTGCAGTTGCACAGCCAACCTGACAACTGAACTGAAGTCAAGGGGCTTTTATCTCAAGAGCCTCACCTTATCTCAACTGCAGCAGAATGACTTGAGGTCCTCAAAGTAGATGGCACCTTTGTGGGCCTTCAAGGTTGATCATTTATGATGCCTGGGGTGTGATCAGCTGAGGAGCAGGCTCCCAAGAAGCCTGTTACAGATGTAAGAGAATTGTCCCACCTACTGCTTCCCTGCTTTTCAAGGCTCCAGAAGGACAGCAGGGAGGGTGAGGAATAGCAGCAGTTTTGGATATAGGGCACTAAGTAAGTAGTAGCAGCTGCTTGGGGGCTGAGATGCCAGTACAAATTCCAGCAGCAGGTCAAGAGTGACGGCATTCTTACGAGGCCAGCATGGCTGACAACAAAAGCAGAAAATATGCACTAAAACCAACCCTCTGCTAGAGTGAAGGTCAAGTTAGCACCTTTGATCTGCTTCCTTGCACTGGTGATGCCCCAGGGAGTTGGCTCTCCCTTGGTAATGATAGCCTGACCCTCCCAAGGTGGTACGGAGGATTAGGGAGAACTGGCTCCCTGAAAGAAGAACATCAAAGCGCTAACCCTACCCTCTCCCTATCAAAGGGTCCAATTTACCCTCCCTACCCTGCCATTGATGGCAGAATGCCTCTCTTCCTGTAAGCCCCATGCTTTTACAGGCTGTTTCACTTGCTTCTTTCACCCCCTAGCTGCTGCAAGTGGTGGTAACTTGCCTTCCGCTCCCTGTACAAGTTACTGATACTCATCATGGAGGGGCCAGAGCTGGAATCGTGAAGCAGGAAATAATGAGGGAGTTGCCAACTCTAATGATTTTATTGAGAGTCTCACACTATTTGATGTTTTACTTAAAACCCCAGCACCTGGAGACTTGGGATTATGTGAGAATCTCACCTATTTTTGATGGTTTATATCTCTAGCCCTCATGGATGCAGCTTGATCCAAGTGTTCTTTAAAGGCTCTAAAACCAGAAGGGACAGAAAAGGAGCCCATAATTTATTAATTTTTAAACCTCATGATTTTGGGGGGCCTGACCCATGATTTTTGAACATTTGAGGTGGCAATCTTGTGGTTCTTTCACATCCCTGAGAACCTGCCTGTCAGCTGCTGTCTGTTCCTACCCTAGACTTCAGCTGACATCACTCAGGCACAATCTGACTACAAACAGGAAGTGAAAGAAGAGTCTGAAATCCCCTGTAACATGTCGCAATTTTATTATTAAATAGCAGATTTGGATGCCAGTATTGATGGGCTTTTCAGATTCTTGAAGTTGCTGTTATTGTTCAGTAACACTACCCTATATTACTAATTGTAAAAGTTCTCTTTTAATTTACTTATGTTTGGGCAGGAGAGAAATATACATGATGGTACTAGATGGATGACACAACTTGAAAATATTCCAACGTTAATCATACTTTTGCTTAGGAATTATCCTGTGGTGAATTCTTTTCTTTTTTAAGTTGGCTGCTTACACAGTGAATTACTATATGTGAATCACAAACTATAGTTTGACACATTAATCATCAGATAGATGGGTTAGGCTTCTCCATGAATATGCATTATTGCTGTTAGAAAACAGCAAAAGACAAATGGTTGCCAGTTTGGAATGAGAGGAGAAGGTAGTTGACAGTCCATCAATTCGGAGATCAGTCTCTTAGTTTGGAGTAGGGATTGGTGAACAGACTGTTATTCAGACAATATCAGTATTTCAGATCTTATTAATCAGATGATATGTGGACCCCCGAGGGCAAATATCATCCAAATACAGCTATAAAGCTAAGCTTTCATGGCACCCTGCTGGCTCCCAAATAGGCCTCCAGGCTGCCTACACCACTTGACATCGAGAGGCAGCACGGATAGAAGGTCAGACTAGGAATGACAAGACCCAGGTTCTACTCCCAGCTGTGCTACCAACTCGCTGTGTGACTGCGAGCTGTCACTTCACCTCTCTGTCCCTTGCTTTTTCCACATGTATAATGGAGAACACTATAGATACTTTTGTGAAGTGCTTTGGGGTCTCTGGGTAAAAAAGTCACTATATGAATGCCCAGGATCGGAATAGCCTTCTAGGGTGAGTGGGAATGAGGACAGAGAACTGGCCTTATATGCCCTGCTTACCTCCAGCATCTTCGAGGGTAGCCGGCCGACCCTGCACCTTAGGCTCATCTCCAGTTTTCTGGGGTGCTGATAAGGCCGTCTGCATCCTCAGCCAAAAGGGATGCCTTCCCATTCCCCTGCTGTATGGCAGAGGCATAGGACAGTGCTCCCATTGCCACTGCTACTGGACTGAGCCAAGAGCCTGATTTGCCCCAGAGAGCCCTTTGCATAGTAACTAGGGAAGCCTTTGGGGTCTGATGGGCTTAGGAAAGAGGCCCTATCGTGTGGGCACTGTCCCACTCAGAAACGTGGGAAAATACAAAGTAAAATGAATGTGCCTTCATCCCAGTCACCATGTCACAGCTATGAATGGACCACAACTCATGCACCAGTCACAGCTATGAATGGAACACAACTCTTCCAGCTGAGGCAGCTACTCCAGTGCCCCAGCTTTATTAGTGGTTCTGTGCTCTAAAGCAGTAGCAGCAGGACTTGGCTGAATAGCAAACACAGCAGGGCAATGAGGGGAACACTTTCCAAATGAACTGATCTGCGCCTCCTTGTAGGAAGCTGCAGCAGTAGCAAGACTTCATTGAACAGCCTGTCAGAGACAACACAACACTGAGAAGCACTTTCAAAAGGGCTCTTAATTATCAGGCACATTCTGAGCTAAGGCACGTTGCAGTTCCTCATCGACAATTTGAACTTAGAGGTGTAATTTGGACTTAGTGTCATGGATGTAGAAGCTGCTGCCTTCTGTCCTGTGAGAGCAGGGGCTTGTGAAGCCCAAGGAAACAGTATTTGCAGTAGATGATACAGGATGTGAGGAAGACTTGAATAAGGATTTCTGGCCTTGGAAGCAGATCTAAGGAGAGCAATAGAATAATGTGCTGGGTGTCTCTCTGACCTCATTCTTTCTAGAGGCATTCAGAACATTTCTACAGCTTTACCATCCTTAAAAACACTACTTTGCAGGTCACCTCTCGACACTGCTTTTGTCCCCTGCTTTCCTTATTTCTTCCCTTTCTAGCTCTCCCATTTTCACTCCATTATTCATTTATCTCATTTGTTACAATTACTCTGTTTTCATATCTTCAGTCTAATTTCTTTTAACTCTTCTTTCTTTTTGTGTTATTCAGCTTCTCTTCCTCCTCCATGCCTAAATCCCATGCTCCTGACTGAACCATTGGAACCATTTTCCAAGGATTGTGGTGGATTCTCCATCACTGGCAACTTTTAAATCAAGATTGGATGTTTTTTCTAAAAATATTCTGTGGGGACTTAATCATAGAATATCAGGGTTGGAAGGGACCTCAGGAGGTCATCTAGTCCAACCCCCTGCTCAAAGCAGGACCAATCCCCAACTAAATAATCCCAGACAGGGCTTTGTCAAGCCTGACCTTAAAAACTTCTAAGGAAGGAGATTCCACCACCTCCCTAGGCAACACATTCCAGTGTTTCACCACCCTCCTAGTGAAAAAGTTTTTCCTAATATCCAACCTAAACCTCCCCCACTGCAACTTGAGACCATTACTCCTTGTTCTGTCATCAGCTACCACTGAGAACAGTCTAGATCCATCCTCTTTGGAACCCCCTTTCAGGTAGTTGAAAGCAGCTATCAAATCCCTCCTCATTCTTCTCTTCCGCAGACTGAACAATCCCAGTTCCCTCAGCCTCTCCTCATAAGTCATGTGTTCCAGTCCCCTAATAATTTTCGTTGCCCTCCGCTGGACTCTTTCCAATTTTTCCACATCCTTCTTGTAGTGTGGGGCCCAACACTGGACACAGTACTCCAGATGAGGCCTCACCAATGTTGAATAGAGGGGAACGATCACGTCCGTTGACCTACTGGCCATGCCCCTAC
This sequence comes from Caretta caretta, assembly GCF_965140235.1. Lineage (NCBI taxonomy): Eukaryota > Metazoa > Chordata > Testudines > Cheloniidae > Caretta > Caretta caretta. The sequence goes on along the minus strand of NC_134207.1, from coordinate 157,130,417 downwards.
ATATACATCCCAAAATGCCATTGGCCTTCTTGGCAACAAGGGCACGCTGTTGTCTCATATCCAGCTTCTCGTCCACTGTCACCCCTAGTTCCTTTTCTGCAGAACTGCTGCCGAGCCATTCGGTCCCTAGTCTGTAGCGGTGCATGGGGTTCTTCCATCCTAAGTGCAGGACTCTGCACTTGTCCTTGTTGAACCTCATCAGATTTCTTTTGGCCCAATCCTCTGATTTGTCTAGGTCCCTCTGTATCCTATCCCTACCGTCCAGCGTATCTACCTCTCCTCCCAGTTTAGTGTGATCTGCAAACTTGCTGAGGGTGCAATCCACACCATCCTCCAGATCATTTATGAAGATATTGAACAAAACCTGCCCCAGGACCGACCCTTGGGGCACTCCACTTGATACCGGCTGCCAACTAGACATGGAGCCATTGATCACTACCTGTTGAGCCTGACAATCTAGCCAACTTTGTATCCACCTTAGAGTCCATTCATCCAGCCCATACTTCTTTAACTTGCTGGCAAGAATACTGTGGGAGACCGTGTCAAAAGTTTTGCTAAAGTCAAGGAACAATACGTCCACTGCTTTCCCCTCATCCACAGAGCCAGTTATCTCATCATAGAAGGCAATTAGATTAGTCAGGCATGACTTGCCCTTGGTGAATCCATGCTGACTGTTCCTGATCACTTTCTTCTCCTCTAAGTGCTTCAGACTTGATTCCTTGAGGACCTGCTCCATGATTTTTCCAGGGACTTTTTCAGGGAAGTTCCATGGCCTGTGTTCTACCTGAGGTCAGACTAGACGATCCCAATGGTCCCTTCTGGCCTTGGAATCTATGAATCATGAGCAATAGAATGGAATGATGTGTCAGTCATATTATTTACTATCAGTTTCATCAGAGACCAGTACTGGTTGCTGTGAATCAGACTCTTTATCCATTACAGCTTTAAATGTGCAAAATAATTGTAGGGCTAGGTTGTGGCATTTCATCACAGCCCACAGTAAGGAATGGTATGGGGCCATGCCACCCCAAGGGGAGTACTGGAGGCAACCTGCCTCAGTGAGGCAAATACTTTCCAAATCACTCATTGCCCTGGAAGGAGCATGCATGGCATAGGAGAGACCATCATGGCTCTGCCTGCTCTAAGCCCCCTTTCAGACAAGTTGCTCTGGGGGATGAATCTCAGAAGCAGCTCCTGTTCTCTCTCCACTACCAGGGCTGCAGTTCTGGTTGGCTACACAACCTTCATGAGGGGAATCTGCTCACTCCTTCCTACCCCACTGCAGCCACTTAAGGGCCAGCTACACTCTAGCCCTGAGCAAGTAAAACAGAATATAGTTCCCGGTCTGGCCCTAGTGACATCAATAAGACCACTTGTGTGAGTAATATAACTTATGTGGGAAAGTGTTTGCAGGATCTGGGCAAAAAAATGTATTCTAAGAAATCTGCCTTTGCTACCTCTGTGTCGGGTGCAGAACAAGAACATTGATGCAGATTGTGTTTGTACAGTGCCTAACGCAGTGGGGGCTGATCCCTATTGGAGCCTTTGGGCACTCCTGCAATGTAAACAACCATCTAATCAAGCATTTTGTAGGAGCATTTTTGGCTCCTACAAAACTGACATCAGGATGAAATGATATAAAAAACCCATTGAATTTTTGTGTAACCCTTCTGCCAGGCCAAGTTGATAGTAGCAAGGGCCGGGTTCAGTACACAGGGGTTCCCTCTCATCAAAGCAAATGTAAACTTGGCTCGAGCCCCCACCCAGTGACCTGGGAAAATCTTACACGCCCCCTGGGCGCCTCAAAGAGGCAATACTTCCCCTCTCGCAAGCACAGAGTCTCGGTGTAGTAGAAAATCTTTAATAACATGAGGTAAACGACATCAGCATTAAATTGGGGAAACACCACAACTAGTGTTCATTAACCAAACCATGAGCAAAGACCCACCCCAGAAAATTGGGCCACATCCTTTCCCTCGGGTTCTTGAGTCCCAGAACCCAAACGTCTCTTGAGTCCAGCAATCCACAAATCACCCAAAGTCCAAAAAGTCCAGCCCCAGAGTTCACAAGTTCATCTGTATAGTGTTACTCCCCAGTCTGGCTAAAATGTGCCTGTGTATGGGGGAAAGAGGTAAGGGGCACCTTACGTGTCCTGAAGCTGACTGCCCCCCAGGGCTCTGCTCAGCTTGCTGTCTCATGACCAGCTCCGCTCCACCACATCTGGCTCCGCTCTGCACAGCTCACCGTCTCACAAACAGCTCTGCTCACCTCGCCGTCCCACGAACACTCCGCCAGCCTATCCACGAACAGCACCACTGCACTCTAGATCTTCCGGCTCCCCACTACTTGACACAGTGCTCAGTGATTTCAGCTCATAGTAGTGGGAGCTTTAGTGCTGGTGCACCATAAGGCCAAAGTGAATGCAGCACAGTACGTGTAGCAAGACTCTTAATAGACTCAAAATTAGCTCTGACATTCCACAGCGGAGAGAGACAGAGGTGCAATTAGTGCTTCAGGCCCTCAAAGGGGCCCACACCACCAGGTACTAATACCTATCTCAAGTCTCTCTCAATTCACAGAGTTTTGGAACCCATGTCCCTTGCCTAGCGAGTGCTACTCAGTTGATGGTGAGTCCCTCCATCATAACAAAAGGCCAAGTACAGTTCCAAGCACAGTTCCCATAATCAGGGTAATAACAATTTATTCTTCCCTCCGCAATAACAGAGACACTGGGAATCCCACAACAGCCAAAGTGACCATTTGGGCAGTTATGGCCTCATTCTAGGTGGGGTGGGTGTGTCTATGCAAATGAGATCAGCCTCTGAAGTTCTTTTCCACAACTTGCCACACCTCACCACCAGATGTCAGGGTGGAGCCTATCCTGACTCTGCTTACATCTGTAATAGAAAATTCTAACAGTACATACAGTACACAGCACTGACTGTTTTGCCCAGACAATATTGAGAGTTACTGCCTCAAAGAAAAATAATATTCTTGGGTTTGACTTGGTCAATTTTTACATTAGGGTTCAATAAAGGGAGACACTCTTAAATCATACAGTATGCAGAAAAGCTGCTGAAAGCCTTCAAGTCTGAATCTGTCTGTTCTGTGCAAGCAGTATAGACATTATTGGGTGGAAAAGTGGTTGACCAGTGGCTATGCATCACCCCAGACTCCCAATGATTCTGGAGTCTACATTGCTCACTGAAAGAAGGGATCAATATACAGAAGTCAACTTTCCCTCAAAACACAACAATGTTCCTACCTGAGCACCAGATACGGAGGAGTATAGAGCAGTTCTACAAACCACCACTAGGTGGTTCTGAACCCTGATGTCTGAGGAAAAACCATCCAAACCACACAGGTTTCTAATTTTAAATGTTTTATTGCCTGAACAACTAAACAAAACCATAAAATAAAATACAAATAAACAAATCAAATTAGAATAAAGTGGGTTTCTAGAATCATCAAATTATGAGATTGGTTAAACCACCTCAAATAAACCAACAATTCCTTACACACTCTATGTAACTTAAGAAGACAGTAGTCTTTTTAGCTATCAGTCCCCAGAGCAACAGAACATTGTCAATTTCAGTGCCATTTTATATATTTATGTTCCAACAAAGTATGAGTTACAGGATGTGGGGTGTCAAATCACTCGCTGACTGAAGCTAATTTTGGGACTACAGCTCTGATGCCAATTAAGGCAGCCTGCCCAAATTACTGGTGGTTAGGAAATAGCTTGTCTCCTTATCCCCCAATAAAAGGTTATAAGAAACATTCGAGATGACACCACTTGTTAAATTTGTCATTTGTATTTTAAATGAAGGTGAAAATAACAAGTTTTTTCAAGATTAAACATATAACTCCTTTTGAAACTTGTATTAAGGCAAAATTACAATAAAACATTAACATGGTATGTCATATATTTCTTATTCAGGATCAGGTTATTTTTCACAGTACCTGGCTTACTGGCTGGGGAGCCCTCCTCTGAATTTGCTAAAAAGGGTGACCAAATTTATAAGTACCTATCCTCTTTTTGGTGCATCTCTTGTGTACGTACTGGATATGAAAGTTTTTCCATTGCAAGGACTGTACCACAATTCCATAAGAGGAAGAGTCACATTTTTCCAATACAAAGTCTAGCAGCTAACAATAAAAAGAAATTAATTTGTTGTTCTCTTTAAAATGCAGATCCTTTACTGGAGCATTAAGCAAGTAGGTCAGGGATCTCTGGGAAACCAGCCAGCATTTTGTCATACAATGAATCTCTTTAATAATTTCCACCCAAAACCATCTAATTCCTGAGTGCAATCACCACATGTGCAAGAATCTTTCCCCTTTTCCTACAACCCCACCATAGGAATACCTCTCTCATAACAAAAAATATGATGGTGCTTAACTGTCATCTATACAGTAGTTTATAAAAAATTCCTTATGGGCCACCCAAATTGAGGATGTATATCCCTTTTCCTATATGGAGACACTCTTAGCCAGATCAATTTCTTTGTCCAAGTCTGTCTCCCATCTTTTCATCTGGATTGTTTTCTAACATCTTTCTCAGTCAAATTTGTATGTATCTTAGAAATTAAACCTTTTGTTCTAGCTTGTTCCTCATCCAATGTGGCTAAAGGTCTAGAAAGGGCTGCCACATATCCAGATTCCACAATAAAATGTTTTACTTGTAAATACTGAAAATGTGGGATCTTTATATTATTACATACCTCTTGGTATGATTTAAAATCAGGACCCAGGAGCAACTGTCAATATTGACAGAAAGAAAAGGAGTACTTGTGGCACCTTAGAGACTAACAAATTTATTAGAGCATAAGCTTTCGTGAGCTTCATGCATCCGATGAGATGAGCTGTAACTCACAAAAGCTTATGGTCAAATAAATTTGTTTGTCTCTAAGGTGCCACAAGTCCTCCTTTTCTTTTTGCGGATACAGAATAACACGGCTGCTACTCTGAAACCTGTCAATATTGAGTAATCCTGGCTCTTGCCCACAACAAATTGATATTTTCAGGGACAAATTTCTAATTATCATTTAAATTAGCTAAGGAAGAGGGCCTCGGCAACAGGAATTTAGAAAAATTGTCTAAAACTACTAAGGTGGTCTGGATGAATGGGTGATTGTATTTTTTATTTTTGGCAACAACCCCTAATGCATGATACATAGGCCTGTGTGATCTTTAGACAGCACCATTGTTAATGTAGGGCTGTTGGGTATTGGAGGAACTACTCTAGAGATACCTGTGGCACCCTATATTCACCACTGTCATATAATAATGATATATTTTGTACAAGTATGCCTTGTGAGGTATCATTCTGAAAGTCTTGATCTGCTAGACATTAATATCTTGCTGGATTGTATGTGCTATCATTGTATGTGAAGTTATGAAGTCTGGCTACGTATGTGCTACTGAACCATGTTGTGAGGTTGAGAACACCCATAAGCAGCCTTTCAGGTACAACGATAAAAAGGCCAAACAATGTTAATGGCTCCAGCCCTGAAAGGGTTAAAAGCCAGCCCTTGGAGAGAGCTGGGGCTCAGAGCCAATAAGAAAAGGCTGGGAGGCAGCCAATCAGGGCCAGGCTGGGCCTATAAAAGACTGCCGGGCCAGAAGGCAGGCAGTCTCTCTCTAGCTTTGGAAAGAGATGGATCTAGCTGCCTGGGAGAAAAGGGTACCTGAAACAGAGCAGTGCTGGGGGAGGGCTAAAGGAGCTGGGGAGCTCCAGCCTGGCAATTCCCCAGGCTGAGGCCTTGGTAAAGGCCTAAGGAGGTACTGGGATTGAAGAGGTGCAGCCCAGGGATAGGCAGAGGCAGCTGGTCCAACCCTCTTGTCAGTGATGAATGGCCATTGCATACTGCAGTCTGCCCCAGAGAAAGGGGGCTAGATGATGACTGGCAGTAGCCACTGAGGCAAGGTGGGCATGGGGGAGAGGATTCCCTTGGGAAGGGAGACCCAGCATGTGGGGGCACTGCTCCAAGGTAAAGGGCACCGGAGTCCGGGAGGGACACGGGGCCTGAGGCAAGTGAGACACTGGCCAGTAGGAGGCGCTCTGAGGCTGGAAAGAGCTAATTCCCAGACTGACCAGCAGGAGGTGCTGCAGCGGTGAGTGCTCTATCTGCTACAAGGAAATATACACAACCATAAGGATTACCCCAGGAACTGTGTACAATAGAAACCTTTCAGAGATAGAACTACACAATGGGAACTTTTTGACCCAGGCAACAGCAAAAGAGCTTTCCAGCAAGTGGGAAGAAGATATAAAAGGGGGAAATGACATCATGACTGGACCTTACTTTCCCTACAACAGCAACACCTGAAAGTACCAGAGGAAAAAGACTGAACTGGGTGGGAAGTGTTGGTCCCAGGCAGGAAAGAAAGAAGTCTGCCTGTGTATGTAAAAGCTAACCTGCTTGTACTATCTAACTGGGTGAGACACTGCTTGATTCAAATACTAACTAGTACATTAGGCTTAGATTATGGTTTTGTTTTATTTCTTATGGTAATCTACTTAGATCTGTTTGCTGTCATTTAAGAGCTATCTTTCTGCAGTTAATAAATCTATTTTATATTGTACCTAAAACACTGTGTGTTGTTTGAAGTGCAAACTGGATAAACCTCAGCTCATGAACAAGAGTTGATGCTCTCCACTTTCCTTTGTAGAAGTGGCAGACTGGATAATAAATTCATACTGGTTGAGTTTTGACCAGGGCAGGACAGTATAGCTCTGGGGTCTAGGATGGGGAGCTGGGAGTACTTTGGTTGTAGCTTCTTTATTGTGGGTTCATGAGTGGCTGGCCAGAGCATTTATGAACACAGCTGGGTGTGGCCCCAGCCTGTGGATGTTGGTGTGAGTGCAAGCTTGGAGGGCTTTGCAGCTTGTCACAGTGCAAGAGGGAACCCAGACTGGTGAGACAGAGGTCTCAGCTGTACGTCAGTTCCAGGTGGCACCCCGGGGACAGGGATCCATCTCAGCACCATTCTCAGATTCTGTGGGTTCTATCCACACACACTGTTTTGCACTCAAACACACACTCACTACCAGCCACCTGCTGGAGTTAAAAACGTTGCAAGAATGTTAAGGCAGAGGTGTCCCTTTGCTAATACAAATTGGAAAAGAAAAGAAAATCCAAAAGTTACTACATATACAGAATGGTGTTGGTTACTCTTGCGGTTTCATTTAGCCTGGTTGAAAAAAGTTAGCCTGTGGTCTTCTCAATTCTGCTGTTTTATGTGGATGGACTTGTTGCTGGCTAGAGGTTTTTACTTGTGGAAGTTGACACTTAAGAGTCCAGCAATATGCAACTTCTACAGCTGGGAGTGTGGAAGAAGCATGGGTTTCTTTGTCAGGCATTATGATATCACCTGGCCAGTGTTCAGCAATCAGCAGCAGCCATGGTCACTGGGGTCCAATTAGGTCACCTTTATGTAAATAAAGATTCTCCTCATTCCAGGAGTTTTGCACTTGGAAAGTCCACAGATTGAAAAATATATCCAGTCAAGAGGTCTATGGGTTTTTTGGAGACATTTGAGGTCAGTCTAGACATTTTCTCAATCATCCTAAAAAGTCCCCACTCAAAAATAATTTTAAAAATGCAAGACTAGCAGAAAGTTTCCATAGAAATCACACCAATCACACTTTCATTCAGGCATGCAGAGAGAGACAGTTCCTGTTCTATAGACAGATGCTTATAAGTTCCCCTTTATACTTGGCAGCTCAGCTTTGGACACACAAAATCTGGGTGAAATTTAGACTTTGACAGTGAGAGCAAAGAATCTTTTCCTCCAAAGATCACAATCTTGGGGTTCCATTTTTATATGCAGGACTATCTGCCTCACATCTGTACTCTCAGAATAGTTGTTGAAGGGAATTAGTCTGCAGACAGGGAACCTTTTTTAAAAACACATTGATGTTCGTTCAAAATAACCAGAACATGAGTCACTATCATGTTCCATATAGAAAGTTTTAAATTTTGCTCCTTTTCTCAGCTAATCACTCTTTCTATTTTCTCTCCAGGGACCAGTAGGACCTTCTGGACCTAAGGGAGAACTTGGTATACCTGGACGACCTGTACGTGTTAGGGTCTTTCAGATGTAATAAAAATAGCAGTTTACTTCTGTACGGACACTAAAACATTTCTCTTCATTTCAGGGCCGCCCAGGATTGAATGGACTGAAAGGTGTAAAAGGTGAACGGGGTGTAACATTATATGTAAGTTCTGCAGTGGTACTGAAATTTCTTGTAAACAAGAATATAATCCTGTATTGAGGCTAATATATATGAATCTATTCTAGGAATAAAACCAGCTTGCAATACCCAGAAATGTTAACATGATCATTCTGTTTCTCCTGATAAACAATAATTCAGCCCTAATTTCTGTAATCCTAACTCCAGTTGAGTAGTACGTACTTGTGTGAATAGTTCTATTGACTTCAGTGAGATACTCACGTAAGTGCTACTCATAGTAAGTAAGTGTGGCTCAGTTAGGCCCATCTTGGGCTTCATCTTTCAAACACTTCCTACCTGGTAGTACTTGCTGCCACGAGTTGTCAGGGGGGACACTACACAGATAAATGTGTGCAGAATTGGGCCCTATAGGACTTGCATGCTAAATATTCTATGGTTTGTGACGGGGCAAGGCCAGATGGCTATAGAAAAGTAGTGGGAGATAGATATATTAGCTCCAGGCTAAACAAATCCCTGGTACCAGGATAAGTGAAATGGCAGCTGCTCCAGGTCAATTAAGACACCTGGGGCCAATTAAGCCCTTTCCAGAAGGCAGGGAGAAGGCTAGGTTTATTGGGACACCTGAAGCCAATCAGGGGCTGGCTGAAACTAGTTAAAAGCCTCCCAGTCAGTCAGGTGGGTGGGCATGTCAGGAGTTGTGGGAGGAAGTTATGCTGTGTACTACTCAGCCTCTCCAACAGCGCATCAGGCACAAGGAAGGAGGCCCTGAGGTAAGGGTGAAGTGGAGCTTGAGGAAGTGAGGGCTGCTGTGGGGGAAGTAGCCCAGGGAATTGTACATGTCATGTTTCTAAAAAGTCAGCTACCATAGCTGATACTATTAGGGTCCCCGGGCTGGAGCCCAGAGTAGAGGGTGGGCCTGGGCTCCCCCCCACAACCTTTGCCCCCTGATTAATCACTGAGACTGGGAGACAACAGAGACTGTGCAAGGAAGGATAACTTCTCCTCACCTCCCTCGCTGGATTATGATGAAAATGGCTCAGTAGACTGTGACCCTTGTCTCTAGAGAGAGAAGGGTTACGTGGAGGGTCACAGTGAGCCTTTGAGGCTAGCAAAATCCTCCAGGAAACGCGGGACTCACGGAGGCAAGGAGAGAGCTTTGTCACAGGTTGTTGAATTCAAAAATGCTTTTGAGCTTGGTAAATAAAAGTCCTGATTCTGCAACCCTGATTGACACTGGGTAGCACTCATGCAAGTAGTCCATCAGCAAGTGCTACTCAGCTTAAGGAAAAGTTCCAGAATAGCATTTTCCATTTCCATAGAACATCTGGCATAGTAATTGATATCAGAGTTCTTGTACCATCTTAGGATGTGTCTTTGCCAGAAAAATTAATATTGGTGCGTGTATTACTTTAGGACCAACAACAGTGCAGCTGCTTCAGTACTATGCTATTAGGGAAGACAAGGTGCAGGTATTCCACCCTGCCCACTCTGAGCTTTGTGTACACCAGCTGCTACTCTGTTGCTTTACTAGAGAAATCAGTACCAATATTGTATAAAAGACCTTATATGATTACGTTCACATCAGAAATAGTATCCTGGTTCATACACTGCTGGTGGAATCTTTTATTTTTCAATTGACTGTACTGTAAATGAGTTGTACTGTATTTATGAAGTGCCCTTTTGGAGTGGCTTGTTTAAAAAATGTTCCACACCACGTTGAAAGCACAAGTGTGAATCCTTCACAGTAGATATGAGTATAGATGATGTTAATGTCTTAGCTTGTCAAAAAGAAGACAGAGAAGTGACTTGATTAGTGTACTGTCCTGGGGAGAAAATACCAGATACCAAAGAGCTTTTTCATCAAGCAAAGAAAGACAAAACAAGAACCAGTTGCTGGAGGCTGAAGCCAGACAAATTCAGATTAGAAATTAGGCACAAATCTCTTACAGTGAGAGTGATTAATTAACTACCAAAGGGAAGTGGTGGATTCTCCATCTCTTGAAATCTTAGGCATCCAGTCTTGACATTCTGGAAAACATCCTTTAGCTAAACATAAGTTAATGGGCTCAATACAGGGGTTACTGGGTGAAATTCTATAGCCAGTGATATATAGGACATCAGACTACATGACCTAATAGTCCCTTCTGGCTTTAAATTCTATTAATTTGTTCCATTTCTGTCAGATGAGAGGATCTCATTACTAGGTGCAACTGTTCTAAATTTGATTTCTCATGTGTTAGCCAACATAATCAAAGTGTTGTTCATTTGGATGGAAAGAGAAGTCAGCTATAGCAGCAGACAGCTATCCGTCAGGGACCAGACCCAGTGTGTGGACACAGGGCCTCCACATGGATATAGCATTCAATGTTATAGGTTGGGCTAGATTCCACATTCGGTTATAGTGGTGTAAGTCCAGAATAAATCCATTGATGTCAGTGCAGTAACCCATTGTTCCCACTGTGCAGTTCCTGAGTGTGTAGTGTGCTGATTGTAGTCAATGATTTTAGTTTATTATTCATTTATTGTGTCATGTTATGATTGATTAATATGTGATATTACATATATTCATTTTATGTTAATTAGAATGAATTTGTAGGATTATAAAAGTCTAAAATAGATCAGTATTTAAAGGAACCAAGTATTAGACATAAGTAAGACAAACTAAAACCTGTAGGTTGAGGCCTGCAAGACTTTAGCTTATCTATTTTAGACCTTGGAAACAAGTAATAACTCAAGCCAATGACCAAAAAATAACCCAATGCCCTAAAATTATGGAAAAAGGGGTGCCAAGTGGTAATGTTGTGCAAAATTACCCAAAAGATTAATATTGGATCATAAAAATACTGTAAAGGCGCATCTGTCTCTGACATGTGTCTTAAACCATTAGACACAGATTGTGCGTCAATGCTAATAAAAACAAAGGGAACTTACACAACCTATAGAAAATTGGGGTCTCTTAAGTTTCCAGGGAACACAGACCAATAAAAGAAAAGAGGGTTGACACTTATGAACACGCACAGAATGTAGGTATAAACAGAATCACATTATAAAAAGGGGATGCCCAAAATGGGAAAATTGACTCCCTATGGGAGACTCCAGCAGGAACCATCCCGCTACTAATGATCAAGCCTGAGAGACCCATCAAACCCTAACACTATTGTTAAAAATGTAAGTATAACTATATTTGTAACTTGTGCATAGGTCTGTATAGAATTTCTATATTCTTGGGTAATCATAACTTACTTATAAACTAAACTTTGTACTGATAAATGTGTGTGTGGTCACTACCCTTGGTCTTTGTGTTCCTAAAAACTCTAACTCTAAAGCAAGTAGCAAAGGTAACTTTCACTCTAAGTGTAAAACTGTAGCTGCCAGAGCCAAACCCATGGTAGCATAATACCACATTACAAAATTCACTTTAAATAACATAAAAGGCTACATGACTGAATGGTTCAGAATCTCTCTCCTTAGGGCTAGGATTTATGTTACAGATGTTCTGCATTTAAATGTCCAATTGTCTGAATGGCATTTGAACAGTGTAATTATATATGTCTCAGCAGTTTGGATAATCCAAAAAGAGTTTTCTGGGGAACAAATGGAGCTCTTTTTATATAATTCTGTGTTTTGTTCTGAAAGCAAAAGCCTCGGGCAATTCTCCTGTCTATGAAATATTGTGGCTCAAATCTTAGAATCCACATTTTCTTTTTACACGTAAAAATTTGTACATGCAAGAAAATGCTCAACCTCCCTTCAGGCCAGTTAGCACAAGGCTCCATGTTCAAATTAGCTCATGCCTTTTTTCTGTCAGCTGGCACTGCAGTCTGAAAGGTTCTAACTAATGTCTTTTCCCCCTTGTTTTGCCTTCCCAGGGTCCCCCTGGCTTGCCTGGGCCCCCGGGACCTCCAGGGGCTATAATTCACATCAAAGGAGTAAGTACCTAGAGGGATTATTTGTTGGTCTGTGGGACCCTGCTGCCATTGCAGTAATGCACAGCTCTTGAAATCAGATGTAAGGTGAAACTTTTAAATTGCTTCAGATCACACAGGTTTGCAGGCAGATTTCTAGCTTGTGTATATAGGGTAGAACCTCCTAAATACAGATGTTGAAAGCACTCTATTTAAGGGGTTTGCCCCATCCACACGGGCCAGCACCTACTGGCAGAACTGCACCACCCAAGAGTGTTCTTAACATATGACCCAGGAAATCCATTCAGGATGAGTAGATTTTTGTATTGAGGACAGGTCCTTTGCCTGTCATCTTCTATTAAATCTGAATATTTAGTTACTGTATTGTCATCATCATTTACTGAATTCATTTTCCTCTACATTTTGAATAGACAGTTTTCCCAATTTCTCCCAGACCTCACTGCAAAATGCCAGTAAGTTATATACAGACCCTGCTTTTACCAAATTACATTGATATATGTAAGTGCATGGCCATGAGAACAAGTGACACAAACATAACTCTGTGCACATTTTAGCTCTCTTCAGTCTATACTTCTGCTTTGCCATCTGCCTTGGTAATGTCATACGTCCAACGTACACCATGAAGTAGGACTAAGCTTTTAAGATAACAGAGTATTTTATATGCTCAACAATGAATGCCTTGTAGAATGTGTGAGAGGTATAAACAACATTCTAAACTTTTGGCTTAAAGCTTTGTAACATTGTTCTTTTGTTTTTTGAACAAATATTAGAGCCAAAGGGAGTTTAAAAAAAAAAAAAAAGAATTGTCCTTGGAAAGATGTGTTGTTTTTTTTAAAGGGGGCGGGGGGTACTTTTATTTCTTGTACAATACCCCTCAGTCCTCAATCAGAATAAAATTGTCTAGTCCCTTTGAATGCTAGGACATGCAGAGCATACATCAAACAAACAAAATCTTCTTTTGCCCTATTTAGGCTTACATTCCAATTGTTCCATTCACATGCTGTGACTTCTTGCTCAAGTCACCCAGAACTGTGAGCCAGAGTGTTACTTGTTCTGTCTCAGCAAGAGTGAGCTTTGCTGTTGCCGAGCTGTGTGCCAGCTCCTGGACATGCCAGCTTGTCCGCTTTGCCAGCAAAATTTTCAGGACTCTGCCAGTCTAAGCCTTGCCTTGCAGATAATAGCGAAGACCAGTTCACAAGAGACGTCTCCTTGCAGTGTCCAGTCCCTCTCACTGGACAGTCCCAGAAGTTAAGTTTGCTGTATGCAAAGCGACAGAGCCCCCATCAGCTGGTTAGGTTAGCTGAAGACTCACACTTCACTTCCATACACAGCACTGAGATAGTTTTGTAATAAAACAAGAGTAAGTTTATTAACAAAGAACACAGGTTTGAGTGATTTCAGGTAAGAGAGAAAGAGACATGAAAGATTACACACAAAACAAACCACACTTCCTAGTGACTAAAACTAACTTCAAGTTACACTCTTTGTCTAAGCAGGTTTCTAACCTATAATCTGTTCCCAGAGACTTCAGTCCACTTGGTTGAAGGATCCATCTTTCTCGATTTTCAAGATGATGGATGCCAAAATGACTTTCTATTTCTGCTTTTATTTCCCAAAGTCCATTGTCTCTCTTTCAAGGGCCAGGAAGTCGTCTTTGGGGTACAGCCTCCATCCCCCATTGTGATTTTTTCCATTGTGTGGTCATCTCCCCGTCTTGCTAGTTTGGTGGCTCTGTTTACCTTATATGTAAATACAGTACCATTGTTTCTGTCCTCACCTTGCTCAATTTACATTGGAGAGACAGTCAAGTAGGTGAAACAACATTCCTTTGTCTAGAACAGGCTAGGCGTATTCACTGCTTGCCAAACACATTTGAAGATATTTCTATCACATCTATAATTCTTTACACTCCGCCTGTACTTACACCATGAAGTAATATTAACGACCAGCGTGCTACCAGTTTGCATATGACACCTTTAGGTGACAGTAGCAGGTCAAGCACTCACCACTGCAGCGCCTTCTGCTGATCGTCCAGGAATTAGCTCAGTTCCAGCCTTGGAGCGCCCCCTTCTGGCCGGTGTCTCTCCTGCCTCAGGCCCCATGTCCCTCCTGGACCCCAGTGTCCTCTTATTTTGGGGTTCTGCCCCACAGCAGTCCCACGCTCTGGGTCTCCCCTCCCGGGGGACCCCCCAACCCTCTATGCCCACCTTGCCTCAGTGGCTACTGCCAGTTGCCATCTAGCCCCCTTTCTCTGAGGCAGACTTCAGTCTGTCGTGGCCACTCATCACTGGCAAAGGGGTTGGACCAGCTGCCTCTGCCTATCCCCGGGCTTCCCCTCTGCAGCCCCAGTACCTACTTAAGCCTTTAACAAGGCTTCAGCCTGGGGAGTTGCCAGGCTGAAGCTCCTCTTGCCCTTTCCCAGCACTGTTCTGCCCCAGGTACCCTTTGCTCCAAGGCAGCTAGGTCCTTCCCATTCCAAGGCTGGAGTGAGACTGACCCAGCTCCTCCCTTAGTCTTTCTTATACTAGCCCAGCCGGGCCCTGATTGGCTGCCTCAAGTCTGCTCATGGTTTGCTCCCCAGGGCAGCCCTTTCCTAGGGCTGTTTTTAAGCCCTTCCAATCAGGAGCAGGGTGACCACTCTGCTACAGACACCTTTCAGAATCAGATTGACAACAGTGAGTTGGGGCTATTAGTGTATCAGGCCTTATGTGAGTTACACTATGGTGTGCCCTCTGCCAGCCAGCACTGAGGGGTTCCCTGAGTCACACATACCGACTGTTATTGCCTCATAAAACTCAAGGACTGACATCCTGGACCCACTGAAGTCAATTGCAAAACTTCCATCGACTTCAATGAGGCTGGGATTTCGCCCAGGATGTCTGGGGAGCTGATGTGGCACTAAGGTTTAGAGGACCTCAGAGGGCTTTTAATTTAGTAAATCACAGAAATTACTTCTCGCAATAAACTGTGAACAGGCCTGAGTCACACTAGAGTTTTCCTAAGGGCCATATTGTGGCATATAGTCACTGGGCAGAGTAGGTGAGCAATGTGGGACTTGGGAAAGGATTGTGCCTCAAGATATTTCTACACTGCAGTTAAACACCAGTGGCTGACTTGTATCAGCTGACTCTGCTCACAGGGCTTGGGCTATTTAATTGAGGTGTAGACATTCGCGCTGGGGCTCTGGGACCCTCCCCCATCCTGGAGTTCCAGAGCCTGGGCTCCATCCTGAGCCCCCTACACTGCAATTAAACAGACCCATAATCCAAGCCCGAGTCAGCTGACATGGGCCCGAGTCCGTTGAAACAGGTGTTTAACTGCAGAATAGACATATTGTTAGAGAGCCATTATGCTTCCCCATCAGCCTGATGTGCAGAAGGGCTGCATCATTCATCTGCTACTGTACATCATCTTATAACTCAACACTATACAGTGGGTCCAGTTCTCATTTCACTTACCCCAGTTTACTTACGTTGATTTTGGAGGAGAGACTGCGGATCTATACTGGTATAAATACAATGAGAATCAGTATCAATAAGAATAAAATAAGGAAATAATCTCTCTCCTGCCTTTAAAGAAAAATATATTTACTGGTTTTATAAATCTTTCCATATTAACTTTACTTATGAACTCAGACACAGAATAATGACCACAAGATGTTTTTATTTTTCTATGAGGCTTTAACTACTTGTTTTAGGAATTTTATTCTTATCTCCTTTCAATCCATCCATAAATTCTCCATTTTATGAATAACTTTATTTATAAGAAATTATTGTCACTAGATCTGCTAGGAATAGCTCTATGGATTTGCCAACTTTCTCACCAATGCCTTGCAATTATTTTCGGTGCAACCATTAAAATGACAGAAACCCACTTAGAGAGCAAGAATAGTTCATTCACACAGAGGTTAAAAATCAGTGAACGGTAACAAGAGCTCTGAAAATATTTTAATTGCACTAATGACTGCCCAGATAAAAGAAATGTGTGGTTCTAAGTGCCTCTCCATGCATCTTAATATTCAGGATAGCTTTGCCCTACATTTGTGAATGACATAAAACTATCCCAATTTGTACATACAAATACTCCGCTCTACACATCTGTATAAGTGAGTATTCATAAGGAACTATGGACTGAATCCTGCAAGCATTCCTCATGCAAACAGACCCACTGAAGTTCACTCCTAACAGTGAGTGTTGCAGGACTGGATCTTTTCATGCAGCAGCTGCACAGTGGAATGTTTAATATGTGAATAGGGTGCAATTCATATTAATAGTTATAATTAGCATTATGTAATGTTTTATCCATTGACAGCATTGTACCAACATTAATTAATCCTCTCAATATCTTTAGGAGGTAGGTTATTTTGTCCCTGTTTTACAGTCAGGCAATAAGTTTGTGACATACTCAAGACCACAGCAGGAATTAGTGTCAGAGCCAGGAATAAAATTAGGGAGTTCCTGGCTCCCCGTCTCATGCTTGAATCACACTTTCCTTTCTCTTGAGTGCTTGTTATGCACGTGTGTTGTACCAATAAAATAAAAACCAGCAGGATCTTATTAAAGGGAAAAAGGCAAAATACCACATTTATTGTGAATACAGAAAGAATCATAGTAAGCAGTTAGTTCTAGTTATAACATTCCATTCAATCTCATATTTATTCACACATTCATTCATACAGACACACACACACACAGGTTCTGCAAGGTTGTTATCATAGTTACCAGCCTTAGAGTTGCTCATGCCAAGCCACTGGCCAGGTGGCCTGGACATGAGGAGGGAGCAGGGCCTTGTCAGATGCTCATCTGATGCTCCTGGAAGTTGGTTTGCAGAATCAGACCCCAAAGTTCTCACTTTTTAGAGTCTATTTTTATAGGAATTTTTTCCTATGCCAGTCTATGGGAATTGCTTCATCATGCTGTTGCTGAATCAATCAGCAGATAGCACATTCCTGACGGCTCCAAGATGTTATCTTGTTCTTTGGTTCTCCCATTCTTGAGGCTGTTGGGTGGATTCCAGTCTGCCCTCCGGGGGGGTCCTCTGGTTATTTCCACTTGACGCCTTCTTCAGCCGATGGACACTGGATTCTTAGGCTGGCACCTCCCTGATCATTCAGTTATTATCCACACCAAGCATCCATCCACATACATCCTCTATCTCTATTTTAATCACAATTGTTAATACAACAAAAGGGTGGGGAGTCTCTGGGTGTTGTTTCTGTTGTTAGAGTATTGCTTTGAGTCTCTCTCTCTGTGAATTGCTTTGAGAATAGACTCTGTCTTAGAATGTACTAACACAATTAGCAGCTTGCAAGTTTCACACACAGAGGGAGAGAAACAGTACCAAAAACCAAGAGACCTCTTAATTAGTAATACCCTGGAATTTAAACTCTGGGGAATCAAACTCATTTGTGATTTTAATACAGAACTTCTTTAATATGATCCAACACATGGAAGCTGCAGATAAACATCCATTGATTTGTGTTAATAGTTGATGAAAAGCACTACAGCCACAATCTGTTATCTTAAAAATCAAATTCTGCTCTCAATTGCACTGATGTAAATCCAGAGTAATTCTAGGGACTTGAATTGAGTTACCCTGGATTTATACTAGCATAATTGAAAGCAGAATTTGATTGATGTTGCAAAAATGCATGTTTTACATCCCTGTGAAAGCATGCTGCATGCTGAAGAACGCACAATACTGAGTAAGTCTTAACTGGCTAATATTTGGACATTGGCAAGTTGACTAATACAGCTTAAGCTATTAATTATATGTACTGTGGTAACACACAAAAGCTCTAGCCAAAATCAGGGCCCTTTTATGCTAAGTGCTGTATAAATATAAGTTAATTTGTATAGATAATAATCTGAATATATTTCTTTGTGTAGGTTGGCACTGCTCATCCTGGAAACCAAGATGCTAACATTCATGGTAAACTATTGGGTTTTTTTACTTCTTGCAGACTTGTATTGGATCAAATATGACCCTAGTTTGCTGAGACTTTTGGTCACTACATCTCTTGGCTATTAGGCGACCTACACTATAAGAAAAGATTTGGTGGTTTCAATCATGTTCTTATTAAACTACTGTCCACATCCCAAAACCTACCAAAACTGTTGGTACAAATTAGCACTGTGTTGGCAGTGTTCAGCATAGAGGCCAAGGAGTGAAAGAGCCATGGGACTGAACTATCCTTTCTCTCAGAGCTGGTATCTCTTGGCCAGGTATAAGACACATAGATGTGGCAATGTGAGGTGAGGCTGCAGTCCCATTGTTGCGTTCTCTGTCATAGTCGGCTATAGAACTGTATGGAATATGCAGTCACACAATCAGTGCTCCTGTGCTCTGGGAACACATCTCAACAGCAAACTCGAAGGGTAGCCTGAAATTACTCCTATGGGAAGAAAACTGGATCGGTTGATTCCCAATTCAGCCAGTCCAGAAGAGCCCCAACTCCTGTGTGATGAATGCTGGTCCCACTGCTCTCATAGGTGACTGTGTGTGTACTCTGAACGGCACAGAACATTCCCTTGGGTCAGCAGCCAGTCAGTCAGCTCCTGCCTATGATCAGAGCTCCAGTCCAATTGCTTGGGCGTCAACGGTGCAATCCATGAAGGTATTTAGGTACCTAAATCCTGTTTTTAGGCACCACTCTGAGCCACAGAACTCCCACTCAGCTGCCACCAGATCCCATAGGTGCCTGAACTCACTCGACATCTAGGTTTTTTGCCTCTGGGCATACCCACTGGTGTCTCACTCTAGGCACCTATCTCCCACCTAAGCCTGGGAGTGATCCACATACTGGCCGAAGAGAGGTGTTGGGTCTCCTAAGTTACATGTGGGGCCCAACCTGCTAGGCAACCTCTGATCATGTCTGCCGGATCAGGCCCCTCAAGTGAGTTTCTCCTTCTCCTCCCCCACAGCTGGGTGGGGGAGGAGAGGAGGAAAGGACCTTTCTTATAACCCTTGGCCCAGGGGTCAGAGTACTTATCCAGGATGTGGGAGACCCCCAGTTCAAGTCTCACCCTCTTCCTGAGGGTGAGAAGGGATTTGAACAGAGACCTGCCACCTCTCAGGTATGTGCCCTCACCACTGGGCTCTAGTCATTCTAATGCTATCTCTGGGCCAATTAATATTTAATTATTTAATTAAAGTGGAACAACTTCAATAGGAGAGCGTGAAGGAACCCCATATCAGAATAGTTCATAGCCTTGTGGTTAGAGAACTCACAGGCAGAGGGGGCACTTGAACCAAGGTGTATCTATCTCCATGAGAGGGAGGGTCTCAGCACATATCCCTCTGGTCAGCATTTCCCACTGGCTAGCTGAAGCAGCTCCCCACCTAGCCTGCTGGATTTGTGGATCGCTGTTTGAAGTGTCTCTCTCTCCCCATTCAGTGTATTGGGGACACAGACACCTAGCTCGGGCTATTTCTACATTACTGCCTATGTCGGCAAAACTTATGTTGCTCAGGGGTGTGAATATTCCACCTCCCTAAACGCCATAAGTTACACCGACATAAGTGGTAGTGTGCCCAGCACTGTGTCAGTGGGAGAACTTCTCCAGCTGACATAGCTTATGCTGCTCTCTCTCCTGTCAGCAGAGACAGTCTTCACCAGATGCGCTGCAGCAGCACAGCTGTATCGGAGCAGCTGCAGCAATGTACAGTGTAGACATGGCCTCAAGCTTTGTGGATTACAGTGTTTTTCCTGTGACTTTTCTAAGCACCTAAAAGTTAGGTGTGGCAACACCTAAGCCCCTTTGTGGATCTGGGCCAAAGAAAATATCATAGACAGGATCAACCCCTCCTTAGAGCAGGAATCATTGCAAATTACCCCTGAAGAGATTTTTGAAAAGGAGAGATCAAACCACCAAAACCTCTTTCATTTGCAAGGGAAAGAGTGTTTGAACCTTTCTGAGGAGACAGAAGAAATTCTCCCCTTCCCTTCACTCTGTAGGAGGGTGAGGTGAGAGCTATTGAAGAGAAGATAATTTTCCAAGGCGCAGAGAGAGAGAAAAGTGACAGAGGGTACGTCTACACTGCAAAGTGTGACTGTAGCAGGTGTAGCCATACCTTAGCTAACTTTGATCTAGCTAGCTTGAATAACAATAGCCCTGAATCCACAGCAGCATGGGCCAGGTCATACAATCTCATGTGGGACCCTAGGTACGTACTTGAGCAGCTAACATGTTGCTGCCACAGCTTCACGGCTATTATTATTTGAGCTAACTAAATCAAAGCTAGCTTGGCTGTGTCTATACAATGTAGACATCCTCAGGGAGAGAAACAATGGTGAAGGGAGACAGATTGACAGGGAGGGAATGGGACATATCTCACCCTCTGGCAGAAATGCCCTTGGGAGGGCGACATTAGGCCAGGAAGCTCTGCAAGCATCACAGGTAGGGGATTCCTTTAATTGCTCCCCCTTAGTGGAAGAGGTAGGAATGCCAAACCTGTAGAGTCCAGCAATGAACAGGAAACCATGCAACAGTCTTTAGTCTCTGGGCCTACGCCCCTTCCAGCCACATTGCTGGCCCTACTCCCTCTTGGCAGCAGAGCAGGGCCTTGTACTTGGAGAACTGTTAAACATTCCACTGAGTCAGTTCCCATCCCTTCCATCTCGGCTCCCAAAAACAGCCTCAACTCTTGTCCCCCATGGCATTTTATGTTGCTAATCTGATCTTTAAATCTTGCACACCATATGTGTAACTAAAAATAGCCATTAATTGTGGCCAATAGTCCATTAATTGTGGCCAATAGACATTAAAATTGGTCCAAATCATAATATAAACCCCCATAGGCTGAGAGCCACCCTTCCCGCAGACCGTCTCAAGGGGATGAATGTTCCCATAAAGGGAAGGCATTGGGATACATTTTCCTCACCATCCCCTGCAGTGATTCCTCAATCCCCATTAAACACTACTCTGGGTGTGTATGGGAAGAGGGCATTGGTGCAGCCAAGCAACACAGAGGTGGTTTCTGCACCAGCCTTAGATACAGATGCAATGTGTGTAAATTATAAAAGAGGCCATGGGATCTGTGTTAATATGAATCCAGTGGCACTAATACACTACACAACTGGAGTGTAGGGTTTCAACGGCCACTCCAGCTCATAAACTGGAACTGTGAAGAGTGGCCGTGGAGAGGACTGCAGTGTATCCCCATGTATATCCCTGGATTTTAGGAGTGAACTTCCCTACCATACCTCCTGCCTGTCACTCAGCATAGGAACTCTGCACTTTGCACCTGTTTAGCCATTTACACCTGGCAAAGTAGCTGTAAAATGCAACCACATGAGAATGGAGTTATTTGACACCCACTTTGCTCAGGTGTAAATGACTATACTAGGGGCACTGTGGTGGGGAATCAAGCTTGAAAAGTCCAATTTTGTGGGAGTGAATGTCACCCACAGGTATCAGATCCATTGAGTAAGAAGAGTGCCATGTTTACCTAGTCAACTGACAGAGCAGAACTGCACTTGAAACTGGAGGTGGGGAGCAAATACATGGAAAAGAGGATGTAAATTCAAAATTGATTTGGGTGCACGTCTTCCCCCTCCTCCACACACTCCCCTGCCCCACCTGGTAAGGAAATCTTGCTAAGTCTTTATGTTCTCTGAAAGAATATTGTTGTTGTTGTTTTCCATTAGTCACACTCACTTATCATGGGCAATAAATTATAAATAGTTTTGGTGGCCTCAACAGAAGTCATAATTTATTGCTCTGTGATAAGAAATTCAAGTGCCAGAGTGATTAAGCCTGCTGGAAATACACCTCTACCCTTTGATAGTGCTTTCTCTACAGTACTCTTAGGATGGAATCCTAGAATATCAGGGTTGGAAGGAACCTCAGGAGGTCATCTAGTCCAACCGCCTGCTCAAAGCAGGACCAATTCTATATCAAGACTACATCAAGAAGGTATCTCAGCTTGGGCTCTCTCTGGCTTGGGTTTACTTCAGGCAGGCCCGGGTCACTCAAGCGGGGGAGAGATCTGAAGACAGAGACAGCCTTGCAGAGGGGTTATTTCAGGTTCTTGAGGCAAAGAGGAAATGGCAGTCCTTTTGAAATGTCATGGGAAGGGAGAAGGCATCAGTGGCTATTAAACAGTTATGGGGAAAGCTGGAGAAGCTCGTAACAGGGGGAAAGAGCCTCTAAGTTTGAATAAACAGCCTTGTGTTTAGAATCCTTTCCCAGAACTTTTGTGGTTTGTCCATCACTAACACAGTATCTGTTGCACCATATTTGAAAATTATACTTTGCAATAACTCTCATTTGCTAAGAATGCATTTCATTTTTTGGCAATATTTTTATGGCAGGTATGAAAGGCGAGCCAGGCTCCTGGGGACTGCATGGCCCACCAGGCTTAAAAGGTGAAAAAGGAGAGAGAGGCTCACCTGGACTACCAGGTATTATGAATATGATTGTAGAGCACTATATGTGCTTTTCAAGTGGGTTTATTTTAAGAAATACAAAATATCTAATACATTTTAAGTCGTATTTATTTCCTGTGCCAAAACAGGTGTTTAAATTAATCACAGTTTATTAAGGCCCTGCTTCTGCAGAGTACTTAAGTACATTGCTAACTTTAATCACTGGCGTAGTTGCACAGCTGTTTGAAGTTAGGCATGTACTTAGATTCCTTGCTGAATTTGGGTATAAATCAATAAACCCTATACTATTATGGGAAACATCATCTGATTTGTGATTTTTTTCTTCAAATAAATGTTTAGAACTATCTGGTTTGTCACAATGTGTTACACTGTTCTGAAGGACACCAAGTCCTTTTAGTCGCCTGGCATTGTCAGCCAATTCTGATGAAGTCTAGTGCCACATAATAATTGACATCTGTGTTCAGTACAAACGTTTATTTGTCTTGATTATCGAAAGTATTGCCACTGATAGCAGTTAATGGGGCCTGGAAACATCCTAATAGGAGTTGCCCACTGAGGATTTAATTTTTATGGGAGAATTTGATATACATAGCTAATACATATAAATTAGGTGAGTTAGACTGTTGTAAGCCTCTTGGGGCAGGGACTGTCATTTTGTTCTGTGTGCCACATACTGTACAAACAATGTGGTCTTCGTCTAGGGCTCATAGGTGAACCTTTTCAGCCAAGGTTGCTGTTGTATTTCATAAATTCTTCCTGTCTGTGCAAGTTTTAATTACTAGCTAGTTAGAAAAAATCAAAAAATGGCAAAGTTATATTGATGGACATTAGAAATAGTGAAACATAAAAGGAGCACTATAAAATTAATACATATTTTCATGTGTGGTACTTACACAGGCCTTCAATCCAGAGCTTTAGTTTTGTGACTTAAAATAAGTTTACAGTTATCTTCCAGAGTGCAGCTCTTCATACTAAACTTCTATTTTGACTTTTTGCCCTTCACACTAATCTTTCTGCTGATCTGTATCAGATGCTTCTAAAAAGTATTTTTGGAGGGGCTCCCCAAACATCAGCCAGGTTTAAAATGCAGGAACTGGGTACTTCAAAGGAAAACTAAGAAAAAATCCTGTTTTATGAGCTACCATGCTCACACTACTTCTCACACCCACATTTTATTAAATTCATTATTGTTTTGCAAGTGCCGATGGCTGACAATCATGATGATATCATGTTCCACACACTTGTGATGTGTTTTTGGACTCTCAATGGAGATAAAGGGGGGTTTACTTCATTATGGTCAGGATATCACTTCCTCTAGTCTGAAGACAGAGTTCATCTTTTTTCTCTAAAGAACAGAGGTCTATTTACTTAGTCTGCGTAGAGAATCTGATTGACCCTGTTGGGTTTCAGATTTTGCTAAAGGAAAGCGCCACATAGTTGGTGGCCCATTCTGTTGTTGCCCTAGTAGAACATTACCATCACTTTTTGTTCTTGATCATTATATCAGCCTAAGTATCCTCTCCCTGTAAGTCATCCTTAGAGGTCATATTGGTGTGACAGATGAAGTGTATGAGGTAGAGTTTCAGGGTATGTCTCCACTATGAAATTAGGTCGAATTTATAGAATTCAATTTTTAGGAAGCGATTTTATACAGTCAATTGTGTGTGTCCCCACTAAGCGCATTAAGTCAGCAGAGTGCGTCCACAGTATCGTGGCTAGCATCGACTTTCGGAGCGCTGCACTGTAGATAGCTATCCCACAGTTCCCGCAGTCTCCGCTGCCCATTGGAATTCTGGATTGAGCTCCCAATGCCTGATGGGGTAAAAACATTGTCGCGGGTGGTTTTGGGTACATGTTGTCAATCGCCCTTCCCTCCATGAAAGCAACGGCAGACAATCGTTTTGCGCCTTTTTTCCATGCAGACACCATACTGCTGTCAGCAGATGGTGCAGTAGGTCTGCTAACCGTCGTCAGCCACCACTTCTGCTGCAACTCTGCTCTCCTGGTGCCATGAATCCACATCGCAGTTCCTCTCATCGTTCTGTATAAATATCTATTCTCATGGCATCTGTAGCCATACACCGCTTCCGATGCAACTCTGCTTTCCTGCAGACGCCATACCATGGCAAGCATGGAGCTCGCTCAGCTCACCACTGCTGTTGTGAGCATTGTGTGCATTATCCTGCAGTAGGTGCAGAACCTGCAAAAGCAGGCAAGGAGGCGACAACAGCACAATCACGATAGCGATGAGGACATGGACACAGACTTCTCTCAAAGCATGGGCCCTGGCAATTTGGTGGTAATGGGGCAGGTTCATGCCATGGAATGCCAATTCTGGGCCCGGGAAACAAGCACAGACTGGTGGGACCGCATAGTGTTGCAGGTCTGGGATGATTCCCAGTGGCTGCGAAACTTTTGCATGTGTAACAGCACTTTCATGGAACTTTGTGACTTGTTTTCCCCTGCCCTGAAGCACAAGAATACCAAGATAAGAGCAGCCCTCACAGTTGAGAAGCGAGTGGCGATACCCTCTGGAAGCTTGCAACGCCAGACAGCTACCAGTCAGTTGGTAATCAATTTGGAGTGTGTAAATCTACTGTGGGGGCTGCTGTGATCCAAGCAGCCAGCACAGTCACTGAGCTGCTGGTATCAAGGGTAGTGACTCTGGAAAATGTGCAAGTCATAGTGACTGGCTTTGCTGCAATGGGGTTCCTTAACTGTGGTGGGGCGATAGACGGAATGCATATCCCTATCTTGGGACCGGACCACCTTGACAGCCAGTAGATAAACCGCAAGGGGTACTTTTCAATGGTGCTGCAAGCACTGGTGGATCACAACGGATGTTTCACCAACATCAACGTGCGATGGCCGAGAAAGGTGCACGATGCTCGCATCTTCAGGAACTCTGGTCTGTTTGAACAGCTGCAGGAAGGAACTTATTTCCCAGACAAGAAAATTACCATTGGGGATGTTGAAATGCCTATAGTTATCCTTGGGAACCCAGCCTACCCCTTAATGCCATGGCTCATGAAGCCATACACAGGCACCCTGGAGCAGTTCAACTATAGGCTGAGCAAGTGCGGAATGGTGGTAGAATGTGCATTTGGACATTTAAAAGCTCGCTGGTGCAGTTTACTGACTAGGTTAGACCTCAGCAAAACCAATATTCCCATTGTTATTGCTGCTTGCTGTGTGCTCCACAATATCTGTGAGAGTAAGGGGGAGATGTTTATGGCGGGGTGGAATGTTGAGGCAAATCATCTGGAGGCCGATTATACACAGCCAGACATCAGGGGGATTAGAAGAGCACAGCTGGGCGCCCTGCGCATCAGAGAAGCTTTGAAAACCAGTTTCATGACTGGCCAGGCTACGGTGTGACAGTTCTGTTTGTTTCTCCTTGATGAAAACCTGCCCCCTTGGTTGACTCTACTTCCTGGTAAGCCAACCTCCCCCTTTCGATCACCGCTTTCAGAGACAATAAAGTCATTGTTTCA
The DNA here is from genome assembly GCF_965140235.1 of Caretta caretta. NCBI lineage: Eukaryota > Metazoa > Chordata > Testudines > Cheloniidae > Caretta > Caretta caretta. The sequence continues at coordinate 157,104,407 of NC_134207.1, read as the reverse complement.
AAATTATGCATTCTTTATTTATTCATCCCGCAAATAGGAGGAAAACTCGCAAGGTAGCCCAGGTTGGATGGGTGAGGAGGGAAGCACTGGGTGGAGTGGTGGAGGAGGGGAGGACAAGGCCACACTACAGTTCAAAACTTATTGAATGCCAGCCTTTTGTTGCTAGGGCAATCCTCTGGGGTGGAGTGGCTGGGTGCCCGTAGCCTCCCCCCCCTCGCATTCTTGGGCATCTGGGTGAGGAGGATATGGAACTTGGGGAGGAGGGCAGGCAGTTATACAGGGGCTGCAGTGGCGGTCTGTGCTTCTGCTTTCCTGTAGCTCCATCAGACACCTGAGCATGTCAGTTTGCTCCCCCATTATGCTCAGCATTGCATCCTCTCAGCATGCTCCTCCCTCCTCTCATCGCATTCATTTAACGCTTTCCTGGACTCTGCCATTGTTTGCTTCCACGCATTCTGCTGAGCTCTTTCAGTGCAGGAGGACTGCATGAGCTCTGAGAACATGTCATCGTGAATGTGGATTTTTTTGCCTTCTAATCTGCGCTAGCCTCTGGCACAAAGATGATATGGGGAGCATAGAAACATTTGCCACTGCGGGAGGAAAAAAAGGGAGAGTAGTGTTTAAAAAGTTACATTTTAGAGAACAAAGGGAAGACTATTTCACACTGAATCAAGCGATTCACATTTTAATAGCACATGTGCTTCACGCTCCCCCCACGACCACCGCGTGGCTAGTATCAGGGAAGATCCCTCTCAGCCAAACGTGAACAGCTCAGCATGAACGAGCCCCCCCCACCGTGTGGCAAAGGCTTTTAGAGTACCTCAGGAGACCATCATGGAGATGTCCCTGGAGGATTTCGCTCCATCCCCAGACACATTGAGATTTTTCCAGTAGCTATACTGGCTGCAAATGCATCCTAAATCTTCAGGGCAAATTAATCATTAAACACACTTGCTTTTAAACCCTGTATTATATTTATAAAGGTACATTCACCAGAGGTGCCTTCTCCGGCTTCATGATCCAGGAGCCCGCCTTGGGAGGGTATTGGCTCCAGGGTGATGAACATTCCTGGCTGCTAGGGAGAAGGGATTTCCGCTTGCCTGCTGTGCGCTATCCTCAACCTCCTCCTCCTCCTCTTCCTCATCCCTGTTTCTTGAGACTCCCCCGTTGCAGGTGTCCACAGACAGTGGTGGGGTAGTGGTAGGGGCCCTCCCTAGAATTGCATGCAGCTCATCATAGAAGCGGCAGGTCTGGGGCTCTGACCCGGAGCAACCATTTGCGTCCTTTGTTTTTTGGTAGGCTTTCCTCAGCTCCTTAACTTTCATGCGGCACTGCTGTGTGTCCCTGTTGTAGCCTCTGTCCATCATGTCCTTGGAGATTTTGGCAAATATATTGGCATTTCATCTTTTGGAACGGAGTTCTGCCTGCATGGATTCTTCTCCCCATACAGCGATCAAATCCAGTACCTCCTGTTCGGTAAATGCTGAAGCTCTTTTGCAATTCTGGGACTCCGTGGTCACCTGTGCTGATCAGCTCACCACGCTGGCCAAACAGGAAATGAAATTCAAACGTTCCCAGGGCTTTTCATGTCTACCTTGCCAGTGCATCTGAGTTAAAAGTGCTGTCCAGAGCGGTCACAATGGAGCACTCTGGGGTAGCTCCCAGAGGCCAATACCGTTGAATTGCATCCACACTACCCCAAATTTGACCCAGTGAGGTTGATTTTAGCACTAAACCCCTTGCCGGGGCGGAGTACAGAAATCAATTTTAAGAGCCCTTTAAGTTGACAAAACCGGCTTGGTCGTGTGGATGGGTTCAGGGTTAAATCGACCTAACGCTGCTAAATTTGACCTAAACTCGTAGTGTAGACCAGGGCTAAGAGTGATGATGGTGGAAGTCGTGCTGTGAGTTAGCTCAGTTGCAGCACAGAGAATTTTCAAAGCTGTAGCAATGGCACAGACAATTGTAGCTCTTCCACTGTAGCATCTTCAGAGCTCCAATCATGACAAGCGCACGGTGAATCATGGCTTTGTTTGCTCAGAAATGTTGTGAAAAAAATTCTAACTTAATCCAATAGATTTTGTTTGTGAATTCCAGTCTGGCTGCCTTCATACTTGCAGATACGTGTTTGGAGGGGACAAAAGCTACATCTGTATGATATGAATGAATTTACAAAAAACAACAAGACTGACAGATTTATTTCGCCATAAGCTTTCGTGGGTAAAAAACCCACTTCTTTTTTCACTTCTGTTTTTCACTTCTGTTTTCACTCCATGCATCTGAAGAAGTGGGTGTGATGGGTTGGATCACAGAAAACCCCTTGGGAACTGTCAACTGATGTGCTGAGACTACACCTGAGCCTGTTTCCCCTGGTAGCTTGGAACTTCAGTGCCCTGCCTGGTTTGAGCCAAGCCCACTAGTCTGCTGCAAACCCAGACCCAGGTCTGAACTACATTCCCCAAAAGCTGCAGGCTTAACTGAAAAAGGCTTAAGAAGTGTTCCTGTCTCCAGCACTCAGATGCCCAGCTCCCAATGGGGTCCAAACCCCAAATAAATCCGTTTTAGACTGTATAAAGCTTATACAGGATAAACTCATAAATTGTTTGCCCTCTATAACACTGTTAGAGAGATATGCACAGCTGTTTGCTCCCCCCCCCCCAGGTATTAGTACATACTCTGGGTTAATTAATAAGTAAAAAGTGATTTTATTATACAAGAAGTAGGATTTAAGTGGTTCCAAGTAATAACAGACAGAACAAAGTGAATTACCAAGTAAAATAAAATAAAACACCCAAGCCTATGCCTAATGCAGTAAGAAGCTGAATACAGATAAAATCTCACCCTCAGAGATGTTCCAATAAGCCTCTTTTACAGACTAGCCTCCTTCAAGTCTGGGTCCAGCAATCACTCACACACCCGTGGTTACTGTTCTTTGTTCCAGAGTCTTTCAGATAGCCTCTCCACCCCCAAAGGATATCTCTTGAGCCAGCTGAAGACAAAGTGGAGGGGTTTCCAGGGGTTTAAATAGACTTCCTCTTGTGGGTGGACACCCCCTGTGTAGAATCCCAGCTACAAGGTGGAGTTTTGGAGTCACATGGGCAAGTCACATGTCCACGCATGACTCAGTTCCTTACAAGTGGCAGCTATTACTTACATGCTACATTGAACATCCTCAGGTAGACTTCTCATGTGGATTGGAGTCTTTCAAGATCCATTGTCAGTTAACTCTTTCTTGACTGGGCACTTAATTTGCACATTCCTTTCTCAAGAAGCTGACCAAATGCTTTATGAAGGTTTCTGAGTAACAGCCGTGTTAGTCTGTATTCGCAAAAAGAAAAGGAGTACTTGTGGCACCTTAGAGACTAACCAATTTATTTGAGCATGAGCTTTCGTGAGCTACAGCTCACTTCATCAGATGCATACTGTGGAAACTGCAGCAGACTTTGTATATACACAGAGAATATGAAACAATACCTCCTCCCACCCCACTGTCCTGCTGGTAATAGCTTATCTAAAGTGATCATCAGGTGGGCCATTTCCAGCACAAATCCAGGTTTTCTCACCCTCCACCCCCCCACACAAATTCACTCTCCTGCTGGTGCTAGCCCATCCAAAGTGACAACTCTTTACATAATCAAGTCGGGCTATTTCCTGCATAAATCCAGGTTTTCTCACATCCCCCCCACCCCCATACACACACAAACTCACTCTCCTGCTGGTAATAGCTCATCTAAACTGACCACTCTCCAAGTTTAAATCCAAGTTAAACCAGAACATTTGCAACAAAGCCCGTTGCCAATTGTGCCCACATATCTATTCAGGGGACACCATCACAGGGCCTAATAACATCAGCCACACTATCAGAGGCTCGTTCACCTGCACATCCACCAATGTGATATATGCCATCATGTGCCAGCAATGCCCCTCTGCCATGTACATTGGTCAAACTGGACAGTCTCTACGTAAAAGAATAAATGGACACAAATCAGATGTCAAGAATTATAACATTCATAAACCAGTCGGAGAACACTTCAATCTCTCTGGTCACGCAATCACAGACATGAAGGTCGCTATCTTAAAACAAAAAAACTTCAAATCCAGACTCCAGCGAGAAACTGCTGAATTGGAATTCATTTGCAAATTGGATACTATTAATTTAGGCTTAAATAGAGACTGGGAGTGGCTAAGTCATTATGCAAGGTAGCCTGTTTCCTCTGGTTTTTTCCTACCCCCCCCCAGATGTTCTGGTTTAACTTGGATTTAAACTTGGAGAGTGGTCAGTTTAGATGAGCTATTACCAGCAGGAGAGTGAGTTTGTGTGTGTATGGGGGTGGGGGGGATGTGAGAAAACCTGGATTTATGCAGGAAATAGCCCGACTTGATTATGTAAAGAGTTGTCACTTTGGATGGGCTAGCACCAGCAGGAGAGTGAATTTGTGTGGGGGGGGTGGAGGGTGAGAAAACCTGGATTTGTGCTGGAAATGGCCCACCTGATGATCACTTTAGATAAGCTATTACCAGCAGGACAATGGGGTGGGAGGAGGTATTGTTTCATATTCTCTGTGTATATATAAAGTCTGCTGCAGTTTCCACGGTATGCATCTGATGAAGTGAGCTGTAGCTCACGAAAGCTCATGCTCAAATAAATTGGTTAGTCTCTAAGGTGCCACAAGTACTCCTTTTCTTTTTGCGAATACAGACTAACACGGCTGTTACTCAGAAACCTGTCATTATGCAAGGCACTGCATTTAGCCGTATGGAGTGGAAATCTATCAACTGCATGAAAAAACTTGTACAGATACAGACAGACATCATCTTCCTTTCCAAATGCAAACAGATGGACATCGTACCAAAAGGACTGAAGGTAAAAAATCCATTACAATCTACATACCACACAGACTATGCTGACAGCTTGTGCCACACGCTCTCAAAGAAACTGCGGAATCACCTGATCAAGATCCTCTACAGCAAACAGGGAAAGATTAAGAATGAGCTCTCAAAAATGGATACTCTCATAAAAAACCAACCTTCCACACAAACTTCCTCGTGGCTGGATTTTACTAAAACTAGACAAGCCATTTACAACGCACACTTTGCTTCTCTACAAAAGAAAAAGGACACTAAACTTTCTAAACTACTACATGCTACAAGGGGCCACAGCAATGGTTCCCTCAACCCACCTAGCAATATTGTTAACCTATCCAACTATACTCTCAGCCCAGCAGAAGCAGCTGTTCTATCTCGGGGCCTCTCCTTCTGCCCCTCCACCCCCACGAACATGATACAGTTCTGTGGTGACCTAGAATCCTATTTTCGACGTCTCCGACTCAAGGAATATTTCCAAAATACCTCTGAACAACATACTAATCCACAGAAGTCTCCCTACCAACACTACAGAAAGAGGGATTCTAGATGGACTCCTCCTGAAGGTCGAAACAGCAGACTGGACTTCTACATAGAGTGCTTCCGCCGACGTGCAAGGGCTGAAATTGTGGAAAAGCAGCATCACTTGCCCCATAACCTCAGCCATGCGGAACGCAATGCCCAATGCCATCCACAGCCTCAGAAACAACTTTGACATCATAATCAAAAAGGCTGACAAAGGAGGTGCTGTTGTCATCATGAATAGGTCGGAATATGAACAAGAGGCTGCTCGGCAGCTCTCCAACACGAGTTTCTACAAGCCATTACCCTATGATCCCACTGAGAGTTACCAAAAGCAACTACAGCATTTGCTCAAGAAACTTCCTGAAAAAGCACTAGATCAAATCCGCACAGACACACCCCTGGAACCCCGACCTGGGATATTCTATCTACTACCCAAGATCCATAAACCTGGAAATCCTGGGCGCCCCATCATCTCAGGCATTGGCACCCTGACAGCAGGATTGTCTGGCTATGTAGACTCCCTCCTCAGGCCCTACGCTACCAGCACTCCCAGCTACCTTCGAGACACCACTGACTTCCTGAGGAAACTTCAATCCATCGGTGATCTTCCTGATAACACCATCCTGGCTACTATGGATGTAGAAGCCCTCTACACCAACATTCCTCACAAAGATGGACTACAAGCCGTCAAGAACACTATCCCTGATAATGTCATGGCTAACCTGGTGGCTGAACTTTGTGACTTTGTCCTTACCCATAACTATTTCACATTTGGGGACAATGTATACCTTCAGATCAGCGGCACTGCTATGGGTACCCGCATGGCCCCACAGTATGCCAACATTTTTATGGCTGATTTAGAACAACGCTTCCTCAGCTCTCGTCCCCTAAAGCCCCTACTCTACTTGCGCTATATTGATGACATCTTCATCATCTGGACCCATGGAAAAGAAGCCCTTGAGGAATTCCACCATGATTTCAACAATTTCCATCCCACCACCAACCTCAGCCTGGTCCAGTCCACACAAGAGATCCACTTCCTGGACACTACAGTGCTAATAAACAATGGCCACATAAACACCACCCTATACCGGAAACCTACTGACCGCTATTCCTACCTGCATGCCTCCAGCTTTCACCCTGACCACACCACACGATCCATCGTCTACAGCCAAGCTCTGCGATACAACCGCATTTGCTCCAACCCCTCAGACAGAGACAAACACCTACAAGATCTCTGTCAAGCTTTCTTACAACTACAATACCCACCTGCAGAAGTAAAGAAACAGATCGATAGAGCCAGAAGAGTTCCCAGAAGCTACCTACTACAGGACAGGCCTAACAAAGAAAATAACAGAACGCCACTAGCGGTCACCTTCAGCCCCCAACTAAAACCCCTCCAACGCATTATTAAGGATCTACAACCTATCCTAAAGGATGACCCAACACTCTCACAAGTCTTGGGAGACAGGCCAGTCCTTGCCTATAGACAGCCCCGCAACCTGAAGCAAATACTCACCAACAACCACATACCACACAACAGAACCACTAACCCAGGAACTTATCCTTGCAACAAAGCCCGTTGCCAATTGTGCCCACATATCTATTCAGGGGACACCATCACAGGGCCTAATAACATCAGCCACACTATCAGAGGCTCATTCACCTGCACATCTACCAATGTGATATATGCCATCATGTGCCAGCAATGCCCCTCTGCCATGTACATTGGTCAAACTGGACAGTCTCTACGTAAAAGAATAAATGGACACAAATCAGATGTCAAGAATTATAACATTCATAAACCAGTCGGAGAATACTTCAATCTCTCTGGTCACGCAATCACAGACATGAAGGTCGCTATCTTAAAACAAAAAAACTTCAAATCCAGACTCCAGCGAGAAACTGCTGAATTGGAATTCATTTGCAAATTGGATACTATTAATTTAGGCTTAAATAGAGACTGGGAGTGGCTAAGTCATTATGCAAGGTAGCCTGTTTCCTCTGGTTTTTTCCTACCCCCCCCCCCCAGATGTTCTGGTTTAACTTGGATTTAAACTTGGAGAGTGGTCAGTTTAGATGAGCTATTACCAGCAGGAGAGTGAGTTTGTGTGTGTATGGGGGTGGGGGGGATGTGAGAAAACCTGGATTTATGCAGGAAATAGCCCGACTTGATTATGTAAAGAGTTGTCACTTTGGATGGGCTAGCACCAGCAGGAGAGTGAATTTGTGTGGGGGGGTGGAGGGTGAGAAAACCTGGATTTGTGCTGGAAATGGCCCACCTGATGATCACTTTAGATAAGCTATTACCAGCAGGACAGTGGGGTGGGAGGAGGTATTGTTTCATATTCTCTGTGTATATATAAAGTCTGCTGCAGTTTCCACGGTATGCATCTGATGAAGTGAGCTGTAGCTCACGAAAGCTCATGCTCAAATAAATTGGTTAGTCTCTAAGGTGCCACAAGTACTCCTTTTCTTTTTGCTTTATGAAGGCTACTTAAACTCAAACAAGTACACAGCCAATATTCATAACTTTGAATACAAAAATGACACGTGCATAAAAATAGGATGAATATATTCAATAGATCATAATCTTTGCAGAGATATGTTACACGGCATATGTAGCATAAAACATATTCTAGTTACATCATTATACATTCATAAGCATATTTCCATAAAGCATTATGGGGTGCAATATCACAGTGGGTCTTTTACCCACGAAAGTTTATGCCCAAATAAATCTGTTAGTCTTTAAGGTGCCACTGGACTCCTCATTATTTTTGTGTATACAGACTAACACAGCTACCCCTCTGATACATGAATGAATTTGACTTTGTCTCACTGAAATTCCAGATGTGCTGTGGAACCCAATAGCTCTCATCGTGCCTGATCCAAAGCCCACAGAAGTCTATGGGAGCCTTTCAATTTACTTCAGTGGACTTTGTGTCGGTCCCCTGGGTGTTAAAATCAAGCAGAGTATTGATTTTGTATTCAGTGTATGTTTAGCAGAGAACATTAGTGCTTCCTCATTGGAAAACAAGGTGCCAGCTTCCCTCACACGAGTAGTTATTAAGCCTTTTCTCAAAAGAGATCCGGAGAGGTACTTTTACTGCGTTTTTGAAGTGCAGTATATTTTAATTTATGAATGAATAACTAGATGGTGCCATATTTTCCATTAGGATTTGATTGAATACACTTCACTGCAATTTGTTTGAATTCAATTAATCTTCTAAACTGTTAGCCCTAATTTAAACTGATTACAATACATCAGGGAATTCTAAGTATCTCTTTGAGACAAGTCCATCATGTTGCTGTTGAGCACTGTAAAAAAAAGTTATTTCTCAAACCTACACAAAAACAGCAGAGCGAGAGCATGAAAAACAAAATACTGACTCTGTAGCCCCAGGTTATCTAACCATCACCAGAGCATAAACACAATCCCACTGACACCAGCCCATCAAAGATGCTGGCATACAGACCATATGTTGGCTTTTGCTACAGTAAAACAGAGAGGAAACAAATGTTTGCCGCATTAAAAAGGTCAAGATGATTATGTAGAAGAGTTATATTTTAAACTTCTAGAATAATACAGATAATGGCCTTCTAAAATGGAAATTATGGATAATTTAGCCCATCTAAATGGAAAGTACAGATGATTTTTGCACTAAAATAATGTATTTGATTTTTCAGGTCCTCCTCTGCCTTCACCATATTTCAACCACTTTGTTAATAGCATGAAGGTAATTACTTCCCATTTGTATCTTAAGGCTGAACGGAACTTTTAACCCTATATTTTAACATGCATTAAATATAAGACAAATATTAACATATAAGGTGGAATACACACAATAATTGATTTATACCAGAAATTACAAATTGATGTATTATGCAATTATTCAGATTAATAGGTGAATAAACAAGTTATCATATACTATATAATATACTATATGTAAACAAAGGACATTACTAACATACAAAATATTATCTAGGTTTTACTACTTAGTATTTTCTTTTCACAAATTGTATTAAAATGAATCATACTTTGTCATTATCTACTTTAAATCTCCTCTATATTTCTCAAACTCTTTCATACCAACAATGGAGTGAGAGAACTTTTGCTTTCAAAAAGACTGTTGGAGCAAATTTAGCTACATTTAATACATGAACAATCAGTTTTTGTACAGACTTCCCGTTATTCCTTCTCCCAGACTAGCTGACGGTTTTCTCTGTGGGATAGGAGAAGTACTAGGAAAAGTCAATGCTGATAATTCTGTGTTGTCTCTTCTTCCATCCTACCTCCTTCCCTTTCTCTCCCCCCATAGGCAGTAACCTTGCTCTTCTACACACCTTCAAATATCTGCTCTACTTTTGTGAAATTTGAAGTCTTCTTTTTCAGTGACTGCAGGAAAGGGGATGGAGCCAGTACAAATCATTTTACAGACTTAATGAAATAAAGGATCTGTTGGGAGCCAATAGTTCTGTCTCCCTTTATTTGTTCTCCAAAATGGCTAATTAAGGAAAACCATCTGACCCAGACAGCCCTGTTTCAGAAGTCGTCTGTCCTCCCACTATGGATTACTTTAAGTGTTGGAATTGAATATGAATGGAATATTAATTTTAAATGCTTTTATTTTGCTCTAACTGAATTAGAGCTATTATATCCTGTCTTGTATCAAAATAAGATTTCTAGTGTAATGTAAACAGAATATTGCATAGTGATATCTCCAGAAGATATTAAATCAAAATGTTATGTAATGGTATAACCAAACCCCTTGAAAGATTGTTTATCAGATTTTCTTCCTGCTCAACCATTTATATTTTTGTTGGTGTAATGTGTAGCCTGCATCAACTCAAAGAGAGAAATTTTCCCCTTGGATAGGATGTGGTTTATTTGATTTAACAGAATAATATCTCCACCTTAAACAGATGCTTTCATCTATAAAGTGCTGTTTTGGCATTTGTCCCCCCATCTACAAAATGAGATGCCATACAGCAAGCTTTACAACTCTATTTACCAGGAAGCAAGAGGGAAAATCTGTCAATCACAAAAGCTATACAGAACCAGGCTCCTCACCCCTCTTCTTGAGTCTGTTTTGCCACCTGTCCTGGGATTGAGTAATTCTTGCTCAGTCTTCTGCTGCTTCTATTTACAATCTTGTTTCTCAGAAGGAAGAAATAAAGAAGACCAAGAGGAGGGTAGAGAGAAAACAAGCATCTTACAGAACTACAGAAAGAAAATAATGAGAGACTGGAACTTCTGTTGATGTGGTTCTTATGCAGCAGGCCAGGGAGAACAACAACTCTGTATTTCAAGGCTCCTCTTCTGATTCCTTCTCTCGGACTCACTGATGATATTCTCTGTAGGATGGGAGAAGAGAAGTACAAGAGAAAATCACGTGCCAATATTTTGTGTGTCATCTTTTCTCCCATCCTACCTCCTTCACTTTCTCTCTACCCATCTACAGTAATCCTTGCTTTCCTACACATCTTTAAATATCAGCTCTGTTTTTGTGACATCTGTAGTCTGCTTTTTCAGGGACCGAAGGAAAGGGGGTGGAGCCCGGCTCTTTGCACCTCCTGTGACTTTTGCCTCCAGCTTTCTGGTGAAAAGAAAAGGAGTACTTGTGGCACCTTAGAGACTAACCAATTTATAGAGCATAAGCTTTCGTGAGCTACAGCTCACTTCATCGGATGCATCCGATGAAGTGAGCTGTAGCTCACGAAAGCTTCTGCTCAAATAAATTGGTTAGTCTCTAAGGTGCCACAAGTACTCCTTTTCTTTTTGCGAATACAGACTAACACGGCTGTTACTCTGCAAGCTTTCTGGTGGATGAAGGTATAATTGCAGTATGGAATCTTGTTTTGGAGGATAGCAGAAGGAGAACTACAATAAACACAATTTTCCCTACCTAATTTTCTGCTCTCTCTGTGGGAGAAGTCCTGCCCTTGCAGGCAGCATAGGGAAATAAATTATTTGTTTCTTTTATATGTCATTGGGGAAGGGAGTGATATCAAAAAGCAGATTTTAAGATCACTGTATCCTGTATTGAGATTTTTAGTGTAAATTTACGGGATCAATGTCTGGTTCCAATCCTGTTTCAACTTAATTTTTTTAAATGCTTTCTCTTCTAAGGGTGAGAAAGGAGACAATGGAGAAACTGGCTTCAAAGGGGAAAAAGGTGAACCAAGTGGAGGATTTTTTATGTCAGGGCCTCCTGGACCCGCTGGACCTCCTGGAAGACCAGGACTAGTTGTAAGTGGTGTGGTCTCTCTTGCAATAGAAATATACTTGGGCATTTTCTCATTCCAGTAAGAACTAAATAAACACAAAAAACAAACAAGGGAAATGTGGTCTACATGAAATTACTATAAGATGGGTGCACGACTAGTTGAAAGAATGTACTCAGAGTAATTATCAATAGTCCACTGTCAACCTGGGAGGGCCTGTCTAATGGGATCCCACAGGAGTCCGTCCTGAGTCCAGTACTATTCAATATTTTCATTAATAACTTGGATAATGGAGTGGAGAGTATGTTTATAAAATTTGTGGATAACACCAAGCTGGAAGGGGTTGCAAGCACTTTGGTGGATAGGATTAGAATTCAAAATGACCTTGCTAAATTGGAGAATTGATCTGACTTCAACAAGATGACATTTTAAAAAAAGACAGTGCAAAGTACTCCACTTAGGAAGGAAACATCCAGTGCACAACTACAAAATGAGGAATAATTGGCTCGGTGGTAGTACTGCTGAAAAGGATCTTAGGGTTATAGTGGATCACAGGCTGAATATGAGTCAACAATATGATGCAGTTACAGAAAAGGTTAATATTCTAGGTATATTAAGAGGAGCACTGTATGTAAGACATACTCAACCCCCAAACCCATTCTCCTGCTGGTAATAGCTTATCTAAAGTGATCACTCTCCTTACAATGTGTATGATAATCAAGGTGGGCCATTTCCAGCACAAATCCAGGGTTTAACAAGAACGTCTGAGGAACAGTGGGGGGAGGAAATGAATAAACAAGGGGAAATAGGTTACTTTTTATAATGAATCAACCATTCCCAGTCTCTATTCAAGCCTAAGTTAATTGTATCCAATTTGCAAATTAATTCCAATTCAGCAGTCTCTTTGGAGTCTGTTTTCGAAGTTTTTTTGTTGAAGGATAGTCAGTTTGAGATCAGAAATTGAGTGAAATTGAGGGAGAGGGGAGAAAACCTGAATTTGTGCTGTAAATGGTCCACCTTGATTATCATACACATTGTAAGGAGAGTGATCACTTTAGATAAGCTATTACCAGCAGGAGAGTGGGGTGGGGGCAGAGAAAACCTTTTGTAGTGATAAACACCCATTTTTTCATGGTCTGTGTGTATAAAAACATCTTCTGTATTTTCCACAGTATGCATCCGATGAAGTGAGCTGTAGCTCACGAAAGCTTATGCTCAAATAAATTGGTTAGTCTCTAAGGTGCCATAAGTACTCCTTTTCTTTTTGCACGGCTAACACGGCTGTTACTCTGAAACCTTTCATTACACTGTATGAATTTACAATGACTCTTTTGGGCACAGTGACCAATAAAGGGTAAGAAAATAAAAATATAGTAATCTGCCAGTGGCAGCATTCCCAGCAGAAGTCCTTCAGCTTTGGAGCTGGTCAGAGAGAGCTTTTGTTACACACTGCAAGATCTACTTGTTTGTTCAGGTTTTTCGTTGAAAGATGGCTAGGGGAGTGTTTTGTTTGGAAGCTGTCGTTCTAGGTTGTAAAATCACACTATACCATGTGTGATTTTATATTTCTGTACATATGCCTAAATGTGTATAGCTATGTGTATTTTAGAAGTTTAAAAATAAAGACAAATGAAATTAGTATGACTTGCACATAGGATTTATTCACAATGTTAAATATACACATTTTAATATCATGTGTGGTAATTAAGTTGCCAAGAAAAACAGATTTAACATTTTGCTCTGTTGCCTGAATTAGCTACATCAATAAGTAGATTCATAATACCAATAACACAAATTAAGATACCTATGATGTTACTGGCTATATACTCATAAAGGTCAAAATAATCAGTACAGAAATTATATAGTGTCCGTATTGAAAAATGTTTACCATCTAGTTAACTAACATTTTCTAACATAACTAACATCCAGTGCTCCAAAAACATTAATGAAAAATCCCATATGTATCAGTCTGAACAGTTCCTATAAAATTCAGCTGCTTAGTAATCTGTCTAGTTTTTTATCCTGTGTTAATCACCATAAAAATCAGCTTTAGAAGCAGTTTTGCTAATCCCTGGGAAACCAGCTAATCCCCAGGTGGATGGCACCTGTTAATTGGCTAATGTATGGGGTTTGCTAGGTTCCATTTGTGATGACTGTGCCAGAAAAGAAGGAAGGTCTGTGGCAACTGGGAAGTAGTGCAAGGATAGGACCCTTGCCTGCAGTGAGTCCTGAATTATCCCACTTGACTCTACTGGGAACTGCCCCCTCTGCACCAGTCTGTTGTCTGGCAGAGAAATGCTTTGCCTGAAGAACAGCAGAGACTGGGTGACACATCAACTGCAGCAGACAATGACCGGGCATTTTAGACACATGGCCCCGACCCGTTCCATATATGCAGGCTGGCCTGAAGGGTGTGATCGGAGGGGCTGAAGATACATGGGGATCATGAAGCTCCCTGCCAAATTGCAGGGTTCCCTATTCTGGCACTCATAAATTGGGAGGCTAGGTAGATAGGGTCTGTTTTTTTTTAAAAGAAGGGAGAGGGCAAGGTGAGAAATGGGGTAGAAGGCTGGGATATTGTTGCAATGCGGGAGGCACTCAGGATGAGTCATGAATCCTTGGGGCTAAAACCTTCTCACAGGCATCATGAGACAATCTTGACACCATTTTAAGTATATCAAACATGGAGTGACCTTAGTTGTGCACTGGAGGTTCAGGTGCATGGTGAATAGTGTACAGCATTAGGGGGGAAATCAGACACTCGGAGCAGATCCAAACACCTGGATCAAGATTTTCAGAAAGCGTTGCAAAAATTAGGCTCTAAATCCATAGTTTAGGCACCTAAATAGTAAGATTTTCATTTTCTGTTGTCTTCAGTGAGAACTTCTGAGTGCTTGGCATTTCTGAAAATCAGAACTACCGACTAAATTACACCCAAATATGAGTTTGGGAGGCTAACTTCAGGATCTCGCTATTGAGATCAGGGTTCTTAAGTCATTGCTCACTCAGGCTGCTGCATGTGTATTATTTTTGTGTTTAAACAATAGTCTCCTGCCTTGACAGGGGCCAAAGGGGGATTCGATTGTTGGGCCAAGAGGCCCCCCTGGGTTACCTGGCCTACCTGGATCTCCAGGGTATGGAATAGTTGGACCTCCCGGCCCACCAGGCCCTCCTGGACCCCCAGGACCCCCAGCGATATATGGCTCAGGTGAGGGAGCTCTGAACCTGCTTTTTCCTCTGTGTGTGTGTGTGTGTGTGTGTGTGTGTGTGTGTGTGTGTTTGCGTGTGTGTGCCTGCATCCCATCTTAGCCAGCCACAGTCTCCCCCAGCCTACCCTGTCCCCATCCCACCCATCTGCCTACCCTGTCCCTGTAACCCCATCTGCTGTTCAACAGAATTATCAGACACAGATAAACACAACTTGTTGGGGAAGAGTCAACACAGTTTTTGTAAAGAAAAGCCCTGCCTCCCTAATCTGTTAAAATTATCTGCAGGAGTCAACAAGCATGTAGATAAGGATGATCCCCTTGGTATTATGTACTTGGATTTTCAGAAAGCCTTTGACAAGGTCCTGCACCCCAGGCTCTTAAGAAAATTAAGTAGCCATGAGATAAGAGGGAAGGTCCTCTCATGGATCATTAACTGGTTGAGAGATAAGAAACAAAGGGTGGAAATAAATAGTCAGTTTTCACAATGGAGAGAGGTGAATGGTGGGGTCACTAAGGAGCTGTACTGGGCGGTACAGAGGGATCTCTCAAACCTGGGTGACTGGGCAGCAAAATGGCAGAGGAATGTCAACATTTAAAGTGCAAAGTAATGCGCACTGGGAAAAAATAATCCCAACTATACCTATACAATGATGGGTTCTAAAGCAGCTGTTACCACCCAAGAAAGAGATCTTGGAGTCACCCTGGATCATTCTCTGTGCATAGCAGCAGTCAAAAAGACTATCTGCATTTTAGGAACTATAAGGAAAGGGATAAAAAATAAGACAGAAAAAATCATAATGCCACTATATAAATCCAGGATATGCCCATACCTTGAATATTGTGTACAGTTCTGGTCACCGCATCTCAAAAAGGATATGCTGGAACTGGAAAAGGTTCAGAGAAAGGCAAAGGGTAATCATGGGGATGGAACAACTTGAGTCTGAGGAGGGACTAAAAAATGAGGGCTGTTCAGTTTAGGAAAGAGACAACGAAAGGGCGGTATGATGGAAGTCTATAAAATCATGCATGGTATGGAAACGTCAATAGCAAAGTGTTATTTACCTTTTTACACGTACAAAAACTAGGGGTCACCAACTGAAATTAATAGCCAGCAGATTTAATACAAACAAGGGGAAGTACTTTTTCACGCAATGCACAACTAATGTGGAACTCCTTGCCATGGGATGTTGTGATGGCCAAGGTATAACTGGGTTAAAAAAAGAACTGGTTAGGTTCATGCAGGGTAGGTCCATCAATGGCTATTATCCAAGATGATCAGGGATACAGCCCCATGCTCAGGGCCACCCTAAACCTCTGGTTACCAAAAAATGGGAGTGGAAGACATGAGTGGATTACTCCATAATTGCTCCGTTCTGTGCACTCCCCCTGAAGCTCTGGTACAGGCCACTGCCAGAGACAGGATGTTGGGTCATGGTCTGACCCAGCATGGAAGCTCTTACATTCTTCTGCATTTGAGACAGGCTGCTTCCTTCTCCTCCACTCTGCCTGAGCTCTAGCAGGGGGAGGGTGACATGGAGAGCACAGCAGAGAGGGTCACTCTGCTCTCCATTCCACTGCCTGGTTCCGTAGCAGCTCCCAGCAGCCAGGCTTACATACGTTTTCCGGGGGAACTTCAGGGAAATTCTGCTCAGTCCAGGGCTGGAGCATAGTCAGCTAGTTTGGTACTGGCAGGGCATGCTCAGTGGAAATGGAATATTTGGGGAATTTTTTGTCAAACATCTACTGGAAACTTTCGTAGGCTTTAAGATGGCAAATTTTCACAGAGCCAGAAAAAGGTACATCTCTGATACCAGGATGATGCCTTCTGCCAAATTTAAAGTTCCAGCTCATAAGCATGGAGGCAGTACAGCTTCTGAGCAAATCAGTTGTAAGAATTTTTTAACATAGGCAAAACCCAAACATTTTCAGTTTTCACACCTATGTTGAGTTTGAGTGTACTAGATTAGCACAGGGACAAAATGTGGCCCTTATATTCACACATGAGGGAGGAGTTTTGTAAACCACTTAAGACTGCAGCTCTGTAACTCCAAACTTGCAGAAGTACTTCCTTAGGGGTTTTATTGCCTGAATGTTGAGAATGCACTGCTGTAACCAAGTGTGATGGTTCGGGGCTGGTTGAACTTTTGACCCTTCTAAAGTGTCTTTGAATGTACAGAGGACAGTCTGCTTGCTTACATCTATTCTGGGGTGGTATCCTGCCATTCTGCCAAACTGGGTCCTGTACCGTGTTTACTGACTATGACTCCTCAGCAGGCCTGACTGGGCTTGAGTCCTGCCATTCTTCTCTTTCAGAGCTGTAACTAGTGTGTGAATATGAGCCAAACCAGCCTTTTAAACCACCAAGCATTGTTTAGTCTCAGCAGATGGAACACAGCATAACAAGAGCAAAGGGTTAGTAACACAACAACCAGCCTCCACACATATCTTTCTTACCCAAAGCTTATGTAGGCCTAACTTATCCAGACAACCCAGCATCTGGGGGCTGGGATTCACCCCTTTTCCTCTCGTCTCTCACCCCTTCTTCAGAGGCAGACCTTTTACTGAACCTGGTCACGCCAATTTACGCAGCCCAGCAGGGAATCAGGGATAGACTTCCAAGCAGTTGGCTCTCTGAATTGCAGTATAGCTGTCTGTAGATGGGTGGCTATCAGAAGTGTTTGTCTGCTTTCCTGTCTGAATTAACCCTTAGTAAGATAGCAAATACTATATCAAACACCCCAAGATAAACAATATTCATAAAATATTACAGGCAGCTACCATGTCCTCCACATCACGCACTTCTCAAAATTGCTTAAGACCCAGTCAAACTAAACAAAACGTTCCAGACAATTGTTCGGTGTGTTCCGTCCCTAGACTGTTCTGCCACTGACCTCAGTCTACCTCCTACGCATCCTCTTCTTTGCTTTATTAAGCAAACTGATGTATGTCCGTTTAGTAAATCTGAATGGAGCCCAGCCATGAGTTTGTCTCCTTTCAGTTAGGCTCCTGGTTAGCTGTGTCAAAATCCCCACATTCTGTAGTGTGGGAGACAGAAAAGTCTGAACTACTGAATGCTGGCTTTGAATCAAGCCTCCATCCCCTGCCACAGGCACATAACAGCTGGTCTAAAAAGATACCCACAAGTGCACCAGAATGATGACTCTGTAGTTTGTAAAGATGGTTCCAAGGTTACATGAGATTTAATGAAAAACATATTTTGGAAATGTTAATGGCACTAAACTGCAACAGGGGATGCTTTGTTCTTCCATTAACACACCATCATCACATGCCACCATACACTAATAAAACAAGCTCTGGAGCATGTTAATGCACTGGTGATATGGCTTTCTGAATCTTAGGCAGTTTTTTTAAACTACCTTTTAAAAATGTTTTTATGATGTTACATTTAGCACAAACTAGTTCAGACTGGATGGATACAAGAATATAGTAGAAACAAGACATTAATGACTTTAATATATATTTGTAATTTTTAACTTCTTTTCTTGATTAACTTATACCCCTCTTCCTTCACTGTGGGCCTGATCCCTGTCCCACTGAAGTCAGCAGAAGCAGGATTGGGCCCTTTCCTCTGTGCCTTTTCTTTTGTTCTTCCTCCAATATAATAGCAGAGACACTCAGTAAACCTTCCTGGGGGCTGTGGATGAACAAACAGGAGTGGGACATTGTGTTAAGTGCTGCCACCCACCCTCACCAGATCTTCTCAAAGAGACAATCGTCAGAGAAAATTATTGCATGATGTTTCTCCTTCAGCTTGTAAACACCATGTGCCGACATTGTGCACGTTACATACGTTTGCAGAGTTGCCAGCATTTGGAAAAAAAATGCAAGCTACAGATTTCCAAATAAGCTGGGGCAGGGTATCTGGGAGCTGCTGCTGGTCTTTGTATGCATTCTGAGAAGTGCTGAGAACATAAGTGAAATTCGCAAAAAGAAAAGGAGTACTTGTGGCACCTTAGAGACTAACCTTAGTCTCTAAGGTGCCACAAGTACTCCTTTTCTTTTTGCGAATACAGACTAACATGGCTGTTCCTCTGAAATAAGTGAAATTGTCACCAGAGTGCCTGGGAGTGCCAGGCTTCCAGACACTCAGATTAATCTGGAAAACTGTCCCTTGACTATAAAAGTTACTCCTTCCCACCTCATTCCATCCCTCCGCATAATTGTGCTCCCCACTACACCACTTATCCTCCCCACTTTTCCCTCCCCACATCACCCCTAACATGCTCTCCCTTGGTCCCCCTCAACCTTTCTTTGTCCTTTCTCTCTCACTTGTTTTATCCTTTCCAAGGAGGCTCCTACCTCTGACTATAGGATCTTTTTAATACTGTGGTTTGTGACCATCCTAGATCATGGATTCTCCAGTTCAGACACCTTCATCTCAGCTTCAGTGGATGGAGCTGCCTTGAGCTCCCACTGGGAACCAGTGACACACAGCCCGCAGGGATTATTTGTAGCCTTCCAAATCTCTGAGCAACTTCAAACAACCACTAATATATGATCAACCTGCCAGAGAAATATTTCCTCCTTTCTCTCCTACATGTGGAATTGTCACTCCAAAATACACTGGCCCAAGGCTCAGGGTGAACAAATCTCAGTTCTGGAATAGTGACAAGTTTAAGACTTCTCACAACCCAACAATATTAGAAATGAAGGTTCATATCATTGTAAAAGAGATTCCCAGCTCTCCCATAGGTGGTACCAGTTTCTTCTAAACATTAAAAGTAATGAGATAGGTGACCTTGAAGCTGTGAACCTTTTTTATAAAGAAAAGTTATTTTAGGTTATTTTTAGGGGATTTTATGATCCCTTGCAGATTGTACAGAGGATAACTGAGTCCTTGAGTCTGCAAACACAAACCTGCTTAGCTTCAAGCATGGAAGTAGTCTCACTGGTTTAAATATTAGTCTCATGCTTAAAGTTAAACACGTGCAGAAGAGCTTGCAGGAACACACAATCAGAGAAAGGATGACATAGATGACTATCCATCCAGATGAAAGGATACAAGAAAAATAGTCCCAAAATCATTGCAAATAGATTTTCTGTAGCTTGTGAGAACACACTCACTCAGGACGTCGGTGCATGTGAGTACTGTAGTTGTCACAAACTCATGCCAATAAAACCTTTATCCTGCACAACATTATCAAGTATTTCCTCTCACCTTCTCAAGCTCTTTCTCTCAAAAAAGAGACATGAAGTATATTTTTGTTTTATTTTAGCAGCTGCAGTTCCAGGGCCACCAGGTCCTCCCGGGGAGCCAGGGTTACCAGGAACCAGGAACCTGGTAAGAGAAGAAAACTTAAGTTTGCCATTTTCAGAGCATGAGTCAATTCCCATGAATGTCAATGGAAACACTCCATTAAAAGGCCACTACTGCATCACTTCCCTTCTCTATATAATAAGTTTTCAGAAAAAGCTCAGTTTGGTGGCTTATTAGTAGCATCTTATGCAAATAATTCAAAAGGATGAATAGGATTCTAAATAAGTGGAGGTGCTGCATGTTGCAGATACAAATCAGTACCTCTGAAGGAGTATGCAAAATGACAACATGTTATGTGATTAGAATAAATAATACTGAGTCCAGTCCTTCTTCCAAGGAAACTAGGTACCCAAGAAGAATAAAACCCGGTAATTCCGGTCAATATTTTCAACAGACTTTGCTCCTAAGACAAAAGCTTCATGTATTGTCCCTGTAGGTGCTCCACTTTAGGTGTGCATGTGTCCCCTGTGCCTTTGATCAGAGACTTCTGATAACAATGCTCAGTCACGTCCCAGCTGTCCTCATGCCCTGTACTGAGGGTATATAGGACAGCAATAGACAAACCACCCACCGTTCCTTCTCAATGGCCTCAGCCTGAGATGGAGCATCTTGCAGTGCTTAATTCTTTGCTAGTCTGCCTTGAGAGCAAGATTTTCCTCTAGTTTAGTAATTAGTTAGGTATCTAGCATCCTTTGTTTTATTTTGGTTAGTTTTGTGGGGATTTCTTTTGGAGAGACCTTTCATCTTTCCCACCTCACCTCCCTGAGACATTACTCCTTTCTTCAAAAGAAGTTATTTTTCATCCTTGGGTTATGTGTGGATCTCCAAGTTATAAGCACTGCCTAACTTGCCAGAAGTCTATCCCAGTTAGTGACAGCCACTCTAGCTACCTCCACTGTTTAAAGGACATTCCTAGGATTTGCTCTGGTTCAACACTAGATCTACAAGGAGTGTCCCATCAATCTCTGCAGCTCACTCAGGAGAAGTCTGTGGGGACACCTGTAAGACTTCTCAAAAGAGGAGCTCTGGATCCCTCAGAGAAGTCAGTGCTAGGAAGCCCACCTCCGAGACCTGCCACTTTGGAGACCTCGCATCCTAAAAAGTGTAATGTTGAGGCACCTTGATCTCCCAGTACCATAGGTTCTATGAAAGTAGCAGGTATCTACTCACAGTACCCCTCAGTGTTCAGTATCTAAGCCAGACTCATACCATCCAAGCAGGATTGCACCTCTGGAGACTCTAAGCATTCTGCATCAACTAGACCAGTACCAACTTCAGTGTTGATAACTCCTGCAGTGCCAATAGTTCCCCAAACTGCACAGCGCCAGACAGTACCCTTGAAATTGAGGTCATTCTTAGTGCCACCTGCCTCCAGCTTTGAAGCCCATTTAGGTAACTGCACAGCTTCTTCTGGTACTGCAGAAGTTCAGATTCTCTAAGGACTTGGTCATTTCAGACACACCAGAGACACCTCTACTGAGGGGTGCTGAAAGATGCTTGGTACCTTGCTGGTACCACACCATTCCCTGGCACAGACACACGCTCTGGTACCCTCTTGAATGGACAGACTCCCAGTCTCAATTCCACCAGCTTCCCCCATCTGGACGACAATGAGGGCAGCTCCTGTGACTCCCAGATTTCGGTTCAAGGTTCACTCAATTACCAGCCCAAAGCTGCCTCTCTCAACACCCTCTATAATGGAATCCTCAAGGCACAGATGTACACGGGATGCCCCAGGCTCCCCCTGGTATGAGTATTCATCGGTGCCCCATCCCTCCCCATATGGACCTCCCCACTGGTCATTCTGGGTTGTATGGGCTGCATATAGGGAACAATTCTCCAGAGCTTCTTGCTAAACTCACAGGAAGTGTCAGGGGCAACACCCTCCTACTCATTCAGCTTTTCCATGTCATTTGCCTCCCCAGGAGGAATCTTTTGAGTATCCGGAGAGAAGGGCTGTTGAGGAAGCTTTGCTTTAGACTAATAGCTCTTCTCCTCACCTGATGAGGCAGTGATGCCTCTTCTCCCTCCTCCATACACAGATGATTTAAAACAATTTCTGGATCTCATGAGAAGAATTGCAGGTTGTCCCCAGATCCCACTGGAGGAGGTTCAGGAGACTCAACACAGATTGATTGACATCCTCCATACTGCCTCCTCTGGTAGTATAGCCCTGCCTATAAACAAGGCTCTGTTTGAACTGCAAATTTGGCAGACTCCTGCTACCATAACCCCCTCCCTGCAAGAGAGCAGATAAGAAGTACTATGTTCCTGCTAAGGGGTCAGAGTTCCTATTTTCACACCCAACCCCAAACTCCTTCATCGTTGATGCAGTCAATGAATGTAACAGGCAACTACCAGTCCAGATCCACTTTTCATGATAAGGGCCAAAAGAAGTGGATGCCACATAAACAAAATTGGGTGAAATGAGCTAATACAGGCTTTATAAATATTTACTGTACAGAAAGTCTATTTTCATTTCTATGACTACTTCTGCTAATTTCCAGTTCAAAGAAAGACTTAATTTTATCTGCAATTTCTGATTCTGTTTCCTTGTTATTTGACAGGTTACAACATTCAGAAATATTGACAGCATGTTGCAAAAGGTTCATTTAGTGGCAGAAGGTACATTAATCTACCTGAGTGAAAGTAGCGAGGTGTTTATCCGTGTTCGAGGAGGATGGAGAAGATTGCAGGTATTACTGCATCATGTAGCCTGCTTTTCAGCTCTTCTCCTTCAATTGTTTTGTTGTAAATATTCTTTAAGGGGAGAGTGTGGGTACTAAGATTATCTTTTGGCACGGTTTAAAAAAATATAATTCATTCATGTATATGTTTTTGTTTGTCTCTTCATTTTGTGTTCTTCCAGCTTGGGGAATTAATTCCCATCCCAGCTGACAGCCCTCCACCTCCGGCAATTTCAGGCTATGTAAGTGCAAAACTGTTTGTGACTTGTGAAAAATTGCATTGAAATATTATAAATGGGGAAAATGTTTTGCAGATAGGCTCCCTCTCAACAGGATTTTTCTCTACTGTGGGTGGCCTGTCAGCTCTGTGCATTTGTCACATCACTACGTTCAGCTCCCTAATTCGTTCTTACTAGCCATTGGCCAGCATATTTCTGTTATTTCATGAGGCTCTGCACACTGCAGAGATAAAACAGCCTCTCCAAAGCAGTGTACAAAAAGTCAGTGCTCTGTTTTATAATACTGAAATAAGTCCTATTGAGTCCAGAGTTTCTTCCAAAGAAACAGAGTACATAAGTAGATTAAAGTCCTGAACCTTGGGACCATATCATCATCAGTGGCTTGGCTACTGAGAGTAAGGGTATGGAAATCTTGTATTTACACCCCACCTGTAACTTATACCACCATTTACATTGTCACTGGTGAATGTGGGCCAAGGTATTTGCCTAGGCCTATTCTAAAACCTGCCTTATTTATTTATACAGCACTCCATTGTGCTGGGCATCTTACAAACATTCAGGAAGATGTGATCCTTGGCCCAAAGAATCCACAATGTAAAATAGACAAAAATAAAGGGGAGGAGGAGGGAGATACAATGTGCAAGGAGAGTGATTAGGCTGTTGATAGACTCACCTCTTATCTTTTATGTTAGCTGATTGTGTAATTATAAGGTAAGCATGGAATGAGAGAGCATGCCAGGAGAGGAAGGAAAGGAGAATGGAGAAGGACTGTGAGGAAGAGGGGTGGGAGGAAGTTGAAGCCAATAGCCAATCAGCAAATGGGGAAAAATGTCCTGAGCTCAGATTGTAAAAGGCAGTCTGCAGACTTTCCAGATCATGTTAAATTTTTCGGTAAGAGTGGTCCTCAGCTGGAGCTCTCTCTGCCCCACCACTGCTACTCCCATGGCTCCTGGGGAAGACCTGCTGTTCCTGGGGTTGGCTAGACCTACCTCTCTGCTTCCCACAACCATGTGTTTGGGGAATGGGAGGGCTGCTGAGGCCTAGTGAGGTCTACCTCCTCTAGTGTGCTGGATTTTCTGTCTTGTCTCACTCTGTTTTTCATTTTTAATCCATCCCAACCATGTTGTCTTCATACTCAGCACTGTCTGTTGCTGTGCATACATTCAAGTGCCTTCTGGCATTGATGTAGTCTTAGGCAGATTAGTGTTAGTATTGTAGACCCACATTCAGGAAAGCATCCCTATTCAAGACAGCATGTAAGTACATGCTTGAATGACTTTCTAAATCAGGACCTTAGTGTGTCTGGATTTAAAGTTTGGGGATGTTATACTCAGAGTTATATAACTTCATATTCTATGTGGGTTAATTCTTATTTCACTACAAAAGAATTCTGCAATATTCCCAACAAGAAGCTGGAGTAAGAAAGTTGTTTTTTTTCCCATGATTTGAGCATTGTATTTTAACTCTGATTTATTTCTGTATGTTGAACTAATAGGGATTTCAGTCTCTTCCAGCACTAAGACCAGTTTCAACTATTAATCATGGAAAACCAACAGTAAGTAGAAGAATTACATTAGAGGCACTATTACAGCTGTATACCTGAGATTTGGGCTTAAAGCCTGGATTAAACCTTTGTTTGAATTTTTAAATGTACCCCCTCTGAATTTATAGCAATTACTCTGAGAATTTTCAAGTACGTCTTCTAGTTAGTTTAGAAGCTATGAAAAATTTTAAATATCTTCTTTAAGAATTGTTTTTGTTATTCTAACCTTTCTTCGTGTCCTCTAGCAAATACATTCCTGATTTCTGAGCTATGAATATGGACTCACTTCTATACTGTAACAAAATCTAGGGCACAGGCTATGTTTAAAGTTCATTAATGTTGATTTTTATTAACATTAATATGTTTAACATATTTTAGTCATAGCTGTTCCTATTTTTGCCATGAGGACTATTGGTGGATGTTAGTTGTTAAATGGGTGTTTCAGAATCTAAACTTTCCTCTATAAAAATTGTTTAAATATTTAGATAAAGTCAAGATAACAGAATTACTGCATCTGAAAGAATAACGTGATCAGAGTTCAGGTTCTTATACTGTGATTAAAAAATGCTTTTCTTTGTGGTTGATTACAATGAATTTTTGTGTCCATTGCTTGGCTTTGTCCTTAACTGTATTTATTTCCTTGTAAGTGTTTGGGTTTTATAAACAATGTGACAGTAACTGTGTTTAGCAAATCTTAACTGTTGTTTAAAAATGAAGTTTTTAGGTTTTGAAATGATTTTATGGTTGTCTAACTATTTGAAGATCACATATTGCTAGTGTGGGCTGGCCTGTGGCTCATCAAGCTGAACATGACTTCTTTAAGAAGTGTGATGTAATGGTGGCAAATATACCTTCATCGCAAAAGGTTAATCTAAATAGTCTTCTTTGTAATGTACTAACTATTATGCTCAGCTATTTGTCTTTCTGCTTTTCTCAAGGGCACATTTTCCTTATCAGGGAGGAGGCGGATTAATTACTTAATAGATGTTATAACTTAAACCTGAAATCAGTGTGGGTTTTTCCTTGTTTTCCAGCTGCATTTGGTGGCTTTGAACTTGCCATTTTCTGGTGCCATGCGAGCTGATTATCAATGCTTTCAACAAGCCCGAGCAGCTGGTTTAATGTCAACATACAGAGCTTTCCTGTCATCCCATTTGCAAGATCTGTCTACAGTTGTGAGAAAATCAGACAGATACAATCTACCAATAGTTAATCTTAAGGTAAAAATAAATGCTTTATTTGCTGTATAAAGGTGGTCTCCAGCGATCCAAAAATCTTGGAAACTAACTGAGGTAACAGACTTTTTTTTGCTTGCTTCTTGGCTCTGAGCTGTTTGGTCAAAGTGTCTTATAAAGAAAAAGCCTCGTTTTTCCCATCTGTATCCTTATGATAAGCGTAGCTATGCAATGTCTCACACTTAGGCTATAAGCAGCTGCATCTTCAGAGTTTCTTTTTCAACACTATAAGGCTAATGGTAGAAACAAAGCAATGAGAATGTTTGGCTTACAGTGAACTGATACCAAGGCAATGGTATAGTATGTAACTTGTTAGATGTTTCTCTTTCAATAATCCTGTTTTGGAAACAGCCTTAGAATTCTTACCCCCAAGGCGAGTCTGTTTCTCAAGGCCATATGCTAGCCTATGCTTTCTAGTCTGCCTGCAGAGCTTAATAGACTAAGGTGACCACATGTCCCATCTTTAGTGATAGTGGGCCATATTCACCTCTTTAGCAATAGTTAAACTGGATTTATACCACGGTAACTGAGCAGAATCTCCCTTTTTCTAGAATCTGAGTCATCTTGTGGCATCTTACACATACACACGCACACCAAAGCACAGCTCTGAAATACTGTCTGGCTCCCAGCACTAGCTAACAGCCCAAGTGACTTGCAAGAGTGATACCTGACCTCCCAGCTCTCAGAAGGTTGGAGGGTCCCATTCCGAAACCCCATGCGATTCAGAACTCTGGGAGGAGACGTCTCCAAAATACAAATAGATCCTGTTGTGATTGGGATGAGAAATGAATACTCAAAGGCAGTTCAAAAATACCATCAGCTTGTATTACAATTAACCAGTTGTAATGACCCTAGCACAATTTTGGTTTTACCAGAATCTGCATTAACCATTACAAATTGTTTTCAGCTTTCTCTTCAGGAAGAAGTCAGATTTTATTAGGAATGTGATAATTTTCAAATAACCTTTTGTACCATCACAGGGATGAGGGAAATTAATCCCCCCCTCTGACTTTGCCTACTACAGTTGCAGCTCTTTAACTCCACTTGTCTAGTTTAGTCATTCCAGCTATAAGAAAAATGATTGTCCTGCAGACACAGACACAGGTGCACTCAGCATGAGATCAAGGCAGGAGGGTAGCAAAAAGAGTAGAGCAGAGAGGGGAGGTATGCAGGAACTAACGTGTACAAGACCTTTCAAACAAGAAGCTTTACATTTGGTGAAGGAGAGAGAAGAGTCGAAAGTTACTCTGAGATTGTGAGCTAAGGAGGACGGGAGAGGTGTCGATGATAAAGGAAAAGGGTTGGAATGTGAGTCAGGCAGAGACAACTGTGAAAGGAAAGAGAGAGGCCTGGGACAGAGAGGTAGAGCTGAGAGCTAGCGGTATAAGGGTGGTAGTTTGAAATGAGGTCTCCTAGGAATAAAGTGTAGAGATTGGCATGAAAGATCATGCTGATGGCATCGTGAGTAAGGCTACGATTCAGTCACGGCAGTCACGGATTCCGTGACTTTACCAGACCTCCATGACATCTAGGGCATCAGGACGAGGAGGAGGGACACTGTGCCAAAGCCCTGCAACTGGTGCTGGCTGGAACCAGGACCATGCGGCCCCAGCTCCCTGCTTCCTCTGGGGGACCGCAGCCGGGGTCAGGAGCTGCAGCTGGGACCATGCACCCCATCGCTGTGTCCTCCGGGGCTTGGTGGGGGCTGCAGACGGGGCCATGTGCCCCAGCCTGTGGGGGCTGCACACCCCTGTCCCGCAGCTGGGAGAGCTCTGGAGCAGGGGCTGTGTGGCCCCTGCAGCAGCCTCTGAAGTCGGGGGTCAGCCTGTCAGTCCCCCCTCTGGGACTCCCTTCCTTCCCTCTACCTAGCCCTGCCCCTGGTTATTTGTAGTAAAGTCACGGACAAGTCACGGGCTCAGTGAATTTTTGTTTACTGCCCGTGACCTGTTCGTAACCATGAAAAAATCTTAGCCTTAATCATGTGTATTTTGAGAAGTAGAAGAGATTTTGGATTTATAGACTACCTGTAGCATTTCATAATATGATAAAAACCTTGGTAAAAGATGGTGTTTAAAATTTCAACAGGGAGAAATACTCTTCAACAACTGGGAGTCTGTGTTTACTGGCAGCGGGGGACAGTTCAACATCCAGATTCCAATATACTCCTTTGATGGAAGAAATGTCATGACAGATCCATCTTGGTGAGTTCACACTGTATTTTCTGTATTACATGAAATGTAGTTTTATTAGCTGGTAAGCATCAAAATTCCCTGGGCTGCTAGAAATGTGACAAAGGTTAACTGCCCCCTTCTCCTCTCATCCTTTCCGTTCCTTCTCCTCTATTCCCCTCTTCTCCCATTCCCACTCTCCTCTTGAGAGAAAAAGAGGGAATGGAATACCTCTGATGTCCCAATTTCCTCTCTTCCCATCCATATCTTTGGCCTCGCTTTGCTTTCTACACTCTGATTGCTTCAAGTGAATTTACAGCAGGGGTGCAGAGACACAGGCTGTTAAAGATTTAGGCATAAGATTTAATGTACAGATAAAGGATTGTTTCAGGAAAATAACTTTAAACGTTGCTGTTTAGGCCACAAAAAATCATATGGCACGGGTCAACTGCAAACGGGATCCGGCTAGTTCGCAACTACTGTGAAGCTTGGCGGACAGCTGACATGGCAGTTATGGGACAAGCATCACCACTGACCTCTGGGAAACTTCTGGAGCAAAAGCCTTTCAGCTGCAGCAATAAGTTTATTGTTCTGTGCATTGAAAACAGTTTCATAGCCGATATCCGAAGAAAATAATTCATCTGTTGCACGTAGAAAACATTTGAATTTTATTTCATAAAACATTGACACTGAAATTTAATTTTAATGGTGTAAATATTCTATTTTTTTATTGCACATTTACAAATAAAACCAAAGAGAGCATACCTCAAGACAAAATATTCCGGCAGGGTGGAATTCAGGCCTGGTTTAGAGGGCTGGCAGATGGCCTTTGGTATGGGGAGTCAGCAGGCTGCATGGGGAGTCAGCAGGCTGAGCAACCATGCAGATGTGCCCGTTAATCCCTGGTGTGCTGTGGATCTGGTCTCCATGTTGGCCTAGGCGGGGCTGGGGCTGGGGCTGAAGATGACTTTGGGGATGGGCCAAGTGTGATCTGAGAGCAAGACCAAGGGAAGGCCCACAAATCCATGTTTGTTCAGATCTGGTGGCTCTGGTACCACAATCAACCAACACAAAAGGGCTGCTACTGCTACTCCAGCCCATAGCAGCCCTCCACCCTGGCTGTAGATTGTAGGGGATGAATTTTATCTCCCCTTAGTCCCTCTTTCCACCTGAATACTCAGATCAGGATTATTTTTAAAAAATGAGACCCTAAAGTTATGCTCCTAAATTCTGTAGTGCTGGGAGTTTTGACGGAACTGGCTGCCCCATTTCAGTGGAAGCTAGCTATGAGCCTGACAGCCTGACTTCAGGCTCCCATTTTGTAAAACCTGGCATCGGGCTTTGTGGGAGGACTGAATTTCACTCACAGTAAAGGCAAACTCTGACCCATACTTTGGTGCTACTATTGTCAGGAAGCCTGAAGCAATGTTACCAGAAAATGTCCTGACAGTACGAATTGGTTTTACCGCCACAGCTGAGCACAGTAAACCAGGCACAGGAACCATCTGAACTTTATTCATTCCACTGCATCGTAGAGGAAGCTGTTTCTTAGTGTAACAGGCACTGCTGAGTGACAGACACCTGTCATGTTTTCTTTAAAATAGGTTTTAGACAATGTTATCCCATTAAGTTATATGTAAAGTGACTGCCTTGGTCCCCCCCCATGGTGAGACTGTCGCTTTTTCACTGCTATTATGCTTGTTAATATGAACTAATCTGTACTTATAGAAATGATCAGTAAATATTAATGTCTCACACAAACAGTATTACTGTAACTTTTGTAGGTTTTATCTGTATTTCCCTACAGTATATTTTAATTTAAGGTATTTACTTATTGCCATCATCTAACAGACTATAACTGTAAAAGATGAACTTCCACATTATCATTTTGTTAAGTATAAGCTAGAGGCTAGGCAGGAAATGGCTATTCTTTTTTAGAAGATTTTGTGACTCATTTGCCATCAAATCAGTAATTTAATACTCCAGTAGCTACTTTCATTCCAGTGAAGATTTCCATCCATATGGCTTTTATTATTATAAATGCATTGGTTTTTATATGATGTAAAAATATGAAATCCAGTTTTATTTTTCCATTTTAAGTAATACCAAAGCATCTTTCCTGGGTTATCTGAGTCACCTGTTTGCTTTCTCGCTGTAAATGTCAATTTCATTGCTATAATGTACTAACGAGGCAACGCTGCTTTTTTATCACACTTAACTCTGTTTTGAACAACAATTCACTGTGCTCATACAGGCTTCATGCCTGCAGAAGGCTGAGTGTGCCTGTGAAGTGCTGGGCACCTTCAACCCCGAACTTGGGGCTGAGGCTCCTGCAAGGTGCTGAACCTCAAGTGTCCTGATCCTGCCAGGCAATCCAGGCTGGGTCCCACTGAGGTCCGTGAGACTTCACATGGGTGCAAGGGTCTGCCTGCAGGGACTGTTTGCAAGACTGGGGCCTTAGCAATGTATTCAGCTAGCAGTCCCTCTCCTGCTGAAAAGTGAGTTTGTTAGTGGCACCGACAGGATGCTAGAGCAATGCTAGTGATTTCACTCTATTAGCGGTTTCTCACCTTAATAAGAGATCCTTATATAAGGACATATTGTATTCTCTCCAGGTATTACTCTACTTTAATAATTAGAAAAACTTTACTGAGGCTACATCTGAACTACCACTTGTGTTGGCTTCTCTCTGTACTACCACTTACGTTGGCTTCTCCTGCTGACATAGGCCATGTCTACACTACATGTAGACATTGAGCCTCCAAATGTCAATCTTGCATGTCCACACTCCACTCATTGTGTCGGCGGAGTGCATCCTCACTAGCAGGGCTTGCATCGAAGCATGGAGCACTGCACTGTGGGTAGCCATCCCATAGTGCACCTAGCTGAGTGGAATTTTGGGTTGGGCTTGCAGTGCCTTATAGGACCAAAACATTGGCGCGTGTGGTTATGGAAACATGGCGTTAGTCTCCCATGATGCACTTACCTCCCTCCCTCCCTGAAATCAATGGCAAACAAACCAAGCCTTTTTCACGCCTTTTGTCATAAGCCTGGGTTACCCGCACGGGTGCCATAGCACAATAAGCATGGACCCCGCTCAGCTATACACTGTTGTTGTGAGCATTACAAATACCTCATACCTTATCCTGCAGTATTTACACAGCCAGGAGCTGCCGTGCAGAACCATATGATGCCACACAAGCAGCCCTGCTGGAAGACATAGAGCAGAGCAATTTGCAGTTGCTGGTGATAGTCATGCGTCACCTTGACACTGCTGAGTGCCATTTTTGGGCCTGGGAAACAAGCACTGACTGGTGGGATGGGACCACATCATTATGCAGCTCTGGGATGATGAGCAGTGGCTGTAGAACTTTCAGATGCATAAGGCCACGTTCCAGGAACTGTGTGCAGAGCTTTCCCCAGCCCTGAAGCACAGCAGTACTGAAATGAGAGCTGCTCTGACGGTGGAGAAGTGAGTGGCGATCGCTCTGTGGAAACTTGCAATGTCAGACTGCTACCGGTCAGTGGGGCATCAATTTGGAGTGGGTAAATCTACCGTGCGATCTGTTGTGATCCAAGTTTTCAAGGCCATTAACAGACTTCTGCTCAGAAGGGTAGTGACTCTGGGCAACATTCAGGACATAGTGAATGGTTTTGCCACAATGGGGTTCCCTAACTGCAGTGGAGCAATAGAACACAAATCCCTATCTTGGCACCAGACCACCTTGCCAAAGAGTACATAACCAAAAGGGGTACTTCTCAATGGTATCGCAAGCACTGGTGGATCACAGGGGCTGTTTCACTGACATCAACATAGGATGGTTGAGAAAGGTGCATGACGCACACGTCTTTAGGAACTCAGGTCCATTCAGAAAGGGTCAAAGAGGGACTTTCTTTCCAGATTGCAAAATAATCATTGGTGATGTTGAAATGCTAATCCTGATCCTGGGAGACCCAGCCTTCCCCTTGCTCTCGTGGCTCATGAAGCCGCACACAGGCAGCTTGGTCAGCAGTGAGGACCAGTTCAACATAGGCTAAGCAAGTACAGAATAGTGGTGGAATGTACCTATGGATGTTTAAAAGGTCGCTGGTGCTGTTTGCTTACTAGGTTAGACCTCAGTGAAAGCAATATCCCCATTGTTATTACTGCCTGCTGTGTGCGCCATAATATCTGTGAAACAAAGGGAGAAAAGTTTCCGCTGTGGTGGGGGGGTTAAGGCAGATCACCTGGCAGCCAGTTTTGAGAAACCAGACACCAGGGTAATAAGAAAAGAACATCGAGGGGCTCTGCGTCTTTGTGGGGCTTTGAAAACTAGTTTCAGCAATGAGTCAGAGTAATGTGACATTGTGTTGTTCCTTACCAAACTGTTCCCTTCAATGCATTTTCTCCCCTGTAAGCGCCACCTCCACCAACCACCATGTGTTTAGTGGATAAAGAGCCTTTTCTCCTCAATCCATTAAGTTTTGTTATGCACACAAACACACAGAGACAGCAAAGAAAAGTAAGATAACCTGGGGCAAAAGGGCTAATAACACTCTGGGGGGAGAAACAAAGAAAGCTTGCTTACATATGTACTGCAATAACAATCAGAGGTGTGGGAATGGGCGCCTTCTGGTCCTAGTACCCTCCCCTGGTGTTGAGTGCAAGGGATGTCGAGCTTCCTGCTTTCTCCCACCTCATAGGACATGTCGGAGAGGAGGATGTAGAACTGGGTGATGATGGCAGCAGGTTCAGCAAAGGCTGCAGAGGAACTCTAGAGTCCAGCTGCCTTTCTTGAACCTCAGCCAGATGCCTCAACATGTCTGATTGCTCCTTCATAATCCACAGCATCTCTTCCTGCATGACACGCTCTTGTTCCCTGCATGATCTCCTGTCCATGTCCAGGTTCTTGGACAGTGTGATCCTCCATGCTCTGAGCTCCGTCTTGTCACTCTCGAGGGCGCACATTAACTCACTGAACATGTCCTCCCGAGTCATCTTTTTCCACTTTCTAATCTGGGGACGTCAATGTCCTGGTGTGGAGGATGCACCGACAGACCAGGTTTCAGCTGCAAGGAATGCAAAGCACAAGGGTAACATTAACAGTGCATACATTGTTTCTGGTGCAGGGTTATTTTTTATTTTATTTTTTTATAAAAAACATCCCTCAATACACTTCACTGCAAGCCACAATGTAATCACAACCTGTGGCTACTACAAGAGTCGGTTTGCTGCTCCAGCCATGGTGAGTAAGGCCACAAGGCATAGGCCAGAGGTCTTGTCCTGCTGCTTTTGTGAAGACATCCTTAGGATCACAGGTTGGAACTTGAGAAAAGCTCCCTTTCCCCTAGCAACCTGGATGGTGCTTGTGGACAGGCACCAGTGTAAAGCCCCCCCAAATAATTTGGTTTTTACAAAAGCAACACTGGGTCGTGGAGGAAGGGAGACAAACAGGAAGCCGCCACCCCCCACACCCCCATTTGTTCCAGTGCTCCTTGCAATACATGGTGATCCCTTCCAACAGCAGGCACAACCACGGCACATTTGGGAAAGCATGGTTGTTTGACCCAGATGTTACCAGACGGGGATTACTTTTTGGATTGGATTACAGATGGATTACTTGTTGAATTGTTTGCAGTTTAAAGGCTAGCATTGAAAACTTCCCCCATTTCCCCCTAGGTGACCCTATGCAACATCACTCTCCCGAGGGTAACAGAGGCAGCAAGGGAGCAGATTCTGCAAGTGGTCTGGGTACAGACCTGGTCCTTATGCTGCAATGCTGTGTGCTGCAATGATGCCAGCAGAGTTAATACTGGAGTGGTGCAGGAAAGTGTCCTACCATGGTGGATGAAATAAGGCAGCCCTTCCCAGAAACCTTCTGCAAAGAATTGCAGAGTACCTCCATGAAAGCTTCCTAGAGATCCCTATGGAGGATTCCCAGGCCACCCCCCATGCAAATAAACAGTCTTTTTCAGAGAGCACCCTCTGCGTAGCTGGGTGGCCACTGATACCCACTACACCTATTTTTTTGTTCAGATTAAACATAAAAGGTAATAGCATGTCACCCCTACAGTTTAATTGGTACTGTGGACTCACTGGAGGTGCCTTCCCCAGCATCACGCTCCGCTGCCAACTGGGCCAGTGAAGGGATGGGCTCCTGGGTTAAAAACAGTCCTTGGCTGTCGGGGAGAATGGATCCTCTTCTTGCCTGCCTCCCATTCTCCTACTACTCCTCCTCTTCCTCATCAACAATGACTTCCTCGTTGTTGCTCGAGGTCACCTGGCCCTCCTAGGAAGTATCCATGGAGCGTTTTGCGGTAGTGGTGGGGTCATCACCGAGAATCACATGCAGCTCCTCGTTATCATAAAAGCAGCATGTTTGTGGGGCAGAACCAGAATGACAGTTTGCCTTCCTTGTCTTCCGGTATGCTTGCTGAAGCGCCTTTATTTTCACATGGCACTGCTGCATGTCCTTGGTGTAGCCCCTTTCCCCCATACCCCATGCTATCTTGGCATAAATGTCAGCGTTTCTGCTGCTGGATCGGAGTTCTGCCTGCACGGACTCTTCTCCCCACACAACAATAAGATCGACCACCTCCTGTGTACTCCATGCTGGAGCGTATTTGCAGCCTTGAGTCTCCATGATCAACTGTACTGGAGAGCTCTCCACGCTGATCAAACAGGAAATGAACATTCAAAAGTTCCCGGGCCTTTAACGGGACCAGCTGTTTCCTGTGTACGGTGGCTGATGTGCAGCGGAATTGAAAATGCTCTCCAGAGCGGTCACAGCGGAGCACTGTGGGACACCTCCTGGAGGTCAATTCATTCAAATTACACATGCAGTGTCTACACTCTCCCCATGTCAACCATGGATGTCAAATCAAGTGCTATGCCTCTCACAGAGGCAGAATACAGAAGTCGACTTTACAGGCCACTTAGGTCGGCAGAAGGGACTCAGTAGTGTAGACACGTTATTAGATCGACTTAATGCGGCTCATCTCAACCTAAGTTTGTAGTGTAGACCAGGCCACAGCTTCTGCTACTCGAGGGGATGGGCTTTTTTATGCCGATGGGAGAGCATAGAGCAGTGGTTCTCAACCTATTTACCACCGTGAGCCACATATGCAGCTCTCTATGTGTTGTGTGACTGGCAGCCACACACAATAGATATATACTATGAGTATGGCTCTGAGGATGTCACATGGGCCACAGCTGGGTGCTGATTGGGCCGTGGATTGAGAACCACTAGCATAGAGCTGCTTCGCCACATGGACTGAAGCGGCGCTGCTGCTGAACCAGTACAGCTGAGCTGCTGCAGCGCGCTAAATGCAGACATGCCCTAAGTAAACTTTACCCAGTAACAGATTTCTCACTTTTAACCTCTTTGGGGTACAGCAGGCAGACTCCTGTGCTGAAGAAAATGCAATTGTACTGAGGATGTTACTCTCACTTACTCACTATGGGTCAGCACAAAGTATATGCCCCATATAAGTCCCAATTAAACCCTCAAAATAGGACTTACAAGGGTCCTAGACCTTGTGTCAGAGGGGTAGGCATGTTCGTCTGTATCAGCAAAAACAACGAGGAGTCCTTGTGGCCCCTTAGAGACTAACGCATTTATTTGGGCATAAGCTTTCGTGGGCTAAAACCCACCTCATCAGATGCATGGAGTGGAAAATACAGTAGCAGGTATATTTATACATGGTACATGAAAAGATGGGAGTTGCCTTACCAGGTGTGGGGGGGGTCAGTCTAACGAGACATTCAATTAACTGTAGGATACCAAGGGAGGAAAAATCACTTTTGTAGTGGTAATGAGGGTGACCCTTTTCAAATGGTTGACAAGAAGGTGTGAGTAACAGTATGGGGAATTAGATTGACAGTCATTCCAGTACACTGGACCACTACAAGGATGAGTCATTACAAAACCTGTCTGTAAAGCAATCAGAAGACTGGGACTGCAGGAGGGATGGGATAGCGAATGATCCAAAACCTAAATATAGGAAGGCCAATATGTCAGTGGTAGACCATCACATGGAATACAGCATTCAGCTATGGTCACTTCATCTAAAAAAAGTGATA
Organism: Caretta caretta; assembly: GCF_965140235.1. Lineage (NCBI taxonomy): Eukaryota > Metazoa > Chordata > Testudines > Cheloniidae > Caretta > Caretta caretta. Next base: position 157,068,370 of record NC_134207.1, on the reverse strand, counting down.
GAAGAAACTGACCGATTCAGGGGACAAGAGAAGAATATGCAAAATAATGAATGATATTGAGAAGGGAGAGCAGAAATGTCTGCACACCCTCTCTCATATTACACCATGAGGCCGTTTAAGAGCAGACATATGCAGCCCTCCATGCCTGGGCATATACATAGCAGGGTGTTGTATCAACCAGGCAAGGTACTAACAAGCTTCAACAGGATTTTATTTTCAAAGTGGAAACCTCTTTACTAAGCTGCTGCTGCACCCTCGGTAGCTTTCTCCCAGCCTCTCAACTCCTCCCCTCTCATTCCTGTTTCCTGTCCTTTCAGACTCCCAACAGTCAGTGCTCCCAATTCTAATAATTACAAGCAACATCTAAACACCACACAGGGCTGCTCTTTGACAGATGTTCAAGTAAACACATTGTGCCAAATTTTGACCTGATATAAACAGGTGAAACAGTTGCCCTTTAATCTTGTACACCATGCTGAGAAAAAATAAGTTAACAAAATTAACAGTTATTAGTAATTTTTAATTACTACAGAGAAAGATTGTACCGTGGTTAGGGTACTAGCGTGGAATGCAGGAGAGCTCAGGTTCAATTTGCAGTTCTGCTAAACACTTCCTGTGTCACCCAGGGCAAGTCACTTAAACTTTCTCTGGCACAGCTCCCCATAGGTAAAATGGGCATAATAGCATAATCACTATCTCACAGGATTTAAGCTTTGCTGATTTGATTGGTCTGATTTGTTTATTTCCCAAGGCTCACTGGGTGGCACAAAGTGAGTGTATTGTCTCTCTGTTGGTCATGGCTATTCACTAAGCCCAGAACTAACTGCCTTCCCTTACCTGGCAGAAGCAGCAACCATTGGCAGGACATGATCCATACATCAGTGCAGTACATAGGCTGCTGTTGCATTGGGCAGGACTGGTTATAGATGCAGGTGAGCAGAGCGGTCATCCTGGCTTCCAGCTTGTTGGTGGGCACCATGCTACTGTGCCACTTGGCCCTTCTTTTTTTATTTTATTTTTTTTGGTTCTAGCATGCCGGTGCACTGCCAAAAATGTTTCCACCCTGGCAGGCAAAATGCCTAGGGCCAGCCCTGGTGTAGGGGCACCTGCTGTTCCCACAGATCAGCAAAGGAGCTAATGTCAACAGTATAAACCCCCTGCCAAAATGGTGATAGTACCAGTTATCGGAAAGCTGATTGCAACCAGCAGATATCAGGGAAAGAAATCACTAATTTTAATTAAAAATAGCACCCCAGTGTCTATTGTCATTTACATCTGTCCAACCCAGCAAAGACCAGAAGGTTGCCCAAGACTGTAATACAGCAGAATTTAACTCAATATTTTCAAATAAATTAACATACACGGATGCCAAAATCTCCCCACCTTATCTTTAACAAGGCCTCATTGAGGCAATTGTTTTGCATTTGGGGCTGGCCCCTGCAAAAAAGCCAGGCATAACTTTGTGGAGAATATATAAAATCATGACTGGTGTAGAGAAAGTAGATAAAGAAGTGTTGTTTACTACTTCTCATAACACAAGAACTGGGGCGGGGGGTCACCAAATGAAATTAATAGGCAGCAGGTTTAAAACAAATAAAAGGAAGTATTTCTTCACACAATGAACAGTCAACCTGAGGAACTCCTTGCCAGAGGATGTTGTGAAGGCCAAGATCATAACAGGGTTCCAAAAAGAACTAGATAAATTCATGGAGGATAGGTCCATCAATGGCTATTAGCCAGGATGGGCAGGAATGGTGTCCCTAGCCTCTGTTTGCCAGAAGATGGGAACGAGCGACAGGGGATGGATCATTTGATGATTACCTGTTCTGTTCATTCCCTCTGGGGCACCTGGCACTGACCACTGTCGGAAGACAGGATACTGGGCTAGATGGACCTTTGTTCTGACCCAGTAGGGTCGTTCTTATGTATTGGGGAGGCCAATGATAGTTCAAATAAGCACTTGGAGGTTAAACTGTAGTGGATGGTAAACTGAATGAGTCAACCACACTACAGCAGAAGAGATGCTGTTTAACATAACATTTCAAAAGAGACCCATGCTACATTGTCTGGAATGAATGAGATTGTGTAGAACACGCAAGATTACCCCTCTCCTCTAAACTGGTCAGGCTTTGTTTGAAGGGGTTCAAAAGGGAGCTAGATAGATTCATGGAAGATAGGTCCATCAATGGCTATTAGTCAGGATGGGCAGGAATGGTGTCCCTAGCCTGTGTTTGCCAGAAGCTGAGATTGAGTGACAGGGCATGGATCACTTGATGATAACCTGTCTGTTCATTCCCTTTGGGGCACCTGCCATTGGCCACTGTTAGAGGACAGGATACTGGGCTTGATGGACCTTTGGTCTGACCCAATAGGGCCGTTCTTATGTTCTTATGAACTGCGTTGTATTTTGGGTGCAAATGCACTTTAAAAAGAGACTCTGACAACTTGGAAGAAGTTCAAAGAAAAGCAACAGAGAAGTAAAAATAAGCTATTGGGTAACTGAGACAAGATTGCCACAAGTTGCACTGGTTTAATTAAAGATGTTACTTTAAACAAATTTAATCCACTGCAACTGTTATAAAATCAAATTTAAGATGACACGTTGGTTTAGTTTGTCCTTATAAATGGAGAATTGAGCACATTCATTTTAGAAAAAAAGGCTCATATGTGTCTCTTTATAAAGGGAGGTGACAAAATGGGGTGGCTCACAAAAGTCGAATGTGTCAGAAGCAGGGTCAATGACATCAGAAATGTAACCTTCATCTGGATTGAGTGACTGCACCAACAGTACCTTGTGGAGTCACAAAGGTATATTTTTAATCATCCGTTGAATGCAAGAGCAGGGTCCTGTGTGGCAATGATTTGCAGCTCTTTAGTCCATTTGTGTCACCTACCTTCAAATAGCACAAAAGTTAGGGTGGTGGTGACTACTATTTTTAAGGTTTATTTGACATTTTAACATGGTTTATTACAGACTCAACTGTCCAAAGAAAAGAATCGTGCGGGACAATAAAATAAAGAAAGGAGAAGAAAGATTATCAGCAAACCTTGAGCTATCTAAGCCACAGTTAAAGGGGAAAAAAGAAGATGCCTGGAAACAGATAGACATTTCATGGCCTGAACTCCCACTTTCAAAGCTATCAATATCTAAGTTACTGCACATAGTAATTAATCTATTTAATCACTTTAGGCGTACATTGTTAAGTCACATTGGAACTTAAATTTTTTTAACAGAGAAGGTAATCATCTTCGGGGGAGATACCCTTAAGGTGAAATACTATGACAGCATAGATAATAGAGGGTATCACATAAGGAAATATGAAAATCAGAGTGATTGGTTAAATCCTTTACTGCATTAACCACAGAAGTATTTTCTTTGGCCTCAAGATCACAGACAGAAGTTGTTTTCTGATTGAGGAGCCCTCTCACTTACTCAAAGCCTTGCCCCTCTAGATTGAAGGAGGGCTCTTCCTGGCTCACTGTACTACAAGTACATTTCCCAGGAAGCCACAGGGCTCTGAGACCCTCCAATCAGTGGTAGATCCCACTGACCTAAGAATCTAAGCCCTAGATGGTAAGGATCTCAGAGTCACAGATTCATCAAGTGGAGAGACTCCCCATTAGAGTGGAACCAAGAGGCATCTCCTTCTTTTCAAGGGTTCTTTCCTTCAGGATGCTGCAAAATACCATGTGGTCTCTTGTTGTACTGTTGATCATTAGTAATGCACCACTGTACCACTACGTTTCCTGGATGCACCATACAGAGATGTGAGTGGTCTTGTCCCAACAGTGGCTCTCCTAACATTCCTCTTTCCACTTCCATACAGAATTGAGCTGTTCATTTCCAATACAGTTTACAACACTTCCTGTAAGCTATCCCTAGCTCAGCGCCTTCAGAACCTTCCTGGGCCCTGAGCACCCAGAGGTTTCTGGACTAGAAACTACTTTCTAAGCATGAGGGATTTTTTTTTTTTAATCAAGGCCGTCAACATGGCTTTTTCGCTTCCTGCTTTTGTTTTCAGACTGTGACAAGTTGACTTTGCTATGGCTCAACAAACCTGATTTGTTCCTGCCATTGGTCCCAGCCCAGCTAAATGCCCAAACACTTCTAGGTTCCAGTCCTTCTTCTGATAGCTGCATATACAGCAGTAGACTTCAAAGTAGTTCCTACAGAAAAGTTAGACCCGCTTGCAAGGGCAAGACAAAGGTCAACAGAAGTCTTCTAATGTCCATTTGATTCTGCCTGAAAAAACTGCCAGGGTATGCAGCTGTCCTGGTTTGTCAGGAACCTTCCTTTTTAGGATGTCACACTTAACACAGCCAAACGGCCGATATGCCAAGGGCAGCGACGGGTCATGTGAGCGTACCAAACAGTAAAGATCAAAAAAAACTTTAAACATCACTTAAGATATGTTTAAAACATGGAAAAGCAAATGCTATTGCAAACCATACACGTGCAAAACATTGTCACTCACCTAGGGCATCAGCTAAAGCCCACTGAAGGCAAAAGACAAACTCCCATTCACTTCAATGGGCTTTGGAGTAGGCACCTAGGGAATTGTTTCATTAGGTCAGCCCTGTCTCCTCCAAGGTTCCTCCCTTTCACAGCTACCCAACCAATAAGAAACTTTGGCCCAGATCCTCAAAATGTATTTAGATGCTTAACTCCCATTGACTTCAATGTGAGTTAAGCACCTATAATACTGATCTGAACCTTTGTTACTATAGGTGGCAACTAAAACTCCCTGCTACACGTGTCTAGCAGGCGGGTGAGGTCGTGTCTGTTATTGGACCAACTTCTGTTGGTGAGAGAGACGAGCGTTTGAGCGACACTGGAGGAGAGCTCTGTGTGACGCTCGAAAGCGTGTCTCTTTTACCCACAGAAGCTGGTCCAAGAAGAGACACGACCTCGCCCGCCTCGTCGCTAATCTCCTGGGACCAACACGGCGACACCAATGCTGCAAACTTCTCGCAGTGGCAGGTCCGCAGCTGCCGCCGGGTTTGGAAGGGTTTCATTGATTTTAATATTTCCTTAATTTTGACCCAGGGTATGAACTGATGTTTGCTTTGCAGGTGAGGGAGGAGGGTCCCTCCCCTCCCCCATACACACACACACACACTCACACACCCTCTTGTAGACCTCCTTCACAGGGCCCTTGACATCATGGGCATGGGTCACAGCTCACTCTCTCAGACCCACTGGAGTGCACAGGAAGGGGCTACCCAGCAAAGCCAAGCCGAATCGTTCAAAATCATGGAATTTCTCTTTTTTTAAAAAGACAAATTAGTAAATTTTCTACCAAAAATCTGTATATGATGCGAACATCACATTTTGCAGGATTAAGCACTCAAAGGTCACAAAATGCCAGCGTTAAAAGTGCACATACAAGTTTAATACTGCCACCTTGTATGTATGCATTAAAATCCAGCCTTGTATTACATGATAGCATCCAAATTTTACCATAACTATAGGTGGTATGCATGTAATGAACCCACCTACAGGGAAAGACTCCTGGAGCTCTCGCAGCAAAAGCACAAGACCCTACCGCGTGGGCTGAAATAACTACAGTTATATTGTAACTCAGAGTTACAAACACCCAGGGAATGGAGGTTGTTCGTAACTCTGAACAAAACAGTTTGGTGTTTCTTTCAAAAGTTTACAATTAAACATTGACATAATACAGCTTTGAAACTTTACTAAGCAGAAGAAAAATGCTGCTTTTAACCTCCTTAATTTAAATGAAACAAGCACAGAAACTGTTTCCTTACCTTGTCAAACCTTGTTTTTAAACTTGCCCTTTATATTTTTAGTAGTTTACGTTTAACACAGTACTGTATTTGTGAGATTTTCGTTTTGTTTTTGTCTCCGCTGCTGCCTGATGGCGTACTTCCGGTTCCAAATGAGGCGTGTGGTTGACCGGTCAGTTTGTAATTCTGGTGTTCGTACCTCTGAGGTTCTCCTGTACTTCCTGAGCTGCAGGATTAATCTATTTGGGCCAACCATTGAGAGTACATCTACACCATACATCACGGCGTGATAGTAGCACAGTTATGCCTACCCACACTCAGGGGCGACGAGTTATATGAGCCCGTGGAGCGCCCAGGCTCCAGCAAATTCAGGACCCCGGGGCCCCCGTTCCACCAATGTTCGGGGCTGGGTCTCTCCCCCAACCCCACCTCCTGCCCCTGTGTGTCTCCCCCAGGGCTTCCTGCCACCCCCGTGTGCCTCCCCCAAGTGTTCCTACCTCACCTGCGCCCTGGGCAGTGGGCGGCTGCCCCCTGCAGCTCTGCGCTGCGCTCCCTCGCTGGCTGCTTCCAGCTAAGGAAGTGGCACTGGCAGCAGGCTGACTGCTGTGCCTGCTGAGGGAGGAGGCCCAGCAGCCTGGCAGCCCCCCACCCCCGGCAGGTGACTTTGAGGGGGCTTATCCTGTCTGGATCTCCTGAGCAGCAGCCTGGGAGTGGGGAGTGTCATGCCGGTGGGGAAGGGAAGGAGGGGGCCCTCCCCTGGGGCTCACTGCTGCCGGTGGGGAGAGGGCTGGGGGGGGGGTCCTCCTCTCTGGCTCCAGCCCCAGGGAGCCTGCCTGCTGCACCCCAAAGTTTCAACTCCTCATCCCCGGCCCAGTCCCACCCCAGAGCCCACACCCCCAGCCAGAGCCCTCACCCCCCCTGCACCCCAACCCTCTACCCCAGCCCTGAGCCCCCTCCTGCACCGTGAACCCCTCATCCCTGGCCCCACCCCACAGCCCTCACCCCCACACCCCAACCCTCTGCCCTAGCCCTGAGCCCCCTCTGGCACCCCAAATCCCTCATCCCCAGCCCCACCCCAGAGCCCACACCTCCAGCCAGAGCTTTCACCCCCCTGCACCCTAACCCCTCTGCCCCAGCCCTGAACCCCCTCCTAGACCATGAACCCCGCATCCCTGGCCCCATTCTTTGTTTAGGAGTTGGCATTTCTTTCCTTTGCTCTTTATAAGTGGTTCTTAGGGGTGCATTGCTGTGGGTGCTAGACTGTCTGACTTGTCTGTCCTGGGTTATTTTACACCAACATAGCTGCATTTGTGCAAGCCGCTAGTGTAGACAATCCATGCCCATTTAACCATGCTTTGCTGGCACAGTTTATCTCAGTGTGAAAGCCCGGTGTGCACAAACCCTTAGCAAAGTGACAACTCTGCTTTATCTAAAAAATTTGTTTTATAAAAACAAACTCTCAAGACCCACAGAAAAATATTCCCTCTGTTATTTTTTTAAGTTCCATTGAAAACACTGTTTTTACAGCAAGGACAAATTTCCATCAAGTGTTCGCAACCCAAATGTTACAGCACTGAGAACTTGGAAGAACCTTAACTGATTTTCATTGTCCAAGATAAGAGATGCGCAGACTGTGAGCAAGTCATAAATAGGTACAGAAATACTTGTTTATAATATATGGCTTTCAGGCTGGCCATGTCCCCAATAATAGCGTTTCGCAAAAACCTCCCTGTGCACATTAATGAAAATTTACCCTTTTAGACTCCTTTCACCTTGGTTCCTAAGCTGAAATATTTATATAATAGTTACAACAAATCCAGTTAAATCAGTGTACATCCCCAGTCATAATGCTCTGAACAGCCATGGCAATAATCCAGTTCTGCCTGCCCTCCAACCTGGGAGAAGAAAGGAATGTCTTACCCCTCATCTCCACCCCTACCCCCACCCCAGAGCCCGCACCCCCAGCCAGAGTCCTCACCCCACCGCACCCCAACCCTCTGCTCCAGCCCTGAGCCCCCTCCTGCACCATGAACCCCTCATCCCTGACCCCACCCTGCAGCCCTCACCCCTGTACCACAACCCTCTACCCAAGTCCCTCCCACACCCCAAACCCCCCATCCCTAGCCCCACCCCAGAGCCCTCACCCCTGCACCCCAACCCTCTGCCCTACCCATAGCCTCCTCCCACACTCCAAACCCCTCGGCCCAACCCCATTAATTTTGTTTAATAATAATCAACAATGGATAAATGCTTAATAAAGTTACCCAGAGAAAAAGAACAAAAGGGTAATTCATCAAGTGACGGCCTGAGTTCGACACCCAGCTTGCAAACTAAAGTTATACAAAAGAAAGATGTGGCAATCTAAAAGATAAGAAAAGGAGTTTTCATCAATCTTGGCTAACAAGGTTTACGTAGTTGGAGTACAATAGTGAATTAGACCTAGCTTTTTGCTTTTGTGGGTTATTGATCCAAGAGTGCTTGGTTGTTTCCGTATTCAGAAGAGTATTAATAAAGTTGATATTCTTAGTTAAATACATTTTTTTTACGATAGTGATATTGTGCAATATAGGGAAATGGCTAAATGTTTACTGTTTCCAGTCCATTTATACATTATTTTTAAAAATATATATCAGTTTACAAGGCAGGGTGTGTGTGTGTGTGTGTGTTGGGAGGGGGCAGGGGTAGGACTTGGACCCATTCTGGGCACCACCAAAAATTATACAAACCTGCCGCCATGACCCACACTAGGTTTAATCTAACAAGTGTGGGTAACAGTACTAGAAAAGATGTGGTGGAATGGACTTCAGCAGACGTAATAACTTGAATATGGTTCCCAGGGTCCCTAGGTGGGCTTACACAAGCCCATGCCCCCAGATCTTCATTAATCTAGCAGGCCTGGGTAACACTAGTAAAGCTAGCATGGGCATGCCTACCCGCACTGCAATTACACCTTAGTTTGTGGGGTTGCTGCACCCTGAGAGAGCAAGGGAGATGATCACACACTTAAAGCTATATTGTGAATGACCCTTACCCAGCTGGCCCTGGCCACTGAACTTGCATACCAAATACAAGTGCCACCCACAGCTGCAACCCCTGAACTTGGAGTAGCTCAGAGACTGCTCCTGGGGCATATGATATCGGCCCAAAGGGGACAAGGGATCTGGAGAAGTCAGGGCCATCCTTAAACTCCATTGCCTGATTTAGGGTACATCCTTTGGCTTATACCTGGATATCCAATTAAAAGTACAGCTGGATGAAAGTTTTAAAAGTTTTAGAAATACTGAAAATCATTCATTCAAGCTCCCATTATTTGGAATTTAAACTGTGGAGGGCATCCACTGCTCATTCTGATGCTTTACATAAAGAGGTATGATCTCTTTCCACTTAGTCTTCTCTGCCTTGGCAGTATTCAGCACTGGCCTTGGAAATACTCATTGTCCTTACATAACTGTGATTAGAAACACAGCCTTAAAAGTGCACATATTCTCACTGCTTGTTTGGCTGAGATAGACACTTCCAGAGGAAAAAAATTAATTAGGTTTAAGGTGATTTCTCACAGGCTCATCAACAAAACCCACAGGAGTGTCAGCAATGCACTGGTTGATCAAACGAAGTCTAGCCCAAACAGTGCCTGGAAGAGGAAGTACACAACTGCACTAAAGAAGCGGCATGGTCACCCTGCTCAGGACGGCATGCACTTTGCTGAGGAAGTGGCTTTCATCCTGCTTCATGAGCCTAGCGACACTTCAGCCAAATACAAATTTTACAAGTTTAATTTTTAGCAATACCAATGCCTGGTTTACAAATTTATACATTTTTGCAAAGATTTTCAACAAACAATCCAGCAACCCAATATGCTTTTTCTTATGCCAGAAGTGCAGAGAGGCTGGGTGACAAGGGTATATTTTCTTCTGGCTGCATGACTCTGACTTCAGTAGAGTTATTGTAGCATTTAGACATAGTTAATGCGAATGTGCATCATTGCTTTAGTTCTCAGTGCAATGCCCTTAATTGTATTTTAGGACCCAACATAGATGACTCCTGTAACTATTAGGGTTGCTCAGGGCCAGAATATACCAAACTCTTAGTCACCCGCCAGCTGTAGTGCAACTTGGAGGCTAGCACTATAGGTGCTTCAGCAGCTAGGCCTTGTAGGCACTAGCCCTGGTGGTTTCCAGTAACCACTCAGACACACAGCTAAGTGAAAGGACGCTTTATTAGAGCTGGCAGGAAAGATTGAAAATACCCTAGGTACAGAGGCTTGAACAGTTAAAGGTGAGTAACAGTGGTAAATGTTTGGGCCACTGGAACAGTCTGATTGAGAGTCAGGGCTCTTCAGGCCTAGTGCCTGGGGTGCCCACTCCAGTCCAGTCTCTAGTCAAGCTTTCAGGCTTCCAGCCAGGCTCAGTTTGTGCCCGTCATTGGCCTCTCTGCCCTGGCTCCCTGCCCAGCAGGTCCCACACAGAGCTGCACCCAGCTGTGATGTCATAGAATCATAGAATATCAGGGTTGGAAGGGACCTCAGGAGGTCAGCTAGTCCAACCCCCTGCTCAAAGCAGGACCAATACCCAACTAAATCATCCCTGCCAGGGCTTTGTCAAGCCTGACCTTAAAAACTTCTAAGGAAGGAGATTCCACCACCTCCCTAGGTAACGCATTCCAGTGTTTCACCACCCTCCTAGTGAAAAAGTTTTTCCTAATATCCAACCTAAACCTCCCCCACTGCAACTTGAGACCATTACTCCTTGTTCTGTCATCTGCTACCACTGAGAACAGTCTAGATCCATCCTCTTTGGAACCCCCTTTCAGGTAGTTGAAAGCAGCTATCAAATCCTCCCTCATTCTTCTCTTCCACAGACTAAACAATCCCAGTTCCCTCAGCCTCTCCTCAGAAGTCATATGTTCCAGTCCCCTAATCATTTTTGTTGCCCTGCGCTGGACTCTTTCCAATTTTTCCACATCCTTCTTGTAGTGTGGGGCCCAAAACTGGACACAGTACTCCAGATGAGGCCTCACCGATGTCGAATAGAGGGGAACAATCACATCCCTCGATCTGCTGGCAATGCCCCTACTTATACAGCCCAAAATGCCATTGGCCTTCTTGGCAACAAGGGCACACTGTTGACTCATATCCAGCTTCTCATCCACTGTAACCCCTAGGTCCCTTTCTGCAGAACTGCTGCCGAGCCATTTGGTCCTTAGTCTGTAGCGGTGCATTGGATTCTTCCGTTCTAAGTGCAGGACTCTGCACTTGTCCTTGTTGAACCTCATCAGATTTCTTTTGGCCCAATCCTCTAATTTGTCTAGGGCCTCTGTATCCTATCCCTACCCTCCAGCGTATCTACCTCTCCTCCCAGTTTAGTGTCATCTGCAAACTTGCTGAGAGTGCAATCCACACCATCCTCCAGATCATTTATGAAGATATTGAACAAAACCTGCCCCAGGACTGACCCTTGGGGCACTCCACTTGATACCGGTGCCAACTAGACATGGAGCCATTGATCACTACCCGTTGAGCCTGACAATCTAGCCAACTTTCTATCCACCTTAAAGTCCATTCATCCAGCCCATACTTCTTTAACATGCTGGCAAGAATACTGTGGGAGACCGTGTCAAAAGCTTTGCTAAAGTCAAGGAACAACACGTCCACCGCTTTCCCCTCATCCACAGAGCCAGCTATCTCATCATAGAAGGCAATTAGATTAGTCAGGCATGACTTGCCCTTGGTGAATCTATGCTGACTGTTCCTGATCACTTTCCTCTCCTCTAAGTGCTCAGAATTGATTCCTTGAGGACCTGCTCCATGGTTTTTCCAGGGACTGAGGTGAGGCTGACTGGCCTGTAGTTCCCAGGATCCTCCTTCTTCCCTTTTTTAAAGATGGGCACTACATGAGCCTTTTTCCAGTCGTCTGGGACTTCCCCCGATCACCATGAGTTTTCAAAGATAATGGCCAATGGCTCTGCAATCACATCCGCCAACTCCTTTAGCACTCTCGGATGCAGCGCTTCCGGCCCCATGGACTTGTGCACGTCCAGCTTTTCTAAATAGTCCCAAAGCACTTCTTTCTCCACAGAGGGCTGGTCACCTCCTCCCCATGCTGTGCTGCCCAGTGTAGTAGTCTGGGAGCTGACCTTGTTCGTGAAGACAGAGGCAAAAAAAGCATTGAGTACATTAGCTTTTTCCACATCCTCTGTCACTAGGTTGCCTCCCTCATTCAGTAAGGGGCCTACACTTTCCTTGACTTTCTTCTTGTTGCTAACATACCTGAAGAAACACTTCTTGTTACTCTTAACATCTCTTGCTAGCTGCAACTCCAGGTGTGATTTGGCCTTCCTGATTTCACTCCTGCATGCCCGAGCAATATTTTTATACTCTTCCCTGGTCATTTGTCCAATCTTCCACTTCTTGTAAGCTTCTTTTTTGTGTTTAAGATCAGCAAGGATTTCACTGTTAAGCCATAAGTCGCCTGCCATATTTACTGTTCTTTCTATACATCGGGATGGTTTGTCCCTGTAACCTCAATAAGGATTCTTTAAAATACAGCCAGCTCTCCTGGACTCCTTTCCCGCTCATGTTATTCTCCCAGGGGATCCTGCCCATCAGTTCCCTGAGGGAGTCAAAGTCTGCTTTTCTGAAGTCCAGGGTCCATATTCTGGTGCTCTCCTTTCTTCCCTGTGTCAGGATCCTGAACTCGACCACCTCATGGTCACTGCCTCCAAGGTTCCCATCCACTTTTGCTTCCCCTACTAATTCTTCCTGGTTTGTGAGTAGCAGGTCAAGAAGAGCTCTGCCCCTAGTTGGTTCCTCCAGCACTTGCACCAGGAAATTGTCCCCTACACTTTCCAAAAACTTCCTGGATTGTCTGTGCACTGCTGCATTGCTCTTCCAGCAGATATCAGGGTGATTGAAGTCCCCCATGAGAACCAGGGCCTGCGATCTAGTAACTTCCATGAGTTGCCGGAAGAAAGCCTCATCCACCTCATCCCCCTGGTCCAGTGGTCTATAGCAGACTCCCACCACGACATCACCCTTGTTGCTCACACTTCTAAACTTAATCCAGAGACTCTCAGGTTTTTCTGCAGTTTCATACTTGAGCTCTGAGCAGTCATACTGCTCCCTTACATACAATGCAACTCCCCCACCTTTTTTGCCCTGCCTGTCCTTCCTGAACAGTTTATATCCATCTGTGACAGTACTCCAGTCATGTGAATTATCCCACCAAGTCTCTGTTATTCCAATCACATCATAATTCCTTGACTGTGCCAGGTCTTCCAGTTCTCCCTGCTTGTTTCCCAGGCTTCTTGCATTTGTGTATAGGCACTTGAGATAATTCGCTGATCGTCCCTTTTTCTCAGTATGTGGCAGGAGCCCTCCCCTCTCGCGCGCTCCTGCTTGTGCTTCCTCCCGGTATCCCACTTCCCCACTTACCTCAGGACTTTGGTCTCCTTCCCCCAGTGAACTTAGTTTAAAGCCCTCCTCACTAGGTTAGCCAGCCTGCTTGCAAAGATGCTCTTCCATCTCTTCATTAGGTGGAGCCCGTCTCTGCGTAGCACTCCTCCTTCTTGGAACACCATCCCATGGTCAAAGAATCCAAAGCCTTCTCTCCGACACCACCTGCAGAGCCATTGGTTGACATCCACGATTCGACGGTCTCTACCCAGGCCTTTTCCTTCCACGGGGAGGATGGACGAGAAGACCACTTGCACCTCAAACTCCTTTATCCTTCTTCCCAGAGCCATGTAGTCTGCAGTGATCCGCTCAAGGTCATTCTTGGCAGTATCATTGGTGCCCACATGGAAAAGCAGGAAGGGGTAGCAATCTGAGGGCTTGATGAGTCTTGGCAGTCTCTCCGTCACATCGTGAATCCTAGCTCCTGGCAAGCAGCAGACTTCTCGGTTTTCCCGGTTGGGGCAGCAGATAGATGACTCAGTCCCCCTGAGGAGAGAGTCCCCGACCACCACCACCCACCTCCTTCTCTTGGGATCAGTGGTCGTGGAACCCCCATCCCTAGGACAGTGCATCTCATGCCTCCCAATCGGCGGAGTCTCCTTCTGTTCCCTTCCTTCAGATGTATCATCTAGTCCACTCTCCACATTAGTATCTGTGGAGAGAACATGAAGATGGTTACTTACCTGTATCTGTGTTGCTGGTACATGGACGCTCCCCTTTCTTCTTCTGGAGGTCACATGCTGCCAAATTTCTTCACCGTCCTCCTGCCCCCGCAGTGCAGCCTGCTCTGAATCTTCAGAACGTTGTGTCCGTAGAAGCATATCCTGATGTCTGTCCAGGAAATCTTCAGCTTCTCTTATGCAACGCAGGGTTGATACCTGTTGCTCCAGACCTTGAACCTTCTCTTCCAATATGGAGACCAGCTTTCACTTTGTACAGACAAAGTAGCTTCTGTCCTGTGGAAGAAAGACAAACATGGCACATCCACTGCAGGTCACAACAGCTGAACACTCCCCATCCATATTACCTTCCTTCTACGAGCTTCCTCAGGAGTTGTCCAGCAGTCACAGCCTGTTCCACATGCGATTCTGCACACCATTCCTGGGAATTTCTATCTCCAACTTCTCTGCAGCTCCTGGCTCACCACTGCTTCCAAACAGGCCAGTGACTTCCTCATTCAGGACCCCCTACCCCTACCTGGCCAGGGGGAAAGGAAGTGCAGTGGGAAGGGGGGTTGATGGGAGTTGTAGTTCCCTGCTTAGCAGGTCCATCGCAGCCCTCAGACATTTGAAATTAACACCTACTTTTTTTGTAAAAACCTTAGCCTATAAACAGACTCAAATCTGAGTTCATGAATGTATCATAAATGTTTCCCACTTAGCGATGAAAATGATTGAACTTTCCTTTAATTCTGCTGCTGACGATATAATTGAAGTAGCATTAGAAAATCAGCTAAAGGCAGACACGTCTTCTGACAGCCAATGAAATTCTGTACATTCCAAAGGAAAAAAAATAAGGATTAGATCATTCCCCTCCCCGGGAAATCCTATAGGAGGGAACTAAAGTGGGTAGGAGGAGGGAAAACGCCACAAAATTCCCTTGCTGAGTTCTCTCCAGTCATTACACTGAAATAAACGACCGTTCTGCCCCAAGCCTTGTGGATCTCCTGGGTTCTAAGCAGTTCTCATGTGCTCCCACAGAATTCAGGACCAGCTGTACAGATGCCCTATGACCCATGAGCTATGGGACCCCAATATCCCTTCCACTTCGGAAAGTCACACTATCAGGGCCTCTCCTGGTTGCAGCTACTGAGGGGACTCCCTTTTAAAGGGGATGCCCCAAAGTAGAAGGTCAGGTCACAGAAAATATTGTGGGGGGGTTCTTGTTCTTTGAATTATATATACAAAGTGCCACACAGAGTGGCAACTCCTCAGTTTTGGGAGGAGGGCACAGGGCTTTAGAATAGCTAGTTCTAAACCCCCGAAAAGTACAGACTAGTCTTTACTTAGATCTAAGAAAGGGTTGGCTCATCAAGTAGTAACTATTACTGAGTCATTATAAGAGCCCATCCCTGACTTTAGACATCCTAACAGCGTTTAAAATGTGTATTCCCACACCAATATAACAATGCTATTCATCCTAGCACATTCATATACTATTCATCCTAGCACAAATTCACCATAACCCCAACCACCCCATCTCTTCCCCAAATGCCTGTGGGGAAAGATGGGCCTTGCAACATGTTAGGAAGCTTAACAAATCTGGGCTCTTGATGGCCAGGCAGGAATCGGGACAGGTTAGCGGGAACAGGGTAGAAGGACTCATGCTTCAGGGGAAAAGAGCAGAAGAGTCTGTGCCCTCCAAAGCACAAACCCCTGCAAAGCTTGGAATGGAACCCAAGATACCTGAGTTACACCATTCCTTTGCTGTCAGCAATGGCTTGTGAAACCCACTGGCAACTACTGTGTTTCATTCCTCTCTAGTGTGGGCCACATCAAGGATGACAACCTACTACTGCTAGCACTTACTCCACTAGCTCATGTGGCAGAGGTATGTGCTCTGAAGCTCACAACCCCACTGATGTAATGCCACGTGATGAAATTTGTTGTTGTTTTTTTAAGTTTGCTTTTTTAAAAACCTAGGAAATTACACACTAAAAAGTTACATTAAAAGAACATTTAGGTTGCAAAGTCAAGCACTCAGAAAGTTAGGAAATGCCAGCATAAAGATTGCCTGTGCACATGCATTATGATGCAATCTTTAATTACAAAATCACATACCACACCATAATACCTCTGCCTTATGTAGTGTGTAAGATGCACCAGCTCTGGGGATGAATCAACATGTGTAGTAAAGAAGGCATTTGTCTGTATGATCTCTGCCTCATTCATTGTAGAAGCTCATTTTCTGGGAGACCGTGGGGGTCTGACTTACATTATAAATGTTTATGGCCTGTTGTGACCCAATGTTGTAGATTGTAGAAGCTGGCAGGTATATAGTGGCTGAAATGGGATTGCAGGAAGAGAAAAGGTGACCTAATGGTTAAGGCAGCTGAATGCTACCTTGGTGAAATGGATTCTATCCCTGCCTCTGCCACATATTTCCTATGTGATACTGGGCAGATCACTTAAAATCAGAATTTTCACAGGTGATCACTAATTATGTGTTCCTCATTTTCTGGATGCCTCATTTTCTGGGAGACCGTGGGGGTCTGACTTACAGAAGTACTGAATACACACAACTGCAACTGAAGGGATATAGTGGATCACAAAGTGATTATGAGTCAACAATGTGCTACAGATGCAAAAGAGGGAAATATTCTGGCTATATTAACAGGAGGGTTGTGTAAAAGACACAGGAGGTAACTGATCTACTCTACTCAACACTGGTGAGGTCTCAGCTGTAGTATTGTTCCCAGTCTTAGGCACCACACTTTAAGAAAGATGGAGACAAATCAGAGAGACTCCAGAGGAGAACATCAAAAATGATAAAAAAAATTTAGAAAACACAATGCTCAAGAGGTTCACTGACCGCTATGGGGCACCTCCTTGTGGCCATGTCTGGGGATTAGCCCCACTCAGGTCTGGAAGCCCCTTCCTGACACTATGGCCCCTTGTTCTCCAGGACTCAGGGTCTGTATGATCCCTTCCCTTCCAGGATAACAAATTCTCTCCAGACCAGCTGTCTGGTTAGCATCTCCAACACTCCCGTGTCACTACCTCATGGCTAGTATGAGAGCACAGGCTGGCCAGCTACACCAGGTTCCAGCCCAGGAACCCTATAACCAGCAACCAAGGTCTACACAGTCCTACCCCTTGCTGCTGTTTCCCTGAGCTACTTCCTACCTAGTCCTCTCAGGCTTCCTTTCCGCACAGCTTCTCTGGGACTAGAACCCCGGGACTTATTCTCCCTCCGCTCTGCTCCCAGAGAGTGACTGTAGACTCTCTCGCTACAGCCACTTTCTACTGCAAACTTCCTGGGTGCATAATCCAGCCTACTCTGGCTGAGATGAGCCTCTTGTTCACTGAAGCCTGGCTCTCCCTCCAGATGCAGCCAGGTACCCTAACAGGCCCTTCAGAGGTATGCACCCATCACAATGACCTACAAGGAAAGGTTTAAAAAAACCAGCTTCCCCACCTGATAACAGTTTTAATTGTTCTTCATGTCCACTGAAGGTAAGACAAGAAATAATGGCCTTACTCTGCTGAAATGGAGATTTAGGTTAGATATTAGAAAAAAAAATTCTTTAAATACTGGAACAGGTTTCTAAGGGAGATTGTGGAATTGCTATCAATGGAGATTTTAAAAATCAGATTAGACAAGTATCTGACAGGAATAATCTAGGTTCTGCTTCACCACAGGGAGCCGGACTAGAGCAGTGGTTCTCAAACTTTTTTGGGCTTAGCACCCATTTATAAATGTTTATGGCCTGTTGTGACCCAATAAATAGTCCGGGGGTGGAGGACCTCTGGGTTGGTTTCAGTCAGATCCTGTCCTCTGGGTTGGGGTGGAGTGTCCTGCCAGGCATGCACCCCACAGTGGTGGCTCCTGCAGCCCCTGTGCTGGGGGGCTGGCTGGGCTTGGCTTGGTTCTCTGCTCTGAGTGTTACAACCTCTGGGGTTGCAGGGCCACTCAGGTTTGGCTGCTGACTGGACCAAATTTATGTGAGTGGAGTTGTGACCTGGCTCATTGGGTTGCAGTGCTACTCACTCAGATTTGGCCTACCCACACTCCTGTCATCATGCTGGCTGGGCCAAACCTGAATGGCGCTGGGACCCCAGGGTTGCAGTGCCTAGACCAGGGAGGCAAGCCCAGCCAGCCTCATAGGACAGGAGCTGCCATGCGACCCTTTGAAACATTCTGGCAACCCAATTTTGGGTCCCAACCCATAGGCTGAAAAATCCTGCACTAGATGATTTCTCATGAGCTCGTCTAGCTCTGCATTTCTGTTAGTCCATGGGGGTGTGGGCTTATAAAGTATTTTATACTGCTATTATTTTGAAAAAACAGGTCCTAGTTGGCTCAACTTGGGCTCCCTAAATTAGTGGACACTTTTGATCTTAATTTCTCTGTGCTTCAGTTCCCCCATCTGAAAAATGTTGTGGAAGCAGAGGTGTTGTGGAAATAAATTAACCAATGCTTGTGAAGCTCTCAGTGTCATAGAAAAATCTATGTTTTTCTTATGTTTTAGTTTTTCTTAGCAACACTCATCTTTCACTGTGGGCTGGACTATGTCACCATTTACTCTTGAGAAGTGTTTGTACACCAGCCTAGCTATGTGAAATGATAAATGTAATACATCTGAAGCATTTTTCTATGAAAATACATAAAATATTACTATTTTCCTTGACAACAAGCATCTATTCCTCAGCACCAACACACACACACACACACACCACAAACCTTTTGACAGGAATCCCCCAGTATATGACATTTTTCTCAACTATTTATAAGTGACCGCCTATCTGGTTTGGTATGGATTTTATTTTCTTATTCAAATCCAGTGTTGGTTTTGAATTACAGGAATTGCTGTTGGCCCTGTAGCGCTTATTCCCAAGGTAAAATACATTTTTATTTCTCAGTCTGACAATTACAGCAGCTTTCTCATCTGATGTGTCATCATTGTGAATGGCAGGTTCAGCAGCTTTTTTTGACAGTGTTCTCGCACTTCTAACACTTACAAAAGCCTGTGCAGGAAAGCCCAGCAGTAAGACAGGGACACCTCCCTGTTTGACATTTCACATGCTTGCAATGCACTCCCTGCAACATACTATCTTGTGCTGGACTTCTTGCATCCAGGTGATGGCAAGCTCCTTGTTTTCTAAATGCCATCCCTGGCCCACAGGGAAAGAAGCATTCATCCTGTCAACAAGAAAGGGCCTCATTATAGCAGCCTGGTAATTTGCCCACTTGCTGTGTTGGTGCAGAGCATCACATGTTGGTGTCATGCTCTGTTCAGGCAGTCAAGATTATGCTAGGCAGAACACCTTCTATTGGGCATCATTGACATCCTGTGATGAAGCCTGGCCATACAGATGACACACAAATTTCTCAGGCACAAGGAATGTTGAGTCTTGAATTATGAAGTCTTTCCCAAAGTCTGTGAAAGCATCAAGGATCTATTTGCTCTCAGAGGACATAGCAAATGCCTTTTTCTTTCCCTTCCTATAGCAGACACTTGTAGAATCACATCTTGTGAATGTATGGAGCCAATAAGACCTTTGGGCCTACAGTTAAAGTAACTTTCTCCACTTCATGAAGTGGCTTTGATTCCCAACACAAGTGAAGAAATGCAAGTTGGCTGGCAGTTGTGACTTAAGACTGATGCCTATGACTGCAATATCTGCAGCTGGGCTCCTAATGATCACATTCTGTTAGTCCTTGGCATCATGTTTCACATGAAGAAATCTATGTGTGTCACATTCTTCATGGTCACAACTTAATTAATCAACAGCTGTGACTGTACTGAACCCATGGGCTATGTAGAGAGTGATATCCTTGCCCACAGCTTGCAAATCTGCATCCCTCCACAGGGTACACACACATTTTTGAATTGCTTCCTGATTGTTACCATCAGAAAGAAACTTGTTCCACTGACTGCAGATTTTCTAGTCCTTTCCATAAATTTGTACAGTTTGGCAGCCACCAGCTGCTCGGCATGACTATTCCACATTTTTTGATGCTCACATCAGGATACTGATCTGTGACAAAATCCAAATGAGTACATTTGTACTATCTTGCACACATAATCATGTACACTAAACTGGCGTCTGCAAACTCAACAAATGTTGCAGGAACATCATGTAGTGCTTGGATGACAGCCATTCCATCAAAGATTATTGCACCATTCTCTGACAGTACTAGCAAGAGGGTAGGAAACTGCTCTCAGACGGTAGGACAAGTTTTCCCTGAGATCAATTTACCTACTTTGACCTAATACAAGAAGTCTTGCCAAGAGTCTGTTGTTGTTATAAAGAATCACATCTTTGCCAGCCACTTTTGCTTTTCTTTTGGGTTTGACTTGATCACTGAATGTTTTCAGTTTCTGGCTTTTGATAGGAGAAAAAATGTCCTGAGTAGCAGAAAGCAGTCCCTCGTTCAAGAAGTGTATTAGCGCAATTTTCACCGTTCTCTTGAGCAGCAAGCAAGTCATTTGTAATCTCACTGATGGAAACAACACCTGAATTTAAACCCACTTGTCCATCTTGAGGCACATCAAAAGGACTGATCATGCGTTCAGTAGTGCATAAAATGCTCATTATGGCTGTCTCATCATTCTGAATTCTAGTTCTGTCAAGATTCTTGTGTTTTCTTGGAGTCATGCCTGCCATACTTCATACTGTCTTGTTAGAGCAGATCTCTCAGGTTGTGACAAGATCCAGTGATAAACTGATGACTGATTTTGTGTCAATCCAATCAAGCCACCTTTTGTTTTTGAATCTTTTATTGCAGGTTTGTTTAATTGCCTTGTCACATACAGTTGAAGAGAATCCACATTCATGTTGACATTGGACTGACCACTGTCCTTGAGCACTAAGTTCTGTGTAACATTCTGGGGTGTAAGGTGTGATGGGCAGTTTCATCACTTCCAGCCAACATGAAGGAAGATACTTTGCATAGTTCACCTGATTGTAAGAGAAGAACCAGGGCATCATGAAGTGGATAGCTGAAAGGTGCAATTCCTTGTCTCATGGGTTACTCTCACAAAAAGGGGCAAGATTTGCACCATGGTGATGTAAGAGCTCCAGAAGGCAAATGTTGTGTTCTCTTTGCTCTTCCTCAGCACAAAGACTTCATATTTTATGACCACCAAGACAACATGCTTAATTTCAAGATGATCATTTGTATCAATACTTTGTTTTGGAATAGTGTAGATAGTAGACATCTCTCTTGTGGTGCCCCAGTGATTAGAAAATAATGGATAGCTGACTTCTCCAGAGTACAGTCACATTGCAGAGATGTATGAAAACCACTCCAGCTAGGAAATGTACATGAGTCACCTTAGAGAGCCTTGATAAAAATGTATGCCAGTTCTGTTCTCAGCGCTAATTCCAGTTTTGTTCAGCACCTGTAAGCCTCTAATAGGACATGTGCATCATGACTCAGATTCCGTAGGACCTTGCCTCTTGTTCTGACAGTAATGGTCTAGCACAAAACCAGGAGGTGCTTTAAGAGAACACACTGCTTTTGGCAGTGGCATTCTGCCTAATGTTGGGATTGATTCAATGATGTGTCTCTGTGGCATTGTTCCACTTGTATGGTGGGTGGTGCCTTGCCTTTATAGGGTTTCTTCTCCAAAAGCAATGTTTTCCCATACTAGAGCTGTTGGAGGCTTCTTTGCAAAGCCCAGTGGAACCTCATCAGAACCTTTAATAAGATGTAGCTAAGCAAGGTTTGTGTCATGGCTAATTACTGTATTACAAGATGCACAGTGTCCCAGTTTGTTTAGTATGGAGACCACTTGAGATGATCCTGTTAAATGACTAATTGTCAATCCAAGACAAGGGGATTTACGTATCTGTTTTTGACCCCTGGATGCAAAGTAAACAATGTCTTGGCAAAGTGATATGAATTTAAGATTCACATCATTTGGAAGATCAACATAGCCAGCAGTGTTGATGCTCCAGTAATCGAGGCCATCAAATTGTAAAGTTCAACTGGAACAACAGACTTTGCAGCATCAACAGTTAAATTAATTGAAGGTGGCCAGGGGCAAGTCATTCCAGGACTGTCATCCAATGAGCTCTTGATGATCAGTATGGTATTGTACAGAATCCTCCATGACTGCACATCAGGAGCTGGTGTACTTACTGTTGGTGATCTATGTGGTGGTAGATCAGCTTGTGGTTGAGAATGAATTCACTCCTCTTCACTCTGAGTTGTTTCTGTATCTGTTTATACCTCTGATTGATAAGGAATTCTATTATTGACAGCGTGTCAGTGTACACCATCTCACTAACATTCTTGCAGTGTGGTGTATGAAAGGTGAACTGAGAGAAATCATGTTTCAGATGATATTTCAGTCTGTCACCTCTGTAACACAAAAATATTCAGGATTTCTAAAAACAGGCTTCTCTATAGTAACATTGATTGTAACTGTAAGGCATGAGTCTTGGAAAAACGCTGTGATGTGTAAATTTCCATTTGTCTCTACCATAATTGTGCCCAGATGATTATGAAAATGTCTGCCTATACAGAGTGTGTGATGCTGGTAAACCAAGTGCCAACTCTGTCCAAGGCCGTAGGCGTTAGCTAATAACTGACAAACTTATACATGGAACCAAACCAGCTCACCGGTATTCAGTTTTATTCATAATAGGTATTAGTCTTATAAGAATGTACTTATTGTTCAGACTCTATGAAATGCTTGTAAGCTGCTGCATGCATTTATCTCACTTGTAATGTCTGTATTCCAAGCTATAAGGAAATATGTAAGTTTTGCTTTATAACTTTGAAAATGTTTGGTCTGAATTTGTAAACTCAGACTCTGGAATTGTCCCATCCCCCATTAAGAAGGGCTATTGAGATTAAATGGACCATTAAGGAACACCAAGATACAAAGGATTAGGGAATGGCCCTATCACACCTTGGCAATGCTATGTGCAAGGGAGCTCATCTCCTGAACTGAAAGGCTAAATGTAAAAGATTAAAAGGGGGCCACAAGAAAATGTGTCATCCCTTAGCTGTTTGAACTCTTGTGGTGCCAGAGACATTAAACTAGGGCAGAGATCCCCATGGGTTACCCCTGAGTCCACCCTGAAAGACATTTTAAAATGACAGATTACTATATCTCTGTCATCTTTAGGAACCATAGATGGTAACTCATTTGTGTTTTTATGCTTGCTTGCTTTAACCTGTGAGACGGGGCAAGGCCAGATGGCTATAGGAAAGTAGTGAGAAACAGGTATGTTAGCCCCAGGCTAAACAAATCCCTCTTACCATGGTAACCAAACGGCAGTTGCTCCAGGTTAATCAAGACACCTGGGTCCAATTAAGATCCTTCTAGAAAGCAGTGGAGACAGCTAGGTTGATTGGGACACCTGAAGCCAATCAAGGGCTGGCTGGAACTAGTTAAAAGCCTCCCAGTTAGTCAGTTAGAGGTATGTGTCAGGAGCTGTAGGGGGAAGCCATGCTGCTGGAGAAACTGCTGGAGAAATTTGGCAGTACAAACTCTAACAGTTACAAGGAAAGAGGCCCTGAGGTAAGGGTGAACTAGATGTTGGATGGGGGAGGGGGCTGCTGTGGGGAAGTGGCCCAGGAAATTGCACTCATCCTGTTTCAAAAAGTCAGCTACCAATAGCTGCTACTATTAAGGTCTGTGGGCTGGAGCCTGGAGTAGAGGGCGGGCCCGGACTCCCTCATCGCCCTCTCCCCGATTAATCACAGAGACTGTGAGACAACAGAGACTGTGTGAGGGAGAGTTGCTTCTTCCCACCTCCCTTGCTGGCTTATGATGAAAATGGCTCAGTAGGCTGTGACCCTTGCCTCTAGAGAGAGCAGAGCTACATGGAGAGTAACAGTGAGCCTCTGAGGCTAGCGTAATCTGCCTGGAAGTTTGGGACCCACTGAGACAAGGTTGGAGCTTTGTCACACCTGTAAATAACTCCCTCTTATTTCTTTTTCCTAGTTAATAAACCTTTAGTTAGTTTATTACAGAATTGACTACAGGCGGTGTCTTTGGTGTAAGATTTAAGATACAAATTGATCTGGGGTAAGTGACTGGTCTCTTGGGACTAGAAGCAATTTGACTATTTTGTGATTTTTGGTGTATCACTAAGGGTATGTCTAAACTGGCAGAGTTATAGCAACGGCAGTTCCAGCGCCACTCAGAGAACGCTGAAGGGAAACTGCTGTTGTGTTCATATTGTCAGCTGCCTGTGCAATAGCATGTTCACACTTGCGGCACTTGCAGCGGTATTCAGAGCAGTGCACTCTGGGCAGCTATCCCACAGAGCATCTCTTCCTCTTCTGCCTCTAAGAGTTGTGGAGAGGGTCAGGGCAGCCTGGGTCCTGTCCCAATGACCCTGTGATGCATTGTTTCGCATCCCAGCAATCCCTGTGCTTCTGTCCACATTTGGCGCCATCTTTCAACGGTTTGTGTACTGCGCATTCTGCTCTGCCTCTTCATTCTGCAGGAATGGATCCTGCACTGTTGACCAATATGCTGCTCACTCTCACTAACATGTCACAAGTGGCAGTGGAGTTATTCCTTAAACTACAAAGGCAGGAGCAGTTCGATATTGATCTTGCCACGTGTAGTAGCTATGATACGAGATTGCTTGTGGCATTCACGGAGGTGCTGACCACAGTGGAAAGCTGCTTTTGGGCTTGGAAAACAAGCACTGAGTGGTGGCATCACATCGTGATGCACTGGGATGATGAGCAGTGGCTGCAGAACTTTCGGATGAGGAAAGTCACATTCATGGGACTGTGTGATGAGCTCGCCCCAACCCTGCACCTGGAGAAGAGCGTGGTGATTGCACTGTGGAAGCTGGCTACTCCAGACTGCTACCGATCGGTTGCTAACCAGTTTGGAGTGGGAAAGTCGACCGTTGGACTTGTGTTGACAGAAGTGTGCAGGGCCATTAATTGCATCCTGCTCCGAAAGACCATGACTCTGGGCAAAGTGCATGACATTGTGGATGGCTTTGCACAAATGGGCGTCCCTAACTGTGGAGGGGCAATAGATGGCATACGTAATCCAATTCTGACATCAGACCACCTGGCCACTGAGTATATTAATCAGAAGGGGTATTTCTCAATGGTTCTCCAGGCGCCTGTGGATCACCGTGGGCATTTCACAGACATTAACACAGGCTGGTCCGGAAAGGTGCATGACGCACGCATCTTTCAGAACACTGGCCTGTTCAGGAAGCTGCAAACAGGGACTTTCTTCCCGGACCAGAAGATCACTGTAGGGGAAGTCAAAATGTCCATTGTGATCCTGGGAGACCCTGCCTACCCCTTAATGCTGTGGCTTTTGAAGCCATACACAGGGCACCTTGACAGCAGCAAGGAGCGGTTTAAAAACAGACGGAGCAAGTGCAGAATGACTGTGGAGTGTGCTTTTGGCCATTTAAAGGCACGCTCGTGCTGCCTATATGGGAGGCTGGACCTGGTGGATGACAATATTCCTATGCTTATACCCAAATGCTGTACGCTCCATAATATTTGTGAAGGGAAGGGTGAAAGCTTTACTCAAGGCTGGACCACTGAGGTTCAGCACCTGGAGGCTGAATTTGAACAGCCAGAGACCAGGGCTATTACAGGGGTGCAGCGCAGGACCATAAGGATCAGGGATGTCTTGAGGCAGCAATTTGAAGCTGAAAGCCACTAATATTTATTGCTGTGCTCGGGAGTGCAGTGCTTGTAATGCTAGGAGGTGATTGTGATTGGTGCAGACAATGCACTATGAAGATTTAAGAAAATTGTCTGTTGCTTTGCAGGGCTCTGTTTGCTTTCAATTAATGGAATAAAGGTTGCTTTCAAACCAAAACAATTCTTTTATTAAAAAACAACTGGAGGAGAGAGACAAACAAAAAAACACATCAGCACTGAGGGGGATGGGGGAAGGCGGAAGGGTGGGTCCCAGGAGGAGGTGGGTCCTGGGACGCTTAAAGATTTGTGTATGTCCAGGTATCATAACCAACCTTCTCCTTTAGAGTACAGTGCAGAGGGCACAGTACTTCGGCAGGATCAGACTGCAGAGGGATGGGTGTTGAGTGCAGTGAGTATTGGGAGTCAAAAGTGCTGGACTGTGATGGGGGAGGAGTGGAATGCCACGGGTACAGACTGGAGCCAGGAGGTTTATAAGAGTGTGTTGGCGGTGTCTGGGGGGTTCATGGGAAAGAGTTTTGCGACAGCGGCTGCAGGGGAGCGCAGGCCCGGAGCTGCTCGGTTTGGAATGCTAGTAGCACCTGGAGCGTGTCCACTTGGTGCTCCATAATGTTTAAGACCTGTTCTGTGGCTTTATTCAGGTGTGCCACGTTCTTTGTTGGGTCTCTCTTCTCGCTGTCCTGCCACTCCTTCAATTCTTGTTTTTGGCCGCGGAGTGCATCATGACATCATGCAGAAAGTCCTCTTTAGTTCTTCGTGTCCACTTTCTAATGCTGTGCAGCCATTCAGCTGGCAATAACAAAGAGGGAGGCTGGGTTCCCAAGGTCATATCTGTGAAGCCAAAATGCAACATTTTACAGAATCAATATTGTTTGCAACTCAGACCACTGATTCAGTGATTTTAAAACACAGCAGCTATTCACATACCCAATCAAGAACTGGCTGAACCCAGGCAAGCACACATGAGCCACAAGACTCCCGCAAATGGTGAGTAATCATTGTATTACCATTCCTGTCCCCACATTTTCCACAGGCTGTGTTCATTATGGAAAATATCTCATCGCTGTGGGTGAGCAGGGAATCAAGGGAGGTTCTTCTCCAAGACTGTAGCTTCCGCTCTGGCCTTATGCGACTTGCCTGCGTACAGCAATGGTCCCCTTCCCCCTCACCGTGACAGCAGAGAGGCATGGGAAAGTTACCCTTAATGGGGCAAGAAACAGAGCAGCTCTGCCAAAGAACCTGTGGCAGCAGATTGCCCAGTATCTCCATGAGAGTTTCGTGGAGATCTGAGACAGATACCTGTGAAGTGAGGGAGTCAGTCTACACCCTGTTCTGCTGCTCAGACTAGGCATGTAGTGGTATGCACATCATACAGACACAAGCCTGCTTTCTGCAACCCTCCTGCCCCCAACAATTCGCTTCAGTGATTCCCAAAATCAAACCCACTTATGTGGGGCTTCCTCTCCTGTTTGGTCTCCAACAGCTGTGACTGGCTAGTCTCCTTCGGAGTACAGAAGAGTTCCTGGCTGCATGCATCTCGGACCTCCGAGTCATCCTCTGCCTCTGGGTCCCCCTCCCGCTCCACATCCTCGCCAAGATTTCCTACTCCTGGCTTGGTCCACTCTCGACTGGCATGCAAGCCAACGAAGTATCCACAGTGGCTTTCACAGTGGAGGTGGGGTCGCTGCCAAGTATTGCATCCAGCTCTTTGTAGAACCAGCAGCTCATGGGCACAGCACCGGAGCAGTGGTTTGCCTCCCACGTCTTATGGGAGGTGTTCCACAGCTCCTTCACTTTGACCCTGCAATGCAGTATGTTCCAGTCGTGGCCCTTTTCTATCATACATTGTGAAATCTGTCCATGGGTATCATAATTCGTATGGCTGGAGCACAGCTGGGACTGGACAGCCTCCCCTCCCCAAATGCTGATGAGGTCCAGCAGCTCGGCATTGCTCCAAGCGGGGGATCGCCTGGTGCATGGAGCATGGTCACCTGGAAAGATGCGCTGAGACCACTGCACGCGGCACCAAGCAAACAGAAAGGGGACTTTCAAAATTCTGAGGGAATTTAAAGGGTGGGGCTCATGGTTGGTCACCTGAGGGCAGGGCAGTAGAGTTCAAACCGATGACCAGAGAGGCAAGAACAGGCATTGTGGGACACCTCCTGGAGGCCAATCGCAGTGCTGTAATCAACCCGGGTGTCTACTACAAAAAGCTGTACGCCTCTCGTTGGAGTGTTTTGGTTTTTTTTACAGTGCTGCAACTGCGCAGTTTCTGCACACGAAGTGGCTTGGCAGTGTGTACACCTCAGGAGATACAATGCAGAAAGCTGCTTTACTGCGCAGAAACTTGCCAGTGTAGACAAGGCCTAAGTCCAATTTGGCCGAGTGGCAAGATAGACTGGACAGCCTAAGCCTTAAGGGGACTGTCTGTGACTCCATGATAAGACTGGTTATAGTGATCCAGGAGTTCACATTTATTACTGGGTTCGTGAAATCTAATTATAAAACATATAGGCGCCGACTCCATGGATGCTCCAGGGCTGGAGCACCCATGGGAGAAAAAAATTAGCAGGTGCTTAGCACGCACCGATAGCCAAGCTCCCCTCCCGCCCACCTGCAGCCCCCACCAATCAACTCCTCCCCCACTCTCAGGAGGCTCCAACTTCAACAGTGCAGGAGGTGCTGAGAGGGAGAGGGTGGAGTGGGGACAGGGCACGATCAGGGGAGGGGGCATTGGGGGAAGGAGCAGAGTGGGGTGAGGATGGGGGTGGGGTGGGAAGAGGTGGGGCGGGGATTGGGGCTTGAGGGAAGGGGTGGATTGGGGATGAGGCCTGGTACTGCGCGGGGGTTGAGTACCCCCATGGAAAATTAGAAGCCAGGAGCTGCGATAGAACATACCACTAGTTTGAGGCGTCTGTCCTGTTTTTGGCAGTCTGCTCTGAGGTAGGCACTCACAGTCATGAGCCATACCAGGCAGCATGATCCTCAAGACCCTTATGATTTTTTACAAGCTCAATGAAAATCTGGATCAATCTTGTCATCCACAAAACGTCCTGCTCTACAATGAGCCTCTGTTGGATGATAGTGGCTCAGAAAAT
This sequence comes from Caretta caretta, assembly GCF_965140235.1. NCBI lineage: Eukaryota > Metazoa > Chordata > Testudines > Cheloniidae > Caretta > Caretta caretta. The sequence goes on along the minus strand of NC_134207.1, from coordinate 157,039,738 downwards.
CTTGTAGGCTTTCCTGTACATCTGCTCAGCAGAGATAGGCTTATCCTTATCTGCTGACTTTGTCAAAAATCTTGTGTAGTCTCTGTAACATGTTTTATGGTGCCAGACTTCAACTGTCACGTAATCTCGTCCTTGTATGTGAATGGCAATGCTTTGATCTTCTTTAACTCAGCATCTCTTTTTAATTTTCCTGCACAGGCAACCTTAATTCTGGCATTTCCTAATTCCTGAATGCTTGACTTTGCAAACGTAATGTTTTTAATGTAGTTTTTGTATTTGTAAATTATAAATATTTTAACTATATACATTGCTCTTTATACATCCACAAACTTTTTAGATCTTATCTACTCCCATTTCACAGTAACCTGCTTCAAAATATTAAAAGGCATTTCTCCTCAGCAAGGCAAACAAAACAATTTGGGTGTTTCTATTTCTAGCCATTTTGGAGAGCGGAGGAATTAAAAAATAAAACATATTAGAATAATTTTGAAAAAAATACATTACAGCTACATTTGCAAAATACCATAAATTTAAAACTCTTTGTCTGATCTTTACCAAAGTTCCCAGAAAAAAACTATGCTGGGATGAGATACAGTAGACAACATCTCAGGAAGATCAATTTCTTATTTAGGGGAAGTAAGAGGAGTATTGAAAGTTGTACTTTTAATGAGCTAGCTTCAACTTTAGATATGGAATGGCTACTGTCACTCTATAATGTTAAACAAAGGTGCCCCTAGAATGGAACCTGAGGACACCCAATCGTTAACCTTTTGCCATAATGAAAATTGACCATTTATTCCTACTCTTTGTTTTTGGTCTCATAATCACTTCTAATCCATGACAAAACTCATGCCAAGACTACTAGAGTTCCTCAATCAAATGAAAGCTATACAAATGGAAAAGATATATTCGATCATACACTTGCACTTTATCGCCTTGCCTGTGAAGGAGTTTCCCCTACATTTTTAAATCTTTTGTCAGATCTGGTTTTAAAAGTCCCAGATGATGGCATTTCCACCACTTCCTTTGGGAGACTAATTCTATTTTTTTTTATAGTCAGTTAAAATTTTCCATTTCTTGATTTCATCCTATTACTTCTAAACCCTCTCTACATGACTTAAGTGACCCATTTTCAGCAATGGCTCCCACTGAACTAATGCTGAAAACCGTTTATTCACTAGTATGGATGTGATGAAAACATTTTCAGCAATGTTGCAGGAAGAACTCTTGACACTCATTTCCACTGATGTTGGACTTGGTTCCAAAGTTTCATGGACATATTTCTATTGGTTCTAGGTTATGTAAAGATCTTGTTTTAGCAACATTTAAGACTGGAGCCAGGTTTAAGTTGACAGTGTCTCTAACTTCACTGGTCAGTTGTTGCACTTTTTCAGTGTGGAACAGGAAATACTTATGGCATCAGCAGCAGCAGGAGACTTCAACATCCTTTCAGACTTTATTGGGAAAGGAAATCACAACCAAAGTATAAATGTCAACATTTCCTGAAGTTGTGATTGATGAGAAGTTTGACATAAACAGTAGTTAACATTCAAAAATAAAAATACTAAAAAAAATATATATATAAAAGGTGACACCCATGTTTTGAGTTCCAATGTTTCATGATTTGCCATGATAAAGAATTATTACAGTAGACCAGTACAAATGACTTCAGGATCTGTAATCTTCCAAGCACCACCTTCACCCAGTGCCCACCTGCACTCAGTAGCCATAAGCCATGGAGTGATATGGCTTCCAATAAGGCCATTGATTTTGACCTGTGTATCAAAAGCTATCAAGTCACTGAGCAATAAAGTCATGATGCAACTGCACCTGGAATATTACATTCAACACAATGGCCAAGATACTCAAAGATATGTAGGTGGCAAACTCCAATTGATTTCAGTGGTAGCTGGAGGCTAAATGCCTTTGAGGATCTCAACCCATCTTACCAGAAAAATATTGACAAACTGGAGGAAGTTCACCAACAAAAATGATGATGGGGGTGAAGGGACTGATTTATGGAGGGAAGTTACACAAGTATAACTTCCCCAGGAGATGATTAAACGAATGGAGGATATGATAAAAATACACAAATAGCTAAAGGGTATTAATACCAAGGAGGGTGAGGGGTTATTTGTTGTGATACACAGAGTAAAACTAAGGTTTCATCTAAACAAGCAAAAGGACAAGTTTCCGACAACAGTTGTCCGCAATGGGTCCTGATGAACTGATTTGAAAATGGTTTGACAAAATATTTTCAGCACCATGACAGAAAATATTGAGACTATTTTTGGTGTTATTTGCTGCTCGTGTCAAATGCATTTCCTTTTTTTTTTTTTTTTTTTACATCCAAGGAGCTAGAGCTCCTTGACAAAGTATAATTGTCAAGTCACATTTGCCCAAAATGTAGTTGCAACCTATATGGTGCAGAATTGGGAACCTGAAAGTAAATCTAACTACAAACAAAAGTGAAGCTGCCTTCAAAGATTTTCATTGCCCAAGCTCTGAGAAATAAAAGAAGGAAACAAAAATCATAAATAGGCACAAGAACATGGGATTTTAAAATCTTTCAGTTTTAATAATCTAAGCCCTCAATCCTACACTGAGCTCTATGTCGTCAGACACTAGATTCTTGCAGAACCCGTCTGAAACCTTAGTGCCACTCATTTACATGACCACACAGTTTTTCCCCCTAGTTGGGCAGTCAGCAGAGTTTGAAGCCAGAAGCTTCAGAGGTACAGCACTGATCTTGTCTACTTGAGCTGAATAAACAACTTGCCGGGGAAGTAGGCTATTAATCTTTGTGTAGGAATAGAGAGATTATTTTACCTCTATTTGGCACTGGTGCAACTGCTGCTGGAATACTGTGTCCAGTTGTGGTGTCTACAGTTCAAGAAGGATAATCATAAATTGGAGAGAGTTCAGAGAAGACCTTGAGAATAATTAAAGGATTAGAAAGCATGCCTTCTAGTGATAGACTGAAGTTGCTCAATCTATTTATTTTAAAAGAAGATTAAGGGGCAACTTGATTACAGTTTACAAGTACCTACAGGGAGAACAAATATTTGATAATGGACTCTTGAATCTATCAGAGAAAGGTGTAATGTGATCCAGTGCCTGGAAGTTGAAGCTAGACAAATTCAGACTGGAAATAAAACATATGTTTTTAACAGTGAGGGAAATTAACCAGTAGAACAATTTACCAAGTGTTGTGGTGCATTCTCTGTTACTGGCAATTTTAAAATTAATAATAGTGGTTGTTTTTCTAAAAGATATGCTCTAGATGGCTCCTTTCTGGCCCTTGAATCTAAGTGGACAAGCCACTAAAGGTCACATACCATATGCTTCCTTACGGAATTACAAAACTATTTGTGAGACATCAGGGGGATGTTGAGTATTCAGATTCTTGGGGGTTTGTTCCTGGCTCTGGGAGCTGGTCTTCTGGGGTCAACACTAGTTATAGAGATTATAACCAAACACACAGGTTTGGCATATCTAGCCTGAAAAGCAGTGGTGGTGAGAGTTGAGTCTATCATATTAGATTCCTGTATTCTATTCCCAGCTGTGCTTGAAATGACCTTTTGCAACCTTTTAGTCACTTCATTATTTGTAAAAAGAAAGCAATGATAGTTGCCTGCCTCCTAGAGCAAGGATTTGAAGCCCTGGTTTGTAATCAAAGTTGTGAATTGTACAGAAATAGTAAATGCACTCAGTAAAACAGGGTGAGAGCAGAGCCCCTTATTTCTTAGCTCCCACCCTCAAACACCATTCTCTGTGTCAAAGGGTATTCTATGGGGAAAGGATCTTTTTCAGATACATGCATGAGATTTTATCTGATCTGTGGGTGTAATTGGGTAGCGTGCCCCCTTTCAAGGCTAAAGGCTTGGAACCAACCAGTACTGTCCAATGAGCCCTGCCTGCCACACCTGGCTTAGGGTGCATGGTTTAATTAGTAGAACCAGCTGGATACTGAGCAGATGATTGCCCTATAAAGAGCAGCAGGATCACCTAGAGAAGTTATTGCTCAGGGAGGGAGATGACTAGAGTCAAGTCAGGATATAAGACTATAGAAGGGGACTCTGAGGGTTTTTGGGAAGGGCTTTAAGTAGGGAAGGCCTGGATAGGGATTTGAGAACTTTAGGAATGATTTGGTTTATTGTAATGAAGTCTGGCCCCAAGGTAGAATTCCTGATGATGAATATCATTGGCTGAATCCCTGGTTGTTCACGAAATATCATATTTTAAAGTAATCACTGGTTTTTGGTACCAGACAGAAATGTAGGCTAGGATGCTTTCAACATCCAAAACATTCTGGCTCAGACAAATCCTGCTCCATTTTGATTTTGGTCTGAGCTGTTACAACCTGGATATGTTGTGTGCAAAGTGACTCAATACTGAGCAATGCCTGCTGAAGGATGTTTGTACGCTAAGGAAACTAGGACTCGGCCCTTTGTCCCAGCCATACTGGAGAAATGCCAGGTAGGAACAATTTCACTCTAGCCTCAAAATACTCTAGTCCTTATGGTAAGAATGCAAGTTAGATGTCTTGTATGTGTGTACTACAGTAGCTGTTGCTCATTTTGAAAAGTCTTTCTTCATTTATTTTCTAGGGCTATGATTTAAAAAAATATTCTAAATGCTTACAGTAAAATTATATAATAAACATGTATGAATATACCTTTTTACAGAAGAATGAAAAGACGGTCCCTGACAGAGACCCTTGCTCTCCATCACAACAACTAATAAATTTGGGATCCATCTATTGGAAGCAACTTCTAGATTTGAGACACCACCTCACAAATATTCTACCACTAACTTGCCTCTGCAAGTTTAATCTCCTCCATTTGCCTACCTCCTTGTTAGCTTCAGCACTGTAGAACCTTTTAATTACTGTAGTAAATCACAAAAAATAGTTTTGTTAAACAGCCGGGACTGAAGTCCTATAGGGCTTTATAGACTAAAGCAGTATCTTGAATTACACCCAGAACTCAAACAAATAGAAAACTAGTGTTGCTGAAATACTGTAGCAATATGTTCTCATTGATAAATAACAGGTAGGCAGCCTCACTCTGAGCCAGCTGTAGCTTCTGAAGGGTCTTCAAGAAATGCACCAGATAGAACACATTACAGCAATCCAATCTAAAAATAACAGCATGGTTTACTGTCATGAAATTTAGGGATAAAGGTACTCTTTTTGCTACTGGAGAAGAAAAGGATCTGAGTGTACCCCCTCAACTTATGTACTTGAGGAAAAGGTAGGGTTCCCTAAAAATTGGTGCAGAACAAACTACCCCTATTATAATTTTAATATCCTTCCCCTTACCAATTAACTTCACCCCATTTTCTCCAAAAAGCACTTTAATCAGCTTGAACTTATCTAAATTTCATTCTTGACTAGGTATTGGGTAATCACAGGCACCTCACTATTTGGCTTGGATGAAAATGAGAAACCATGCTGAGTATCAACAACACCTAAACTCAGATCAACTTGCCTTCTCCTACAGAGGTATCATGTATACACAAAATGGAAAGGGTGACACAATAGACCTTTCCAGAACCCCACACAAGAAATCCATCATGAGCAATTGCCCAAAAACTGTCTGTGACCTCTGAAAGAACAGAACCACTGAAGAGCAATACTGCCAAACCTAGCTAGCATTTGCAGACAAGTTAACAAAACCTTATGGACAGTAGTAACAAAAGTTGTTGACATATGTAAAAATTTCAGAAAAGGAATTTGGCCCAGATTCTCAAAGGTATTTAGGCACCTACATCCTATTGAGTTTAGTGGGAGTTTAAATATGTTTGAGGATCTGGGCCTGTCCTAGGGTTGGCTGGGAGAGAGTTAATGTTCACTCTGTGGGTAGAAGAATAAGCACAGCTGCATGTCTTGAGTGCAGAGATTGCAGGGTAGCAGGGCTAGGACAGCTGTGGTGAATTAGATATTTTTGCCAATTTCCAAGTTATAGGATTAGTTAGCTGTCATTAGGAGGCAGTGCTGATGGTAGGTGAATGCATCCTTCTTCCCTCCATATATATAGTTGTACAAAATGTTGTTGTTAAAGTCCTTTGGAAAACAGGCTGAAGGAAGCTTTTAAAAAAACAAAAACAAAACAAACACCGCAATGTAAAAAAAACAACAAACCTCTGATGTTGATCAGGGTTGATTGCTGGTTCTGCTCTAGCTCTAAAAAGCTGAGATGCATCAATCAGACTTCAGGACCTTGCAATATTAGTCCCAAACCTGACGATGGCTTGTTGGAGATACAGATACAGGCTCCTGGATAATGTCCAGTCCAGAATTTAGGGGTTTAATGTAATAGAGGCTGTGCATGCTCTTTCCTATGAGCCACTCTGGTTCTGCTCCCTTTCGGCCAAAGATCTCCCTGTGTTCTGCACTTGATTTATTGAAACCTGCTGCCATGGAAGGAGAACTTAAAATTCAATAACCTTTCTTGCATTTGGCAAGCTATTCTGTTCTCTGATTGTGGGCCTGGTTTTTCTTACTGGGGAACGTATGAACTGTGCTGCTGAAAGGACTGAACCCAAAAGGATGTTTTAAATTCTTGTAGGATGTACCCACTGCTGTTGGATCTTCAGAAATTCTAAAATCATAGTCAGGTCTAATCTGAAGCTATTAGAAGAGTGTGGGAAAGCTACCTGTCTGGCCTTGAAAACTGCGTTTCTAGGATTGACCTGGTATTGAGCCAGGCAGTCTGGTAACCTGGTACTGAGATTGCTTTTGACTGGATGGTAATCCAGACTGCTTATAAACTATATTCCATAGGACAGAAAGTGTCCCCTCTTGGATAGAAGCCACTTATTCTAAGAAGGTTCCCCTTTGCCATGGTCAGAATTGAGCTATTAGTGCAATCTCAGGGTTATGGTAGCCACATAAACCCCACAAATGGATAGCTAGAATCAGACCCCAAGCATTTCCAACCCTCCTTGAGCTCACCATATTAGTCTGTCTCCACTACTCCTCTACATGCTAACTGGCCGTTTTGATTACTCCTATGATTTGGAGTCCACTCCGGGTAGATGTTGTACCTACACTGGAATAAACTGGAACTGTAATGTACTGCTGGCAGTAACAATGGTGGAAGCAAAACACTTGGGCCCTGGCTATGCTAAAGCTTTCCACCTTGCTACTACCAGGAGAGTGACAACCAATACTGATTTTAAAACTTGTAATTCCTGCTTTCAGTGGTATAAAGCATTACACTTGGATACAGTGTATGTGCACATGCAGGTATCAATCTCTACAGTAGTTTGGTTATAGAAATTTACAAGCTCAAAGCTGAAACAGAAGCCTGTAAGCTTGAATGGCTGAATAGCTATAGAGCAAGGGTCATTGTGGGTTGTAAATACAGCAAGCTGCTTAGCAGCAGACTAAGGAACTTATAGCATCTTAATAGCTTCACAAATCCATTAGCTTGGAGTAAGGAGATTGCTAGCTGTAGATGCCAAAGGACTGTGCAAGGAGGGAAAACCTCGAAAGGTCTGGCTCATTCTATATGAAAGAACTGATAGTTTGCTGGGGAAAATGATGGAGACGCTTATCTGAGCAGCCCAGTTAGTAGTTCTGAACTAAGGACCTGAGAAAATTCAGACCAATGTTCTCTGAAGGACTTGAGTTTCAGTCCAACCTTGGGACATATTTGACCGTCCAGTAACTCAGAGCTTTGATTAAGCAGACTTTGGGTGATTGTCTGACTATAGTTTTAGGCACTAATGTGACAAATCAGGTAGTGTTCATAAACTTTGCAAAGTCAAATAATTATGGATTTTTCTTTTATAAAGAAATGGAGTTAATGCAAAAAAAAGAGCATTAATCTAAAATTAATTTGGCAAAATCAAGCACCCAAAACACTATATATTCAGAAACTTGGTTTCTCCTGTTAACTTGGCCACATTGGACATGTAGGGGACAGACAGCTGACTGTGACCTGACATCATCATGACTGACGCAGAAAAGAAGAAGGTCCTCATGGTAGATGTGTCAGTGCCATTTGAAAACAGGTCACGAGGCCCGAGCACGGAAGGCGCTGAAGTACACCCCGCTGGCCGATACCCTGAGAGCCCAGGGCTAAAAGGTGCAGATCCACACCCTGGGTGCATGGGACCCCCACAACAAGCCGGTACTGAGAGCGTGTGGAGTTGGTCAACACTACGCCTGGCTCATGAGACAGCTCATGATGTCCAACGCCATCAGGTGGTCCAGAAACTCCTATACGGAACACATCATAGGACACCAACAGTACCAGGTTGAGCAACTGAGAATGCCGACCAGGAAAATAACCCATTTCCTTCCTTGATGAACCAATAACATACCCCACCCGTGTACTTATTCTCTACACCAATACTGAATTGGACTCTTAATACATTCCATGGGTGGCGTACCCAAGCCCACTTATACACTGACACTTTAAAAACTCCCACACCCTAATTGGGATCTATGCTGGTTATGTGATATGTATGTACCTCATGAACCTTGTAACCGATACTTGCAATCCCCCATAACCCAAACCCGACCCCAGATGTACAGTACCTTCCCTCTTAACTTGTGTAAATTTGATTTTAAACATTAACTTTAATAAAATTTTCTCTTCCTGTATTTCTTGTTAAATACAATTTCTATGCATTAATCAATTATCAATGCATCATATAAAATAGGATGTACAACAAAGCCAATTAACATTGCAGGGGAAATTTTACTTGGGATTTTCTTAATTTAGAGTGCTTGGTTTCATGATACTAATGCCCTCTTGCTCTGATGCTAAATGTGCCAACCTTATCTTTGGAAGGTGAATTCTGCATCTTGCAGTCAAGTTGACTTTTCAGAATTCTCTGAGTCAACACACGCCCTGATATCTACTATACATAGGTATTATTTTGTAGTTTTCAGTGTCAAGAGTTAGTTAAATTTCCTGCTATCTTGGGTTTCCTTAGTCCTACATTCTTAAAGCCAAGAGAGAAAAATGCTGAGTGTTTGTATTTTAAAGAAAGCAACCAGAAAAGGATTTTTTAAATAATATCTTTGATCTGAGTCCATCAGTACCAGGCAGCATGAACGGTCTTTCTTATCTTTTTCCCCCCTACATTGTCACATTGATTCTTTCCACAGTTGGTTGTAATTTCAAGTCATGTGAACTTCCTTACTATACTCTTTTCCTGAGCTAATTTCTTCAACCAGAATTGAATCTTTTATATGGAACTGAAGTCACAAATTCTTTCTTCTCTATCTGCTGGTAAGAGGTACCCAATGACAAAAATTGATAATAGGGACTAAGGAGAAACCAAATTAGTGGTAAGTAAAATTCAGTGGTAATGAATTCAAAATTACCATGAATCTTCCCTCTTCTCATGTGAATGAGAAAAATAGGGAAGCTTTTAGAAGCCAGTAGAAATTTACCACAAGATAGTAGTGGAGTCTCTGATTACATGGTGTCTCTGATTACATGGTGTCTCTGAAACAAAGTCCTTTTCCAAGATTCAATGCCAATTCCTCTTTCTATTAGAATAATTTCCAGAGCCTAATAGCAAAATATTGGCATAAATAGCTGACCAATTTTCTTGTGTAGCATATCTTGTTTTTGCCATTTTGCTTTACTAGTCATGTTGTATATTCAATTATTTTTTTAGGTTGAGACTTAAACATTTCTGATTCCTATTTGGACCAAATGCAAGCCACTGATCTTGCTTCCAAAAAATCTTGTAAGTTTTCTCTCTCTCCTCAGGTTTTAATTGCACTAGCAGATGATGAAACCAATCACATCATCCTGTAACTACCATTAGTTTATTTATACTAAACTTGTTTAGAATTAGGATAATAGGTGCTGGAACTAGGGGTGCTACTGCACCCCCTAGCTTGAAGTGGTTTCCATCATATACAGAGTTTACCGTTTAGCACCCCACTATACAAATTGTTCCCCTGATTAGTATGCTCTTGAAGTGATTACAGTTCTAATATTATTGATTCCTGTATAGCATCCTTAACACACAGTATCACACCACATTATTCAGAATCAAGCATAAGCTAAAGAGAGGATGAAAGACTGAGATTAAATTTAGAGGAAGTGGCTTAGAGAGAACTTTTCCATGAAGATGCTACAGCACAATATTTATTACTCCAGGTGAAGAAGTGCTATGTAACCTTCTGAAGGTGAGAAGTTTATGCATTCTTAAAGTTTTCATTTGATTTAACTTTAGAAATTGCATAAATGTATCTCAATACCATGTTTTGGCAAAAACAAAATTCAAGTAGATTTGCATCATTCTTTAAGTTTCAAAATAAAGTGGTTGATCATACCAGTCCTAAATGAGATAAGTGATTTAAAGAACACCTCTAATATCAGGACTGCCAGCTGTATGAGTTTTATCCATAGACTAAAGGTTTACAGGCCATCCTATAGGTCTGTGAAAAAGACTTCTTAATCTATAAAGAACTGCTGTGGTTGGCAGTCTTTCCTCACACCCCTGCCTTCTGAGGAAAGGCAAATAACCAGAACTGTTGTACATGGCTAGGAGCTTTTTTTCTCCCTTACAAGCATGACTCCCCTGCCCTGCCTACCCACAGAAGAGTCAGTCATGTGCAGGCTGTGAAGGGTTACCCAGCTAGACATTAAGCTCCTCCTCTCTGGTTTTAATGCTGCCCCTCTCCCAGAGCTGTGGTGAAGACTCCTTCCTGCTCCCCACCTACACCTGAGGGAGATGAGACTCCCAGCTTCTCTCCTCAGTTACCAAAAGGGGAATGAGGGAGCAGGGCAGCTGAGGAAAAAATGGAAGCCCAGAATCTAAAGGGGTGTGCTTAGGATGGACATAATTTGTTTGGGTTGTATGGGGGGAGCAAGTTAATTCATTGTGAGGAGCCTGTGTGTGTAGCCAGGCATAGCAATTAATTGGAAATTGGAGAACTGGCTGATGGTACTCTTCTCCCTTGGTGTGGGTCCCAAGTAGTATGGGAAGAGCCCACTAGGCTCAGGGCCCTTGCACCATCAACCAACCATTCTTATGCCTTGTTTAGATTGGGGATTTGCCCCAGTTACAGCTATTGGTGTAGCTGCATTGCTGCAACCCTTGGTGTAGATGAGCAAAGCCACTACTTACACCAGTGGTGATGTGAAGGAATTGGAGCACTGGATTGATGGCTAAGTTGGATAAGAGGAACAGAAATGAGAAAATTTATGCCACAGTAATGTGGAAGGGGAAAACCTGGTGAGTGCTGGAATAGTGGGGATGGAAGATAATGGAGAAATAAAAGGTGTGAGTGCTGCAGTAGCCATAGAGTGGGGGAGGCTAGGGTGTTGTCCTGACAAAATCCTGAAACAATGGTTCTAAACCTTGCAGTAAGAACAAGCTGTAATGTTGCAGTGTCCATTTTGCAAAACACATTAAGGGTTGAGACCCCATTACTGTCAATCTTTTCCTTCTACACCCTTAGCCCTAATGGTGACCAAGGGCTTCAGAGCATGAGAAACTTTTCTGTTGGCAGTGATTACCTGAAAGGGACGAGCATGTGGTCAATGTTTTGGCACAGTGGTTCTCAAACTTTTGTACTGGTGACCCCTTTCATACAGCAAGCCTCTGAGTGTGAACCCCCACTTATAAATTAAAAACATTTATTTATATATATATATATATATATATATATATATATATATATTATAATTTAACACCATTATAAATGCTGGAGGCAAAGTGGAGTTTGGGGTGGAGGATGACAGCTCACGATGCCCCATGTAATAACCTTGCAACCCCCTGAGCGGTCCCGACCCCCAGCTTGAGAACCTCTGTTCTGGAGGGAATGGTGGTGATTGGCAAAACTATTGCTTCACCCGCAGGCAGCATTTATTTTTTAGGAATGTTCATAGTTGGTGAGATGTATCTTACTGCTCCACTTTATTTATTCATTTTTTGGTTATCACAAACAGGGAAGCAGATCATGATAGAATTAGGACCACCTGGGGGAATCAGAGTTAGGGATGCCGTTCTAACAAGTTCTAGTTTGCATTCCCCCTCGCACCCCCATTTCATTCTTAGTGGACCTCTTATCTCCAGAAGAACCATGAAGGGATGGTGAAAGCAGAAGCATGAAGAGTAATGCAAAGAGCTTTGAAAGTATTAATAATACCTAGATGTTAGGTAGCACTTTTCATCAGTAGCTCTCAAAATGCTTTATGGAGGTCAGTACCATTATCTCCAGGCACAGAGGGGTAAAGTGACTTGGCTAAGGTCATCCAGCAGGGAGTGGTGGAGCCAGGAATAGAACTCAGGTCTCCTGAATCCCTCTCCTGTGCTCTATCCATTAGGAAACACTGTCTCCCCAACTTAAGGTTAGTAAAAATTACTAACTTAATTTCCATAATAAAACTTTGTTACAGTTCTGGCTGCTAAGTGCAATTAAAGAGAAGCCACAAGATTCAAGCTATCTTAACTGCGCCCTGCCATTTCTTACTAATATTAGTCTTTCATTTCTCTTTAATAGAAGATCAACCAATTCCTTATATATGTGTAATATTTGGACAACTGAATGTATTTTGTAGTATCAAATTTGATCATTATGTACAGTTCATGTTTGAATGTAATGGGCATATTATAATTTATGTCAGATCGTAAAGATGTTGGCTAACTTTTCTCTTTAATGATATTAAGAGTACAAAGAATTTTGCTCAGCAAAAAAAATTCAATGTAGATGTTTATATCCTATGGTGATGGTTGCTATGAAAGAAGGGGAAGGGGAAAGAAGGAATGAATAAACATTGCATAGTCTTAAATTGTTAATGTAGTCATTATTTTGTGCAGAATGTTGGTATGCTTCCTACTACCAGAGAGGTTGTAAGAAAATGTAGAATGCCAAAACAACGACTTGAATGAGTCATCTAGTTCAGCGTTTCTCAGAGTTAGGGTCACGACCCAGTTGTGGCATGTCAGGCACTGGGTCGCTCTGCTCAGCACCACCGACCGGATGTTAAAAGTCCTGTTGGCAGTGGTGCCCAGCTAAGGCAGGCTAGTGCCCACCTATTCCAACACTGTGCTGCGCCCCAGAAACAGCCAGCAGCAGGTCTGGCTTCTAGGCAAGGGGGACATGGGGCTCCACATGCTGCCCCTGCCCTGAGCACCAGCTCTGCACTCCCATTGGCCGGGAATTGGGGGGGCAGGTGATGCCTGCGGGCGAGAATCGCGTGGAGCCACTTGCGCGCCTCCACCTAGGAGCTGGACCTGCTGCTGGCTGCTTCCAGGGTGCAGTGTGGTCCACGGTGCCAGGACAGGCACGAAGCCTGCCTCTGCACCCCAGCTGCGCCGCTGAGCGGGAGCTGCTGGAGGTAAGTCCGCACCCCAATCCCAAGCCCCCCACCAAACCCGGAACCCCTTCCTGCACCAAATCCCTCATCCCTGGCCCCACCACAGAGCCTGCACCCCCAGTCCAGAGCCCTCTCCCACACCCTGAACCCTTCATTTTTGGCCCCGCCCTGAGCCCGTCCCATACCCCAAACCCCTCATCCTCAGCTCTGTTGGGTCGCAAGCATCAACAATTTTCTTCAACTGGGTCCCCAGAAAAAGTTTGAAAACCAGTGATCTAGTTCATTTAGGGTATATCTGCTGCAGAGTTACCTGGAGTTAGTCTAGTGCACTGGTTCTCAAACTGTGGGTTGGGACCCCAAAGTGGGTCATGACCCCTTTTTAATGGGGTCCACCAGGGCTGGCACTAGACTTGCTGGGGCTGGGGCCGAAGCCCGAGCGCACCATCCAGAGCCAAAGCTCAAGCCTGAGCCCCACCGCCTGGGGCCAAAGCCCAAGAGCTTTAGCCCTGGGTGGCAGGGCTCAGGTTACAGGTTCCTACCTGGGGCTGAAGGCCTTGGGCTTTGGTTTTAGTCCCCCTGCCTGGGGTGGTAGGCTCAGGCTTTGGCTTTGGCCCTCCCGCCTGGGGCTGCGGGAGTTGGGCAGGCTCAAGCTTTGGTTCCCCTCTTCCCCCAGGGTTGTGTAGTAACTCTTGTTGTCAGAAGCGGGTCATGGTACAATGAAGTTTGAGAACCCCTGGTCTAGCATGAGCAAAAACAGCGATATTGAAATAATACTTGAGCTGCTGTGTTCTTGCTGGTGGCACTGTTCACTTGTATATGGAGCATATACCACGGTTCTTTGTGTTGCAGTAAATTAGGTGGATGTATGAATTCTTCCCCAGTGATTTGTGGGAGAACTTGTCTGTCCTTTCTGGGTGAACTGGAGGCAGAGATGGAGTTTGGAGAAGGAAATAGAGGACTAGCAGCATCGGAGTGCTGCTAGAGCCTGCACCCATACTGTATTAGCAGCTGACATGTTGCCCTCACTGGAGAGTCAGCGTAGACCACAGATGGTCAGCCAACTTGAGTTAAAAGCAGCACTACACTCAAATCTAAGTTCCCTCTAAGTTGTGTGGCCGCACAGCTGCCTATTAAGCGTTGTGCAGGCACTCAGGGCTGCAGCGGGGAGAGATGCCTCTCCGCAGGCCCTAGACCTGCTGCGGTCCAGGTGCTGCTGCAGGGAGAGAGAGCTGGGGGAGTCCTCTCTCCCCACTGTAGTCCTGGGGAGCCCCACTGCACCCCAAACCCTTCATCCCCAGCCCCACCCCAGAGCCTGCACCTCCAATCGGAGCCCTTACCCCCCTGCACCGTAACCCTCGGCCCCAGCTCCCACACTCCGACCCCCTCAGCCCCACCCCACCATATGAATTTTGTTATATGCACCAATATGAAGGTGTTGTGTCACACATCACCTCCGTATTGGTGCACATAGCAAAATTCATTCCGCACATGGAAAAATTAGAGGGAACACTGACTCAAATTATGGGGTTTTGTGTGTGCATGAATGAAACTTTAGGCCATGTCTATACATACAGCACTGCAGTGTCGCAGCTGTACTGCATCTGGTGGTGATGCTCTATGCCAGCAGAAGAGAGCTCTCCCGTCAACATAAAAAAATCACCTCCACGAGCACCAGAAGCTAAGTCTGCAAGAGAGGCTCTTCTGCCAACATGGCCCTGTGCACATGAGCACTTATGTCGGTGTGACTTAGGTCCTCAACGGGGTGGTTTATTCACACACATTATGCTGACATAGGCTGTAGTGTAGACATAGCCTAGGCAGTGGCAATACTCAGTTTTAGGTTGTACTGGAGATAAGCTCTTTGATGTTGCAGTATTTTCAAGATAAATTTAAAAGTGCCTGAGAGCTGGTCACTATTCGTTGTTGAATGGTGGAAGTGCATTTGGTGTGTCCTAATTGTAACCTTATCTGGTGCTTCCCTACTTTAAGATTTACAAAAGAATGCTCACTGAGATATGTATGGTTTCAGAGTAGCAGCCGTGTTAGTCTGTATTTGCAAAAAGAACAGGAGTACTTGTGGCACCTTAGAGACTAACCAATTTATTTGAGCATAAGCTTTCGTGAGCTACAGCATCCGATGAAGTGAGCTGTGGCTCAGGAAAGCTTAGGCTCCAATAAATTGGTTAGTCTCTAAGGTGCCACAACTACTCCTTTTCTTTTTGAGATATGTATGGCTGCAAGGACTTATTCAGGAGTTTCCTTGCTTTCTGTAGATCGGAGTTGCTGCGATGCCAGTTCTTCCCGCGTTAGGGGAAACCAAACGTCCCTGGGTGCTGTCCTGCCTAGAGCGTGCTTGAGCACGGCTGAGAGCTTTGTGCACACCCCAGCAAATAATCTCCCGCCCCGCATTGTTCAGTGTGTTCCCAGGGCAGCCTCCAGCCCTGCTCTCTCTGTCGCCTCCTTACTTAGCTCCGGCGGCCCCGCTCTACTGCCCAGTACTAGCCCCGGCTCTGGCTCCTTTGCCTCACGCTGAAAGCGGAGCGAGCTCCCCGCCTTCGCCCCCTGCCTCGGTCCGCGGCTCTATCGCGTCCACACTGCGCCCGAGCACGAGGCGCCCCCAGCCCCCGCACGTGCCCTACGGCCGGCGGGCCCACAGCGGCGGGACAGGCCGGCTGGACCCTTGTCCGCGCGCCTGGCCAGCGGGAGGGAGACGCTCCCTTCTGTCACTCACCCCGCCTCGCGCCCCCCGCCCCTCCCACTTGGCCTCGCGCCGAGCCGGTTGTATTCTCCAGACTCTTGTTGTTGTTCGGAATGTCTGCAGCTGCATGGGAGGCGGGGCTAGGGGGCGGGGCGGCCAATCAGGAGGCGCCTGTGTGTCAGTTACATTATATAGTGGCCGCAAGGGCGAGCGAGTCTGAGAAGCGGCGGCGGGGACGACGTGGGGCTGATCCGCGGCGCGAGCGGGCGGCGCCATGGAGCTAACGGCCCCTCCGCGGCCCTGGGCCTTCCTCTCGCTGGCGGCCGCGGCGCTGCTGCTCCCGGGGGCGGCGGGTGAGTTACGGGGCTGGGCGGCGGCTCCGCGGGTCCCCGCCGGCTCCTTTCAACAACATGGCGCAGGGGCCGGTCGGGCGGAGCCCGCAGCCCGCCTGCCTTTGTTGGCCGAGCCCGGCGGCTCCGCGTCCGCGCAGAGCAGACGCGAGGAGCCCGAGAGGCTGATGAGGAAGGGCCGGGCCGGGCCGGGCCGATCGCGGGGGGCGGGGCGCGGAGAGGGGAGCGCAGCGGCTCCTCCCTCCGCTGTCCGGGAGCAGGGTGAAAAGGGCACCCAGCGCGCGCCGGCGGCCGCCCCCTTCCGGCTGCTGCACCCGTAGCCTCGTAACGCGCTGGCTGCGCCCCGGGGCAGCGCCGCGAGCTCGCTCAGCGCTTCACGTCACCCTGGCCCGCCGCCGCGCAGGGGAGCTGGCTGCCTCCAGCGTCCCGGCTCCCGGCCGATGGGGTCTGGCGAGCCCGGGGGTGCCGGAACCGGCTTCCTTTTTCCGCAGGTGGGAACCGGCTCGGCTGTGACCGCGCTGGCAGCAATATTCGCTCTCCTTCCCTACTAGTGATGTGGGGTTTGGGTGCTGGAGCAGACCCTTTGACCCTGATCTAGAGACTTGGGCTAGTTGGATAACATGTCTTTTTCCTGAGAACTTCCGCCTCTAGTCCGAGGTGTCCCGCCTTTGTAACCGAAACGTGGAAAATCCATTATGCTGCAGGCTTATTGTCACAATGCAACTATTTCAGTGTGATTTACAAATGTGGAACTACATGTTGAATGGTCCAGCTAGGTAAGGTAAAAACACTTTTTTTTTTTTTTCTTGAGTCTCCTGAACTAAGGAGTCACTTGTTCTAGCTCAGTTAGGCATTGGCTTGCAATACGCTGGTATTATGTGCTCATGCACACCAGATATGTGATCAGATCTGGCCTGGGTGATTGGTTAGGTTAATGCTGTTTAAGTTGCAAATCTGTGCATTGTACTTAAGCACCTTAATTTTGTACCCACAGGGTACAAAATACACATTTTATAAATAAGTACAGCATACTAAAATGTTAACCTGGCTCTTTGGGCACTCTCTCTCTCCCCCAGCAGACTCCTGCTGTAGATCTGATGTCAGAACAACATATGTGTTGTGAAGGATATTGCAGAAACTGTTTTGTGATTTTTGGGGAACTAAAGACAATAGCAGAATTGTACCTTGAATTTTCCAAATAGCAAAAGTGATATGTTTGGTGGTCGGATTTAGTAAATATCTCATTGATAATAGGTTTCAGTGGTAGCCGTGTTAGTCTGTATCCTCAAAAAAAAAAAAAAAAAAAGAGGAGTCTACATGTTAAAACAAACATCCATAGACCTGTTTAGTTACATAATCTTCATATACTTGTTTTCTGTAACCCAGCAAATTGCAATAATGAACACAAAGGGGTGTGGGTGTGTAATCCACATGCATATTTTTTTAATTTTATTATTTTACTGAGTTACTTTTTAGGCAAAAAAGCAGTACTTCTAGTATATTATTTGCATGTTTGTAACTTTTGTAACACTTTTTTCTTAAATTGAAACTTGGAAAGTTTCAAGACTTTTTTTCTTTTGCAATCATTGTTTGGTGGTATGTAACTTTGAGACCTGCCTTACAGTCTGGGTTTTACCCAATTGTTTATGGTTTCTCTGCAGACGATGGGTAACATCTTAAACTTAACCTTGAGCAATAATAGTCAGTGTAATTTGCATTCTGCCTAAAGTTGTCTTGCACAATGAGGACCAGTTATTTTGAGGAAAATGAAGGTTTTGTGACATGGAAGCAACGAAGAAAGCATGAAGTTAAATAGCTTGTTGCTTCTGGCTTTCTTGGACAAACACAGCAGCTTCTGAGCAACTTAATCTTCATAACTGTGCCTGTTTCAAGTTTACATTATGTAGAAAATAATTCATATATCTGCTAGAAAATATTTACTGAAAGAGAGCCAACTTTGAGCTCTGAACCTTTCCCTGGGCATACAGGTTGATAGTCACTTAAGCACTTCTGTTTTAGCTGAGCCATTAAGTGGTAGTATAAAAAAATGGGATCTTTCTAAGTCACCGGCTTCATTAAGGTGTGCTGAATGACCAAGAAAAGATAGTGATGATAGAAAACATTTGTATGTATGCTTTCTGATCACTTGCAGAGAAGGTACAATTTTCAGAGTTAATCTGCCTATGATGTAATGTTTATGGAGGTCCGCCATAATGACACTCTAGTCCCATACAAGTACTAAACTTAAGAATTGAACCGTGTGTCTATTTTGTACTAATCTGGTTTTCAAACTTTGGGCCATCACTTAGACTATATCTACGTTATGCACCTTGCAATGGTGTGGCTGCAGTAGTCACTGTCACCTGGAGAGAACTCTCCTGACGACAAAATAAAATCACCCTGAATGAGGGGCAGTAGCTTCGGCGGCGGGAGAGTGTCTCCCACTGTTGAAGTGCTGTCCACACCAGTGCTTTTTGTCAAAAGTTTGGTCATTCAGGGGGGTATTTTCACATCTCTTGGAGACAAAAGTATTAATGACAAAAGTGCAGTGTAGACATAGCCTTAGTTGAGATCATCTTGGTCTTGACATACATTAATAGAAATATTCCTGTAAAAAGAAGTTGTTTTCCAACTCTTTTCTTTTCAGTGCTGCATGGACCTAATCTAGGAACCACAGATAGCGGTTAAGTGAATTATCATTTTCTTGTTTGTATGTTCTGCTATCACATCTTAAAAAAAACACTTATCTTTACCAGTTTTATTTTAAATTCATGTTACTAAAACTGATCTCTCCCATTAGAGAGCTTATTGGGTATGGTGGGGGGAAACCTGTGTTAGTGTGGGGAAGCAGATGGAAGAGTATGAGTGTGTTGAATTTTTAAATTTTAAATGTTTTTAAAGACACCTTGCTATTGCTTTCTTTCATAAAGGCAATCAAAGAAACTTAACAGAACTAAGGGTGTCTTTTTAAAGTTTAACTTTCTTCTGGTTCACAAAAATACAGATGAAAACAGAATAATTTTACATGTAAGATATCAAGTTAAAATGTGATCTGAGGTCTTGTTTTTTCTCTGGTGTGAATGCTTTCTCGGGAGTAGTTAATTTTGAAGTCAGATGACCCATTTGTTGGCATTGGCACTGCAAAGAGAACCATGTTTATTCCTCTTTAGTTGGAACCCTCTGAGTGACTTCTTATAACTTGTTAAAATTTACAATTAGTGGCTCAATAACCGTAGTTCTATTCTGTACTGATTCTATAGGCGAAATGCTCTTTCTGTGGAAGTTTTGGCTGAGAAAGGAGTATAATATGGGTCACATTATGAAAGTTGTTCTGTGTATGATATACCTAGGGCTGTCAATTAGACACTTTATGACCTTCAGTAAGTCATTTTTCATAAGTTATAAATACCCTGATTTCTATGGGAGCTCTATTTTATTAAAAAAAAAAGGACCAATACTTCCCCCAAAGAGTTCACCTCTTAAACACTGTTGCAGCTCATATTGGCTGTCATCATTTGCACATACCTCATGTTTTCATCTTGCATATTTTATTTATAAAACTTATTAATTCCCTTCCCTATTCTACTTTTACTTCTTAAAAATTATTGCTCTAACTTTTTTTCCTTCTCCAATTAAGAATTTTTCTTAGAAGAAGGTAGCAAAATTACACTTTCCTTTAGACACCATGGCCGTCTTTCCTTTTCTCCCTCATGTTCTCAATTCCTGGCAGAACTAAAAATCCAGATTAGTGGTCTGGCTCAGAGCGGCATTCTCTATTTCCGCCCGCTCCCGCTCCTCCTCTGCTGTGGCTGCCTGTACTGCGGCCACAGAGAGGGAAGAAGCCTGGGTGCTAGCAGTCAAAGCCTGTGCCTTCCACACATCCCTTTCCTTCTCCAACTCATTACATCGGTCCTTGAGTGAATCTGTTTCAGTGGTGAGCTGACTCTTTGCTGCCTGCTGTCGCCAGCCTGCTTGCCACAGCAGCCAGGCGGCTGCATGATCCAGTCCCGCCTTTTTGGGACCGTTTATAAGTACATATTTATCCAACATGAGCTCTAGTTCAGGAATTGTACTCCCCAGGTGGAACTGCCCCTGGCATCAAGGGGTCTGCCCCTTTCTTTTGGAGCCATTCTACCAACACGCGGATGGCGGTGCCGCTCCCCCAGGGGGGTTTATTCTTGCTTGGGCTGCTTTGCCTTTTTTGTTCCCTTGCCCCACAGTGGCATACTTAGTAATGGTGTCCTTTTCTCCCTGCAGTGGGTTGCCAGCCTACCACCTTTTACACAGGCTCGAGCCGAACCTGCTCAAAAAGCTATTGGGGGGCATCAGGGGATTTGCACCTAATTCTTTCCCTTGCCCTACACAACAGTGGCGTCCTTTTCTCCCTGCAGTGGGTTGCTAGCCTACCACCTTTTCATGCAGGCTCGGGCCAGACCCACCCAAGAGACTACCGGGGGGCACCAGGGGACCCCTACTCTTGAGTCAAATCCTCCACTAAGCTACCAGCATTCTCCACCATTAATGTTACCCGAAATTGGGCCAGCTAGTAAGCTTAGGGAGGACTAATGACCCACCAAAGTTTGGCAGAAAGCCACACATTTATTGTTCTGATAGCTAAGCTCAAAAGAAGCGGGGGTGGGGGGGTCACACTTGCATACTCAGTGTAGTAGGAGCAGCAGTGGTCTGTATGCTCTGTATGACTGTGCTATGTATAATCTCTGTGCTCAAAAGGTCTGTTACACTCTCCCCCTCCACTTTTGTCTCCTCTCCCTCTTTGAATACTTGTGAAGTGGCTTTCCCCCTCCCTCCTGGAAAGCTTGTGGGATGAATGGGCTGCTTCAGAGGAGCTCCAAGGTAGAAAAGGTGACTGGGACTCTAATTAGGCAGCGATCATGCACCCAATGCATGGACACTGCCTGAGGTGGAGTGTGACCAACCAGATGTGGCCAAGTCATCTCTAATCGCAGGCCATGAGGAGCAGTTCCTTAAAAGGGGAAGTGGCCATATGCTCAAGAGTGCACTCATAAGCTTGTACCTCCCTTGAAGGCCCTTCACTTGGACTGCCTGGCCAGTGGTCTGCTGCGTTGCATTCTGTCATGCCTTGGGAAGACTTACTTTCATCACACCATCCATTGCTGTGCTGTGGAACTTACCTTGAAGGATCCTGACATCTCCAATGCCGTGCCTGTCCTGGGAGTGTGAGTATGCGAGTGAGAGTGTGGAACCCTCCCCCCCCCTCCTTCTTTTAAGCTTAGCTGTCAGAATAATAAATGTGCTGCTTTCTGCCAAACTTTGGTGGGTCATTAGTCCTCCCTAAGCTTACTAGCTGGCCCAATTTTGGGTGACAGCAGTATTTTTCCCTTAGTGGTACGTGACCGGGTATCACTTGCCTTACGCACTGTACACAGGCATAAAGGGTGGAGCTGCCTCCAACACCCCCACCCTCCCACTTGGTTCCTTTCTATTGCCTGTGCAAGTCTCTTCTCTATCTCATTATAGTTGTTATAGTTTGTACCCACTGGTGTAGAGTAGTTAGTTTTAGCTTAGCTGAGCATTGTTTTTTTGTTTTGTTTTTAAATAATGGTTTTTGACATTGCCTCCAGATACTGGTGTTGGTGCTGGAGTTATGCCTCATTCTCTAGGCTTCGGACGCTTGTGGCAAGCCAATGCCAGTTAGTGACCCACACCTCAGCTGCTTTACATGCTTGGGAGAGCCTCACAATACGGACAGGTGCAGTTAGCTGTAAAAGGTTAAAGTCCCAATCCAAAAAGAACAGGGCACTTAGACTGAAGTACGGGCTGTTGGAATCATGCTCCTTCCTCCATCAGAGCCACCTCCTTCAGCCTGGGTATGGAGCAGCTTTGTATCAGTCAGTAGTGCTCTTCCAGCCATGGCCGTCTCAGGATGGACGGATGGATTTCATTCATGTCAAAGAGGTACTGCATGTCATCTAAGGACTCAATAGCAGTCACCTGAAGATCGGATGCTCTACCAAGGACTTGGAGCTGTGCTCAGAAGGGAGGCACTCCCCAGAACGAGCCTCAAAATGGGGAAGTCCACTGACTGCAGAGCCCAGTTCAGGCCTGTTGAGATCAAGCACTTTGGGAGTCGCTTCACTGTTGTTGCCTAAGGTCCTGGTCCCACAAAATCAGAATGACTTCCCAATGTTTTCTGCTCCTGAGGGGTTTGTGGTTATGAGAGAGTTGTTATATCTCTTGGTACTGCCTTTCCCTGCAATTCACGTTTCTTGCTTGGCACCAGCACTGAAGGTACCAACACTCACAGCTTCACCTCTGCACCATGGGGGACTACTGGATTTGACAATTAGCGTACTGATTAAAATGGTGCTGTCTAGGGGAAAGTGACAGATGATCTCACTGGTATCCCCTTTTCCAGAATCTGAGCCTGCTTCTCTGGTATTGATGAGGATAGCACATCCAGGGTCTGTAGGAGTGGATTCTTTGAATTCTGAAGTGTGTTCATGTGTGTCAGCCTGGATACATCCAACAGCCTGTGTGCAGTGCCTGCCCACCTGATTTCAGCCTCAGTTCCAGCGTGGAGCATACCACAAAGACCCTTGGTCTGCTCACATTTGGTCCAGGGTCATATCAGTGGCCTTTTTGGAAGCTATTGGGTTCCCCTCTCAATCAAGAGCACCCCACATCCTTCCCAACCTACTTCCTCTGCTGGTTGTTAAGAATGTCAGTGCCATAAGCAGTTCACCCTCAGTAGTGGGCTTGGCACCCACAGCGATAAGACCCTTCTCTCAAACTATCCTGCAAAGTGTTGCAATAGGATCATCCCCAAGAGCCGTTGGCATCCTCCTCCTCGTCTCTGATGAGGCTGTCATGGCAGAGCCTATTTCCCCACCACCGAATAACCCCCAAAGCCCAACAGGAGTTGTTGTGACACATGACTTTGGCTCTGGACACTTGTCCAGAGCAAGTTCAGGAAAAGTCCAACAGGCTTGTGGACCCTTTAATATTAGTGCCTCCATCAAGGAGAGCTCTGTCAAGGCTTTTCTAGAGTCTACTAAGGTTTTATGGCAGACTCTATCATCTCTGTCACCTACTGCAAAAAGAGCAGATAGAAGGTATTATATCCCCTCTTAGCAGTTCAAACTTTTCTTCTCCCAACAATCCCCCTCTGTGCTTTCTGGTAGTATCTGCCGCTAATGAAAGGGAGCTGCATTGACACCAACAAACAAAAGGAGGCTAAGAAACTAGACTCTTTGGAAGGAAGCTTTATTCCACAGGAGGGCAATAGCTTCATCTTGCAAACCAACAAGCTCTGCCCAGTTTTACCCTGTGATATGCAATTTTGAAGTTTGACAAGCTTCTAGATGAGACAAAACAAGAATTTCAGGCAATGGTGGAGGAGGGCAAGTTAATTTCCAGAACAGCTCTTCAGGCTGATCTAGATGCAACTGACTCCTCAGCCTTGTCTCCTCTCAGTTTTTAGGGGGGGAGGGATAGCTCAGTGGTTTGAGCACTGGCCTGCTAAACCCAGAGTTGTGAGTTCAATCCTTGAGGGGGCCATTTAGGGATTTGGGGCAAAAATTGGGGATTGGTCCTGCCTTTGAGCAGGGGGTTTGACTAGATGACCTCCTGAGGTCCTTTCCAACCCTGATATTCTATAACTCTGCAGCTCACTGCATGGCCTCTTCCTTTATTCTGCAACAGTCTTCATGGTTGCAGTCCTCTGGTCTTCACCCAAAGGTTCAACAGACAATCCAGGACCTCACCTTTGAGGCTGTCACTCTTTTTTCCAGAAAGAGTGATGAGGATCTGCAATATCTCAAGGACACAGAGCAATGCTGAAGTCGCTGGGAATTTATACTCTGGTGGCAAAGTCCTTCCATCCACATCAGACCCAGGCATTTCTGGAGTTTGTACCTCGAATCCAGGACCTGTCAAGGGGGGAAGAGTACACGTTACAAAACACATCCACCATCACCTTTCATTCCTGCAGCTGCCAGTACATTGAGGCAGGCTGCATTCTCCAAGCACGCATTTTGATGGTTTAGTCAAGGACAGAGTACCAGTTTAAGAATACCTTACAATTGTTAAAATTAAGAAAGGTACCATCTTTTCCTTCCTTGATTATTTTTATCTGCCCCCTTTTCCCACCCCCCAAAACACTATCCTGTTTCCTTTGTACTTGGGCCCATATCACTGGATGCATGGAGTTCTAAAGATCGTTGAAGTGGGTTACAACCTTCTATTTCCCCCTGCCTCTTTCCCTGTTCCTCTTCAGGGACATCTTTCACAATGCCAAGTTACGAGAGATACAGTCACTTCTTGTAGGGGCTATAGAAGAGGTCCCTCTGTTGCTCAGGGGAAAGGGTTTTTACTACAGATGCTTCCGGATCCTGAAAACAAAGGTGGGGGGTGTCTCAGGCTATTTTAGATCTGAGTGAGTTAAACAAATTCCTAAAGAAACTGAAATTCTGAATGATCACTCTACCTTCCATTATTCCTCAGTCAGCAGCTGCCACTCTCCAACTGCCCAGCTCTGAAGGCAGCAGCGCAGAAGTAAGGGTGGCAATACTATACCATGCCACTCTCCCTTCTGCGCTGCTGCTGGCAGGGCACTGCCTTCAAAGCTGGGTGCCCAGCCAACAGCAGCTACTCTCCAGCCGCTCAGCTCTGAAGGCAGCGCAGAAGTAAGGGTGGCAATACTATGGCCCCTCCTCCCCTGCAAATAACCTTGTGATCTCCTGCAACTCCCTAATTGGGTCAGGATCCCCAATTTGAGAAATGCTGGTCTCCCCTGTTAAACCTGTATGGTATAGGGTAAAAGCACACAATAAGACCAGATTTCATAGGGGAAAACTAGATTTCACAGTCTGGGATGCGTTTTTCATGGCTGTGAATTTGATAGGTCCCTACTCGTGGAGCTTGAATCTAGTCTTAGCCAAGCTGATGGTTCCCCTTTGAGCATCTGGTGATATGCTCCATATTGCACTTTTGAAGGTGGCGTTTTTGGTGGCCATCATGTCGGTCAGAAGAGTGGGGACTTGAGGGTGCTTGGTGTCAGATTCTCTGTATACAGTTTTCTACACTGTTTATCTTCATCTTCACCCAAGGCGTCTGTCTAAGGAGGCTTCCAGTTTTCATATTAACTAATGAGGCTTTGTGAAGAAGCTCAGTGAAGGTGAGGAGAGGTTTCATATTTTAAATGTTTTTAAGCTTTCTTTTAATCTAGACTGGAATTAAGCCTTTTGGGTCTTTGACACAGCTGTTCATCATTTTTTGCACACACAATGAAAGGCTGTCCATTATTCACTCAGAGGATCTCATCTTGACTATCCAGTTGTATTTGGTTATGTTATCAGTTGGCTAACATGATGCATCTGGATAGAGCGTTGGGTCATATGACTAGGTCCTAAGAAGATTCTGTGGCCTTTCTGGATTACTTTCCCATATTAGACATTTGCAGAATGGCATTAGTCATTAGACCTGATCATTAGTCATATGTTTTGCCTCGTTGTATGCAATCTCTGTGGTCTAGAGATTTTGCCAGTTTTGGACGAGTGTTCCTCCAGTCCCTGTTCTAATAGATTCCAAGCCCACCTCCAGTTTGGATTACTTGTGAGTCACCTACAGTAGAATGAGAATGTGCAATCGTTCACAAAAAAACTATTACTAACCTTTTTGTAACTGTTGCTATTCGAAGTGTGTTTCACGTGTCCATTCTGTGATTCGCTTTTCTTCCCCCTTTCTATCAGCATCTTTCTGGAAGGAACTGAGGTGGGTCAGGAGTGGCTCTGCCCTTTATGTATGTATGCATGCATGCATGAGGCAGTGGAGGGTGCTTGTGCTGCCCCGATAGATACCACTATATGGGGAGAAAACTCTCCAACTGTGCACTGAAGCACACATACACCTACAGAGGAATGGAGGAGGCATGCAACACATCTCAAAGAACCGCAGTTATGGAAAGGTTAGTAACAGTTCCTTGCGTCTCCTTGGTCTATCCTAAACAAATCAAATCATTTAAACTCCTTAGCATTTACACCCTTTTTATATTTTTAGACCTTGTTCTCGGTTTCTTGTTTTCCAAGTTGTATATATTTGGAGCCAGATCTCCTCATCCTATGGTGAAATGTACAAGCAGAGATAAAGGGAGAGGAAAATTCTAAGGCAATCTGAACAGAATTCTTACCATACTGTAAGCCTTCCCTTAGATTGAGCTGCAGGGCTAACCCCCATGGATTTCAGGGCATCCTCCAATTCACCTCTTTCCTACCATAGGGCCTCCCTTGTCCATGTCCTTTTAAAGTGGGATTCCCTACGTTGGAAGAAGTTTGGTGGAAAAGGTAATGCCCACTCTGTATTACCATTCCTTTAAAATCTCTAGGGCTTGGTGGGGAGGCAGGCAGGGAGAGAAGGGAACACTGCTCCATCTTACTTCTCCCTTGATCTTCCCCTACCACCAAAAGTTCTTTATGCTGTTCAGGGAAAGATGGGAACACTGCCATGGAAGCATCCAACATCCCTCCATGGAGGCGGGATGAGATCCATGGGCAGAGGGTAGGATTGGGTCCTTTAGTTGTTCTAATCTTCTTGAATGATCAATCCCTCCAGTCCCGTAATTTTTAATGCACTTATTTTAATTCTTTTTCATATTTTACACTTCAGAACTAAACACTGTGAGTGTACCATTTGAAGACAAGTGAGACTTCAAGGCACAGTGCTGAAGTTTTTTCTAGTTGTCTTATCACCTCTGGTTATCCCTGCACTTCATTACTACTTGGGGTGTCTTCTACCCTTTGGATTTTGTCCATGAATGTTTTAAGCTTTCACTTGTACTAACTGGTGTAATTAAGACAACTGCATGTTTCATTAAAGGTGTGCTTGCAAGCAAAGATCCTTTGCTTTTGTCCTTCATTGTGTCTTTATACAGATGGCATCGAACTTAAACTTTTCTTTACTTTTGAAATAGTAATTCCTCATGTACCT
Source organism: Caretta caretta (assembly GCF_965140235.1). Lineage (NCBI taxonomy): Eukaryota > Metazoa > Chordata > Testudines > Cheloniidae > Caretta > Caretta caretta. The sequence goes on along the minus strand of NC_134207.1, from coordinate 157,012,421 downwards.
CTATTTGCTGGAGTTCCTTGGCAAGATCTTGGGAGGACCAAAAGAGAAATGTTATCCGAGGAACAAACTTGAACCTGTAGCGTGTGTGCATGCTCGCTTGCACTCTCTCACACACTCTCAACAAATAGATGGGGGTGGGATGCTGATATTGAATTAGCTTCTTTAGTTGATTGTCTTTTGGTCAATAGCACTTTTTTCCTCTATAGCCCTTCCATGCATAAACGTAGTAGGCTTCCTTCTGAAGGCTCTTGAAAATTTCACAGCCCTGAGTGTATAGCTATAGCGCTATAGCTGTGCCATTGTAGTGCCTGTACTCTAGATGTGGAAGTTTCCTTCGGTAGCCTGACAACGAGGACCCAGTCTAACTCCCATTAAAGTCAAAAGGAGTGATCCCATTGAGTTAAATGGGAGTTGGATAAGTCCTTTAAAGAACTTCACCCCTTGGGTGGGGAGCGCATAAACTGTTGGGAAATACAATGTGCCTTTAATGCATGACATGTGGCTAACACTGTGTGGTGGATCTTCCACGCTAATGATGTGCTTTTGTTTCCATTGAAACAAACTGAATGTTGACTTCAGAAGGAGCAGGATTGGGTCCTTAATACTTCAGGTGTTACGTTGTTGTACACATTACAGTGAATTTCAAAATTCACCTTTCTATTTTTTAGCAGACTTACATTCAGGTCATGGGTGTTGCATCTGTGGGGTGTGTGTGTATGTATGTATTCATCTATACCTAGTCAAAGTTGAAGCAAGCTTCCTGTTATAATCCTCTTTCCCGCTCCCTTATTTTGTTAGCCTATTAAGAGGCATCATATTTGCATTTTGTGTTATGATGCAGTACATAGCTTTGAAAAGTGGCATCAGGGAAAATGTTTCTGCCACTTACTTTTTGACAGTTTCATAGTTCTAACATTGCTTAACATGACTACCGCAACCTCTTTCCTTTTAATACAGCATTACAGTGTTTTTGCCATCTCTGTACAAAAGACAACTTTACATGTGTGACGGATGGGCTCTGCTTTGCGTCAGTAACACGGACTCCAGACAGACTCATACACAATAGCATGTGCATAGCAGAAGTTGATCTGATTCCACGAGACAGGCCATTTGTTTGTGCCCTCTCGTCGAAGGATGGAGTTGTTACTGCGCCTTACTGCTGTGTCACAGACTACTGCAATAAAATAGAACTTCAAATTCCAACACCAGGTAAAGATTTTTGTTTTCTAAAGTAATTTTAAAGTAATTTTTAAAGTAAAATCAATGAAGCTCATTATAAAGGTTAAGGAAACTAAACTGAGTACAAGTAAACATGAAGGAGGGAAAAACCAGAACAGAAAACAGTGGAGATGGCAGAAGTGCTAAATGACTTCTTTGTTTCAGTTATCACCAAAAAGGTTAGTAGTGATTGAAAGTCTAACATAGTAAATGCCAGTGAAAATGAGGTAGGATCAGAGGCTGAAATAGGGAAAGAACAACTTAAAAATTACTTAGACAAGTTAGATGCCTTGAAGTCACTATGGCCTGATGAAATACACCCTAGAATACTCAGAGATATCTGAGCCACTAGTGATTTATCTTTGAAAAGTCATGGAAGATGGGAGAGATTCCAGAAGACTGAAAAGGAGCAAATGTAGTGCCTATCTATAAAAAGGGAAATAAGGACAACTGGGGAATTACAGACCAGTCAGCTTAACTTCAGTACCTGGAAGATAATGGAGCAATCAATTTGCAAACACCTTGAAGAGAAGGTAATAAGTAACAGCATGGATTTGTCAAGAACAAATGGTGTCAAACCTGATAGCTTTCTTTGATAGGGGTAACAAGCCTTGTAGATGGGGGAGGGAAGTGGTAGATGTGAGAGATCTTGACTTTAGTAAGGCTCTAGCATGACCTCATAAACTAGGGAAATACAATCTAGATCAGGGGTCTCAAACTCAAATGACCACGAGGGCCACATGAGGACTAGTGCATTGGCCTGAGGGCTGCATTACTGAAACCCTCCCCTCACTGCCCCCGCCCCCATTCCAATTTCCCCATGGGCTGCAGTTTGCCCACTCCTGGCCTGGAGGTAGGTGGGGAGTGGGAGCTTGGCGGGCCGCAGGAAATAGCCCCGCAGGCCATGTGTTTGAGACCCCTGATCTAGATGGAGTTACTATAAGGTGGATGCTTAACTATTTGAAAATCATTCCCAGAGTAATCATCAGTGCTTCAGAATTTAGCTGGAAGGGCATAGCAAGTGGGGTCCTGCAGGGATCAGTTCTGGGTCTTCATCAATTAGAGTACACTTACAAAGTTTGCGGATGATTCCAAGCTGGGAGAGGTTGCAAGTGCTTTGGAGGATAAGATTAAAATTCAAAATGATCTGGAAAAATTGTCTGAATAAATAGGATGAAATTCAATAGGGGCAAATGCAAAGTACTCCACTTAGGAATGAGTAAACAGTTGCGCACACACACAAAATGGGAAATGACTGCCTAAGAAAGAGTACTGCAGAAAGGATCTGGGGGTCATAGCGGATCACAAACTAAATGAGTCAACTGTGTAATGCTGTTGCAAAAAAAGCAAACATCATTCTGGGATGTAATAGCAGGAGTGTTGTAAGCAAAACATGAGAAGTGATTCTTCTGCTCTACTCCGTGCTGATTAGGCCTCAACTGGAGTATTGTGTCCAGTTCTGGGTGCCCCATTTCAATACAGATGTGGCCAAATTGGAGAGAGTCCAGAGAAAAGCAATAAAAATGATCAAAGGTCTAGAAAATATGACCAATGTGGGAAGATTGGGGGGGAAAAAATTGGGTTCTTTTAATCTGGAGAAGAAAAGACTGAGAGAGGACATAAGTTTTCAAGTACATAAAAAATTGTTAAAAAGGAGGAGAGGAAAAAAAATTGTTCTCCTTAACCTCCGAGGACAGGACAAGAAGCAATGGGCTTAAATCGCAAAAAGGGCGGTTTAGTTAAACACTGGAATAGAATAATTTACATAGGAAGGTTGTGGAATCTCCATCACTGGAGATTTTTTTAAGAGCTGTCCTAGATGATCTAGATCAGTGCTGCTCAAAGTGGTGGTCCGTGGACCGATGCCGGTCCGCGGACCATCGGCTGCTGGTCTGCATGCACATTGGGGGGGGGAAAAATTGCTGGTCCTCCCACATCAGAGAGCTTGAGAAGCACTGGTCTAGATACTACTTAGTCCTGCCGTGAGTGCAAGGGGCTGGACTAGATGACCTCTTGAGGTCCCTTCCAGAACTATGATTCTGACTGCAGACCAGGGCATCCATCAGACTTCCTAAATATTATTTTGAAGGTGTATATCAAGAAATAAACCACTAAGTACAGAATGAAAGGTTTCAGAGTAACAGCCGTGTTAGTCTGTATTCGCAAAAAGAAAAGGAGTACTTGTGGCACCTTAGAGACTAACCAATTTATTTGAGCATGAGCTTTCGTGAGCTACAGCTCACTTCATCGGATGCATACCGTGGAAACTGCAGCAGACTTTATATACGCACAGAGATCATGAAACAATACCTCCTCCCACCCCACTGTCCTGCTGGTAATAGCTTATCTAAAGTGATCATCAAGTTGGGCCATTTCCAGCACAAATCCAGGTTTTCTCACCCTCCACCCCCCCCACACACAAACTCACTCTCCTGCTGGTAATAGTACACAATAGTACCTAAGAAGTCTCTTGCGTCATAATGCTTTATGGCTTGCATCGAATGTGTATAAATCTTTCTAACTTCCCTGTACTTTAATGTATGTAGCTTCAGTCTCCATAATATATACCAATGACTCTCAAAGAGCTGAGTTAAGACTGTGTTTACTGAAATAAAATGCATTAAAAGAATTCTTCAAAGACCATTATCCGATGCAATATACTTCCACAAATACTAAAAAATGAACCCTTTGTTAAAAACATATTTGCTATTACAAAATAGTAACATTACTTTTCTTTCTTTTTACCTCCATTTTTTAGGCCCTACTTCTGGAGAATCATCTTCTAATCTGGGACCTGTGGAACTGGCAGCTATCATTGCTGGACCAGTGTGTTTTGTTTGCATTTCATTAATGTTGATTCTGTATATCTGCCATAATCGTACTGTCATTCATCATCGTGTACCAAGTGAAGAAGATCCCTCATTGGATCGCCCTTTTATATCAGAAGGAACTACTTTAAAAGATTTAATTTATGATATGACTACTTCTGGCTCTGGGTCAGGTAATTTATTTCTAATACTTGTAAATCTGTTGATGAAAGTCTTGCTTCATGTGACTGAGGCCTGGTCTAAACTTAACCTAGATCAACCTAGCTACATCTCTCATCTGTGAAAAAATTTGCACCTTGAGCACTGTAATTAGGTCAACTTAACTCCCAGTGCAGCTGCTGCTAGATGGATGGAAAAATGATTTTGGGCTCTTCCTCTCGGAGAGGTGAGTTAACTATATCAAAGTGAGGGGGACCCCTTCAGTTAATATAGGAAGTGTCTCTACTATGGCGCTATAGTGATGCTACCTGTAGCTATGCCACTTAACAGCTGTAGCATAGATATGACCTAAATCCTTAAACTCTAGTAAAATCTCCAGTTGAAAACTTTCAAATGCAATCTATGTATTTCTACATGAGAAATGAGTAAGAGAGCACTTTTTTTACAGGTTTGCATAGGAATAATTTGGAATAAATCTACCATAATTAGTTTTAGCATTTCATTTGTTTAAGGGTTAATATTTTTTAACTTTTTGCAAGGGGAAGAAGCTAGATAGTACTACAAGTTAGTGATGCTATTATGTCTGAATCTCCTGATCAGTTTTTCATTTGACTCTGCATTCAGAAACATTATCAAATAACATAGAATCATAGAATATCAGGGTTGGAAGGGACCTCAGGAGGTCATCTAGTCCAACCCCCTGCTCAAAGCAGGACCAATCAAGGCAGAGAACATCTTTCTTAGAAAATAGATTTCACTTCTGAATTCTGATGGTGTAAATAGTAACACAACTAAATTTTAAAGAGATTGTTTGATCAGTTGTTGTGAGAGCATGTTCTGAGGAGCACACTCTCCAGTACCACTTAATATATTTTAGAGTACTTACTACTTGTGAAAGGTGGTGTGTTGACAGCCCTGGGAATGTCTCTTTATGTATAGGATAGGTTTGGCATGGAGGGCAATAGTGCAGAATTTCTGCCTAAGCACTCTTATCAATGTCTCAGCTCTGACTTGAAGGAAGGTTTAATCCCTGCTAAAATGGGTTTATCCCTATTAAGATCCCCTGACTAGGGGATGAGAGTAGTGGTCTATATGCTCATTTAGTCTTAGCCTCTCTACTTAACCGCACAGGCAATCCTGTTGGGGTGATGTCTTTGTGATATGGATCGCTTTTTCCATATGTGCTTCTAGAAGAGTAAAGTACCTGATGATATTTGGAACTCACCTCAGCCTTCTGTCGCATTAAATATTTTTAACTGTTTTGTTGGTAGGAACAACTTCACTAATCCCTTCTATAAATCGACCAGAAATACAGTGAACTTTTAACACAAACATACCACTCTTGTTTAGAAGTGTTTCTCAAGATAACATTTCAAAATAAAAATTCTGTGCTAATCCACTACTGAGACTTTTTTTAAAAAAAATCACTAGTTCAAAGTTCAGCCAGGTCAGTAGAAAAAAATTATTAGTATCCAGTATCTGTATGAAATGAGAGTCTGATCTATTTCAATATAGTTCAAATAAACATCTCAGCGCCCTTTTGGCAGTTCCAGCGGGGGAGGCCAATGTTTGATGGTGAGCATGGAGACTGAATTACTCTTTAATCCTCAGAGGTGCTAAGCTCATGTAGGGGTTGAGGCTTATCTAGATAAGGAGGAAATAGGGTTCGCTCTTCATGTGGAAATGACTTCTGAAATTATTTAAAACTGTACTGATTGTCAAGTTAAATGGTTTGAAAGTTTACAGGGTGTTGTATGCTTCATGGCATATATAACTGATTTCTTTTTTGTTTTCAAATGAGGCTAGGAAGAGCCACTATGTTCCTATACAAAGTCCTATATTCCACTGTTGGCACTCCAGCAGCGGTTAACGAATGAATGCTATCTCCAAAACTGAGCTTATTCAAAAAAATAGATACTGAGACCAAGATGTGATTCTATGTAAATGGTACTTACAATGTGTTGAATTCCTTTTAAAGTAAGTGTGTGTGTCTGGAGGGGTGTCTGCTAAATGAAAAAGGACAGTCGCAGTAAAGAATCCTTTTTCATCTTAGCAGGGATAAACAACAGATAATGGAAATTAATTGAAAGCTAGAACTACGACTTTAAATGTAAAATTATTTTAATTGATTAAAAGTTGATTTGATATATCCATGCTCTTTGAAGGTGCCATGTTTAATAATCTATTAAGATTTGCAAGTGTGCCTGTGTATTGTTTGAGGGTGAATTGATGAGTGGAGCAAGAATAGATGTTTCTGTAAATTACAGATTGCTTCTATGTCCATTCCATATCTGAAGGAGCATCTTTTTGTATGTGCTCACCTGTGTAACTACTGGTTGAGCTGCAGGGGAAGCCTAGTGTAGCACGGACTTTGGGAGCACTTTTTAATTGCAGCATCAAAACTAGACATTTTTATGATAACATCAGAGCACAAGGCTACAATTACGGGCAAATAGCACATCATGTTTATAGTGCATATCTCTATCAAATTCTACTAGCTCATCTAGATTTTAACTTTACAAAAATTGCTTGGACTAGGTCATTTAAATCTTTTATTATGCTTAATTCTCATAAGAAATAGTTTAAAATACAAGTCATGGTATAATTGAAAATAGACTCTGTGTGTGTAAAATAAGATATTAAAACACATTCATTTTGACCTTACCCATAAATGTCCAAGGCTAGAAACTTTAGTTCAGTCAAGATGGCTGTCAAAAAAACCAAAAAACACTCCCCCAAACCCTACATTAGTTCGAGTATTGTTGTGTTTGTTTTAAAGTTATTACGTTCCGGAATCTGTGGGCTCAGAAGAACAAAAACTTGTGGAGAGAACCATAAAGATTTTTTTTTCCAATCTCTTGGTTCGTGGTATCAATGTTTTAATATGTTGGCGGTTCTATAATTCCAGTTTCTTTGACCGGACTATCCTCCCTCTGTTCTCCTCTTGCTTGCTACTTCCCCACAGCTCTCTCTGGATTGGCAGAGAGTCACTCCATGAAGGCCAATTTTATTTTGACTGTTAATTGGTCTTCCTATAGAGTGACTGTCTACTGATCTGGAACAGCCCTCCCAATTTTTCTTCTGCCTCAGTTACCGTTTTGGGTCTTTTTTTCCATGTTGAAAATATTCACTTGGATTTCTGGTGCCATACTTAACTCTTGAAACACCAGGGACTGGTGCCAGGAGAGAGACTTCCATTTGCTTCTAGGAACAAGAATATACATGAGAGAGCTGCTCAGTGGCTCCCAGCTTTGCATAGGACTCCTCTGATTTCATCCATAAGAACACAGAATTGCCATGCTGAGTCAGACTACTAGAGCATCTAGTCTACTATCCTGAATAAGCAATGGCCAATAACAGATGGGTGAGAAAGGGGAAAACAAGTTTCCTAACAGGGAAAGCTTTCTAATAACCCCCAACTCTGATTGGTTTATGCCCTAAGTATGAGACGGTACCCTTATAGGATATGTAGAATGCCCTAACTTGTGTGACTGGATGTTCTCATTGTCCGTATACTTTCGTAATCCTCTCTTGACTTTTACGAGGCCATTGGCATATTGTGGTAATATCTTGTAGTATGAATTCCGCTCCTTTAAATGTTTAAACTTGTTGTAGTGCTCTTGTGGTTTGAGAATGGTAACAGGAGCCACCCAGATTTCCTTCTTTTTACTGGTCATAATTTTTTATGCCACTATCCTGTCCCCTTATTATTATGCCTTTGAGCCTGTTTAGTTTAATCTGACCAGTTGACTGTATTGATAGCCACAATTATCCAGTATTTGAGTGCCTTATAATCTCAAATATACAGTTATGTTGGTTTCAACCTCATTGAAGCTGGTGGGCATAATCACCCCCATTCAGGATAAACATAAGAAACAATCAAGCTCTTTATAGTAGGAGCCAGTGCTCAAAACGGAGGCCATGCAGGAATGGTCAGAAATCAAGCTATTTAGGTGGTAGGGTTTTGCTGAGGATTCATTTGATTGCAACTCTGTGTGTGCCAGAGAAACACCACAGAAGTATGGGGGAGGGGGGGAAGCAGAGAAGCCCTGGTAGCGAGACCCTGATAAAGCAGAGCACTTTTTTGGGGTAAAGTGCTGGCAGAGAAGAGGCTTGGAACTGTGAGCAAAAACGGTCTCCTTCTCTTTGATTCTTGTTGTATTTAGAGGAAACAGGATAATGCAGTCTTGTTTGTTTACAAAGAAATACCTAGTTCCATCAATTTCTCCTCCTAATGGAAAACGTACAAGATTCCCAAAACTGGCAAAGCGTTTGGTTGAAAAGGGGTCACACTGATGCAAGGTTGGAATCCAGTTTCCCAGGACAGAAACTGCGAGCTGATATCCCTGTTGAACCAAAATGGAACAAATAATGGCAGTGGTAGCAGAAATCAGATGGCCAAAAAGAAGTTAAACACGAACTGGAAACTTAACAACAACAAAAGGCTGGACACTTTGCCAAAGGTGTTTAAAGTACTATGTGGAAGTTTCTCAGAAAGAGCTGAGAACGAACTTGCAGGCAGAGATGAAATCTCTGGAGGAACTGCTACTGGGTCTGGTCAGATTGGGAAATCCAAGCCATCTTTAATTCTCCTTGTCTGGAATGGAAAATTGGATTGAGATTACCAAAAGATTTTCCATGAAATGGGAGAGGCCAGGAAAGCTTTGGCCAACTTGGAACTTACTACCAGATGAGCTGCAGCCAGGACTTAAGGAGCTATGAAATAAGTGTCATAGATCACAGTGGAAGGCAGCTACATGGATGTGGAATTGGGCCGGCCAGAGGACTTTGGTAAATAAGACTGGATATCTTCATTTTCTACCTTATTTGTAAGTCACAGATGCCGGGGGGGGGGGGGGGGGTGGCTCAGGAGAGGAGAAGACGATGTAAAATAGTGCAAAATCCCCATTATTTGAATTGAAACAATCTTTGATGGAAAAACTCCCTGGGAGGCTTTTTGCCTCAGTTCAACGTCCTAGCTCAAACCAGTGCCTGGGAGAACTAACCAAAAAGGAGGTTTCTAGCAGCCAGCTCCAATGGTGCTGCAGAACTTCTCCCAGAAAAGAGGCTGAGTTATCCAGATCTAGTACTAACCCTTGATATGCAGTTTGGAGCCAGCCATCAGTCTGAAATGGCCAGTTCACAGCAAAGAGCTAGAAGAAGAGGGAAAAGCGACTCCTCCTGAACTGGCAGAGGACCCACAAACTTGTGTTCCTGTCATATCCAGATGCAATGAGGACTTTCAGGATAAATGGACAGTGGATCAGCTTATAGATGCTCAGCTGGAATTGGACTTGCAGATAAAGATAAGTGAAAGGAGGCCAGAATCATTCCACAGCTGTGGAATTTTCCATGGAACTCAAATCTCGTTCTTTGCATCAGTGTAGCAGAAGCAGCCACTAGTGAGGAAGATGGAAGCTAATTGCTAGGAGCCTATTAGTACTGCTCTCTACTCCCGTGTGACTGAAAAGGAGATTCTAATTTTTGGTTCATAGCATTTTTGAACAATTACAAAAAAGTGATAAGTTTGGTTTGAAAAACAAGGGAAATTGACAATAATTAAAGGAGACCATTTAGGTAAGTGTGGGGGGATGAGCGAGGGGAGTTAGTGTGAAATACTTTGGCCACAAAAAAGATTGTTGTAAATAGAATATGGGCAGACAGTCACCAGTGAAAGCTTCTCACCTAGTTTGGAAGATGGGGAGGAGGCAGAATATCAAGAGGAAGGGGCAAAGCTTTGAGGTACAAGGATCAGCCTCACAGATCATCTTTAGTTCTAGGCAGTTTAACAATAATAAGGGGAGTTTGGCTATCAGTATGTAATAGAATCAGTGTAATGCACTGGGATAGTGGTCTAGTCTAAGTTATTAGGCCATACTCGCTCAAAAGCCTAGGAAATAAGAGATCAAAACCACCACCAAATTGGTCTCTGCCAAGGCAGTGACTGGGGAATGTGCAGAGGTCCAAAGATGTTGGGTGGGGGAAGGGCAGGGAAAGGGATTGGGTTTAAAAATTTGAAGCCTCTGTAGTTAAGATAATGGATGAGCTAATAATGTGTATGCATTTTAATGACTAGTAAATGCCAGGAAAAGTCTTGAAAATCCAATCTATGGAAATTCCCTTTACAGATGTGATCCAGGTGAAGCAAATAATTTGTAGCCAATTGGTTTGCAGTGAACAAATTGTCCTGCTTCCAGGGACAGAAACTATGACCAGCTACCTGGTGTAGTAGCTTTCTAACAAAGGAAAGATAGAATGAAGACCTGTTTTTGAGACCCAGAGCCTCAAGGAAATCTTAGCAGCTGAAGTACTTGTGGTTGTGAAGTCTGGACCCTCTACAACTTGCTGAATGGTTTCTGACAAGCTGCAAATAGTGAAGAAGGAGCTATGGTTACAAAACATGAACCAGTGGCTGTAGTAACTGCTGGCATAGAAGAAAACTATAAGGGGGAAAGGAATAAAATTGAGCTCTCAGAATTACTTTTGGATTAGTTCTTGCACAGTGCTGCATGTTTAAATGAGGAACAACAGAACAGTCTTAAACAGAAAATCTTAAGAATCGGGACTTGTTCTCCCACTCCAACAATGAGGCTGTAATGCACTGGTCCAGCACCAGATTGATAGTGGATGGAACCACATCATTTTATCAGGGGCAAAGAGGGAAGAGGCATTACAGGCCACTTAAGAAATATATCAGGAAGGCATAATTGAGCCTTCACCCAGTCCTTGGGCCTCACTCATAGTTCTAGATAAGAAAAAAAAGATAGCACCAGATTAAGTAGGCAATAGAAAATTAAATGAAGTCACTTTAAAGGATTCTTATCCATCCACTCATGAACAGATGATACCCTGGATGCCGTAGCATGTTCAATTTGTTTTTCCACACTGGATCTTAAAAGTATGTATTGGCAAGTGCAGATGGATCCAAAAGACGGAGGGAAAAACTGCTTTCACAGCAGGACAAGGCCTGTGGCAGTATAAAGTTGTGGGTTTCACCATAAGCAATACTCCTACCACATTTGAGAGGGTATTAGATGGCATTCCTCTCTCATTCTGTTTTGTTCTATCTAGATGATATGCTGGTGCAGGCTAAAATCTTTTGACAAAAACAGATACATTTACCAAGGACCTGTGATTTAGCCTACAGCTTTGTATCTAAAACTGAATCCAAAGAGACGTAAATTGTTTCAAAAAGTTTGTTGGGCGCACAATCAGTAAAGTGGGGGAATTTCCACTGACAAAGAAAATTGAGGCTATGCAGAACAGGCCAACTCTCCAGACAATCACAGAGGTACAGACAGACCAGACATCCCTGCAGTTGCTTTTCAGATTCAGGAATCATGAAGGGACTCTTTGGCAAAACTATAGTGCTATGATTTCAGTCACACACAGGTCGGGACTCTAGCATGGTAATGCTGATGTCTTGTTTGGTTGATTACAAATGGTGCCCCAAGCACTATGGCAAGGAATTGGCTTTTCAGGGGATTTGTATGCTCAGGAGGAGACGAATTAAAGGCTTCCCGAAGAGAGAATTCCAATATTGGAATAGTATGTGACTGGAAAATCATTTGGCACATGCAGCCACTGTGGACTATAGTATCCCCTCAGAATGCCACAGTGAAAGCTTTCAGGTGCAGTGAGACAGCTTTGAGCTTAAAGATGAGATGGGGTTGGGGGGGGGGGGGGGAGGGAGAAGCCAGTGGGTGATGGATACAGGTATTAGCTAGTTGTACCAGATACATTGAAGAAGGAAGTTCTGAGGTTGTCATGACTCTAAAACTGCTGAAGAAAAGCTCTGGGTAAGCTTGAAATCTGGTGTCTTTCAGTAACAGAAGTTGGTCCAATAAAAGATATTAACTCACTCCCCTTTGGTTAGTTCTATCCTGGGACCAAAATACCAGCACTGCCAACATCTAAAACTGCTGGACCTTTTGGGGTTGCAAAGACCGTAGCCAAACTAAGAATGCTTTTATGTGGTAAAATGCAGGCAGGATGCAGAAAATTGTGTGTGGGGAGATGAGATTCATGCATTGTAAAGAAGGATCCTCCTAAGACCGTGAGAGCCTCTCTGCACCAGTGGAATGCACTGCTGTTGGTAGACTGGTAGAGGCCCAACAATGTCTCAGACAATCAATATTTGTTGGTGGCCATAGGCTACTTCACAAAATAAAGCTTACCCAATAAAGAACCAAGAGACTGTGAAAAGAAGCAGAAGTTCTAGTGAATGGATTCAAAGTTTCTCTTTTGGTCTGTGAGCAACTCACCTGAGAACCCAAATATGGTGAAGCAATCAGAGTGCTTCTCAAATCTGCTGTAACACTCCTTAGGGATCCACAATACCACTCTGGCACACCCACAATCTGCTGGAGTGTTGGAAAGGTTCAATTGAACTTTGGGAGTTCAGCTGGCTAACTTTGTAGAACATCATCATCAAAGGGATTTGGGCCAGCATATCTCATTTCTTGTGATGGCTTATAGAACACCAGTCAATGACTACAAAGTGGGCCCCAGCACTCCCCTGGCTCATACCAAAACATGAGATCTCCACAAACCTCTTGTATGGAATTGCTGAAGAGGAACAAAGAAATCTGGACTACACAGAAACCTTACAAACCAAAACTGAAAAAGCTAACACCTCTGTTAGGGGGGAAAAATGGGAGGATAGCCATTGATACAATGAAAAGATTCTATGAATAAGGTCATATGGAGAAACTTTTAAGAGGGGTTCATTCCATGATCCTAGAAGAAAGGATAGGAGACCAAAGTTGAATAAACCTTAGCGGTACCCTATTACAGTACTGACTGACTCAAACAAAGTGGTGTGTAGGATAGAGTCAGGTCCCAGGATTTAATCAATGTTGTTCATAAGGACTATCTGAGAAGGTATCAAGATTAGGAATTTTCAGTGTAGATGTGTCCAGACCTGAGACTGTAGCTATAGAAACTGAAGTTTGAAATGGAATGGCCAGTCTCCATCCCAGCTAACTGATTTCTCAGAAACAACACATTTGTCAGATCGGGCAGGGAGAGAAACTCGAGATCTGAGAGTAAAACCAATTTGGGCAGGTGATATGAAAAGTCCTGACAAATGCTATGTATATAGTTAATCTTGTATCAGTTATTTGTGTTTAAAAAAAAAAATTGTTTTTGAAATGGGTCATTCAGGATGTCACCATTTTGGACTCCATTGAGATGCTGGATGGAACTCACTGGGTGGGTGTGATGCAGGGATGGGGTGGGAAGAATTAACCCTAATTGATGCTGTTGGGCATAATAGCTATCAGTCAGGAGAAAGGTAAGAAGACAATCAAACTCCTTTTGTGGAATAGATAGCTGAAACAATAGAAGCCACTATCCAAAACACAGGCTATGCAAGGCCAATCAGAAACTGAGCTATGTGGGCAGAGGGGTTTTGCTGAGGATTGATTTGATTGCAGCTGTGTGTGAGAACCCACAAGAAACACACACAAGAAACAAAGGCCCTGTATAAATTGGCAAGTTTCTGTGCAGTAAAGCAGCTTTCTGCACTGTAACTCCCAAGGTGTACACACTGCCAAGCCACTTAGTGCGCAGAAACTGCGCAGTTGTAGCGTTGTTAAAAAACAAAACAAAAAAACCAACCCCAACAAGAGGTGTACAACTTTCTGCGCCGGGGCTACTGCGCTTCAGTGCCAGTGTAGACACCATGGTCAATTACAGCGCTGCAACTGGGCTCTGGGAGGTGTCCCACAATGCCTGTTCTTGCCTCTCTGGTCATCGGTTTAAACTCTACTGCCCTCAGGTGACCAACTGTCATCCCCACCCCGTAAATTGCTTTGGAATTTTGAAAGTCCCCTTCCTGTTTGCTCGGTGACACAGTGCAGTGGTCTCAGCACATCTTTCCAAGTGGCCATGCCTGCCGCACGCGTCAGGCGATCCCCCACTTTGAGCTTTTGAGCCGCTGGACCTCATCAGCATTTGGGGAGAAGAGGCTATTCACTCCCGGCTGCGCTCCAGCTGTAGGAATTATGATACCTATGGACAGATCTCATGATAGAGAGGGGTCATGACCGGGACACACTGCAGTGCTGGGTCAAAGTGAAGGAGCTGCGGAATTCCTACCACAAGGCATGGGAGGCAAACCACTGTTCCAGTGCTGTGCCCATGAGCTGCTGGTTCTACAAAGAGCTGGACGCCGTACTCAGTGGCAGCCCCACTTCCACTGCGAAGACCACTGTGGATACTTTGGTAGCTCATGTGCCAGTTGAAAGTGGACTGAGTCAGGAGGAGGAAATCTTGGACGAGGAGGGGAAGGAGGACCCAGAGGCAGAGGATGATTCGGAGGTCCGAGATGCATGCAGCCAGGAGCTGTTTTATCTTGGAGGAGGCCAGCCAGTCACAGCTGTCGGATGTTGGTGAAGCGCAAACAGGGGAGGAGGCTCCTGGCAAGTGGATTTGACGTTGGGAATTGCTGAAGCGAGTTGGTGGGGGGGAAGGAGGGTTGCAAAAAGCAGACTTATCTCCCACTGCATGCCTACTCTGAGCAGCAGAACAGGTTGTTGATTGACTCCCTCACTCCACAGGAATCTGCCTCCGAGATCTCTAGGAAACTCTCATGGAGATACTGGGCAATCTGCTGCCGCAGGTTCTTCAGTAGAGCTGCTTTGTTTCTTGCCCCACTAACGGTAACTTTCCCATGCCACTGTGCTGTCACAGGGAAGAGGGGGACCATTGCTGCACACAGGTGAGCAATGTAGGGACCAGAGCCGAAGCTGCAGTTGTGGAGAACACCCTCCCTTGATTCCCTGCTCACCCTCAGTAGCAAGATATCTTCCACAATGATCACATCCTGTGATCCACACACTGTGGAAAGTGTGGGGACAGGAATGATTATCAGCCCACCCCCACCCCCTTACAGTGCTGGCTTTCCCCAAGAGCCATGTGCCCAGTGTACAGCAGGGTCTGGGAAGAGTGATTTACCGTGCCCCTGCTCCTACTCACGATTTTGGGGGGCTTCTGGTTCATGTGTGCTTGCCTGGGGTCAGCCAGTTAGTGACAGGTGTGAGAGTTTTAAATCACTGAATCCATGTTCTCAGTGTTGCAGACAATGCTGCTTCTGTAAAATGTTGCATTTAAACTTCACAGAGATGACCTTGCGAGCCCAGCCTCCCTCTTTATCAGTGGCTGAATGGCTGCGCAGAATTAGAAAGCGGCCAAGAAGATCTGAGGAGGACTTTCTGCATGATGATATGAGAAATAGGAATTGAAGGAGTGGCTGGACAGCGAGAAGAGGGACCAAAAGGAGAATGTGACATGCCACAATGAAGCCACAGAGCGACTCTTAAACTTTATAGAGTGCCAAGCAGACATGCTCCTGACAATACTAGCTCTTCAAACCGAGCAGCTCTGCATCTGCCCTCCCCTGCAGCCAGTGTTGCAAAATTCTTTCCCATGTGCCCAACACACTCTTATCAACCTCCTGGCTCCAGTCTATAGCTGCGGCATTCCACTCCTCCCCCATCACGGTCCAGCATTGAAGACTCACACTACCCACTGCACTCAACACCCATCCCTCTGCAGTTTGGCCCTGCTGAAGTACAGTACCTGCTGCATTGTACTCCAAAGGAGAAGGTTGGATATGATCCCTGGACATACACAAATCTTTAGCTGTCCTGGGACCCCCCCTCCTCCTGGGACCTTCCCTTCCCTCATCCCCCTCTGCTGATTTTTTTGTTGTTGTTGTTTTGACTCTCTCTCCTCCTGTTGTCTTTTAATAAAAGAATTGTGTTGGTTTGAAAGCAATCTTTGTTCTATTAATGGAAAGCAAAATGAGCCCTGCAAAGCAACATACAATTATGTTAAACCCACATATTGCATCATGTGCACCAGTCTCCACTTAACATTACAAGCACTGCACTCCTGAGTACACTAACAAATATTAGTGGCTTTCAGCTTCAAATTGCTGCCTCAAGGCATCCCTGATCCTTATGGCCCCACACTGTGCCCTTCTAATAGCCCTGGTCTCTGGCTGTTCAAACTCCACCTCCAGGCGCTAAGCTTCTGCAGTCCGGCCCTGAGTGAAGCGTTCACCCTTCCCTTCACAATTATGTAGCATACAGCACTCGGCTATAAGCATAGAAATATTGTCATTGGGACGCTGGACCTGGCCATAGCGGCAGCACCAGCAGGCCTTTAAACAGCCAAAAGCACACTCAACAGTCATTCTGCACTTGCTCAGCCTGTTGTTGAACTGCTCCTTGCTGCTGTCAAGGTGACCCGTGTATGGCTTCATAAGCCATGCCATTAAGGGGTAGCCAGGGTCTCCCAGGATTACAATGGACATTTCGACTTCCCCCTACAATGATCTTCTGTTACGGGAAGATAGTCCCAGCTTGCAGCTTCCTGAACAGGCCAATGTTCCGAAAGGTGTGCCTTTCCAAACCAGCCTGTGTTAATGTCTGTGAAGTGGTGATCCACAAGTGCCTGGAGAAGCACTGAGAAATACCCCTTGCAATTAATATACTCGGTGGCTAGGTGGTCTGGTGCCAATATTGGAATATGCGTGCCATCTATCACCCCTCCGCAATTAGGGAAGCCCATTTGTGCAAAACCAACCATAATGTCATGCACGTTGCCAAGAGTCACAGTCCTTCAGAGCAGGATGCGATTAATGGCCCTGCAGACTTCCATCAACATGAGTCCAACAGTCTACTTTCCCACTCCGAACTGGTTAGCAACCGATCGGTAGCAGTCTGGAGTAGCCAGCCTCAACAGTGCAATCGCCAACCGCTTCTCCAATGGTAGGGAAGCTCTCATTCTCATGTCCTTGTACGGTAGGGCTGGGGCGAGCTCATTGCACAGTCCCATGACTTTCCCATGTGGCTTTCCTCTGGAGTTCTGCAGCCACTACTAATCATCCTAGATGTGCATGATGATGTGATCCCACCACTCAGTGCTTGTTTCCCGAGCCCAAAAGTGGCATTCCACTGTGGTTAGCACCTCCATGACTGCTGCAAGCAATATCATGTTGTAGCTACTACACGTGGTGAGATCAAAGTCTCACTCCTCTTGCCTTTGTAGTTTAAGGAATAACTCCACTGCCACTCGTGACGTGAAGTGTTGGTCAGAGCGAGCAGCATACTGGTCAACATTTCGGGATCCATTCCTGCAGCCCAAAGAGGCAGGGCAAGCAATACAGAAACAGTTGAAAGATGGCCCCAAATGCAGATGGAAGCACAGGGATTGCTGGGATGTGAAGCAATGCATCACAGGGCATTGGGACATGACCCAGGATGCCCCGTGATTCCCTCCTCCTTTCCACAACTCTTAACAGCAGAAGAGAAAGAGGTGCTCTGTGGGATAGCTGCCCAGAGTGCACCATTCTGAGTAGCACTACAAGTGCCGCAAGTGTGAACATGCTACTGCGCAGGCAGCTGACAGTGTGAACACAGCAGCGGTTTCTCCTATGTGCTCTGAGCGATGCTGTAACTCTGCCAGCGTAGATGTGCCCAAAGAAGCCTTAGGCCATGTCTGCGCTACCACCTGAGTGACATAAATTTTATTGGCATAAGTGGTAGTGTGCATGGCACTGTATTGGTTGGAGAGCTTCTGCTGACATAGCTACCACTGCTCATTTGAGGTGGTTTTATTTCAGTGGGAGAGCTCTCTCCTGTTGGCATAGAGCGGCTACACAAGCAATCTTACAGCGGCACAGGTGCATCAGTACAGCTTCATTTGTGTAGACGTGGCTTTGCAGCCGGAGAAACTCTGGTAGCATGATCCTGACCGCAACAAAAATAAAATGGAGAGATCTTTTGGGTGATGTGCGGGCTGGAAATAGATTTGGAACTGTGAGCGAAGCAAGTGTCTCTAGCTGTTGTATTCAGGGATATAAGACCTCCTGCATTCTTTGTAAATAAACAGGGTTGTGTGTTTTAAAAAAACAACTGACCAATCATTAATTTCCCCCGCTAACCAAAACGACCTAGTAGGGCTTGAAAATGGGCTAACCAATTAAGTTGGCAAGGATACCAGTAATTCCTTCCTTGTCTCGGAGGTGTCGAACTATTATCCCATTTTATATATAGTGAAACCTAAGATTAAGTGACTTGTCCAAGGGCACACAGGAAAGTTGTGCTGGAGCAGGCTAGCACTCTAACCACTGTATTCTCTTTGCTCGTAAATGAGTTTCTCAGTGTCTCTAACTTCTTTTTCTTCTCAGGACTTCTTTTTCTACCGTTTGTTTTGTGGTAGAGTGACTAGAAATAGAGCTTGATAGATGAAGGTGTTTTTTGTTTTTCATAACATCAGTCTTTTAAATAGTACAATGGTATGTTTTTGATTTTTTTTCTTCATACATCCCTGTGTGTGTGTGTGTGTTTTTTTTTTTTAAACCACTTTGCAGAATGCGCAAGTGTCTTCCTGGGTGGCTACATGTAATATAGAATGCAATTAATGCACGAGTAGTTCAAAACTTTAAACTCACAGGAAACGAATTTCACATTTTATTTGTTACAAATCCATATCTAGAATTTGATTTAATCATTTGGTACTTGTAATTGCTGGTATTTTCAAGGTTGCTAAACAAAAAAATGTTTAGGAAGTCTGGTCTTAAAAGGATCGAACTCCTAATTTAGATTTTGGATGAAGTAAGGTAAGGAGGACTGTTATTTATCTCTAGCTCTTAACTAATCAAGGCAAGCACTATATATCTGTTGCTTTATAAGCAACAAATCTTTTCAATTAATGGTTGAATGAGCTTAATCTCAATTTAAAATTTTTTATTTTTTAGGTCTGCCTTTACTTGTTCAAAGAACAATTGCAAGGACTATCATTCTTCAAGAAAGCATTGGGAAGGGTCGCTTTGGAGAAGTCTGGCGAGGGAAATGGAGAGGAGAAGAAGTTGCAGTGAAGATATTCTCTTCAAGAGAAGAACGCTCATGGTTTCGTGAGGCAGAAATTTATCAAACTGTTATGCTACGTCATGAAAATATTCTTGGATTTATAGCGGCAGACAATAAAGGTTAGTAAGCTTTTGATAACTTTTCACTTTTTATTGATTGTGTATGTACTCCTATTTCAAACTCTTCATAGGAATTGAAAACACAAATGCCACTTTCTGGACATTTCATGTTCTTTGATGCTTGTGGAAAGGTTGCTGCAAGTGTAATCTAGGATTACACATGAGTTTTATTAAATCTGTTTTATTTAACTTTTTAATGACTGGTCATTTAATTTACCTCAAAAAACAATCAATCAACGGAGATCTCAAAACTAGGCAGCACATTATGTATAACTTGCACACAGACATTAAGCATTATATTTAAATTGAATGGTCTTGTCTAGTCAACTCAGTTTTTGTGTAGTTACTGAACCATTTCTGTAAATCTACTTGTCATATGGTCAATATGCATATTTCTGTGCTCTGACTTTCTGCTACATTCAAAACTCATCTGTACAACAGCCAGGATTGCGTCAACAATTCACTGCACTCCCAGCAAGTTGTTCAGCCTCCGCTCCTCCTTATCTTGTGACAAGTTAAGCAATTACTCCCCCAAATAAGATTTACTTTTTTTAATTCAATTTTACTACCACAGTTGCATTTGGAGTTGTATGCTACTCCCAATTGAGCTCTGCTGTCCCTTTCCTTTATATAGTGTCATATGACTATCTGTAATTAAACTGTCAGCTCCTGTAACTTAAGTAAAAGTCAATTTTTAGGATGTGACAAGGAAATTTTGGCTTTCAAGGGATGGGTAGCCGTCTATTTTGAGAAGGTGTGTAGACCTGATCCAGATCTGATTTAGATTTTATTAAAGCATTACTGGAAGATTTTAACATTTAACTTCTCAGACTTGCAAAAACACCCAAGTCAAACAGTTCCTATCTTTTTCTTAGGAATAGATTTTTTTTTTTCCTGTGTTGATAGGCAATATCAACGTAGCATTTTCCATGGGTAGTTGTCATAGAAGTAGTCAAAGCCCGATGCTAAATTTACCAAATACTAAAATGTCCCTAACATATCCTATCAAATTAGTTTCTCTAAGGAAAACTGAAGTGTACGAAGTTTGCTTAGAGTTCATCAATATGTTTTTCAGAACCTGCATTCAGTTTGTGAAATGTATCTGAAAGTTATTCACTTAAAATTTGGACGGGTAAAGAGACCATTGCAAGTGAGGGACCTCTCATAATAAGAGTACAAACCATTCAGAAGTAATTTGAGAGCTTCCATCTAATGGATAAAAGAAATAGAGAATTTAAAATAGTTTTAACTACGAGAACACATGCAAGTCTTGTGGTGGGGGATGAGGGGCGCAGGAATTGTAGAAGGAGAATATTAGTGTGCTTCAGACCAAGGAGGTCTGAACATCCTTGATGACTAATTACATAGATTAACCTTCTTATCATTCTACCTTCTTGTGGTGATGTATTGCTAATGATGAAATATATATAAAAAATATAACCTTGCAAATATTTTCTGTGATGTAAAAAATAGGTCCAAGGTCAATAAATCTAACCATTAACCACCCTTTCTTTTTTCGAAATAAGCTTGTGCCTCTGATCGGAGATTTCATGTAGCATGCATGAAACTCATGCTCCACACTGTTGTATAGTGCTGTGCTTACTAACTGCCTTCAGTTCCTTCTAAATTGCCTCCACTTGAGACCGAGTCTTAGCAGTTGTCCATGTTGAGTTCTATCTCGGCTGTGCCCCCATAGCTCTAAAATAAACTACTAAGAGGTAGTAGTTCTAGCTGTAGTTTAAAATAATTTCTCCCCTTCTCAGAGCTTTGTTACTGGAAGGGCATGCCCAGTTCTGCCTATCATATCGGGAGGCAATCCTGGTATGTGGTGATCACTCCTGGTGCATCTCTTGCTTCAGGGATCTTCAAGTTTCCAAAAAGTGCTTTTGGTCTGGCATGAAAATCTAGAGCTAGAAAAAACAGAGAGATCAAACTTTGGTTCCGCATGATGAAGAGCTTGCTGCACCCAGCCTCTGACCCCAGCCAGGGTACCCCCCGCAAATACTGGTCTTCAAATAAGTCAGCTACCTCTACTGTCTCCAAGCTGCATTCCTCAAGGACATTTAAGAGGAAAACCCAAGACTCCTCTCATAAGACTTCCATAGGCCATGTCCCAAGTTCTCCTGGTAGGAATCTGCCTCAAAGAAGTCAGAGTTGCTGATGAGTCCAGCTACTTCAACACTCATTGGACTTTGACCTGGTACCCATGAGGCTGATGGTTCCTCAGGTAATCAGGGCACTGTTAAGCCTAAAGACTTCAAAATGTCAGCCTCTGATAGGCCACCAGTACCGTCAGGGGACCGAGGCATCACAAACAGCTCTATTGCTACTCACTCAGTACTGAAGAAGACCGCATGGGCTCCATCTGGACTCCACTCAGAGCATCGGAGACTCACGGTACCATCAGCTCCCTCAGCTACCATTACTTTGGCTCAAGCCATGAACATGATACTAACCACGCTTTTAGTATCACAGGAGTTTCATTTTTCCCCAAGACCTATCTGTGTCCAAGCTCAAATCACAATTGCTCCGCTTCAGTCTTCTTTTGGCACCAATGACCTACAGATCCCTGGACGCCTGTCCAGTACTGACAGTTTTAGCTCAAGGTTCTTCTGGTGCTCCACCACTTCATCAGAATCCACTCTGAAGATCTTGACTCGGTCTCTCAAATATCTGTCCAAGACTCTCCTCTCCATCTCTGTAGAAGCTCTTTTCCAGAGATCTCTGAGGAAATTGAAATGACTTGTGAGAGATGTCCACAATCCTGCTGGTCTGAGCACCCATGGATGTCTTCACCCATGCCATGTGCAGCACCCACTTGGCCATACTCGGACCCTTGGGTGACCTATCACCAATTCACTAGCGCCTCAAGCACTACCCATCTCAGACATAGGGAGGGTGATGGAGGTTGCCTATCTAGGAGACCAGAACCTCAGGAAGAGACCTTTTGAGGAACAGGAAGCTTGGGCTGATGAAAAGGTCTCTCCACCAGTCAACATCTCTTCTTCCTGACTAGATGAAGCTGTTATGCCACCTCCACCATCCCTGGCTGATGTCCTGGAACCGCAAATTTTTATTTTCTCATCCCTCTCCTAACTCCTTGGTGGTCAAGGTGGATAATAAATGTGGAAGGCAGCACCATACTAAATCTACGTTCTATGATAAAGATCAGAAGCACCTCGACCTGTTGAATAGAAAATCATATTTGGCATCTACTTTACAATTTAGAATTGCCAACTACCAGGCACTGATGGCAAAGTACAACCAAACAGATTATATGGAGCTGAACTTCTTTATTGAGTGTCTTATTAGAACACAGAGCAGTTCTAGGCAGTTATTGCAGAAGGCCAGCCGCTCACCAGAATATCTCCGCAGCCCTCTCAATACTGCTGCTTGTTCCATTTCTATGGCCGTAGTTCTATATCATTTTAGTTAGTATAAAAAGAGTATGGTAGCACAGGACCATAGAATCATAGAATATCAGGGTTGGAAGGGACCTCAGGAGGTCATCTAGTCCAACCCCCTGCTCAAAGCAGGACCAATCCCCAATTTTTGCCCCAGATCCCTAAATGGCCCCCTCAAGGATTGAACTCTCAGCCCTGGGTTTAGCAGGCCAATGCTCAAACCACTGAGCTATCCCTCCACTCTTAGGGGTGGAGGCATAGCTCAGTGGTTTGAGCATTGCCCTGCTAAACCCAGTGTGAGCTCAATCCTTGAGGGGACCATCTAGGGCAAAAATTGGGGATTGGTCCTGCTTTGAGCAGGGGGTTGGACTAGATGACCTTCTCAGGTCCCTTCCAACCCTGGTATTTTATGATTCTGACCTTGATCAGCATGTCAAAATTGGTGCTTACAGGTGGAAGGTTGTGAGGTCCAAGGTCCGGATGTGAGTGATTTTTCTCCTTTGAAACCTCGTTCTCTTGAATATGGGTTCAGATTATCCCTGGGAGCTTGAAAATAGGGCAGGGCAAGATTTCTGTACTGTCTCAGACTCCAAACTTTCTTTTGCGGGTAGGTTTATAGATCCCAGAGAATGCAGTGGCCCTAGAGTACTTTAACATGTGCAGAGATTCTTCCATGCTGTCAGCAAGAAGTTTAGTGCCATCAGAAAGCAGGTTTTCGACCACACGGTGGGCCTCCTTTGGAAATTCTGAGAGCTGAAGCTAGGAGGCCCTCTTTTTAGAACTATGGACATTCACCTTTCACATGAGAAGTTCCTGCAGTTCAGAGTTGGCCAGGAGTATTACCAATTCCACATCCTTCCCTTTGGGCTTGTGACGGCACCCAGGGTATTCATGAATGCGTTTGTGGTGGTAGCAGCCCAGGTGAGATGCCAGGGTTTATGGTGTTCCCATATGTGGACAACTAGCTCCTAGTTGGTCAATCTTTCCAAGAAGTTGTCTCAGCAATATAGTCTCTTTTGGTGCCTCCTTGCCACCTTAGAGTCTGTATAAACAAAGACAAGAGTGTTTTGTCACCCACAAAGACTTTTATAGGGGCACAGTTGGATTCTATATCTGCATGAGCTTTCCTCCTTGCAGATGAGAAACCTGATCTCTCGCATCACCCGCAAGGAACCAACTACGGTGTGTCAGTGCCTTTCCCTGTTAGGCCATATGGTCACAAAAACCTATGGACACCCTCTGCCAGCCTCCACTTGCCGTGCCTACAAGCCTATCTCCACCCAACCTACTGGCTGAAGTGGGACTGCATAAACTCTGGAGTCGTAGTTCCTTCTGGATTTCTCAGCTCCCTCGCTTGGTGGTCCAACCCAACCAAATAATGATGGGGACTCCCATCAGCCTTTCCACACTGAGGGCCACCGTTTTAATGCCTGCCTTACAGGATGGGGTACACATTTGGACCTCCATACAGCCCAGGGTACATGGACCTCACAGGAAGCTTGGCAGCATATCAAATTGCTGGAGCTCAGAGTAGTCTGCATAGTCTGCAAGGTGGTCTTCCCCCTCATACCCTCACTCCATGTACAGATACTGTTGGACAATATCACACAAATGATGAGGAGCGAGATCTCATCTCTGCCTGGAGGCTGTCAGGCTAAGGAATCAGATTACCATACAGGCTGCATACCTTCCAGGTGTTCAGGACTCCCTGGCAGACAGGCTGAGCAGAAGCTTCTCTACAGACCACAAATGGGAAATACATGACACAGTTCTAACCAACACCTTTCCACGGTGGGGTACTGCACTCTTTGCATCCCACACAAACAGAAAGCTTCCGATGTATTGCTCCAGTGGAGCCCTAGACAGCAACTCCTAGGACTACTCTCTCATCCTCTCCATTAAAGTGGTGTTCTTAGTAGCCATCGTTTTGGCAAGAAGGATCAGTGAGCTAGCAGTCATGATGGCATACCCTCCTTACACAGTATTCCACAAGGAGGTCTCCCTACAATTACCCCAGATTCCTCCCCAACATTGTTTCTGAATTGGATGTCAGTCAGTTCAGGTACCTATATTTTTTTCCTGAAGCCTCATACTTCTCCTGAAGACAAGCGATTGCACTCCCTCAACATCAGACGTGCCCTGGTGTTCTGTCCACAAACAACCAAACCCATAGCAGAAAGGTCGCAAGGGCAAGCTATATCTTCATAGAGAATTTCTAAGTGGGTCTCGGGATGTATATTAGAATGCTGCAAAATAGCAAAGCTTCCCCTTTCTGGGGGTGTTACAGCCCACTCCAAACGAGCATAGGCAGCCTCCACGACGTCCTTATTGGACATCCAATTGCAGGCCATTTGGAAAGCGGCAAATTGGTGCTCTGTCCACACATTTACAGCACACTATGCCCTGACTCAGTGGTCAAATGCAGCAGTATTACAAGCATCACTTCTACCATCTTTCTCGCAGCCTCCTCCAGACTGAACATTGCTTGCAAAGTCACCTATGTGTGGAATACACTCAAAGAAATAGAGGTTACTGGAGGTTCTTTGAGATGGGATGGTCCCTATCTGTATTCCACTACCAACTCTTCTTCCCCTCTGCTTTGGACCATATTGCATTGTGGTAAGAGGAGGAATTGGAGAGGCGCATGAGCATGTACTGTCCCTTACACCTGTGCATGTATAGGTCAACAGACACTGCTTGGAAGAATTTCCAGATACAGGTGCATTGTACACATGCGTACCTACATAGGGCCCACACATCTCTAAGAACCTCCAGTTATAGTAAGTAATCTCTATTTACTCACCCTGTGCAGTAACTGTGGTTCTGCAAGATGTGTCCCTCTGTGGGTGCTCCACTACCCAACCTTGTTCCAATCCGCTTCAGAGTTGTCTGCTATGAAGCTTCGCAATAGAGAAGGAACTGAGGGCTGCTTGCCGCGTGCGCTATATAACCGTGTGGCACACAAGATTAAGTAAGACGCATGCACGGGCCAAAGGGATGGTTCTGTGTGAAATCTCTGATCAAAGGCACAGGGGAAGCAAGCGCACCTAAAATGAAAATCTGTAAGGGGACATACCTTTAAGAACTACAGTTACTGCACAGGGTAAATAATCATTTCATATTCAGGTATGGAAGAATTTCAGAAAAAGCTTCTGGAGACTGGGTGTTCCACCAAAACATCTCTAAAAGAAATCTTGACTTTTTGTATAGGTGTCCAGTCTGACAAAAAAAATAAGCTGAAAATGTCATAGATGGTATTGTGCCTTATTGAAGCTCAGATATGTTACTTCCTAATATGTGCACCAATTCATGTTGATTTGGATATAAGCACTGTCTCAATGGTTAAAACTGGTTAAAGGACTGAATTATGTACGTGGTAAACAATGGGAACTCTGACTCCTGTAAGAATGGTTAATTGATGCTCAGCTTCATTTAGGACAACCTTTTTTGGAATGGAGGTGAAAATATGTTAAAACTTTCAGGCAACAAATTAGACAATCCTATAAATGGATCTGGTGAAGTCTTAACTTTCTGATTGTAGTTTTCTACTCCGCACCTTTCATTTTACCATTTTCTGATGCTAGATGGAGGAGATTGGGTTTTTAAGGTATGCATTTCCTTGTGGTGTGCTGAAACATCTTGGGTTGTATATTAATGATTTTTGAAAGTGTGGTGAACAAGAACCCCAAGTGAGATTATTTATTAGGTTGGTGCTGGTGGGGGTGGGAGGTAGGGATGGACAGCTATGCAAAGGCTAGGGACTAAGAAAGTGGTGACTCCTCTCTGTGCAAAGGGTGAGTACCTCTGACTCAAACCTAGAACTGGGAGTTGGGAGACCTGGGTTCTGTTCTGTTTCTGCAAAGTTAGTGACTTTCAGCAAGTTACAAAGTGCCCAGTATTGCAAGATGTTGAGCACCCTTATTTCTCATTGAACCCTCTGATTCTGCAGGATTGTCCCACAGTTTCTCCATTTGTGTAAAATGAGGAAGATACTATCTCGTAGGGGAATCAAGACTAAAATTCATCTAATTTTTGTGCAATGTTCTGAGATCCTTGGATGGAAGACACTATTGAAGTGCAGGATGAGTTTTACACCGTTGATGAAATTGTTCTTAGACACTTCTGGGCATCTCCAAACTAGAAAGACGTTAAAATGTGGAGCATTGGGTAAAGACCAACACAAATATAAGGGATCAGTTCATGAGGAAAGATTAAAAGAATTGAAATGGGAGATAACAACATCTTCCAGATACATTGTCATCTTATCATGAAGGAGAGAGGAGTGTTGTTTAATGCAGTGTACGGAGTTTAATTAGGGAAACAGTGGAATTAAGTTAAGCAAAGGGAAGTATTTTCGACCCTAAATTAACTCATTAGTTCATTACTTAGTTTTGAATTTCTACACCCCCCTCGGGGCACCATCAACCATGCGAACATCTCTTGAATCAGCATCAAGTAGACATATGTACACACAACAAATTCCTAATGTTTACCTTGAAACTGGTTCAGTACCAGTCATTACTATTCACCTTGCTGACCCAGACAAAGAAACCACATATGATACTTACCCAGTGAAGAAAAAAGCAGCAGCACTTCATATAGTGTTGAGGTTTACTTGCGTGCCTGATCAAGACAACTCAAGAGCAGACTAAGCAAGAGGGAATTAACATAGACAAGAGAGCTTGAAGATTTTTAAAGGTAACCTGCAACAGGAAGTAGTTGTTTCTTTATGATGTGTAAAAGACCGGACAAAAGTTTTTGTCTACAGCAATTTTTCCCCCTGTGGTTTAGAGATAATAGACATACCAAGAGTATGGTCTTCTGTTTTTAGTGGAGGACTAGAGAACTGGTGGCAGCTTTTCTGGCCATCTTTTGAAGGGTCAGGGTGTCTGATTATTTCTAATCTCTTTTCTACCAAACATTTGTGTGACCTTTCAGTTAAGACTGGACCTTTAACTGTCCCTGGTACCATAGACCAAGAGCTTTGTCGGCATTGGTACTGGCATCAACACAGCAAGATCTGACTTCACTATTTTCCGCTAGCAGAAATTGGTGGTTTAAGGCTGTCAAGGTTCCTCCCCCACTCTGAACTCTAGGGTACAGATATGGGGACCTGCATGAAAACCTCCAAAGCTTACTTTTACCAGCTTAGGTTAAAACTTCCCCAAGGTACAAATTAATTTTATCCTTTTGTCCTTGGAATATCCACTGCCACCACCAAACTCTAACTGGGTTTACTGGGAAACGCAGTTTGGACACGTCTTTCCCCCCAAAATCCTCCCAACCCTTGCACCCCACTTTCTGGGAAAGGTTTGGTAAAAATCCTCACCAATTTGCATAGGTGACCACAGACCCAAACCCTTGGATCTGAGAACAATGAAAAAGCATTGTTTTCTTACAAGAAGACTTTTAATAGAAATAGAAGTAAAGGAATCACCCCTGAAAAATCAGGATGGTAGATATCTTACAGGGTAATTAGATTCAAAACATAGAGAATCCCTCTAGGCAAAACCTTAAGTTACAAAAAAGACACACAGACAGAAATAGTCATTCTATTCAGCACAATTCTTTTCTCAGCCATTTAAAGAAATCATAATCTAACACATACCTAGCTAGATTACTTACTAAAAGTTCTAAGACTCCATTCCTGGTCTATCCCCAGCAAAAGCAGCATATAGACAGACACAGACCCTTTGTTTTTCTCCCTCCTCCCAGCTTTTGAAAGTATCTTGTCTCCTCATTGGTCATTTTGGTCAGGTGCCAGCGAGGTTACCTTTAGCTTCTTAACCCTTTACAGGTGAGAGGATTTTTCCTCTGGCCAGGAGAGATTTTAAAGGGGTTTACCCTTCCTTTTACATTTATGACAAAGGCAGATACAGCTCTCTCCTTTTTTTCCCTCTATTTGAAGATTTTCTACTTTTAAAATCTCCCAGAAAGCCAAAAGCCTCTAGCCTCCCTTAATATTCACAGAGGATTCTAAGAATCTTGTAGACTTTACCACCTTTCCTTGAGATTTCAGTTTTGTTCTTTGGAAACTTAATCCTTTCAAGGTCCTGTTCATCAGCATGTCTGAAAGAATAAAGACCTTCCTTTTCTTGCCTTTCCTTCCTGTGTCATGTACAGAGTCCTTAGCATGAAAAATGTATACTCAAAAGGTAGTGTGGAGTATGGTTGCCATAATAGGAATATGTTGAGGAATGGTAGGTTTATTTTTTTTAAGGCGAGAAAGGGGTTTGTTTTACAATAAGGATAAAGTTGTCTGAACAACTCCCACTAGTCAAAGAGCTTTTTTGTTTTGTTTTAAATACATTAGGGAAGCCTATTCAATGGCAGGATTGCTTTGTCTGGTTTAAAAACAAAGTCTTGCAACTGACACATCTCTGCTTTCTGGGTCAAAAGAGGAATCTTCAGTCTTTCACTGGAATTTTTCAAGTTTCACATTCTGAATTCCCTTCATACAGTATCTTCTGTGGTTTTTATTTTTTAATTTTTGAGGTTCCTGGTATTTGGTGTCCACTGATCTAAATCTGAGGCAAATTTGCACGTTCCTAGTGCATGTCATCTTTAGGTCTGAGAAAAGTGAGTGTGCATTAGCTCCATCGTGTAGAACTGTCTAGCCCACAGTCATGCAGCAAGCCAGTGGCAGTGATAAGAAAACAAGCAGGTTGCTTGATTCCAAGTTCTGTGTTCTAACTTCTATGTGCTTCTGCTTTCTCAGAAAAGGGAATGTCATTTCTTAATTCTTTGATACTAATACATATTGTCCCTTCATTGTTTCGAAACCTTTCCCTCTTCTAGAATAGGGGAGAGAAGTCCCAGGAATATGGAACATTAATTGTAAGAATGGAATGGCCTGAATTTTTTTCCACCCCCCCCCCCCCCCCCGCCAGCTCCCTTCCACTCATATTTTGCTGTTTATTTTTCTGGGTTTTTTTCCTCTTATGGAAATCTTATAGTTGGTACATTTTAAAAAAACCATTTGGTTTGCTGGGCAACTTTATTTACATCTAATATCTTATTTTGCAGACAATGGTACATGGACTCAGCTCTGGTTGGTGTCAGATTATCATGAGCATGGATCACTCTTTGATTACCTAAACAGGTATACCGTTACTGTGGAAGGAATGATAAAGCTAGCTTTGTCCACTGCCAGTGGACTTGCACATCTTCACATGGAGATTGTCGGCACACAAGGTAACTTTTTGTGTTTGGTCTCGTATATGACCTTATGATCCTAAAAGGAAATGGGGCATTTGAAGGCCTATTTCCATAGTGAAAATTATCAAGAGAATTATGGGAAAGATCTAGCAATTTAAGACCTTGTCCATATTTGAGTTTGTCTGCTGCTTGATATGGTATCGTTTGAATTGTTCTATACAAATGTGTAGTTATATTTGGCAATGGGATTAAGCTGAATGTGTATATCCTCTTACACCAGCTGTGCAGGTATATCCATCTGCAAAGGTGGACAGTTTCTTACAACTGTGGTAAAATAATCTGCAGATCATGTATTCTCTGTTGGCAACAAAAATTGATTAGCTTAATAGAACGCTATTTGAGTGGGTTCTTTATTTTAAAAAAAAATCTAAAAGACCCTTGTGTAGTATCCCAGTTCTTCTTAGATTGCTTATATGTCTATATATTCCACTGTAAGTGCATGTACACCCTGTGCACCTGAGCTAGAGGCTTTTGGTCAGTAGTACCTGTTGGGACAGCTGTCTACCTCCTTCTGTTTGTTCTCACAACACACGGTTGCAAGTCCCAGTGATGCCTCAAAGCAAAAGACAGTGAGCATATCAGCAGCCTTTCTTGTGTAAATAGTGAGTTAATATGTAGTTAGCCTTGGCTTTTATAGTGTTTCCTTTGTTCTCCTTTCAGACATTTTTTTTACTTTTGTTCCTGGAATGATACTTGCTACCAAATAGTCATGCATAAGTCCTTGGGCTTTAAGAACTGTCTGACTTGTAAGGAGTTCTGCCTGTTAATGATGAGCATATTAGATGCCTCATCTGCCTAGGTGATGACCATATTATGGACAAATGTGCAGTTTTCAAGTCTTTCTGTAAGAAGACTTCAAAATCAAGAGACTCCTGTCTCAGGGGTTACTCATGGGGAGGAATATATGCTTGACCTCCAATCCAAGCCTTTCTTGGGCAAATAAGTGAAGTACATTGCCTCTAGAAGTTTTCTGGCAGCTATTTCTACTCGACTGCTCCTTCACTGAAGCCCTCAACCTCTGATAGAGGGAGAAGAGGCACTGGTCTTTTGTCCTTGGGCCAGTCATTAAGGGCCCCAAGACATCCAGCTCTTCAGAGCTCAAGGGTAGTTCAAGACCTAGAAAGGATTCCTCACGCACCTGTTGGGGACTCCACCATTGTACCTCAGCTGAAATGGTATCTCAGAAGCTGTTTGTTACCAAGCTAACTTGAAGACCACCACAGCATTGCTTGTCAGTACTATCTATATTGGCTTATTGACATAGGTACTGATAAAGCAAGTACCTACTGTATTATCTACTCTTCAGGTAAAAATGACCCCAGCACAGAAACCACTGGGTACTGTCAACTCCTCCAGCAATTATGGGAGTCAAAGACTTGCTCTGCATGTTGGCATCAGACTTTCCTATGCAGGCCACTCAGACGGTGACCTCAGTACTGGCAAAGCCAATCATAGCTCTGAAACCTTCAAATATAAGGGCTCCAGGTACACCTACTGGCACCACATCAGCCTTACCAGAGGAATATTTTTCCTGCAGAAGTTGCCCAAGGAAACCTTAGACTATTGATTATATTACACACAACTGGACCTGAGTGAGTAGTTTTACCCATCAGTGAAGGATTGCTGGACCATGCCAAGCTTCTCCAGTACAGACTTCAAAGAAAGTGGACTGTTGCTACCAGGTGCCATCTCAGGGGTTGAGCAGTTTCTTTGGTCACCCTGCTTCAGGTACTGTGATGGTGGGAGCAGAAAACAAGAGGTTGAAGCAGGGACATTACAAATTACAAAAAGACTAGGAGCCAAAGAGGACTGATTCCTTTGGAAGGAAGACTTCTATTCTGCATCTAGCCTCCAAATGAGAATCACTAACTAATGGACTCTGTTATTGAAATATGACTTTATTAACTGGGCTTTACTGAATAGGGTATGGAGGAGGAGTTTAAATCTATTGTTACTGAAGGCCTGCTAGTAGCCAGGACATCACTGCAGTCAGCTCTCAATGCAGCAACTATAACCTTCAGATCCATGGCAATTTTCACCATGCAGAGGTCTTTGTCTCCACACAAAACACATACAGAGGGAAGTCCAAACCACTGAGGGGCCCACCCTCTGATGAGTGCAGCCTCTTCAGCAAGAAGATTGATGAGGCTTTACACTCCTTAAAGAATTGAGAGCAACATTAAGGTTACTAAGGGTATGTCTTCACTACCTGCTGGATTGGTGGGCAGCGATCGATCCAGCGGGGATCAATTTATCGCATCTAGTCTAGACGCAATAAATGGATCCCCGAGTGCTCTCCCGTCGACTTCTGTACTCCAGCTCTGCGAGAGGCGCAGGCCAAGTCGACGGGGGAGCTACAGCAGTCGACTCACTGCAGTGAAGACGCCACGGTAAGTCGATCTAAGTACGTTGACTTCAGCTACGTTATTCATGTAGCTGAAGTTGCATATCTTAGATTGATTCCCACCCCCCCCCAAGTGTAGACCAGGGCTAAGAGTGTATGCCCCAGCCCCTAAAGGAGGCAGCATAGGCCTCAACAATATAATTGACAGCCTAGCTTCCAGCCTCGACAGGCTGTTTCCTTGAAAGCAGGATAAGTCTCTACTAAGAAAGTCATAGGCTTCTGTATCAATAAGCTTTACCCATTAGACTCCACCAACATCAAGACAGCCAATTTGACTGCTTCATCAAGAGCAGAGCCCTAGTCATCTTGATCTTCCCTATCTGTCTGTGATTTTAAATCACTTCTGAATTCATACCCTACACAGTATTGCAATAATATTTGTACAAAATATGCCTTGAGTTATCATTCTGAAAACTAATAACTTGCTAGTCAATATCATAAGGAAATGTATGTAGCAAAATGTATATGCAGTTATGAATCCCCCTCCCCCCCTTGTGGTGTTAGCACATGTTCAGAAGCAGACAGCCCTTGGCAAAAGTTGTTAAACAGATCTCTCCTAAACAAAGGACTGTGTTTACATCAATTACATATAGTAGTAAATAGGGTTCTCAAGACAGCTGTGGGAGGAGATGGCAGGAAAGGGAACAATTTGCAATTGAGTAAACACAAGTGTGGGAAGAAAGAGCATGGAGCCTTGTTCATCACCAGACTCCATGTTGCCTTCCTCATGGATAAACTTTACTTTGAGGGTTAACCTTCAGAAGAATCCACTTCACAGGTTCACTGAACTATGAACTTAAGGTTTTCTGCCCCTTTATCTCTTTGACCTAAGAAGATAAAGGCCCCAGCACCTTTGGGCCTCTGGGAGAGATCCTGATCGAGGAGCAGATAGTCACCATCCTGCTGGAAGACTGGGGGTGAAAAAGGCCATCTTAAATGAAGTCTTGAACCGAGACTTGCTAGGTAAAGTTTTAGATGTAGATCCATGTTTTCACTTTTATTTGTTGGTGACCATTTCTATGTTACCGTCTACTTGAATGGACTTAAAATCCTACCTTTTGTTTTGTTTTTAATCTAAACCAGGCTGTGTGTAAACTGAACTATTTGGTAGCTCCAGTTCAAGTAACAAACTGTTGAATATTGACTCCTTTAAAAGGGCAATGAACTTTAATAGCCCTCTGATTGTTCCAGGGCAGGGCTGGACTTTTCAGTTTGTGGGAAAACTGAGCTGAGGAGTGTGTGGAGTCACCATACCAGTTGTTAACCAAGGCTGGTGGAAGCCAAGAGAAATCTGTGGTGTTGCAGGCAGGTTTCAGGATCCAAAGCATTGGACCAGGGCTGCCCAGTATTTAGAGTCCATGCGTGTTGCTGGCTGTGGCCATCCCAGGTGGAGATCCACAGGGGCCAGGGATTGTGAGGCACTTGTAAATCCAAGAGGTGGCAACTCTTCACTGGTTTGGATTGCACCCCAGAATGTGACTGTCCCCTTCTTTGGGGAACCTGTTGTACCTCAGTGTCTGGAACTCCATAACCATTGATTGATGGTTCCAGACAGTCTGTGGTACTGGGATACACAATCCAATATCAGTCCTTGTCCTGCCTTACTCACCTTCCCCTTTCTTATTCAAGGACCGTTCTCATGAGTTGGTACTGCTTTAAGAGGTACAGCGTATTCTAGCTCTCAGAGCAGTAGAGGAGGTTGCTTTACAGCACATGGGAAGGGGTTTCTACTCATGATATTTTTTTCATACCCAAAAGGGGACTGGTGGTGGGGGGAGGGATCTGAGGACTACCCTGCAACCAAGAAAATTGAACACCATCCAGGATCATAATCATAGAATGTAAGGCCAGAAGGGACCACCGGATCATCTAGTCTAACCTCTTCCTGAATATCACAGGCCACCCAGCACCTTCATGCTAAACACGACAACCAAAATTACGGCAAAATATTATGCCGTACATTAGACTAGACTGTTATGTACCACAGGCAGAAGAGTAGAAGGGACAGAGGTGCTCACAAGCTAAAATTCAGAAAGCTGATGTCCCTTGTCTCTATCACATCCTGAGATCGAAATAACTGGCACACTGATCTAAGTCTGCAGAATGCCTACTTTCACATACTTTGTGGCTTGGGTGGATAGCTATTTAAGATGCCTAGTAGGGGACTACCATTAGCAATATACAGTGTTTCCGTTTAGCCTCTCATCAGCCCAAGAGTTTTTACAAAGTATAGGACAGTGGTTGCAGCTCACTTCAAATGACTCCATACTCACATATTCCCATGTCTGGGCAGTTGGTTAATTTGTATTTGGTCTATCCAACAAATAATGGACAGCATCCATCAGAAACAGTTGCCATTTGCACAGCTGGGCCTAAAATAAACAGGAAAAATGATACAATCTCCTGTACAAAGAATTGAGTTCATTGGAGCCATTCACAACTCTGACCACAACAGCCTACTTGCCTTCAGGAAATGTTTCAGTCCATCCTAACCCTATGGATCGATCTACAGGCTTTCCCAGGAACAAAAGTAAGGTCTTAGCTGGGATTGCTAGGAAACATGGCATCCTCCACTTATGCCAGATGTCACCTGTAGTGGATGCAAAGCTGGTTGAAGTTTATATCAGTGAAGTATCTTTTGGACATGCTGCTTACAGTTTGATCATCAAGGTAGTGGATATGCAGGGGAGTACTGTTCTCCTTTCCATTTCCCTCACATGCCTCCATGCTGGGTTGGAGAGCACACCTGGATAGGCACAAACTCAGGGTCTATAGGCCAGCTCTTGTATACATCTTGGAGCTGCGAGCTGTATTTTGTGCCTGCAAAGTATTTCTTCCATCTCTCAAAAGCCTTACTGTCCAGGTGATCACAGATGACTGTTACCTTTGACAAAGAAGAGGGAGCAAGATCAAACCCCTTGTTCCCAGAGGTGGTACAAGTTTGGAACTTCTGCATTTGGAACAACATCACTATCAAAGCTTCATGTCGCCTGACGCGCGGAACATGTTGGTGGATCACCTCAGCAGATACTTAGTTGAAAATCCTAAATGGTCCTGAAAAACAAGGTAGTGCAGATATTCAACAAATAGGGGTTCCCCAACATAGATCTGTTTGCAACCAAGAAAACAAAATGTCACTTCTGCTCCAGGGCCAACCAGAACCCAGGACCAGTAACACATGTATTCCTGTTTCCCTGTGATCTAGAGATACTGTATGATTATTAGTGTGATCAGAAAGTTGAAACAAAACTGACCTGGAATGATTAATAGCCCTGGGATGGCCAAGGCAGTACTCATTCTTTGATCTTCTAACCCTATCACTACAACCTCCAATTACTTTATTGTTGCTCTAGGACAATCTCTGAATCATGACTAAATTATACACCCCAATCTTCAGTCTCCAACTCAATGTGGATGATGAGTGGCTAACTGCACTGCAGAGTGTGTTCACATGTCCTCACTAGCAGCAAGAGTCAAAAGTAGAACCACTTTAATGGCTAAGTGGAAAAAATGTTCTACTTGCACCCATCAGTCTCCAGTCAAAGTGCAGGTCCAAGATGTGTTAAAATAAGGCTGGAGGGTTTTTGTTATGTTTTAATCTCACCTGACAGCCATCTCTTGCATTCACCCTCCTCTCCAGGCATGTTCAATGGTCTCCCATCCCATGGTAAGAACATTTTTAAAAGGCCTCATAAGGGTTTACTGACTAACAGGAATCTCTTCTTTCCTGGGACATTAATTTAGTATTAGCAGGATTTATGGGACCACCCTTTGAGCCCTTAGCCTTGTGCTCTCTCTTCTACTTATCACATAAGACAGCTTTCCCAGTTGTAATAACAGTGAGAGAGCTGAAATCTTCAATAGCAGGACCCCCTCTCCCCCCATCACTGTTCAGGGCAAATGTACCTGTATTTCCCCTCCGTGGTCCACCAACAGCACCCAGCTAATCGGCTGTCACCTCTTGAAGAGAGACCCAGGCCACTCTCCATCTTGACCCAGGGCTTTTTCTCAGCTGCTCAGTTTCCTGCATACACTGTGATATCCCCATAAGCCAGACTGTGTGCTAGCATCTGCACTCTGTTTTCTCTTCAGAAGCTATGAACAGCTGTGATTACCACCCAGCACTTTCTAAGCACACATTTATTCCACATAAAAGCTTTGCAGAGAAACTTTCTCCCCCCACCCCAAAAAACCCCCACAAAAACCCAACAACCGTATACACATGATAAAATAGCTTATTAGTGATCATCCCTGCGCCCTCACCCCCTGCAACTCCATCGAGGGCTTGGGTCAGTGTCAGTCCTTCCAATTTTTTCTCAAGGATTCCTTCCCCTCCTCCTGAGACAGAACTTTGTCCATTTATTGGATCAGAAAGAAGACCCTGAGTCAGTTTAAACTCAAGCTATTTATCCAAAAGGAGTACTTATGGCACCCAAGAGACTAACTAACTAATTTATTTGAGCATAAGCTTTCGTGAGCTACAGCTCACTTCATCGGATGAATGTAGTGGAAAATACAGTGGGGAGATTTTATATACACAGAGAACATGAAACAATGGGTGTTACCATACAGACTGTAACAAGAGTGATCAGGTAAGGTGAGCTATTACCAGCAGGGGAGGACTTTTGTAGTGATGATCAAGGTGGGCCATTTCCAGCAGTTGACAAGAACGTGGGGGGAGAGGAAATAAACCTGAGGAAATAGTTTTACTTTGTGTAATGACACATCCACTCCCAGTCTTTATTCAAGCCTAAGTTAATTGTATCCAGTTTGCAAATTAATTCCAATTGAACAGTCTCTCGTTGGAGTCTGTTTGTTTTTGAAGTTTTTTGGTTGAAGAATTGCCACTTTTAGGTCTGTAATCGAGTGACCAGAAAGATTGAAGTGTTCTCCGACTGGTTTTTGAATGTTATAATTCTTGACGTCTGATTTGTGTCCATTTATTCTTTTACGTACAGACTGTCCGGTTTGGCCAATGTACATGGCAGAGGGGCATTGCTGACACATGATGGCATACATCACATTACTATCTGTCATATCTCGGGGCCTCTCCTTCTGGCCCTCTACCCCAACGAACATGATACAGTTCTGTGGTGACCTAGAATCCTATTTTTGGCATCTCTGACTCAAGGAATATTTCCAACACACCTCTGAACAACATACTAACCCACAGAGTCCTTCCTACCAAGACTACAAAAAGAAGGATTCTGGGTGGACTCCTCCTGAAGGTCGAAACAACAGACTGGACTTCCACATAGAGTGCTTCTGCCAATGTACACGGGCTGAAATTGTGGAAAAGCAGCATCACTTGCCCCATAACCTCAGCCGTGCTGAACACAATGCCATCCACAGCCTCAGAAACAACTCTGACATCATAATCAAAAAGGCTGACAAAGGAGGTGCTGTCGTCATCATGAATAGGTCGGAATATGAACAAGAGGCTAGTAGGCAGCTCTCTAACACCACTTTCTACAAGCCATTACACTCTGATCCCACTGAGGGTTACTAAAAGAAACTACAGCATTTGCTCAAGAAACTCCCTGAAAAAGCACAAGATCAAATCTGCACAGACACACCCCTAGAACCCCGACCAGGGGTATTCTATCTGCTACCCAAGATCCATAAACCTGGAAATCCTGGACGCCCCATCATCTCAGGCATTGGCACCCTGACAGCAGGATTGTCGGGCTATGTAGACTCCCTGCTCAGGCCCTACGCTACCAGCCTTTCCGGCTATCTTCAAGACACCACTGACTTCCTGAGGAAACTACAATCCATCTGTGATCTTCCTGAAAACACCATCCTAGCCACTACGGATGTAGAAGCCTTCTACATCCAACATTCCACACAAAGATGGACTACAGGCCATCAGGAACAGTATCCTCGATAATGTTACGGCAAACCTGGTGGCTGAACTTTGTGACTTTGTCCTCACCCATAACTATTTCATATTTGGGGACAATGTATACCTTCAAATCAGCGGCACTGCTATGGGTACCCGCATGTCCCCACAGTATGCCAACATTTTTATGGCTGACTTGGAACAACGCTTCCTCAGCTCTCGTCCCCTAATGCCCCTACTCTACTTGCGCTACATTGATATCATCATCTGGACCCATGGAAAAGAAGCCCTTGAGGAATTCCATGATTTCAACAATTTTCATCCCATCATCAACCTCGGCCTGGACCAGTCCACACAAGAGATCCACTTCGTGGACACTACGGTGCTAATAAGCGATGGTCTCATAAACACCACCCTATACCGGAAACCTACTGACCGCTATGCCTACCGACATGCCTCCAGCTTTCAAACAGACCACACCACATGATCCATTGTCTACAGCCAAGCTCTACGATCCAACCGCATTTGCTCCAACCCCTCATACAGAGACAAACACCTACAAGATCTCTATCAAGCTTTCTTACAACTACAATACCCACCTGCTGAAGTGAAGAAACAGATTGACAGAGCCAGAAGAGTACCCAGAATTCAGCTACTACAGGACAGGCCCAACAAAGAAAATAACAGAACGCCATTAGCCATCACCTTCAGCCCCCAATTAAAACCTCTCCAACTCATCGTCAAGGATCTACAACCTATCCTGAAGGACGACCCATCACTCTCACAGATCTTGGGAGACAGGCCAGTCCTTGCTTACAGACAGCCCCCAAACCTGAAGCAAATACTCGCCAGCAACCACACAACAAAACCACTAACCCAGGAACCTATCCTTGTAACAAAGCCCGTTGCCAACTGTGTCCACATATCTATTCAAGGGACACCATCATAGGACCAAATCACACCAGCCACACCATCAGAGGTTCATTCTCATGCACATCTACCAATATGATATATGCCATCATGTGCCAGCAATGCCCCTCTGTCCAGTTTGGCCAATGTACATGTCAGTCTCTACGTAAATGAATAAATGGACACAAATCAGACATCAAGAATTATAACATTCAAAAACCAGTCGGAGAACACTTCAGTCTCTTTGGTCATTCAATTATAGACCTAAAAGTGGCAATTCTTCAACCAAAAAAAACTTCTTAGACTCCAACGAGAGACTGCTGAATTGGAATTAACTTGTAAACTGGGTACAATTAACTTAGGCTTGAATAAAGACTGGGAGTGGATGAGTCATTACACAAAGTAAAACTATTTCCTCAGGTTTATTTCCCCCCTCCCCCTACTGTTCCTCACACGTTCTTGTCAACTGCTGGAAATGGCCCACCTTGATTATCACTACGAAAGGTCCCCGTCCCCCCTCCCGCGCTCTCCTGTTCACCTTACCTAATCACTCTTGTTACAGTGTGTATGGTAACACACGTTTCATGTTCTCTGTGTATATAAAATCTCCCCACTGTATTTTCCACTGCATGCATCCGATGAAGTGAGCTGTAGCTCATGAAAGCTTACGCTCAAATAAATTTGTTAGTCTCTAAGGTGCCACAAGTACCCCTTTTCTTTTTGCGGATACAGACTAACACGGCTGCTACTCTGAAACCTATTTATCCAAGAGTTCTTTCCTTGTCTGGTCTCTGGAGAATCCAGTTTGAGCCAGCATATGTGAGCCTGTCCAGGTGATGGTACTTCTCTGGAGGTGTTACAAAGTGAATGAATTTGCCTAATCTCACCCTCTGCTGTTCTTTACTCCTGCAGGAGCTGTAATCACCCTCCCCCATGGAATTACATATAATCTATGGCCCACAATGTACATAAACTTACTTAGTAAGATCTCACAAATATTGTGGGAAATTTTCATGTTACATGCCCATTTACAGTTTTTTTACAAGAATAAGGTCTCATTAAGTCCTCACCCCCAAATTCTTATCAAAAGTGGTCTTGAATTCCACCTAAACCAGGATCATACATTTTACCAATGTTCTTCCAGAACCACATACTTTCAGGGATGACAGCTACACTCACTGGACATTTGTAGGTCATTTTCTTTTTATATAGACAGGACAAAACTGATAGAGATCCTCACTAAGACTCTTTGTAGCTTATGCAGAGAGAATGAGAAGCCAGGCAGTAACATCCTAAAGAATTTCCAGCTGGATCACTGCCTTCATCAGGATTTGTTATGACCTAGCAACAGTGCCACCACCAGCAACGATTACTGTACAGTCTGCTAGGGCTCAAGCTACTTCTATGGCTTTTCTTAGCAATGATCAAGTCCAAGACTTTTGTAAGGCAACAGCTCAGTCTTTGGTACACGTTTGCTCAACATTATGCCATCCTTGAAGCATCCAGAGCTGATGCAAACTTTGGTAAGACAGTTCAAGTAGATTCCGATTTTCCGCCAGCAAAGGTGTACTGCTCGTGGGAGGCATCTACAGTGGAATATATGTACAAACACCCAAAGAAATGGTTACTTACCTGTAAAGTAGTTGTGGTTCAAGATGTGTTGTGTACCCACATTCTGTGACACACACTGCATTGCTACTACTTCAGTCTGGTATCACCAAGATTCCAGTGCAAAGGAACTGGATGGGGAGAATTGTTGAGGTGACCCTACCCTGTATTCTTTCAACTAGAGGCATGAGGACACTCGGGGTTCATGCACCTCCCCGATGGGCACTGCTGACCAAAAGTCTCCAGCTCAAGTGCACTGGGTGCATGCTAACCTTCAGTGAATGGAATATATTAAAACCAATAACGTGTTCAAAAATGTCGCGACCGTATGTAATAGATCTGAGTGGAATTCTCTGATAACAAATTTTTTATATATATACACACACCAAAATGTTACAGGCCTGTGACTCAAGTCTCAAAACATAAGAGCTTACTTAAAAATGTTCTTTATTTTGAGAGAGATGAGCTGCAGTACCTACTTGTCAGAAAAACAAGACAAGAAAAAATAAAGTTACTCTGGAAACATTATTTTCTTTTTATCTGGAGAAAGAATATTCTTAGCAGCAAAAGGAGCTGATTTTTCAGTATTTGGTAAGGAGTTGGATTTTTCATAAATGGTAGAACATTCTTCACCTATTTTATTGAACACAGATCATGGTTTGTCTTGTATTGTAAGGAAAACACAAAATCCTGAAATTATATTTCAGACTGGTCTCAATTTCTTTTCACTTCTAATTAACACTTCCATTATAAATATATGGTCTCCGATGGCTTATATAATGAGGCTTCATATAAGGGAAAATAGTCCTGCAGCATATTGGTCCTGCTGTGAGCTTGGCAAAGCTACTGAAGAACATAGGCACTACCCAAAGGGAATTGTTTTAGGTACATATTTGTACTGGTGTTGATCATGATTTGAAGATACAGAAGTTCCAAATCATTGTCTTACAAAAAAAGCCAGTCCAGCCTAATCTGTCTCTCTCCCCCATGAAAATTACTTTTGTGTAGAAGGCTTCCCTAGAATTTCAACAAAATGTTGTATTCCAGAATGTGATCAGTGTCTCGTCTTGGCTGTGCCACTGAATTGCTGGGTGGCCTTGAGCACGTTATACCTCAGCCTCAGTTTTCATATTTGTAAAATGTGATTACTTACTGTATCAACCTCAAGGGGTATATAGTAAAGATTGATTGATTGAATGTTTGTAATGCTTTTTGAATGTGTAAAGTGCTTTAAAATAAGTGATCAGCATTCACAGAAATGAATGATTTGGATGTCGTTGCTATCTTGAGACATGTATGGGTTTATAACCTTAACTGTGGTATTTAAACTGATGGAAAAATTTGAAGGTTTAGAAGCAATCTTCCTCTGGGACATGCTTGCAGGGAGCCTTGGTACTTTTTGCTTTCCTCTGCAGCACTGAGCAAGTATAGTACCTTAGGATCATGCAGACATAAATCTAACCAGATGGATTTCCTTTAACTGCAGGTTGGGGCTTGTCTGCTTGAAATTTAGTTCACTGCAAGCTGGGGTCTGCTTCTGCCATGCACTAGCAGTTCATTAGTGTGGTTTCATCTGTTTCCATTTCAGAGCAGGGTAGATTAAAGCACACGAACTGTTCATGAGCAAGGTTCATACGGACAGTTTAGTGTGTGGCAGACTAGACTGGGGTAGATTCACACTGTAGCTTACCACAAACTAAATGTTCGTGTATACAAGCCCTTACAGGCACTGGTAGACAACAGTTCATCCCTTCAATAGCTCCTTTCATTTTAAAAAGATATCTATTAATTATGCTTTGATGAACATTGAAATTGTTTGTGGGGTTCATGGTAAACACACACTTCTGCTTTGAAACTAAGTTATAAGTAATGTCATTCCAAAAGATAATCTTTGCTCAAAGTTATAAGTAGTTAAACACGGGTTTAGAATGAAAGTCCTGTCTCAACATTTCTGTTGTTCTCGTATAATATTGTGGTAGTACCTAGAGGGCACAATTGTATACAAAAAATTTTGCTACACCAAAGACATTAGCTTATTACACCATTTTTGTTATACATTAGTTGCTCAATTCATATGAATAGTCTTTCCAAAATATCAAGTGATGTTCAATATAATGTATTGTTCTGTTTAGTCAACTATTGTTTTGTAGTCACAACTGTACAGAGATGAGTGTGACTCTAGCTAGTACATTTTTTTCCCTTCAGCCGTAGACAAATCAGTGCTAAATTCCTAGACTATAGTGATCATATTAACTAATCTACAAATTTCACATATGCAGATCGTGGCTGTTCTACCAATAGAGCACATCTTTCTGTTTTCTTCAAGAACCTACATTTAAAACTCCACATCAAACCTTCACATTATAGATACAAATGTGATTCTTTGATTCATAACCTCAAAATCTTGAACTCCTCACCCAGGTGAGAATATGTAGTAGAGGATTTCTGAAACGTTCTTTAGTTAGTAGTAGGGATTTGTTTTGGGGCTTTTGCCTCTTCTACCTTTTTTTTTTTTTTTTTAATTATTTTTTTTCCTCTGCAGGAAAGCCAGCCATTGCTCACAGAGACTTGAAATCAAAAAATATATTGGTAAAAAAGAATGGAACGTGTTGTATTGCAGATTTAGGATTGGCAGTGAGACACGATTCAGCTACAGACACAATTGATATTGCCCCAAACCACAGAGTGGGAACAAAAAGGTAAAATCATCATCAAATTATTTTTCTTCAGAATGCTTCTTCCTCTCCTTTCTGTGTAAGAGATTGATAGTCATGGGTCTGAATGGCAGTATGAAGAATAGCCTACAAAATTGTCTGCAGCAGGCAGGGCTTCCCCCACTCCCATCCTTTCCTGTCGATGAGTCAATGGAACTACTCCATGCACAAGAGCCTTGCTGAATCTGGGTCTCAGCGTGTCTAGCACTGCAAAAATTTGCAAATAGTACTGGGTATTGGGAGATCAGCACCTTTTCAATATCTTCATAAATGATTTTAGATAATGGTATAGAGAATACAGTTATAAGATTTGTGGCTGATACGACGCTGGGAGGCGTTGCAAGTGCTTTGAAGGATAGGATTAAAATTCAAAATCTGGACAAATGAGAAATGGTCTGAAGTAAATAGGATGAAATTCAATAACGACAAAG
Source organism: Caretta caretta (assembly GCF_965140235.1). Lineage (NCBI taxonomy): Eukaryota > Metazoa > Chordata > Testudines > Cheloniidae > Caretta > Caretta caretta. Next base: position 156,968,685 of record NC_134207.1, on the reverse strand, counting down.
GCAGAGTACTCTACTTAGGAAGGAACAATCAATTGCGCACACAAAAAATGGGAAATGACTGCCTCGGAAGGAGTACTGCAGAAAGGGATCTCGGAGTTCTAGTGGATCACAAGCTAAATATGAGTCAACAGTGTAACGCTGTTGCGTTCCCCCCCCCCCCCCCCCCCCAAAAAAAAAAACAAACATAATTCTGGGATGTATTAGCACAGAGGTGGGCAAACTACTGCCCGCGGGCAACATCTGGCCCGTGGCACTGTCCTGCCCAGCCCTTGAGCTCCCGGCCGGGTAGGCTAGCCCCCAGCCCTTCCCCTGCTTCCCACCTTCCCCCCCCTCCCAAGATCCTCACCTCACTGTGCCACCAGCGCTCTGGCCCGTCGCTCGGTAGGGGGGCAGGGAGCAGGGGGGTTGGATAAGGTGCAGGGAGTCTTGGGGACCAGTCAGGGGGGACAGGGAGCAGGGGGCGGTTGGATGGGGCAGAGGTTCTGGGGGGTCGGTCGGGACAGGGAGCGGGAGGAGTTGGATAGGCATGGGAGTCCCGGGGGGCCTATTGGAGGCGGGGGTGTGGATAGGGGACAGGGAGCAGGGGCGATTGGATGGGGGGGTTGGATATGGGGTGGGGTCCTGCACTGGGTGAGGGGTCCCGGGAGGGGGCGGTCAGGGGACAAGGGGGCGGGTTGGATGGGTTGGGGATTCTGAGGGGGGCAGTCGGGGGGTGAGAAGTGGGAGCGGGTGGATAAGAGGCGGAGGCCACACTGTTTGGGGAGTCAGTCTTCCCTACCTGGGCCTCCGTGCAGTTTTCAACCCCGATGTGGCCCTCAGGCCAAAAAGTTTGCTCACCCCTGTATTAGCAGGAGTGTGATAAGCAAGACATGAGAACTAAGTCTTCCACTCTACTCCACACTGATAAAGCCTCAGCTGGAGTATTGTGTCCAGTTCTGGGCACCACATTTCAGGAAAGATGTGGACAAATTGGAGAAAGTCCAGATGAGAGCATCAAAAATTGTTAAAGATCTAGAAAACATGACGTATGAGGGAAGGTTGAAAAAACTGGGTTTGTCTAGTTTGGAAAAAAGACTGAAGAGGGACGTGATAGTTTTCAAGTACATAAAAGGTTATTATAAGGAGGTGGGTGAAAAATGGTTATTGTTAACCTTTGAGGATAGGATAAGAAGCAATGGGCTTAAATTGCAGCAAGGGAGGTTTAGGTTGGACATTAGGAAAAACTTCCTTAATTGTCAGGGTAGTTAAGTGCTTTAACAAATTGCCTAGGGAGGCTGTGGAATCTCCCATCATTGGAGGTTTCTAAGACAAGGTTAGTCAAACAACTGTCAGGAATTTTCTAGTGATTATGTAGTCCTGCCTTGAGTGCAGGACACTGGAGTAGATGACATATTGAGGTCCCTTCCAGTCCTACATTTGTATGATTGTATTCCCAGCTAACAGTGGTATCCTGTGTGAATTACAATTACATAGCCTTCTATTGTATAATGATACAACCTCCATCCACTCTTTCAGTTTGTCATATACATGGGTTATTTTAGATGAATCAGTAAAGGTATATAGGGTAGTATATGCAGGATGGAAATAGAAAGTTGGTGCCTGACTTCAGCATGAAGTATGTAATATAGTTGTCTGACCAAATATAGGACATGAATGGTGCAGAGTAGGATATCTAGCCTGTAACATGGTGTTGGACAGATACCTTGTGAGGGAAATATGAGAAGTTTATACCCAATACCATGAGCTTAGGAAAGGCAATGGTCTCTAGCCTCTGATTAGGGAGTAGGTTTGAAATGTATAGGCCAGCATGCTCTCTCTCCCGCTTTAGGAACCCACCTCCCAGATTGGGAAACAGTGGGTTTACTTTATTTAAAAAGTGTGCGCTTAATAGTGACCTTATTCCATTTCTCTTTGGCTTCATCTGTGCAGTTAAACTCCTTTTTAGCCATAATTCTCCTTTGCTGCAACGCTCTATTCCATTGTGTATTTATCTGTGACACTCTTGATTACCTTTCCCAGATCTGTAGAAGAACATAGTGTAGCTCAAAAGCTTTTCATTTTCACCAGCAGAATTTGGTCCAATAAAATATTATCTCACCTTCCTTGTCTGTTTCGTATCTTGGGACCAACATGGTTACAATGATGCAAACAGAACTGTAGACAGGACAATTAAACCGTACTCCATTCTTCGCAGTTGCCTTCATTGTTTATGATGCTGGGGCTATTCTAATGCTGAATTCCAGCTAAAAAGCTGTCTAGTGTAGACAAAGTCTTTGTTCCTTATCAGGCCTAAAACTTTAGTAGCATGTTATCAACCCTATCCAGTTCAACATTAATTCCTACTCCTGAGAACCGTAGACCCACACAAAGTTAATTCTATATTTTACTAAAAGACTGACATGGCATACATTCCAGGTATCCCATTGGTGTTACACAAGTCTCCAGACTGAAAGTACCCAACTTCCAGCACATACCTTATTGTTGCTGTTCTTCTTTCAGAAATAGTTATTACTGTTTTATTCATCCATTCCCTCTTGAACCAAGGCTATTTTATTCTGGTTTATAACATTCCTTTGAATGTGTACTTTCAGAGGCATTCAGGATTAGGGACCTATTTTAATTTTACTCTCTAAATTAGAAAACTACTTCAGAGAGAGAAATTTACACTGGTGCAGGACTCTGCTCTATTTAATCCTGCCTCTGGGTAAAAAGTACTGCTAGATGGAATCACCAGTGGTGCGGGGCAGATGATCATGAGACTGTCGCTACAGGTGGCCATGGACCCTTCTGATATGGCTACAGGGTCGATGCCCACGGCCATCATTATTTGATGAGCCTCGTGGCTCCAGGCATGCCATGCAAAATACAGGACACAATAGAGGACCTGCTGTTTGTGGGAATGAAGCCCTTCAGCCAGAGAACAGATTAAGTTCTCCATTCGCTCAAGGACTCAACAGCCACATTACAGTCCCTGAAGACGTACCAGTTCCTTACAGAGAACCTTATGAATGCAAACCCCAGTAAAAGCAAAGGACTTCTCCTTACTCCTGGGTAGACTGCCAGAATACCAGCATCAGAAGAAAACTAGGTGAGTGGATGCTAGTCATCTGCCTCCTTGACTAATTGAGCTCTCTGGCTCAGCAAATTTGATTGTGTTAAGAGCCACAATGGAGTTGACCTATGGGCTATGCTTCTCTTCAGGAACTGCCTTGTCCCATTCCACCAGGCTTGGGCAGCTATGACGATGAACAAATGGGTATTGGACATCACTGTTCAACGCTACCCTATACAGTTCCATTCACTGCCCCCTTCCCTGCCAGCTGCTCTTTAGGGGCCCTTCTCACACGAGACTTACAAACAGAAGTGACTTCATTGCTCCTTCTAGGGGCCATAGAAGAGGTACTGTGGGAATAAAGGAAGAGCTCTTCTACTCCCAATTCTTCTTTTTATCCTCAATAAGAATTGACTTGGGGAGTGTCTTCCTCCCTTCTAGCCTAGACCTGAGGAGACTCAGTGACTACGTTGTCGCAGATTAAGAATGGTAACGCTTGCCTCCTTTTCATTTAAAGTTTCCAGGATCAAGAACCGTTCTTGGTTCTCGACTTGCAGGATGTGTACTTCTGCATAGCCATCCACCCAGCTCTCAGGAAGAACTTAGTATTCACAGTGTAGCCCAACCACTACAATACAAGATGGTGCTGTTGAAATTTGCTGTGGCACCAAGAGTCTTCACAAAATGTATAGCAGTGGTAGCAGTGCAGCTCAGAAAAGGCATTCAAATCTGCCCTCACCTGGATGATTGGCTGAGGAAAGGCAGATCCCAGTAAAAGGATGCAGAATACCTAAAGTTATACAGTCTCCCTATTTTCTTAGTGGGGCCTCCTGGTGAACTAGGGAAAAAGTCTTATTCCCTCATAGACAATAGAGCTTATAGAGTCCTGATCAAATCTGGGGAGGTATGCTCTCCCCAATCCAAAAACAGATTCCTGTCAATGCAAGCAGTGGTGCACCAAATACAGCTCCAATGATGACCATGCAGATGCACTTGCAGCTGCTAGGCTTCATTACTGACCACACCAGTTCTGACTTAGGTTGGTCTATCCTTCAGCAAAACACTAGATGAATACGGTAGTCGTGATTCCACCTCATGTAGCAAATCTGAGTGGGTGAAAGGAGCCCAAAAATGTGGGGAAAGAGTACCGTTCTCTACTTTTTTCTCAACAAGGAGTTTAATCATGGATCCGTCAGGTACAGTTTTGGGGAGCCCACTTGGGCCACCTACAAATTCTTACTTCTGGGGGAATTCTGCACCACTGCGCATGCGCAGAATTTGTCTGCTGCAGATTTCTGTGTTTCCCTACAGAAAAATGACTTTCTGACGGCGAAGCAAAGGTAAGCCACAAGAGCGGTTATGTGACTCTCCCCAGCAGTACTTTTGGGGGTCCAGGGCAGCTGGCAGAGAGGTAAATCACTGTGGGGCAGGAGATGGGACTGGGGAAGACCTGGTTGGTGGCTCCTATCCTGTCCCAGGATCAGCTGCTAGTCCTGGCTGGGCTGGGAGGATGGGGCTTCCTCTTCCTTTGCACGACATCTGGGGCCAGGTCCGACCCACCCCAGATTTCTCCCTCAGCTGAAGGAAGCTCTGCAAACTCCCTTCCCTGCTTCCTGCGCCCATCGCTCCTAAGTTGCAGGGGGAGGGATCCCTGTACAGGAAGCTGCTCCCACATCCACCCAACCCTTGTGTATCCAGACCCCCTCATACCCATACCCAGACCCTCCCAGCGAGCCTCTGCACTCCTTCTCCCCCCCGCCCCGATGAGCCCCACTATCCCTGCACCTGGACTATCCTGCTGAGCCTCCTGCCCCCGGATCCCCATCCCACCAAGTGCCAACCAACTGCATCTGGACCCCCCTCCTCCCCCACTGAGCCCTCCACACCCATATCCCCCTGCCGAGCTCTATCTCACCCACACCCAAACCACCTCCTCTGAGCCCGAACCACTTTCACCTGGACCCCTCTGCAGAGTCCCATTACTGTTGCACCCAGAACCCCCCAACAAGCCCCTGTGTATCCAGATCCCCCCACACACACGGATTCCCCCACTGAGCCGCCTGCACCCAGATTGCCCCATACAGAACCCTCTCAACCCACACCTGGATCCCCCCACGCACACACTTAAGACACTTGGATCTTGCCTTGCTGAGCCCTGCCTGCCCACACCTGGTGCACCGGGAACAGAGGGGCAGGGCCCTCGGGTGTTTCTGGAGCAAGCCCCGTCCTTGTGCTGTGTCAGGGTTGGGTGCAGCCTTACTGCTGAGAGTCAGTTTCCTGGGGGGAGCTATACAGTGATCTCCCACCTCTGTGCAGCCAGTGGCCTGTGTTCCCCAATGCTGTGCTGGAGCCTCTGCATTTATTTGACAAATAAAATTTGCAGAATTTTAAACTATTGTATGCAGAATTTTTATTTTTTTTGGTGCAGAATGTGCTCAGGAGTTACAGATGCAAGGGATTTGGACCTGGTAGGATATCAGTGTGTTAGTGCTCAGAGTCATCAGGCTAGGCTCCATTACCTTCCATTCTGTGCTTCAAAACTTCACAGTTCAGCTCCTGATGGACAACACCTTTGATGGACTACATAAACAGGCAGGGAGGCACATGCTCAGTTTTCCTGTTTGCGGAGTCCTTAAACTCTGGACATGATGCCACCAATGCAGTAAAACACCAATGGCCCTTCACCTCCTGAGCATCAGCAGCAGTGTGGTGGGCTCTCTGAGCAGTCAGTCACCACTTAAACGTGTTTGCTGTGGAAGTCTATTATAGAGTTGATGATCATACATTGGGGAACCACAGTGATAGACCTGTTTGCCACTGATGTAAAGTCCAAGTGCCAGAAGTCTCTTGTTTCTACATAATCCCAGGGTTGTTACTGGGCTCCTTCATTCTGCAGTGGTCTGAAGGCTGCGTGCATGCCTTTCCACAAGTTTCCCTTATCCCTAGGGTGACTTCCAAAATCAGGAGACATGGCCATACTCATTTTTGCAGCTTTGTGCTGACTGAGGCAGTTTTGACTTTGACCTACTACGCATAGGTACAACTCCCAGAATTCCTAGATCTGTTCTCACAGATAGTTCATCTAGCCCGAAGTTGATGGACCTAATGGCCCAACTGTTGGTTGGTTGAATCCCCAAAATCCTGATTCAGAGAAGGAAAACATTCTCAAGAAGAACTTACTCATCCAAGTTGAAGCGATTCTGTATTTTATGGGCAGCCTAGTATTGTCTGGACCTGGTCACCTCAGATCCTCTACTACTTACTGCACTTAAAACAGACATGCCTCTCATTCAGCTCTGTTACAGTGTACCTTGTACAGTTTCACATTGTCAGATACCTGTACCATTGTGCTCTCCTTTCTCATTCTATGGTATATACTTACCCACTGGTCAGAAGAACCTACTTTTGACTGGGACCTTGATCTAGGACAGGGGTTCTCAAACTGGGGGTTGGGACCCCTCAGGGGGTCACGAGGTTATTACATGGGGGGGTCATGAGCTGTCAGCCTCCACCCCAAACCCTGCTTTGCCTCCAGCATTTATAATGGTGTTAAATATATAAAAAGGTCTTTTTAATTTATAAGGGGGGGGTCGCATGCAGAGGATTGCTATGTGAAAGGGGTCACCAGTACAAAAGTTTGAGAACCACTGATCTAGTACCTTTTGAGACTCCTGGTGTTTCCTTTAGAATCTCTCAGGCTGCTTCCTGCACCACCTCACTCTGAAAACCATCTTGTTAATGGCCATTACTTCAGCCAGGAGAGTGAATGAGTTTCAGGCACTTATGGCCAAACCCTACATACTGTGTTCTACAGAGAAAAGGTGGTGCTGAGATAATGTCCAAAGTTCATTCCTAACATGGTCTGTTTATCTAAACCAGTCAGTCAACCTGCTTGTCTTTTTTCCAAAGATGCACTTGGCACAGAGAGAAAAAGTACAGTAAATGCACTTAGGACTTTGCTTCATGTTGACAGGGCCAAATCGTCCAGGCTCTTGTCCTGGCTATTTATAGCCGTAGCTGGGTGTTCTAAAGGTTAAGCCAATGTCCCCACAAAGGATATTGAAATGGATAACTCAGTGTATCTTGGTGTTACTATTTGGCTAGTGTACCTCTCCCACTGCACATCAAGGCACTTCACCAGAACTCAAGCAATTATCCTCTTCCACTTTAAAAAACGTCCATTTGAGATCTCTAAGGAGGTGACATGGAGTACCCCATTACCCTTTGTCAAGCGTTGTGTTGGATTTAGCTGCCAGAATAGACGGCAAGTATTGGGAAGCATTAGCGCTATTAGCTAATAGCAGTACTATTAGCACTGATATTCCTCATTCCCGCCATCCTGAGGGGCTGCTCCTTGCAAGTCACCTTGAGGAGGATCGACACTGGCATATACTGTACCTATAAGTGTGGTTCGCTGACCTATCAGTGTGGCTCCTATGAGCCAACCTCCATCCCTTCTTTTTAGAGTCCTCTGCTACTATGGGCTTCAGATTGGCCCTGATCTTCCCTTGCATTCTGCTCTGTATACCCTCATGTGGCCCCAATGAACACCAGTATGCAAAAAAATCAGATCTTGCATCTGAGGCACGTGAACCTACAGTTGATCCACGCTGGCCACAACATCTTGAAGAACCAGTTACTGTATGGCTAGTAACTTTTTTCCATTCTCTAGCAGTCCCCAGCCATGCCTCCGTCCAATACAGCCCACAGGGTTTTAGCATCTCTTGCCTCCAGCATGTCTAGCAACACATTCTAACTCCCATGTTTCTCCCTTCTTCCCCATGCTCTTTAGGAATGCCCCAAATGCAAAATTCCTCCCTTTTGTCCTTCAACCTGCCTCTTTCCTCAAAGCTAATTATCTTCTCCCCCAGATCATCTGCTGCTGCCACTACTCGTGTCTCTGTGTGTCTCCTGGAAATTGCAGCCACTGTGTTGCTTGCTCGCCCTCCCCTTGTGAAGATTCTGTGGCTCCAGCTTTCTGTCTTGCTATCCTTTCCCCTTCCTATAATGGCAGTAGCTCAGAGCCTGCTTTGCTTCTTGCCTCTTTTCACCTGCTGGAATAAAGCTATTGAACATAGTTTCAATTTGTAATCAAATAATTAATCTTAACAGTTGAAGACTACAGACACAAGCTCAAGGGTCACCAGTTAAACACCTGGAAGTAACTGAACTGCTTTTCATTGTACCAAGGCCATGCAGATTGGTGTGCAACAAAGGGTGGGATATTGAAAAGCACTCTGAATTGGCCTAATTGCTTCTGTTGACTAATTCACTAGGCGTTTTACCACTGACTTTAATGTAATCAGAATTAGGCCAACATGCAGTGACTTTGGAAATTCTACTCTTAATGTAGTACGTCAGAATTTTCTTAATTTATTGATTTATGTTAAGCCGATTCGTTCAATGTGCTGGAGCTGAAGAAATACTGAAAGCTTAGTGCTGTATGCATTTTATGTGAAAAAGATATTTTGATTCTTTTATTTTTCATAGATACATGGCTCCTGAGGTCCTAGATGATTCTATAAATATGAAACATTTTGAGTCATTCAAGCGAGCTGACATCTATGCGATGGGATTAGTGTTCTGGGAAATAGCACGACGATGTTCAATTGGTGGTACGTGACAATCCTAAATTGAGCATATTAAATTATAAGTTTTTGTACTGATTGTTTTGCAGAATCTGAACAGCTTTACATACCTATTTTCCACAATCATATTTTGTTATACTACATAATTTAGCATACTTTCCATGGTTTATACTTAGCTTTTAAAACCATTTTATCTTTTGCTTCAATCAACTAGTGTCAAATAGTGAGCATTTCTCAAGTTTCTTAACTAGGGCTGATCTGTAAATGTATGGCCAAACCCTGCCCTGGAGTAAGTGAAACTCCTCTTGAAATTGCTTCTTATACCAGAGCAGAATTTGTCCCAAAAGTCATATAGAAAAAGGGCAAAGTTGGTGCCCTTGAAAGTGCGGGACTACCTGCGCATATCCTTACCAGTGCAGTCAGTGTTCAGATATCTAGTTTAAAACTCAATTTTTCTGTCACAGATCATCTTGGGAAGAGACAGAAGTGTTTGTTTTTATAGTTGTAAAAGGCCCTGATGAGATCTCCTCTGGAGCACTGTGTGCAGCTCTGGTCTCCCATCTTTAAGGAAGATGAATTCAAATTATAACAGGTGCAGAGAGAGGCTACTAGGAAGATTAGATGAATGGAGAAACCTGCCATATGAGAGAAGACTTGACTTAAGCTTGGCTAATAAAACGAAGGCTGAGGGGAGATAGGATTGCTTTAGATACAAACGTTAGAGGGATAAACACCGGAGAGGGAGAGGGCTTATTTCAGTTACGGGCCAATATTGGCACAAGAACAAATGGATATAAAGTTGCCATCAACAAATTTAGGCTTGAAATTAGACTAGGGTTTCTAACCATCAGAGGAATGGAGTTTTAGAACAGTTTCCCATGGGGAGTAGGGGGTGCAAAAAATCTAACTTGTTTCAAGACTGAGCTTGATAAGTTTATGATGGGGGTGGTATGATGAGATTGGCCATATGCCAGTTTAAGCAATCTGCTGTTCCCAGATATCTCCAACAGCTGCGGATGGGACCCTAAATGGGGAGAGCTCTGAGTTACTACAGAGAATTCTCTTCCAGGTGTCTGGCTGGTGGGTCTTGTCCATGTGCTCAGGGTCCAACTGTCATTTTCCTCCAGGTCAGACTGACCAAGACCTGGGGGCAAGGGGGAATCTGATTTCCTCTACAGCATGGGGCACGTGTCACTTGCTAGTTTGAACTAGTGGATTCTCTAACTTGAAATCTTCCAATCAAATTTTGAGTACTTCAGTAACTCAGCCAGAGGTTATGAGCCCATTGCAGGAGTGGGTGAGGTTCTGTGGCCTGCAGTGAGCAGGAGGGTCTGACTAGATGATTTTGATGGTCCCTTCTGGTCTTAAAGTTTAGGAGTCTATCAGTAATGGGAAGTATACATCTGCTCTTTCTCACACAGTACTAAAGCTTATTCCTAAGTATTTAAAGTGCAATATGGAAAACTCTCCCAGTATTGGAGGGTGGTTATAGTTGCTCTTGTATTGGGATTCACATTTTCAATTTAAGCCTAGAACAGCATCAGTCATACTCTTTAAAGAATCACTTTTAAACTTTAAAATAGAAATGAAGAAAATGGGCAAAGATACTTGCAATGGAATTTGCATTTTTTTTATGTTGTCCCATGTAAATTGCAACCTGTATTATTAGTTGTTTGTGCTTTATGTTTCACTTATTTGTAAATACATGTGGTAATATACAGAATGAAAAGATAGGATATAAATTAAGCTGTTTTTTTAAAAGCTTTTATGAATATCTTTAATTTGTTTCATTGCTGATGAAACAACCAATTTCTGTTCAAAGTCAGGAAGACACAATTTCCACAAGCCTGTAAACGTTTTACTAAAAAGTTACAAAGCACTAAATTGAAAGTTGTGTGAGCTTGGTCAATCACTTCATTGGTGAAATTGGATGATATTTATTTCCTTTTGTAAAGAGATTTTAAATCTGCTTATTTAAAGAACTGTATAAAATAAGTATTTAGTAATATCAGTCCCCCCACCCCCTGACCCCCCAAAAAAACCCAACCCCTTGAGAATGAGTTAACAAAAAATCTGTAATTCTGGTGTAAAACAAAAGAAATGCTAAATACTTTCAACAAAACTGCAGGAATACATGAAGACTACCAGTTACCATACTATGACCTAGTCCCTTCAGATCCTTCAGTTGAAGAAATGAGGAAAGTTGTTTGTGAGCAGAAACTGAGACCTAATATTCCAAACAGATGGCAAAGTTGTGAGGTGAGTATTACTAAATGTGCAAAAAACTAAAATAAATTCAAGAAAACTGCAGCTTTTATATTTTAAGTATTTAAATCAGTTTTTTGTCTTTGATTTTTGTTGAGGGGAGATGAGTATGTGCCTCTGAGAGAACTTTAATGGCTTTGTGATAATTATGAATTTACTGCATGATGCTGGTCAATGGATGTGGTTATGCACAAAAATTTAAAACTCTCTTACCAAGACTGGCTAGTTTGACAAAAGAATTATCAGAGCCCTTCCCATGAACAGTGGCTAAAGTTACTTGTCCATGAAATTAATGTGTGACTATAAATGACAAAACACAAAATTATCCAGGAAACCTCACTGCAGATCAACAAATATATTTTTAATTAGAAGTAATGAAATACAACAAACTGAATAACAGATGTTCCAGAGGACAGTTTTTATCTACTGTTGCAGGATCATATAAATGTCTGGCAAGTGACCAGAATATTAACCAAGGAATGAAAAAAATCTGTACTGATTGTACTTGATTTGCAGTCTGCAAGGTATAAAACCTGAATATAATACAATGGAAATCATGCATTTCCATTCTGTGGGTCTGTTTTGTTACACTGTCCTAATGTAAACAGATTCACACCAGTGACATGGTGGCAAAAATGCAGGGAGGTACTAGAGCCTTCTGTACACTAAGGCCATGTCTACACTGTGGGGATTATAGTGGTATAGCTAAGGCCTAGCGCAGATCCAGCCTGTCACAATGAAAGGGGTTTCTCTGTTGCTGTAGGAACACAGCCTCCTAAAGCGACAGTAGCTAAGTTGATAGAAGCATTCTTCTGTCGATCTAGGTGCAATTACACTGGGGGTTAGGTCAGCAGAAGTACTGCACTAGGGTTTTTCACACCCGATAGTGCCATAGCTATGTCGACCTAAATTTTAAGTGTAGACCAGGTCTTAGGTAGGATAAAGTGAATGAAGGACAGTTTACATCTGAATGAGATTATCTACTCCAGTTCAATGTGCTTTAACTTTACACCTTTAGTTAATTCATCTTAATTTTCCTGAGTGTGCCTGTGTAGACAAGCCCAAAGTCTGAGGGTATTTAGCTAACCCTGTTCATCTCAGTAGGTGTTGAGTGACATTAATTTAAAATGTCATGCCTTCCTGGAAGCTTAAAGCATCCTTGTCTCCTACTCAACTGTTGAACATTTACTTAGTGCTGATGCAAAAGTCTGATATTAAAACAATTATTTTAAGTGGCCCCAAATTTTAAATTTGGTATACTACAAATTAAATTATACAAAATATTATATTGATTGGAGTGAACTGAGATTGGCACGGAGGGGTAAAAAGCTTAGAAGCAATACCATGGTTTTTTTAAGTCTGCTACTTAGATCTGTGTAATCTAAGTGTATCACTTGTATAAAAGATTATTTTTCAGACTATATTTTAAAGCTCTAGCTTGAGTACTCTACCTCCTACAATTCAAAACTATTACATTATTAGTAAGAACATAAGAATGGCCATACTGGGTCAGACTAATGGTCCATCTCGCCCCAGTGTTCTATCTTCCAACAATGGTCAATGCTAGCTTCAAAGAAAGAACAGAACAAGGCAATTACTGAGTAATCAATCCCCTGTCGTCCAGTCCCAGCTTCTGGCAGTCGGAGGTTTAGGGACACCCAGAGTATGGGTTTGTGTTCTTGACCATCTGGGCTAATAGCCATTGATGGACCTATCCTCCATGAATTTAATATAATTCTTTTTTGAATCCATTATTGCTTTGGCCTTCCACTTGCAACAAGTTCACAGGTTGACTGCATTGCGTGAAGTACTTCCTTATGTTGGTTTTAAACCTGCTGCTTATTTTGTTGCGCAATCCCTAGTTGTGTTATGTGAAAGGATAAATAAAACTTCGTTATTCACTTCCTCTACACCATTCAGGATTTTATACGTCTCTATTGTATCTCCCCTTACTCCTCTTTTTTTCTAAGATGAACGGTCCCAGTCTCCCTTAATCTTTCCTCATATGGAAGCTTTTCCATACCCCTGATCATTTTTTGTTGCCTTTTGCAATTCTAATATATCTGTTTTGAGATGGGGCATCCAGAACGGTACACTGCGCTCAAGATGTGGGTGTACCATGGAGTTATATAATGCCGTTACGATATTTTCTGTCTAGTAGTACAGACACTGAGCATTAGCACATTTGCCTCCTTTGTAGATTGGCATAGAAAATAGACCTGTGGCAAGGGAGATTTAGGTTAAATGTTATGAAAAAATTTCCAACTATAACGGTAGCTAAGCTCTGGAATGAGTTTCCAATGCAGGCTGTGGAATTCCCACATTTGGAGGCTTTTAAGACAGGTTGGATAAACACCTGTCGGGGATGGACTAGGGTTACTTGGTTCTGCTGCAGCACAGGGAGCTGGACTTGGTGACTTCTTGAGGTCCCTTCAAGCCTTTCATTTCTACATATTCTCCATTTCCATATGCCCTCTAGAGTATATTGGTTGTATAGCTAGAATATCTAGGATTCTTGAAGAGGAGTTGTGGATATGCATTCCACTTCAGGTATGTGCACTCAAGTGGGAGACATTTTTGGTCAGCAGTACCCATTGGGACAGCACATGTGCTCTGAGTGTCCTCATGCCTTCAACTGAGGACACAAAGGGCAGAAGTGTCCTGACACCCCCTCCGTTCTTTCTCACTGCTTGTGGCTATTACTTGGAGGCTGTGGTTGGAGGCATGAGGACACTCAGGGTGCATGTGCTTCCCCCCAACGGATACTGCTGACCAAAAGTCGCTGGCTTGAGTGCATTGGGTTCGTGCACACATAAAGTAGAATGTATGTGCAACGCATCTCAAAGAACCATAGTGACTGTACAGGTAAGTAATCATTTCTTACTTGAACGGAATCTTTCTATGTTTGGTATTTCTGGCCATCCATCACCTTGGTGTCATGGCATTCTGACTTAAATCACACACCGGGAACAATGATTCAGGAGTTTTTGTACTACTTGGGATAAGGATTGTTGCTAACTTTCCCTCCAAGGACCAGCTTTTTTATTTTAGTACTGCAGTTTCAACCCTTTACAGACTCATTTTCTTTTGTCATAGGTCTTGGCTAAGGTTCAAATTTGTATTTGACTTTATAACATTACTGTTTTTATAGAACTTAAACTACCATCCCCTTGTAGGGTTAATTTTATTCAGTTTTGATCTTAAAAAATGGGTGACTTTTTTTCTTTGGAAGGATAAAATGTCTGCAGTAGTTCTTGAACATTGTTAAGCAAAGAGCATGAATAACTTTCCCCCTTGAGTTGAATTATGGAGACCTCCTAAACTGATAATTGGAAGAAGGTATTAATTATTCTTCCAATAGCATGCAGCACAATATAGTCTCACATGACAGTTCTAGGTAACTTATAAGGTTTTTTCCAGCTGGAGGCACAAAACACCAGAAGTACATATCAAATACAGAACTTGAGAGAACAGTTTCCAGGCAAGCTAATTTTTCATAAATATTTTATTATTCTGCGTATGAGCCTGATAGGGGCACTGCAATGAGTGTATTACAGTTCGCCTCAGTCCTTTTTTAGGGACCTTTTCTTTTTCTTAAACAAAATGAGAATCTGGATTTCCCACCACACCAGATTTTTTTTGCATACCACAGTGGCCCCAATGACACAAATTTCAGAAATGTGAATTCTAAGAGTCGAAGGCACAATAAGGATGATTATTCAGGGATAGAGAAATGTATAGACCTTTTTTCTTTTCTTTTTTGTTTGTTTTTTACAGGCGTTACGAGTAATGGCCAAAATTATGCGTGAATGTTGGTATGCCAATGGAGCAGCTAGGTTAACAGCTTTACGCATTAAGAAAACATTATCACAGCTCAGCCAACAAGAGGGCATAAAAATGTAATCCTGGATTTACTACTGACGAGCGCTTTAAAGATCCATGTCTGAACCTGGGTGGCATGTTCAGAAGGTTAATAGCTCTACCTCACTGAGGGAACAGAAGGATATTGCTGCCTTTTGATACTTTATAGGAACATTCATTGTTAGCCCCGGGATTTCTGTGAACATGGTAAACAGTTGTGTTTGGGTCTTTTTTGTGCACTATAAACACCTCTTTCCCAGGACACTTACGAAACATATAGTCTAGCTTTATTTTTATTAACCTGTAACTCTATTTTAAAAGTTGATTACCGGTCTTAACTTTTCATTAACTGTGTTGAAGACATGAAGATCATTTTAAGGTTTTGGAGCTTGTTCACTAAATTGTATACAGTGCATTGAGGGTTCTTAAGTGATTTGATTTGTGGTTGGTACAACTGAGTATTCTGAACCACTGCAAATTTTTTCTTTGATTCAGGTTTTGAATGTATTATTGCAGTATAACTTTCTAGCTCTTAAGTTTGCATCTGTTGGACACCTACCTTGTTTTACAAAAATGACCTCATTCACTTGTGGGGAACATAATTTATGCAACTATATTTTGTATACTGTTACTGTGCTTTCACTTATTCAGAACATTGCATTGCCTTCAACATAGATTGTACTATACCAGTAAGTGCCACTTCTGGGTCTTTCTAATGCAAATCAATAGGAACATACAAAGTTTATGGTACTTGTGGTTTCAAAACCGAGTTCAAAAATGGAATTATTCCTTTGCTTAATGACCTAATTAACTCTCTATTTGGCATGTAGCTGCATCATTCTTGGAATACCTTTTTTTGCCAAGATCTGATTCTTAAACCACTGTAAGAATTTAAATGGTGTGCAAGTTAGTTAATTCAGTGTTATGTTCTAGAACTGTGCATCACATGTAATAAGTTCTAATTATTATATCTAAGAAGAATTTTTTTAATGAAGTGGCACTCTTAAAATGTCTGTCATACTCTTGTCTAAGAAAACTAGCGAGGACTAAAAGTTTTTAAGATAAAAGGAAAGAAGTTTTACTCTTTGATGTCATTTACTTGAGAGATTTACTTTTCAGTTCCTCAAAGTCTTTCCTTTTTCTTCTTGAACAGTATTATTTGCAAAACCAAGAATTAACTTTATCTATAATTAGAGATGATTAACTGTTATATTTGGGCTTGTTTTATTAGGAAGTTAAAAGCCGCTCTCAAATTATACATGCATATACTGTGTGGATGTGACATACACAAAGTGGTGAGCTGCAAGACTTTGGATACACACACCAGAAGGGTCTGGTGCCCTTGTTATAGCTACAAGAGCAAAGATAGTTTGTGTTGTCATTAGAACCCTGAAAAAATATGCACAGATTTACTCAACCTTCAAATCTCCAACAGGTATATCTTTTCACAGGATTTTAACCAACTTTTAAGATACAGATTGTATCACTACTTGTGTCTCTTAAAATTGTTACCCACATAGGGGGTGGGGGAGAAATCAGGAGAATAATCTTTGTCGTGAAACTAAGTTTTTAACAGTTACAAATATCTGCTTGGGTAGCAGGCGTTTGCCTATTGTTGACTTCGCCAATGCATGTGCGCGCGCGCACACAAAGGATTGCTATATGCACAACCCCTCTCACCCCCTAAGTCATCTCTCAGTCACATTAACACACCTTAATCATACACAACACACTGCAATTTTAACTCTGTTCCCCTTTAAACCTTCATATATCTGCTTAGGTAATTTTTCACCAGTACAAGTAGCTATGTGGCGAAAAGGTAGTTTGGAGAAGGGATGTTAGAATTTCATGTAAAGTTGTGTTGCTTGCTCTGTAATATATGCTAGTTGTAGTAACAGGTTTAATTGCCTTGCTTTCTGAGATGTCTGCTCTGAATTGTGCAATGTATAGCAACCCTAAGTGTTTTAGTTTTTTGTTTCTTAATATCATAATGCTTAACGGGGGGGGGCGTAAAACTTAAATGAAATGAGGATTGTAGACCTCCGGTGTAGGGATAGAAGTGCAACTGCTGACTCAATATTTTATCAGCTACTGAGCGCAAATCCCCTATATCTGCTATATTATAAAATCTGGCAGAAAAGTGAAGCTCCTGGTGGAGAATGATTGATTGGATCTGAGCACACGCAAATTTGAAGCTTGCATATGCCTGCCCCATCCAACCAATCAGGCTGGCATGTCCTCAGCCCCATCAATCAAATTTGTGTAAACTTGGCCATAATCAGTGAGGTTTGTATGCGTAATCAGTCATGTCTGTCTGCACTCAGACTCCATCAATCAAGTTTAGGTGCACGGCACATCAACTTCCAGTTATAACCTGAACAGTTAAAAATAACCCTAAATACAGTATTTAAAAAACAAACTATCCATTGCGTCTGATTTATTCAGCATCCACCTCTT
Organism: Caretta caretta; assembly: GCF_965140235.1. Classification (NCBI taxonomy): domain Eukaryota; kingdom Metazoa; phylum Chordata; order Testudines; family Cheloniidae; genus Caretta; species Caretta caretta. The sequence goes on along the minus strand of NC_134207.1, from coordinate 156,951,462 downwards.
TAGCAGGTTTTTTGCAGATATGTGATTGGTCAACAATACAAAGTAAGACAACCATGGGAAAAATTAGAGCCAGAACCAAATTTCAAAAACTTTCCATTTAAAAAAATTGAGGAGAAACGAAGTAAAAACTTGCATAGTTCTTACACCCTCTGAATTTTCTAATCCTGGGTGATATTTCACACTATTTGGCTCCCTATTTTAGAGAGAAAGGTATTTGTCACATTTTAGATGCATAGTTAACTATGGAGTACCCACCAGGTGTCTCCATAACTTTATATTCTGTAATCTGTATTTTGGGATTTGATAGGTGATTTTAGGGTTTATTTTTAGTGAAATCATATTTTATCTGACCTTTACAATAGCAGTGAAATGGATATATTTCACAGCTATGATTTTAGAAAATACTACACACTTCTGTGTTATAAAAAATACAGTACTATCAATCTAAAAGAACTAGAGCCAGATACACAGGATTGCAGCAGGCAAATTGCTCCAGTCAGCCGCACGCTGAGATATATAGATAGTGTTGTCTTCCCCACCTACTAGCCATAGCTTTCTTTTGAAAGCTGCAATTTTTTCTAAATTTGTCCTCTGAATTTTTCAACACTTTGTAGTAGAAATTTGCAAAAAGGTGGATTGATATATTGTCCAATTTTAATGAAGATTATTTTGAGGACAAACATATGTGAATATCATAAAATGCACAACAGAAAAATTGTGAAGAAGCCTTTGTGTACCTTGGGTTCAGATGACATCACAAATAGTTTAAGCTTTGTTCTTGTGTTTTTCCATTATATAATCTGAACGCCTTTATTGAATGGGTGTGTCTGGATATTACATGCAGCTTTTTATGTTACCTGTGTAAAAATCATATATGTGCACACAGGCACACATTAATATTTTTTAAACTAATCTTGTAAATCACCAGTTTTGCTCTGAGACATCCAGGGGGACCAAAATATTTTCGCATTCAAAATACTAATTTTATATCATCTTGAAGGTATACCAAAACAATTTGATATAAGAAATACTGATGCAAATGTTTGTTGTAAATATACATACACTATACATACATTTCTTCAAGGTTCATGCATTTTATTAAATAGACATTTTAGTAGCACTAAAGCCTCACTTCAGATTACAGACGTGGCCAGACTGCTGTGGACAAACATAAGGAAGATCGTTGGAAACGGACTGGTACTGAAAAGACTCAAAAGTCCCTTTTGGGATACTGGAATTCTGCAGGGACCCTCCAACCTTGAAAGCTGGAATTCTGGGACGTTTTAGAAGCTGTCTGTTCAGCACTCGCACTCTTTTTCTCCCCCAAATTAAACTACTTTCACTTGTAATCCTAATGCGGACTTTGTATATAGGGATAATGACATTGGGATTGACTCTGTGAGGACTTTAAGCTATCAAGTGAAGTAAGAGGCTATTTTTTTATTTTATTTTTTTTACAAAATAATTGTGAGTTTCAGTGCCATGAAATCTTCTCTTTTTGTTAGCTCCTTGTTTATATTGTGCCATTGAAATGATAACGAGGGGTTGAAATTATCATACATGTAAAAGAGAAGTTTCAATGTCGGTTGCTTTAAACTTAAATTACCTCTTAAAAGACCAAGGTACATTTACCTCATTGTGTATATAATGTTTAATATTTTTCACAACATTCTCCAAGTTTTCAATTACATGTTTCTAGAAAATATGGGTATTGCTAAATTTACAACTTCAGTGGTACTAACTTTACTGTTTCTCATGCCCAAAATACGCACTCTTTATTTTCTGTATTTTATTATATTTCTGTAAGTTTGTTGCTGCTTTGTCAATGTAGCATCTGCCCTTCCAGAGCTGTGTAGAATAATGCTTTGTATAAATTCTGCGTTTTGCGTGGTAAACTTGAGAATTCTGTACAGATGAGTTAGTCATTTTTTTTTAAAAACCTTACAAAATTGTGCACTTCCCCTTACATTTCTGAAAATGATGTATTGTATTGGTAGAGTATACAGTACAATGGATTGTAAATAGGAAAGTAGAAGAGTGATGCTTATGTTAAGTGCTAACACTACGGTAGAAAGATTAAAGCAATGAAAATAAATTACTTTTTTCAAAGTAGATAAGTGAGCTGTCTTATATATACATAACGTTTCCACTTTTTCTCCAAAAGACAATAGTTACAGAGAGCAGGATGCTCTGATCTACTATGGCCACTTTATGCCTGGTAAGTGGTGTAAAGTGGGGAGGTAATTGGTGGAGAATTCCCCTTCTGTAGGGCAAATCTCTGCTGGTATAATAGTGGCAGAGGTGGCTTGCAAATGTGTGTGTCAACCACTCCCCACTGTGGCATAAGCGAAATGAGGGGGTTCCTGAACCTCCACCAGCATAACTGACCGTAAGTATCTTATATCACTGATAAAAGTTAAGAGTATGCCCCCTGCTTCTCTGTCTGCTGCCACTCTCCACTATGTCCAAGAAATAGTGAAGAAATTGGCCAGCTGTTCGCTCACTAGTAGGTCTACCACACTCCTAAAGTAAAATGGACTGCTTGGCTTACTGCAAGCACTACAAATAGGGATTAAACTTCCCTGGGAAGCAAATAAGTATTACATACACTAGTTCCCAAACTGTAATACTTAACTTAATTGAGGATGTTCTAATGGATTGTTGCTTTAAAAAACCCATTTTATAAACAAATATTCCACATTGGAGAGATGGAACATAGATGCAACCACAGGAGAAAAGCTTGGGGGAGGGAGAATTTTATTCAAAATACATGCCAAAACACTAGGAGGCTGGATAGCCAACTAAGTATGCCTCTAGGCCTCCACCCCCACAGCATATTAATCCATTCTACTCTGTAATTTTTTTCTCACCCCGATTTTATAACTAAGAACTTCTTATATTCCTGCCTCTCAGCTGTGAAATTTTTCTCACTTTCTCAAATTCAAACTACCACCCAAACTCAAGTGACTTCTCTTGTCAGGATGGAAACATGGTGATTGTCATACAGGATCACACCCAAATCATCTAGTTTAGAATCCTGACAGTGGCATGAACCAGATACTTCAGAGGAAGGCATAGCCTGGAGTCGGTTGATGTAAGATAATCTCCTTCCTGCAGAGGTCTCATCCTGATCTTTAGAAATTTGCTTTAGAAATTATGCCCAAAGCACAAGGTTTAATATTGCTTCTAAACTTTCATAATTCTAACAATTAATATTCTTGATCAATATAAATATCCAGTCCCTTTCCTGAGTATTGTTAGGTTCTTGGAGTACTGATAGGGGCGCTACTCAACTTCAGCTGTGCATGTACCTCTTGAGCCTTTGATCACATTTTTTTCATTAGCAGTGTCCATTCAGCTCACACATGCACCCTCTACATCAGGGGTGGGCAAACTACAGCCCGCAGGCTGCTTTTATCCAGGGCTTGCCGCGCTCCAGCCGGGGGAGCAGGGCTGAGGGCTTGCTGCTCTTTGCCCGGTGCTCCGGCCGGGGGAGCAGGACTGTGGGTTTTCTGCTCTTCACCCAGTGCTCTGATGGAGCGGGACCAGGGGGGCTTGCCACACTCCGCCCAGCGCTCCTCAGTGATGAGCAGTCATTTTCAGCATCATCTTCAGGGAAGATTCTGCACGCAAAACGCCACATTCCTCAGGTATGACCTCACCACCCCTACGCAGCAGTGTGCCAAATCCCCTCCTTATTTCTTATAGCCCCACCCTCGAGAGCCTTGAGTGGAGGGAAACCACCCAGGGCAGCAGCTGCTCCCGTCTGGGTTCCTCTGCACGTGGCACAGCTACCTTGGTGTCACACTGCGAGCAGGGCCTGTAGGAGTCCCTGGTACCACCTCATGAAGCCCCCCACGCGCCACTCCTCATGAGTCCTCTCGCCACACCGCGGTAAAATCCCTTATTATATACGAACTTTTAATGAACACAACCATGCAAACAGGACTCAAAGTACAACAGTGAGAACTTTTTTGGGGGGGAGGCTGGAGCATAAAGTTACAGGTGAGTTTACACCTGCCTCTTTTTGTCCACATGGATTCTGGGATAGAGTGCCGTGGCTCAAAATTGTCAGGGGCACACGGACGTCTGACAAATCCAGGCTAGAGAGAGGGCCCAGTTTTTTCACAGTGCATGACATCTTGTAAAACAGCAGTTTGAAATAAGGGCAACAGTTAGGATTTTCTTTTCTCTTTCAAAAATGAGTGCTGCAAAAAAAAAAGAAAAGTGGACAATGAGTGTCAGGTTTTCAACAAAGAATGGAATACAAACTATTTTTTCACAAACGTGAACTCGAAGGCTGTGTGCCTGATTTGTCAAGAGAGCATCGCGGTGTTCAAGGAGTATAACTTGACTCACCATTTTTCAGCAAAACATCCTAATTATGGCAGCAATTTAGCAACCAAGGAAAGGGCAAGAAAAGCTGAGCAACTCGCCACAAACTTAAAAACTCAGCAAAATATTTGTGTGACAGTCTGCAATTCAGGAAGCCACTACAAAGGCAAGTTACGTTCTGGCGTTTAAAATTGCTAAACAAAATAAGCCTTTTGCTGAAGGGGAGTTTTTGAAAGAATGCATGACTGATGTTTCTGGCATGCTGTGCTCAGAATACCAAAACAAATTTGAGAACATTAGTTTGTCACAAAGAACTGTTACTTGCCGTGTAGAAGTGACTGATGAACATTTGGCTTCTGAGTTGAATAAGAAAGCACAGGGCTTTACGTTGTTTTCATTAGCTCTCGATGACAGCACTGACATTAAGGACACAGCTCAGTTACTGATTTTTGTCAGAGGAATTGACATTTGAAATCACAGAGGAATTTTTATCAATGGAATCAATGAAAGGCACAACTAAGGGATCGGATTTATACAAGAGGGTGTCTGGGTGCCTTGAACATCTGAAGCTCCCCTGGAGTAAACTGGCAAACATAACCACAGATGGATCACCAAATTTAACAGGGAAAAACGTAGGACTTTTTAAAAGAATTCAGGACAAAGTAAAAGAAGACAACCCAATAAAGAGGTGATTTTTCTGCATTGTATTACACATCAGGAGGCCCTCTGCAAAAATGTCCTGGACATTGATTATGTTGTTTGCACAGTAGTGAAAATAGTGAACTACATAAGAGCAAGGGGACTTAATCATTGGCAATTCATTTCCCTTCTTGAAGAGACTGACTCTGAACACCAGGACTTACTTTATCATACAAATGTCCGCTGGCTCAGCCTAGGAAAGGTATTGCAGCAAGTGTGGGAGCTCAGAGATGAAATTCGCACTTTTCTGGAGATGCAGGGGAAAGAAAATGATTTCCCTGAATTAAAGAATTCAAACTAGGTGTGCGACCTTTGCTTTTGGTGTAGATATCTTGGCACGTTTAAATGAACTTAATGTAAACCTGCAAGGAAGGAATGTGTTTGTACACAAATTGTATTCTAGTGTGACAGCTTTCAAAGCCAAGTTATTCTTGTTTTCAAAACAAATTAAGGACAAAGTGTTCGCTCACCTTTCCAAGTATTTCAGTGTTGGAGTGTCACCACAGCAGAGATAAAAGTACAGCAAAATTTTGAGTGACTTGCATGGAGAATTTCTCGTTGATTTCTCTCTATGAGAAGATAGAGAAGACATTGGAGCTGGTGTCATGCCCACTGTCATTTGGTTACAAGAAAGCCCCACAAGAATTACAACTGGAGCTCATTGAGCTCCATTGCAATTAGACCTTGAAGGAAAAGTACAATTCAGAAAAACTGGATGAGTTTTATGCCTCCTTGAGTGAAACAAAGTTCCCAAATATCCGCAAGGTGGCACAGAAAATCCTTGTTTTGTTTGGCTCCACCTATGTGTGCGAACAAACATTTTCCCTGCAGAATTACAACAAATCTCGCTACAGATCCCAGTTAACTGATCAACATCTCAGCTCAGTATTGCAGATTACCACAACAAGAATGACACCGGACTTTGATGCCATTGTAAAAAAAGGGTGACCAGCTGCATTGTTCACATTAATCAAAGAGGGCGTGGAAAGGGGTTAAGTTTGGTTTAATTATTGTAATACGGTGTTATGATGGTATATTTATAAGAATAAGTAAGGTTTTATGTTTATTTCCACTAAATGTACCTTTATTAAATAGTTTATTTGAATATCTCTGAATTGTTAATTTTGTGAGCGTTCATGGCCTGCCATGAGGCAGTCAGGGGGTCGGAAGTGGGATGGGGCAGGGGCCAGGCGCCAGGCTGTTTGGGGAGGCACAGCCTTCCCTACTCGGCCCTCCATACAGTTTCGCAATCCCAATGTGGCCCTCAGGCCAAAAAGTTTGCCCACCCCTGCTCTACAGCCTCATGCTGCACACTGAGGCTTTATAGGGCTGCACAAGCAAACCGCCCTCAATTCCTTGTCAACCGTCTTGGATGGCTGATTTCCAGCAATTTCAGGACCTCAGAATGGGTGACAGATACTCTTCAAATACCCCTGGAAAAGCTCAAGGATTTCCAACACAAGTTGCTTGACATTTTACAATCAGCAACACCATCCAGAGTTGCATTACCTATTAATGACACCCCCCCGTTTCCCCCTCCCCAAGACTGTTTGGCCAACGCCTGCTATGGTTCTGCTAACTTCCAAACAGGCAGATTAAAAAAAAACTACTATGTTCCCTCCAATGACTCTGAATTCTTTTTCTCCCGCCTCTCACCTAATTCTCTAGAGGTGGATGCCATGAACAAACTGGGTAAACACTATCCAAGTCTACCCCATATGACCATGACCCAGAAATGCTCAGACTTGTTTGGACAGAAGTCTTGCTCACCCACAACCCTGCAATTCCAGGTGGCAAACTATCAAGCAATCAGAATCACAAACTTCCCAGAGATCTCATTCAGTTCAGTTGTATAGTTTTCCTGTATTTCAATGACTGGCTGATCAAGAGTCCATAGTACAAAGCAGTACTGTCATCTACTTGGATGGACTTTTCCTGCAATTGGATCTTCAGCTCAATGCAGGAAAATCCACATTAACCTCTCTACAGAAAATAGTTTGTAGGGGCATCCTTGGATTCATTGACAGCCAGGGCCTACCTCCCTGTTCCAGATCTTATTAAATCGGGTCAGTACCATTCTAGGGAGTCCTCAGACCTCAGTAAGGAACTGGCTACAGCTCCTTGGTCATATAGCAGCTTGGCCTTCTATCTAGATAGAACCAGGCAATTTCGGAAGTAATCTAGACTGTTTGCTTCCATCACAGACAGATCCAAAAGGTCCATAGTCTCCACCCAGAGGCTGGTGAGGTGGCTCTCAAGGTTGTATTGTTGCTTGTTATATGGAAGCTGGTCTTCAAGGTTGTATTGTTGCTTGTTATAATGAAGCTGGTCCTCAAACCTTCCTTCCCTCCCCTCCCCCCCCACCCAGGACGATAGCACATACTACCAGGTCACAAGCAACGTCCATGGCGTTACTCAAAAACATTCCAGTTCTGAGAAATGTAAGGGTGCTACATAGTTTTCAATACATGCATTTTCTAAGCACTGTACCTTGAGCCATGCCACTAGATCCAAAGTAGCACTAGGTAACGCAGTTGTGTCTTGAATTCTGAACTCAATTCTGAAGCTCCCTTCTCCATGTGGGGATACTGCTTAGGAGTCACCTGAAGTGGAGCATGCACAGAGGCACTACTGGAATAATAAGAAAAGATTACTAACCCAGTGCACTAACTCTGTTTTTTTGAGATGTGTCTCCCCCCAAGGGTGCTCCACTACCCACTCTTCCCTTCTGCGTCAGGCTGTTCTCTGTGGGAAGTTTGGATACACACGGAACTGAAGGCGGTTCTCCCACACCTCCCTATATAGCTTCGGTGCATGGACCGAACAGACATGGCTGACAAAAACCGCTCCAATCCAGAGGTTTGAGAGTTGCATGCATACCTGAAGTGGAGCAGGTTTTGAGTAAATGTTTTCTTCTTGACCTCAACTTCCTGTGGCAATGTGTTCCACAGCTTAATCGCACATTGTGAAAAAGTATTCCCTTTGAGTTTCCCACCTTTTAATTGAATGTCCCTGTCTTTTAATAGAAGAAAGATGTTCCCAATCAGATTTCTCTTGACTTTTATATACTTCTATCATGTCCCTATTTGTCTCCTTTCTAAGGTATGACCTCAGTCTTCCTTCATGAGTTTTTCCAGGCACTTGATCATTCTCATCACTCTTCTCTGAACCCCTTCCCCTCTCATTCTGAAGTATCCTTTTTTGACTGAGGGTAACATAGTATTCTAGACAGGTTACACCACTGGTTGTTGTATGGCATAATATTACAGTATTACAGCCCAACACTTCCCATTATAAGACTTAATAACTTTGGTAAACTCCAACTATTTGGGTTGAAGTTTTCTATGCTGGATGTGTCTGCCTCAGGCTTTATTTTTATATTTTAATTTCAGCTGAAAAATTGCTGAGAACGAAGCGAGGGAAAAAATCTGGTGCCCTTTACATTAAAGCTCTAGCATCCCCTATTTTGAAGTTTGCACATGATCAGAGATTTGCTAACACTTAATTTAATTCTCTTCAGATTTGGTCCATGCTAGGCATGCTCCTGCCGAGGTCTTGAGGGTGCTGAGCAGAGTGTTGTTCGAGTGACTGTACATGTCCATTCCACTTCAGGTGTGTGTGTGTGTCCACGGCACCAATGTTGGAGATTTTTTCCTTAGTGATATCCATCAGGGCAGCGCATGTGCCCCTGCCTTGTGCTGCTGCACAATGATATAAAGGGTGGAGCTGCCCCCAAGCCCCTCGGTTCCTTCTTACCCATGATCAGTAGTCAGAGCATGCTGGCTTGCTTCTACAAGTGTTTTTCTCCCATTTCAAAGAAATTGTTCATCTTTATATAGGTTGCATTCGGTTTTGTAGTTTTATAGTGTAGTTTAGTGGATCTGTTGGTTCCCACTTGTTCTGGGTACTGACACCCTCTACTGAGGTATCCCTCAGTCTCCAAGCTTTAAGCCTTGCAGTGGCTGCAGGACATCCATGCTGGTGAGTGACGCTCATTCTCAGTGTTTAAAGTGCCTCAGCAAGGGTCACATCTGGGACAGGTGCTAGATCTGCTGGGATTTGAAGCCCTAAACCAGAAAAGACAGAGATGAGACTTCATCATCATCTCATGGAGGCTGCCCTGTGCCTGCCTTGGAGCTTGCCTGCTTGAAGTGGGTACCGAGCACGTCTACATCTGTAAGGAATGCTTGTCCAGACATTGTCGAGTCTTGGCACTGCTCTCTTTCTCCAGTGCCAATAAAAAAACACCAGCAAGGTGCTTTGAAGGACTCATTACAAAAGATAGAGGTCCCTGGCACCATTGACCAGCAAGCGTGCTGGGAAACAAGGTCCTTGGAGAGGAGGCACTCCCCAGTGCTGATAGCTGATGCTGTAGAGACTGACTGACTGCTCTGGAGTACTCTCCAGAATACCGACCCCTTTGACGCAGCAGCAGCAGACCCTCTTGGTACCGACAATACCAGAGGCGTACGCTGCAGTGCAAGATCTACTGTGACTTTTGGCACCGGATTCTCTGGCGGAGCAGGAGTCGACTCACCCGGTACCAGTGGATAAGAAGCTTCTGAGGGTTGTTCATCCCTGGTTACCTGGGTCTACTCCAGTCCACCCAGCATCTCCTTGCCCAGTACCATCAAGAGGAAAACCCAACATGCTCTCCCCTGTGCCTACATCTCCAGAGGCACACTGCCAGATCTCGGCACAAAGTGTTTTGGCACCTCCCTGGTCAGGAGACACAGGCTGTCCTTCGGAGCCAGAAATAGGCTCTGATGCCCCTCACTCTTTGGACTGAAGGCATTGTTCACCTTCATTGAGAGGGCTGCATTTCCGGTACACAACAGAGGTCCACACTGGTCCAGAGACTCAAATCTCTGGTAGAGGGACTGGTAGAGGTTGGGGTTCCATGCCCTACCCATGGTCTTACTAGAACCCATGGAGATTTCCTCCTACCTCTAGATCCTGCTTCCTCCAGATCCTTCGGCAAGAGACTTGGGACATTGTTCCTGGCACCATCATTGGTATCACGCAAGACCAAACTCGCTTGCCAGAGCCTCCTGTGGAGAAGGTTCAAGAAGCTACGTCTCAGCCACCTGTGTAAGCCTCCTCAACATCACCAGATGAGGCGGTGATGTCTGGGGTGTCTTCTCTGTAGGATGACTACAGAGCATATTAGGACCTGCTAAAGAGGGTTGCTTCCTCTTTGGACAGGCAGGTAAAGGAGCTGCAAGAGTCCTCCCATAGACTGGGTCAGCAGACCTTTTTGTGTGGTTCTGCCCATAAACAAGGTCATACTGGAGCCCACAAATATAGAGCGGCAGATGCCATCATCCCTGCTGCCACCAGCCAAGAAGACTAAATGGAGAAACCATGTTCCTTTTCATAGTCATGAGCATTTTTATCCTCCCTCTGCCTCCCCCAGCTCATTGGCTGTCTGAGCAATGAATGAGAGGGAATGCCAGGGTCAACCCTTGTCTACCCTTAAGGTGAAATAGGCAAAAGGATTTGACCTTTTTAGTAGAAAGTTTTATTCTAGTGCTGGCCTGCAGTTCCATATCTCAAACCTTGTAAAAACCAGTTAGGAACAACACATGTTTACAACATAAATTAGGGCATAATCCCAGATTATCTCCAATTTGCTTCTGAATTGTCTCCCTTCACTTTACTCACATTTTCCCCAGCCTTGCTTGGCTATTGTCAAGCCTGTTTTTAGGAAATAGATTTCTGAGCCTACTTACATTTCTATATAAATATCAGCAAGCATCATCTCTAGGCTACACACAGTACTAATATTTTACATGAACATACGGGAGGACCAGATCAGGTCTTAGTCCCAGTAAGTTGTTTGAGTTTGACTTCCACCTTGGATGTGGTAATTTATACCGCCATATCCTCACTGCCATTAACCACTCTAAAATCTTCATTAGCTGCATTAAAAACTGACAGGTTTCAGAGTAGCAGCCATGTTAGTCTGTATCCGCAAAAAGAAAAGGAGTACTTGTGGCACCTTAGAGACTAACAAATTTATTTGAGCACAAGCTTTCGTGAGCTACAGCTCACTTCATTGGATGCATCCTGACAATTGTTTTGAATCTGATTACCCTGTAAGTCCAAGGGCAAAAGGTAAAATAGTTTGTACCTTGGGGAAGTTTTAACCTAAGCTGGTAAAAATAAGCTGAGAAGGTTTTCATGCAGGTCCCACATCTGTACCCTAGAGTTAAGAGTGGGGAAGGAACCTTGACAACCCATATGCAGGTAGAACATCAACCTCCACCTCTGTCCCAGCAGCAGGATGGCCTCTGGCCCCTGTTCCCTCAGACAGCTGGAGCTGCTGAGAGATGGGGTTGGCAGAGCATGAGAACATCAGAGCCCTGTGAGGTCCAGGAGAAAGTCCTCCGAGAAGAGCACTGGCTCCTTCCTAGGAAGCTGCTGAGACTGGTCTTCACAACATCCTCTGGCAAGGAGTTCCACACATTGACTGTGCATTGTGTAAAAAAATACTTCCTTTTTTTAGTTTTAAACCTGCTGTCTATTAATTTCATTTGGTGACCCAAAATCAGTGTACAACAGAAATGGTTTATCAAAGTCATGTTCAATAACATGATTGAATCCTTTTACAAACTCAATGTAGAACTTTCTTAGAACAATAGTGGATTGGATCTGCCCTTGCAGCATGGTTCCTGTATGTCTCATGTGATCTTGCCAAGAGATAATGAAAATAGCTACTTTATCCATAGAAGCTTTGGCATATGTCTGGAACCCAATTAATGTCAAGACAATGTAGATATTAGTGTTGTCCATACTATAGGAATCTTGGCATTTAGCCATGAAAGCAATATGGTAATGTGCCTCGGTTTCCCTTTTCCTACAGCATATCAGGTCTGGAATATCTTCTCCTGTGAAAAGTTTCAAGACTGTTTACAAGTATCAGGGGGTAGCCATGTTCGTCTGTATCCACAAAAACAACAAGGAGTCCGGTGGTACCTAAAAGACTAACGGATGTATTTCAGCATAAGCTTTCATGGGTGAAACATCTGTATCACAGGGTCTTTTAACATAAAGTGTGTTCTTATGTATCACTCTTACCATGTTCAAGGGTTTTCCCAAAAGATTAGGCACTGTGATTCAGGATGGCCAGAGGGCAGCAGGAGAGTGTTAAAAGGGAGCTTTATTTCCTGTAGAAGGAAGAAAGTTTGCTATTGATTAATTAAAGCACCTGAACCCATTCACCTGATAAACCCCCCCTACTTCAATCAGACCAGGGAAGGAGTTGAAGCAGAGTGGATTGGGGTTGGAGCACAGAGCAGTTTGGAGGGAAGCAGAGGAGAGTTTGGGGAAGTGCTGTGGTGGGCTAAGAAGACCAAGACCCTAGGTAAAGGGACACCTGGTTGGTGCAAAGGGAGGGCAGGAAGCCTCACAAGCTGAAGGGCAGTTGAGGGAAGTAGCCCTTCAGTCGGGGGAAGGAACTGCTAGTTCAAGCAGTTTACCGCTATCCCTAGGGCCCCTGGGCTGGGACCTGGAGTAGAGGGAGGGCCTGGGTCCCTCCCTCTCCACTCCCCTCCTCTCGGGCACTAGTGGGGCAGTTAATACCCCAGTTCAGGAGTGACTAAACGGTGTCCTGAACCCTCCCCAAGAAGAGAGAGAGAGACCCATCAAAGTAATGCTGGAAATTTACCACAGCACATTGTACATTTTTACAGTTTTTGATAATAGCAAAAAAAAGCTAAAAAAAATCACCATTAGCAAAAACAACAAATCCATTGGAAGTGTCCATATACAATCATTTTTGTCATGCCACACCTTTTGGCTCAATACCATTGGGGTTTGGGCCTTGTAGGGTTACCCTGTGGCTTCCCTTTGCAAAATTCAGTTCTCACTTTCCTCCTTGTCCTGAAGTAAAAGAAAAAGGTTCTCCCGCTCCCAAAGGACCGAGGCCCAGACCCAGGTCAATAGACAAATCAGATCTTACCCACAAATCACGCTGTTGCCAATCCTTTTAGGGGCAAGGAGGAACAAGGAGCACCTTGCTTTCAAAAGAGCCAAGGAGGAGAGGGACACAGTCCATGAAGAGAGACTGCTCCGGGGTTCCTGGAGGAATAGAGGAAGAGCAGGGAGCAGGACCCATTGCTCAGGGAGAGGATGCTGGATATGTGGGCCAGCAGGGTGCTTCATCCAGCTCACATCTCAGCGCCAGCACCTGTGCATGGGCCAGCTGCAATGTCTGCAGGTCCATGTAGACCTGACAGTGGAATGGTGTTCCTGGTCCTGGCTCCCAATGGGTGCCAGGGTGGAGTTTGTGGCAGGGCCAGTGAGCAAAATTACAGATGGGGTTTCTGTTCCCAACGATTGACAGTTGTGTGTCTCAGAGAAAGATCCTCTAACCCCTCTCTCCCAGAGACGTACCCCTGTCTCCAAAACCAGTGAGGTGGCAGAGCGCATACTGGTTTATGCCGTAGACGACACATTTTCTGGCCAGCCTTGAATGCTCCAATTCCCTGATGAATGTTCTTCTGACCCGTAAATGGCTTTTATATTTTTGCTTTAGCGATTATTCAGACACTCAGCCCATTCGGCCTGGTCCCACTTCCACGTGGTGCCGCACTTTCCCCCTCTCTGAAGTGGAGATAATCCTAACTGACAATTCGACAGTGTTTGATCCTCAGATCTTGCTTCCCAAATCCCTGCCCTCCTTGCCCAAAACTGCCCTCTCCCCCGTTTCCCCAAACTTCCAAGCCTATCTTAGTGTCTGTCTCATCCCACAACTGCAAGGTCTCAGACACAGTCTCCTTCCAGCAAGCTGAAGCTGCCCCTGGCTCTGGAGCAGGAATTGCATGTCCTGAGAGCTTCCCTTGCGTGGTGTATTCACCGTGGCCATGAGAAAGGACAACACCATATGGAGGTTGAACATCAACCTCCACCTCTGTCCCAGCAGCAGGATGGCCTCTGGTCCCTGCTCCCTCGGACAGCTGGAGCTACTGAGAGGTGTGGCTGGCAGAGCATGAGAACAGCCCATGAGGTTAAGAAATGGTGGGAAGAGGCTCTTCCCTCCATGGGACATTACGTTGTCCTTCCGTGGGCAGTCCTTTCTTTCCGCCGGCTGGGATTTGGGTCCTGGATTCTGCCCAGAAGCCCAGCTTCCATCCCTAGCAGCTTGGCTGTTCCCTAACCTGGTGTGCCCCAGGGCCTCTGCAGAGAGCTGCTCTGGGCAAGGACCGCAGAGCCAGCTGTCATCCTGGCAGGTGTAGCCCCAGGTTCCATAACCTGACCCATGGTCTCCCTCCGCTGGCAGGCTCAGAGATAGGCCTGCCCAGAGAACATGGATGACGAGCTCTAGATCCTGCTGACAGCATCCCCCAGCACAGACAAACTCCAGCACATCTTGGAGGTGAGCAGAATGGGAAGGGGCAGCAGGGGTTTTACCTTGGCCCTGGGGACTCCGAGAAAGAAGAGACTGGAAAATCCACGTTTCTTCTCTTGGATCCTTCCAAGTATGCATTTGTGATATAAACTCAGTGGGTGACCTTGGGGTTAACTCACTTCCCCCTTCCAGATCTACCCTGGAGAAGAAGGACATAAGCCCCGACAATCACCTTCACCTGTGGGTGTCTGGCCCTGGGAGCCTAAACCAACTGGACTACCTGCCCCATCACCTAAACTGCCCTGTCTTTCCCTCCTAGGGCCTTGTCCTAAGTGCTTAGCCTAGCCCCTTCCTGGCTTGTCCCTGACCTTTCAAGCACTCTCCAAGCCCCTCCCATACCTGCTCCCCTTGGGGTCTCTCTCCTGGCTGAGCACAGGCTGCCCTTCTATCTCTCAGCAGGCCTGGGTCCTAGTCACATGCTGCTGCTTGTCACCAGACTCCCATACTTATTCCCTTCACCCTAGGGAGCTGCATAACCTGGGCTAGGTGCAGTTGAGCTCCAACCCCTGTCCTGGCCATCTCACCCTGGGCTAGGTTGAAACTGGAAACCTGTGGGCTAACAGGAACTGTTTGCTCTGAAATGTGCTGAAGACACAGTGGAAGAGGAAATCCTTTGGCCTGGATTGAAATTATTCCGACTGAAAGTGAATGAGAGAAAATAGGTCCAGAGTTATCTTCCTAGCAGCAGAAAATGTAAAGATTGATAGATGTTAAGGTCAGAAAGGACCATTATGTGTGTCTAGTCACACCTCCTGTATAACTCGGGCCCTAGAATGTTACCAAGTGGTTCCTTCAGCCAACCATAACATGGGACTGAGCCAGAGCACGTCTTTTGGAAGGACATCCATGTGCATTAGAGCAGGGGTTCTCAAACTGGGGGTCGAGCCCCCTCAGGGGGTCGCGAGGTTATTACATGGGAGTTCGCGAGCTGTCAGCCTCCACCCCCAACCCCGCTTTGCCTCCAGCATTTATAATGGTGTTAAAGATATAAAAAGGTGTTTTTAATTTATAAGGAGGGGTCACACTCAGCGGCTTGCTCTGTGAAAGTGGTCACCAGTGCTAAAGCTTGAGAACCACTGCATTAGAGCCAGCTGGCTAACAGAAAATCTTTCTTCTGCAGTGACGTGGGGTTAAGGGACATGGAGGAAAAGACGTGGAGGCTGTGATTAAAGTTAGAGGAGCGAGGCCAGGATAACAGGGACGAGGTCCCAGGACTGGCTATCAGAGGACCTGCCGTTTTCTAGTCCTGGCTTTGGGACCATGAGCGAGTCTCTTCAACGCTGGGTGCCTCGGTTTCCCCACTATCAAATAGAGCTAATCAAGGTTTTGTTTGTTCTCCCCATTTTACAGGGTGGGAAACCGAGACGCAGTTGGGACCTGTCTACACTACAGCTCTCTAGTGCATTTCTAAGCTGTTGACCCCCACATGTTGTTCAGAGCCTACGGACAACAGCGCTCCTAAGGGTGTGTTTGTTCTGTTCTTATCCCCTATGTACCAGCAGGGCTGGACGGCCTTGTCTCACTGTGCTGTGGGGAGCAGGTCCTAGGTACTAAGGGTCTGAAGAAGCTCTCAAGGACTAATTTTTAAAAATATTTTTATTCATGAATTGGGAGAAAACATACAATCACTGGTGGGTGACAAAATACTGGCAGAGTGGTCATTCCTGATGAGGAGAGGGCAGTGATACAGAGCAATTTGGCTCATTTGGCAAGCTGGCCCCATTCAAAGAAAACAAGTTTGACCAGAGCCAAATGCAGGGTCCTATGCCTAGCAATAGGGCAGGCCGGCCACACCTACAGAACGGGGAAGTATATCCAGGAAAGCAGTGACTCTGAAAAGGATTCAGGGGCCATAGTGGAGAAGCCGTTCAACATGAGCTTCCAGTGTGACGCTGTGGGGAACAGGGCTGAAGCCATCATTAGACGTATGAGCAGAGCTGTGAGGAGGATAGGGAGGTGACACAGCATCAGTGAGACTGCTATTGGAATCCTGCCTCCAGTTTTGGTGTCCTCCTTTGAAAAAGATGTTGAGAAATTGGAGCTGGGAGCAATTGGAGCAAAGAGCCACCAAATGTTCTGAGGGTTGGAGAAAAATGCCTTCTAGGGAGCGATTGAAAGAGCTCAACCTGTTTAGCTGATAAAAAACAGATTGAAAGGTGACTTCACTGAAGTGTTGAAATGCCTTAATGGAGAGAAAATACTGGGGATTAAAAGGCTCGTTAATCTAGCAGAGAAAGGCATAACAAGACCCAATGGCTGGAAGGTGAAAAGAGACCAATTAAAATCACAAATAAAGCACAAATATTCAACGGCGAGGATGATTCACCACGGGAACAAGCTACCAAGGAAAGTGGTGGATTCTCCATCTCTTGATGTCATTTAATGAAGACTAGATGCCTTTCTGGAATGTGTTTGCCAAACAGTAGCGATTCTGGTATACAAGAGGCCTGTGATATACAGGGGGTCAGATTAGATGCTCTAATGGTCTCTTCTGGCCATCAAGTCTACTCATTTCTGAAAAACTGAATGTAGCATTGGGAGTAGCCTGTGATGTTTTGCTGTCTAGCCGGCTTGCTTCCTAGAATGAACACTCATTGAGTGGGGTGATCCACAGGGAGAGGCTCAAACCTCCAAAGTGTCTGGCCAGCGGCAGGACATTAGCACTGCAGGGGAGGGGTGGGTAGGCTGACCGGATAGCAAGTGTGAAAAACGGGACAGGGAGTGGGCGGTAATTGGAGCCTATATAAGAAAAAGCCCCCGATAGCAGGACTGTCCCTATAAAATCGGGACATCTGGTCACCCCAGGGGTGGGTGTGGCAGTGACATCACAAAGGCCTTTTGCAGGACCTCAGCCTATTGGTGAAAGGTAGTGGGGAGGTGGTGACCTCACAGAGAGATGCTGACATCAGCCAGGCAGGACAGGGGCGCGCGGCCAGGGAAACCTCGGAGACCCCTGTAGCTTTGCTTCAGCAAGTCTCCTTCTCGAGGTCCCTCTTTGAGGACTGAGAGAGTATTAGGGTTTACGTACGTGAGCGCGAGGAGGAACCTCTTTTGAGTTTTCTCCTTTCCTTTTCCTGATTTTGCTAGAAAACAGACGTCCCTGTTTGGAAGGTAAGAGCCTCCGAGAGGTTTGGAACCTGTTCAGTCTGATCCATTTGGTGCCAGCTGAATTCTCAGCCTGGAAAACACTAGCTTAAGGTGGCAGAATTTTATTCCCCACCTAGGATTTTGTCCCTTAGAATCACTGGGGACATTAGGGTTTGTCCTTTTTGTTTTATCTTTTCCTCCATCCCTCCCTCCTTTCTCTTCTTCTCTTACTTCTTTTGTCCTTTCCCCTGTTCCCCTCCCGCCACCAGGAGGGGTGTGTCGGGGGAAGTCACTGGGGGTGCTCTGCAGCTCCCATTGTGGAAGGTCCACCCAAAAATGTGGGGCTGAAATAGTGCTCGGCCAGTGATCCCCCGCAGTGACCTGGGCCATCCTTTGGGCTCTCTGGTGAGAACCCTCAGCCTCCCGCCCCTCAGTCTCTATCCTGATTGGCTGAGCAGGGGGTTATTGACAGGGAGGAGACTCGGGTCCTTGTTGTTGTCCTCCTTGCCCAACACTGGCCTCTCCCCCATTTCCCCAAACCTCCATGCCTATCTTAGTGTCTGTCTCATCCCACAACTGTAAGGTCTCAGACACAGTCTCCTTCCAGCAAGCTGAAGCTGTCCCTGGCTCTGGAGCTGGAATCACATGTCCAGAGAGCTTCCCTTGCATGGTGTATTGACCGTGGGCATGAGAAAGGACAACACCCATATGGAGGTTGAACATCAACCTCCACCTCTGTCCCAGCAGCAGGATGGCCTCTGGTCCCTGCTCCCTCAGACAACTGGAGCTACTGAGAGGTGCAGTTGGCAGAGCATGAGAACAGCCCATGAGGTTAAGAAATGGTGGGGAGAGGCTCTTCCCTCTATGGGACATTACGTTGTCCCTCCGTGGGCAGTCTTTTCTTTCCACAGCCTGGGATTTGGGTCCTGGATTCTGCCCAGAAGCCCAGCTTCCATCCCTAGCAGCTTAGCTGTTCCCTAACCTGGTGTGCACCAGGGCCTCTGCAGAGAGCTGCTCTGGGCAAGGACCGCAGAGCCAGCTGTCATCCTGGCAGGTGTAGCCCCAGGTGCCATAACCTGACCCATGGTCTCCCTCCGCTGGCAGGCTCAGAGATAGGCCTGCCCAGAGAACATGGATGACAAGCTCTAGATCCTGCTGACAGCATCCCCCAGCACAGACAAACTCCAGCACATCTCGGAGGTGAGCAGAATGGGAAGGGGCAGCAGGGGTTTTACCTTGGCCCTGGGGACTCCTAGAAAGAAGAGACTGGGAAATCCACGTTTCTTCTCTTGGATCCTTCCAAGTATGCATTTGTGATATAAACTCAGTGGGTGACCTTGGAGTTAACTCACTTCCCCCTTCCGGCATCAGTCTTCTCCACTATCATATCTACCCTGGGGAAGAAGGACATAAGCCCCGACAATCACCTTCACCTGTGGTTGTCTGGCCCTGGGAGCCTAAACCAACTGGACTATCTGCCCCATCACCTAAACGTTCCTGTCTTTTCCTCCTAGGGCCTTGTCCAAAGTGCTCAACCTGGCCCCTTTCTGGCTTGTCCCAGACCTTTAAAGGACTATCCGAGCCCCTGCCAAGCCTGCTCCCCTTGGGGTCTCTCTCCTGGCTGAGCACAGGCTGCCCTTGTATCTCTCTGCCAGCCTGGGCCCTAGTCTCATGCTGCTCCTTGTCACTTATTCCCTTCACCCTAGAGAGCTGCATAAGCTGGGCTAGGCACAGTTGCGTGCCAATTCCTTTAATGGACATCTCACCCTGGGACACGCTGAAACTGGAAATGTGTGGGCCAACACTGAGTGTTTGCTATGAAAGGTGCTGAAGATGCAATGGAAGAGGAAATCCTTTGGAATGGATTTAAATTATTCCAGCTGAAAGTGAATGAGAGAAAATATGTCCAGTTATCTTCCTAGCAGCAAAAAAATGCACTAATTCATAGATTCTACTGTTAGACAAGACCATTCTGTCCATCTAGTCTGACCTGCTGTATAACCCAAACCCTAGAATGTCACCAAGTGGTTCCTTCAGTCAACCCATGACGTGTGCCTGAGCCAGAGCACATCTTTTGGAAAGACATCCACATGCATTAGAGCCAGCTGACCAAGAGAAAATCTTTCTTCTGCAGTTACGTGGGGTTAAGGGACATGACATGAAGGCTGTGACTAAAGTTAGAGCAGTGAGGCCAGGACAACCTGGGCTAGGTCCCAGGACTGGCTATCAGAAGAGCTGCCATTTTCTATTCCTGGCTTTGGGACCATGAGCGAGTCTCTTCACCGCTGGGTGTCTCAGTTCCCCCAGCTATCAAATAGAGCTAATCAAGGTTTTGTTTGTTCTCCCCATTTTATAGAGTGGGAAACTGAGACACAGTTGGGACCTGTCTACACTACATCCCCACATGATGTTCAGAGCCTATGGGCAAAACAGCTCCTAAAGGTGTCTGTGTTCTGTGCTTATCTCCTATGTACCAGCAGGGCTGGACGGCCTTGTCTCACTGTGCTGTGGGGAGCAGGTCCTGGGTATTAGGGCTTCTGAAAAGGCTCTCGACGACAAATTTTTTAAAATAATTTTTATCCATGAATTGGGAGAAAACATACAATCACTGGTGGGTGACAAAATACTGGCAGAGTGGTCATTCCTGATGAGGAGAGGGCAGTGATACAGAGCAATCTGGCTCATTTGGCAAGCTGGCCCCATTCAAAGAAAACAAGTTTGACCAGAGCCAAATGCAGGGTCCTATGCCTAGCAATAAGGCAGGCCGGCCACACCTACAGAACGGGGAAGTATATCCAGGAAAGCAGTGACTCTGAAAAGGATTCAGGGGCCATAGTGGAGAAGCCGTTCAACATGAGCTTCCAGTGTGATGCTGTGGGGAACAGGGCTGAAGCCATCATTAGACGTATGAGCAGAGCTGTGAGGAGGATAGGGAGGTGACACAGCATCAGTGAGACTGCTACTGGAATCCTGCCTCCAGTTTTGGTGTCCTCCTTTGAAAAAGATGTTGAGAAATTGGAGCTGGGGCAGCAAAGAGCCACCAAATGTTCTGAGGGTTGGAGAAAAATGCCTTCTAGGGAGCGATTGAAAGAGCTCAACCTGTTTAGCTGATAAAAAACAGATTGAAAGGTGACTTCACTGAAGTGTTGAAATGCCTTAATGGAGAGAAAATACTGGGGATTAAAAGGCTCGTTAATCTAGCAGAGAAAGGCATAACAAGACCCAATGGCTGGAAGGTGAAAAGAGACCAATTAAAATCACAAATAAAGCACAAATATTCAACGGCGAGGATGATTCACCACGGGAACAAGCTACCAAGGAAAGTGGTGGATTCTCCATCTCTTGATGTCATTTAATGAAGACTAGATGCCTTTCTGGAATGTGTTTGCCAAACAGTAGCGATTCTGGTATACAAGAGGCCTGTGATATACAGGGGGTCAGATTAGATGCTCTAATGGTCTCTTCTGGCCATCAAGTCTACTCATTTCTGAAAAACTGAATGTAGCATTGGGAGTAGCCTGTGATGTTTTGCTGTCTAGCCGGCTTGCTTCCTAGAATGAACACTCATTGAGTGGGGTGATCCACAGGGAGAGGCTCAAACCTCCAAAGTGTCTGGCCAGCGGCAGGACATTAGCACTGCAGGGGAGGGGTGGGTAGGCTGACCGGATAGCAAGTGTGAAAAACGGGACAGGGAGTGGGCAGTAATTGGAGCCTATATAAGAAAAAGCCCCAGATAGCAGGACTGTCCCTATAAAATCGGGACATCTGGTCACCCCAGGGGTGGGTGTGGCAGTGACATCACAAAGGCCTTTTGCAGGACCTCAGCCTATTGGTGAAAGGTAGTGGGGAGGTGGTGACCTCACAGAGAGATGCTGACATCAGCCAGGCAGGACAGGGGCGCGCGGCCAGGGAAACCTCGGAGACCCCTGTAGCTTTGCTTCAGCAAGTCTCCTTCTCGAGGTCCCTCTTTGAGGACTGAGAGAGTATTAGGGTTTACGTACGTGAGCGCGAGGAGGAACCTCTTTTGAGTTTTCTCCTTTCCTTTTCCTGATTTTGCTAGAAAACAGACGTCCCTGTTTGGAAGGTAAGAGCCTCCGAGAGGTTTGGAACCTGTTCAGTCTGATCCATTTGGTGCCAGCTGAATTCTCAGCCTGGAAAACACTAGCTTAAGGTGGCAGAATTTTATTCCCCACCTAGGATTTTGTCCCTTAGAATCACTGGGGACATTAGGGTTTGTCCTTTTTGTTTTATCTTTTCCTCCATCCCTCCCTCCTTTCTCTTCTTCTCTTACTTCTTTTGTCCTTTCCCCTGTTCCCCTCCCGCCACCAGGAGGGGTGTGTCGGGGGAAGTCACTGGGGGTGCTCTGCAGCTCCCATTGTGGAAGGTCCACCCAAAAATGTGGGGCTGAAATAGTGCTCGGCCAGTGATCCCCCGCAGTGACCTGGGCCATCCTTTGGGCTCTCTGGTGAGAACCCTCAGCCTCCCGCCCCTCAGTCTCTATCCTGATTGGCTGAGCAGGGGGTTATTGACAGGGAGGAGACTCGGGTCCTTGTTGTTGTCCTCCTTGCCCAACACTGGCCTCTCCCCCATTTCCCCAAACCTCCATGCCTATCTTAGTGTCTGTCTCATCCCACAACTGTAAGGTCTCAGACACAGTCTCCTTCCAGCAAGCTGAAGCTGTCCCTGGCTCTGGAGCTGGAATCACATGTCCAGAGAGCTTCCCTTGCATGGTGTATTGACCGTGGGCATGAGAAAGGACAACACCCATATGGAGGTTGAACATCAACCTCCACCTCTGTCCCAGCAGCAGGATGGCCTCTGGTCCCTGCTCCCTCAGACAACTGGAGCTACTGAGAGGTGCAGTTGGCAGAGCATGAGAACAGCCCATGAGGTTAAGAAATGGTGGGGAGAGGCTCTTCCCTCTATGGGACATTACGTTGTCCCTCCGTGGGCAGTCTTTTCTTTCCACAGCCTGGGATTTGGGTCCTGGATTCTGCCCAGAAGCCCAGCTTCCATCCCTAGCAGCTTAGCTGTTCCCTAACCTGGTGTGCACCAGGGCCTCTGCAGAGAGCTGCTCTGGGCAAGGACCGCAGAGCCAGCTGTCATCCTGGCAGGTGTAGCCCCAGGTGCCATAACCTGACCCATGGTCTCCCTCCGCTGGCAGGCTCAGAGATAGGCCTGCCCAGAGAACATGGATGACAAGCTCTAGATCCTGCTGACAGCATCCCCCAGCACAGACAAACTCCAGCACATCTCGGAGGTGAGCAGAATGGGAAGGGGCAGCAGGGGTTTTACCTTGGCCCTGGGGACTCCTAGAAAGAAGAGACTGGGAAATCCACGTTTCTTCTCTTGGATCCTTCCAAGTATGCATTTGTGATATAAACTCAGTGGGTGACCTTGGAGTTAACTCACTTCCCCCTTCCGGCATCAGTCTTCTCCACTATCATATCTACCCTGGGGAAGAAGGACATAAGCCCCGACAATCACCTTCACCTGTGGTTGTCTGGCCCTGGGAGCCTAAACCAACTGGACTATCTGCCCCATCACCTAAACGTTCCTGTCTTTTCCTCCTAGGGCCTTGTCCAAAGTGCTCAACCTGGCCCCTTTCTGGCTTGTCCCAGACCTTTAAAGGACTATCCGAGCCCCTGCCAAGCCTGCTCCCCTTGGGGTCTCTCTCCTGGCTGAGCACAGGCTGCCCTTGTATCTCTCTGCCAGCCTGGGCCCTAGTCTCATGCTGCTCCTTGTCACTTATTCCCTTCACCCTAGAGAGCTGCATAAGCTGGGCTAGGCACAGTTGCGTGCCAATTCCTTTAATGGACATCTCACCCTGGGACACGCTGAAACTGGAAATGTGTGGGCCAACACTGAGTGTTTGCTATGAAAGGTGCTGAAGATGCAATGGAAGAGGAAATCCTTTGGAATGGATTTAAATTATTCCAGCTGAAAGTGAATGAGAGAAAATATGTCCAGTTATCTTCCTAGCAGCAAAAAAATGCACTAATTCATAGATTCTACTGTTAGACAAGACCATTCTGTCCATCTAGTCTGACCTGCTGTATAACCCAAACCCTAGAATGTCACCAAGTGGTTCCTTCAGTCAACCCATGACGTGTGCCTGAGCCAGAGCACATCTTTTGGAAAGACATCCACATGCATTAGAGCCAGCTGACCAAGAGAAAATCTTTCTTCTGCAGTTACGTGGGGTTAAGGGACATGACATGAAGGCTGTGACTAAAGTTAGAGCAGTGAGGCCAGGACAACCTGGGCTAGGTCCCAGGACTGGCTATCAGAAGAGCTGCCATTTTCTATTCCTGGCTTTGGGACCATGAGCGAGTCTCTTCACCGCTGGGTGTCTCAGTTCCCCCAGCTATCAAATAGAGCTAATCAAGGTTTTGTTTGTTCTCCCCATTTTATAGAGTGGGAAACTGAGACACAGTTGGGACCTGTCTACACTACATCCCCACATGATGTTCAGAGCCTATGGGCAAAACAGCTCCTAAAGGTGTCTGTGTTCTGTGCTTATCTCCTATGTACCAGCAGGGCTGGACGGCCTTGTCTCACTGTGCTGTGGGGAGCAGGTCCTGGGTATTAGGGCTTCTGAAAAGGCTCTCGACGACAAATTTTTTAAAATAATTTTTATCCATGAATTGGGAGAAAACATACAATCACTGGTGGGTGACAAAATACTGGCAGAGTGGTCATTCCTGATGAGGAGAGGGCAGTGATACAGAGCAATCTGGCTCATTTGGCAAGCTGGCCCCATTCAAAGAAAACAAGTTTGACCAGAGCCAAATGCAGGGTCCTATGCCTAGCAATAAGGCAGGCCGGCCACACCTACAGAACGGGGAAGTATATCCAGGAAAGCAGTGACTCTGAAAAGGATTCAGGGGCCATAGTGGAGAAGCCGTTCAACATGAGCTTCCAGTGTGATGCTGTGGGGAACAGGGCTGAAGCCATCATTAGACGTATGAGCAGAGCTGTGAGGAGGATAGGGAGGTGACACAGCATCAGTGAGACTGCTACTGGAATCCTGCCTCCAGTTTTGGTGTCCTCCTTTGAAAAAGATGTTGAGAAATTGGAGCTGGGGCAGCAAAGAGCCACCAAATGTTCTGAGGGTTGGAGAAAAATGCCTTCTAGGGAGCGATTGAAAGAGCTCAACCTGTTTAGCTGATAAAAAACAGATTGAAAGGTGACTTCACTGAAGTGTTGAAATGCCTTAATGGAGAGAAAATACTGGGGATTAAAAGGCTCGTTAATCTAGCAGAGAAAGGCATAACAAGACCCAATGGCTGGAAGGTGAAAAGAGACCAATTAAAATCACAAATAAAGCACAAATATTCAACGGCGAGGATGATTCACCACGGGAACAAGCTACCAAGGAAAGTGGTGGATTCTCCATCTCTTGATGTCATTTAATGAAGACTAGATGCCTTTCTGGAATGTGTTTGCCAAACAGTAGCGATTCTGGTATACAAGAGGCCTGTGATATACAGGGGGTCAGATTAGATGCTCTAATGGTCTCTTCTGGCCATCAAGTCTACTCATTTCTGAAAAACTGAATGTAGCATTGGGAGTAGCCTGTGATGTTTTGCTGTCTAGCCGGCTTGCTTCCTAGAATGAACACTCATTGAGTGGGGTGATCCACAGGGAGAGGCTCAAACCTCCAAAGTGTCTGGCCAGCGGCAGGACATTAGCACTGCAGGGGAGGGGTGGGTAGGCTGACCGGATAGCAAGTGTGAAAAACGGGACAGGGAGTGGGCAGTAATTGGAGCCTATATAAGAAAAAGCCCCAGATAGCAGGACTGTCCCTATAAAATCGGGACATCTGGTCACCCCAGGGGTGGGTGTGGCAGTGACATCACAAAGGCCTTTTGCAGGACCTCAGCCTATTGGTGAAAGGTAGTGGGGAGGTGGTGACCTCACAGAGAGATGCTGACATCAGCCAGGCGCAGGACAGGGGCGCGCGGCCAGGGAAACCTCGGAGACCCCTGTAGCTTTGCTTCAGCAAGTCTCCTTCTCGAGGTCCCTCTTTGAGGACTGAGAGAGTATTAGGGTTTACGTACGTGAGCGCGAGGAGGAACCTCTTTTGAGTTTTCTCCTTTCCTTTTCCTGATTTTGCTAGAAAACAGACGTCCCTGTTTGGAAGGTAAGAGCCTCCGAGAGGTTTGGAACCTGTTCAGTCTGATCCATTTGGTGCCAGCTGAATTCTCAGCCTGGAAAACACTAGCTTAAGGTGGCAGAATTTTATTCCCCACCTAGGATTTTGTCCCTTAGAATCACTGGGGACATTAGGGTTTGTCCTTTTTGTTTTATCTTTTCCTCCATCCCTCCCTCCTTTCTCTTCTTCTCTTACTTCTTTTGTCCTTTCCCCTGTTCCCCTCCCGCCACCAGGAGGGGTGTGTCGGGGGAAGTCACTGGGGGTGCTCTGCAGCTCCCATTGTGGAAGGTCCACCCAAAAATGTGGGGCTGAAATAGTGCTCGGCCAGTGATCCCCCGCAGTGACCTGGGCCATCCTTTGGGCTCTCTGGTGAGAACCCTCAGCCTCCCGCCCCTCAGTCTCTATCCTGATTGGCTGAGCAGGGGGTTATTGACAGGGAGGAGACTCGGGTCCTTGTTGTTGTCCTCCTTGCCCAACACTGGCCTCTCCCCCATTTCCCCAAACCTCCATGCCTATCTTAGTGTCTGTCTCATCCCACAACTGTAAGGTCTCAGACACAGTCTCCTTCCAGCAAGCTGAAGCTGTCCCTGGCTCTGGAGCTGGAATCACATGTCCAGAGAGCTTCCCTTGCATGGTGTATTGACCGTGGGCATGAGAAAGGACAACACCCATATGGAGGTTGAACATCAACCTCCACCTCTGTCCCAGCAGCAGGATGGCCTCTGGTCCCTGCTCCCTCAGACAACTGGAGCTACTGAGAGGTGCAGTTGGCAGAGCATGAGAACAGCCCATGAGGTTAAGAAATGGTGGGGAGAGGCTCTTCCCTCTATGGGACATTACGTTGTCCCTCCGTGGGCAGTCTTTTCTTTCCACAGCCTGGGATTTGGGTCCTGGATTCTGCCCAGAAGCCCAGCTTCCATCCCTAGCAGCTTAGCTGTTCCCTAACCTGGTGTGCACCAGGGCCTCTGCAGAGAGCTGCTCTGGGCAAGGACCGCAGAGCCAGCTGTCATCCTGGCAGGTGTAGCCCCAGGTGCCATAACCTGACCCATGGTCTCCCTCCGCTGGCAGGCTCAGAGATAGGCCTGCCCAGAGAACATGGATGACAAGCTCTAGATCCTGCTGACAGCATCCCCCAGCACAGACAAACTCCAGCACATCTCGGAGGTGAGCAGAATGGGAAGGGGCAGCAGGGGTTTTACCTTGGCCCTGGGGACTCCTAGAAAGAAGAGACTGGGAAATCCACGTTTCTTCTCTTGGATCCTTCCAAGTATGCATTTGTGATATAAACTCAGTGGGTGACCTTGGAGTTAACTCACTTCCCCCTTCCGGCATCAGTCTTCTCCACTATCATATCTACCCTGGGGAAGAAGGACATAAGCCCCGACAATCACCTTCACCTGTGGTTGTCTGGCCCTGGGAGCCTAAACCAACTGGACTATCTGCCCCATCACCTAAACGTTCCTGTCTTTTCCTCCTAGGGCCTTGTCCAAAGTGCTCAACCTGGCCCCTTTCTGGCTTGTCCCAGACCTTTAAAGGACTATCCGAGCCCCTGCCAAGCCTGCTCCCCTTGGGGTCTCTCTCCTGGCTGAGCACAGGCTGCCCTTGTATCTCTCTGCCAGCCTGGGCCCTAGTCTCATGCTGCTCCTTGTCACTTATTCCCTTCACCCTAGAGAGCTGCATAAGCTGGGCTAGGCACAGTTGCGTGCCAATTCCTTTAATGGACATCTCACCCTGGGACACGCTGAAACTGGAAATGTGTGGGCCAACACTGAGTGTTTGCTATGAAAGGTGCTGAAGATGCAATGGAAGAGGAAATCCTTTGGAATGGATTTAAATTATTCCAGCTGAAAGTGAATGAGAGAAAATATGTCCAGTTATCTTCCTAGCAGCAAAAAAATGCACTAATTCATAGATTCTACTGTTAGACAAGACCATTCTGTCCATCTAGTCTGACCTGCTGTATAACCCAAACCCTAGAATGTCACCGAGTGGTTCCTTCAGTCAACCCATGACGTGTGCCTGAGCCAGAGCACATCTTTTGGAAAGACATCCACATGCATTAGAGCCAGCTGACCAAGAGAAAATCTTTCTTCTGCAGTTACGTGGGGTTAAGGGACATGACATGAAGGCTGTGACTAAAGTTAGAGCAGTGAGGCCAGGACAACCTGGGCTAGGTCCCAGGACTGGCTATCAGAAGAGCTGCCATTTTCTATTCCTGGCTTTGGGACCATGAGCGAGTCTCTTCACCGCTGGGTGTCTCAGTTCCCCCAGCTATCAAATAGAGCTAATCAAGGTTTTGTTTGTTCTCCCCATTTTATAGAGTGGGAAACTGAGACACAGTTGGGACCTGTCTACACTACATCCCCACATGATGTTCAGAGCCTATGGGCAAAACAGCTCCTAAAGGTGTCTGTGTTCTGTGCTTATCTCCTATGTACCAGCAGGGCTGGACGGCCTTGTCTCACTGTGCTGTGGGGAGCAGGTCCTGGGTATTAGGGCTTCTGAAAAGGCTCTCGACGACAAATTTTTTAAAATAATTTTTATCCATGAATTGGGAGAAAACATACAATCACTGGTGGGTGACAAAATACTGGCAGAGTGGTCATTCCTGATGAGGAGAGGGCAGTGATACAGAGCAATCTGGCTCATTTGGCAAGCTGGCCCCATTCAAAGAAAACAAGTTTGACCAGAGCCAAATGCAGGGTCCTATGCCTAGCAATAAGGCAGGCCGGCCACACCTACAGAACGGGGAAGTATATCCAGGAAAGCAGTGACTCTGAAAAGGATTCAGGGGCCATAGTGGAGAAGCCGTTCAACATGAGCTTCCAGTGTGATGCTGTGGGGAACAGGGCTGAAGCCATCATTAGACGTATGAGCAGAGCTGTGAGGAGGATAGGGAGGTGACACAGCATCAGTGAGACTGCTACTGGAATCCTGCCTCCAGTTTTGGTGTCCTCCTTTGAAAAAGATGTTGAGAAATTGGAGCTGGGGCAGCAAAGAGCCACCAAATGTTCTGAGGGTTGGAGAAAAATGCCTTCTAGGGAGCGATTGAAAGAGCTCAACCTGTTTAGCTGATAAAAAACAGATTGAAAGGTGACTTCACTGAAGTGTTGAAATGCCTTAATGGAGAGAAAATACTGGGGATTAAAAGGCTCGTTAATCTAGCAGAGAAAGGCATAACAAGACCCAATGGCTGGAAGGTGAAAAGAGATCAATTCATATCACAAATAAAGCACAAATATTCAACGGCGAGGATGATTCACCACGGGAACAAGCTACCAAGGAAAGTGGTGGATTCTCCATCTCTTGATGTCATTTAATGAAGACTAGATGCCTTTCTGGAATGTGTTTGCCAAACGGTAGCGATTCTGGTATACAAGAGGCCTGTGATATACAGGGGGTCAGATTAGATGCTCTAATGGTCTCTTCTGGCCATCAAGTCTACTCATTTCTGAAAAACTGAATGTAGCATTGGGAGTAGCCTGTGATGTTTTGCTGTCTAGCCGGCTTGCTTCCTAGAATGAACACTCATTGAGTGGGGTGATCCACAGGGAGAGGCTCAAACCTCCAAAGTGTCTGGCCAGCGGCAGGACATTAGCACTGCAGGGGAGGGGTGGGTAGGCTGACCGGATAGCAAGTGTGAAAAACGGGACAGGGAGTGGGCAGTAATTGGAGCCTATATAAGAAAAAGCCCCAGATAGCAGGACTGTCCCTATAAAATCGGGACATCTGGTCACCCCAGGGGTGGGTGTGGCAGTGACATCACAAAGGCCTTTTGCAGGACCTCAGCCTATTGGTGAAAGGTAGTGGGGAGGTGGTGACCTCACAGAGAGATGCTGACATCAGCCAGGCAGGACAGGGGCGCGCGGCCAGGGAAACCTCGGAGACCCCTGTAGCTTTGCTTCAGCAAGTCTCCTTCTCGAGGTCCCTCTTTGAGGACTGAGAGAGTATTAGGGTTTACGTACGTGAGCGCGAGGAGGAACCTCTTTTGAGTTTTCTCCTTTCCTTTTCCTGATTTTGCTAGAAAACAGACGTCCCTGTTTGGAAGGTAAGAGCCTCCGAGAGGTTTGGAACCTGTTCAGTCTGATCCATTTGGTGCCAGCTGAATTCTCAGCCTGGAAAACACTAGCTTAAGGTGGCAGAATTTTATTCCCCACCTAGGATTTTGTCCCTTAGAATCACTGGGGACATTAGGGTTTGTCCTTTTTGTTTTATCTTTTCCTCCATCCCTCCCTCCTTTCTCTTCTTCTCTTACTTCTTTTGTCCTTTCCCCTGTTCCCCTCCCGCCACCAGGAGGGGTGTGTCGGGGGAAGTCACTGGGGGTGCTCTGCAGCTCCCATTGTGGAAGGTCCACCCAAAAATGTGGGGCTGAAATAGTGCTCGGCCAGTGATCCCCCGCAGTGACCTGGGCCATCCTTTGGGCTCTCTGGTGAGAACCCTCAGCCTCCCGCCCCTCAGTCTCTATCCTGATTGGCTGAGCAGGGGGTTATTGACAGGGAGGAGACTCGGGTCCTTGTTGTTGTCCTCCTTGCCCAACACTGGCCTCTCCCCCATTTCCCCAAACCTCCATGCCTATCTTAGTGTCTGTCTCATCCCACAACTGTAAGGTCTCAGACACAGTCTCCTTCCAGCAAGCTGAAGCTGTCCCTGGCTCTGGAGCTGGAATCACATGTCCAGAGAGCTTCCCTTGCATGGTGTATTGACCGTGGGCATGAGAAAGGACAACACCCATATGGAGGTTGAACATCAACCTCCACCTCTGTCCCAGCAGCAGGATGGCCTCTGGTCCCTGCTCCCTCAGACAACTGGAGCTACTGAGAGGTGCAGTTGGCAGAGCATGAGAACAGCCCATGAGGTTAAGAAATGGTGGGGAGAGGCTCTTCCCTCTATGGGACATTACGTTGTCCCTCCGTGGGCAGTCTTTTCTTTCCACAGCCTGGGATTTGGGTCCTGGATTCTGCCCAGAAGCCCAGCTTCCATCCCTAGCAGCTTAGCTGTTCCCTAACCTGGTGTGCACCAGGGCCTCTGCAGAGAGCTGCTCTGGGCAAGGACCGCAGAGCCAGCTGTCATCCTGGCAGGTGTAGCCCCAGGTGCCATAACCTGACCCATGGTCTCCCTCCGCTGGCAGGCTCAGAGATAGGCCTGCCCAGAGAACATGGATGACAAGCTCTAGATCCTGCTGACAGCATCCCCCAGCACAGACAAACTCCAGCACATCTCGGAGGTGAGCAGAATGGGAAGGGGCAGCAGGGGTTTTACCTTGGCCCTGGGGACTCCTAGAAAGAAGAGACTGGGAAATCCACGTTTCTTCTCTTGGATCCTTCCAAGTATGCATTTGTGATATAAACTCAGTGGGTGACCTTGGAGTTAACTCACTTCCCCCTTCCGGCATCAGTCTTCTCCACTATCATATCTACCCTGGGGAAGAAGGACATAAGCCCCGACAATCACCTTCACCTGTGGTTGTCTGGCCCTGGGAGCCTAAACCAACTGGACTATCTGCCCCATCACCTAAACGTTCCTGTCTTTTCCTCCTAGGGCCTTGTCCAAAGTGCTCAACCTGGCCCCTTTCTGGCTTGTCCCAGACCTTTAAAGGACTATCCGAGCCCCTGCCAAGCCTGCTCCCCTTGGGGTCTCTCTCCTGGCTGAGCACAGGCTGCCCTTGTATCTCTCTGCCAGCCTGGGCCCTAGTCTCATGCTGCTCCTTGTCACTTATTCCCTTCACCCTAGAGAGCTGCATAAGCTGGGCTAGGCACAGTTGCGTGCCAATTCCTTTAATGGACATCTCACCCTGGGACACGCTGAAACTGGAAATGTGTGGGCCAACACTGAGTGTTTGCTATGAAAGGTGCTGAAGATGCAATGGAAGAGGAAATCCTTTGGAATGGATTTAAATTATTCCAGCTGAAAGTGAATGAGAGAAAATATGTCCAGTTATCTTCCTAGCAGCAAAAAAATGCACTAATTCATAGATTCTACTGTTAGACAAGACCATTCTGTCCATCTAGTCTGACCTGCTGTATAACCCAAACCCTAGAATGTCACCGAGTGGTTCCTTCAGTCAACCCATGACGTGTGCCTGAGCCAGAGCACATCTTTTGGAAAGACATCCACATGCATTAGAGCCAGCTGACCAAGAGAAAATCTTTCTTCTGCAGTTACGTGGGGTTAAGGGACATGACATGAAGGCTGTGACTAAAGTTAGAGCAGTGAGGCCAGGACAACCTGGGCTAGGTCCCAGGACTGGCTATCAGAAGAGCTGCCATTTTCTATTCCTGGCTTTGGGACCATGAGCGAGTCTCTTCACCGCTGGGTGTCTCAGTTCCCCCAGCTATCAAATAGAGCTAATCAAGGTTTTGTTTGTTCTCCCCATTTTATAGAGTGGGAAACTGAGACACAGTTGGGACCTGTCTACACTACATCCCCACATGATGTTCAGAGCCTATGGGCAAAACAGCTCCTAAAGGTGTCTGTGTTCTGTGCTTATCTCCTATGTACCAGCAGGGCTGGACGGCCTTGTCTCACTGTGCTGTGGGGAGCAGGTCCTGGGTATTAGGGCTTCTGAAAAGGCTCTCGACGACAAATTTTTTAAAATAATTTTTATCCATGAATTGGGAGAAAACATACAATCACTGGTGGGTGACAAAATACTGGCAGAGTGGTCATTCCTGATGAGGAGAGGGCAGTGATACAGAGCAATCTGGCTCATTTGGCAAGCTGGCCCCATTCAAAGAAAACAAGTTTGACCAGAGCCAAATGCAGGGTCCTATGCCTAGCAATAAGGCAGGCCGGCCACACCTACAGAACGGGGAAGTATATCCAGGAAAGCAGTGACTCTGAAAAGGATTCAGGGGCCATAGTGGAGAAGCCGTTCAACATGAGCTTCCAGTGTGATGCTGTGGGGAACAGGGCTGAAGCCATCATTAGACGTATGAGCAGAGCTGTGAGGAGGATAGGGAGGTGACACAGCATCAGTGAGACTGCTACTGGAATCCTGCCTCCAGTTTTGGTGTCCTCCTTTGAAAAAGATGTTGAGAAATTGGAGCTGGGGCAGCAAAGAGCCACCAAATGTTCTGAGGGTTGGAGAAAAATGCCTTCTAGGGAGCGATTGAAAGAGCTCAACCTGTTTAGCTGATAAAAAACAGATTGAAAGGTGACTTCACTGAAGTGTTGAAATGCCTTAATGGAGAGAAAATACTGGGGATTAAAAGGCTCGTTAATCTAGCAGAGAAAGGCATAACAAGACCCAATGGCTGGAAGGTGAAAAGAGATCAATTCATATCACAAATAAAGCACAAATATTCAACGGCGAGGATGATTCACCACGGCAACAAGCTACCAAGGAAAGTGGTGGATTCTCCATCTCTTGATGTCATTTAATGAAGACTAGATGCCTTTCTGGAATGTGTTTGCCAAACGGTAGCGATTCTGGTATACAAGAGGCCTGTGATATACAGGGGGTCAGATTAGATGCTCTAATGGTCTCTTCTGGCCATCAAGTCTACTCATTTCTGAAAAACTGAATGTAGCATTGGGAGTAGCCTGTGATGTTTTGCTGTCTAGCCGGCTTGCTTCCTAGAATGAACACTCATTGAGTGGGGTGATCCACAGGGAGAGGCTCAAACCTCCAAAGTGTCTGGCCAGCGGCAGGACATTAGCACTGCAGGGGAGGGGTGGGTAGGCTGACCGGATAGCAAGTGTGAAAAACGGGACAGGGAGTGGGCAGTAATTGGAGCCTATATAAGAAAAAGCCCCAGATAGCAGGACTGTCCCTATAAAATCGGGACATCTGGTCACCCCAGGGGTGGGTGTGGCAGTGACATCACAAAGGCCTTTTGCAGGACCTCAGCCTATTGGTGAAAGGTAGTGGGGAGGTGGTGACCTCACAGAGAGATGCTGACATCAGCCAGGCGCAGGACAGGGGCGCGCGGCCAGGGAAACCTCGGAGACCCCTGTAGCTTTGCTTCAGCAAGTCTCCTTCTCGAGGTCCCTCTTTGAGGACTGAGAGAGTATTAGGGTTTACGTACGTGAGCGCGAGGAGGAACCTCTTTTGAGTTTTCTCCTTTCCTTTTCCTGATTTTGCTAGAAAACAGACGTCCCTGTTTGGAAGGTAAGAGCCTCCGAGAGGTTTGGAACCTGTTCAGTCTGATCCATTTGGTGCCAGCTGAATTCTCAGCCTGGAAAACACTAGCTTAAGGTGGCAGAATTTTATTCCCCACCTAGGATTTTGTCCCTTAGAATCACTGGGGACATTAGGGTTTGTCCTTTTTGTTTTATCTTTTCCTCCATCCCTCCCTCCTTTCTCTTCTTCTCTTACTTCTTTTGTCCTTTCCCCTGTTCCCCTCCCGCCACCAGGAGGGGTGTGTCGGGGGAAGTCACTGGGGGTGCTCTGCAGCTCCCATTGTGGAAGGTCCACCCAAAAATGTGGGGCTGAAATAGTGCTCGGCCAGTGATCCCCCGCAGTGACCTGGGCCATCCTTTGGGCTCTCTGGTGAGAACCCTCAGCCTCCCGCCCCTCAGTCTCTATCCTGATTGGCTGAGCAGGGGGTTATTGACAGGGAGGAGACTCGGGTCCTTGTTGTTGTCCTCCTTGCCCAACACTGGCCTCTCCCCCATTTCCCCAAACCTCCATGCCTATCTTAGTGTCTGTCTCATCCCACAACTGTAAGGTCTCAGACACAGTCTCCTTCCAGCAAGCTGAAGCTGTCCCTGGCTCTGGAGCTGGAATCACATGTCCAGAGAGCTTCCCTTGCATGGTGTATTGACCGTGGGCATGAGAAAGGACAACACCCATATGGAGGTTGAACATCAACCTCCACCTCTGTCCCAGCAGCAGGATGGCCTCTGGTCCCTGCTCCCTCAGACAACTGGAGCTACTGAGAGGTGCAGTTGGCAGAGCATGAGAACAGCCCATGAGGTTAAGAAATGGTGGGGAGAGGCTCTTCCCTCTATGGGACATTACGTTGTCCCTCCGTGGGCAGTCTTTTCTTTCCACAGCCTGGGATTTGGGTCCTGGATTCTGCCCAGAAGCCCAGCTTCCATCCCTAGCAGCTTAGCTGTTCCCTAACCTGGTGTGCACCAGGGCCTCTGCAGAGAGCTGCTCTGGGCAAGGACCGCAGAGCCAGCTGTCATCCTGGCAGGTGTAGCCCCAGGTGCCATAACCTGACCCATGGTCTCCCTCCGCTGGCAGGCTCAGAGATAGGCCTGCCCAGAGAACATGGATGACAAGCTCTAGATCCTGCTGACAGCATCCCCCAGCACAGACAAACTCCAGCACATCTCGGAGGTGAGCAGAATGGGAAGGGGCAGCAGGGGTTTTACCTTGGCCCTGGGGACTCCTAGAAAGAAGAGACTGGGAAATCCACGTTTCTTCTCTTGGATCCTTCCAAGTATGCATTTGTGATATAAACTCAGTGGGTGACCTTGGAGTTAACTCACTTCCCCCTTCCGGCATCAGTCTTCTCCACTATCATATCTACCCTGGGGAAGAAGGACATAAGCCCCGACAATCACCTTCACCTGTGGTTGTCTGGCCCTGGGAGCCTAAACCAACTGGACTATCTGCCCCATCACCTAAACGTTCCTGTCTTTTCCTCCTAGGGCCTTGTCCAAAGTGCTCAACCTGGCCCCTTTCTGGCTTGTCCCAGACCTTTAAAGGACTATCCGAGCCCCTGCCAAGCCTGCTCCCCTTGGGGTCTCTCTCCTGGCTGAGCACAGGCTGCCCTTGTATCTCTCTGCCAGCCTGGGCCCTAGTCTCATGCTGCTCCTTGTCACTTATTCCCTTCACCCTAGAGAGCTGCATAAGCTGGGCTAGGCACAGTTGCGTGCCAATTCCTTTAATGGACATCTCACCCTGGGACACGCTGAAACTGGAAATGTGTGGGCCAACACTGAGTGTTTGCTATGAAAGGTGCTGAAGATGCAATGGAAGAGGAAATCCTTTGGAATGGATTTAAATTATTCCAGCTGAAAGTGAATGAGAGAAAATATGTCCAGTTATCTTCCTAGCAGCAAAAAAATGCACTAATTCATAGATTCTACTGTTAGACAAGACCATTCTGTCCATCTAGTCTGACCTGCTGTATAACCCAAACCCTAGAATGTCACCGAGTGGTTCCTTCAGTCAACCCATGACGTGTGCCTGAGCCAGAGCACATCTTTTGGAAAGACATCCACATGCATTAGAGCCAGCTGACCAAGAGAAAATCTTTCTTCTGCAGTTACGTGGGGTTAAGGGACATGACATGAAGGCTGTGACTAAAGTTAGAGCAGTGAGGCCAGGACAACCTGGGCTAGGTCCCAGGACTGGCTATCAGAAGAGCTGCCATTTTCTATTCCTGGCTTTGGGACCATGAGCGAGTCTCTTCACCGCTGGGTGTCTCAGTTCCCCCAGCTATCAAATAGAGCTAATCAAGGTTTTGTTTGTTCTCCCCATTTTATAGAGTGGGAAACTGAGACACAGTTGGGACCTGTCTACACTACATCCCCACATGATGTTCAGAGCCTATGGGCAAAACAGCTCCTAAAGGTGTCTGTGTTCTGTGCTTATCTCCTATGTACCAGCAGGGCTGGACGGCCTTGTCTCACTGTGCTGTGGGGAGCAGGTCCTGGGTATTAGGGCTTCTGAAAAGGCTCTCGACGACAAATTTTTTAAAATAATTTTTATCCATGAATTGGGAGAAAACATACAATCACTGGTGGGTGACAAAATACTGGCAGAGTGGTCATTCCTGATGAGGAGAGGGCAGTGATACAGAGCAATCTGGCTCATTTGGCAAGCTGGCCCCATTCAAAGAAAACAAGTTTGACCAGAGCCAAATGCAGGGTCCTATGCCTAGCAATAAG
Organism: Caretta caretta; assembly: GCF_965140235.1. Classification (NCBI taxonomy): domain Eukaryota; kingdom Metazoa; phylum Chordata; order Testudines; family Cheloniidae; genus Caretta; species Caretta caretta. The sequence continues at coordinate 156,914,926 of NC_134207.1, read as the reverse complement.
GCAGGCCGGCCACACCTACAGAACGGGGAAGTATATCCAGGAAAGCAGTGACTCTGAAAAGGATTCAGGGGCCATAGTGGAGAAGCCGTTCAACATGAGCTTCCAGTGTGATGCTGTGGGGAACAGGGCTGAAGCCATCATTAGACGTATGAGCAGAGCTGTGAGGAGGATAGGGAGGTGACACAGCATCAGTGAGACTGCTACTGGAATCCTGCCTCCAGTTTTGGTGTCCTCCTTTGAAAAAGATGTTGAGAAATTGGAGCTGGGGCAGCAAAGAGCCACCAAATGTTCTGAGGGTTGGAGAAAAATGCCTTCTAGGGAGCGATTGAAAGAGCTCAACCTGTTTAGCTGATAAAAAACAGATTGAAAGGTGACTTCACTGAAGTGTTGAAATGCCTTAATGGAGAGAAAATACTGGGGATTAAAAGGCTCGTTAATCTAGCAGAGAAAGGCATAACAAGACCCAATGGCTGGAAGGTGAAAAGAGATCAATTCATATCACAAATAAAGCACAAATATTCAACGGCGAGGATGATTCACCACGGCAACAAGCTACCAAGGAAAGTGGTGGATTCTCCATCTCTTGATGTCATTTAATGAAGACTAGATGCCTTTCTGGAATGTGTTTGCCAAACAGTAGCGATTCTGGTATACAAGAGGCCTGTGATATACAGGGGGTCAGATTAGATGCTCTAATGGTCTCTTCTGGCCATCAAGTCTACTCATTTCTGAAAAACTGAATGTAGCATTGGGAGTAGCCTGTGATGTTTTGCTGTCTAGCCGGCTTGCTTCCTAGAATGAACACTCATTGAGTGGGGTGATCCACAGGGAGAGGCTCAAACCTCCAAAGTGTCTGGCCAGCGGCAGGACATTAGCACTGCAGGGGAGGGGTGGGTAGGCTGACCGGATAGCAAGTGTGAAAAACGGGACAGGGAGTGGGCAGTAATTGGAGCCTATATAAGAAAAAGCCCCAGATAGCAGGACTGTCCCTATAAAATCGGGACATCTGGTCACCCCAGGGGTGGGTGTGGCAGTGACATCACAAAGGCCTTTTGCAGGACCTCAGCCTATTGGTGAAAGGTAGTGGGGAGGTGGTGACCTCACAGAGAGATGCTGACATCAGCCAGGCAGGACAGGGGCGCGCGGCCAGGGAAACCTCGGAGACCCCTGTAGCTTTGCTTCAGCAAGTCTCCTTCTCGAGGTCCCTCTTTGAGGACTGAGAGAGTATTAGGGTTTACGTACGTGAGCGCGAGGAGGAACCTCTTTTGAGTTTTCTCCTTTCCTTTTCCTGATTTTGCTAGAAAACAGACGTCCCTGTTTGGAAGGTAAGAGCCTCCGAGAGGTTTGGAACCTGTTCAGTCTGATCCATTTGGTGCCAGCTGAATTCTCAGCCTGGAAAACACTAGCTTAAGGTGGCAGAATTTTATTCCCCACCTAGGATTTTGTCCCTTAGAATCACTGGGGACATTAGGGTTTGTCCTTTTTGTTTTATCTTTTCCTCCATCCCTCCCTCCTTTCTCTTCTTCTCTTACTTCTTTTGTCCTTTCCCCTGTTCCCCTCCCGCCACCAGGAGGGGTGTGTCGGGGGAAGTCACTGGGGGTGCTCTGCAGCTCCCATTGTGGAAGGTCCACCCAAAAATGTGGGGCTGAAATAGTGCTCGGCCAGTGATCCCCCGCAGTGACCTGGGCCATCCTTTGGGCTCTCTGGTGAGAACCCTCAGCCTCCCGCCCCTCAGTCTCTATCCTGATTGGCTGAGCAGGGGGTTATTGACAGGGAGGAGACTCGGGTCCTTGTTGTTGTCCTCCTTGCCCAACACTGGCCTCTCCCCCATTTCCCCAAACCTCCATGCCTATCTTAGTGTCTGTCTCATCCCACAACTGTAAGGTCTCAGACACAGTCTCCTTCCAGCAAGCTGAAGCTGTCCCTGGCTCTGGAGCTGGAATCACATGTCCAGAGAGCTTCCCTTGCATGGTGTATTGACCGTGGGCATGAGAAAGGACAACACCCATATGGAGGTTGAACATCAACCTCCACCTCTGTCCCAGCAGCAGGATGGCCTCTGGTCCCTGCTCCCTCAGACAACTGGAGCTACTGAGAGGTGCAGTTGGCAGAGCATGAGAACAGCCCATGAGGTTAAGAAATGGTGGGGAGAGGCTCTTCCCTCTATGGGACATTACGTTGTCCCTCCGTGGGCAGTCTTTTCTTTCCACAGCCTGGGATTTGGGTCCTGGATTCTGCCCAGAAGCCCAGCTTCCATCCCTAGCAGCTTAGCTGTTCCCTAACCTGGTGTGCACCAGGGCCTCTGCAGAGAGCTGCTCTGGGCAAGGACCGCAGAGCCAGCTGTCATCCTGGCAGGTGTAGCCCCAGGTGCCATAACCTGACCCATGGTCTCCCTCCGCTGGCAGGCTCAGAGATAGGCCTGCCCAGAGAACATGGATGACAAGCTCTAGATCCTGCTGACGGCATCCCCCAGCACAGACAAACTCCAGCACATCTCGGAGGTGAGCAGAATGGGAAGGGGCAGCAGGGGTTTTACCTTGGCCCTGGGGACTCCTAGAAAGAAGAGACTGGGAAATCCACGTTTCTTCTCTTGGATCCTTCCAAGTATGCATTTGTGATATAAACTCAGTGGGTGACCTTGGAGTTAACTCACTTCCCCCTTCCGGCATCAGTCTTCTCCACTATCATATCTACCCTGGGGAAGAAGGACATAAGCCCCGACAATCACCTTCACCTGTGGTTGTCTGGCCCTGGGAGCCTAAACCAACTGGACTATCTGCCCCATCACCTAAACGTTCCTGTCTTTTCCTCCTAGGGCCTTGTCCAAAGTGCTCAACCTGGCCCCTTTCTGGCTTGTCCCAGACCTTTAAAGGACTATCCGAGCCCCTGCCAAGCCTGCTCCCCTTGGGGTCTCTCTCCTGGCTGAGCACAGGCTGCCCTTGTATCTCTCTGCCAGCCTGGGCCCTAGTCTCATGCTGCTCCTTGTCACTTATTCCCTTCACCCTAGAGAGCTGCATAAGCTGGGCTAGGCACAGTTGCGTGCCAATTCCTTTAATGGACATCTCACCCTGGGACACGCTGAAACTGGAAATGTGTGGGCCAACACTGAGTGTTTGCTATGAAAGGTGCTGAAGATGCAATGGAAGAGGAAATCCTTTGGAATGGATTTAAATTATTCCAGCTGAAAGTGAATGAGAGAAAATATGTCCAGTTATCTTCCTAGCAGCAAAAAAATGCACTAATTCATAGATTCTACTGTTAGACAAGACCATTCTGTCCATCTAGTCTGACCTGCTGTATAACCCAAACCCTAGAATGTCACCGAGTGGTTCCTTCAGTCAACCCATGACGTGTGCCTGAGCCAGAGCACATCTTTTGGAAAGACATCCACATGCATTAGAGCCAGCTGACCAAGAGAAAATCTTTCTTCTGCAGTTACGTGGGGTTAAGGGACATGACATGAAGGCTGTGACTAAAGTTAGAGCAGTGAGGCCAGGACAACCTGGGCTAGGTCCCAGGACTGGCTATCAGAAGAGCTGCCATTTTCTATTCCTGGCTTTGGGACCATGAGCGAGTCTCTTCACCGCTGGGTGTCTCAGTTCCCCCAGCTATCAAATAGAGCTAATCAAGGTTTTGTTTGTTCTCCCCATTTTATAGAGTGGGAAACTGAGACACAGTTGGGACCTGTCTACACTACATCCCCACATGATGTTCAGAGCCTATGGGCAAAACAGCTCCTAAAGGTGTCTGTGTTCTGTGCTTATCTCCTATGTACCAGCAGGGCTGGACGGCCTTGTCTCACTGTGCTGTGGGGAGCAGGTCCTGGGTATTAGGGCTTCTGAAAAGGCTCTCGACGACAAATTTTTTAAAATAATTTTTATCCATGAATTGGGAGAAAACATACAATCACTGGTGGGTGACAAAATACTGGCAGAGTGGTCATTCCTGATGAGGAGAGGGCAGTGATACAGAGCAATCTGGCTCATTTGGCAAGCTGGCCCCATTCAAAGAAAACAAGTTTGACCAGAGCCAAATGCAGGGTCCTATGCCTAGCAATAAGGCAGGCCGGCCACACCTACAGAACGGGGAAGTATATCCAGGAAAGCAGTGACTCTGAAAAGGATTCAGGGGCCATAGTGGAGAAGCCGTTCAACATGAGCTTCCAGTGTGATGCTGTGGGGAACAGGGCTGAAGCCATCATTAGACGTATGAGCAGAGCTGTGAGGAGGATAGGGAGGTGACACAGCATCAGTGAGACTGCTACTGGAATCCTGCCTCCAGTTTTGGTGTCCTCCTTTGAAAAAGATGTTGAGAAATTGGAGCTGGGGCAGCAAAGAGCCACCAAATGTTCTGAGGGTTGGAGAAAAATGCCTTCTAGGGAGCGATTGAAAGAGCTCAACCTGTTTAGCTGATAAAAAACAGATTGAAAGGTGACTTCACTGAAGTGTTGAAATGCCTTAATGGAGAGAAAATACTGGGGATTAAAAGGCTCGTTAATCTAGCAGAGAAAGGCATAACAAGACCCAATGGCTGGAAGGTGAAAAGAGATCAATTCATATCACAAATAAAGCACAAATATTCAACGGCGAGGATGATTCACCACGGCAACAAGCTACCAAGGAAAGTGGTGGATTCTCCATCTCTTGATGTCATTTAATGAAGACTAGATGCCTTTCTGGAATGTGTTTGCCAAACAGTAGCGATTCTGGTATACAAGAGGCCTGTGATATACAGGGGGTCAGATTAGATGCTCTAATGGTCTCTTCTGGCCATCAAGTCTACTCATTTCTGAAAAACTGAATGTAGCATTGGGAGTAGCCTGTGATGTTTTGCTGTCTAGCCGGCTTGCTTCCTAGAATGAACACTCATTGAGTGGGGTGATCCACAGGGAGAGGCTCAAACCTCCAAAGTGTCTGGCCAGCGGCAGGACATTAGCACTGCAGGGGAGGGGTGGGTAGGCTGACCGGATAGCAAGTGTGAAAAACGGGACAGGGAGTGGGCAGTAATTGGAGCCTATATAAGAAAAAGCCCCAGATAGCAGGACTGTCCCTATAAAATCGGGACATCTGGTCACCCCAGGGGTGGGTGTGGCAGTGACATCACAAAGGCCTTTTGCAGGACCTCAGCCTATTGGTGAAAGGTAGTGGGGAGGTGGTGACCTCACAGAGAGATGCTGACATCAGCCAGGCAGGACAGGGGCGCGCGGCCAGGGAAACCTCGGAGACCCCTGTAGCTTTGCTTCAGCAAGTCTCCTTCTCGAGGTCCCTCTTTGAGGACTGAGAGAGTATTAGGGTTTACGTACGTGAGCGCGAGGAGGAACCTCTTTTGAGTTTTCTCCTTTCCTTTTCCTGATTTTGCTAGAAAACAGACGTCCCTGTTTGGAAGGTAAGAGCCTCCGAGAGGTTTGGAACCTGTTCAGTCTGATCCATTTGGTGCCAGCTGAATTCTCAGCCTGGAAAACACTAGCTTAAGGTGGCAGAATTTTATTCCCCACCTAGGATTTTGTCCCTTAGAATCACTGGGGACATTAGGGTTTGTCCTTTTTGTTTTATCTTTTCCTCCATCCCTCCCTCCTTTCTCTTCTTCTCTTACTTCTTTTGTCCTTTCCCCTGTTCCCCTCCCGCCACCAGGAGGGGTGTGTCGGGGGAAGTCACTGGGGGTGCTCTGCAGCTCCCATTGTGGAAGGTCCACCCAAAAATGTGGGGCTGAAATAGTGCTCGGCCAGTGATCCCCCGCAGTGACCTGGGCCATCCTTTGGGCTCTCTGGTGAGAACCCTCAGCCTCCCGCCCCTCAGTCTCTATCCTGATTGGCTGAGCAGGGGGTTATTGACAGGGAGGAGACTCGGGTCCTTGTTGTTGTCCTCCTTGCCCAACACTGGCCTCTCCCCCATTTCCCCAAACCTCCATGCCTATCTTAGTGTCTGTCTCATCCCACAACTGTAAGGTCTCAGACACAGTCTCCTTCCAGCAAGCTGAAGCTGTCCCTGGCTCTGGAGCTGGAATCACATGTCCAGAGAGCTTCCCTTGCATGGTGTATTGACCGTGGGCATGAGAAAGGACAACACCCATATGGAGGTTGAACATCAACCTCCACCTCTGTCCCAGCAGCAGGATGGCCTCTGGTCCCTGCTCCCTCAGACAACTGGAGCTACTGAGAGGTGCAGTTGGCAGAGCATGAGAACAGCCCATGAGGTTAAGAAATGGTGGGGAGAGGCTCTTCCCTCTATGGGACATTACGTTGTCCCTCCGTGGGCAGTCTTTTCTTTCCACAGCCTGGGATTTGGGTCCTGGATTCTGCCCAGAAGCCCAGCTTCCATCCCTAGCAGCTTAGCTGTTCCCTAACCTGGTGTGCACCAGGGCCTCTGCAGAGAGCTGCTCTGGGCAAGGACCGCAGAGCCAGCTGTCATCCTGGCAGGTGTAGCCCCAGGTGCCATAACCTGACCCATGGTCTCCCTCCGCTGGCAGGCTCAGAGATAGGCCTGCCCAGAGAACATGGATGACAAGCTCTAGATCCTGCTGACAGCATCCCCCAGCACAGACAAACTCCAGCACATCTCGGAGGTGAGCAGAATGGGAAGGGGCAGCAGGGGTTTTACCTTGGCCCTGGGGACTCCTAGAAAGAAGAGACTGGGAAATCCACGTTTCTTCTCTTGGATCCTTCCAAGTATGCATTTGTGATATAAACTCAGTGGGTGACCTTGGAGTTAACTCACTTCCCCCTTCCGGCATCAGTCTTCTCCACTATCATATCTACCCTGGGGAAGAAGGACATAAGCCCCGACAATCACCTTCACCTGTGGTTGTCTGGCCCTGGGAGCCTAAACCAACTGGACTATCTGCCCCATCACCTAAACGTTCCTGTCTTTTCCTCCTAGGGCCTTGTCCAAAGTGCTCAACCTGGCCCCTTTCTGGCTTGTCCCAGACCTTTAAAGGACTATCCGAGCCCCTGCCAAGCCTGCTCCCCTTGGGGTCTCTCTCCTGGCTGAGCACAGGCTGCCCTTGTATCTCTCTGCCAGCCTGGGCCCTAGTCTCATGCTGCTCCTTGTCACTTATTCCCTTCACCCTAGAGAGCTGCATAAGCTGGGCTAGGCACAGTTGCGTGCCAATTCCTTTAATGGACATCTCACCCTGGGACACGCTGAAACTGGAAATGTGTGGGCCAACACTGAGTGTTTGCTATGAAAGGTGCTGAAGATGCAATGGAAGAGGAAATCCTTTGGAATGGATTTAAATTATTCCAGCTGAAAGTGAATGAGAGAAAATATGTCCAGTTATCTTCCTAGCAGCAAAAAAATGCACTAATTCATAGATTCTACTGTTAGACAAGACCATTCTGTCCATCTAGTCTGACCTGCTGTATAACCCAAACCCTAGAATGTCACCGAGTGGTTCCTTCAGTCAACCCATGACGTGTGCCTGAGCCAGAGCACATCTTTTGGAAAGACATCCACATGCATTAGAGCCAGCTGACCAAGAGAAAATCTTTCTTCTGCAGTTACGTGGGGTTAAGGGACATGACATGAAGGCTGTGACTAAAGTTAGAGCAGTGAGGCCAGGACAACCTGGGCTAGGTCCCAGGACTGGCTATCAGAAGAGCTGCCATTTTCTATTCCTGGCTTTGGGACCATGAGCGAGTCTCTTCACCGCTGGGTGTCTCAGTTCCCCCAGCTATCAAATAGAGCTAATCAAGGTTTTGTTTGTTCTCCCCATTTTATAGAGTGGGAAACTGAGACACAGTTGGGACCTGTCTACACTACATCCCCACATGATGTTCAGAGCCTATGGGCAAAACAGCTCCTAAAGGTGTCTGTGTTCTGTGCTTATCTCCTATGTACCAGCAGGGCTGGACGGCCTTGTCTCACTGTGCTGTGGGGAGCAGGTCCTGGGTATTAGGGCTTCTGAAAAGGCTCTCGACGACAAATTTTTTAAAATAATTTTTATCCATGAATTGGGAGAAAACATACAATCACTGGTGGGTGACAAAATACTGGCAGAGTGGTCATTCCTGATGAGGAGAGGGCAGTGATACAGAGCAATCTGGCTCATTTGGCAAGCTGGCCCCATTCAAAGAAAACAAGTTTGACCAGAGCCAAATGCAGGGTCCTATGCCTAGCAATAAGGCAGGCCGGCCACACCTACAGAACGGGGAAGTATATCCAGGAAAGCAGTGACTCTGAAAAGGATTCAGGGGCCATAGTGGAGAAGCCGTTCAACATGAGCTTCCAGTGTGATGCTGTGGGGAACAGGGCTGAAGCCATCATTAGACGTATGAGCAGAGCTGTGAGGAGGATAGGGAGGTGACACAGCATCAGTGAGACTGCTACTGGAATCCTGCCTCCAGTTTTGGTGTCCTCCTTTGAAAAAGATGTTGAGAAATTGGAGCTGGGGCAGCAAAGAGCCACCAAATGTTCTGAGGGTTGGAGAAAAATGCCTTCTAGGGAGCGATTGAAAGAGCTCAACCTGTTTAGCTGATAAAAAACAGATTGAAAGGTGACTTCACTGAAGTGTTGAAATGCCTTAATGGAGAGAAAATACTGGGGATTAAAAGGCTCGTTAATCTAGCAGAGAAAGGCATAACAAGACCCAATGGCTGGAAGGTGAAAAGAGATCAATTCATATCACAAATAAAGCACAAATATTCAACGGCGAGGATGATTCACCACGGGAACAAGCTACCAAGGAAAGTGGTGGATTCTCCATCTCTTGATGTCATTTAATGAAGACTAGATGCCTTTCTGGAATGTGTTTGCCAAACAGTAGCGATTCTGGTATACAAGAGGCCTGTGATATACAGGGGGTCAGATTAGATGCTCTAATGGTCTCTTCTGGCCATCAAGTCTACTCATTTCTGAAAAACTGAATGTAGCATTGGGAGTAGCCTGTGATGTTTTGCTGTCTAGCCGGCTTGCTTCCTAGAATGAACACTCATTGAGTGGGGTGATCCACAGGGAGAGGCTCAAACCTCCAAAGTGTCTGGCCAGCGGCAGGACATTAGCACTGCAGGGGAGGGGTGGGTAGGCTGACCGGATAGCAAGTGTGAAAAACGGGACAGGGAGTGGGCAGTAATTGGAGCCTATATAAGAAAAAGCCCCAGATAGCAGGACTGTCCCTATAAAATCGGGACATCTGGTCACCCCAGGGGTGGGTGTGGCAGTGACATCACAAAGGCCTTTTGCAGGACCTCAGCCTATTGGTGAAAGGTAGTGGGGAGGTGGTGACCTCACAGAGAGATGCTGACATCAGCCAGGCAGGACAGGGGCGCGCGGCCAGGGAAACCTCGGAGACCCCTGTAGCTTTGCTTCAGCAAGTCTCCTTCTCGAGGTCCCTCTTTGAGGACTGAGAGAGTATTAGGGTTTACGTACGTGAGCGCGAGGAGGAACCTCTTTTGAGTTTTCTCCTTTCCTTTTCCTGATTTTGCTAGAAAACAGACGTCCCTGTTTGGAAGGTAAGAGCCTCCGAGAGGTTTGGAACCTGTTCAGTCTGATCCATTTGGTGCCAGCTGAATTCTCAGCCTGGAAAACACTAGCTTAAGGTGGCAGAATTTTATTCCCCACCTAGGATTTTGTCCCTTAGAATCACTGGGGACATTAGGGTTTGTCCTTTTTGTTTTATCTTTTCCTCCATCCCTCCCTCCTTTCTCTTCTTCTCTTACTTCTTTTGTCCTTTCCCCTGTTCCCCTCCCGCCACCAGGAGGGGTGTGTCGGGGGAAGTCACTGGGGGTGCTCTGCAGCTCCCATTGTGGAAGGTCCACCCAAAAATGTGGGGCTGAAATAGTGCTCGGCCAGTGATCCCCCGCAGTGACCTGGGCCATCCTTTGGGCTCTCTGGTGAGAACCCTCAGCCTCCCGCCCCTCAGTCTCTATCCTGATTGGCTGAGCAGGGGGTTATTGACAGGGAGGAGACTCGGGTCCTTGTTGTTGTCCTCCTTGCCCAACACTGGCCTCTCCCCCATTTCCCCAAACCTCCATGCCTATCTTAGTGTCTGTCTCATCCCACAACTGTAAGGTCTCAGACACAGTCTCCTTCCAGCAAGCTGAAGCTGTCCCTGGCTCTGGAGCTGGAATCACATGTCCAGAGAGCTTCCCTTGCATGGTGTATTGACCGTGGGCATGAGAAAGGACAACACCCATATGGAGGTTGAACATCAACCTCCACCTCTGTCCCAGCAGCAGGATGGCCTCTGGTCCCTGCTCCCTCAGACAACTGGAGCTACTGAGAGGTGCAGTTGGCAGAGCATGAGAACAGCCCATGAGGTTAAGAAATGGTGGGGAGAGGCTCTTCCCTCTATGGGACATTACGTTGTCCCTCCGTGGGCAGTCTTTTCTTTCCACAGCCTGGGATTTGGGTCCTGGATTCTGCCCAGAAGCCCAGCTTCCATCCCTAGCAGCTTAGCTGTTCCCTAACCTGGTGTGCACCAGGGCCTCTGCAGAGAGCTGCTCTGGGCAAGGACCGCAGAGCCAGCTGTCATCCTGGCAGGTGTAGCCCCAGGTGCCATAACCTGACCCATGGTCTCCCTCCGCTGGCAGGCTCAGAGATAGGCCTGCCCAGAGAACATGGATGACAAGCTCTAGATCCTGCTGACGGCATCCCCCAGCACAGACAAACTCCAGCACATCTCGGAGGTGAGCAGAATGGGAAGGGGCAGCAGGGGTTTTACCTTGGCCCTGGGGACTCCTAGAAAGAAGAGACTGGGAAATCCACGTTTCTTCTCTTGGATCCTTCCAAGTATGCATTTGTGATATAAACTCAGTGGGTGACCTTGGAGTTAACTCACTTCCCCCTTCCGGCATCAGTCTTCTCCACTATCATATCTACCCTGGGGAAGAAGGACATAAGCCCCGACAATCACCTTCACCTGTGGTTGTCTGGCCCTGGGAGCCTAAACCAACTGGACTATCTGCCCCATCACCTAAACGTTCCTGTCTTTTCCTCCTAGGGCCTTGTCCAAAGTGCTCAACCTGGCCCCTTTCTGGCTTGTCCCAGACCTTTAAAGGACTATCCGAGCCCCTGCCAAGCCTGCTCCCCTTGGGGTCTCTCTCCTGGCTGAGCACAGGCTGCCCTTGTATCTCTCTGCCAGCCTGGGCCCTAGTCTCATGCTGCTCCTTGTCACTTATTCCCTTCACCCTAGAGAGCTGCATAAGCTGGGCTAGGCACAGTTGCGTGCCAATTCCTTTAATGGACATCTCACCCTGGGACACGCTGAAACTGGAAATGTGTGGGCCAACACTGAGTGTTTGCTATGAAAGGTGCTGAAGATGCAATGGAAGAGGAAATCCTTTGGAATGGATTTAAATTATTCCAGCTGAAAGTGAATGAGAGAAAATATGTCCAGTTATCTTCCTAGCAGCAAAAAAATGCACTAATTCATAGATTCTACTGTTAGACAAGACCATTCTGTCCATCTAGTCTGACCTGCTGTATAACCCAAACCCTAGAATGTCACCGAGTGGTTCCTTCAGTCAACCCATGATGTGTGCCTGAGCCAGAGCACATCTTTTGGAAAGACATCCACATGCATTAGAGCCAGCTGACCAAGAGAAAATCTTTCTTCTGCAGTTACGTGGGGTTAAGGGACATGACATGAAGGCTGTGACTAAAGTTAGAGCAGTGAGGCCAGGACAACCTGGGCTAGGTCCCAGGACTGGCTATCAGAAGAGCTGCCATTTTCTATTCCTGGCTTTGGGACCATGAGCGAGTCTCTTCACCGCTGGGTGTCTCAGTTCCCCCAGCTATCAAATAGAGCTAATCAAGGTTTTGTTTGTTCTCCCCATTTTATAGAGTGGGAAACTGAGACACAGTTGGGACCTGTCTACACTACATCCCCACATGATGTTCAGAGCCTATGGGCAAAACAGCTCCTAAAGGTGTCTGTGTTCTGTGCTTATCTCCTATGTACCAGCAGGGCTGGACGGCCTTGTCTCACTGTGCTGTGGGGAGCAGGTCCTGGGTATTAGGGCTTCTGAAAAGGCTCTCGACGACAAATTTTTTAAAATAATTTTTATCCATGAATTGGGAGAAAACATACAATCACTGGTGGGTGACAAAATACTGGCAGAGTGGTCATTCCTGATGAGGAGAGGGCAGTGATACAGAGCAATCTGGCTCATTTGGCAAGCTGGCCCCATTCAAAGAAAACAAGTTTGACCAGAGCCAAATGCAGGGTCCTATGCCTAGCAATAAGGCAGGCCGGCCACACCTACAGAACGGGGAAGTATATCCAGGAAAGCAGTGACTCTGAAAAGGATTCAGGGGCCATAGTGGAGAAGCCGTTCAACATGAGCTTCCAGTGTGATGCTGTGGGGAACAGGGCTGAAGCCATCATTAGACGTATGAGCAGAGCTGTGAGGAGGATAGGGAGGTGACACAGCATCAGTGAGACTGCTACTGGAATCCTGCCTCCAGTTTTGGTGTCCTCCTTTGAAAAAGATGTTGAGAAATTGGAGCTGGGGCAGCAAAGAGCCACCAAATGTTCTGAGGGTTGGAGAAAAATGCCTTCTAGGGAGCGATTGAAAGAGCTCAACCTGTTTAGCTGATAAAAAACAGATTGAAAGGTGACTTCACTGAAGTGTTGAAATGCCTTAATGGAGAGAAAATACTGGGGATTAAAAGGCTCGTTAATCTAGCAGAGAAAGGCATAACAAGACCCAATGGCTGGAAGGTGAAAAGAGATCAATTCATATCACAAATAAAGCACAAATATTCAACGGCGAGGATGATTCACCACGGCAACAAGCTACCAAGGAAAGTGGTGGATTCTCCATCTCTTGATGTCATTTAATGAAGACTAGATGCCTTTCTGGAATGTGTTTGCCAAACAGTAGCGATTCTGGTATACAAGAGGCCTGTGATATACAGGGGGTCAGATTAGATGCTCTAATGGTCTCTTCTGGCCATCAAGTCTACTCATTTCTGAAAAACTGAATGTAGCATTGGGAGTAGCCTGTGATGTTTTGCTGTCTAGCCGGCTTGCTTCCTAGAATGAACACTCATTGAGTGGGGTGATCCACAGGGAGAGGCTCAAACCTCCAAAGTGTCTGGCCAGCGGCAGGACATTAGCACTGCAGGGGAGGGGTGGGTAGGCTGACCGGATAGCAAGTGTGAAAAACGGGACAGGGAGTGGGCAGTAATTGGAGCCTATATAAGAAAAAGCCCCAGATAGCAGGACTGTCCCTATAAAATCGGGACATCTGGTCACCCCAGGGGTGGGTGTGGCAGTGACATCACAAAGGCCTTTTGCAGGACCTCAGCCTATTGGTGAAAGGTAGTGGGGAGGTGGTGACCTCACAGAGAGATGCTGACATCAGCCAGGCAGGACAGGGGCGCGCGGCCAGGGAAACCTCGGAGACCCCTGTAGCTTTGCTTCAGCAAGTCTCCTTCTCGAGGTCCCTCTTTGAGGACTGAGAGAGTATTAGGGTTTACGTACGTGAGCGCGAGGAGGAACCTCTTTTGAGTTTTCTCCTTTCCTTTTCCTGATTTTGCTAGAAAACAGACGTCCCTGTTTGGAAGGTAAGAGCCTCCGAGAGGTTTGGAACCTGTTCAGTCTGATCCATTTGGTGCCAGCTGAATTCTCAGCCTGGAAAACACTAGCTTAAGGTGGCAGAATTTTATTCCCCACCTAGGATTTTGTCCCTTAGAATCACTGGGGACATTAGGGTTTGTCCTTTTTGTTTTATCTTTTCCTCCATCCCTCCCTCCTTTCTCTTCTTCTCTTACTTCTTTTGTCCTTTCCCCTGTTCCCCTCCCGCCACCAGGAGGGGTGTGTCGGGGGAAGTCACTGGGGGTGCTCTGCAGCTCCCATTGTGGAAGGTCCACCCAAAAATGTGGGGCTGAAATAGTGCTCGGCCAGTGATCCCCCGCAGTGACCTGGGCCATCCTTTGGGCTCTCTGGTGAGAACCCTCAGCCTCCCGCCCCTCAGTCTCTATCCTGATTGGCTGAGCAGGGGGTTATTGACAGGGAGGAGACTCGGGTCCTTGTTGTTGTCCTCCTTGCCCAACACTGGCCTCTCCCCCATTTCCCCAAACCTCCATGCCTATCTTAGTGTCTGTCTCATCCCACAACTGTAAGGTCTCAGACACAGTCTCCTTCCAGCAAGCTGAAGCTGTCCCTGGCTCTGGAGCTGGAATCACATGTCCAGAGAGCTTCCCTTGCATGGTGTATTGACCGTGGGCATGAGAAAGGACAACACCCATATGGAGGTTGAACATCAACCTCCACCTCTGTCCCAGCAGCAGGATGGCCTCTGGTCCCTGCTCCCTCAGACAACTGGAGCTACTGAGAGGTGCAGTTGGCAGAGCATGAGAACAGCCCATGAGGTTAAGAAATGGTGGGGAGAGGCTCTTCCCTCTATGGGACATTACGTTGTCCCTCCGTGGGCAGTCTTTTCTTTCCACAGCCTGGGATTTGGGTCCTGGATTCTGCCCAGAAGCCCAGCTTCCATCCCTAGCAGCTTAGCTGTTCCCTAACCTGGTGTGCACCAGGGCCTCTGCAGAGAGCTGCTCTGGGCAAGGACCGCAGAGCCAGCTGTCATCCTGGCAGGTGTAGCCCCAGGTGCCATAACCTGACCCATGGTCTCCCTCCGCTGGCAGGCTCAGAGATAGGCCTGCCCAGAGAACATGGATGACAAGCTCTAGATCCTGCTGACGGCATCCCCCAGCACAGACAAACTCCAGCACATCTCGGAGGTGAGCAGAATGGGAAGGGGCAGCAGGGGTTTTACCTTGGCCCTGGGGACTCCTAGAAAGAAGAGACTGGGAAATCCACGTTTCTTCTCTTGGATCCTTCCAAGTATGCATTTGTGATATAAACTCAGTGGGTGACCTTGGAGTTAACTCACTTCCCCCTTCCGGCATCAGTCTTCTCCACTATCATATCTACCCTGGGGAAGAAGGACATAAGCCCCGACAATCACCTTCACCTGTGGTTGTCTGGCCCTGGGAGCCTAAACCAACTGGACTATCTGCCCCATCACCTAAACGTTCCTGTCTTTTCCTCCTAGGGCCTTGTCCAAAGTGCTCAACCTGGCCCCTTTCTGGCTTGTCCCAGACCTTTAAAGGACTATCCGAGCCCCTGCCAAGCCTGCTCCCCTTGGGGTCTCTCTCCTGGCTGAGCACAGGCTGCCCTTGTATCTCTCTGCCAGCCTGGGCCCTAGTCTCATGCTGCTCCTTGTCACTTATTCCCTTCACCCTAGAGAGCTGCATAAGCTGGGCTAGGCACAGTTGCGTGCCAATTCCTTTAATGGACATCTCACCCTGGGACACGCTGAAACTGGAAATGTGTGGGCCAACACTGAGTGTTTGCTATGAAAGGTGCTGAAGATGCAATGGAAGAGGAAATCCTTTGGAATGGATTTAAATTATTCCAGCTGAAAGTGAATGAGAGAAAATATGTCCAGTTATCTTCCTAGCAGCAAAAAAATGCACTAATTCATAGATTCTACTGTTAGACAAGACCATTCTGTCCATCTAGTCTGACCTGCTGTATAACCCAAACCCTAGAATGTCACCGAGTGGTTCCTTCAGTCAACCCATGACGTGTGCCTGAGCCAGAGCACATCTTTTGGAAAGACATCCACATGCATTAGAGCCAGCTGACCAAGAGAAAATCTTTCTTCTGCAGTTACGTGGGGTTAAGGGACATGACATGAAGGCTGTGACTAAAGTTAGAGCAGTGAGGCCAGGACAACCTGGGCTAGGTCCCAGGACTGGCTATCAGAAGAGCTGCCATTTTCTATTCCTGGCTTTGGGACCATGAGCGAGTCTCTTCACCGCTGGGTGTCTCAGTTCCCCCAGCTATCAAATAGAGCTAATCAAGGTTTTGTTTGTTCTCCCCATTTTATAGAGTGGGAAACTGAGACACAGTTGGGACCTGTCTACACTACATCCCCACATGATGTTCAGAGCCTATGGGCAAAACAGCTCCTAAAGGTGTCTGTGTTCTGTGCTTATCTCCTATGTACCAGCAGGGCTGGACGGCCTTGTCTCACTGTGCTGTGGGGAGCAGGTCCTGGGTATTAGGGCTTCTGAAAAGGCTCTCGACGACAAATTTTTTAAAATAATTTTTATCCATGAATTGGGAGAAAACATACAATCACTGGTGGGTGACAAAATACTGGCAGAGTGGTCATTCCTGATGAGGAGAGGGCAGTGATACAGAGCAATCTGGCTCATTTGGCAAGCTGGCCCCATTCAAAGAAAACAAGTTTGACCAGAGCCAAATGCAGGGTCCTATGCCTAGCAATAAGGCAGGCCGGCCACACCTACAGAACGGGGAAGTATATCCAGGAAAGCAGTGACTCTGAAAAGGATTCAGGGGCCATAGTGGAGAAGCCGTTCAACATGAGCTTCCAGTGTGATGCTGTGGGGAACAGGGCTGAAGCCATCATTAGACGTATGAGCAGAGCTGTGAGGAGGATAGGGAGGTGACACAGCATCAGTGAGACTGCTACTGGAATCCTGCCTCCAGTTTTGGTGTCCTCCTTTGAAAAAGATGTTGAGAAATTGGAGCTGGGGCAGCAAAGAGCCACCAAATGTTCTGAGGGTTGGAGAAAAATGCCTTCTAGGGAGCGATTGAAAGAGCTCAACCTGTTTAGCTGATAAAAAACAGATTGAAAGGTGACTTCACTGAAGTGTTGAAATGCCTTAATGGAGAGAAAATACTGGGGATTAAAAGGCTCGTTAATCTAGCAGAGAAAGGCATAACAAGACCCAATGGCTGGAAGGTGAAAAGAGATCAATTCATATCACAAATAAAGCACAAATATTCAACGGCGAGGATGATTCACCACGGCAACAAGCTACCAAGGAAAGTGGTGGATTCTCCATCTCTTGATGTCATTTAATGAAGACTAGATGCCTTTCTGGAATGTGTTTGCCAAACGGTAGCGATTCTGGTATACAAGAGGCCTGTGATATACAGGGGGTCAGATTAGATGCTCTAATGGTCTCTTCTGGCCATCAAGTCTACTCATTTCTGAAAAACTGAATGTAGCATTGGGAGTAGCCTGTGATGTTTTGCTGTCTAGCCGGCTTGCTTCCTAGAATGAACACTCATTGAGTGGGGTGATCCACAGGGAGAGGCTCAAACCTCCAAAGTGTCTGGCCAGCGGCAGGACATTAGCACTGCAGGGGAGGGGTGGGTAGGCTGACCGGATAGCAAGTGTGAAAAACGGGACAGGGAGTGGGCAGTAATTGGAGCCTATATAAGAAAAAGCCCCAGATAGCAGGACTGTCCCTATAAAATCGGGACATCTGGTCACCCCAGGGGTGGGTGTGGCAGTGACATCACAAAGGCCTTTTGCAGGACCTCAGCCTATTGGTGAAAGGTAGTGGGGAGGTGGTGACCTCACAGAGAGATGCTGACATCAGCCAGGCAGGACAGGGGCGCGCGGCCAGGGAAACCTCGGAGACCCCTGTAGCTTTGCTTCAGCAAGTCTCCTTCTCGAGGTCCCTCTTTGAGGACTGAGAGAGTATTAGGGTTTACGTACGTGAGCGCGAGGAGGAACCTCTTTTGAGTTTTCTCCTTTCCTTTTCCTGATTTTGCTAGAAAACAGACGTCCCTGTTTGGAAGGTAAGAGCCTCCGAGAGGTTTGGAACCTGTTCAGTCTGATCCATTTGGTGCCAGCTGAATTCTCAGCCTGGAAAACACTAGCTTAAGGTGGCAGAATTTTATTCCCCACCTAGGATTTTGTCCCTTAGAATCACTGGGGACATTAGGGTTTGTCCTTTTTGTTTTATCTTTTCCTCCATCCCTCCCTCCTTTCTCTTCTTCTCTTACTTCTTTTGTCCTTTCCCCTGTTCCCCTCCCGCCACCAGGAGGGGTGTGTCGGGGGAAGTCACTGGGGGTGCTCTGCAGCTCCCATTGTGGAAGGTCCACCCAAAAATGTGGGGCTGAAATAGTGCTCGGCCAGTGATCCCCCGCAGTGACCTGGGCCATCCTTTGGGCTCTCTGGTGAGAACCCTCAGCCTCCCGCCCCTCAGTCTCTATCCTGATTGGCTGAGCAGGGGGTTATTGACAGGGAGGAGACTCGGGTCCTTGTTGTTGTCCTCCTTGCCCAACACTGGCCTCTCCCCCATTTCCCCAAACCTCCATGCCTATCTTAGTGTCTGTCTCATCCCACAACTGTAAGGTCTCAGACACAGTCTCCTTCCAGCAAGCTGAAGCTGTCCCTGGCTCTGGAGCTGGAATCACATGTCCAGAGAGCTTCCCTTGCATGGTGTATTGACCGTGGGCATGAGAAAGGACAACACCCATATGGAGGTTGAACATCAACCTCCACCTCTGTCCCAGCAGCAGGATGGCCTCTGGTCCCTGCTCCCTCAGACAACTGGAGCTACTGAGAGGTGCAGTTGGCAGAGCATGAGAACAGCCCATGAGGTTAAGAAATGGTGGGGAGAGGCTCTTCCCTCTATGGGACATTACGTTGTCCCTCCGTGGGCAGTCTTTTCTTTCCACAGCCTGGGATTTGGGTCCTGGATTCTGCCCAGAAGCCCAGCTTCCATCCCTAGCAGCTTAGCTGTTCCCTAACCTGGTGTGCACCAGGGCCTCTGCAGAGAGCTGCTCTGGGCAAGGACCGCAGAGCCAGCTGTCATCCTGGCAGGTGTAGCCCCAGGTGCCATAACCTGACCCATGGTCTCCCTCCGCTGGCAGGCTCAGAGATAGGCCTGCCCAGAGAACATGGATGACAAGCTCTAGATCCTGCTGACAGCATCCCCCAGCACAGACAAACTCCAGCACATCTCGGAGGTGAGCAGAATGGGAAGGGGCAGCAGGGGTTTTACCTTGGCCCTGGGGACTCCTAGAAAGAAGAGACTGGGAAATCCACGTTTCTTCTCTTGGATCCTTCCAAGTATGCATTTGTGATATAAACTCAGTGGGTGACCTTGGAGTTAACTCACTTCCCCCTTCCGGCATCAGTCTTCTCCACTATCATATCTACCCTGGGGAAGAAGGACATAAGCCCCGACAATCACCTTCACCTGTGGTTGTCTGGCCCTGGGAGCCTAAACCAACTGGACTATCTGCCCCATCACCTAAACGTTCCTGTCTTTTCCTCCTAGGGCCTTGTCCAAAGTGCTCAACCTGGCCCCTTTCTGGCTTGTCCCAGACCTTTAAAGGACTATCCGAGCCCCTGCCAAGCCTGCTCCCCTTGGGGTCTCTCTCCTGGCTGAGCACAGGCTGCCCTTGTATCTCTCTGCCAGCCTGGGCCCTAGTCTCATGCTGCTCCTTGTCACTTATTCCCTTCACCCTAGAGAGCTGCATAAGCTGGGCTAGGCACAGTTGCGTGCCAATTCCTTTAATGGACATCTCACCCTGGGACACGCTGAAACTGGAAATGTGTGGGCCAACACTGAGTGTTTGCTATGAAAGGTGCTGAAGATGCAATGGAAGAGGAAATCCTTTGGAATGGATTTAAATTATTCCAGCTGAAAGTGAATGAGAGAAAATATGTCCAGTTATCTTCCTAGCAGCAAAAAAATGCACTAATTCATAGATTCTACTGTTAGACAAGACCATTCTGTCCATCTAGTCTGACCTGCTGTATAACCCAAACCCTAGAATGTCACCGAGTGGTTCCTTCAGTCAACCCATGACGTGTGCCTGAGCCAGAGCACATCTTTTGGAAAGACATCCACATGCATTAGAGCCAGCTGACCAAGAGAAAATCTTTCTTCTGCAGTTACGTGGGGTTAAGGGACATGACATGAAGGCTGTGACTAAAGTTAGAGCAGTGAGGCCAGGACAACCTGGGCTAGGTCCCAGGACTGGCTATCAGAAGAGCTGCCATTTTCTATTCCTGGCTTTGGGACCATGAGCGAGTCTCTTCACCGCTGGGTGTCTCAGTTCCCCCAGCTATCAAATAGAGCTAATCAAGGTTTTGTTTGTTCTCCCCATTTTATAGAGTGGGAAACTGAGACACAGTTGGGACCTGTCTACACTACATCCCCACATGATGTTCAGAGCCTATGGGCAAAACAGCTCCTAAAGGTGTCTGTGTTCTGTGCTTATCTCCTATGTACCAGCAGGGCTGGACGGCCTTGTCTCACTGTGCTGTGGGGAGCAGGTCCTGGGTATTAGGGCTTCTGAAAAGGCTCTCGACGACAAATTTTTTAAAATAATTTTTATCCATGAATTGGGAGAAAACATACAATCACTGGTGGGTGACAAAATACTGGCAGAGTGGTCATTCCTGATGAGGAGAGGGCAGTGATACAGAGCAATCTGGCTCATTTGGCAAGCTGGCCCCATTCAAAGAAAACAAGTTTGACCAGAGCCAAATGCAGGGTCCTATGCCTAGCAATAAGGCAGGCCGGCCACACCTACAGAACGGGGAAGTATATCCAGGAAAGCAGTGACTCTGAAAAGGATTCAGGGGCCATAGTGGAGAAGCCGTTCAACATGAGCTTCCAGTGTGATGCTGTGGGGAACAGGGCTGAAGCCATCATTAGACGTATGAGCAGAGCTGTGAGGAGGATAGGGAGGTGACACAGCATCAGTGAGACTGCTACTGGAATCCTGCCTCCAGTTTTGGTGTCCTCCTTTGAAAAAGATGTTGAGAAATTGGAGCTGGGGCAGCAAAGAGCCACCAAATGTTCTGAGGGTTGGAGAAAAATGCCTTCTAGGGAGCGATTGAAAGAGCTCAACCTGTTTAGCTGATAAAAAACAGATTGAAAGGTGACTTCACTGAAGTGTTGAAATGCCTTAATGGAGAGAAAATACTGGGGATTAAAAGGCTCGTTAATCTAGCAGAGAAAGGCATAACAAGACCCAATGGCTGGAAGGTGAAAAGAGATCAATTCATATCACAAATAAAGCACAAATATTCAACGGCGAGGATGATTCACCACGGGAACAAGCTACCAAGGAAAGTGGTGGATTCTCCATCTCTTGATGTCATTTAATGAAGACTAGATGCCTTTCTGGAATGTGTTTGCCAAACAGTAGCGATTCTGGTATACAAGAGGCCTGTGATATACAGGGGGTCAGATTAGATGCTCTAATGGTCTCTTCTGGCCATCAAGTCTACTCATTTCTGAAAAACTGAATGTAGCATTGGGAGTAGCCTGTGATGTTTTGCTGTCTAGCCGGCTTGCTTCCTAGAATGAACACTCATTGAGTGGGGTGATCCACAGGGAGAGGCTCAAACCTCCAAAGTGTCTGGCCAGCGGCAGGACATTAGCACTGCAGGGGAGGGGTGGGTAGGCTGACCGGATAGCAAGTGTGAAAAACGGGACAGGGAGTGGGCAGTAATTGGAGCCTATATAAGAAAAAGCCCCAGATAGCAGGACTGTCCCTATAAAATCGGGACATCTGGTCACCCCAGGGGTGGGTGTGGCAGTGACATCACAAAGGCCTTTTGCAGGACCTCAGCCTATTGGTGAAAGGTAGTGGGGAGGTGGTGACCTCACAGAGAGATGCTGACATCAGCCAGGCAGGACAGGGGCGCGCGGCCAGGGAAACCTCGGAGACCCCTGTAGCTTTGCTTCAGCAAGTCTCCTTCTCGAGGTCCCTCTTTGAGGACTGAGAGAGTATTAGGGTTTACGTACGTGAGCGCGAGGAGGAACCTCTTTTGAGTTTTCTCCTTTCCTTTTCCTGATTTTGCTAGAAAACAGACGTCCCTGTTTGGAAGGTAAGAGCCTCCGAGAGGTTTGGAACCTGTTCAGTCTGATCCATTTGGTGCCAGCTGAATTCTCAGCCTGGAAAACACTAGCTTAAGGTGGCAGAATTTTATTCCCCACCTAGGATTTTGTCCCTTAGAATCACTGGGGACATTAGGGTTTGTCCTTTTTGTTTTATCTTTTCCTCCATCCCTCCCTCCTTTCTCTTCTTCTCTTACTTCTTTTGTCCTTTCCCCTGTTCCCCTCCCGCCACCAGGAGGGGTGTGTCGGGGGAAGTCACTGGGGGTGCTCTGCAGCTCCCATTGTGGAAGGTCCACCCAAAAATGTGGGGCTGAAATAGTGCTCGGCCAGTGATCCCCCGCAGTGACCTGGGCCATCCTTTGGGCTCTCTGGTGAGAACCCTCAGCCTCCCGCCCCTCAGTCTCTATCCTGATTGGCTGAGCAGGGGGTTATTGACAGGGAGGAGACTCGGGTCCTTGTTGTTGTCCTCCTTGCCCAACACTGGCCTCTCCCCCATTTCCCCAAACCTCCATGCCTATCTTAGTGTCTGTCTCATCCCACAACTGTAAGGTCTCAGACACAGTCTCCTTCCAGCAAGCTGAAGCTGTCCCTGGCTCTGGAGCTGGAATCACATGTCCAGAGAGCTTCCCTTGCATGGTGTATTGACCGTGGGCATGAGAAAGGACAACACCCATATGGAGGTTGAACATCAACCTCCACCTCTGTCCCAGCAGCAGGATGGCCTCTGGTCCCTGCTCCCTCAGACAACTGGAGCTACTGAGAGGTGCAGTTGGCAGAGCATGAGAACAGCCCATGAGGTTAAGAAATGGTGGGGAGAGGCTCTTCCCTCTATGGGACATTACGTTGTCCCTCCGTGGGCAGTCTTTTCTTTCCACAGCCTGGGATTTGGGTCCTGGATTCTGCCCAGAAGCCCAGCTTCCATCCCTAGCAGCTTAGCTGTTCCCTAACCTGGTGTGCACCAGGGCCTCTGCAGAGAGCTGCTCTGGGCAAGGACCGCAGAGCCAGCTGTCATCCTGGCAGGTGTAGCCCCAGGTGCCATAACCTGACCCATGGTCTCCCTCCGCTGGCAGGCTCAGAGATAGGCCTGCCCAGAGAACATGGATGACAAGCTCTAGATCCTGCTGACAGCATCCCCCAGCACAGACAAACTCCAGCACATCTCGGAGGTGAGCAGAATGGGAAGGGGCAGCAGGGGTTTTACCTTGGCCCTGGGGACTCCTAGAAAGAAGAGACTGGGAAATCCACGTTTCTTCTCTTGGATCCTTCCAAGTATGCATTTGTGATATAAACTCAGTGGGTGACCTTGGAGTTAACTCACTTCCCCCTTCCGGCATCAGTCTTCTCCACTATCATATCTACCCTGGGGAAGAAGGACATAAGCCCCGACAATCACCTTCACCTGTGGTTGTCTGGCCCTGGGAGCCTAAACCAACTGGACTATCTGCCCCATCACCTAAACGTTCCTGTCTTTTCCTCCTAGGGCCTTGTCCAAAGTGCTCAACCTGGCCCCTTTCTGGCTTGTCCCAGACCTTTAAAGGACTATCCGAGCCCCTGCCAAGCCTGCTCCCCTTGGGGTCTCTCTCCTGGCTGAGCACAGGCTGCCCTTGTATCTCTCTGCCAGCCTGGGCCCTAGTCTCATGCTGCTCCTTGTCACTTATTCCCTTCACCCTAGAGAGCTGCATAAGCTGGGCTAGGCACAGTTGCGTGCCAATTCCTTTAATGGACATCTCACCCTGGGACACGCTGAAACTGGAAATGTGTGGGCCAACACTGAGTGTTTGCTATGAAAGGTGCTGAAGATGCAATGGAAGAGGAAATCCTTTGGAATGGATTTAAATTATTCCAGCTGAAAGTGAATGAGAGAAAATATGTCCAGTTATCTTCCTAGCAGCAAAAAAATGCACTAATTCATAGATTCTACTGTTAGACAAGACCATTCTGTCCATCTAGTCTGACCTGCTGTATAACCCAAACCCTAGAATGTCACCGAGTGGTTCCTTCAGTCAACCCATGACGTGTGCCTGAGCCAGAGCACATCTTTTGGAAAGACATCCACATGCATTAGAGCCAGCTGACCAAGAGAAAATCTTTCTTCTGCAGTTACGTGGGGTTAAGGGACATGACATGAAGGCTGTGACTAAAGTTAGAGCAGTGAGGCCAGGACAACCTGGGCTAGGTCCCAGGACTGGCTATCAGAAGAGCTGCCATTTTCTATTCCTGGCTTTGGGACCATGAGCGAGTCTCTTCACCGCTGGGTGTCTCAGTTCCCCCAGCTATCAAATAGAGCTAATCAAGGTTTTGTTTGTTCTCCCCATTTTATAGAGTGGGAAACTGAGACACAGTTGGGACCTGTCTACACTACATCCCCACATGATGTTCAGAGCCTATGGGCAAAACAGCTCCTAAAGGTGTCTGTGTTCTGTGCTTATCTCCTATGTACCAGCAGGGCTGGACGGCCTTGTCTCACTGTGCTGTGGGGAGCAGGTCCTGGGTATTAGGGCTTCTGAAAAGGCTCTCGACGACAAATTTTTTAAAATAATTTTTATCCATGAATTGGGAGAAAACATACAATCACTGGTGGGTGACAAAATACTGGCAGAGTGGTCATTCCTGATGAGGAGAGGGCAGTGATACAGAGCAATCTGGCTCATTTGGCAAGCTGGCCCCATTCAAAGAAAACAAGTTTGACCAGAGCCAAATGCAGGGTCCTATGCCTAGCAATAAGGCAGGCCGGCCACACCTACAGAACGGGGAAGTATATCCAGGAAAGCAGTGACTCTGAAAAGGATTCAGGGGCCATAGTGGAGAAGCCGTTCAACATGAGCTTCCAGTGTGATGCTGTGGGGAACAGGGCTGAAGCCATCATTAGACGTATGAGCAGAGCTGTGAGGAGGATAGGGAGGTGACACAGCATCAGTGAGACTGCTACTGGAATCCTGCCTCCAGTTTTGGTGTCCTCCTTTGAAAAAGATGTTGAGAAATTGGAGCTGGGGCAGCAAAGAGCCACCAAATGTTCTGAGGGTTGGAGAAAAATGCCTTCTAGGGAGCGATTGAAAGAGCTCAACCTGTTTAGCTGATAAAAAACAGATTGAAAGGTGACTTCACTGAAGTGTTGAAATGCCTTAATGGAGAGAAAATACTGGGGATTAAAAGGCTCGTTAATCTAGCAGAGAAAGGCATAACAAGACCCAATGGCTGGAAGGTGAAAAGAGATCAATTCATATCACAAATAAAGCACAAATATTCAACGGCGAGGATGATTCACCACGGGAACAAGCTACCAAGGAAAGTGGTGGATTCTCCATCTCTTGATGTCATTTAATGAAGACTAGATGCCTTTCTGGAATGTGTTTGCCAAACAGTAGCGATTCTGGTATACAAGAGGCCTGTGATATACAGGGGGTCAGATTAGATGCTCTAATGGTCTCTTCTGGCCATCAAGTCTACTCATTTCTGAAAAACTGAATGTAGCATTGGGAGTAGCCTGTGATGTTTTGCTGTCTAGCCGGCTTGCTTCCTAGAATGAACACTCATTGAGTGGGGTGATCCACAGGGAGAGGCTCAAACCTCCAAAGTGTCTGGCCAGCGGCAGGACATTAGCACTGCAGGGGAGGGGTGGGTAGGCTGACCGGATAGCAAGTGTGAAAAACGGGACAGGGAGTGGGCAGTAATTGGAGCCTATATAAGAAAAAGCCCCAGATAGCAGGACTGTCCCTATAAAATCGGGACATCTGGTCACCCCAGGGGTGGGTGTGGCAGTGACATCACAAAGGCCTTTTGCAGGACCTCAGCCTATTGGTGAAAGGTAGTGGGGAGGTGGTGACCTCACAGAGAGATGCTGACATCAGCCAGGCAGGACAGGGGCGCGCGGCCAGGGAAACCTCGGAGACCCCTGTAGCTTTGCTTCAGCAAGTCTCCTTCTCGAGGTCCCTCTTTGAGGACTGAGAGAGTATTAGGGTTTACGTACGTGAGCGCGAGGAGGAACCTCTTTTGAGTTTTCTCCTTTCCTTTTCCTGATTTTGCTAGAAAACAGACGTCCCTGTTTGGAAGGTAAGAGCCTCCGAGAGGTTTGGAACCTGTTCAGTCTGATCCATTTGGTGCCAGCTGAATTCTCAGCCTGGAAAACACTAGCTTAAGGTGGCAGAATTTTATTCCCCACCTAGGATTTTGTCCCTTAGAATCACTGGGGACATTAGGGTTTGTCCTTTTTGTTTTATCTTTTCCTCCATCCCTCCCTCCTTTCTCTTCTTCTCTTACTTCTTTTGTCCTTTCCCCTGTTCCCCTCCCGCCACCAGGAGGGGTGTGTCGGGGGAAGTCACTGGGGGTGCTCTGCAGCTCCCATTGTGGAAGGTCCACCCAAAAATGTGGGGCTGAAATAGTGCTCGGCCAGTGATCCCCCGCAGTGACCTGGGCCATCCTTTGGGCTCTCTGGTGAGAACCCTCAGCCTCCCGCCCCTCAGTCTCTATCCTGATTGGCTGAGCAGGGGGTTATTGACAGGGAGGAGACTCGGGTCCTTGTTGTTGTCCTCCTTGCCCAACACTGGCCTCTCCCCCATTTCCCCAAACCTCCATGCCTATCTTAGTGTCTGTCTCATCCCACAACTGTAAGGTCTCAGACACAGTCTCCTTCCAGCAAGCTGAAGCTGTCCCTGGCTCTGGAGCTGGAATCACATGTCCAGAGAGCTTCCCTTGCATGGTGTATTGACCGTGGGCATGAGAAAGGACAACACCCATATGGAGGTTGAACATCAACCTCCACCTCTGTCCCAGCAGCAGGATGGCCTCTGGTCCCTGCTCCCTCAGACAACTGGAGCTACTGAGAGGTGCAGTTGGCAGAGCATGAGAACAGCCCATGAGGTTAAGAAATGGTGGGGAGAGGCTCTTCCCTCTATGGGACATTACGTTGTCCCTCCGTGGGCAGTCTTTTCTTTCCACAGCCTGGGATTTGGGTCCTGGATTCTGCCCAGAAGCCCAGCTTCCATCCCTAGCAGCTTAGCTGTTCCCTAACCTGGTGTGCACCAGGGCCTCTGCAGAGAGCTGCTCTGGGCAAGGACCGCAGAGCCAGCTGTCATCCTGGCAGGTGTAGCCCCAGGTGCCATAACCTGACCCATGGTCTCCCTCCGCTGGCAGGCTCAGAGATAGGCCTGCCCAGAGAACATGGATGACAAGCTCTAGATCCTGCTGACAGCATCCCCCAGCACAGACAAACTCCAGCACATCTCGGAGGTGAGCAGAATGGGAAGGGGCAGCAGGGGTTTTACCTTGGCCCTGGGGACTCCTAGAAAGAAGAGACTGGGAAATCCACGTTTCTTCTCTTGGATCCTTCCAAGTATGCATTTGTGATATAAACTCAGTGGGTGACCTTGGAGTTAACTCACTTCCCCCTTCCGGCATCAGTCTTCTCCACTATCATATCTACCCTGGGGAAGAAGGACATAAGCCCCGACAATCACCTTCACCTGTGGTTGTCTGGCCCTGGGAGCCTAAACCAACTGGACTATCTGCCCCATCACCTAAACGTTCCTGTCTTTTCCTCCTAGGGCCTTGTCCAAAGTGCTCAACCTGGCCCCTTTCTGGCTTGTCCCAGACCTTTAAAGGACTATCCGAGCCCCTGCCAAGCCTGCTCCCCTTGGGGTCTCTCTCCTGGCTGAGCACAGGCTGCCCTTGTATCTCTCTGCCAGCCTGGGCCCTAGTCTCATGCTGCTCCTTGTCACTTATTCCCTTCACCCTAGAGAGCTGCATAAGCTGGGCTAGGCACAGTTGCGTGCCAATTCCTTTAATGGACATCTCACCCTGGGACACGCTGAAACTGGAAATGTGTGGGCCAACACTGAGTGTTTGCTATGAAAGGTGCTGAAGATGCAATGGAAGAGGAAATCCTTTGGAATGGATTTAAATTATTCCAGCTGAAAGTGAATGAGAGAAAATATGTCCAGTTATCTTCCTAGCAGCAAAAAAATGCACTAATTCATAGATTCTACTGTTAGACAAGACCATTCTGTCCATCTAGTCTGACCTGCTGTATAACCCAAACCCTAGAATGTCACCGAGTGGTTCCTTCAGTCAACCCATGACGTGTGCCTGAGCCAGAGCACATCTTTTGGAAAGACATCCACATGCATTAGAGCCAGCTGACCAAGAGAAAATCTTTCTTCTGCAGTTACGTGGGGTTAAGGGACATGACATGAAGGCTGTGACTAAAGTTAGAGCAGTGAGGCCAGGACAACCTGGGCTAGGTCCCAGGACTGGCTATCAGAAGAGCTGCCATTTTCTATTCCTGGCTTTGGGACCATGAGCGAGTCTCTTCACCGCTGGGTGTCTCAGTTCCCCCAGCTATCAAATAGAGCTAATCAAGGTTTTGTTTGTTCTCCCCATTTTATAGAGTGGGAAACTGAGACACAGTTGGGACCTGTCTACACTACATCCCCACATGATGTTCAGAGCCTATGGGCAAAACAGCTCCTAAAGGTGTCTGTGTTCTGTGCTTATCTCCTATGTACCAGCAGGGCTGGACGGCCTTGTCTCACTGTGCTGTGGGGAGCAGGTCCTGGGTATTAGGGCTTCTGAAAAGGCTCTCGACGACAAATTTTTTAAAATAATTTTTATCCATGAATTGGGAGAAAACATACAATCACTGGTGGGTGACAAAATACTGGCAGAGTGGTCATTCCTGATGAGGAGAGGGCAGTGATACAGAGCAATCTGGCTCATTTGGCAAGCTGGCCCCATTCAAAGAAAACAAGTTTGACCAGAGCCAAATGCAGGGTCCTATGCCTAGCAATAAGGCAGGCCGGCCACACCTACAGAACGGGGAAGTATATCCAGGAAAGCAGTGACTCTGAAAAGGATTCAGGGGCCATAGTGGAGAAGCCGTTCAACATGAGCTTCCAGTGTGATGCTGTGGGGAACAGGGCTGAAGCCATCATTAGACGTATGAGCAGAGCTGTGAGGAGGATAGGGAGGTGACACAGCATCAGTGAGACTGCTACTGGAATCCTGCCTCCAGTTTTGGTGTCCTCCTTTGAAAAAGATGTTGAGAAATTGGAGCTGGGGCAGCAAAGAGCCACCAAATGTTCTGAGGGTTGGAGAAAAATGCCTTCTAGGGAGCGATTGAAAGAGCTCAACCTGTTTAGCTGATAAAAAACAGATTGAAAGGTGACTTCACTGAAGTGTTGAAATGCCTTAATGGAGAGAAAATACTGGGGATTAAAAGGCTCGTTAATCTAGCAGAGAAAGGCATAACAAGACCCAATGGCTGGAAGGTGAAAAGAGACCAATTAAAATCACAAATAAAGCACAAATATTCAACGGCGAGGATGATTCACCACGGGAACAAGCTACCAAGGAAAGTGGTGGATTCTCCATCTCTTGATGTCATTTAATGAAGACTAGATGCCTTTCTGGAATGTGTTTGCCAAACAGTAGCGATTCTGGTATACAAGAGGCCTGTGATATACAGGGGGTCAGATTAGATGCTCTAATGGTCTCTTCTGGCCATCAAGTCTACTCATTTCTGAAAAACTGAATGTAGCATTGGGAGTAGCCTGTGATGTTTTGCTGTCTAGCCGGCTTGCTTCCTAGAATGAACACTCATTGAGTGGGGTGATCCACAGGGAGAGGCTCAAACCTCCAAAGTGTCTGGCCAGCGGCAGGACATTAGCACTGCAGGGGAGGGGTGGGTAGGCTGACCGGATAGCAAGTGTGAAAAACGGGACAGGGAGTGGGCGGTAATTGGAGCCTATATAAGAAAAAGCCCCAGATAGCAGGACTGTCCCTATAAAATCGGGACATCTGGTCACCCCAGGGGTGGGTGTGGCAGTGACATCACAAAGGCCTTTTGCAGGACCTCAGCCTATTGGTGAAAGGTAGTGGGGAGGTGGTGACCTCACAGAGAGATGCTGACATCAGCCAGGCAGGACAGGGGCGCGCGGCCAGGGAAATCTCGGAGACCCCTGTAGCTTTGCTTCAGCAAGTCTCCTTCTCGAGGTCCCTCTTTGAGGACTGAGAGAGTATTAGGGTTTACGTACGTGAGCGCGAGGAGGAACCTCTTTTGAGTTTTCTCCTTTCCTTTTCCTGATTTTGCTAGAAAACAGACGTCCCTGTTTGGAAGGTAAGAGCCTCCGAGAGGTTTGGAACCTGTTCAGTCTGATCCATTTGGTGCCAGCTGAATTCTCAGCCTGGAAAACACTAGCTTAAGGTGGCAGAATTTTATTCCCCACCTAGGATTTTGTCCCTTAGAATCACTGGGGACATTAGGGTTTGTCCTTTTTGTTTTATCTTTTCCTCCATCCCTCCCTCCTTTCTCTTCTTCTCTTACTTCTTTTGTCCTTTCCCCTGTTCCCCTCCCGCCACCAGGAGGGGTGTGTCGGGGGAAGTCACTGGGGGTGCTCTGCAGCTCCCATTGTGGAAGGTCCACCCAAAAATGTGGGGCTGAAATAGTGCTCGGCCAGTGATCCCCCGCAGTGACCTGGGCCATCCTTTGGGCTCTCTGGTGAGAACCCTCAGCCTCCCGCCCCTCAGTCTCTATCCTGATTGGCTGAGCAGGGGGTTATTGACAGGGAGGAGACTCGGGTCCTTGTTGTTGTCCTCCTTGCCCAACACTGGCCTCTCCCCCATTTCCCCAAACCTCCATGCCTATCTTAGTGTCTGTCTCATCCCACAACTGTAAGGTCTCAGACACAGTCTCCTTCCAGCAAGCTGAAGCTGTCCCTGGCTCTGGAGCTGGAATCACATGTCCAGAGAGCTTCCCTTGCATGGTGTATTGACCGTGGGCATGAGAAAGGACAACACCCATATGGAGGTTGAACATCAACCTCCACCTCTGTCCCAGCAGCAGGATGGCCTCTGGTCCCTGCTCCCTCAGACAACTGGAGCTACTGAGAGGTGCAGTTGGCAGAGCATGAGAACAGCCCATGAGGTTAAGAAATGGTGGGGAGAGGCTCTTCCCTCTATGGGACATTACGTTGTCCCTCCGTGGGCAGTCTTTTCTTTCCACAGCCTGGGATTTGGGTCCTGGATTCTGCCCAGAAGCCCAGCTTCCATCCCTAGCAGCTTAGCTGTTCCCTAACCTGGTGTGCACCAGGGCCTCTGCAGAGAGCTGCTCTGGGCAAGGACCGCAGAGCCAGCTGTCATCCTGGCAGGTGTAGCCCCAGGTGCCATAACCTGACCCATGGTCTCCCTCCGCTGGCAGGCTCAGAGATAGGCCTGCCCAGAGAACATGGATGACAAGCTCTAGATCCTGCTGACAGCATCCCCCAGCACAGACAAACTCCAGCACATCTCGGAGGTGAGCAGAATGGGAAGGGGCAGCAGGGGTTTTACCTTGGCCCTGGGGACTCCTAGAAAGAAGAGACTGGGAAATCCACGTTTCTTCTCTTGGATCCTTCCAAGTATGCATTTGTGATATAAACTCAGTGGGTGACCTTGGAGTTAACTCACTTCCCCCTTCCGGCATCAGTCTTCTCCACTATCATATCTACCCTGGGGAAGAAGGACATAAGCCCCGACAATCACCTTCACCTGTGGTTGTCTGGCCCTGGGAGCCTAAACCAACTGGACTATCTGCCCCATCACCTAAACGTTCCTGTCTTTTCCTCCTAGGGCCTTGTCCAAAGTGCTCAACCTGGCCCCTTTCTGGCTTGTCCCAGACCTTTAAAGGACTATCCGAGCCCCTGCCAAGCCTGCTCCCCTTGGGGTCTCTCTCCTGGCTGAGCACAGGCTGCCCTTGTATCTCTCTGCCAGCCTGGGCCCTAGTCTCATGCTGCTCCTTGTCACTTATTCCCTTCACCCTAGAGAGCTGCATAAGCTGGGCTAGGCACAGTTGCGTGCCAATTCCTTTAATGGACATCTCACCCTGGGACACGCTGAAACTGGAAATGTGTGGGCCAACACTGAGTGTTTGCTATGAAAGGTGCTGAAGATGCAATGGAAGAGGAAATCCTTTGGAATGGATTTAAATTATTCCAGCTGAAAGTGAATGAGAGAAAATATGTCCAGTTATCTTCCTAGCAGCAAAAAAATGCACTAATTCATAGATTCTACTGTTAGACAAGACCATTCTGTCCATCTAGTCTGACCTGCTGTATAACCCAAACCCTAGAATGTCACCGAGTGGTTCCTTCAGTCAACCCATGACGTGTGCCTGAGCCAGAGCACATCTTTTGGAAAGACATCCACATGCATTAGAGCCAGCTGACCAAGAGAAAATCTTTCTTCTGCAGTTACGTGGGGTTAAGGGACATGACATGAAGGCTGTGACTAAAGTTAGAGCAGTGAGGCCAGGACAACCTGGGCTAGGTCCCAGGACTGGCTATCAGAAGAGCTGCCATTTTCTATTCCTGGCTTTGGGACCATGAGCGAGTCTCTTCACCGCTGGGTGTCTCAGTTCCCCCAGCTATCAAATAGAGCTAATCAAGGTTTTGTTTGTTCTCCCCATTTTATAGAGTGGGAAACTGAGACACAGTTGGGACCTGTCTACACTACATCCCCACATGATGTTCAGAGCCTATGGGCAAAACAGCTCCTAAAGGTGTCTGTGTTCTGTGCTTATCTCCTATGTACCAGCAGGGCTGGACGGCCTTGTCTCACTGTGCTGTGGGGAGCAGGTCCTGGGTATTAGGGCTTCTGAAAAGGCTCTCGACGACAAATTTTTTAAAATAATTTTTATCCATGAATTGGGAGAAAACATACAATCACTGGTGGGTGACAAAATACTGGCAGAGTGGTCATTCCTGATGAGGAGAGGGCAGTGATACAGAGCAATCTGGCTCATTTGGCAAGCTGGCCCCATTCAAAGAAAACAAGTTTGACCAGAGCCAAATGCAGGGTCCTATGCCTAGCAATAAGGCAGGCCGGCCACACCTACAGAACGGGGAAGTATATCCAGGAAAGCAGTGACTCTGAAAAGGATTCAGGGGCCATAGTGGAGAAGCCGTTCAACATGAGCTTCCAGTGTGATGCTGTGGGGAACAGGGCTGAAGCCATCATTAGACGTATGAGCAGAGCTGTGAGGAGGATAGGGAGGTGACACAGCATCAGTGAGACTGCTACTGGAATCCTGCCTCCAGTTTTGGTGTCCTCCTTTGAAAAAGATGTTGAGAAATTGGAGCTGGGGCAGCAAAGAGCCACCAAATGTTCTGAGGGTTGGAGAAAAATGCCTTCTAGGGAGCGATTGAAAGAGCTCAACCTGTTTAGCTGATAAAAAACAGATTGAAAGGTGACTTCACTGAAGTGTTGAAATGCCTTAATGGAGAGAAAATACTGGGGATTAAAAGGCTCGTTAATCTAGCAGAGAAAGGCATAACAAGACCCAATGGCTGGAAGGTGAAAAGAGATCAATTCATATCACAAATAAAGCACAAATATTCAACGGCGAGGATGATTCACCACGGCAACAAGCTACCAAGGAAAGTGGTGGATTCTCCATCTCTTGATGTCATTTAATGAAGACTAGATGCCTTTCTGGAATGTGTTTGCCAAACAGTAGCGATTCTGGTATACAAGAGGCCTGTGATATACAGGGGGTCAGATTAGATGCTCTAATGGTCTCTTCTGGCCATCAAGTCTACTCATTTCTGAAAAACTGAATGTAGCATTGGGAGTAGCCTGTGATGTTTTGCTGTCTAGCCGGCTTGCTTCCTAGAATGAACACTCATTGAGTGGGGTGATCCACAGGGAGAGGCTCAAACCTCCAAAGTGTCTGGCCAGCGGCAGGACATTAGCACTGCAGGGGAGGGGTGGGTAGGCTGACCGGATAGCAAGTGTGAAAAACGGGACAGGGAGTGGGCAGTAATTGGAGCCTATATAAGAAAAAGCCCCAGATAGCAGGACTGTCCCTATAAAATCGGGACATCTGGTCACCCCAGGGGTGGGTGTGGCAGTGACATCACAAAGGCCTTTTGCAGGACCTCAGCCTATTGGTGAAAGGTAGTGGGGAGGTGGTGACCTCACAGAGAGATGCTGACATCAGCCAGGCAGGACAGGGGCGCGCGGCCAGGGAAACCTCGGAGACCCCTGTAGCTTTGCTTCAGCAAGTCTCCTTCTCGAGGTCCCTCTTTGAGGACTGAGAGAGTATTAGGGTTTACGTACGTGAGCGCGAGGAGGAACCTCTTTTGAGTTTTCTCCTTTCCTTTTCCTGATTTTGCTAGAAAACAGACGTCCCTGTTTGGAAGGTAAGAGCCTCCGAGAGGTTTGGAACCTGTTCAGTCTGATCCATTTGGTGCCAGCTGAATTCTCAGCCTGGAAAACACTAGCTTAAGGTGGCAGAATTTTATTCCCCACCTAGGATTTTGTCCCTTAGAATCACTGGGGACATTAGGGTTTGTCCTTTTTGTTTTATCTTTTCCTCCATCCCTCCCTCCTTTCTCTTCTTCTCTTACTTCTTTTGTCCTTTCCCCTGTTCCCCTCCCGCCACCAGGAGGGGTGTGTCGGGGGAAGTCACTGGGGGTGCTCTGCAGCTCCCATTGTGGAAGGTCCACCCAAAAATGTGGGGCTGAAATAGTGCTCGGCCAGTGATCCCCCGCAGTGACCTGGGCCATCCTTTGGGCTCTCTGGTGAGAACCCTCAGCCTCCCGCCCCTCAGTCTCTATCCTGATTGGCTGAGCAGGGGGTTATTGACAGGGAGGAGACTCGGGTCCTTGTTGTTGTCCTCCTTGCCCAACACTGGCCTCTCCCCCATTTCCCCAAACCTCCATGCCTATCTTAGTGTCTGTCTCATCCCACAACTGTAAGGTCTCAGACACAGTCTCCTTCCAGCAAGCTGAAGCTGTCCCTGGCTCTGGAGCTGGAATCACATGTCCAGAGAGCTTCCCTTGCATGGTGTATTGACCGTGGGCATGAGAAAGGACAACACCCATATGGAGGTTGAACATCAACCTCCACCTCTGTCCCAGCAGCAGGATGGCCTCTGGTCCCTGCTCCCTCAGACAACTGGAGCTACTGAGAGGTGCAGTTGGCAGAGCATGAGAACAGCCCATGAGGTTAAGAAATGGTGGGGAGAGGCTCTTCCCTCTATGGGACATTACGTTGTCCCTCCGTGGGCAGTCTTTTCTTTCCACAGCCTGGGATTTGGGTCCTGGATTCTGCCCAGAAGCCCAGCTTCCATCCCTAGCAGCTTAGCTGTTCCCTAACCTGGTGTGCACCAGGGCCTCTGCAGAGAGCTGCTCTGGGCAAGGACCGCAGAGCCAGCTGTCATCCTGGCAGGTGTAGCCCCAGGTGCCATAACCTGACCCATGGTCTCCCTCCGCTGGCAGGCTCAGAGATAGGCCTGCCCAGAGAACATGGATGACAAGCTCTAGATCCTGCTGACAGCATCCCCCAGCACAGACAAACTCCAGCACATCTCGGAGGTGAGCAGAATGGGAAGGGGCAGCAGGGGTTTTACCTTGGCCCTGGGGACTCCTAGAAAGAAGAGACTGGGAAATCCACGTTTCTTCTCTTGGATCCTTCCAAGTATGCATTTGTGATATAAACTCAGTGGGTGACCTTGGAGTTAACTCACTTCCCCCTTCCGGCATCAGTCTTCTCCACTATCATATCTACCCTGGGGAAGAAGGACATAAGCCCCGACAATCACCTTCACCTGTGGTTGTCTGGCCCTGGGAGCCTAAACCAACTGGACTATCTGCCCCATCACCTAAACGTTCCTGTCTTTTCCTCCTAGGGCCTTGTCCAAAGTGCTCAACCTGGCCCCTTTCTGGCTTGTCCCAGACCTTTAAAGGACTATCCGAGCCCCTGCCAAGCCTGCTCCCCTTGGGGTCTCTCTCCTGGCTGAGCACAGGCTGCCCTTGTATCTCTCTGCCAGCCTGGGCCCTAGTCTCATGCTGCTCCTTGTCACTTATTCCCTTCACCCTAGAGAGCTGCATAAGCTGGGCTAGGCACAGTTGCGTGCCAATTCCTTTAATGGACA
Organism: Caretta caretta; assembly: GCF_965140235.1. Lineage (NCBI taxonomy): Eukaryota > Metazoa > Chordata > Testudines > Cheloniidae > Caretta > Caretta caretta. The sequence continues at coordinate 156,879,385 of NC_134207.1, read as the reverse complement.
TCTCACCCTGGGACACGCTGAAACTGGAAATGTGTGGGCCAACACTGAGTGTTTGCTATGAAAGGTGCTGAAGATGCAATGGAAGAGGAAATCCTTTGGAATGGATTTAAATTATTCCAGCTGAAAGTGAATGAGAGAAAATATGTCCAGTTATCTTCCTAGCAGCAAAAAAATGCACTAATTCATAGATTCTACTGTTAGACAAGACCATTCTGTCCATCTAGTCTGACCTGCTGTATAACCCAAACCCTAGAATGTCACCGAGTGGTTCCTTCAGTCAACCCATGACGTGTGCCTGAGCCAGAGCACATCTTTTGGAAAGACATCCACATGCATTAGAGCCAGCTGACCAAGAGAAAATCTTTCTTCTGCAGTTACGTGGGGTTAAGGGACATGACATGAAGGCTGTGACTAAAGTTAGAGCAGTGAGGCCAGGACAACCTGGGCTAGGTCCCAGGACTGGCTATCAGAAGAGCTGCCATTTTCTATTCCTGGCTTTGGGACCATGAGCGAGTCTCTTCACCGCTGGGTGTCTCAGTTCCCCCAGCTATCAAATAGAGCTAATCAAGGTTTTGTTTGTTCTCCCCATTTTATAGAGTGGGAAACTGAGACACAGTTGGGACCTGTCTACACTACATCCCCACATGATGTTCAGAGCCTATGGGCAAAACAGCTCCTAAAGGTGTCTGTGTTCTGTGCTTATCTCCTATGTACCAGCAGGGCTGGACGGCCTTGTCTCACTGTGCTGTGGGGAGCAGGTCCTGGGTATTAGGGCTTCTGAAAAGGCTCTCGACGACAAATTTTTTAAAATAATTTTTATCCATGAATTGGGAGAAAACATACAATCACTGGTGGGTGACAAAATACTGGCAGAGTGGTCATTCCTGATGAGGAGAGGGCAGTGATACAGAGCAATCTGGCTCATTTGGCAAGCTGGCCCCATTCAAAGAAAACAAGTTTGACCAGAGCCAAATGCAGGGTCCTATGCCTAGCAATAAGGCAGGCCGGCCACACCTACAGAACGGGGAAGTATATCCAGGAAAGCAGTGACTCTGAAAAGGATTCAGGGGCCATAGTGGAGAAGCCGTTCAACATGAGCTTCCAGTGTGATGCTGTGGGGAACAGGGCTGAAGCCATCATTAGACGTATGAGCAGAGCTGTGAGGAGGATAGGGAGGTGACACAGCATCAGTGAGACTGCTACTGGAATCCTGCCTCCAGTTTTGGTGTCCTCCTTTGAAAAAGATGTTGAGAAATTGGAGCTGGGGCAGCAAAGAGCCACCAAATGTTCTGAGGGTTGGAGAAAAATGCCTTCTAGGGAGCGATTGAAAGAGCTCAACCTGTTTAGCTGATAAAAAACAGATTGAAAGGTGACTTCACTGAAGTGTTGAAATGCCTTAATGGAGAGAAAATACTGGGGATTAAAAGGCTCGTTAATCTAGCAGAGAAAGGCATAACAAGACCCAATGGCTGGAAGGTGAAAAGAGATCAATTCATATCACAAATAAAGCACAAATATTCAACGGCGAGGATGATTCACCACGGCAACAAGCTACCAAGGAAAGTGGTGGATTCTCCATCTCTTGATGTCATTTAATGAAGACTAGATGCCTTTCTGGAATGTGTTTGCCAAACGGTAGCGATTCTGGTATACAAGAGGCCTGTGATATACAGGGGGTCAGATTAGATGCTCTAATGGTCTCTTCTGGCCATCAAGTCTACTCATTTCTGAAAAACTGAATGTAGCATTGGGAGTAGCCTGTGATGTTTTGCTGTCTAGCCGGCTTGCTTCCTAGAATGAACACTCATTGAGTGGGGTGATCCACAGGGAGAGGCTCAAACCTCCAAAGTGTCTGGCCAGCGGCAGGACATTAGCACTGCAGGGGAGGGGTGGGTAGGCTGACCGGATAGCAAGTGTGAAAAACGGGACAGGGAGTGGGCAGTAATTGGAGCCTATATAAGAAAAAGCCCCAGATAGCAGGACTGTCCCTATAAAATCGGGACATCTGGTCACCCCAGGGGTGGGTGTGGCAGTGACATCACAAAGGCCTTTTGCAGGACCTCAGCCTATTGGTGAAAGGTAGTGGGGAGGTGGTGACCTCACAGAGAGATGCTGACATCAGCCAGGCAGGACAGGGGCGCGCGGCCAGGGAAACCTCGGAGACCCCTGTAGCTTTGCTTCAGCAAGTCTCCTTCTCGAGGTCCCTCTTTGAGGACTGAGAGAGTATTAGGGTTTACGTACGTGAGCGCGAGGAGGAACCTCTTTTGAGTTTTCTCCTTTCCTTTTCCTGATTTTGCTAGAAAACAGACGTCCCTGTTTGGAAGGTAAGAGCCTCCGAGAGGTTTGGAACCTGTTCAGTCTGATCCATTTGGTGCCAGCTGAATTCTCAGCCTGGAAAACACTAGCTTAAGGTGGCAGAATTTTATTCCCCACCTAGGATTTTGTCCCTTAGAATCACTGGGGACATTAGGGTTTGTCCTTTTTGTTTTATCTTTTCCTCCATCCCTCCCTCCTTTCTCTTCTTCTCTTACTTCTTTTGTCCTTTCCCCTGTTCCCCTCCCGCCACCAGGAGGGGTGTGTCGGGGGAAGTCACTGGGGGTGCTCTGCAGCTCCCATTGTGGAAGGTCCACCCAAAAATGTGGGGCTGAAATAGTGCTCGGCCAGTGATCCCCCGCAGTGACCTGGGCCATCCTTTGGGCTCTCTGGTGAGAACCCTCAGCCTCCCGCCCCTCAGTCTCTATCCTGATTGGCTGAGCAGGGGGTTATTGACAGGGAGGAGACTCGGGTCCTTGTTGTTGTCCTCCTTGCCCAACACTGGCCTCTCCCCCATTTCCCCAAACCTCCATGCCTATCTTAGTGTCTGTCTCATCCCACAACTGTAAGGTCTCAGACACAGTCTCCTTCCAGCAAGCTGAAGCTGTCCCTGGCTCTGGAGCTGGAATCACATGTCCAGAGAGCTTCCCTTGCATGGTGTATTGACCGTGGGCATGAGAAAGGACAACACCCATATGGAGGTTGAACATCAACCTCCACCTCTGTCCCAGCAGCAGGATGGCCTCTGGTCCCTGCTCCCTCAGACAACTGGAGCTACTGAGAGGTGCAGTTGGCAGAGCATGAGAACAGCCCATGAGGTTAAGAAATGGTGGGGAGAGGCTCTTCCCTCTATGGGACATTACGTTGTCCCTCCGTGGGCAGTCTTTTCTTTCCACAGCCTGGGATTTGGGTCCTGGATTCTGCCCAGAAGCCCAGCTTCCATCCCTAGCAGCTTAGCTGTTCCCTAACCTGGTGTGCACCAGGGCCTCTGCAGAGAGCTGCTCTGGGCAAGGACCGCAGAGCCAGCTGTCATCCTGGCAGGTGTAGCCCCAGGTGCCATAACCTGACCCATGGTCTCCCTCCGCTGGCAGGCTCAGAGATAGGCCTGCCCAGAGAACATGGATGACAAGCTCTAGATCCTGCTGACAGCATCCCCCAGCACAGACAAACTCCAGCACATCTCGGAGGTGAGCAGAATGGGAAGGGGCAGCAGGGGTTTTACCTTGGCCCTGGGGACTCCTAGAAAGAAGAGACTGGGAAATCCACGTTTCTTCTCTTGGATCCTTCCAAGTATGCATTTGTGATATAAACTCAGTGGGTGACCTTGGAGTTAACTCACTTCCCCCTTCCGGCATCAGTCTTCTCCACTATCATATCTACCCTGGGGAAGAAGGACATAAGCCCCGACAATCACCTTCACCTGTGGTTGTCTGGCCCTGGGAGCCTAAACCAACTGGACTATCTGCCCCATCACCTAAACGTTCCTGTCTTTTCCTCCTAGGGCCTTGTCCAAAGTGCTCAACCTGGCCCCTTTCTGGCTTGTCCCAGACCTTTAAAGGACTATCCGAGCCCCTGCCAAGCCTGCTCCCCTTGGGGTCTCTCTCCTGGCTGAGCACAGGCTGCCCTTGTATCTCTCTGCCAGCCTGGGCCCTAGTCTCATGCTGCTCCTTGTCACTTATTCCCTTCACCCTAGAGAGCTGCATAAGCTGGGCTAGGCACAGTTGCGTGCCAATTCCTTTAATGGACATCTCACCCTGGGACACGCTGAAACTGGAAATGTGTGGGCCAACACTGAGTGTTTGCTATGAAAGGTGCTGAAGATGCAATGGAAGAGGAAATCCTTTGGAATGGATTTAAATTATTCCAGCTGAAAGTGAATGAGAGAAAATATGTCCAGTTATCTTCCTAGCAGCAAAAAAATGCACTAATTCATAGATTCTACTGTTAGACAAGACCATTCTGTCCATCTAGTCTGACCTGCTGTATAACCCAAACCCTAGAATGTCACCGAGTGGTTCCTTCAGTCAACCCATGACGTGTGCCTGAGCCAGAGCACATCTTTTGGAAAGACATCCACATGCATTAGAGCCAGCTGACCAAGAGAAAATCTTTCTTCTGCAGTTACGTGGGGTTAAGGGACATGACATGAAGGCTGTGACTAAAGTTAGAGCAGTGAGGCCAGGACAACCTGGGCTAGGTCCCAGGACTGGCTATCAGAAGAGCTGCCATTTTCTATTCCTGGCTTTGGGACCATGAGCGAGTCTCTTCACCGCTGGGTGTCTCAGTTCCCCCAGCTATCAAATAGAGCTAATCAAGGTTTTGTTTGTTCTCCCCATTTTATAGAGTGGGAAACTGAGACACAGTTGGGACCTGTCTACACTACATCCCCACATGATGTTCAGAGCCTATGGGCAAAACAGCTCCTAAAGGTGTCTGTGTTCTGTGCTTATCTCCTATGTACCAGCAGGGCTGGACGGCCTTGTCTCACTGTGCTGTGGGGAGCAGGTCCTGGGTATTAGGGCTTCTGAAAAGGCTCTCGACGACAAATTTTTTAAAATAATTTTTATCCATGAATTGGGAGAAAACATACAATCACTGGTGGGTGACAAAATACTGGCAGAGTGGTCATTCCTGATGAGGAGAGGGCAGTGATACAGAGCAATCTGGCTCATTTGGCAAGCTGGCCCCATTCAAAGAAAACAAGTTTGACCAGAGCCAAATGCAGGGTCCTATGCCTAGCAATAAGGCAGGCCGGCCACACCTACAGAACGGGGAAGTATATCCAGGAAAGCAGTGACTCTGAAAAGGATTCAGGGGCCATAGTGGAGAAGCCGTTCAACATGAGCTTCCAGTGTGATGCTGTGGGGAACAGGGCTGAAGCCATCATTAGACGTATGAGCAGAGCTGTGAGGAGGATAGGGAGGTGACACAGCATCAGTGAGACTGCTACTGGAATCCTGCCTCCAGTTTTGGTGTCCTCCTTTGAAAAAGATGTTGAGAAATTGGAGCTGGGGCAGCAAAGAGCCACCAAATGTTCTGAGGGTTGGAGAAAAATGCCTTCTAGGGAGCGATTGAAAGAGCTCAACCTGTTTAGCTGATAAAAAACAGATTGAAAGGTGACTTCACTGAAGTGTTGAAATGCCTTAATGGAGAGAAAATACTGGGGATTAAAAGGCTCGTTAATCTAGCAGAGAAAGGCATAACAAGACCCAATGGCTGGAAGGTGAAAAGAGATCAATTCATATCACAAATAAAGCACAAATATTCAACGGCGAGGATGATTCACCACGGCAACAAGCTACCAAGGAAAGTGGTGGATTCTCCATCTCTTGATGTCATTTAATGAAGACTAGATGCCTTTCTGGAATGTGTTTGCCAAACAGTAGCGATTCTGGTATACAAGAGGCCTGTGATATACAGGGGGTCAGATTAGATGCTCTAATGGTCTCTTCTGGCCATCAAGTCTACTCATTTCTGAAAAACTGAATGTAGCATTGGGAGTAGCCTGTGATGTTTTGCTGTCTAGCCGGCTTGCTTCCTAGAATGAACACTCATTGAGTGGGGTGATCCACAGGGAGAGGCTCAAACCTCCAAAGTGTCTGGCCAGCGGCAGGACATTAGCACTGCAGGGGAGGGGTGGGTAGGCTGACCGGATAGCAAGTGTGAAAAACGGGACAGGGAGTGGGCAGTAATTGGAGCCTATATAAGAAAAAGCCCCAGATAGCAGGACTGTCCCTATAAAATCGGGACATCTGGTCACCCCAGGGGTGGGTGTGGCAGTGACATCACAAAGGCCTTTTGCAGGACCTCAGCCTATTGGTGAAAGGTAGTGGGGAGGTGGTGACCTCACAGAGAGATGCTGACATCAGCCAGGCAGGACAGGGGCGCGCGGCCAGGGAAACCTCGGAGACCCCTGTAGCTTTGCTTCAGCAAGTCTCCTTCTCGAGGTCCCTCTTTGAGGACTGAGAGAGTATTAGGGTTTACGTACGTGAGCGCGAGGAGGAACCTCTTTTGAGTTTTCTCCTTTCCTTTTCCTGATTTTGCTAGAAAACAGACGTCCCTGTTTGGAAGGTAAGAGCCTCCGAGAGGTTTGGAACCTGTTCAGTCTGATCCATTTGGTGCCAGCTGAATTCTCAGCCTGGAAAACACTAGCTTAAGGTGGCAGAATTTTATTCCCCACCTAGGATTTTGTCCCTTAGAATCACTGGGGACATTAGGGTTTGTCCTTTTTGTTTTATCTTTTCCTCCATCCCTCCCTCCTTTCTCTTCTTCTCTTACTTCTTTTGTCCTTTCCCCTGTTCCCCTCCCGCCACCAGGAGGGGTGTGTCGGGGGAAGTCACTGGGGGTGCTCTGCAGCTCCCATTGTGGAAGGTCCACCCAAAAATGTGGGGCTGAAATAGTGCTCGGCCAGTGATCCCCCGCAGTGACCTGGGCCATCCTTTGGGCTCTCTGGTGAGAACCCTCAGCCTCCCGCCCCTCAGTCTCTATCCTGATTGGCTGAGCAGGGGGTTATTGACAGGGAGGAGACTCGGGTCCTTGTTGTTGTCCTCCTTGCCCAACACTGGCCTCTCCCCCATTTCCCCAAACCTCCATGCCTATCTTAGTGTCTGTCTCATCCCACAACTGTAAGGTCTCAGACACAGTCTCCTTCCAGCAAGCTGAAGCTGTCCCTGGCTCTGGAGCTGGAATCACATGTCCAGAGAGCTTCCCTTGCATGGTGTATTGACCGTGGGCATGAGAAAGGACAACACCCATATGGAGGTTGAACATCAACCTCCACCTCTGTCCCAGCAGCAGGATGGCCTCTGGTCCCTGCTCCCTCAGACAACTGGAGCTACTGAGAGGTGCAGTTGGCAGAGCATGAGAACAGCCCATGAGGTTAAGAAATGGTGGGGAGAGGCTCTTCCCTCTATGGGACATTACGTTGTCCCTCCGTGGGCAGTCTTTTCTTTCCACAGCCTGGGATTTGGGTCCTGGATTCTGCCCAGAAGCCCAGCTTCCATCCCTAGCAGCTTAGCTGTTCCCTAACCTGGTGTGCACCAGGGCCTCTGCAGAGAGCTGCTCTGGGCAAGGACCGCAGAGCCAGCTGTCATCCTGGCAGGTGTAGCCCCAGGTGCCATAACCTGACCCATGGTCTCCCTCCGCTGGCAGGCTCAGAGATAGGCCTGCCCAGAGAACATGGATGACAAGCTCTAGATCCTGCTGACAGCATCCCCCAGCACAGACAAACTCCAGCACATCTCGGAGGTGAGCAGAATGGGAAGGGGCAGCAGGGGTTTTACCTTGGCCCTGGGGACTCCTAGAAAGAAGAGACTGGGAAATCCACGTTTCTTCTCTTGGATCCTTCCAAGTATGCATTTGTGATATAAACTCAGTGGGTGACCTTGGAGTTAACTCACTTCCCCCTTCCGGCATCAGTCTTCTCCACTATCATATCTACCCTGGGGAAGAAGGACATAAGCCCCGACAATCACCTTCACCTGTGGTTGTCTGGCCCTGGGAGCCTAAACCAACTGGACTATCTGCCCCATCACCTAAACGTTCCTGTCTTTTCCTCCTAGGGCCTTGTCCAAAGTGCTCAACCTGGCCCCTTTCTGGCTTGTCCCAGACCTTTAAAGGACTATCCGAGCCCCTGCCAAGCCTGCTCCCCTTGGGGTCTCTCTCCTGGCTGAGCACAGGCTGCCCTTGTATCTCTCTGCCAGCCTGGGCCCTAGTCTCATGCTGCTCCTTGTCACTTATTCCCTTCACCCTAGAGAGCTGCATAAGCTGGGCTAGGCACAGTTGCGTGCCAATTCCTTTAATGGACATCTCACCCTGGGACACGCTGAAACTGGAAATGTGTGGGCCAACACTGAGTGTTTGCTATGAAAGGTGCTGAAGATGCAATGGAAGAGGAAATCCTTTGGAATGGATTTAAATTATTCCAGCTGAAAGTGAATGAGAGAAAATATGTCCAGTTATCTTCCTAGCAGCAAAAAAATGCACTAATTCATAGATTCTACTGTTAGACAAGACCATTCTGTCCATCTAGTCTGACCTGCTGTATAACCCAAACCCTAGAATGTCACCGAGTGGTTCCTTCAGTCAACCCATGACGTGTGCCTGAGCCAGAGCACATCTTTTGGAAAGACATCCACATGCATTAGAGCCAGCTGACCAAGAGAAAATCTTTCTTCTGCAGTTACGTGGGGTTAAGGGACATGACATGAAGGCTGTGACTAAAGTTAGAGCAGTGAGGCCAGGACAACCTGGGCTAGGTCCCAGGACTGGCTATCAGAAGAGCTGCCATTTTCTATTCCTGGCTTTGGGACCATGAGCGAGTCTCTTCACCGCTGGGTGTCTCAGTTCCCCCAGCTATCAAATAGAGCTAATCAAGGTTTTGTTTGTTCTCCCCATTTTATAGAGTGGGAAACTGAGACACAGTTGGGACCTGTCTACACTACATCCCCACATGATGTTCAGAGCCTATGGGCAAAACAGCTCCTAAAGGTGTCTGTGTTCTGTGCTTATCTCCTATGTACCAGCAGGGCTGGACGGCCTTGTCTCACTGTGCTGTGGGGAGCAGGTCCTGGGTATTAGGGCTTCTGAAAAGGCTCTCGACGACAAATTTTTTAAAATAATTTTTATCCATGAATTGGGAGAAAACATACAATCACTGGTGGGTGACAAAATACTGGCAGAGTGGTCATTCCTGATGAGGAGAGGGCAGTGATACAGAGCAATCTGGCTCATTTGGCAAGCTGGCCCCATTCAAAGAAAACAAGTTTGACCAGAGCCAAATGCAGGGTCCTATGCCTAGCAATAAGGCAGGCCGGCCACACCTACAGAACGGGGAAGTATATCCAGGAAAGCAGTGACTCTGAAAAGGATTCAGGGGCCATAGTGGAGAAGCCGTTCAACATGAGCTTCCAGTGTGATGCTGTGGGGAACAGGGCTGAAGCCATCATTAGACGTATGAGCAGAGCTGTGAGGAGGATAGGGAGGTGACACAGCATCAGTGAGACTGCTACTGGAATCCTGCCTCCAGTTTTGGTGTCCTCCTTTGAAAAAGATGTTGAGAAATTGGAGCTGGGGCAGCAAAGAGCCACCAAATGTTCTGAGGGTTGGAGAAAAATGCCTTCTAGGGAGCGATTGAAAGAGCTCAACCTGTTTAGCTGATAAAAAACAGATTGAAAGGTGACTTCACTGAAGTGTTGAAATGCCTTAATGGAGAGAAAATACTGGGGATTAAAAGGCTCGTTAATCTAGCAGAGAAAGGCATAACAAGACCCAATGGCTGGAAGGTGAAAAGAGATCAATTCATATCACAAATAAAGCACAAATATTCAACGGCGAGGATGATTCACCACGGCAACAAGCTACCAAGGAAAGTGGTGGATTCTCCATCTCTTGATGTCATTTAATGAAGACTAGATGCCTTTCTGGAATGTGTTTGCCAAACGGTAGCGATTCTGGTATACAAGAGGCCTGTGATATACAGGGGGTCAGATTAGATGCTCTAATGGTCTCTTCTGGCCATCAAGTCTACTCATTTCTGAAAAACTGAATGTAGCATTGGGAGTAGCCTGTGATGTTTTGCTGTCTAGCCGGCTTGCTTCCTAGAATGAACACTCATTGAGTGGGGTGATCCACAGGGAGAGGCTCAAACCTCCAAAGTGTCTGGCCAGCGGCAGGACATTAGCACTGCAGGGGAGGGGTGGGTAGGCTGACCGGATAGCAAGTGTGAAAAACGGGACAGGGAGTGGGCAGTAATTGGAGCCTATATAAGAAAAAGCCCCAGATAGCAGGACTGTCCCTATAAAATCGGGACATCTGGTCACCCCAGGGGTGGGTGTGGCAGTGACATCACAAAGGCCTTTTGCAGGACCTCAGCCTATTGGTGAAAGGTAGTGGGGAGGTGGTGACCTCACAGAGAGATGCTGACATCAGCCAGGCAGGACAGGGGCGCGCGGCCAGGGAAACCTCGGAGACCCCTGTAGCTTTGCTTCAGCAAGTCTCCTTCTCGAGGTCCCTCTTTGAGGACTGAGAGAGTATTAGGGTTTACGTACGTGAGCGCGAGGAGGAACCTCTTTTGAGTTTTCTCCTTTCCTTTTCCTGATTTTGCTAGAAAACAGACGTCCCTGTTTGGAAGGTAAGAGCCTCCGAGAGGTTTGGAACCTGTTCAGTCTGATCCATTTGGTGCCAGCTGAATTCTCAGCCTGGAAAACACTAGCTTAAGGTGGCAGAATTTTATTCCCCACCTAGGATTTTGTCCCTTAGAATCACTGGGGACATTAGGGTTTGTCCTTTTTGTTTTATCTTTTCCTCCATCCCTCCCTCCTTTCTCTTCTTCTCTTACTTCTTTTGTCCTTTCCCCTGTTCCCCTCCCGCCACCAGGAGGGGTGTGTCGGGGGAAGTCACTGGGGGTGCTCTGCAGCTCCCATTGTGGAAGGTCCACCCAAAAATGTGGGGCTGAAATAGTGCTCGGCCAGTGATCCCCCGCAGTGACCTGGGCCATCCTTTGGGCTCTCTGGTGAGAACCCTCAGCCTCCCGCCCCTCAGTCTCTATCCTGATTGGCTGAGCAGGGGGTTATTGACAGGGAGGAGACTCGGGTCCTTGTTGTTGTCCTCCTTGCCCAACACTGGCCTCTCCCCCATTTCCCCAAACCTCCATGCCTATCTTAGTGTCTGTCTCATCCCACAACTGTAAGGTCTCAGACACAGTCTCCTTCCAGCAAGCTGAAGCTGTCCCTGGCTCTGGAGCTGGAATCACATGTCCAGAGAGCTTCCCTTGCATGGTGTATTGACCGTGGGCATGAGAAAGGACAACACCCATATGGAGGTTGAACATCAACCTCCACCTCTGTCCCAGCAGCAGGATGGCCTCTGGTCCCTGCTCCCTCAGACAACTGGAGCTACTGAGAGGTGCAGTTGGCAGAGCATGAGAACAGCCCATGAGGTTAAGAAATGGTGGGGAGAGGCTCTTCCCTCTATGGGACATTACGTTGTCCCTCCGTGGGCAGTCTTTTCTTTCCACAGCCTGGGATTTGGGTCCTGGATTCTGCCCAGAAGCCCAGCTTCCATCCCTAGCAGCTTAGCTGTTCCCTAACCTGGTGTGCACCAGGGCCTCTGCAGAGAGCTGCTCTGGGCAAGGACCGCAGAGCCAGCTGTCATCCTGGCAGGTGTAGCCCCAGGTGCCATAACCTGACCCATGGTCTCCCTCCGCTGGCAGGCTCAGAGATAGGCCTGCCCAGAGAACATGGATGACAAGCTCTAGATCCTGCTGACAGCATCCCCCAGCACAGACAAACTCCAGCACATCTCGGAGGTGAGCAGAATGGGAAGGGGCAGCAGGGGTTTTACCTTGGCCCTGGGGACTCCTAGAAAGAAGAGACTGGGAAATCCACGTTTCTTCTCTTGGATCCTTCCAAGTATGCATTTGTGATATAAACTCAGTGGGTGACCTTGGAGTTAACTCACTTCCCCCTTCCGGCATCAGTCTTCTCCACTATCATATCTACCCTGGGGAAGAAGGACATAAGCCCCGACAATCACCTTCACCTGTGGTTGTCTGGCCCTGGGAGCCTAAACCAACTGGACTATCTGCCCCATCACCTAAACGTTCCTGTCTTTTCCTCCTAGGGCCTTGTCCAAAGTGCTCAACCTGGCCCCTTTCTGGCTTGTCCCAGACCTTTAAAGGACTATCCGAGCCCCTGCCAAGCCTGCTCCCCTTGGGGTCTCTCTCCTGGCTGAGCACAGGCTGCCCTTGTATCTCTCTGCCAGCCTGGGCCCTAGTCTCATGCTGCTCCTTGTCACTTATTCCCTTCACCCTAGAGAGCTGCATAAGCTGGGCTAGGCACAGTTGCGTGCCAATTCCTTTAATGGACATCTCACCCTGGGACACGCTGAAACTGGAAATGTGTGGGCCAACACTGAGTGTTTGCTATGAAAGGTGCTGAAGATGCAATGGAAGAGGAAATCCTTTGGAATGGATTTAAATTATTCCAGCTGAAAGTGAATGAGAGAAAATATGTCCAGTTATCTTCCTAGCAGCAAAAAAATGCACTAATTCATAGATTCTACTGTTAGACAAGACCATTCTGTCCATCTAGTCTGACCTGCTGTATAACCCAAACCCTAGAATGTCACCGAGTGGTTCCTTCAGTCAACCCATGACGTGTGCCTGAGCCAGAGCACATCTTTTGGAAAGACATCCACATGCATTAGAGCCAGCTGACCAAGAGAAAATCTTTCTTCTGCAGTTACGTGGGGTTAAGGGACATGACATGAAGGCTGTGACTAAAGTTAGAGCAGTGAGGCCAGGACAACCTGGGCTAGGTCCCAGGACTGGCTATCAGAAGAGCTGCCATTTTCTATTCCTGGCTTTGGGACCATGAGCGAGTCTCTTCACCGCTGGGTGTCTCAGTTCCCCCAGCTATCAAATAGAGCTAATCAAGGTTTTGTTTGTTCTCCCCATTTTATAGAGTGGGAAACTGAGACACAGTTGGGACCTGTCTACACTACATCCCCACATGATGTTCAGAGCCTATGGGCAAAACAGCTCCTAAAGGTGTCTGTGTTCTGTGCTTATCTCCTATGTACCAGCAGGGCTGGACGGCCTTGTCTCACTGTGCTGTGGGGAGCAGGTCCTGGGTATTAGGGCTTCTGAAAAGGCTCTCGACGACAAATTTTTTAAAATAATTTTTATCCATGAATTGGGAGAAAACATACAATCACTGGTGGGTGACAAAATACTGGCAGAGTGGTCATTCCTGATGAGGAGAGGGCAGTGATACAGAGCAATCTGGCTCATTTGGCAAGCTGGCCCCATTCAAAGAAAACAAGTTTGACCAGAGCCAAATGCAGGGTCCTATGCCTAGCAATAAGGCAGGCCGGCCACACCTACAGAACGGGGAAGTATATCCAGGAAAGCAGTGACTCTGAAAAGGATTCAGGGGCCATAGTGGAGAAGCCGTTCAACATGAGCTTCCAGTGTGATGCTGTGGGGAACAGGGCTGAAGCCATCATTAGACGTATGAGCAGAGCTGTGAGGAGGATAGGGAGGTGACACAGCATCAGTGAGACTGCTACTGGAATCCTGCCTCCAGTTTTGGTGTCCTCCTTTGAAAAAGATGTTGAGAAATTGGAGCTGGGGCAGCAAAGAGCCACCAAATGTTCTGAGGGTTGGAGAAAAATGCCTTCTAGGGAGCGATTGAAAGAGCTCAACCTGTTTAGCTGATAAAAAACAGATTGAAAGGTGACTTCACTGAAGTGTTGAAATGCCTTAATGGAGAGAAAATACTGGGGATTAAAAGGCTCGTTAATCTAGCAGAGAAAGGCATAACAAGACCCAATGGCTGGAAGGTGAAAAGAGACCAATTAAAATCACAAATAAAGCACAAATATTCAACGGCGAGGATGATTCACCACGGGAACAAGCTACCAAGGAAAGTGGTGGATTCTCCATCTCTTGATGTCATTTAATGAAGACTAGATGCCTTTCTGGAATGTGTTTGCCAAACAGTAGCGATTCTGGTATACAAGAGGCCTGTGATATACAGGGGGTCAGATTAGATGCTCTAATGGTCTCTTCTGGCCATCAAGTCTACTCATTTCTGAAAAACTGAATGTAGCATTGGGAGTAGCCTGTGATGTTTTGCTGTCTAGCCGGCTTGCTTCCTAGAATGAACACTCATTGAGTGGGGTGATCCACAGGGAGAGGCTCAAACCTCCAAAGTGTCTGGCCAGCGGCAGGACATTAGCACTGCAGGGGAGGGGTGGGTAGGCTGACCGGATAGCAAGTGTGAAAAACGGGACAGGGAGTGGGCGGTAATTGGAGCCTATATAAGAAAAAGCCCCAGATAGCAGGACTGTCCCTATAAAATCGGGACATCTGGTCACCCCAGGGGTGGGTGTGGCAGTGACATCACAAAGGCCTTTTGCAGGACCTCAGCCTATTGGTGAAAGGTAGTGGGGAGGTGGTGACCTCACAGAGAGATGCTGACATCAGCCAGGCAGGACAGGGGCGCGCGGCCAGGGAAATCTCGGAGACCCCTGTAGCTTTGCTTCAGCAAGTCTCCTTCTCGAGGTCCCTCTTTGAGGACTGAGAGAGTATTAGGGTTTACGTACGTGAGCGCGAGGAGGAACCTCTTTTGAGTTTTCTCCTTTCCTTTTCCTGATTTTGCTAGAAAACAGACGTCCCTGTTTGGAAGGTAAGAGCCTCCGAGAGGTTTGGAACCTGTTCAGTCTGATCCATTTGGTGCCAGCTGAATTCTCAGCCTGGAAAACACTAGCTTAAGGTGGCAGAATTTTATTCCCCACCTAGGATTTTGTCCCTTAGAATCACTGGGGACATTAGGGTTTGTCCTTTTTGTTTTATCTTTTCCTCCATCCCTCCCTCCTTTCTCTTCTTCTCTTACTTCTTTTGTCCTTTCCCCTGTTCCCCTCCCGCCACCAGGAGGGGTGTGTCGGGGGAAGTCACTGGGGGTGCTCTGCAGCTCCCATTGTGGAAGGTCCACCCAAAAATGTGGGGCTGAAATAGTGCTCGGCCAGTGATCCCCCGCAGTGACCTGGGCCATCCTTTGGGCTCTCTGGTGAGAACCCTCAGCCTCCCGCCCCTCAGTCTCTATCCTGATTGGCTGAGCAGGGGGTTATTGACAGGGAGGAGACTCGGGTCCTTGTTGTTGTCCTCCTTGCCCAACACTGGCCTCTCCCCCATTTCCCCAAACCTCCATGCCTATCTTAGTGTCTGTCTCATCCCACAACTGTAAGGTCTCAGACACAGTCTCCTTCCAGCAAGCTGAAGCTGTCCCTGGCTCTGGAGCTGGAATCACATGTCCAGAGAGCTTCCCTTGCATGGTGTATTGACCGTGGGCATGAGAAAGGACAACACCCATATGGAGGTTGAACATCAACCTCCACCTCTGTCCCAGCAGCAGGATGGCCTCTGGTCCCTGCTCCCTCAGACAACTGGAGCTACTGAGAGGTGCAGTTGGCAGAGCATGAGAACAGCCCATGAGGTTAAGAAATGGTGGGGAGAGGCTCTTCCCTCTATGGGACATTACGTTGTCCCTCCGTGGGCAGTCTTTTCTTTCCACAGCCTGGGATTTGGGTCCTGGATTCTGCCCAGAAGCCCAGCTTCCATCCCTAGCAGCTTAGCTGTTCCCTAACCTGGTGTGCACCAGGGCCTCTGCAGAGAGCTGCTCTGGGCAAGGACCGCAGAGCCAGCTGTCATCCTGGCAGGTGTAGCCCCAGGTGCCATAACCTGACCCATGGTCTCCCTCCGCTGGCAGGCTCAGAGATAGGCCTGCCCAGAGAACATGGATGACAAGCTCTAGATCCTGCTGACAGCATCCCCCAGCACAGACAAACTCCAGCACATCTCGGAGGTGAGCAGAATGGGAAGGGGCAGCAGGGGTTTTACCTTGGCCCTGGGGACTCCTAGAAAGAAGAGACTGGGAAATCCACGTTTCTTCTCTTGGATCCTTCCAAGTATGCATTTGTGATATAAACTCAGTGGGTGACCTTGGAGTTAACTCACTTCCCCCTTCCGGCATCAGTCTTCTCCACTATCATATCTACCCTGGGGAAGAAGGACATAAGCCCCGACAATCACCTTCACCTGTGGTTGTCTGGCCCTGGGAGCCTAAACCAACTGGACTATCTGCCCCATCACCTAAACGTTCCTGTCTTTTCCTCCTAGGGCCTTGTCCAAAGTGCTCAACCTGGCCCCTTTCTGGCTTGTCCCAGACCTTTAAAGGACTATCCGAGCCCCTGCCAAGCCTGCTCCCCTTGGGGTCTCTCTCCTGGCTGAGCACAGGCTGCCCTTGTATCTCTCTGCCAGCCTGGGCCCTAGTCTCATGCTGCTCCTTGTCACTTATTCCCTTCACCCTAGAGAGCTGCATAAGCTGGGCTAGGCACAGTTGCGTGCCAATTCCTTTAATGGACATCTCACCCTGGGACACGCTGAAACTGGAAATGTGTGGGCCAACACTGAGTGTTTGCTATGAAAGGTGCTGAAGATGCAATGGAAGAGGAAATCCTTTGGAATGGATTTAAATTATTCCAGCTGAAAGTGAATGAGAGAAAATATGTCCAGTTATCTTCCTAGCAGCAAAAAAATGCACTAATTCATAGATTCTACTGTTAGACAAGACCATTCTGTCCATCTAGTCTGACCTGCTGTATAACCCAAACCCTAGAATGTCACCGAGTGGTTCCTTCAGTCAACCCATGACGTGTGCCTGAGCCAGAGCACATCTTTTGGAAAGACATCCACATGCATTAGAGCCAGCTGACCAAGAGAAAATCTTTCTTCTGCAGTTACGTGGGGTTAAGGGACATGACATGAAGGCTGTGACTAAAGTTAGAGCAGTGAGGCCAGGACAACCTGGGCTAGGTCCCAGGACTGGCTATCAGAAGAGCTGCCATTTTCTATTCCTGGCTTTGGGACCATGAGCGAGTCTCTTCACCGCTGGGTGTCTCAGTTCCCCCAGCTATCAAATAGAGCTAATCAAGGTTTTGTTTGTTCTCCCCATTTTATAGAGTGGGAAACTGAGACACAGTTGGGACCTGTCTACACTACATCCCCACATGATGTTCAGAGCCTATGGGCAAAACAGCTCCTAAAGGTGTCTGTGTTCTGTGCTTATCTCCTATGTACCAGCAGGGCTGGACGGCCTTGTCTCACTGTGCTGTGGGGAGCAGGTCCTGGGTATTAGGGCTTCTGAAAAGGCTCTCGACGACAAATTTTTTAAAATAATTTTTATCCATGAATTGGGAGAAAACATACAATCACTGGTGGGTGACAAAATACTGGCAGAGTGGTCATTCCTGATGAGGAGAGGGCAGTGATACAGAGCAATCTGGCTCATTTGGCAAGCTGGCCCCATTCAAAGAAAACAAGTTTGACCAGAGCCAAATGCAGGGTCCTATGCCTAGCAATAAGGCAGGCCGGCCACACCTACAGAACGGGGAAGTATATCCAGGAAAGCAGTGACTCTGAAAAGGATTCAGGGGCCATAGTGGAGAAGCCGTTCAACATGAGCTTCCAGTGTGATGCTGTGGGGAACAGGGCTGAAGCCATCATTAGACGTATGAGCAGAGCTGTGAGGAGGATAGGGAGGTGACACAGCATCAGTGAGACTGCTACTGGAATCCTGCCTCCAGTTTTGGTGTCCTCCTTTGAAAAAGATGTTGAGAAATTGGAGCTGGGGCAGCAAAGAGCCACCAAATGTTCTGAGGGTTGGAGAAAAATGCCTTCTAGGGAGCGATTGAAAGAGCTCAACCTGTTTAGCTGATAAAAAACAGATTGAAAGGTGACTTCACTGAAGTGTTGAAATGCCTTAATGGAGAGAAAATACTGGGGATTAAAAGGCTCGTTAATCTAGCAGAGAAAGGCATAACAAGACCCAATGGCTGGAAGGTGAAAAGAGACCAATTAAAATCACAAATAAAGCACAAATATTCAACGGCGAGGATGATTCACCACGGGAACAAGCTACCAAGGAAAGTGGTGGATTCTCCATCTCTTGATGTCATTTAATGAAGACTAGATGCCTTTCTGGAATGTGTTTGCCAAACAGTAGCGATTCTGGTATACAAGAGGCCTGTGATATACAGGGGGTCAGATTAGATGCTCTAATGGTCTCTTCTGGCCATCAAGTCTACTCATTTCTGAAAAACTGAATGTAGCATTGGGAGTAGCCTGTGATGTTTTGCTGTCTAGCCGGCTTGCTTCCTAGAATGAACACTCATTGAGTGGGGTGATCCACAGGGAGAGGCTCAAACCTCCAAAGTGTCTGGCCAGCGGCAGGACATTAGCACTGCAGGGGAGGGGTGGGTAGGCTGACCGGATAGCAAGTGTGAAAAACGGGACAGGGAGTGGGCGGTAATTGGAGCCTATATAAGAAAAAGCCCCAGATAGCAGGACTGTCCCTATAAAATCGGGACATCTGGTCACCCCAGGGGTGGGTGTGGCAGTGACATCACAAAGGCCTTTTGCAGGACCTCAGCCTATTGGTGAAAGGTAGTGGGGAGGTGGTGACCTCACAGAGAGATGCTGACATCAGCCAGGCAGGACAGGGGCGCGCGGCCAGGGAAATCTCGGAGACCCCTGTAGCTTTGCTTCAGCAAGTCTCCTTCTCGAGGTCCCTCTTTGAGGACTGAGAGAGTATTAGGGTTTACGTACGTGAGCGCGAGGAGGAACCTCTTTTGAGTTTTCTCCTTTCCTTTTCCTGATTTTGCTAGAAAACAGACGTCCCTGTTTGGAAGGTAAGAGCCTCCGAGAGGTTTGGAACCTGTTCAGTCTGATCCATTTGGTGCCAGCTGAATTCTCAGCCTGGAAAACACTAGCTTAAGGTGGCAGAATTTTATTCCCCACCTAGGATTTTGTCCCTTAGAATCACTGGGGACATTAGGGTTTGTCCTTTTTGTTTTATCTTTTCCTCCATCCCTCCCTCCTTTCTCTTCTTCTCTTACTTCTTTTGTCCTTTCCCCTGTTCCCCTCCCGCCACCAGGAGGGGTGTGTCGGGGGAAGTCACTGGGGGTGCTCTGCAGCTCCCATTGTGGAAGGTCCACCCAAAAATGTGGGGCTGAAATAGTGCTCGGCCAGTGATCCCCCGCAGTGACCTGGGCCATCCTTTGGGCTCTCTGGTGAGAACCCTCAGCCTCCCGCCCCTCAGTCTCTATCCTGATTGGCTGAGCAGGGGGTTATTGACAGGGAGGAGACTCGGGTCCTTGTTGTTGTCCTCCTTGCCCAACACTGGCCTCTCCCCCATTTCCCCAAACCTCCATGCCTATCTTAGTGTCTGTCTCATCCCACAACTGTAAGGTCTCAGACACAGTCTCCTTCCAGCAAGCTGAAGCTGTCCCTGGCTCTGGAGCTGGAATCACATGTCCAGAGAGCTTCCCTTGCATGGTGTATTGACCGTGGGCATGAGAAAGGACAACACCCATATGGAGGTTGAACATCAACCTCCACCTCTGTCCCAGCAGCAGGATGGCCTCTGGTCCCTGCTCCCTCAGACAACTGGAGCTACTGAGAGGTGCAGTTGGCAGAGCATGAGAACAGCCCATGAGGTTAAGAAATGGTGGGGAGAGGCTCTTCCCTCTATGGGACATTACGTTGTCCCTCCGTGGGCAGTCTTTTCTTTCCACAGCCTGGGATTTGGGTCCTGGATTCTGCCCAGAAGCCCAGCTTCCATCCCTAGCAGCTTAGCTGTTCCCTAACCTGGTGTGCACCAGGGCCTCTGCAGAGAGCTGCTCTGGGCAAGGACCGCAGAGCCAGCTGTCATCCTGGCAGGTGTAGCCCCAGGTGCCATAACCTGACCCATGGTCTCCCTCCGCTGGCAGGCTCAGAGATAGGCCTGCCCAGAGAACATGGATGACAAGCTCTAGATCCTGCTGACAGCATCCCCCAGCACAGACAAACTCCAGCACATCTCGGAGGTGAGCAGAATGGGAAGGGGCAGCAGGGGTTTTACCTTGGCCCTGGGGACTCCTAGAAAGAAGAGACTGGGAAATCCACGTTTCTTCTCTTGGATCCTTCCAAGTATGCATTTGTGATATAAACTCAGTGGGTGACCTTGGAGTTAACTCACTTCCCCCTTCCGGCATCAGTCTTCTCCACTATCATATCTACCCTGGGGAAGAAGGACATAAGCCCCGACAATCACCTTCACCTGTGGTTGTCTGGCCCTGGGAGCCTAAACCAACTGGACTATCTGCCCCATCACCTAAACGTTCCTGTCTTTTCCTCCTAGGGCCTTGTCCAAAGTGCTCAACCTGGCCCCTTTCTGGCTTGTCCCAGACCTTTAAAGGACTATCCGAGCCCCTGCCAAGCCTGCTCCCCTTGGGGTCTCTCTCCTGGCTGAGCACAGGCTGCCCTTGTATCTCTCTGCCAGCCTGGGCCCTAGTCTCATGCTGCTCCTTGTCACTTATTCCCTTCACCCTAGAGAGCTGCATAAGCTGGGCTAGGCACAGTTGCGTGCCAATTCCTTTAATGGACATCTCACCCTGGGACACGCTGAAACTGGAAATGTGTGGGCCAACACTGAGTGTTTGCTATGAAAGGTGCTGAAGATGCAATGGAAGAGGAAATCCTTTGGAATGGATTTAAATTATTCCAGCTGAAAGTGAATGAGAGAAAATATGTCCAGTTATCTTCCTAGCAGCAAAAAAATGCACTAATTCATAGATTCTACTGTTAGACAAGACCATTCTGTCCATCTAGTCTGACCTGCTGTATAACCCAAACCCTAGAATGTCACCGAGTGGTTCCTTCAGTCAACCCATGACGTGTGCCTGAGCCAGAGCACATCTTTTGGAAAGACATCCACATGCATTAGAGCCAGCTGACCAAGAGAAAATCTTTCTTCTGCAGTTACGTGGGGTTAAGGGACATGACATGAAGGCTGTGACTAAAGTTAGAGCAGTGAGGCCAGGACAACCTGGGCTAGGTCCCAGGACTGGCTATCAGAAGAGCTGCCATTTTCTATTCCTGGCTTTGGGACCATGAGCGAGTCTCTTCACCGCTGGGTGTCTCAGTTCCCCCAGCTATCAAATAGAGCTAATCAAGGTTTTGTTTGTTCTCCCCATTTTATAGAGTGGGAAACTGAGACACAGTTGGGACCTGTCTACACTACATCCCCACATGATGTTCAGAGCCTATGGGCAAAACAGCTCCTAAAGGTGTCTGTGTTCTGTGCTTATCTCCTATGTACCAGCAGGGCTGGACGGCCTTGTCTCACTGTGCTGTGGGGAGCAGGTCCTGGGTATTAGGGCTTCTGAAAAGGCTCTCGACGACAAATTTTTTAAAATAATTTTTATCCATGAATTGGGAGAAAACATACAATCACTGGTGGGTGACAAAATACTGGCAGAGTGGTCATTCCTGATGAGGAGAGGGCAGTGATACAGAGCAATCTGGCTCATTTGGCAAGCTGGCCCCATTCAAAGAAAACAAGTTTGACCAGAGCCAAATGCAGGGTCCTATGCCTAGCAATAAGGCAGGCCGGCCACACCTACAGAACGGGGAAGTATATCCAGGAAAGCAGTGACTCTGAAAAGGATTCAGGGGCCATAGTGGAGAAGCCGTTCAACATGAGCTTCCAGTGTGATGCTGTGGGGAACAGGGCTGAAGCCATCATTAGACGTATGAGCAGAGCTGTGAGGAGGATAGGGAGGTGACACAGCATCAGTGAGACTGCTACTGGAATCCTGCCTCCAGTTTTGGTGTCCTCCTTTGAAAAAGATGTTGAGAAATTGGAGCTGGGGCAGCAAAGAGCCACCAAATGTTCTGAGGGTTGGAGAAAAATGCCTTCTAGGGAGCGATTGAAAGAGCTCAACCTGTTTAGCTGATAAAAAACAGATTGAAAGGTGACTTCACTGAAGTGTTGAAATGCCTTAATGGAGAGAAAATACTGGGGATTAAAAGGCTCGTTAATCTAGCAGAGAAAGGCATAACAAGACCCAATGGCTGGAAGGTGAAAAGAGATCAATTCATATCACAAATAAAGCACAAATATTCAACGGCGAGGATGATTCACCACGGCAACAAGCTACCAAGGAAAGTGGTGGATTCTCCATCTCTTGATGTCATTTAATGAAGACTAGATGCCTTTCTGGAATGTGTTTGCCAAACAGTAGCGATTCTGGTATACAAGAGGCCTGTGATATACAGGGGGTCAGATTAGATGCTCTAATGGTCTCTTCTGGCCATCAAGTCTACTCATTTCTGAAAAACTGAATGTAGCATTGGGAGTAGCCTGTGATGTTTTGCTGTCTAGCCGGCTTGCTTCCTAGAATGAACACTCATTGAGTGGGGTGATCCACAGGGAGAGGCTCAAACCTCCAAAGTGTCTGGCCAGCGGCAGGACATTAGCACTGCAGGGGAGGGGTGGGTAGGCTGACCGGATAGCAAGTGTGAAAAACGGGACAGGGAGTGGGCAGTAATTGGAGCCTATATAAGAAAAAGCCCCAGATAGCAGGACTGTCCCTATAAAATCGGGACATCTGGTCACCCCAGGGGTGGGTGTGGCAGTGACATCACAAAGGCCTTTTGCAGGACCTCAGCCTATTGGTGAAAGGTAGTGGGGAGGTGGTGACCTCACAGAGAGATGCTGACATCAGCCAGGCAGGACAGGGGCGCGCGGCCAGGGAAACCTCGGAGACCCCTGTAGCTTTGCTTCAGCAAGTCTCCTTCTCGAGGTCCCTCTTTGAGGACTGAGAGAGTATTAGGGTTTACGTACGTGAGCGCGAGGAGGAACCTCTTTTGAGTTTTCTCCTTTCCTTTTCCTGATTTTGCTAGAAAACAGACGTCCCTGTTTGGAAGGTAAGAGCCTCCGAGAGGTTTGGAACCTGTTCAGTCTGATCCATTTGGTGCCAGCTGAATTCTCAGCCTGGAAAACACTAGCTTAAGGTGGCAGAATTTTATTCCCCACCTAGGATTTTGTCCCTTAGAATCACTGGGGACATTAGGGTTTGTCCTTTTTGTTTTATCTTTTCCTCCATCCCTCCCTCCTTTCTCTTCTTCTCTTACTTCTTTTGTCCTTTCCCCTGTTCCCCTCCCGCCACCAGGAGGGGTGTGTCGGGGGAAGTCACTGGGGGTGCTCTGCAGCTCCCATTGTGGAAGGTCCACCCAAAAATGTGGGGCTGAAATAGTGCTCGGCCAGTGATCCCCCGCAGTGACCTGGGCCATCCTTTGGGCTCTCTGGTGAGAACCCTCAGCCTCCCGCCCCTCAGTCTCTATCCTGATTGGCTGAGCAGGGGGTTATTGACAGGGAGGAGACTCGGGTCCTTGTTGTTGTCCTCCTTGCCCAACACTGGCCTCTCCCCCATTTCCCCAAACCTCCATGCCTATCTTAGTGTCTGTCTCATCCCACAACTGTAAGGTCTCAGACACAGTCTCCTTCCAGCAAGCTGAAGCTGTCCCTGGCTCTGGAGCTGGAATCACATGTCCAGAGAGCTTCCCTTGCATGGTGTATTGACCGTGGGCATGAGAAAGGACAACACCCATATGGAGGTTGAACATCAACCTCCACCTCTGTCCCAGCAGCAGGATGGCCTCTGGTCCCTGCTCCCTCAGACAACTGGAGCTACTGAGAGGTGCAGTTGGCAGAGCATGAGAACAGCCCATGAGGTTAAGAAATGGTGGGGAGAGGCTCTTCCCTCTATGGGACATTACGTTGTCCCTCCGTGGGCAGTCTTTTCTTTCCACAGCCTGGGATTTGGGTCCTGGATTCTGCCCAGAAGCCCAGCTTCCATCCCTAGCAGCTTAGCTGTTCCCTAACCTGGTGTGCACCAGGGCCTCTGCAGAGAGCTGCTCTGGGCAAGGACCGCAGAGCCAGCTGTCATCCTGGCAGGTGTAGCCCCAGGTGCCATAACCTGACCCATGGTCTCCCTCCGCTGGCAGGCTCAGAGATAGGCCTGCCCAGAGAACATGGATGACAAGCTCTAGATCCTGCTGACAGCATCCCCCAGCACAGACAAACTCCAGCACATCTCGGAGGTGAGCAGAATGGGAAGGGGCAGCAGGGGTTTTACCTTGGCCCTGGGGACTCCTAGAAAGAAGAGACTGGGAAATCCACGTTTCTTCTCTTGGATCCTTCCAAGTATGCATTTGTGATATAAACTCAGTGGGTGACCTTGGAGTTAACTCACTTCCCCCTTCCGGCATCAGTCTTCTCCACTATCATATCTACCCTGGGGAAGAAGGACATAAGCCCCGACAATCACCTTCACCTGTGGTTGTCTGGCCCTGGGAGCCTAAACCAACTGGACTATCTGCCCCATCACCTAAACGTTCCTGTCTTTTCCTCCTAGGGCCTTGTCCAAAGTGCTCAACCTGGCCCCTTTCTGGCTTGTCCCAGACCTTTAAAGGACTATCCGAGCCCCTGCCAAGCCTGCTCCCCTTGGGGTCTCTCTCCTGGCTGAGCACAGGCTGCCCTTGTATCTCTCTGCCAGCCTGGGCCCTAGTCTCATGCTGCTCCTTGTCACTTATTCCCTTCACCCTAGAGAGCTGCATAAGCTGGGCTAGGCACAGTTGCGTGCCAATTCCTTTAATGGACATCTCACCCTGGGACACGCTGAAACTGGAAATGTGTGGGCCAACACTGAGTGTTTGCTATGAAAGGTGCTGAAGATGCAATGGAAGAGGAAATCCTTTGGAATGGATTTAAATTATTCCAGCTGAAAGTGAATGAGAGAAAATATGTCCAGTTATCTTCCTAGCAGCAAAAAAATGCACTAATTCATAGATTCTACTGTTAGACAAGACCATTCTGTCCATCTAGTCTGACCTGCTGTATAACCCAAACCCTAGAATGTCACCGAGTGGTTCCTTCAGTCAACCCATGACGTGTGCCTGAGCCAGAGCACATCTTTTGGAAAGACATCCACATGCATTAGAGCCAGCTGACCAAGAGAAAATCTTTCTTCTGCAGTTACGTGGGGTTAAGGGACATGACATGAAGGCTGTGACTAAAGTTAGAGCAGTGAGGCCAGGACAACCTGGGCTAGGTCCCAGGACTGGCTATCAGAAGAGCTGCCATTTTCTATTCCTGGCTTTGGGACCATGAGCGAGTCTCTTCACCGCTGGGTGTCTCAGTTCCCCCAGCTATCAAATAGAGCTAATCAAGGTTTTGTTTGTTCTCCCCATTTTATAGAGTGGGAAACTGAGACACAGTTGGGACCTGTCTACACTACATCCCCACATGATGTTCAGAGCCTATGGGCAAAACAGCTCCTAAAGGTGTCTGTGTTCTGTGCTTATCTCCTATGTACCAGCAGGGCTGGACGGCCTTGTCTCACTGTGCTGTGGGGAGCAGGTCCTGGGTATTAGGGCTTCTGAAAAGGCTCTCGACGACAAATTTTTTAAAATAATTTTTATCCATGAATTGGGAGAAAACATACAATCACTGGTGGGTGACAAAATACTGGCAGAGTGGTCATTCCTGATGAGGAGAGGGCAGTGATACAGAGCAATCTGGCTCATTTGGCAAGCTGGCCCCATTCAAAGAAAACAAGTTTGACCAGAGCCAAATGCAGGGTCCTATGCCTAGCAATAAGGCAGGCCGGCCACACCTACAGAACGGGGAAGTATATCCAGGAAAGCAGTGACTCTGAAAAGGATTCAGGGGCCATAGTGGAGAAGCCGTTCAACATGAGCTTCCAGTGTGATGCTGTGGGGAACAGGGCTGAAGCCATCATTAGACGTATGAGCAGAGCTGTGAGGAGGATAGGGAGGTGACACAGCATCAGTGAGACTGCTACTGGAATCCTGCCTCCAGTTTTGGTGTCCTCCTTTGAAAAAGATGTTGAGAAATTGGAGCTGGGGCAGCAAAGAGCCACCAAATGTTCTGAGGGTTGGAGAAAAATGCCTTCTAGGGAGCGATTGAAAGAGCTCAACCTGTTTAGCTGATAAAAAACAGATTGAAAGGTGACTTCACTGAAGTGTTGAAATGCCTTAATGGAGAGAAAATACTGGGGATTAAAAGGCTCGTTAATCTAGCAGAGAAAGGCATAACAAGACCCAATGGCTGGAAGGTGAAAAGAGATCAATTCATATCACAAATAAAGCACAAATATTCAACGGCGAGGATGATTCACCACGGGAACAAGCTACCAAGGAAAGTGGTGGATTCTCCATCTCTTGATGTCATTTAATGAAGACTAGATGCCTTTCTGGAATGTGTTTGCCAAACGGTAGCGATTCTGGTATACAAGAGGCCTGTGATATACAGGGGGTCAGATTAGATGCTCTAATGGTCTCTTCTGGCCATCAAGTCTACTCATTTCTGAAAAACTGAATGTAGCATTGGGAGTAGCCTGTGATGTTTTGCTGTCTAGCCGGCTTGCTTCCTAGAATGAACACTCATTGAGTGGGGTGATCCACAGGGAGAGGCTCAAACCTCCAAAGTGTCTGGCCAGCGGCAGGACATTAGCACTGCAGGGGAGGGGTGGGTAGGCTGACCGGATAGCAAGTGTGAAAAACGGGACAGGGAGTGGGCAGTAATTGGAGCCTATATAAGAAAAAGCCCCAGATAGCAGGACTGTCCCTATAAAATCGGGACATCTGGTCACCCCAGGGGTGGGTGTGGCAGTGACATCACAAAGGCCTTTTGCAGGACCTCAGCCTATTGGTGAAAGGTAGTGGGGAGGTGGTGACCTCACAGAGAGATGCTGACATCAGCCAGGCAGACAGGGGCGCGCGGCCAGGGAAACCTCGGAGACCCCTGTAGCTTTGCTTCAGCAAGTCTCCTTCTCGAGGTCCCTCTTTGAGGACTGAGAGAGTATTAGGGTTTACGTACGTGAGCGCGAGGAGGAACCTCTTTTGAGTTTTCTCCTTTCCTTTTCCTGATTTTGCTAGAAAACAGACGTCCCTGTTTGGAAGGTAAGAGCCTCCGAGAGGTTTGGAACCTGTTCAGTCTGATCCATTTGGTGCCAGCTGAATTCTCAGCCTGGAAAACACTAGCTTAAGGTGGCAGAATTTTATTCCCCACCTAGGATTTTGTCCCTTAGAATCACTGGGGACATTAGGGTTTGTCCTTTTTGTTTTATCTTTTCCTCCATCCCTCCCTCCTTTCTCTTCTTCTCTTACTTCTTTTGTCCTTTCCCCTGTTCCCCTCCCGCCACCAGGAGGGGTGTGTCGGGGGAAGTCACTGGGGGTGCTCTGCAGCTCCCATTGTGGAAGGTCCACCCAAAAATGTGGGGCTGAAATAGTGCTCGGCCAGTGATCCCCCGCAGTGACCTGGGCCATCCTTTGGGCTCTCTGGTGAGAACCCTCAGCCTCCCGCCCCTCAGTCTCTATCCTGATTGGCTGAGCAGGGGGTTATTGACAGGGAGGAGACTCGGGTCCTTGTTGTTGTCCTCCTTGCCCAACACTGGCCTCTCCCCCATTTCCCCAAACCTCCATGCCTATCTTAGTGTCTGTCTCATCCCACAACTGTAAGGTCTCAGACACAGTCTCCTTCCAGCAAGCTGAAGCTGTCTCTGGCTCTGGAGCTGGAATCACATGTCCAGAGAGCTTCCCTTGCATGGTGTATTGACCGTGGGCATGAGAAAGGACAACACCCATATGGAGGTTGAACATCAACCTCCACCTCTGTCCCAGCAGCAGGATGGCCTCTGGTCCCTGCTCCCTCAGACAACTGGAGCTACTGAGAGGTGCAGTTGGCAGAGCATGAGAACAGCCCATGAGGTTAAGAAATGGTGGGGAGAGGCTCTTCCCTCTATGGGACATTACGTTGTCCCTCCGTGGGCAGTCTTTTCTTTCCACAGCCTGGGATTTGGGTCCTGGATTCTGCCCAGAAGCCCAGCTTCCATCCCTAGCAGCTTAGCTGTTCCCTAACCTGGTGTGCACCAGGGCCTCTGCAGAGAGCTGCTCTGGGCAAGGACCGCAGAGCCAGCTGTCATCCTGGCAGGTGTAGCCCCAGGTGCCATAACCTGACCCATGGTCTCCCTCCGCTGGCAGGCTCAGAGATAGGCCTGCCCAGAGAACATGGATGACAAGCTCTAGATCCTGCTGACAGCATCCCCCAGCACAGACAAACTCCAGCACATCTCGGAGGTGAGCAGAATGGGAAGGGGCAGCAGGGGTTTTACCTTGGCCCTGGGGACTCCTAGAAAGAAGAGACTGGGAAATCCACGTTTCTTCTCTTGGATCCTTCCAAGTATGCATTTGTGATATAAACTCAGTGGGTGACCTTGGAGTTAACTCACTTCCCCCTTCCGGCATCAGTCTTCTCCACTATCATATCTACCCTGGGGAAGAAGGACATAAGCCCCGACAATCACCTTCACCTGTGGTTGTCTGGCCCTGGGAGCCTAAACCAACTGGACTATCTGCCCCATCACCTAAACGTTCCTGTCTTTTCCTCCTAGGGCCTTGTCCAAAGTGCTCAACCTGGCCCCTTTCTGGCTTGTCCCAGACCTTTAAAGGACTATCCGAGCCCCTGCCAAGCCTGCTCCCCTTGGGGTCTCTCTCCTGGCTGAGCACAGGCTGCCCTTGTATCTCTCTGCCAGCCTGGGCCCTAGTCTCATGCTGCTCCTTGTCACTTATTCCCTTCACCCTAGAGAGCTGCATAAGCTGGGCTAGGCACAGTTGCGTGCCAATTCCTTTAATGGACATCTCACCCTGGGACACGCTGAAACTGGAAATGTGTGGGCCAACACTGAGTGTTTGCTATGAAAGGTGCTGAAGATGCAATGGAAGAGGAAATCCTTTGGAATGGATTTAAATTATTCCAGCTGAAAGTGAATGAGAGAAAATATGTCCAGTTATCTTCCTAGCAGCAAAAAAATGCACTAATTCATAGATTCTACTGTTAGACAAGACCATTCTGTCCATCTAGTCTGACCTGCTGTATAACCCAAACCCTAGAATGTCACCGAGTGGTTCCTTCAGTCAACCCATGACGTGTGCCTGAGCCAGAGCACATCTTTTGGAAAGACATCCACATGCATTAGAGCCAGCTGACCAAGAGAAAATCTTTCTTCTGCAGTTACGTGGGGTTAAGGGACATGACATGAAGGCTGTGACTAAAGTTAGAGCAGTGAGGCCAGGACAACCTGGGCTAGGTCCCAGGACTGGCTATCAGAAGAGCTGCCATTTTCTATTCCTGGCTTTGGGACCATGAGCGAGTCTCTTCACCGCTGGGTGTCTCAGTTCCCCCAGCTATCAAATAGAGCTAATCAAGGTTTTGTTTGTTCTCCCCATTTTATAGAGTGGGAAACTGAGACACAGTTGGGACCTGTCTACACTACATCCCCACATGATGTTCAGAGCCTATGGGCAAAACAGCTCCTAAAGGTGTCTGTGTTCTGTGCTTATCTCCTATGTACCAGCAGGGCTGGACGGCCTTGTCTCACTGTGCTGTGGGGAGCAGGTCCTGGGTATTAGGGCTTCTGAAAAGGCTCTCGACGACAAATTTTTTAAAATAATTTTTATCCATGAATAGGGAGAAAACATACAATCACTGGTGGGTGACAAAATACTGGCAGAGTGGTCATTCCTGATGAGGAGAGGGCAGTGATACAGAGCAATCTGGCTCATTTGGCAAGCTGGCCCCATTCAAAGAAAACAAGTTTGACCAGAGCCAAATGCAGGGTCCTATGCCTAGCAATAAGGCAGGCCGGCCACACCTACAGAACGGGGAAGTATATCCAGGAAAGCAGTGACTCTGAAAAGGATTCAGGGGCCATAGTGGAGAAGCCGTTCAACATGAGCTTCCAGTGTGATGCTGTGGGGAACAGGGCTGAAGCCATCATTAGACGTATGAGCAGAGCTGTGAGGAGGATAGGGAGGTGACACAGCATCAGTGAGACTGCTACTGGAATCCTGCCTCCAGTTTTGGTGTCCTCCTTTGAAAAAGATGTTGAGAAATTGGAGCTGGGGCAGCAAAGAGCCACCAAATGTTCTGAGGGTTGGAGAAAAATGCCTTCTAGGGAGCGATTGAAAGAGCTCAACCTGTTTAGCTGATAAAAAACAGATTGAAAGGTGACTTCACTGAAGTGTTGAAATGCCTTAATGGAGAGAAAATACTGGGGATTAAAAGGCTCGTTAATCTAGCAGAGAAAGGCATAACAAGACCCAATGGCTGGAAGGTGAAAAGAGATCAATTCATATCACAAATAAAGCACAAATATTCAACGGCGAGGATGATTCACCACGGCAACAAGCTACCAAGGAAAGTGGTGGATTCTCCATCTCTTGATGTCATTTAATGAAGACTAGATGCCTTTCTGGAATGTGTTTGCCAAACAGTAGCGATTCTGGTATACAAGAGGCCTGTGATATACAGGGGGTCAGATTAGATGCTCTAATGGTCTCTTCTGGCCATCAAGTCTACTCATTTCTGAAAAACTGAATGTAGCATTGGGAGTAGCCTGTGATGTTTTGCTGTCTAGCCGGCTTGCTTCCTAGAATGAACACTCATTGAGTGGGGTGATCCACAGGGAGAGGCTCAAACCTCCAAAGTGTCTGGCCAGCGGCAGGACATTAGCACTGCAGGGGAGGGGTGGGTAGGCTGACCGGATAGCAAGTGTGAAAAACGGGACAGGGAGTGGGCAGTAATTGGAGCCTATATAAGAAAAAGCCCCAGATAGCAGGACTGTCCCTATAAAATCGGGACATCTGGTCACCCCAGGGGTGGGTGTGGCAGTGACATCACAAAGGCCTTTTGCAGGACCTCAGCCTATTGGTGAAAGGTAGTGGGGAGGTGGTGACCTCACAGAGAGATGCTGACATCAGCCAGGCAGGACAGGGGCGCGCGGCCAGGGAAATCTCGGAGACCCCTGTAGCTTTGCTTCAGCAAGTCTCCTTCTCGAGGTCCCTCTTTGAGGACTGAGAGAGTATTAGGGTTTACGTACGTGAGCGCGAGGAGGAACCTCTTTTGAGTTTTCTCCTTTCCTTTTCCTGATTTTGCTAGAAAACAGACGTCCCTGTTTGGAAGGTAAGAGCCTCCGAGAGGTTTGGAACCTGTTCAGTCTGATCCATTTGGTGCCAGCTGAATTCTCAGCCTGGAAAACACTAGCTTAAGGTGGCAGAATTTTATTCCCCACCTAGGATTTTGTCCCTTAGAATCACTGGGGACATTAGGGTTTGTCCTTTTTGTTTTATCTTTTCCTCCATCCCTCCCTCCTTTCTCTTCTTCTCTTACTTCTTTTGTCCTTTCCCCTGTTCCCCTCCCGCCACCAGGAGGGGTGTGTCGGGGGAAGTCACTGGGGGTGCTCTGCAGCTCCCATTGTGGAAGGTCCACCCAAAAATGTGGGGCTGAAATAGTGCTCGGCCAGTGATCCCCCGCAGTGACCTGGGCCATCCTTTGGGCTCTCTGGTGAGAACCCTCAGCCTCCCGCCCCTCAGTCTCTATCCTGATTGGCTGAGCAGGGGGTTATTGACAGGGAGGAGACTCGGGTCCTTGTTGTTGTCCTCCTTGCCCAACACTGGCCTCTCCCCCATTTCCCCAAACCTCCATGCCTATCTTAGTGTCTGTCTCATCCCACAACTGTAAGGTCTCAGACACAGTCTCCTTCCAGCAAGCTGAAGCTGTCCCTGGCTCTGGAGCTGGAATCACATGTCCAGAGAGCTTCCCTTGCATGGTGTATTGACCGTGGGCATGAGAAAGGACAACACCCATATGGAGGTTGAACATCAACCTCCACCTCTGTCCCAGCAGCAGGATGGCCTCTGGTCCCTGCTCCCTCAGACAACTGGAGCTACTGAGAGGTGCAGTTGGCAGAGCATGAGAACAGCCCATGAGGTTAAGAAATGGTGGGGAGAGGCTCTTCCCTCTATGGGACATTACGTTGTCCCTCCGTGGGCAGTCTTTTCTTTCCACAGCCTGGGATTTGGGTCCTGGATTCTGCCCAGAAGCCCAGCTTCCATCCCTAGCAGCTTAGCTGTTCCCTAACCTGGTGTGCACCAGGGCCTCTGCAGAGAGCTGCTCTGGGCAAGGACCGCAGAGCCAGCTGTCATCCTGGCAGGTGTAGCCCCAGGTGCCATAACCTGACCCATGGTCTCCCTCCGCTGGCAGGCTCAGAGATAGGCCTGCCCAGAGAACATGGATGACAAGCTCTAGATCCTGCTGACAGCATCCCCCAGCACAGACAAACTCCAGCACATCTCGGAGGTGAGCAGAATGGGAAGGGGCAGCAGGGGTTTTACCTTGGCCCTGGGGACTCCTAGAAAGAAGAGACTGGGAAATCCACGTTTCTTCTCTTGGATCCTTCCAAGTATGCATTTGTGATATAAACTCAGTGGGTGACCTTGGAGTTAACTCACTTCCCCCTTCCGGCATCAGTCTTCTCCACTATCATATCTACCCTGGGGAAGAAGGACATAAGCCCCGACAATCACCTTCACCTGTGGTTGTCTGGCCCTGGGAGCCTAAACCAACTGGACTATCTGCCCCATCACCTAAACGTTCCTGTCTTTTCCTCCTAGGGCCTTGTCCAAAGTGCTCAACCTGGCCCCTTTCTGGCTTGTCCCAGACCTTTAAAGGACTATCCGAGCCCCTGCCAAGCCTGCTCCCCTTGGGGTCTCTCTCCTGGCTGAGCACAGGCTGCCCTTGTATCTCTCTGCCAGCCTGGGCCCTAGTCTCATGCTGCTCCTTGTCACTTATTCCCTTCACCCTAGAGAGCTGCATAAGCTGGGCTAGGCACAGTTGCGTGCCAATTCCTTTAATGGACATCTCACCCTGGGACACGCTGAAACTGGAAATGTGTGGGCCAACACTGAGTGTTTGCTATGAAAGGTGCTGAAGATGCAATGGAAGAGGAAATCCTTTGGAATGGATTTAAATTATTCCAGCTGAAAGTGAATGAGAGAAAATATGTCCAGTTATCTTCCTAGCAGCAAAAAAATGCACTAATTCATAGATTCTACTGTTAGACAAGACCATTCTGTCCATCTAGTCTGACCTGCTGTATAACCCAAACCCTAGAATGTCACCGAGTGGTTCCTTCAGTCAACCCATGACGTGTGCCTGAGCCAGAGCACATCTTTTGGAAAGACATCCACATGCATTAGAGCCAGCTGACCAAGAGAAAATCTTTCTTCTGCAGT
The DNA here is from genome assembly GCF_965140235.1 of Caretta caretta. Lineage (NCBI taxonomy): Eukaryota > Metazoa > Chordata > Testudines > Cheloniidae > Caretta > Caretta caretta. Next base: position 156,846,531 of record NC_134207.1, on the reverse strand, counting down.
TACGTGGGGTTAAGGGACATGACATGAAGGCTGTGACTAAAGTTAGAGCAGTGAGGCCAGGACAACCTGGGCTAGGTCCCAGGACTGGCTATCAGAAGAGCTGCCATTTTCTATTCCTGGCTTTGGGACCATGAGCGAGTCTCTTCACCGCTGGGTGTCTCAGTTCCCCCAGCTATCAAATAGAGCTAATCAAGGTTTTGTTTGTTCTCCCCATTTTATAGAGTGGGAAACTGAGACACAGTTGGGACCTGTCTACACTACATCCCCACATGATGTTCAGAGCCTATGGGCAAAACAGCTCCTAAAGGTGTCTGTGTTCTGTGCTTATCTCCTATGTACCAGCAGGGCTGGACGGCCTTGTCTCACTGTGCTGTGGGGAGCAGGTCCTGGGTATTAGGGCTTCTGAAAAGGCTCTCGACGACAAATTTTTTAAAATAATTTTTATCCATGAATTGGGAGAAAACATACAATCACTGGTGGGTGACAAAATACTGGCAGAGTGGTCATTCCTGATGAGGAGAGGGCAGTGATACAGAGCAATCTGGCTCATTTGGCAAGCTGGCCCCATTCAAAGAAAACAAGTTTGACCAGAGCCAAATGCAGGGTCCTATGCCTAGCAATAAGGCAGGCCGGCCACACCTACAGAACGGGGAAGTATATCCAGGAAAGCAGTGACTCTGAAAAGGATTCAGGGGCCATAGTGGAGAAGCCGTTCAACATGAGCTTCCAGTGTGATGCTGTGGGGAACAGGGCTGAAGCCATCATTAGACGTATGAGCAGAGCTGTGAGGAGGATAGGGAGGTGACACAGCATCAGTGAGACTGCTACTGGAATCCTGCCTCCAGTTTTGGTGTCCTCCTTTGAAAAAGATGTTGAGAAATTGGAGCTGGGGCAGCAAAGAGCCACCAAATGTTCTGAGGGTTGGAGAAAAATGCCTTCTAGGGAGCGATTGAAAGAGCTCAACCTGTTTAGCTGATAAAAAACAGATTGAAAGGTGACTTCACTGAAGTGTTGAAATGCCTTAATGGAGAGAAAATACTGGGGATTAAAAGGCTCGTTAATCTAGCAGAGAAAGGCATAACAAGACCCAATGGCTGGAAGGTGAAAAGAGATCAATTCATATCACAAATAAAGCACAAATATTCAACGGCGAGGATGATTCACCACGGCAACAAGCTACCAAGGAAAGTGGTGGATTCTCCATCTCTTGATGTCATTTAATGAAGACTAGATGCCTTTCTGGAATGTGTTTGCCAAACAGTAGCGATTCTGGTATACAAGAGGCCTGTGATATACAGGGGGTCAGATTAGATGCTCTAATGGTCTCTTCTGGCCATCAAGTCTACTCATTTCTGAAAAACTGAATGTAGCATTGGGAGTAGCCTGTGATGTTTTGCTGTCTAGCCGGCTTGCTTCCTAGAATGAACACTCATTGAGTGGGGTGATCCACAGGGAGAGGCTCAAACCTCCAAAGTGTCTGGCCAGCGGCAGGACATTAGCACTGCAGGGGAGGGGTGGGTAGGCTGACCGGATAGCAAGTGTGAAAAACGGGACAGGGAGTGGGCAGTAATTGGAGCCTATATAAGAAAAAGCCCCAGATAGCAGGACTGTCCCTATAAAATCGGGACATCTGGTCACCCCAGGGGTGGGTGTGGCAGTGACATCACAAAGGCCTTTTGCAGGACCTCAGCCTATTGGTGAAAGGTAGTGGGGAGGTGGTGACCTCACAGAGAGATGCTGACATCAGCCAGGCAGGACAGGGGCGCGCGGCCAGGGAAACCTCGGAGACCCCTGTAGCTTTGCTTCAGCAAGTCTCCTTCTCGAGGTCCCTCTTTGAGGACTGAGAGAGTATTAGGGTTTACGTACGTGAGCGCGAGGAGGAACCTCTTTTGAGTTTTCTCCTTTCCTTTTCCTGATTTTGCTAGAAAACAGACGTCCCTGTTTGGAAGGTAAGAGCCTCCGAGAGGTTTGGAACCTGTTCAGTCTGATCCATTTGGTGCCAGCTGAATTCTCAGCCTGGAAAACACTAGCTTAAGGTGGCAGAATTTTATTCCCCACCTAGGATTTTGTCCCTTAGAATCACTGGGGACATTAGGGTTTGTCCTTTTTGTTTTATCTTTTCCTCCATCCCTCCCTCCTTTCTCTTCTTCTCTTACTTCTTTTGTCCTTTCCCCTGTTCCCCTCCCGCCACCAGGAGGGGTGTGTCGGGGGAAGTCACTGGGGGTGCTCTGCAGCTCCCATTGTGGAAGGTCCACCCAAAAATGTGGGGCTGAAATAGTGCTCGGCCAGTGATCCCCCGCAGTGACCTGGGCCATCCTTTGGGCTCTCTGGTGAGAACCCTCAGCCTCCCGCCCCTCAGTCTCTATCCTGATTGGCTGAGCAGGGGGTTATTGACAGGGAGGAGACTCGGGTCCTTGTTGTTGTCCTCCTTGCCCAACACTGGCCTCTCCCCCATTTCCCCAAACCTCCATGCCTATCTTAGTGTCTGTCTCATCCCACAACTGTAAGGTCTCAGACACAGTCTCCTTCCAGCAAGCTGAAGCTGTCCCTGGCTCTGGAGCTGGAATCACATGTCCAGAGAGCTTCCCTTGCATGGTGTATTGACCGTGGGCATGAGAAAGGACAACACCCATATGGAGGTTGAACATCAACCTCCACCTCTGTCCCAGCAGCAGGATGGCCTCTGGTCCCTGCTCCCTCAGACAACTGGAGCTACTGAGAGGTGCAGTTGGCAGAGCATGAGAACAGCCCATGAGGTTAAGAAATGGTGGGGAGAGGCTCTTCCCTCTATGGGACATTACGTTGTCCCTCCGTGGGCAGTCTTTTCTTTCCACAGCCTGGGATTTGGGTCCTGGATTCTGCCCAGAAGCCCAGCTTCCATCCCTAGCAGCTTAGCTGTTCCCTAACCTGGTGTGCACCAGGGCCTCTGCAGAGAGCTGCTCTGGGCAAGGACCGCAGAGCCAGCTGTCATCCTGGCAGGTGTAGCCCCAGGTGCCATAACCTGACCCATGGTCTCCCTCCGCTGGCAGGCTCAGAGATAGGCCTGCCCAGAGAACATGGATGACAAGCTCTAGATCCTGCTGACAGCATCCCCCAGCACAGACAAACTCCAGCACATCTCGGAGGTGAGCAGAATGGGAAGGGGCAGCAGGGGTTTTACCTTGGCCCTGGGGACTCCTAGAAAGAAGAGACTGGGAAATCCACGTTTCTTCTCTTGGATCCTTCCAAGTATGCATTTGTGATATAAACTCAGTGGGTGACCTTGGAGTTAACTCACTTCCCCCTTCCGGCATCAGTCTTCTCCACTATCATATCTACCCTGGGGAAGAAGGACATAAGCCCCGACAATCACCTTCACCTGTGGTTGTCTGGCCCTGGGAGCCTAAACCAACTGGACTATCTGCCCCATCACCTAAACGTTCCTGTCTTTTCCTCCTAGGGCCTTGTCCAAAGTGCTCAACCTGGCCCCTTTCTGGCTTGTCCCAGACCTTTAAAGGACTATCCGAGCCCCTGCCAAGCCTGCTCCCCTTGGGGTCTCTCTCCTGGCTGAGCACAGGCTGCCCTTGTATCTCTCTGCCAGCCTGGGCCCTAGTCTCATGCTGCTCCTTGTCACTTATTCCCTTCACCCTAGAGAGCTGCATAAGCTGGGCTAGGCACAGTTGCGTGCCAATTCCTTTAATGGACATCTCACCCTGGGACACGCTGAAACTGGAAATGTGTGGGCCAACACTGAGTGTTTGCTATGAAAGGTGCTGAAGATGCAATGGAAGAGGAAATCCTTTGGAATGGATTTAAATTATTCCAGCTGAAAGTGAATGAGAGAAAATATGTCCAGTTATCTTCCTAGCAGCAAAAAAATGCACTAATTCATAGATTCTACTGTTAGACAAGACCATTCTGTCCATCTAGTCTGACCTGCTGTATAACCCAAACCCTAGAATGTCACCGAGTGGTTCCTTCAGTCAACCCATGACGTGTGCCTGAGCCAGAGCACATCTTTTGGAAAGACATCCACATGCATTAGAGCCAGCTGACCAAGAGAAAATCTTTCTTCTGCAGTTACGTGGGGTTAAGGGACATGACATGAAGGCTGTGACTAAAGTTAGAGCAGTGAGGCCAGGACAACCTGGGCTAGGTCCCAGGACTGGCTATCAGAAGAGCTGCCATTTTCTATTCCTGGCTTTGGGACCATGAGCGAGTCTCTTCACCGCTGGGTGTCTCAGTTCCCCCAGCTATCAAATAGAGCTAATCAAGGTTTTGTTTGTTCTCCCCATTTTATAGAGTGGGAAACTGAGACACAGTTGGGACCTGTCTACACTACATCCCCACATGATGTTCAGAGCCTATGGGCAAAACAGCTCCTAAAGGTGTCTGTGTTCTGTGCTTATCTCCTATGTACCAGCAGGGCTGGACGGCCTTGTCTCACTGTGCTGTGGGGAGCAGGTCCTGGGTATTAGGGCTTCTGAAAAGGCTCTCGACGACAAATTTTTTAAAATAATTTTTATCCATGAATTGGGAGAAAACATACAATCACTGGTGGGTGACAAAATACTGGCAGAGTGGTCATTCCTGATGAGGAGAGGGCAGTGATACAGAGCAATCTGGCTCATTTGGCAAGCTGGCCCCATTCAAAGAAAACAAGTTTGACCAGAGCCAAATGCAGGGTCCTATGCCTAGCAATAAGGCAGGCCGGCCACACCTACAGAACGGGGAAGTATATCCAGGAAAGCAGTGACTCTGAAAAGGATTCAGGGGCCATAGTGGAGAAGCCGTTCAACATGAGCTTCCAGTGTGATGCTGTGGGGAACAGGGCTGAAGCCATCATTAGACGTATGAGCAGAGCTGTGAGGAGGATAGGGAGGTGACACAGCATCAGTGAGACTGCTACTGGAATCCTGCCTCCAGTTTTGGTGTCCTCCTTTGAAAAAGATGTTGAGAAATTGGAGCTGGGGCAGCAAAGAGCCACCAAATGTTCTGAGGGTTGGAGAAAAATGCCTTCTAGGGAGCGATTGAAAGAGCTCAACCTGTTTAGCTGATAAAAAACAGATTGAAAGGTGACTTCACTGAAGTGTTGAAATGCCTTAATGGAGAGAAAATACTGGGGATTAAAAGGCTCGTTAATCTAGCAGAGAAAGGCATAACAAGACCCAATGGCTGGAAGGTGAAAAGAGATCAATTCATATCACAAATAAAGCACAAATATTCAACGGCGAGGATGATTCACCACGGCAACAAGCTACCAAGGAAAGTGGTGGATTCTCCATCTCTTGATGTCATTTAATGAAGACTAGATGCCTTTCTGGAATGTGTTTGCCAAACGGTAGCGATTCTGGTATACAAGAGGCCTGTGATATACAGGGGGTCAGATTAGATGCTCTAATGGTCTCTTCTGGCCATCAAGTCTACTCATTTCTGAAAATCTGAATGTAGCATTGGGAGTAGCCTGTGATGTTTTGCTGTCTAGCCGGCTTGCTTCCTAGAATGAACACTCATTGAGTGGGGTGATCCACAGGGAGAGGCTCAAACCTCCAAAGTGTCTGGCCAGCGGCAGGACATTAGCACTGCAGGGGAGGGGTGGGTAGGCTGACCGGATAGCAAGTGTGAAAAACGGGACAGGGAGTGGGCAGTAATTGGAGCCTATATAAGAAAAAGCCCCAGATAGCAGGACTGTCCCTATAAAATCGGGACATCTGGTCACCCCAGGGGTGGGTGTGGCAGTGACATCACAAAGGCCTTTTGCAGGACCTCAGCCTATTGGTGAAAGGTAGTGGGGAGGTGGTGACCTCACAGAGAGATGCTGACATCAGCCAGGCAGGACAGGGGCGCGCGGCCAGGGAAACCTCGGAGACCCCTGTAGCTTTGCTTCAGCAAGTCTCCTTCTCGAGGTCCCTCTTTGAGGACTGAGAGAGTATTAGGGTTTACGTACGTGAGCGCGAGGAGGAACCTCTTTTGAGTTTTCTCCTTTCCTTTTCCTGATTTTGCTAGAAAACAGACGTCCCTGTTTGGAAGGTAAGAGCCTCCGAGAGGTTTGGAACCTGTTCAGTCTGATCCATTTGGTGCCAGCTGAATTCTCAGCCTGGAAAACACTAGCTTAAGGTGGCAGAATTTTATTCCCCACCTAGGATTTTGTCCCTTAGAATCACTGGGGACATTAGGGTTTGTCCTTTTTGTTTTATCTTTTCCTCCATCCCTCCCTCCTTTCTCTTCTTCTCTTACTTCTTTTGTCCTTTCCCCTGTTCCCCTCCCGCCACCAGGAGGGGTGTGTCGGGGGAAGTCACTGGGGGTGCTCTGCAGCTCCCATTGTGGAAGGTCCACCCAAAAATGTGGGGCTGAAATAGTGCTCGGCCAGTGATCCCCCGCAGTGACCTGGGCCATCCTTTGGGCTCTCTGGTGAGAACCCTCAGCCTCCCGCCCCTCAGTCTCTATCCTGATTGGCTGAGCAGGGGGTTATTGACAGGGAGGAGACTCGGGTCCTTGTTGTTGTCCTCCTTGCCCAACACTGGCCTCTCCCCCATTTCCCCAAACCTCCATGCCTATCTTAGTGTCTGTCTCATCCCACAACTGTAAGGTCTCAGACACAGTCTCCTTCCAGCAAGCTGAAGCTGTCCCTGGCTCTGGAGCTGGAATCACATGTCCAGAGAGCTTCCCTTGCATGGTGTATTGACCGTGGGCATGAGAAAGGACAACACCCATATGGAGGTTGAACATCAACCTCCACCTCTGTCCCAGCAGCAGGATGGCCTCTGGTCCCTGCTCCCTCAGACAACTGGAGCTACTGAGAGGTGCAGTTGGCAGAGCATGAGAACAGCCCATGAGGTTAAGAAATGGTGGGGAGAGGCTCTTCCCTCTATGGGACATTACGTTGTCCCTCCGTGGGCAGTCTTTTCTTTCCACAGCCTGGGATTTGGGTCCTGGATTCTGCCCAGAAGCCCAGCTTCCATCCCTAGCAGCTTAGCTGTTCCCTAACCTGGTGTGCACCAGGGCCTCTGCAGAGAGCTGCTCTGGGCAAGGACCGCAGAGCCAGCTGTCATCCTGGCAGGTGTAGCCCCAGGTGCCATAACCTGACCCATGGTCTCCCTCCGCTGGCAGGCTCAGAGATAGGCCTGCCCAGAGAACATGGATGACAAGCTCTAGATCCTGCTGACAGCATCCCCCAGCACAGACAAACTCCAGCACATCTCGGAGGTGAGCAGAATGGGAAGGGGCAGCAGGGGTTTTACCTTGGCCCTGGGGACTCCTAGAAAGAAGAGACTGGGAAATCCACGTTTCTTCTCTTGGATCCTTCCAAGTATGCATTTGTGATATAAACTCAGTGGGTGACCTTGGAGTTAACTCACTTCCCCCTTCCGGCATCAGTCTTCTCCACTATCATATCTACCCTGGGGAAGAAGGACATAAGCCCCGACAATCACCTTCACCTGTGGTTGTCTGGCCCTGGGAGCCTAAACCAACTGGACTATCTGCCCCATCACCTAAACGTTCCTGTCTTTTCCTCCTAGGGCCTTGTCCAAAGTGCTCAACCTGGCCCCTTTCTGGCTTGTCCCAGACCTTTAAAGGACTATCCGAGCCCCTGCCAAGCCTGCTCCCCTTGGGGTCTCTCTCCTGGCTGAGCACAGGCTGCCCTTGTATCTCTCTGCCAGCCTGGGCCCTAGTCTCATGCTGCTCCTTGTCACTTATTCCCTTCACCCTAGAGAGCTGCATAAGCTGGGCTAGGCACAGTTGCGTGCCAATTCCTTTAATGGACATCTCACCCTGGGACACGCTGAAACTGGAAATGTGTGGGCCAACACTGAGTGTTTGCTATGAAAGGTGCTGAAGATGCAATGGAAGAGGAAATCCTTTGGAATGGATTTAAATTATTCCAGCTGAAAGTGAATGAGAGAAAATATGTCCAGTTATCTTCCTAGCAGCAAAAAAATGCACTAATTCATAGATTCTACTGTTAGACAAGACCATTCTGTCCATCTAGTCTGACCTGCTGTATAACCCAAACCCTAGAATGTCACCGAGTGGTTCCTTCAGTCAACCCATGACGTGTGCCTGAGCCAGAGCACATCTTTTGGAAAGACATCCACATGCATTAGAGCCAGCTGACCAAGAGAAAATCTTTCTTCTGCAGTTACGTGGGGTTAAGGGACATGACATGAAGGCTGTGACTAAAGTTAGAGCAGTGAGGCCAGGACAACCTGGGCTAGGTCCCAGGACTGGCTATCAGAAGAGCTGCCATTTTCTATTCCTGGCTTTGGGACCATGAGCGAGTCTCTTCACCGCTGGGTGTCTCAGTTCCCCCAGCTATCAAATAGAGCTAATCAAGGTTTTGTTTGTTCTCCCCATTTTATAGAGTGGGAAACTGAGACACAGTTGGGACCTGTCTACACTACATCCCCACATGATGTTCAGAGCCTATGGGCAAAACAGCTCCTAAAGGTGTCTGTGTTCTGTGCTTATCTCCTATGTACCAGCAGGGCTGGACGGCCTTGTCTCACTGTGCTGTGGGGAGCAGGTCCTGGGTATTAGGGCTTCTGAAAAGGCTCTCGACGACAAATTTTTTAAAATAATTTTTATCCATGAATTGGGAGAAAACATACAATCACTGGTGGGTGACAAAATACTGGCAGAGTGGTCATTCCTGATGAGGAGAGGGCAGTGATACAGAGCAATCTGGCTCATTTGGCAAGCTGGCCCCATTCAAAGAAAACAAGTTTGACCAGAGCCAAATGCAGGGTCCTATGCCTAGCAATAAGGCAGGCCGGCCACACCTACAGAACGGGGAAGTATATCCAGGAAAGCAGTGACTCTGAAAAGGATTCAGGGGCCATAGTGGAGAAGCCGTTCAACATGAGCTTCCAGTGTGATGCTGTGGGGAACAGGGCTGAAGCCATCATTAGACGTATGAGCAGAGCTGTGAGGAGGATAGGGAGGTGACACAGCATCAGTGAGACTGCTACTGGAATCCTGCCTCCAGTTTTGGTGTCCTCCTTTGAAAAAGATGTTGAGAAATTGGAGCTGGGGCAGCAAAGAGCCACCAAATGTTCTGAGGGTTGGAGAAAAATGCCTTCTAGGGAGCGATTGAAAGAGCTCAACCTGTTTAGCTGATAAAAAACAGATTGAAAGGTGACTTCACTGAAGTGTTGAAATGCCTTAATGGAGAGAAAATACTGGGGATTAAAAGGCTCGTTAATCTAGCAGAGAAAGGCATAACAAGACCCAATGGCTGGAAGGTGAAAAGAGATCAATTCATATCACAAATAAAGCACAAATATTCAACGGCGAGGATGATTCACCACGGCAACAAGCTACCAAGGAAAGTGGTGGATTCTCCATCTCTTGATGTCATTTAATGAAGACTAGATGCCTTTCTGGAATGTGTTTGCCAAACGGTAGCGATTCTGGTATACAAGAGGCCTGTGATATACAGGGGGTCAGATTAGATGCTCTAATGGTCTCTTCTGGCCATCAAGTCTACTCATTTCTGAAAATCTGAATGTAGCATTGGGAGTAGCCTGTGATGTTTTGCTGTCTAGCCGGCTTGCTTCCTAGAATGAACACTCATTGAGTGGGGTGATCCACAGGGAGAGGCTCAAACCTCCAAAGTGTCTGGCCAGCGGCAGGACATTAGCACTGCAGGGGAGGGGTGGGTAGGCTGACCGGATAGCAAGTGTGAAAAACGGGACAGGGAGTGGGCAGTAATTGGAGCCTATATAAGAAAAAGCCCCAGATAGCAGGACTGTCCCTATAAAATCGGGACATCTGGTCACCCCAGGGGTGGGTGTGGCAGTGACATCACAAAGGCCTTTTGCAGGACCTCAGCCTATTGGTGAAAGGTAGTGGGGAGGTGGTGACCTCACAGAGAGATGCTGACATCAGCCAGGCAGGACAGGGGCGCGCGGCCAGGGAAACCTCGGAGACCCCTGTAGCTTTGCTTCAGCAAGTCTCCTTCTCGAGGTCCCTCTTTGAGGACTGAGAGAGTATTAGGGTTTACGTACGTGAGCGCGAGGAGGAACCTCTTTTGAGTTTTCTCCTTTCCTTTTCCTGATTTTGCTAGAAAACAGACGTCCCTGTTTGGAAGGTAAGAGCCTCCGAGAGGTTTGGAACCTGTTCAGTCTGATCCATTTGGTGCCAGCTGAATTCTCAGCCTGGAAAACACTAGCTTAAGGTGGCAGAATTTTATTCCCCACCTAGGATTTTGTCCCTTAGAATCACTGGGGACATTAGGGTTTGTCCTTTTTGTTTTATCTTTTCCTCCATCCCTCCCTCCTTTCTCTTCTTCTCTTACTTCTTTTGTCCTTTCCCCTGTTCCCCTCCCGCCACCAGGAGGGGTGTGTCGGGGGAAGTCACTGGGGGTGCTCTGCAGCTCCCATTGTGGAAGGTCCACCCAAAAATGTGGGGCTGAAATAGTGCTCGGCCAGTGATCCCCCGCAGTGACCTGGGCCATCCTTTGGGCTCTCTGGTGAGAACCCTCAGCCTCCCGCCCCTCAGTCTCTATCCTGATTGGCTGAGCAGGGGGTTATTGACAGGGAGGAGACTCGGGTCCTTGTTGTTGTCCTCCTTGCCCAACACTGGCCTCTCCCCCATTTCCCCAAACCTCCATGCCTATCTTAGTGTCTGTCTCATCCCACAACTGTAAGGTCTCAGACACAGTCTCCTTCCAGCAAGCTGAAGCTGTCCCTGGCTCTGGAGCTGGAATCACATGTCCAGAGAGCTTCCCTTGCATGGTGTATTGACCGTGGGCATGAGAAAGGACAACACCCATATGGAGGTTGAACATCAACCTCCACCTCTGTCCCAGCAGCAGGATGGCCTCTGGTCCCTGCTCCCTCAGACAACTGGAGCTACTGAGAGGTGCAGTTGGCAGAGCATGAGAACAGCCCATGAGGTTAAGAAATGGTGGGGAGAGGCTCTTCCCTCTATGGGACATTACGTTGTCCCTCCGTGGGCAGTCTTTTCTTTCCACAGCCTGGGATTTGGGTCCTGGATTCTGCCCAGAAGCCCAGCTTCCATCCCTAGCAGCTTAGCTGTTCCCTAACCTGGTGTGCACCAGGGCCTCTGCAGAGAGCTGCTCTGGGCAAGGACCGCAGAGCCAGCTGTCATCCTGGCAGGTGTAGCCCCAGGTGCCATAACCTGACCCATGGTCTCCCTCCGCTGGCAGGCTCAGAGATAGGCCTGCCCAGAGAACATGGATGACAAGCTCTAGATCCTGCTGACAGCATCCCCCAGCACAGACAAACTCCAGCACATCTCGGAGGTGAGCAGAATGGGAAGGGGCAGCAGGGGTTTTACCTTGGCCCTGGGGACTCCTAGAAAGAAGAGACTGGGAAATCCACGTTTCTTCTCTTGGATCCTTCCAAGTATGCATTTGTGATATAAACTCAGTGGGTGACCTTGGAGTTAACTCACTTCCCCCTTCCGGCATCAGTCTTCTCCACTATCATATCTACCCTGGGGAAGAAGGACATAAGCCCCGACAATCACCTTCACCTGTGGTTGTCTGGCCCTGGGAGCCTAAACCAACTGGACTATCTGCCCCATCACCTAAACGTTCCTGTCTTTTCCTCCTAGGGCCTTGTCCAAAGTGCTCAACCTGGCCCCTTTCTGGCTTGTCCCAGACCTTTAAAGGACTATCCGAGCCCCTGCCAAGCCTGCTCCCCTTGGGGTCTCTCTCCTGGCTGAGCACAGGCTGCCCTTGTATCTCTCTGCCAGCCTGGGCCCTAGTCTCATGCTGCTCCTTGTCACTTATTCCCTTCACCCTAGAGAGCTGCATAAGCTGGGCTAGGCACAGTTGCGTGCCAATTCCTTTAATGGACATCTCACCCTGGGACACGCTGAAACTGGAAATGTGTGGGCCAACACTGAGTGTTTGCTATGAAAGGTGCTGAAGATGCAATGGAAGAGGAAATCCTTTGGAATGGATTTAAATTATTCCAGCTGAAAGTGAATGAGAGAAAATATGTCCAGTTATCTTCCTAGCAGCAAAAAAATGCACTAATTCATAGATTCTACTGTTAGACAAGACCATTCTGTCCATCTAGTCTGACCTGCTGTATAACCCAAACCCTAGAATGTCACCGAGTGGTTCCTTCAGTCAACCCATGACGTGTGCCTGAGCCAGAGCACATCTTTTGGAAAGACATCCACATGCATTAGAGCCAGCTGACCAAGAGAAAATCTTTCTTCTGCAGTTACGTGGGGTTAAGGGACATGACATGAAGGCTGTGACTAAAGTTAGAGCAGTGAGGCCAGGACAACCTGGGCTAGGTCCCAGGACTGGCTATCAGAAGAGCTGCCATTTTCTATTCCTGGCTTTGGGACCATGAGCGAGTCTCTTCACCGCTGGGTGTCTCAGTTCCCCCAGCTATCAAATAGAGCTAATCAAGGTTTTGTTTGTTCTCCCCATTTTATAGAGTGGGAAACTGAGACACAGTTGGGACCTGTCTACACTACATCCCCACATGATGTTCAGAGCCTATGGGCAAAACAGCTCCTAAAGGTGTCTGTGTTCTGTGCTTATCTCCTATGTACCAGCAGGGCTGGACGGCCTTGTCTCACTGTGCTGTGGGGAGCAGGTCCTGGGTATTAGGGCTTCTGAAAAGGCTCTCGACGACAAATTTTTTAAAATAATTTTTATCCATGAATTGGGAGAAAACATACAATCACTGGTGGGTGACAAAATACTGGCAGAGTGGTCATTCCTGATGAGGAGAGGGCAGTGATACAGAGCAATCTGGCTCATTTGGCAAGCTGGCCCCATTCAAAGAAAACAAGTTTGACCAGAGCCAAATGCAGGGTCCTATGCCTAGCAATAAGGCAGGCCGGCCACACCTACAGAACGGGGAAGTATATCCAGGAAAGCAGTGACTCTGAAAAGGATTCAGGGGCCATAGTGGAGAAGCCGTTCAACATGAGCTTCCAGTGTGATGCTGTGGGGAACAGGGCTGAAGCCATCATTAGACGTATGAGCAGAGCTGTGAGGAGGATAGGGAGGTGACACAGCATCAGTGAGACTGCTACTGGAATCCTGCCTCCAGTTTTGGTGTCCTCCTTTGAAAAAGATGTTGAGAAATTGGAGCTGGGGCAGCAAAGAGCCACCAAATGTTCTGAGGGTTGGAGAAAAATGCCTTCTAGGGAGCGATTGAAAGAGCTCAACCTGTTTAGCTGATAAAAAACAGATTGAAAGGTGACTTCACTGAAGTGTTGAAATGCCTTAATGGAGAGAAAATACTGGGGATTAAAAGGCTCGTTAATCTAGCAGAGAAAGGCATAACAAGACCCAATGGCTGGAAGGTGAAAAGAGATCAATTCATATCACAAATAAAGCACAAATATTCAACGGCGAGGATGATTCACCACGGCAACAAGCTACCAAGGAAAGTGGTGGATTCTCCATCTCTTGATGTCATTTAATGAAGACTAGATGCCTTTCTGGAATGTGTTTGCCAAACGGTAGCGATTCTGGTATACAAGAGGCCTGTGATATACAGGGGGTCAGATTAGATGCTCTAATGGTCTCTTCTGGCCATCAAGTCTACTCATTTCTGAAAAACTGAATGTAGCATTGGGAGTAGCCTGTGATGTTTTGCTGTCTAGCCGGCTTGCTTCCTAGAATGAACACTCATTGAGTGGGGTGATCCACAGGGAGAGGCTCAAACCTCCAAAGTGTCTGGCCAGCGGCAGGACATTAGCACTGCAGGGGAGGGGTGGGTAGGCTGACCGGATAGCAAGTGTGAAAAACGGGACAGGGAGTGGGCAGTAATTGGAGCCTATATAAGAAAAAGCCCCAGATAGCAGGACTGTCCCTATAAAATCGGGACATCTGGTCACCCCAGGGGTGGGTGTGGCAGTGACATCACAAAGGCCTTTTGCAGGACCTCAGCCTATTGGTGAAAGGTAGTGGGGAGGTGGTGACCTCACAGAGAGATGCTGACATCAGCCAGGCAGGACAGGGGCGCGCGGCCAGGGAAACCTCGGAGACCCCTGTAGCTTTGCTTCAGCAAGTCTCCTTCTCGAGGTCCCTCTTTGAGGACTGAGAGAGTATTAGGGTTTACGTACGTGAGCGCGAGGAGGAACCTCTTTTGAGTTTTCTCCTTTCCTTTTCCTGATTTTGCTAGAAAACAGACGTCCCTGTTTGGAAGGTAAGAGCCTCCGAGAGGTTTGGAACCTGTTCAGTCTGATCCATTTGGTGCCAGCTGAATTCTCAGCCTGGAAAACACTAGCTTAAGGTGGCAGAATTTTATTCCCCACCTAGGATTTTGTCCCTTAGAATCACTGGGGACATTAGGGTTTGTCCTTTTTGTTTTATCTTTTCCTCCATCCCTCCCTCCTTTCTCTTCTTCTCTTACTTCTTTTGTCCTTTCCCCTGTTCCCCTCCCGCCACCAGGAGGGGTGTGTCGGGGGAAGTCACTGGGGGTGCTCTGCAGCTCCCATTGTGGAAGGTCCACCCAAAAATGTGGGGCTGAAATAGTGCTCGGCCAGTGATCCCCCGCAGTGACCTGGGCCATCCTTTGGGCTCTCTGGTGAGAACCCTCAGCCTCCCGCCCCTCAGTCTCTATCCTGATTGGCTGAGCAGGGGGTTATTGACAGGGAGGAGACTCGGGTCCTTGTTGTTGTCCTCCTTGCCCAACACTGGCCTCTCCCCCATTTCCCCAAACCTCCATGCCTATCTTAGTGTCTGTCTCATCCCACAACTGTAAGGTCTCAGACACAGTCTCCTTCCAGCAAGCTGAAGCTGTCCCTGGCTCTGGAGCTGGAATCACATGTCCAGAGAGCTTCCCTTGCATGGTGTATTGACCGTGGGCATGAGAAAGGACAACACCCATATGGAGGTTGAACATCAACCTCCACCTCTGTCCCAGCAGCAGGATGGCCTCTGGTCCCTGCTCCCTCAGACAACTGGAGCTACTGAGAGGTGCAGTTGGCAGAGCATGAGAACAGCCCATGAGGTTAAGAAATGGTGGGGAGAGGCTCTTCCCTCTATGGGACATTACGTTGTCCCTCCGTGGGCAGTCTTTTCTTTCCACAGCCTGGGATTTGGGTCCTGGATTCTGCCCAGAAGCCCAGCTTCCATCCCTAGCAGCTTAGCTGTTCCCTAACCTGGTGTGCACCAGGGCCTCTGCAGAGAGCTGCTCTGGGCAAGGACCGCAGAGCCAGCTGTCATCCTGGCAGGTGTAGCCCCAGGTGCCATAACCTGACCCATGGTCTCCCTCCGCTGGCAGGCTCAGAGATAGGCCTGCCCAGAGAACATGGATGACAAGCTCTAGATCCTGCTGACAGCATCCCCCAGCACAGACAAACTCCAGCACATCTCGGAGGTGAGCAGAATGGGAAGGGGCAGCAGGGGTTTTACCTTGGCCCTGGGGACTCCTAGAAAGAAGAGACTGGGAAATCCACGTTTCTTCTCTTGGATCCTTCCAAGTATGCATTTGTGATATAAACTCAGTGGGTGACCTTGGAGTTAACTCACTTCCCCCTTCCGGCATCAGTCTTCTCCACTATCATATCTACCCTGGGGAAGAAGGACATAAGCCCCGACAATCACCTTCACCTGTGGTTGTCTGGCCCTGGGAGCCTAAACCAACTGGACTATCTGCCCCATCACCTAAACGTTCCTGTCTTTTCCTCCTAGGGCCTTGTCCAAAGTGCTCAACCTGGCCCCTTTCTGGCTTGTCCCAGACCTTTAAAGGACTATCCGAGCCCCTGCCAAGCCTGCTCCCCTTGGGGTCTCTCTCCTGGCTGAGCACAGGCTGCCCTTGTATCTCTCTGCCAGCCTGGGCCCTAGTCTCATGCTGCTCCTTGTCACTTATTCCCTTCACCCTAGAGAGCTGCATAAGCTGGGCTAGGCACAGTTGCGTGCCAATTCCTTTAATGGACATCTCACCCTGGGACACGCTGAAACTGGAAATGTGTGGGCCAACACTGAGTGTTTGCTATGAAAGGTGCTGAAGATGCAATGGAAGAGGAAATCCTTTGGAATGGATTTAAATTATTCCAGCTGAAAGTGAATGAGAGAAAATATGTCCAGTTATCTTCCTAGCAGCAAAAAAATGCACTAATTCATAGATTCTACTGTTAGACAAGACCATTCTGTCCATCTAGTCTGACCTGCTGTATAACCCAAACCCTAGAATGTCACCGAGTGGTTCCTTCAGTCAACCCATGACGTGTGCCTGAGCCAGAGCACATCTTTTGGAAAGACATCCACATGCATTAGAGCCAGCTGACCAAGAGAAAATCTTTCTTCTGCAGTTACGTGGGGTTAAGGGACATGACATGAAGGCTGTGACTAAAGTTAGAGCAGTGAGGCCAGGACAACCTGGGCTAGGTCCCAGGACTGGCTATCAGAAGAGCTGCCATTTTCTATTCCTGGCTTTGGGACCATGAGCGAGTCTCTTCACCGCTGGGTGTCTCAGTTCCCCCAGCTATCAAATAGAGCTAATCAAGGTTTTGTTTGTTCTCCCCATTTTATAGAGTGGGAAACTGAGACACAGTTGGGACCTGTCTACACTACATCCCCACATGATGTTCAGAGCCTATGGGCAAAACAGCTCCTAAAGGTGTCTGTGTTCTGTGCTTATCTCCTATGTACCAGCAGGGCTGGACGGCCTTGTCTCACTGTGCTGTGGGGAGCAGGTCCTGGGTATTAGGGCTTCTGAAAAGGCTCTCGACGACAAATTTTTTAAAATAATTTTTATCCATGAATTGGGAGAAAACATACAATCACTGGTGGGTGACAAAATACTGGCAGAGTGGTCATTCCTGATGAGGAGAGGGCAGTGATACAGAGCAATCTGGCTCATTTGGCAAGCTGGCCCCATTCAAAGAAAACAAGTTTGACCAGAGCCAAATGCAGGGTCCTATGCCTAGCAATAAGGCAGGCCGGCCACACCTACAGAACGGGGAAGTATATCCAGGAAAGCAGTGACTCTGAAAAGGATTCAGGGGCCATAGTGGAGAAGCCGTTCAACATGAGCTTCCAGTGTGATGCTGTGGGGAACAGGGCTGAAGCCATCATTAGACGTATGAGCAGAGCTGTGAGGAGGATAGGGAGGTGACACAGCATCAGTGAGACTGCTACTGGAATCCTGCCTCCAGTTTTGGTGTCCTCCTTTGAAAAAGATGTTGAGAAATTGGAGCTGGGGCAGCAAAGAGCCACCAAATGTTCTGAGGGTTGGAGAAAAATGCCTTCTAGGGAGCGATTGAAAGAGCTCAACCTGTTTAGCTGATAAAAAACAGATTGAAAGGTGACTTCACTGAAGTGTTGAAATGCCTTAATGGAGAGAAAATACTGGGGATTAAAAGGCTCGTTAATCTAGCAGAGAAAGGCATAACAAGACCCAATGGCTGGAAGGTGAAAAGAGATCAATTCATATCACAAATAAAGCACAAATATTCAACGGCGAGGATGATTCACCACGGCAACAAGCTACCAAGGAAAGTGGTGGATTCTCCATCTCTTGATGTCATTTAATGAAGACTAGATGCCTTTCTGGAATGTGTTTGCCAAACGGTAGCGATTCTGGTATACAAGAGGCCTGTGATATACAGGGGGTCAGATTAGATGCTCTAATGGTCTCTTCTGGCCATCAAGTCTACTCATTTCTGAAAAACTGAATGTAGCATTGGGAGTAGCCTGTGATGTTTTGCTGTCTAGCCGGCTTGCTTCCTAGAATGAACACTCATTGAGTGGGGTGATCCACAGGGAGAGGCTCAAACCTCCAAAGTGTCTGGCCAGCGGCAGGACATTAGCACTGCAGGGGAGGGGTGGGTAGGCTGACCGGATAGCAAGTGTGAAAAACGGGACAGGGAGTGGGCAGTAATTGGAGCCTATATAAGAAAAAGCCCCAGATAGCAGGACTGTCCCTATAAAATCGGGACATCTGGTCACCCCAGGGGTGGGTGTGGCAGTGACATCACAAAGGCCTTTTGCAGGACCTCAGCCTATTGGTGAAAGGTAGTGGGGAGGTGGTGACCTCACAGAGAGATGCTGACATCAGCCAGGCAGGACAGGGGCGCGCGGCCAGGGAAACCTCGGAGACCCCTGTAGCTTTGCTTCAGCAAGTCTCCTTCTCGAGGTCCCTCTTTGAGGACTGAGAGAGTATTAGGGTTTACGTACGTGAGCGCGAGGAGGAACCTCTTTTGAGTTTTCTCCTTTCCTTTTCCTGATTTTGCTAGAAAACAGACGTCCCTGTTTGGAAGGTAAGAGCCTCCGAGAGGTTTGGAACCTGTTCAGTCTGATCCATTTGGTGCCAGCTGAATTCTCAGCCTGGAAAACACTAGCTTAAGGTGGCAGAATTTTATTCCCCACCTAGGATTTTGTCCCTTAGAATCACTGGGGACATTAGGGTTTGTCCTTTTTGTTTTATCTTTTCCTCCATCCCTCCCTCCTTTCTCTTCTTCTCTTACTTCTTTTGTCCTTTCCCCTGTTCCCCTCCCGCCACCAGGAGGGGTGTGTCGGGGGAAGTCACTGGGGGTGCTCTGCAGCTCCCATTGTGGAAGGTCCACCCAAAAATGTGGGGCTGAAATAGTGCTCGGCCAGTGATCCCCCGCAGTGACCTGGGCCATCCTTTGGGCTCTCTGGTGAGAACCCTCAGCCTCCCGCCCCTCAGTCTCTATCCTGATTGGCTGAGCAGGGGGTTATTGACAGGGAGGAGACTCGGGTCCTTGTTGTTGTCCTCCTTGCCCAACACTGGCCTCTCCCCCATTTCCCCAAACCTCCATGCCTATCTTAGTGTCTGTCTCATCCCACAACTGTAAGGTCTCAGACACAGTCTCCTTCCAGCAAGCTGAAGCTGTCCCTGGCTCTGGAGCTGGAATCACATGTCCAGAGAGCTTCCCTTGCATGGTGTATTGACCGTGGGCATGAGAAAGGACAACACCCATATGGAGGTTGAACATCAACCTCCACCTCTGTCCCAGCAGCAGGATGGCCTCTGGTCCCTGCTCCCTCAGACAACTGGAGCTACTGAGAGGTGCAGTTGGCAGAGCATGAGAACAGCCCATGAGGTTAAGAAATGGTGGGGAGAGGCTCTTCCCTCTATGGGACATTACGTTGTCCCTCCGTGGGCAGTCTTTTCTTTCCACAGCCTGGGATTTGGGTCCTGGATTCTGCCCAGAAGCCCAGCTTCCATCCCTAGCAGCTTAGCTGTTCCCTAACCTGGTGTGCACCAGGGCCTCTGCAGAGAGCTGCTCTGGGCAAGGACCGCAGAGCCAGCTGTCATCCTGGCAGGTGTAGCCCCAGGTGCCATAACCTGACCCATGGTCTCCCTCCGCTGGCAGGCTCAGAGATAGGCCTGCCCAGAGAACATGGATGACAAGCTCTAGATCCTGCTGACAGCATCCCCCAGCACAGACAAACTCCAGCACATCTCGGAGGTGAGCAGAATGGGAAGGGGCAGCAGGGGTTTTACCTTGGCCCTGGGGACTCCTAGAAAGAAGAGACTGGGAAATCCACGTTTCTTCTCTTGGATCCTTCCAAGTATGCATTTGTGATATAAACTCAGTGGGTGACCTTGGAGTTAACTCACTTCCCCCTTCCGGCATCAGTCTTCTCCACTATCATATCTACCCTGGGGAAGAAGGACATAAGCCCCGACAATCACCTTCACCTGTGGTTGTCTGGCCCTGGGAGCCTAAACCAACTGGACTATCTGCCCCATCACCTAAACGTTCCTGTCTTTTCCTCCTAGGGCCTTGTCCAAAGTGCTCAACCTGGCCCCTTTCTGGCTTGTCCCAGACCTTTAAAGGACTATCCGAGCCCCTGCCAAGCCTGCTCCCCTTGGGGTCTCTCTCCTGGCTGAGCACAGGCTGCCCTTGTATCTCTCTGCCAGCCTGGGCCCTAGTCTCATGCTGCTCCTTGTCACTTATTCCCTTCACCCTAGAGAGCTGCATAAGCTGGGCTAGGCACAGTTGCGTGCCAATTCCTTTAATGGACATCTCACCCTGGGACACGCTGAAACTGGAAATGTGTGGGCCAACACTGAGTGTTTGCTATGAAAGGTGCTGAAGATGCAATGGAAGAGGAAATCCTTTGGAATGGATTTAAATTATTCCAGCTGAAAGTGAATGAGAGAAAATATGTCCAGTTATCTTCCTAGCAGCAAAAAAATGCACTAATTCATAGATTCTACTGTTAGACAAGACCATTCTGTCCATCTAGTCTGACCTGCTGTATAACCCAAACCCTAGAATGTCACCGAGTGGTTCCTTCAGTCAACCCATGACGTGTGCCTGAGCCAGAGCACATCTTTTGGAAAGACATCCACATGCATTAGAGCCAGCTGACCAAGAGAAAATCTTTCTTCTGCAGTTACGTGGGGTTAAGGGACATGACATGAAGGCTGTGACTAAAGTTAGAGCAGTGAGGCCAGGACAACCTGGGCTAGGTCCCAGGACTGGCTATCAGAAGAGCTGCCATTTTCTATTCCTGGCTTTGGGACCATGAGCGAGTCTCTTCACCGCTGGGTGTCTCAGTTCCCCCAGCTATCAAATAGAGCTAATCAAGGTTTTGTTTGTTCTCCCCATTTTATAGAGTGGGAAACTGAGACACAGTTGGGACCTGTCTACACTACATCCCCACATGATGTTCAGAGCCTATGGGCAAAACAGCTCCTAAAGGTGTCTGTGTTCTGTGCTTATCTCCTATGTACCAGCAGGGCTGGACGGCCTTGTCTCACTGTGCTGTGGGGAGCAGGTCCTGGGTATTAGGGCTTCTGAAAAGGCTCTCGACGACAAATTTTTTAAAATAATTTTTATCCATGAATTGGGAGAAAACATACAATCACTGGTGGGTGACAAAATACTGGCAGAGTGGTCATTCCTGATGAGGAGAGGGCAGTGATACAGAGCAATCTGGCTCATTTGGCAAGCTGGCCCCATTCAAAGAAAACAAGTTTGACCAGAGCCAAATGCAGGGTCCTATGCCTAGCAATAAGGCAGGCCGGCCACACCTACAGAACGGGGAAGTATATCCAGGAAAGCAGTGACTCTGAAAAGGATTCAGGGGCCATAGTGGAGAAGCCGTTCAACATGAGCTTCCAGTGTGATGCTGTGGGGAACAGGGCTGAAGCCATCATTAGACGTATGAGCAGAGCTGTGAGGAGGATAGGGAGGTGACACAGCATCAGTGAGACTGCTACTGGAATCCTGCCTCCAGTTTTGGTGTCCTCCTTTGAAAAAGATGTTGAGAAATTGGAGCTGGGGCAGCAAAGAGCCACCAAATGTTCTGAGGGTTGGAGAAAAATGCCTTCTAGGGAGCGATTGAAAGAGCTCAACCTGTTTAGCTGATAAAAAACAGATTGAAAGGTGACTTCACTGAAGTGTTGAAATGCCTTAATGGAGAGAAAATACTGGGGATTAAAAGGCTCGTTAATCTAGCAGAGAAAGGCATAACAAGACCCAATGGCTGGAAGGTGAAAAGAGATCAATTCATATCACAAATAAAGCACAAATATTCAACGGCGAGGATGATTCACCACGGCAACAAGCTACCAAGGAAAGTGGTGGATTCTCCATCTCTTGATGTCATTTAATGAAGACTAGATGCCTTTCTGGAATGTGTTTGCCAAACGGTAGCGATTCTGGTATACAAGAGGCCTGTGATATACAGGGGGTCAGATTAGATGCTCTAATGGTCTCTTCTGGCCATCAAGTCTACTCATTTCTGAAAATCTGAATGTAGCATTGGGAGTAGCCTGTGATGTTTTGCTGTCTAGCCGGCTTGCTTCCTAGAATGAACACTCATTGAGTGGGGTGATCCACAGGGAGAGGCTCAAACCTCCAAAGTGTCTGGCCAGCGGCAGGACATTAGCACTGCAGGGGAGGGGTGGGTAGGCTGACCGGATAGCAAGTGTGAAAAACGGGACAGGGAGTGGGCAGTAATTGGAGCCTATATAAGAAAAAGCCCCAGATAGCAGGACTGTCCCTATAAAATCGGGACATCTGGTCACCCCAGGGGTGGGTGTGGCAGTGACATCACAAAGGCCTTTTGCAGGACCTCAGCCTATTGGTGAAAGGTAGTGGGGAGGTGGTGACCTCACAGAGAGATGCTGACATCAGCCAGGCAGGACAGGGGCGCGCGGCCAGGGAAACCTCGGAGACCCCTGTAGCTTTGCTTCAGCAAGTCTCCTTCTCGAGGTCCCTCTTTGAGGACTGAGAGAGTATTAGGGTTTACGTACGTGAGCGCGAGGAGGAACCTCTTTTGAGTTTTCTCCTTTCCTTTTCCTGATTTTGCTAGAAAACAGACGTCCCTGTTTGGAAGGTAAGAGCCTCCGAGAGGTTTGGAACCTGTTCAGTCTGATCCATTTGGTGCCAGCTGAATTCTCAGCCTGGAAAACACTAGCTTAAGGTGGCAGAATTTTATTCCCCACCTAGGATTTTGTCCCTTAGAATCACTGGGGACATTAGGGTTTGTCCTTTTTGTTTTATCTTTTCCTCCATCCCTCCCTCCTTTCTCTTCTTCTCTTACTTCTTTTGTCCTTTCCCCTGTTCCCCTCCCGCCACCAGGAGGGGTGTGTCGGGGGAAGTCACTGGGGGTGCTCTGCAGCTCCCATTGTGGAAGGTCCACCCAAAAATGTGGGGCTGAAATAGTGCTCGGCCAGTGATCCCCCGCAGTGACCTGGGCCATCCTTTGGGCTCTCTGGTGAGAACCCTCAGCCTCCCGCCCCTCAGTCTCTATCCTGATTGGCTGAGCAGGGGGTTATTGACAGGGAGGAGACTCGGGTCCTTGTTGTTGTCCTCCTTGCCCAACACTGGCCTCTCCCCCATTTCCCCAAACCTCCATGCCTATCTTAGTGTCTGTCTCATCCCACAACTGTAAGGTCTCAGACACAGTCTCCTTCCAGCAAGCTGAAGCTGTCCCTGGCTCTGGAGCTGGAATCACATGTCCAGAGAGCTTCCCTTGCATGGTGTATTGACCGTGGGCATGAGAAAGGACAACACCCATATGGAGGTTGAACATCAACCTCCACCTCTGTCCCAGCAGCAGGATGGCCTCTGGTCCCTGCTCCCTCAGACAACTGGAGCTACTGAGAGGTGCAGTTGGCAGAGCATGAGAACAGCCCATGAGGTTAAGAAATGGTGGGGAGAGGCTCTTCCCTCTATGGGACATTACGTTGTCCCTCCGTGGGCAGTCTTTTCTTTCCACAGCCTGGGATTTGGGTCCTGGATTCTGCCCAGAAGCCCAGCTTCCATCCCTAGCAGCTTAGCTGTTCCCTAACCTGGTGTGCACCAGGGCCTCTGCAGAGAGCTGCTCTGGGCAAGGACCGCAGAGCCAGCTGTCATCCTGGCAGGTGTAGCCCCAGGTGCCATAACCTGACCCATGGTCTCCCTCCGCTGGCAGGCTCAGAGATAGGCCTGCCCAGAGAACATGGATGACAAGCTCTAGATCCTGCTGACAGCATCCCCCAGCACAGACAAACTCCAGCACATCTCGGAGGTGAGCAGAATGGGAAGGGGCAGCAGGGGTTTTACCTTGGCCCTGGGGACTCCTAGAAAGAAGAGACTGGGAAATCCACGTTTCTTCTCTTGGATCCTTCCAAGTATGCATTTGTGATATAAACTCAGTGGGTGACCTTGGAGTTAACTCACTTCCCCCTTCCGGCATCAGTCTTCTCCACTATCATATCTACCCTGGGGAAGAAGGACATAAGCCCCGACAATCACCTTCACCTGTGGTTGTCTGGCCCTGGGAGCCTAAACCAACTGGACTATCTGCCCCATCACCTAAACGTTCCTGTCTTTTCCTCCTAGGGCCTTGTCCAAAGTGCTCAACCTGGCCCCTTTCTGGCTTGTCCCAGACCTTTAAAGGACTATCCGAGCCCCTGCCAAGCCTGCTCCCCTTGGGGTCTCTCTCCTGGCTGAGCACAGGCTGCCCTTGTATCTCTCTGCCAGCCTGGGCCCTAGTCTCATGCTGCTCCTTGTCACTTATTCCCTTCACCCTAGAGAGCTGCATAAGCTGGGCTAGGCACAGTTGCGTGCCAATTCCTTTAATGGACATCTCACCCTGGGACACGCTGAAACTGGAAATGTGTGGGCCAACACTGAGTGTTTGCTATGAAAGGTGCTGAAGATGCAATGGAAGAGGAAATCCTTTGGAATGGATTTAAATTATTCCAGCTGAAAGTGAATGAGAGAAAATATGTCCAGTTATCTTCC
Organism: Caretta caretta; assembly: GCF_965140235.1. Taxonomy (NCBI): domain Eukaryota; kingdom Metazoa; phylum Chordata; order Testudines; family Cheloniidae; genus Caretta; species Caretta caretta. The sequence goes on along the minus strand of NC_134207.1, from coordinate 156,822,387 downwards.
TAGCAGCAAAAAAATGCACTAATTCATAGATTCTACTGTTAGACAAGACCATTCTGTCCATCTAGTCTGACCTGCTGTATAACCCAAACCCTAGAATGTCACCGAGTGGTTCCTTCAGTCAACCCATGACGTGTGCCTGAGCCAGAGCACATCTTTTGGAAAGACATCCACATGCATTAGAGCCAGCTGACCAAGAGAAAATCTTTCTTCTGCAGTTACGTGGGGTTAAGGGACATGACATGAAGGCTGTGACTAAAGTTAGAGCAGTGAGGCCAGGACAACCTGGGCTAGGTCCCAGGACTGGCTATCAGAAGAGCTGCCATTTTCTATTCCTGGCTTTGGGACCATGAGCGAGTCTCTTCACCGCTGGGTGTCTCAGTTCCCCCAGCTATCAAATAGAGCTAATCAAGGTTTTGTTTGTTCTCCCCATTTTATAGAGTGGGAAACTGAGACACAGTTGGGACCTGTCTACACTACATCCCCACATGATGTTCAGAGCCTATGGGCAAAACAGCTCCTAAAGGTGTCTGTGTTCTGTGCTTATCTCCTATGTACCAGCAGGGCTGGACGGCCTTGTCTCACTGTGCTGTGGGGAGCAGGTCCTGGGTATTAGGGCTTCTGAAAAGGCTCTCGACGACAAATTTTTTAAAATAATTTTTATCCATGAATTGGGAGAAAACATACAATCACTGGTGGGTGACAAAATACTGGCAGAGTGGTCATTCCTGATGAGGAGAGGGCAGTGATACAGAGCAATCTGGCTCATTTGGCAAGCTGGCCCCATTCAAAGAAAACAAGTTTGACCAGAGCCAAATGCAGGGTCCTATGCCTAGCAATAAGGCAGGCCGGCCACACCTACAGAACGGGGAAGTATATCCAGGAAAGCAGTGACTCTGAAAAGGATTCAGGGGCCATAGTGGAGAAGCCGTTCAACATGAGCTTCCAGTGTGATGCTGTGGGGAACAGGGCTGAAGCCATCATTAGACGTATGAGCAGAGCTGTGAGGAGGATAGGGAGGTGACACAGCATCAGTGAGACTGCTACTGGAATCCTGCCTCCAGTTTTGGTGTCCTCCTTTGAAAAAGATGTTGAGAAATTGGAGCTGGGGCAGCAAAGAGCCACCAAATGTTCTGAGGGTTGGAGAAAAATGCCTTCTAGGGAGCGATTGAAAGAGCTCAACCTGTTTAGCTGATAAAAAACAGATTGAAAGGTGACTTCACTGAAGTGTTGAAATGCCTTAATGGAGAGAAAATACTGGGGATTAAAAGGCTCGTTAATCTAGCAGAGAAAGGCATAACAAGACCCAATGGCTGGAAGGTGAAAAGAGATCAATTCATATCACAAATAAAGCACAAATATTCAACGGCGAGGATGATTCACCACGGCAACAAGCTACCAAGGAAAGTGGTGGATTCTCCATCTCTTGATGTCATTTAATGAAGACTAGATGCCTTTCTGGAATGTGTTTGCCAAACGGTAGCGATTCTGGTATACAAGAGGCCTGTGATATACAGGGGGTCAGATTAGATGCTCTAATGGTCTCTTCTGGCCATCAAGTCTACTCATTTCTGAAAAACTGAATGTAGCATTGGGAGTAGCCTGTGATGTTTTGCTGTCTAGCCGGCTTGCTTCCTAGAATGAACACTCATTGAGTGGGGTGATCCACAGGGAGAGGCTCAAACCTCCAAAGTGTCTGGCCAGCGGCAGGACATTAGCACTGCAGGGGAGGGGTGGGTAGGCTGACCGGATAGCAAGTGTGAAAAACGGGACAGGGAGTGGGCAGTAATTGGAGCCTATATAAGAAAAAGCCCCAGATAGCAGGACTGTCCCTATAAAATCGGGACATCTGGTCACCCCAGGGGTGGGTGTGGCAGTGACATCACAAAGGCCTTTTGCAGGACCTCAGCCTATTGGTGAAAGGTAGTGGGGAGGTGGTGACCTCACAGAGAGATGCTGACATCAGCCAGGCAGGACAGGGGCGCGCGGCCAGGGAAACCTCGGAGACCCCTGTAGCTTTGCTTCAGCAAGTCTCCTTCTCGAGGTCCCTCTTTGAGGACTGAGAGAGTATTGGGGTTTACGTACGTGAGCGCGAGGAGGAACCTCTTTTGAGTTTTCTCCTTTCCTTTTCCTGATTTTACTAGAAAACAGACGTCCCTGTTTGGAAGGTAAGAGCCTCCGAGAGGTTTGGAACCTGTTCAGTCTGATCCATTTGGTGCCAGCTGAATTGTCGGCCTGGAAAACGCGAGCTTAAGGTGGCAGAATTTTATTCCCCACCTAGGATTTTGTCCCTTAGAATCACTGGGGACATTAGGGTTTGTCCTTTTTGTTTTATCTTTTCCTCCATCCCTCCCTCCTTTCTCTTCTTCTCTTACTTCTTTTGTCCTTTCCCCTGTTCCCCTCCCGCCACCAGGAGGGGTGTGTCGGGGGAAGTCACTGGGGGTGCTCTGCAGCTCCCATTGTGGAAGGTCCACCCAAAAATGTGGGGCTGAAATAGTGCTCGGCCAGTGATCCCCCGCAGTGACCTGGGCCATCCTTTGGGCTCTCTGGTGAGAACCCTCAGCCTCCCGCCCCTCAGTCTCTATCCTGATTGGCTGAGCAGGGGGTTATTGACAGGGAGGAGACTCGGGTCCTTGTTGTTGTCCTCCTTGCCCAACACTGGCCTCTCCCCCATTTCCCCAAACCTCCATGCCTATCTTAGTGTCTGTCTCATCCCACAACTGTAAGGTCTCAGACACAGTCTCCTTCCAGCAAGCTGAAGCTGTCCCTGGCTCTGGAGCTGGAATCACATGTCCAGAGAGCTTCCCTTGCATGGTGTATTGACCGTGGGCATGAGAAAGGACAACACCCATATGGAGGTTGAACATCAACCTCCACCTCTGTCCCAGCAGCAGGATGGCCTCTGGTCCCTGCTCCCTCAGACAACTGGAGCTACTGAGAGGTGCAGTTGGCAGAGCATGAGAACAGCCCATGAGGTTAAGAAATGGTGGGGAGAGGCTCTTCCCTCTATGGGACATTACGTTGTCCCTCCGTGGGCAGTCTTTTCTTTCCACAGCCTGGGATTTGGGTCCTGGATTCTGCCCAGAAGCCCAGCTTCCATCCCTAGCAGCTTAGCTGTTCCCTAACCTGGTGTGCACCAGGGCCTCTGCAGAGAGCTGCTCTGGGCAAGGACCGCAGAGCCAGCTGTCATCCTGGCAGGTGTAGCCCCAGGTGCCATAACCTGACCCATGGTCTCCCTCCGCTGGCAGGCTCAGAGATAGGCCTGCCCAGAGAACATGGATGACAAGCTCTAGATCCTGCTGACAGCATCCCCCAGCACAGACAAACTCCAGCACATCTCGGAGGTGAGCAGAATGGGAAGGGGCAGCAGGGGTTTTACCTTGGCCCTGGGGACTCCTAGAAAGAAGAGACTGGGAAATCCACGTTTCTTCTCTTGGATCCTTCCAAGTATGCATTTGTGATATAAACTCAGTGGGTGACCTTGGAGTTAACTCACTTCCCCCTTCCGGCATCAGTCTTCTCCACTATCATATCTACCCTGGGGAAGAAGGACATAAGCCCCGACAATCACCTTCACCTGTGGTTGTCTGGCCCTGGGAGCCTAAACCAACTGGACTATCTGCCCCATCACCTAAACGTTCCTGTCTTTTCCTCCTAGGGCCTTGTCCAAAGTGCTCAACCTGGCCCCTTTCTGGCTTGTCCCAGACCTTTAAAGGACTATCCGAGCCCCTGCCAAGCCTGCTCCCCTTGGGGTCTCTCTCCTGGCTGAGCACAGGCTGCCCTTGTATCTCTCTGCCAGCCTGGGCCCTAGTCTCATGCTGCTCCTTGTCACTTATTCCCTTCACCCTAGAGAGCTGCATAAGCTGGGCTAGGCACAGTTGCGTGCCAATTCCTTTAATGGACATCTCACCCTGGGACACGCTGAAACTGGAAATGTGTGGGCCAACACTGAGTGTTTGCTATGAAAGGTGCTGAAGATGCAATGGAAGAGGAAATCCTTTGGAATGGATTTAAATTATTCCAGCTGAAAGTGAATGAGAGAAAATATGTCCAGTTATCTTCCTAGCAGCAAAAAAATGCACTAATTCATAGATTCTACTGTTAGACAAGACCATTCTGTCCATCTAGTCTGACCTGCTGTATAACCCAAACCCTAGAATGTCACCGAGTGGTTCCTTCAGTCAACCCATGACGTGTGCCTGAGCCAGAGCACATCTTTTGGAAAGACATCCACATGCATTAGAGCCAGCTGACCAAGAGAAAATCTTTCTTCTGCAGTTACGTGGGGTTAAGGGACATGACATGAAGGCTGTGACTAAAGTTAGAGCAGTGAGGCCAGGACAACCTGGGCTAGGTCCCAGGACTGGCTATCAGAAGAGCTGCCATTTTCTATTCCTGGCTTTGGGACCATGAGCGAGTCTCTTCACCGCTGGGTGTCTCAGTTCCCCCAGCTATCAAATAGAGCTAATCAAGGTTTTGTTTGTTCTCCCCATTTTATAGAGTGGGAAACTGAGACACAGTTGGGACCTGTCTACACTACATCCCCACATGATGTTCAGAGCCTATGGGCAAAACAGCTCCTAAAGGTGTCTGTGTTCTGTGCTTATCTCCTATGTACCAGCAGGGCTGGACGGCCTTGTCTCACTGTGCTGTGGGGAGCAGGTCCTGGGTATTAGGGCTTCTGAAAAGGCTCTCGACGACAAATTTTTTAAAATAATTTTTATCCATGAATTGGGAGAAAACATACAATCACTGGTGGGTGACAAAATACTGGCAGAGTGGTCATTCCTGATGAGGAGAGGGCAGTGATACAGAGCAATCTGGCTCATTTGGCAAGCTGGCCCCATTCAAAGAAAACAAGTTTGACCAGAGCCAAATGCAGGGTCCTATGCCTAGCAATAAGGCAGGCCGGCCACACCTACAGAACGGGGAAGTATATCCAGGAAAGCAGTGACTCTGAAAAGGATTCAGGGGCCATAGTGGAGAAGCCGTTCAACATGAGCTTCCAGTGTGATGCTGTGGGGAACAGGGCTGAAGCCATCATTAGACGTATGAGCAGAGCTGTGAGGAGGATAGGGAGGTGACACAGCATCAGTGAGACTGCTACTGGAATCCTGCCTCCAGTTTTGGTGTCCTCCTTTGAAAAAGATGTTGAGAAATTGGAGCTGGGGCAGCAAAGAGCCACCAAATGTTCTGAGGGTTGGAGAAAAATGCCTTCTAGGGAGCGATTGAAAGAGCTCAACCTGTTTAGCTGATAAAAAACAGATTGAAAGGTGACTTCACTGAAGTGTTGAAATGCCTTAATGGAGAGAAAATACTGGGGATTAAAAGGCTCGTTAATCTAGCAGAGAAAGGCATAACAAGACCCAATGGCTGGAAGGTGAAAAGAGATCAATTCATATCACAAATAAAGCACAAATATTCAACGGCGAGGATGATTCACCACGGGAACAAGCTACCAAGGAAAGTGGTGGATTCTCCATCTCTTGATGTCATTTAATGAAGACTAGATGCCTTTCTGGAATGTGTTTGCCAAACGGTAGCGATTCTGGTATACAAGAGGCCTGTGATATACAGGGGGTCAGATTAGATGCTCTAATGGTCTCTTCTGGCCATCAAGTCTACTCATTTCTGAAAATCTGAATGTAGCATTGGGAGTAGCCTGTGATGTTTTGCTGTCTAGCCGGCTTGCTTCCTAGAATGAACACTCATTGAGTGGGGTGATCCACAGGGAGAGGCTCAAACCTCCAAAGTGTCTGGCCAGCGGCAGGACATTAGCACTGCAGGGGAGGGGTGGGTAGGCTGACCGGATAGCAAGTGTGAAAAACGGGACAGGGAGTGGGCAGTAATTGGAGCCTATATAAGAAAAAGCCCCAGATAGCAGGACTGTCCCTATAAAATCGGGACATCTGGTCACCCCAGGGGTGGGTGTGGCAGTGACATCACAAAGGCCTTTTGCAGGACCTCAGCCTATTGGTGAAAGGTAGTGGGGAGGTGGTGACCTCACAGAGAGATGCTGACATCAGCCAGGCAGACAGGGGCGCGCGGCCAGGGAAACCTCGGAGACCCCTGTAGCTTTGCTTCAGCAAGTCTCCTTCTCGAGGTCCCTCTTTGAGGACTGAGAGAGTATTAGGGTTTACGTACGTGAGCGCGAGGAGGAACCTCTTTTGAGTTTTCTCCTTTCCTTTTCCTGATTTTGCTAGAAAACAGACGTCCCTGTTTGGAAGGTAAGAGCCTCCGAGAGGTTTGGAACCTGTTCAGTCTGATCCATTTGGTGCCAGCTGAATTCTCAGCCTGGAAAACACTAGCTTAAGGTGGCAGAATTTTATTCCCCACCTAGGATTTTGTCCCTTAGAATCACTGGGGACATTAGGGTTTGTCCTTTTTGTTTTATCTTTTCCTCCATCCCTCCCTCCTTTCTCTTCTTCTCTTACTTCTTTTGTCCTTTCCCCTGTTCCCCTCCCGCCACCAGGAGGGGTGTGTCGGGGGAAGTCACTGGGGGTGCTCTGCAGCTCCCATTGTGGAAGGTCCACCCAAAAATGTGGGGCTGAAATAGTGCTCGGCCAGTGATCCCCCGCAGTGACCTGGGCCATCCTTTGGGCTCTCTGGTGAGAACCCTCAGCCTCCCGCCCCTCAGTCTCTATCCTGATTGGCTGAGCAGGGGGTTATTGACAGGGAGGAGACTCGGGTCCTTGTTGTTGTCCTCCTTGCCCAACACTGGCCTCTCCCCCATTTCCCCAAACCTCCATGCCTATCTTAGTGTCTGTCTCATCCCACAACTGTAAGGTCTCAGACACAGTCTCCTTCCAGCAAGCTGAAGCTGTCTCTGGCTCTGGAGCTGGAATCACATGTCCAGAGAGCTTCCCTTGCATGGTGTATTGACCGTGGGCATGAGAAAGGACAACACCCATATGGAGGTTGAACATCAACCTCCACCTCTGTCCCAGCAGCAGGATGGCCTCTGGTCCCTGCTCCCTCAGACAACTGGAGCTACTGAGAGGTGCAGTTGGCAGAGCATGAGAACAGCCCATGAGGTTAAGAAATGGTGGGGAGAGGCTCTTCCCTCTATGGGACATTACGTTGTCCCTCCGTGGGCAGTCTTTTCTTTCCACAGCCTGGGATTTGGGTCCTGGATTCTGCCCAGAAGCCCAGCTTCCATCCCTAGCAGCTTAGCTGTTCCCTAACCTGGTGTGCACCAGGGCCTCTGCAGAGAGCTGCTCTGGGCAAGGACCGCAGAGCCAGCTGTCATCCTGGCAGGTGTAGCCCCAGGTGCCATAACCTGACCCATGGTCTCCCTCCGCTGGCAGGCTCAGAGATAGGCCTGCCCAGAGAACATGGATGACAAGCTCTAGATCCTGCTGACAGCATCCCCCAGCACAGACAAACTCCAGCACATCTCGGAGGTGAGCAGAATGGGAAGGGGCAGCAGGGGTTTTACCTTGGCCCTGGGGACTCCTAGAAAGAAGAGACTGGGAAATCCACGTTTCTTCTCTTGGATCCTTCCAAGTATGCATTTGTGATATAAACTCAGTGGGTGACCTTGGAGTTAACTCACTTCCCCCTTCCGGCATCAGTCTTCTCCACTATCATATCTACCCTGGGGAAGAAGGACATAAGCCCCGACAATCACCTTCACCTGTGGTTGTCTGGCCCTGGGAGCCTAAACCAACTGGACTATCTGCCCCATCACCTAAACGTTCCTGTCTTTTCCTCCTAGGGCCTTGTCCAAAGTGCTCAACCTGGCCCCTTTCTGGCTTGTCCCAGACCTTTAAAGGACTATCCGAGCCCCTGCCAAGCCTGCTCCCCTTGGGGTCTCTCTCCTGGCTGAGCACAGGCTGCCCTTGTATCTCTCTGCCAGCCTGGGCCCTAGTCTCATGCTGCTCCTTGTCACTTATTCCCTTCACCCTAGAGAGCTGCATAAGCTGGGCTAGGCACAGTTGCGTGCCAATTCCTTTAATGGACATCTCACCCTGGGACACGCTGAAACTGGAAATGTGTGGGCCAACACTGAGTGTTTGCTATGAAAGGTGCTGAAGATGCAATGGAAGAGGAAATCCTTTGGAATGGATTTAAATTATTCCAGCTGAAAGTGAATGAGAGAAAATATGTCCAGTTATCTTCCTAGCAGCAAAAAAATGCACTAATTCATAGATTCTACTGTTAGACAAGACCATTCTGTCCATCTAGTCTGACCTGCTGTATAACCCAAACCCTAGAATGTCACCGAGTGGTTCCTTCAGTCAACCCATGACGTGTGCCTGAGCCAGAGCACATCTTTTGGAAAGACATCCACATGCATTAGAGCCAGCTGACCAAGAGAAAATCTTTCTTCTGCAGTTACGTGGGGTTAAGGGACATGACATGAAGGCTGTGACTAAAGTTAGAGCAGTGAGGCCAGGACAACCTGGGCTAGGTCCCAGGACTGGCTATCAGAAGAGCTGCCATTTTCTATTCCTGGCTTTGGGACCATGAGCGAGTCTCTTCACCGCTGGGTGTCTCAGTTCCCCCAGCTATCAAATAGAGCTAATCAAGGTTTTGTTTGTTCTCCCCATTTTATAGAGTGGGAAACTGAGACACAGTTGGGACCTGTCTACACTACATCCCCACATGATGTTCAGAGCCTATGGGCAAAACAGCTCCTAAAGGTGTCTGTGTTCTGTGCTTATCTCCTATGTACCAGCAGGGCTGGACGGCCTTGTCTCACTGTGCTGTGGGGAGCAGGTCCTGGGTATTAGGGCTTCTGAAAAGGCTCTCGACGACAAATTTTTTAAAATAATTTTTATCCATGAATTGGGAGAAAACATACAATCACTGGTGGGTGACAAAATACTGGCAGAGTGGTCATTCCTGATGAGGAGAGGGCAGTGATACAGAGCAATCTGGCTCATTTGGCAAGCTGGCCCCATTCAAAGAAAACAAGTTTGACCAGAGCCAAATGCAGGGTCCTATGCCTAGCAATAAGGCAGGCCGGCCACACCTACAGAACGGGGAAGTATATCCAGGAAAGCAGTGACTCTGAAAAGGATTCAGGGGCCATAGTGGAGAAGCCGTTCAACATGAGCTTCCAGTGTGATGCTGTGGGGAACAGGGCTGAAGCCATCATTAGACGTATGAGCAGAGCTGTGAGGAGGATAGGGAGGTGACACAGCATCAGTGAGACTGCTACTGGAATCCTGCCTCCAGTTTTGGTGTCCTCCTTTGAAAAAGATGTTGAGAAATTGGAGCTGGGGCAGCAAAGAGCCACCAAATGTTCTGAGGGTTGGAGAAAAATGCCTTCTAGGGAGCGATTGAAAGAGCTCAACCTGTTTAGCTGATAAAAAACAGATTGAAAGGTGACTTCACTGAAGTGTTGAAATGCCTTAATGGAGAGAAAATACTGGGGATTAAAAGGCTCGTTAATCTAGCAGAGAAAGGCATAACAAGACCCAATGGCTGGAAGGTGAAAAGAGACCAATTAAAATCACAAATAAAGCACAAATATTCAACGGCGAGGATGATTCACCACGGGAACAAGCTACCAAGGAAAGTGGTGGATTCTCCATCTCTTGATGTCATTTAATGAAGACTAGATGCCTTTCTGGAATGTGTTTGCCAAACGGTAGCGATTCTGGTATACAAGAGGCCTGTGATATACAGGGGGTCAGATTAGATGCTCTAATGGTCTCTTCTGGCCATCAAGTCTACTCATTTCTGAAAAACTGAATGTAGCATTGGGAGTAGCCTGTGATGTTTTGCTGTCTAGCCGGCTTGCTTCCTAGAATGAACACTCATTGAGTGGGGTGATCCACAGGGAGAGGCTCAAACCTCCAAAGTGTCTGGCCAGCGGCAGGACATTAGCACTGCAGGGGAGGGGTGGGTAGGCTGACCGGATAGCAAGTGTGAAAAACGGGACAGGGAGTGGGCAGTAATTGGAGCCTATATAAGAAAAAGCCCCAGATAGCAGGACTGTCCCTATAAAATCGGGACATCTGGTCACCCCAGGGGTGGGTGTGGCAGTGACATCACAAAGGCCTTTTGCAGGACCTCAGCCTATTGGTGAAAGGTAGTGGGGAGGTGGTGACCTCACAGAGAGATGCTGACATCAGCCAGGCAGGACAGGGGCGCGCGGCCAGGGAAACCTCGGAGACCCCTGTAGCTTTGCTTCAGCAAGTCTCCTTCTCGAGGTCCCTCTTTGAGGACTGAGAGAGTATTAGGGTTTACGTACGTGAGCGCGAGGAGGAACCTCTTTTGAGTTTTCTCCTTTCCTTTTCCTGATTTTGCTAGAAAACAGACGTCCCTGTTTGGAAGGTAAGAGCCTCCGAGAGGTTTGGAACCTGTTCAGTCTGATCCATTTGGTGCCAGCTGAATTCTCAGCCTGGAAAACACTAGCTTAAGGTGGCAGAATTTTATTCCCCACCTAGGATTTTGTCCCTTAGAATCACTGGGGACATTAGGGTTTGTCCTTTTTGTTTTATCTTTTCCTCCATCCCTCCCTCCTTTCTCTTCTTCTCTTACTTCTTTTGTCCTTTCCCCTGTTCCCCTCCCGCCACCAGGAGGGGTGTGTCGGGGGAAGTCACTGGGGGTGCTCTGCAGCTCCCATTGTGGAAGGTCCACCCAAAAATGTGGGGCTGAAATAGTGCTCGGCCAGTGATCCCCCGCAGTGACCTGGGCCATCCTTTGGGCTCTCTGGTGAGAACCCTCAGCCTCCCGCCCCTCAGTCTCTATCCTGATTGGCTGAGCAGGGGGTTATTGACAGGGAGGAGACTCGGGTCCTTGTTGTTGTCCTCCTTGCCCAACACTGGCCTCTCCCCCATTTCCCCAAACCTCCATGCCTATCTTAGTGTCTGTCTCATCCCACAACTGTAAGGTCTCAGACACAGTCTCCTTCCAGCAAGCTGAAGCTGTCCCTGGCTCTGGAGCTGGAATCACATGTCCAGAGAGCTTCCCTTGCATGGTGTATTGACCGTGGGCATGAGAAAGGACAACACCCATATGGAGGTTGAACATCAACCTCCACCTCTGTCCCAGCAGCAGGATGGCCTCTGGTCCCTGCTCCCTCAGACAACTGGAGCTACTGAGAGGTGCAGTTGGCAGAGCATGAGAACAGCCCATGAGGTTAAGAAATGGTGGGGAGAGGCTCTTCCCTCTATGGGACATTACGTTGTCCCTCCGTGGGCAGTCTTTTCTTTCCACAGCCTGGGATTTGGGTCCTGGATTCTGCCCAGAAGCCCAGCTTCCATCCCTAGCAGCTTAGCTGTTCCCTAACCTGGTGTGCACCAGGGCCTCTGCAGAGAGCTGCTCTGGGCAAGGACCGCAGAGCCAGCTGTCATCCTGGCAGGTGTAGCCCCAGGTGCCATAACCTGACCCATGGTCTCCCTCCGCTGGCAGGCTCAGAGATAGGCCTGCCCAGAGAACATGGATGACAAGCTCTAGATCCTGCTGACAGCATCCCCCAGCACAGACAAACTCCAGCACATCTCGGAGGTGAGCAGAATGGGAAGGGGCAGCAGGGGTTTTACCTTGGCCCTGGGGACTCCTAGAAAGAAGAGACTGGGAAATCCACGTTTCTTCTCTTGGATCCTTCCAAGTATGCATTTGTGATATAAACTCAGTGGGTGACCTTGGAGTTAACTCACTTCCCCCTTCCGGCATCAGTCTTCTCCACTATCATATCTACCCTGGGGAAGAAGGACATAAGCCCCGACAATCACCTTCACCTGTGGTTGTCTGGCCCTGGGAGCCTAAACCAACTGGACTATCTGCCCCATCACCTAAACGTTCCTGTCTTTTCCTCCTAGGGCCTTGTCCAAAGTGCTCAACCTGGCCCCTTTCTGGCTTGTCCCAGACCTTTAAAGGACTATCCGAGCCCCTGCCAAGCCTGCTCCCCTTGGGGTCTCTCTCCTGGCTGAGCACAGGCTGCCCTTGTATCTCTCTGCCAGCCTGGGCCCTAGTCTCATGCTGCTCCTTGTCACTTATTCCCTTCACCCTAGAGAGCTGCATAAGCTGGGCTAGGCACAGTTGCGTGCCAATTCCTTTAATGGACATCTCACCCTGGGACACGCTGAAACTGGAAATGTGTGGGCCAACACTGAGTGTTTGCTATGAAAGGTGCTGAAGATGCAATGGAAGAGGAAATCCTTTGGAATGGATTTAAATTATTCCAGCTGAAAGTGAATGAGAGAAAATATGTCCAGTTATCTTCCTAGCAGCAAAAAAATGCACTAATTCATAGATTCTACTGTTAGACAAGACCATTCTGTCCATCTAGTCTGACCTGCTGTATAACCCAAACCCTAGAATGTCACCGAGTGGTTCCTTCAGTCAACCCATGACGTGTGCCTGAGCCAGAGCACATCTTTTGGAAAGACATCCACATGCATTAGAGCCAGCTGACCAAGAGAAAATCTTTCTTCTGCAGTTACGTGGGGTTAAGGGACATGACATGAAGGCTGTGACTAAAGTTAGAGCAGTGAGGCCAGGACAACCTGGGCTAGGTCCCAGGACTGGCTATCAGAAGAGCTGCCATTTTCTATTCCTGGCTTTGGGACCATGAGCGAGTCTCTTCACCGCTGGGTGTCTCAGTTCCCCCAGCTATCAAATAGAGCTAATCAAGGTTTTGTTTGTTCTCCCCATTTTATAGAGTGGGAAACTGAGACACAGTTGGGACCTGTCTACACTACATCCCCACATGATGTTCAGAGCCTATGGGCAAAACAGCTCCTAAAGGTGTCTGTGTTCTGTGCTTATCTCCTATGTACCAGCAGGGCTGGACGGCCTTGTCTCACTGTGCTGTGGGGAGCAGGTCCTGGGTATTAGGGCTTCTGAAAAGGCTCTCGACGACAAATTTTTTAAAATAATTTTTATCCATGAATTGGGAGAAAACATACAATCACTGGTGGGTGACAAAATACTGGCAGAGTGGTCATTCCTGATGAGGAGAGGGCAGTGATACAGAGCAATCTGGCTCATTTGGCAAGCTGGCCCCATTCAAAGAAAACAAGTTTGACCAGAGCCAAATGCAGGGTCCTATGCCTAGCAATAAGGCAGGCCGGCCACACCTACAGAACGGGGAAGTATATCCAGGAAAGCAGTGACTCTGAAAAGGATTCAGGGGCCATAGTGGAGAAGCCGTTCAACATGAGCTTCCAGTGTGATGCTGTGGGGAACAGGGCTGAAGCCATCATTAGACGTATGAGCAGAGCTGTGAGGAGGATAGGGAGGTGACACAGCATCAGTGAGACTGCTACTGGAATCCTGCCTCCAGTTTTGGTGTCCTCCTTTGAAAAAGATGTTGAGAAATTGGAGCTGGGGCAGCAAAGAGCCACCAAATGTTCTGAGGGTTGGAGAAAAATGCCTTCTAGGGAGCGATTGAAAGAGCTCAACCTGTTTAGCTGATAAAAAACAGATTGAAAGGTGACTTCACTGAAGTGTTGAAATGCCTTAATGGAGAGAAAATACTGGGGATTAAAAGGCTCGTTAATCTAGCAGAGAAAGGCATAACAAGACCCAATGGCTGGAAGGTGAAAAGAGATCAATTCATATCACAAATAAAGCACAAATATTCAACGGCGAGGATGATTCACCACGGGAACAAGCTACCAAGGAAAGTGGTGGATTCTCCATCTCTTGATGTCATTTAATGAAGACTAGATGCCTTTCTGGAATGTGTTTGCCAAACGGTAGCGATTCTGGTATACAAGAGGCCTGTGATATACAGGGGGTCAGATTAGATGCTCTAATGGTCTCTTCTGGCCATCAAGTCTACTCATTTCTGAAAAACTGAATGTAGCATTGGGAGTAGCCTGTGATGTTTTGCTGTCTAGCCGGCTTGCTTCCTAGAATGAACACTCATTGAGTGGGGTGATCCACAGGGAGAGGCTCAAACCTCCAAAGTGTCTGGCCAGCGGCAGGACATTAGCACTGCAGGGGAGGGGTGGGTAGGCTGACCGGATAGCAAGTGTGAAAAACGGGACAGGGAGTGGGCAGTAATTGGAGCCTATATAAGAAAAAGCCCCAGATAGCAGGACTGTCCCTATAAAATCGGGACATCTGGTCACCCCAGGGGTGGGTGTGGCAGTGACATCACAAAGGCCTTTTGCAGGACCTCAGCCTATTGGTGAAAGGTAGTGGGGAGGTGGTGACCTCACAGAGAGATGCTGACATCAGCCAGGCAGACAGGGGCGCGCGGCCAGGGAAACCTCGGAGACCCCTGTAGCTTTGCTTCAGCAAGTCTCCTTCTCGAGGTCCCTCTTTGAGGACTGAGAGAGTATTAGGGTTTACGTACGTGAGCGCGAGGAGGAACCTCTTTTGAGTTTTCTCCTTTCCTTTTCCTGATTTTGCTAGAAAACAGACGTCCCTGTTTGGAAGGTAAGAGCCTCCGAGAGGTTTGGAACCTGTTCAGTCTGATCCATTTGGTGCCAGCTGAATTCTCAGCCTGGAAAACACTAGCTTAAGGTGGCAGAATTTTATTCCCCACCTAGGATTTTGTCCCTTAGAATCACTGGGGACATTAGGGTTTGTCCTTTTTGTTTTATCTTTTCCTCCATCCCTCCCTCCTTTCTCTTCTTCTCTTACTTCTTTTGTCCTTTCCCCTGTTCCCCTCCCGCCACCAGGAGGGGTGTGTCGGGGGAAGTCACTGGGGGTGCTCTGCAGCTCCCATTGTGGAAGGTCCACCCAAAAATGTGGGGCTGAAATAGTGCTCGGCCAGTGATCCCCCGCAGTGACCTGGGCCATCCTTTGGGCTCTCTGGTGAGAACCCTCAGCCTCCCGCCCCTCAGTCTCTATCCTGATTGGCTGAGCAGGGGGTTATTGACAGGGAGGAGACTCGGGTCCTTGTTGTTGTCCTCCTTGCCCAACACTGGCCTCTCCCCCATTTCCCCAAACCTCCATGCCTATCTTAGTGTCTGTCTCATCCCACAACTGTAAGGTCTCAGACACAGTCTCCTTCCAGCAAGCTGAAGCTGTCTCTGGCTCTGGAGCTGGAATCACATGTCCAGAGAGCTTCCCTTGCATGGTGTATTGACCGTGGGCATGAGAAAGGACAACACCCATATGGAGGTTGAACATCAACCTCCACCTCTGTCCCAGCAGCAGGATGGCCTCTGGTCCCTGCTCCCTCAGACAACTGGAGCTACTGAGAGGTGCAGTTGGCAGAGCATGAGAACAGCCCATGAGGTTAAGAAATGGTGGGGAGAGGCTCTTCCCTCTATGGGACATTACGTTGTCCCTCCGTGGGCAGTCTTTTCTTTCCACAGCCTGGGATTTGGGTCCTGGATTCTGCCCAGAAGCCCAGCTTCCATCCCTAGCAGCTTAGCTGTTCCCTAACCTGGTGTGCACCAGGGCCTCTGCAGAGAGCTGCTCTGGGCAAGGACCGCAGAGCCAGCTGTCATCCTGGCAGGTGTAGCCCCAGGTGCCATAACCTGACCCATGGTCTCCCTCCGCTGGCAGGCTCAGAGATAGGCCTGCCCAGAGAACATGGATGACAAGCTCTAGATCCTGCTGACAGCATCCCCCAGCACAGACAAACTCCAGCACATCTCGGAGGTGAGCAGAATGGGAAGGGGCAGCAGGGGTTTTACCTTGGCCCTGGGGACTCCTAGAAAGAAGAGACTGGGAAATCCACGTTTCTTCTCTTGGATCCTTCCAAGTATGCATTTGTGATATAAACTCAGTGGGTGACCTTGGAGTTAACTCACTTCCCCCTTCCGGCATCAGTCTTCTCCACTATCATATCTACCCTGGGGAAGAAGGACATAAGCCCCGACAATCACCTTCACCTGTGGTTGTCTGGCCCTGGGAGCCTAAACCAACTGGACTATCTGCCCCATCACCTAAACGTTCCTGTCTTTTCCTCCTAGGGCCTTGTCCAAAGTGCTCAACCTGGCCCCTTTCTGGCTTGTCCCAGACCTTTAAAGGACTATCCGAGCCCCTGCCAAGCCTGCTCCCCTTGGGGTCTCTCTCCTGGCTGAGCACAGGCTGCCCTTGTATCTCTCTGCCAGCCTGGGCCCTAGTCTCATGCTGCTCCTTGTCACTTATTCCCTTCACCCTAGAGAGCTGCATAAGCTGGGCTAGGCACAGTTGCGTGCCAATTCCTTTAATGGACATCTCACCCTGGGACACGCTGAAACTGGAAATGTGTGGGCCAACACTGAGTGTTTGCTATGAAAGGTGCTGAAGATGCAATGGAAGAGGAAATCCTTTGGAATGGATTTAAATTATTCCAGCTGAAAGTGAATGAGAGAAAATATGTCCAGTTATCTTCCTAGCAGCAAAAAAATGCACTAATTCATAGATTCTACTGTTAGACAAGACCATTCTGTCCATCTAGTCTGACCTGCTGTATAACCCAAACCCTAGAATGTCACCGAGTGGTTCCTTCAGTCAACCCATGACGTGTGCCTGAGCCAGAGCACATCTTTTGGAAAGACATCCACATGCATTAGAGCCAGCTGACCAAGAGAAAATCTTTCTTCTGCAGTTACGTGGGGTTAAGGGACATGACATGAAGGCTGTGACTAAAGTTAGAGCAGTGAGGCCAGGACAACCTGGGCTAGGTCCCAGGACTGGCTATCAGAAGAGCTGCCATTTTCTATTCCTGGCTTTGGGACCATGAGCGAGTCTCTTCACCGCTGGGTGTCTCAGTTCCCCCAGCTATCAAATAGAGCTAATCAAGGTTTTGTTTGTTCTCCCCATTTTATAGAGTGGGAAACTGAGACACAGTTGGGACCTGTCTACACTACATCCCCACATGATGTTCAGAGCCTATGGGCAAAACAGCTCCTAAAGGTGTCTGTGTTCTGTGCTTATCTCCTATGTACCAGCAGGGCTGGACGGCCTTGTCTCACTGTGCTGTGGGGAGCAGGTCCTGGGTATTAGGGCTTCTGAAAAGGCTCTCGACGACAAATTTTTTAAAATAATTTTTATCCATGAATAGGGAGAAAACATACAATCACTGGTGGGTGACAAAATACTGGCAGAGTGGTCATTCCTGATGAGGAGAGGGCAGTGATACAGAGCAATCTGGCTCATTTGGCAAGCTGGCCCCATTCAAAGAAAACAAGTTTGACCAGAGCCAAATGCAGGGTCCTATGCCTAGCAATAAGGCAGGCCGGCCACACCTACAGAACGGGGAAGTATATCCAGGAAAGCAGTGACTCTGAAAAGGATTCAGGGGCCATAGTGGAGAAGCCGTTCAACATGAGCTTCCAGTGTGATGCTGTGGGGAACAGGGCTGAAGCCATCATTAGACGTATGAGCAGAGCTGTGAGGAGGATAGGGAGGTGACACAGCATCAGTGAGACTGCTACTGGAATCCTGCCTCCAGTTTTGGTGTCCTCCTTTGAAAAAGATGTTGAGAAATTGGAGCTGGGGCAGCAAAGAGCCACCAAATGTTCTGAGGGTTGGAGAAAAATGCCTTCTAGGGAGCGATTGAAAGAGCTCAACCTGTTTAGCTGATAAAAAACAGATTGAAAGGTGACTTCACTGAAGTGTTGAAATGCCTTAATGGAGAGAAAATACTGGGGATTAAAAGGCTCGTTAATCTAGCAGAGAAAGGCATAACAAGACCCAATGGCTGGAAGGTGAAAAGAGATCAATTCATATCACAAATAAAGCACAAATATTCAACGGCGAGGATGATTCACCACGGCAACAAGCTACCAAGGAAAGTGGTGGATTCTCCATCTCTTGATGTCATTTAATGAAGACTAGATGCCTTTCTGGAATGTGTTTGCCAAACAGTAGCGATTCTGGTATACAAGAGGCCTGTGATATACAGGGGGTCAGATTAGATGCTCTAATGGTCTCTTCTGGCCATCAAGTCTACTCATTTCTGAAAAACTGAATGTAGCATTGGGAGTAGCCTGTGATGTTTTGCTGTCTAGCCGGCTTGCTTCCTAGAATGAACACTCATTGAGTGGGGTGATCCACAGGGAGAGGCTCAAACCTCCAAAGTGTCTGGCCAGCGGCAGGACATTAGCACTGCAGGGGAGGGGTGGGTAGGCTGACCGGATAGCAAGTGTGAAAAACGGGACAGGGAGTGGGCAGTAATTGGAGCCTATATAAGAAAAAGCCCCAGATAGCAGGACTGTCCCTATAAAATCGGGACATCTGGTCACCCCAGGGGTGGGTGTGGCAGTGACATCACAAAGGCCTTTTGCAGGACCTCAGCCTATTGGTGAAAGGTAGTGGGGAGGTGGTGACCTCACAGAGAGATGCTGACATCAGCCAGGCAGGACAGGGGCGCGCGGCCAGGGAAACCTCGGAGACCCCTGTACCTTGGCTTCAGCAAGTCTCCTTCTCGAGGTCCCTCTTTGAGGACTGAGAGAGTATTGGGGTTTACGTACGTGAGCGCGAGGAGGAACCTCTTTTGAGTTTTCTCCTTTCCTTTTCCTGATTTTGCTAGAAAACAGACGTCCCTGTTTGGAAGGTAAGAGCCTCCGAGAGGTTTGGAACCTGTTCAGTCTGATCCATTTGGTGCCAGCTGAATTCTCAGCCTGGAAAACACTAGCTTAAGGTGGCAGAATTTTATTCCCCACCTAGGATTTTGTCCCTTAGAATCACTGGGGACATTAGGGTTTGTCCTTTTTGTTTTATCTTTTCCTCCATCCCTCCCTCCTTTCTCTTCTTCTCTTACTTCTTTTGTCCTTTCCCCTGTTCCCCTCCCGCCACCAGGAGGGGTGTGTCGGGGGAAGTCACTGGGGGTGCTCTGCAGCTCCCATTGTGGAAGGTCCACCCAAAAATGTGGGGCTGAAATAGTGCTCGGCCAGTGATCCCCCGCAGTGACCTGGGCCATCCTTTGGGCTCTCTGGTGAGAACCCTCAGCCTCCCGCCCCTCAGTCTCTATCCTGATTGGCTGAGCAGGGGGTTATTGACAGGGAGGAGACTCGGGTCCTTGTTGTTGTCCTCCTTGCCCAACACTGGCCTCTCCCCCATTTCCCCAAACCTCCATGCCTATCTTAGTGTCTGTCTCATCCCACAACTGTAAGGTCTCAGACACAGTCTCCTTCCAGCAAGCTGAAGCTGTCCCTGGCTCTGGAGCTGGAATCACATGTCCAGAGAGCTTCCCTTGCATGGTGTATTGACCGTGGGCATGAGAAAGGACAACACCCATATGGAGGTTGAACATCAACCTCCACCTCTGTCCCAGCAGCAGGATGGCCTCTGGTCCCTGCTCCCTCAGACAACTGGAGCTACTGAGAGGTGCAGTTGGCAGAGCATGAGAACAGCCCATGAGGTTAAGAAATGGTGGGGAGAGGCTCTTCCCTCTATGGGACATTACGTTGTCCCTCCGTGGGCAGTCTTTTCTTTCCACAGCCTGGGATTTGGGTCCTGGATTCTGCCCAGAAGCCCAGCTTCCATCCCTAGCAGCTTAGCTGTTCCCTAACCTGGTGTGCACCAGGGCCTCTGCAGAGAGCTGCTCTGGGCAAGGACCGCAGAGCCAGCTGTCATCCTGGCAGGTGTAGCCCCAGGTGCCATAACCTGACCCATGGTCTCCCTCCGCTGGCAGGCTCAGAGATAGGCCTGCCCAGAGAACATGGATGACAAGCTCTAGATCCTGCTGACAGCATCCCCCAGCACAGACAAACTCCAGCACATCTCGGAGGTGAGCAGAATGGGAAGGGGCAGCAGGGGTTTTACCTTGGCCCTGGGGACTCCTAGAAAGAAGAGACTGGGAAATCCACGTTTCTTCTCTTGGATCCTTCCAAGTATGCATTTGTGATATAAACTCAGTGGGTGACCTTGGAGTTAACTCACTTCCCCCTTCCGGCATCAGTCTTCTCCACTATCATATCTACCCTGGGGAAGAAGGACATAAGCCCCGACAATCACCTTCACCTGTGGTTGTCTGGCCCTGGGAGCCTAAACCAACTGGACTATCTGCCCCATCACCTAAACGTTCCTGTCTTTTCCTCCTAGGGCCTTGTCCAAAGTGCTCAACCTGGCCCCTTTCTGGCTTGTCCCAGACCTTTAAAGGACTATCCGAGCCCCTGCCAAGCCTGCTCCCCTTGGGGTCTCTCTCCTGGCTGAGCACAGGCTGCCCTTGTATCTCTCTGCCAGCCTGGGCCCTAGTCTCATGCTGCTCCTTGTCACTTATTCCCTTCACCCTAGAGAGCTGCATAAGCTGGGCTAGGCACAGTTGCGTGCCAATTCCTTTAATGGACATCTCACCCTGGGACACGCTGAAACTGGAAATGTGTGGGCCAACACTGAGTGTTTGCTATGAAAGGTGCTGAAGATGCAATGGAAGAGGAAATCCTTTGGAATGGATTTAAATTATTCCAGCTGAAAGTGAATGAGAGAAAATATGTCCAGTTATCTTCCTAGCAGCAAAAAAATGCACTAATTCATAGATTCTACTGTTAGACAAGACCATTCTGTCCATCTAGTCTGACCTGCTGTATAACCCAAACCCTAGAATGTCACCGAGTGGTTCCTTCAGTCAACCCATGACGTGTGCCTGAGCCAGAGCACATCTTTTGGAAAGACATCCACATGCATTAGAGCCAGCTGACCAAGAGAAAATCTTTCTTCTGCAGTTACGTGGGGTTAAGGGACATGACATGAAGGCTGTGACTAAAGTTAGAGCAGTGAGGCCAGGACAACCTGGGCTAGGTCCCAGGACTGGCTATCAGAAGAGCTGCCATTTTCTATTCCTGGCTTTGGGACCATGAGCGAGTCTCTTCACCGCTGGGTGTCTCAGTTCCCCCAGCTATCAAATAGAGCTAATCAAGGTTTTGTTTGTTCTCCCCATTTTATAGAGTGGGAAACTGAGACACAGTTGGGACCTGTCTACACTACATCCCCACATGATGTTCAGAGCCTATGGGCAAAACAGCTCCTAAAGGTGTCTGTGTTCTGTGCTTATCTCCTATGTACCAGCAGGGCTGGACGGCCTTGTCTCACTGTGCTGTGGGGAGCAGGTCCTGGGTATTAGGGCTTCTGAAAAGGCTCTCGACGACAAATTTTTTAAAATAATTTTTATCCATGAATTGGGAGAAAACATACAATCACTGGTGGGTGACAAAATACTGGCAGAGTGGTCATTCCTGATGAGGAGAGGGCAGTGATACAGAGCAATCTGGCTCATTTGGCAAGCTGGCCCCATTCAAAGAAAACAAGTTTGACCAGAGCCAAATGCAGGGTCCTATGCCTAGCAATAAGGCAGGCCGGCCACACCTACAGAACGGGGAAGTATATCCAGGAAAGCAGTGACTCTGAAAAGGATTCAGGGGCCATAGTGGAGAAGCCGTTCAACATGAGCTTCCAGTGTGATGCTGTGGGGAACAGGGCTGAAGCCATCATTAGACGTATGAGCAGAGCTGTGAGGAGGATAGGGAGGTGACACAGCATCAGTGAGACTGCTACTGGAATCCTGCCTCCAGTTTTGGTGTCCTCCTTTGAAAAAGATGTTGAGAAATTGGAGCTGGGGCAGCAAAGAGCCACCAAATGTTCTGAGGGTTGGAGAAAAATGCCTTCTAGGGAGCGATTGAAAGAGCTCAACCTGTTTAGCTGATAAAAAACAGATTGAAAGGTGACTTCACTGAAGTGTTGAAATGCCTTAATGGAGAGAAAATACTGGGGATTAAAAGGCTCGTTAATCTAGCAGAGAAAGGCATAACAAGACCCAATGGCTGGAAGGTGAAAAGAGATCAATTCATATCACAAATAAAGCACAAATATTCAACGGCGAGGATGATTCACCACGGCAACAAGCTACCAAGGAAAGTGGTGGATTCTCCATCTCTTGATGTCATTTAATGAAGACTAGATGCCTTTCTGGAATGTGTTTGCCAAACAGTAGCGATTCTGGTATACAAGAGGCCTGTGATATACAGGGGGTCAGATTAGATGCTCTAATGGTCTCTTCTGGCCATCAAGTCTACTCATTTCTGAAAAACTGAATGTAGCATTGGGAGTAGCCTGTGATGTTTTGCTGTCTAGCCGGCTTGCTTCCTAGAATGAACACTCATTGAGTGGGGTGATCCACAGGGAGAGGCTCAAACCTCCAAAGTGTCTGGCCAGCGGCAGGACATTAGCACTGCAGGGGAGGGGTGGGTAGGCTGACCGGATAGCAAGTGTGAAAAACGGGACAGGGAGTGGGCAGTAATTGGAGCCTATATAAGAAAAAGCCCCAGATAGCAGGACTGTCCCTATAAAATCGGGACATCTGGTCACCCCAGGGGTGGGTGTGGCAGTGACATCACAAAGGCCTTTTGCAGGACCTCAGCCTATTGGTGAAAGGTAGTGGGGAGGTGGTGACCTCACAGAGAGATGCTGACATCAGCCAGGCAGGACAGGGGCGCGCGGCCAGGGAAACCTCGGAGACCCCTGTACCTTGGCTTCAGCAAGTCTCCTTCTCGAGGTCCCTCTTTGAGGACTGAGAGAGTATTAGGGTTTACGTACGTGAGCGCGAGGAGGAACCTCTTTTGAGTTTTCTCCTTTCCTTTTCCTGATTTTGCTAGAAAACAGACGTCCCTGTTTGGAAGGTAAGAGCCTCCGAGAGGTTTGGAACCTGTTCAGTCTGATCCATTTGGTGCCAGCTGAATTCTCAGCCTGGAAAACACTAGCTTAAGGTGGCAGAATTTTATTCCCCACCTAGGATTTTGTCCCTTAGAATCACTGGGGACATTAGGGTTTGTCCTTTTTGTTTTATCTTTTCCTCCATCCCTCCCTCCTTTCTCTTCTTCTCTTACTTCTTTTGTCCTTTCCCCTGTTCCCCTCCCGCCACCAGGAGGGGTGTGTCGGGGGAAGTCACTGGGGGTGCTCTGCAGCTCCCATTGTGGAAGGTCCACCCAAAAATGTGGGGCTGAAATAGTGCTCGGCCAGTGATCCCCCGCAGTGACCTGGGCCATCCTTTGGGCTCTCTGGTGAGAACCCTCAGCCTCCCGCCCCTCAGTCTCTATCCTGATTGGCTGAGCAGGGGGTTATTGACAGGGAGGAGACTCGGGTCCTTGTTGTTGTCCTCCTTGCCCAACACTGGCCTCTCCCCCATTTCCCCAAACCTCCATGCCTATCTTAGTGTCTGTCTCATCCCACAACTGTAAGGTCTCAGACACAGTCTCCTTCCAGCAAGCTGAAGCTGTCCCTGGCTCTGGAGCTGGAATCACATGTCCAGAGAGCTTCCCTTGCATGGTGTATTGACCGTGGGCATGAGAAAGGACAACACCCATATGGAGGTTGAACATCAACCTCCACCTCTGTCCCAGCAGCAGGATGGCCTCTGGTCCCTGCTCCCTCAGACAACTGGAGCTACTGAGAGGTGCAGTTGGCAGAGCATGAGAACAGCCCATGAGGTTAAGAAATGGTGGGGAGAGGCTCTTCCCTCTATGGGACATTACGTTGTCCCTCCGTGGGCAGTCTTTTCTTTCCACAGCCTGGGATTTGGGTCCTGGATTCTGCCCAGAAGCCCAGCTTCCATCCCTAGCAGCTTAGCTGTTCCCTAACCTGGTGTGCACCAGGGCCTCTGCAGAGAGCTGCTCTGGGCAAGGACCGCAGAGCCAGCTGTCATCCTGGCAGGTGTAGCCCCAGGTGCCATAACCTGACCCATGGTCTCCCTCCGCTGGCAGGCTCAGAGATAGGCCTGCCCAGAGAACATGGATGACAAGCTCTAGATCCTGCTGACAGCATCCCCCAGCACAGACAAACTCCAGCACATCTCGGAGGTGAGCAGAATGGGAAGGGGCAGCAGGGGTTTTACCTTGGCCCTGGGGACTCCTAGAAAGAAGAGACTGGGAAATCCACGTTTCTTCTCTTGGATCCTTCCAAGTATGCATTTGTGATATAAACTCAGTGGGTGACCTTGGAGTTAACTCACTTCCCCCTTCCGGCATCAGTCTTCTCCACTATCATATCTACCCTGGGGAAGAAGGACATAAGCCCCGACAATCACCTTCACCTGTGGTTGTCTGGCCCTGGGAGCCTAAACCAACTGGACTATCTGCCCCATCACCTAAACGTTCCTGTCTTTTCCTCCTAGGGCCTTGTCCAAAGTGCTCAACCTGGCCCCTTTCTGGCTTGTCCCAGACCTTTAAAGGACTATCCGAGCCCCTGCCAAGCCTGCTCCCCTTGGGGTCTCTCTCCTGGCTGAGCACAGGCTGCCCTTGTATCTCTCTGCCAGCCTGGGCCCTAGTCTCATGCTGCTCCTTGTCACTTATTCCCTTCACCCTAGAGAGCTGCATAAGCTGGGCTAGGCACAGTTGCGTGCCAATTCCTTTAATGGACATCTCACCCTGGGACACGCTGAAACTGGAAATGTGTGGGCCAACACTGAGTGTTTGCTATGAAAGGTGCTGAAGATGCAATGGAAGAGGAAATCCTTTGGAATGGATTTAAATTATTCCAGCTGAAAGTGAATGAGAGAAAATATGTCCAGTTATCTTCCTAGCAGCAAAAAAATGCACTAATTCATAGATTCTACTGTTAGACAAGACCATTCTGTCCATCTAGTCTGACCTGCTGTATAACCCAAACCCTAGAATGTCACCGAGTGGTTCCTTCAGTCAACCCATGACGTGTGCCTGAGCCAGAGCACATCTTTTGGAAAGACATCCACATGCATTAGAGCCAGCTGACCAAGAGAAAATCTTTCTTCTGCAGTTACGTGGGGTTAAGGGACATGACATGAAGGCTGTGACTAAAGTTAGAGCAGTGAGGCCAGGACAACCTGGGCTAGGTCCCAGGACTGGCTATCAGAAGAGCTGCCATTTTCTATTCCTGGCTTTGGGACCATGAGCGAGTCTCTTCACCGCTGGGTGTCTCAGTTCCCCCAGCTATCAAATAGAGCTAATCAAGGTTTTGTTTGTTCTCCCCATTTTATAGAGTGGGAAACTGAGACACAGTTGGGACCTGTCTACACTACATCCCCACATGATGTTCAGAGCCTATGGGCAAAACAGCTCCTAAAGGTGTCTGTGTTCTGTGCTTATCTCCTATGTACCAGCAGGGCTGGACGGCCTTGTCTCACTGTGCTGTGGGGAGCAGGTCCTGGGTATTAGGGCTTCTGAAAAGGCTCTCGACGACAAATTTTTTAAAATAATTTTTATCCATGAATAGGGAGAAAACATACAATCACTGGTGGGTGACAAAATACTGGCAGAGTGGTCATTCCTGATGAGGAGAGGGCAGTGATACAGAGCAATCTGGCTCATTTGGCAAGCTGGCCCCATTCAAAGAAAACAAGTTTGACCAGAGCCAAATGCAGGGTCCTATGCCTAGCAATAAGGCAGGCCGGCCACACCTACAGAACGGGGAAGTATATCCAGGAAAGCAGTGACTCTGAAAAGGATTCAGGGGCCATAGTGGAGAAGCCGTTCAACATGAGCTTCCAGTGTGATGCTGTGGGGAACAGGGCTGAAGCCATCATTAGACGTATGAGCAGAGCTGTGAGGAGGATAGGGAGGTGACACAGCATCAGTGAGACTGCTACTGGAATCCTGCCTCCAGTTTTGGTGTCCTCCTTTGAAAAAGATGTTGAGAAATTGGAGCTGGGGCAGCAAAGAGCCACCAAATGTTCTGAGGGTTGGAGAAAAATGCCTTCTAGGGAGCGATTGAAAGAGCTCAACCTGTTTAGCTGATAAAAAACAGATTGAAAGGTGACTTCACTGAAGTGTTGAAATGCCTTAATGGAGAGAAAATACTGGGGATTAAAAGGCTCGTTAATCTAGCAGAGAAAGGCATAACAAGACCCAATGGCTGGAAGGTGAAAAGAGATCAATTCATATCACAAATAAAGCACAAATATTCAACGGCGAGGATGATTCACCACGGCAACAAGCTACCAAGGAAAGTGGTGGATTCTCCATCTCTTGATGTCATTTAATGAAGACTAGATGCCTTTCTGGAATGTGTTTGCCAAACAGTAGCGATTCTGGTATACAAGAGGCCTGTGATATACAGGGGGTCAGATTAGATGCTCTAATGGTCTCTTCTGGCCATCAAGTCTACTCATTTCTGAAAAACTGAATGTAGCATTGGGAGTAGCCTGTGATGTTTTGCTGTCTAGCCGGCTTGCTTCCTAGAATGAACACTCATTGAGTGGGGTGATCCACAGGGAGAGGCTCAAACCTCCAAAGTGTCTGGCCAGCGGCAGGACATTAGCACTGCAGGGGAGGGGTGGGTAGGCTGACCGGATAGCAAGTGTGAAAAACGGGACAGGGAGTGGGCAGTAATTGGAGCCTATATAAGAAAAAGCCCCAGATAGCAGGACTGTCCCTATAAAATCGGGACATCTGGTCACCCCAGGGGTGGGTGTGGCAGTGACATCACAAAGGCCTTTTGCAGGACCTCAGCCTATTGGTGAAAGGTAGTGGGGAGGTGGTGACCTCACAGAGAGATGCTGACATCAGCCAGGCAGGACAGGGGCGCGCGGCCAGGGAAACCTCGGAGACCCCTGTAGCTTTGCTTCAGCAAGTCTCCTTCTCGAGGTCCCTCTTTGAGGACTGAGAGAGTATTAGGGTTTACGTACGTGAGCGCGAGGAGGAACCTCTTTTGAGTTTTCTCCTTTCCTTTTCCTGATTTTGCTAGAAAACAGACGTCCCTGTTTGGAAGGTAAGAGCCTCCGAGAGGTTTGGAACCTGTTCAGTCTGATCCATTTGGTGCCAGCTGAATTCTCAGCCTGGAAAACACTAGCTTAAGGTGGCAGAATTTTATTCCCCACCTAGGATTTTGTCCCTTAGAATCACTGGGGACATTAGGGTTTGTCCTTTTTGTTTTATCTTTTCCTCCATCCCTCCCTCCTTTCTCTTCTTCTCTTACTTCTTTTGTCCTTTCCCCTGTTCCCCTCCCGCCACCAGGAGGGGTGTGTCGGGGGAAGTCACTGGGGGTGCTCTGCAGCTCCCATTGTGGAAGGTCCACCCAAAAATGTGGGGCTGAAATAGTGCTCGGCCAGTGATCCCCCGCAGTGACCTGGGCCATCCTTTGGGCTCTCTGGTGAGAACCCTCAGCCTCCCGCCCCTCAGTCTCTATCCTGATTGGCTGAGCAGGGGGTTATTGACAGGGAGGAGACTCGGGTCCTTGTTGTTGTCCTCCTTGCCCAACACTGGCCTCTCCCCCATTTCCCCAAACCTCCATGCCTATCTTAGTGTCTGTCTCATCCCACAACTGTAAGGTCTCAGACACAGTCTCCTTCCAGCAAGCTGAAGCTGTCCCTGGCTCTGGAGCTGGAATCACATGTCCAGAGAGCTTCCCTTGCATGGTGTATTGACCGTGGGCATGAGAAAGGACAACACCCATATGGAGGTTGAACATCAACCTCCACCTCTGTCCCAGCAGCAGGATGGCCTCTGGTCCCTGCTCCCTCAGACAACTGGAGCTACTGAGAGGTGCAGTTGGCAGAGCATGAGAACAGCCCATGAGGTTAAGAAATGGTGGGGAGAGGCTCTTCCCTCTATGGGACATTACGTTGTCCCTCCGTGGGCAGTCTTTTCTTTCCACAGCCTGGGATTTGGGTCCTGGATTCTGCCCAGAAGCCCAGCTTCCATCCCTAGCAGCTTAGCTGTTCCCTAACCTGGTGTGCACCAGGGCCTCTGCAGAGAGCTGCTCTGGGCAAGGACCGCAGAGCCAGCTGTCATCCTGGCAGGTGTAGCCCCAGGTGCCATAACCTGACCCATGGTCTCCCTCCGCTGGCAGGCTCAGAGATAGGCCTGCCCAGAGAACATGGATGACAAGCTCTAGATCCTGCTGACAGCATCCCCCAGCACAGACAAACTCCAGCACATCTCGGAGGTGAGCAGAATGGGAAGGGGCAGCAGGGGTTTTACCTTGGCCCTGGGGACTCCTAGAAAGAAGAGACTGGGAAATCCACGTTTCTTCTCTTGGATCCTTCCAAGTATGCATTTGTGATATAAACTCAGTGGGTGACCTTGGAGTTAACTCACTTCCCCCTTCCGGCATCAGTCTTCTCCACTATCATATCTACCCTGGGGAAGAAGGACATAAGCCCCGACAATCACCTTCACCTGTGGTTGTCTGGCCCTGGGAGCCTAAACCAACTGGACTATCTGCCCCATCACCTAAACGTTCCTGTCTTTTCCTCCTAGGGCCTTGTCCAAAGTGCTCAACCTGGCCCCTTTCTGGCTTGTCCCAGACCTTTAAAGGACTATCCGAGCCCCTGCCAAGCCTGCTCCCCTTGGGGTCTCTCTCCTGGCTGAGCACAGGCTGCCCTTGTATCTCTCTGCCAGCCTGGGCCCTAGTCTCATGCTGCTCCTTGTCACTTATTCCCTTCACCCTAGAGAGCTGCATAAGCTGGGCTAGGCACAGTTGCGTGCCAATTCCTTTAATGGACATCTCACCCTGGGACACGCTGAAACTGGAAATGTGTGGGCCAACACTGAGTGTTTGCTATGAAAGGTGCTGAAGATGCAATGGAAGAGGAAATCCTTTGGAATGGATTTAAATTATTCCAGCTGAAAGTGAATGAGAGAAAATATGTCCAGTTATCTTCCTAGCAGCAAAAAAATGCACTAATTCATAGATTCTACTGTTAGACAAGACCATTCTGTCCATCTAGTCTGACCTGCTGTATAACCCAAACCCTAGAATGTCACCGAGTGGTTCCTTCAGTCAACCCATGACGTGTGCCTGAGCCAGAGCACATCTTTTGGAAAGACATCCACATGCATTAGAGCCAGCTGACCAAGAGAAAATCTTTCTTCTGCAGTTACGTGGGGTTAAGGGACATGACATGAAGGCTGTGACTAAAGTTAGAGCAGTGAGGCCAGGACAACCTGGGCTAGGTCCCAGGACTGGCTATCAGAAGAGCTGCCATTTTCTATTCCTGGCTTTGGGACCATGAGCGAGTCTCTTCACCGCTGGGTGTCTCAGTTCCCCCAGCTATCAAATAGAGCTAATCAAGGTTTTGTTTGTTCTCCCCATTTTATAGAGTGGGAAACTGAGACACAGTTGGGACCTGTCTACACTACATCCCCACATGATGTTCAGAGCCTATGGGCAAAACAGCTCCTAAAGGTGTCTGTGTTCTGTGCTTATCTCCTATGTACCAGCAGGGCTGGACGGCCTTGTCTCACTGTGCTGTGGGGAGCAGGTCCTGGGTATTAGGGCTTCTGAAAAGGCTCTCGACGACAAATTTTTTAAAATAATTTTTATCCATGAATTGGGAGAAAACATACAATCACTGGTGGGTGACAAAATACTGGCAGAGTGGTCATTCCTGATGAGGAGAGGGCAGTGATACAGAGCAATCTGGCTCATTTGGCAAGCTGGCCCCATTCAAAGAAAACAAGTTTGACCAGAGCCAAATGCAGGGTCCTATGCCTAGCAATAAGGCAGGCCGGCCACACCTACAGAACGGGGAAGTATATCCAGGAAAGCAGTGACTCTGAAAAGGATTCAGGGGCCATAGTGGAGAAGCCGTTCAACATGAGCTTCCAGTGTGATGCTGTGGGGAACAGGGCTGAAGCCATCATTAGACGTATGAGCAGAGCTGTGAGGAGGATAGGGAGGTGACACAGCATCAGTGAGACTGCTACTGGAATCCTGCCTCCAGTTTTGGTGTCCTCCTTTGAAAAAGATGTTGAGAAATTGGAGCTGGGGCAGCAAAGAGCCACCAAATGTTCTGAGGGTTGGAGAAAAATGCCTTCTAGGGAGCGATTGAAAGAGCTCAACCTGTTTAGCTGATAAAAAACAGATTGAAAGGTGACTTCACTGAAGTGTTGAAATGCCTTAATGGAGAGAAAATACTGGGGATTAAAAGGCTCGTTAATCTAGCAGAGAAAGGCATAACAAGACCCAATGGCTGGAAGGTGAAAAGAGATCAATTCATATCACAAATAAAGCACAAATATTCAACGGCGAGGATGATTCACCACGGCAACAAGCTACCAAGGAAAGTGGTGGATTCTCCATCTCTTGATGTCATTTAATGAAGACTAGATGCCTTTCTGGAATGTGTTTGCCAAACAGTAGCGATTCTGGTATACAAGAGGCCTGTGATATACAGGGGGTCAGATTAGATGCTCTAATGGTCTCTTCTGGCCATCAAGTCTACTCATTTCTGAAAAACTGAATGTAGCATTGGGAGTAGCCTGTGATGTTTTGCTGTCTAGCCGGCTTGCTTCCTAGAATGAACACTCATTGAGTGGGGTGATCCACAGGGAGAGGCTCAAACCTCCAAAGTGTCTGGCCAGCGGCAGGACATTAGCACTGCAGGGGAGGGGTGGGTAGGCTGACCGGATAGCAAGTGTGAAAAACGGGACAGGGAGTGGGCAGTAATTGGAGCCTATATAAGAAAAAGCCCCAGATAGCAGGACTGTCCCTATAAAATCGGGACATCTGGTCACCCCAGGGGTGGGTGTGGCAGTGACATCACAAAGGCCTTTTGCAGGACCTCAGCCTATTGGTGAAAGGTAGTGGGGAGGTGGTGACCTCACAGAGAGATGCTGACATCAGCCAGGCAGGACAGGGGCGCGCGGCCAGGGAAACCTCGGAGACCCCTGTACCTTGGCTTCAGCAAGTCTCCTTCTCGAGGTCCCTCTTTGAGGACTGAGAGAGTATTGGGGTTTACGTACGTGAGCGCGAGGAGGAACCTCTTTTGAGTTTTCTCCTTTCCTTTTCCTGATTTTACTAGAAAACAGACGTCCCTGTTTGGAAGGTAAGAGCCTCCGAGAGGTTTGGAACCTGTTCAGTCTGATCCATTTGGTGCCAGCTGAATTCTCAGCCTGGAAAACACTAGCTTAAGGTGGCAGAATTTTATTCCCCACCTAGGATTTTGTCCCTTAGAATCACTGGGGACATTAGGGTTTGTCCTTTTTGTTTTATCTTTTCCTCCATCCCTCCCTCCTTTCTCTTCTTCTCTTACTTCTTTTGTCCTTTCCCCTGTTCCCCTCCCGCCACCAGGAGGGGTGTGTCGGGGGAAGTCACTGGGGGTGCTCTGCAGCTCCCATTGTGGAAGGTCCACCCAAAAATGTGGGGCTGAAATAGTGCTCGGCCAGTGATCCCCCGCAGTGACCTGGGCCATCCTTTGGGCTCTCTGGTGAGAACCCTCAGCCTCCCGCCCCTCAGTCTCTATCCTGATTGGCTGAGCAGGGGGTTATTGACAGGGAGGAGACTCGGGTCCTTGTTGTTGTCCTCCTTGCCCAACACTGGCCTCTCCCCCATTTCCCCAAACCTCCATGCCTATCTTAGTGTCTGTCTCATCCCACAACTGTAAGGTCTCAGACACAGTCTCCTTCCAGCAAGCTGAAGCTGTCCCTGGCTCTGGAGCTGGAATCACATGTCCAGAGAGCTTCCCTTGCATGGTGTATTGACCGTGGGCATGAGAAAGGACAACACCCATATGGAGGTTGAACATCAACCTCCACCTCTGTCCCAGCAGCAGGATGGCCTCTGGTCCCTGCTCCCTCAGACAACTGGAGCTACTGAGAGGTGCAGTTGGCAGAGCATGAGAACAGCCCATGAGGTTAAGAAATGGTGGGGAGAGGCTCTTCCCTCTATGGGACATTACGTTGTCCCTCCGTGGGCAGTCTTTTCTTTCCACAGCCTGGGATTTGGGTCCTGGATTCTGCCCAGAAGCCCAGCTTCCATCCCTAGCAGCTTAGCTGTTCCCTAACCTGGTGTGCACCAGGGCCTCTGCAGAGAGCTGCTCTGGGCAAGGACCGCAGAGCCAGCTGTCATCCTGGCAGGTGTAGCCCCAGGTGCCATAACCTGACCCATGGTCTCCCTCCGCTGGCAGGCTCAGAGATAGGCCTGCCCAGAGAACATGGATGACAAGCTCTAGATCCTGCTGACAGCATCCCCCAGCACAGACAAACTCCAGCACATCTCGGAGGTGAGCAGAATGGGAAGGGGCAGCAGGGGTTTTACCTTGGCCCTGGGGACTCCTAGAAAGAAGAGACTGGGAAATCCACGTTTCTTCTCTTGGATCCTTCCAAGTATGCATTTGTGATATAAACTCAGTGGGTGACCTTGGAGTTAACTCACTTCCCCCTTCCGGCATCAGTCTTCTCCACTATCATATCTACCCTGGGGAAGAAGGACATAAGCCCCGACAATCACCTTCACCTATGGTTGTCTGGCCCTGGGAGCCTAAACCAACTGGACTATCTGCCCCATCACCTAAACGTTCCTGTCTTTTCCTCCTAGGGCCTTGTCCAAAGTGCTCAACCTGGCCCCTTTCTGGCTTGTCCCAGACCTTTAAAGGACTATCCGAGCCCCTGCCAAGCCTGCTCCCCTTGGGGTCTCTCTCCTGGCTGAGCACAGGCTGCCCTTGTATCTCTCTGCCAGCCTGGGCCCTAGTCTCATGCTGCTCCTTGTCACTTATTCCCTTCACCCTAGAGAGCTGCATAAGCTGGGCTAGGCACAGTTGCGTGCCAATTCCTTTAATGGACATCTCACCCTGGGACACGCTGAAACTGGAAATGTGTGGGCCAACACTGAGTGTTTGCTATGAAAGGTGCTGAAGATGCAATGGAAGAGGAAATCCTTTGGAATGGATTTAAATTATTCCAGCTGAAAGTGAATGAGAGAAAATATGTCCAGTTATCTTCCTAGCAGCAAAAAAATGCACTAATTCATAGATTCTACTGTTAGACAAGACCATTCTGTCCATCTAGTCTGACCTGCTGTATAACCCAAACCCTAGAATGTCACCGAGTGGTTCCTTCAGTCAACCCATGACGTGTGCCTGAGCCAGAGCACATCTTTTGGAAAGACATCCACATGCATTAGAGCCAGCTGACCAAGAGAAAATCTTTCTTCTGCAGTTACGTGGGGTTAAGGGACATGACATGAAGGCTGTGACTAAAGTTAGAGCAGTGAGGCCAGGACAACCTGGGCTAGGTCCCAGGACTGGCTATCAGAAGAGCTGCCATTTTCTATTCCTGGCTTTGGGACCATGAGCGAGTCTCTTCACCGCTGGGTGTCTCAGTTCCCCCAGCTATCAAATA
Organism: Caretta caretta; assembly: GCF_965140235.1. Classification (NCBI taxonomy): domain Eukaryota; kingdom Metazoa; phylum Chordata; order Testudines; family Cheloniidae; genus Caretta; species Caretta caretta. The sequence goes on along the minus strand of NC_134207.1, from coordinate 156,789,511 downwards.
GAGCTAATCAAGGTTTTGTTTGTTCTCCCCATTTTATAGAGTGGGAAACTGAGACACAGTTGGGACCTGTCTACACTACATCCCCACATGATGTTCAGAGCCTCTGGGCAAAACAGCTCCTAAAGGTGTCTGTGTTCTGTGCTTATCTCCTATGTACCAGCAGGGCTGGACGGCCTTGTCTCACTGTGCTGTGGGGAGCAGGTCCTGGGTATTAGGGCTTCTGAAAAGGCTCTCGACGACAAATTTTTTAAAATAATTTTTATCCATGAATTGGGAGAAAACATACAATCACTGGTGGGTGACAAAATACTGGCAGAGTGGTCATTCCTGATGAGGAGAGGGCAGTGATACAGAGCAATCTGGCTCATTTGGCAAGCTGGCCCCATTCAAAGAAAACAAGTTTGACCAGAGCCAAATGCAGGGTCCTATGCCTAGCAATAAGGCAGGCCGGCCACACCTACAGAACGGGGAAGTATATCCAGGAAAGCAGTGACTCTGAAAAGGATTCAGGGGCCATAGTGGAGAAGCCGTTCAACATGAGCTTCCAGTGTGATGCTGTGGGGAACAGGGCTGAAGCCATCATTAGACGTATGAGCAGAGCTGTGAGGAGGATAGGGAGGTGACACAGCATCAGTGAGACTGCTACTGGAATCCTGCCTCCAGTTTTGGTGTCCTCCTTTGAAAAAGATGTTGAGAAATTGGAGCTGGGGCAGCAAAGAGCCACCAAATGTTCTGAGGGTTGGAGAAAAATGCCTTCTAGGGAGCGATTGAAAGAGCTCAACCTGTTTAGCTGATAAAAAACAGATTGAAAGGTGACTTCACTGAAGTGTTGAAATGCCTTAATGGAGAGAAAATACTGGGGATTAAAAGGCTCGTTAATCTAGCAGAGAAAGGCATAACAAGACCCAATGGCTGGAAGGTGAAAAGAGATCAATTCATATCACAAATAAAGCACAAATATTCAACGGCGAGGATGATTCACCACGGGAACAAGCTACCAAGGAAAGTGGTGGATTCTCCATCTCTTGATGTCATTTAATGAAGACTAGATGCCTTTCTGGAATGTGTTTGCCAAACGGTAGCGATTCTGGTATACAAGAGGCCTGTGATATACAGGGGGTCAGATTAGATGCTCTAATGGTCTCTTCTGGCCATCAAGTCTACTCATTTCTGAAAAACTGAATGTAGCATTGGGAGTAGCCTGTGATGTTTTGCTGTCTAGCCGGCTTGGTTCCTAGAATGAACACTCATTGAGTGGGGTGATCCACAGGGAGAGGCTCAAACCTCCAAAGTGTCTGGCCAGCGGCAGGACATTAGCACTGCAGGGGAGGGGTGGGTAGGCTGACCGGATAGCAAGTGTGAAAAACGGGACAGGGAGTGGGCAGTAATTGGAGCCTATATAAGAAAAAGCCCCAGATAGCAGGACTGTCCCTATAAAATCGGGACATCTGGTCACCCCAGGGGTGGGTGTGGCAGTGACATCACAAAGGCCTTTTGCAGGACCTCAGCCTATTGGTGAAAGGTAGTGGGGAGGTGGTGACCTCACAGAGAGATGCTGACATCAGCCAGGCAGGACAGGGGCGCGCGGCCAGGGAAACCTCGGAGACCCCTGTAGCTTTGCTTCAGCAAGTCTCCTTCTCGAGGTCCCTCTTTGAGGACTGAGAGAGTATTAGGGTTTACGTACGTGAGCGCGAGGAGGAACCTCTTTTGAGTTTTCTCCTTTCCTTTTCCTGATTTTGCTAGAAAACAGACGTCCCTGTTTGGAAGGTAAGAGCCTCCGAGAGGTTTGGAACCTGTTCAGTCTGATCCATTTGGTGCCAGCTGAATTCTCAGCCTGGAAAACACTAGCTTAAGGTGGCAGAATTTTATTCCCCACCTAGGATTTTGTCCCTTAGAATCACTGGGGACATTAGGGTTTGTCCTTTTTGTTTTATCTTTTCCTCCATCCCTCCCTCCTTTCTCTTCTTCTCTTACTTCTTTTGTCCTTTCCCCTGTTCCCCTCCCGCCACCAGGAGGGGTGTGTCGGGGGAAGTCACTGGGGGTGCTCTGCAGCTCCCATTGTGGAAGGTCCACCCAAAAATGTGGGGCTGAAATAGTGCTCGGCCAGTGATCCCCCGCAGTGACCTGGGCCATCCTTTGGGCTCTCTGGTGAGAACCCTCAGCCTCCCGCCCCTCAGTCTCTATCCTGATTGGCTGAGCAGGGGGTTATTGACAGGGAGGAGACTCGGGTCCTTGTTGTTGTCCTCCTTGCCCAACACTGGCCTCTCCCCCATTTCCCCAAACCTCCATGCCTATCTTAGTGTCTGTCTCATCCCACAACTGTAAGGTCTCAGACACAGTCTCCTTCCAGCAAGCTGAAGCTGTCCCTGGCTCTGGAGCTGGAATCACATGTCCAGAGAGCTTCCCTTGCATGGTGTATTGACCGTGGGCATGAGAAAGGACAACACCCATATGGAGGTTGAACATCAACCTCCACCTCTGTCCCAGCAGCAGGATGGCCTCTGGTCCCTGCTCCCTCAGACAACTGGAGCTACTGAGAGGTGCAGTTGGCAGAGCATGAGAACAGCCCATGAGGTTAAGAAATGGTGGGGAGAGGCTCTTCCCTCTATGGGACATTACGTTGTCCCTCCGTGGGCAGTCTTTTCTTTCCACAGCCTGGGATTTGGGTCCTGGATTCTGCCCAGAAGCCCAGCTTCCATCCCTAGCAGCTTAGCTGTTCCCTAACCTGGTGTGCACCAGGGCCTCTGCAGAGAGCTGCTCTGGGCAAGGACCGCAGAGCCAGCTGTCATCCTGGCAGGTGTAGCCCCAGGTGCCATAACCTGACCCATGGTCTCCCTCCGCTGGCAGGCTCAGAGATAGGCCTGCCCAGAGAACATGGATGACAAGCTCTAGATCCTGCTGACAGCATCCCCCAGCACAGACAAACTCCAGCACATCTCGGAGGTGAGCAGAATGGGAAGGGGCAGCAGGGGTTTTACCTTGGCCCTGGGGACTCCTAGAAAGAAGAGACTGGGAAATCCACGTTTCTTCTCTTGGATCCTTCCAAGTATGCATTTGTGATATAAACTCAGTGGGTGACCTTGGAGTTAACTCACTTCCCCCTTCCGGCATCAGTCTTCTCCACTATCATATCTACCCTGGGGAAGAAGGACATAAGCCCCGACAATCACCTTCACCTGTGGTTGTCTGGCCCTGGGAGCCTAAACCAACTGGACTATCTGCCCCATCACCTAAACGTTCCTGTCTTTTCCTCCTAGGGCCTTGTCCAAAGTGCTCAACCTGGCCCCTTTCTGGCTTGTCCCAGACCTTTAAAGGACTATCCGAGCCCCTGCCAAGCCTGCTCCCCTTGGGGTCTCTCTCCTGGCTGAGCACAGGCTGCCCTTGTATCTCTCTGCCAGCCTGGGCCCTAGTCTCATGCTGCTCCTTGTCACTTATTCCCTTCACCCTAGAGAGCTGCATAAGCTGGGCTAGGCACAGTTGCGTGCCAATTCCTTTAATGGACATCTCACCCTGGGACACGCTGAAACTGGAAATGTGTGGGCCAACACTGAGTGTTTGCTATGAAAGGTGCTGAAGATGCAATGGAAGAGGAAATCCTTTGGAATGGATTTAAATTATTCCAGCTGAAAGTGAATGAGAGAAAATATGTCCAGTTATCTTCCTAGCAGCAAAAAAATGCACTAATTCATAGATTCTACTGTTAGACAAGACCATTCTGTCCATCTAGTCTGACCTGCTGTATAACCCAAACCCTAGAATGTCACCGAGTGGTTCCTTCAGTCAACCCATGACGTGTGCCTGAGCCAGAGCACATCTTTTGGAAAGACATCCACATGCATTAGAGCCAGCTGACCAAGAGAAAATCTTTCTTCTGCAGTTACGTGGGGTTAAGGGACATGACATGAAGGCTGTGACTAAAGTTAGAGCAGTGAGGCCAGGACAACCTGGGCTAGGTCCCAGGACTGGCTATCAGAAGAGCTGCCATTTTCTATTCCTGGCTTTGGGACCATGAGCGAGTCTCTTCACCGCTGGGTGTCTCAGTTCCCCCAGCTATCAAATAGAGCTAATCAAGGTTTTGTTTGTTCTCCCCATTTTATAGAGTGGGAAACTGAGACACAGTTGGGACCTGTCTACACTACATCCCCACATGATGTTCAGAGCCTATGGGCAAAACAGCTCCTAAAGGTGTCTGTGTTCTGTGCTTATCTCCTATGTACCAGCAGGGCTGGACGGCCTTGTCTCACTGTGCTGTGGGGAGCAGGTCCTGGGTATTAGGGCTTCTGAAAAGGCTCTCGACGACAAATTTTTTAAAATAATTTTTATCCATGAATTGGGAGAAAACATACAATCACTGGTGGGTGACAAAATACTGGCAGAGTGGTCATTCCTGATGAGGAGAGGGCAGTGATACAGAGCAATCTGGCTCATTTGGCAAGCTGGCCCCATTCAAAGAAAACAAGTTTGACCAGAGCCAAATGCAGGGTCCTATGCCTAGCAATAAGGCAGGCCGGCCACACCTACAGAACGGGGAAGTATATCCAGGAAAGCAGTGACTCTGAAAAGGATTCAGGGGCCATAGTGGAGAAGCCGTTCAACATGAGCTTCCAGTGTGATGCTGTGGGGAACAGGGCTGAAGCCATCATTAGACGTATGAGCAGAGCTGTGAGGAGGATAGGGAGGTGACACAGCATCAGTGAGACTGCTACTGGAATCCTGCCTCCAGTTTTGGTGTCCTCCTTTGAAAAAGATGTTGAGAAATTGGAGCTGGGGCAGCAAAGAGCCACCAAATGTTCTGAGGGTTGGAGAAAAATGCCTTCTAGGGAGCGATTGAAAGAGCTCAACCTGTTTAGCTGATAAAAAACAGATTGAAAGGTGACTTCACTGAAGTGTTGAAATGCCTTAATGGAGAGAAAATACTGGGGATTAAAAGGCTCGTTAATCTAGCAGAGAAAGGCATAACAAGACCCAATGGCTGGAAGGTGAAAAGAGATCAATTCATATCACAAATAAAGCACAAATATTCAACGGCGAGGATGATTCACCACGGCAACAAGCTACCAAGGAAAGTGGTGGATTCTCCATCTCTTGATGTCATTTAATGAAGACTAGATGCCTTTCTGGAATGTGTTTGCCAAACAGTAGCGATTCTGGTATACAAGAGGCCTGTGATATACAGGGGGTCAGATTAGATGCTCTAATGGTCTCTTCTGGCCATCAAGTCTACTCATTTCTGAAAAACTGAATGTAGCATTGGGAGTAGCCTGTGATGTTTTGCTGTCTAGCCGGCTTGCTTCCTAGAATGAACACTCATTGAGTGGGGTGATCCACAGGGAGAGGCTCAAACCTCCAAAGTGTCTGGCCAGCGGCAGGACATTAGCACTGCAGGGGAGGGGTGGGTAGGCTGACCGGATAGCAAGTGTGAAAAACGGGACAGGGAGTGGGCAGTAATTGGAGCCTATATAAGAAAAAGCCCCAGATAGCAGGACTGTCCCTATAAAATCGGGACATCTGGTCACCCCAGGGGTGGGTGTGGCAGTGACATCACAAAGGCCTTTTGCAGGACCTCAGCCTATTGGTGAAAGGTAGTGGGGAGGTGGTGACCTCACAGAGAGATGCTGACATCAGCCAGGCAGGACAGGGGCGCGCGGCCAGGGAAACCTCGGAGACCCCTGTAGCTTTGCTTCAGCAAGTCTCCTTCTCGAGGTCCCTCTTTGAGGACTGAGAGAGTATTAGGGTTTACGTACGTGAGCGCGAGGAGGAACCTCTTTTGAGTTTTCTCCTTTCCTTTTCCTGATTTTGCTAGAAAACAGACGTCCCTGTTTGGAAGGTAAGAGCCTCCGAGAGGTTTGGAACCTGTTCAGTCTGATCCATTTGGTGCCAGCTGAATTCTCAGCCTGGAAAACACTAGCTTAAGGTGGCAGAATTTTATTCCCCACCTAGGATTTTGTCCCTTAGAATCACTGGGGACATTAGGGTTTGTCCTTTTTGTTTTATCTTTTCCTCCATCCCTCCCTCCTTTCTCTTCTTCTCTTACTTCTTTTGTCCTTTCCCCTGTTCCCCTCCCGCCACCAGGAGGGGTGTGTCGGGGGAAGTCACTGGGGGTGCTCTGCAGCTCCCATTGTGGAAGGTCCACCCAAAAATGTGGGGCTGAAATAGTGCTCGGCCAGTGATCCCCCGCAGTGACCTGGGCCATCCTTTGGGCTCTCTGGTGAGAACCCTCAGCCTCCCGCCCCTCAGTCTCTATCCTGATTGGCTGAGCAGGGGGTTATTGACAGGGAGGAGACTCGGGTCCTTGTTGTTGTCCTCCTTGCCCAACACTGGCCTCTCCCCCATTTCCCCAAACCTCCATGCCTATCTTAGTGTCTGTCTCATCCCACAACTGTAAGGTCTCAGACACAGTCTCCTTCCAGCAAGCTGAAGCTGTCCCTGGCTCTGGAGCTGGAATCACATGTCCAGAGAGCTTCCCTTGCATGGTGTATTGACCGTGGGCATGAGAAAGGACAACACCCATATGGAGGTTGAACATCAACCTCCACCTCTGTCCCAGCAGCAGGATGGCCTCTGGTCCCTGCTCCCTCAGACAACTGGAGCTACTGAGAGGTGCAGTTGGCAGAGCATGAGAACAGCCCATGAGGTTAAGAAATGGTGGGGAGAGGCTCTTCCCTCTATGGGACATTACGTTGTCCCTCCGTGGGCAGTCTTTTCTTTCCACAGCCTGGGATTTGGGTCCTGGATTCTGCCCAGAAGCCCAGCTTCCATCCCTAGCAGCTTAGCTGTTCCCTAACCTGGTGTGCACCAGGGCCTCTGCAGAGAGCTGCTCTGGGCAAGGACCGCAGAGCCAGCTGTCATCCTGGCAGGTGTAGCCCCAGGTGCCATAACCTGACCCATGGTCTCCCTCCGCTGGCAGGCTCAGAGATAGGCCTGCCCAGAGAACATGGATGACAAGCTCTAGATCCTGCTGACAGCATCCCCCAGCACAGACAAACTCCAGCACATCTCGGAGGTGAGCAGAATGGGAAGGGGCAGCAGGGGTTTTACCTTGGCCCTGGGGACTCCTAGAAAGAAGAGACTGGGAAATCCACGTTTCTTCTCTTGGATCCTTCCAAGTATGCATTTGTGATATAAACTCAGTGGGTGACCTTGGAGTTAACTCACTTCCCCCTTCCGGCATCAGTCTTCTCCACTATCATATCTACCCTGGGGAAGAAGGACATAAGCCCCGACAATCACCTTCACCTGTGGTTGTCTGGCCCTGGGAGCCTAAACCAACTGGACTATCTGCCCCATCACCTAAACGTTCCTGTCTTTTCCTCCTAGGGCCTTGTCCAAAGTGCTCAACCTGGCCCCTTTCTGGCTTGTCCCAGACCTTTAAAGGACTATCCGAGCCCCTGCCAAGCCTGCTCCCCTTGGGGTCTCTCTCCTGGCTGAGCACAGGCTGCCCTTGTATCTCTCTGCCAGCCTGGGCCCTAGTCTCATGCTGCTCCTTGTCACTTATTCCCTTCACCCTAGAGAGCTGCATAAGCTGGGCTAGGCACAGTTGCGTGCCAATTCCTTTAATGGACATCTCACCCTGGGACACGCTGAAACTGGAAATGTGTGGGCCAACACTGAGTGTTTGCTATGAAAGGTGCTGAAGATGCAATGGAAGAGGAAATCCTTTGGAATGGATTTAAATTATTCCAGCTGAAAGTGAATGAGAGAAAATATGTCCAGTTATCTTCCTAGCAGCAAAAAAATGCACTAATTCATAGATTCTACTGTTAGACAAGACCATTCTGTCCATCTAGTCTGACCTGCTGTATAACCCAAACCCTAGAATGTCACCGAGTGGTTCCTTCAGTCAACCCATGACGTGTGCCTGAGCCAGAGCACATCTTTTGGAAAGACATCCACATGCATTAGAGCCAGCTGACCAAGAGAAAATCTTTCTTCTGCAGTTACGTGGGGTTAAGGGACATGACATGAAGGCTGTGACTAAAGTTAGAGCAGTGAGGCCAGGACAACCTGGGCTAGGTCCCAGGACTGGCTATCAGAAGAGCTGCCATTTTCTATTCCTGGCTTTGGGACCATGAGCGAGTCTCTTCACCGCTGGGTGTCTCAGTTCCCCCAGCTATCAAATAGAGCTAATCAAGGTTTTGTTTGTTCTCCCCATTTTATAGAGTGGGAAACTGAGACACAGTTGGGACCTGTCTACACTACATCCCCACATGATGTTCAGAGCCTATGGGCAAAACAGCTCCTAAAGGTGTCTGTGTTCTGTGCTTATCTCCTATGTACCAGCAGGGCTGGACGGCCTTGTCTCACTGTGCTGTGGGGAGCAGGTCCTGGGTATTAGGGCTTCTGAAAAGGCTCTCGACGACAAATTTTTTAAAATAATTTTTATCCATGAATTGGGAGAAAACATACAATCACTGGTGGGTGACAAAATACTGGCAGAGTGGTCATTCCTGATGAGGAGAGGGCAGTGATACAGAGCAATCTGGCTCATTTGGCAAGCTGGCCCCATTCAAAGAAAACAAGTTTGACCAGAGCCAAATGCAGGGTCCTATGCCTAGCAATAAGGCAGGCCGGCCACACCTACAGAACGGGGAAGTATATCCAGGAAAGCAGTGACTCTGAAAAGGATTCAGGGGCCATAGTGGAGAAGCCGTTCAACATGAGCTTCCAGTGTGATGCTGTGGGGAACAGGGCTGAAGCCATCATTAGACGTATGAGCAGAGCTGTGAGGAGGATAGGGAGGTGACACAGCATCAGTGAGACTGCTACTGGAATCCTGCCTCCAGTTTTGGTGTCCTCCTTTGAAAAAGATGTTGAGAAATTGGAGCTGGGGCAGCAAAGAGCCACCAAATGTTCTGAGGGTTGGAGAAAAATGCCTTCTAGGGAGCGATTGAAAGAGCTCAACCTGTTTAGCTGATAAAAAACAGATTGAAAGGTGACTTCACTGAAGTGTTGAAATGCCTTAATGGAGAGAAAATACTGGGGATTAAAAGGCTCGTTAATCTAGCAGAGAAAGGCATAACAAGACCCAATGGCTGGAAGGTGAAAAGAGATCAATTCATATCACAAATAAAGCACAAATATTCAACGGCGAGGATGATTCACCACGGGAACAAGCTACCAAGGAAAGTGGTGGATTCTCCATCTCTTGATGTCATTTAATGAAGACTAGATGCCTTTCTGGAATGTGTTTGCCAAACAGTAGCGATTCTGGTATACAAGAGGCCTGTGATATACAGGGGGTCAGATTAGATGCTCTAATGGTCTCTTCTGGCCATCAAGTCTACTCATTTCTGAAAAACTGAATGTAGCATTGGGAGTAGCCTGTGATGTTTTGCTGTCTAGCCGGCTTGCTTCCTAGAATGAACACTCATTGAGTGGGGTGATCCACAGGGAGAGGCTCAAACCTCCAAAGTGTCTGGCCAGCGGCAGGACATTAGCACTGCAGGGGAGGGGTGGGTAGGCTGACCGGATAGCAAGTGTGAAAAACGGGACAGGGAGTGGGCAGTAATTGGAGCCTATATAAGAAAAAGCCCCAGATAGCAGGACTGTCCCTATAAAATCGGGACATCTGGTCACCCCAGGGGTGGGTGTGGCAGTGACATCACAAAGGCCTTTTGCAGGACCTCAGCCTATTGGTGAAAGGTAGTGGGGAGGTGGTGACCTCACAGAGAGATGCTGACATCAGCCAGGCAGGACAGGGGCGCGCGGCCAGGGAAACCTCGGAGACCCCTGTACCTTGGCTTCAGCAAGTCTCCTTCTCGAGGTCCCTCTTTGAGGACTGAGAGAGTATTGGGGTTTACGTACGTGAGCGCGAGGAGGAACCTCTTTTGAGTTTTCTCCTTTCCTTTTCCTGATTTTACTAGAAAACAGACGTCCCTGTTTGGAAGGTAAGAGCCTCCGAGAGGTTTGGAACCTGTTCAGTCTGATCCATTTGGTGCCAGCTGAATTCTCAGCCTGGAAAACACTAGCTTAAGGTGGCAGAATTTTATTCCCCACCTAGGATTTTGTCCCTTAGAATCACTGGGGACATTAGGGTTTGTCCTTTTTGTTTTATCTTTTCCTCCATCCCTCCCTCCTTTCTCTTCTTCTCTTACTTCTTTTGTCCTTTCCCCTGTTCCCCTCCCGCCACCAGGAGGGGTGTGTCGGGGGAAGTCACTGGGGGTGCTCTGCAGCTCCCATTGTGGAAGGTCCACCCAAAAATGTGGGGCTGAAATAGTGCTCGGCCAGTGATCCCCCGCAGTGACCCGGGCCATCCTTTGGGCTCTCTGGTGAGAACCCTCAGCCTCCCGCCCCTCAGTCTCTACCCTGATTGGCTGAGCAGGGGGTTATTGACAGGGAGGAGACTCGGGTCCTTGTTGTTCTCTTTTAAGACCAAGTAAATAAGTCATAACCAGTCATATGTTTGACGAATTTTGCTGCTTCTCTGCATTCATTGTCTCTGAGCAGTTCATGATTCTCTCTAACATTCCAGTTCTCCTGAAACACTTGCTGAATAATTACTATGAACTGTTCTTGGTCTGGAGCTCATTTGAGAGCACTTTATTCAGATCGTTCAATGTATGAAACTCAAGATCCGATGGTTAGTTTGAAATTCAGGGCTCTTGGGTCCTATTCCCAACTCTGCCACTGACTGGCTGTGTGACCTCAGACAAGTCAATTCTCCTTTCTCAGCCTTAGCTTCTCCCTCTTTCAAGCAGGCAAAACAATCCGCTCCTACCTACCTCACAGTGGGTGGAGGATGGGGATCCATTGGAGTGTGTCCCTGGGAGCAGTGAATAATATGAGGTGTCCTATCACTTTTACTCAGATCAGATTATGACATAATGGAGGAGCTGAAATATTCTATTTTATTTGTTTTTGATTATTTTGAAATTGTTAAGAGCAGCAGCTCCTTAGCTCAGACTGAAGCATCTTATCTAATTTTCGAGATCTAAGTGTCTCCTCTTTGTGTGCGACGAGACAATTTAACACACTGTGACAAACAGGAGATGCTTTTGTTTTGCAACAAAATATTTTTGCAAAGAATTTTCATCCCACTTGTTATGATTTCAAGAAACAAACCGGTTTAGTCTGAATGGGATTTTCTGACCAAAACGGTTTCGATGAAATTTCCCCACCATCTTGATTCCTGGGCTCTCTCCCTGCCTCTGGGGGGTTTGTTGTCCGTTAGAACAGGAGTCAGGATTGGTGGCTTCTTTTTCTGGCTCTGCCACCGCCTTGCTGTGTAGGCCCTTGGATAGGTCACTTCCCTTCTCTGTACCTCAGGCTCTCCCCCTCTGTCCAATGGGAACGGGGACAATTCTTGAACTCTGGGCAGTCGTGAGCCTGAGTGAGATAAAGGGCGTTAAAGCCCTTTGTGAAGGAGAAAGGGGAGGTTCACGGTGTTGAGCACCGAGGAATTCTAAACTTTGCTAAAATGTCTAGGCTGCGGAAACAAGAAATGGTCGGGGCCAAATTTTAACCATTGTCTTTTTTAAAGCCCATTCAGGGATGTGAGTCCCACTCTTTTAGGTACCTGGGGTTCTTTGCCAGCAGGAAAGAAGAGGTTCCTGCCTCCATTTCTGTGGCCTTAAGAAACCAGGTGCTGTGCCCCAGTTCTCATCTGAGATCCCCGACAAAGAACATCTCCCCATCCATTAAGAAGACAGTAGCTATCTTTAAAAGGGGAACAAACAGAACCCTGGGACTTACCGACTAGCCAGCCTCATTCCATACCTGGAAAGATACTGGAACACATTATTAAACAATCAGTTTGTCAGCACCTACAGGATCATTTGGTTCTTAGTCTAATGAGCATGGATTTGTCAAGAACAAATCATTCCAAACCAATCCTATTTCCTTCTTTGACAGGGTTACAGGCCTAGTGGAGGTGGGTAGAGAGTAGATGTGATCTATCTTGGTGTTAATCAGGCTTTTGACACAGTCCCATAGGACATTCTCACAAGCAAACTAGGGAAATGTGGTCTAGATGCAATTAGTATAATGTGGGTGCACAGGTGGTTGAAAACCCATACTCCAAGAGTTGTTCTCCATGTTTGGCTGCCCACCTAAGAGGGTCTACCTACTGGGTCCGGCAGGGATCAGTCTGGGGTGTGGTACTATTCCATATTTTCATGAATGATTTGGAAAATGGAGTGCAGAGCACGCTTCTCAACTGTGCAGATGACACCAAGCACTTTGGAGCACAGGACTGGAATTCAAAACGCCCTTTACAAATTGGAGAATTGGTCTTCTTGAGCCAAGCTCCACGGCTGGGCCCCTCTCTATAGACTGGGCGAAAGTGAAACTCCAGAATCAAACACTCCTCCTCCTGGGCAGTGCCTTCCAACCTTTAATGGCAGGGGGACCGGACATGAGGGCCTGGTTGTAATTGCCAGCTGTGGAAGGGAGTGTGTAGCAGTGGTTAGTGAAGGGGCCTGGAAATAAGGACTGCTGCGTCCCATCCGTGGCTCTGACACTTGGTGTGACCCTGAGCAAGTAGCTTCCCCTCACTAGGCCTGTTTTTCATCAGTAGGTTTGTGGTCGCAGTCCCTACAGCCCAGGGGGGTTGGGAGGCTCCAGGAAGGTGTGTAAAGTGGGAGCTGGGAGGCGCTGTCACCCCCGCACTAAGGCAGTGTTTTCCACCCCCTGCTGCTGGCTGAGTTTCTCCGTCCCTTGGCAATAAGACAGACTCTTCTTTTCACAGTCAGTTGATCGCCCAGTGTCATCACCCTGCCTGCTGGCTGGGCGTGTAACTCCTCAGGTCACCAGCCTCTCCAGCCTGCCTTGGGCTTGGAGAGTGAGGAGGAGGGCGAGCGACAGCAGGTGACCCTGAACATCCACCATCCATCGCTCCATCACCTACAGCAAGTGAGTGACATTAGGGTGCCTCTGTGGCATCCCCTGTCTGTCTGGGGAGAGGGGGAGAGAATCTCTCCCAAAGGAGAGTGGATTTGCAAACAGCCTCCAGGAGCCCCTCGCTCTCAGACTGGGGAGGGACTTCTCCAGAGCCTTCTCCAGTGTGTTTGGAAAGGTCCCAGCAATGCGGCTCCCAGCCCTTCCCTTGTGGGAGACTGTTCCCCTGGCTGAGAGTGTCTGAGCTGGGCCAGACCCTGTGAGCTGCTGAGAATGGAAATCAATGAGAAATGAGGGGGCCCTGGGCTTCCTATGCCTAGGGACTTTGATGTGGGGAATGGTTTCCCCAGAGAAGTCCGGACTCCTGGGTAGTGTTCTGTTCTCTAGCCTGGCGGGTAGCCAGGGATGGCAGGAGGGAGCTGCTTGTCCGATGGTCTTTGTAACTGACCCCAGTGCCTCCCCAGGTGTTGCAGCACCAGGGATGATGAGGGGGAACACTGGGAGCAGATCATGCAATGAACTCCTGCCAGTGTGTGTAGCTTGCACTCCCTGCACCCCTGTGAGGGGAGGAGGAGCTGCTCTGGCTGGGGCAGGGATGGGGAGGGATGAAAAAGGCTGTTTAGTGAGAGGCTGCCTTGACCCCAGACTCACGCCTGCTCCCCGCTCGGTTCCAGGATGGCCGGGCTCCTGAGGATGTTCAGGAAGCAGGCTCTGCAGGTGGCCCCAGAGCCTGAGGGAAGCAGCTGCCATCTTCCCCAGGAGCAGAGCAGCCCCTCTGTCCCCGCTGGCAAGGAAGGAGCTCCCGGATGGACCAGGAGGTGGAAGTGCCCAGCCTTCTGGCAGAGGAAACCCGCTCCCGGTGCAGGCGCCGAGGTGGGAGAGGCACTGGCCAGGCTGAAATGGAGCTGGCCCAGGGTGCGGCTGGGCAGGCAGGACCCAGCCCAGGATGGGAGCCAGGCAGGGTGGCTCTGGGCCTTGTTGTGTGGGAAGCACCGGCCCCAGGAGCCCAGACCTGATTCCCAGCAGGAGGCATCGCCCTGGCCAGTCACTGAGGACCCTCCAGTCTCCCCGGGGCAGGAGGTGGAGGATCCCTGTCCCAGCACCAGCAGCTCGGCCCGCTCCCCATGGGACAGCAGCAGTGCCTGGGATTCGGGTAGCAGTGAGGCCAACGGGCGCCGCTGGTTTGTTCCAGGTGAGGAGCCAGGCTGGGCTCAGGGAGGGGTGAGGAGGGGGCTGTGAACACCCTGAGCCCAGGCCCTCGACCAGTGCTAGGGGGGCGGGTTCCCAGCCCAGGTGTCTGGCCTGAGCCACGTGAACCTCTGACACTAGATGCTGCCACTTTGGTCCTTGGTGCTCTGGTTGGCGGGGTGGGTGCGGGGAGGGCGGGTAGGCACCTCCCAGGGAGTCCAGGACAGCGTGTGTGGAGGGTCTCTTTGCTGTGGGCTCCTGAAGGAGTTGGGAGCTGAAGGTATCACTGAGAGCGGGGGATATGGGGCGCGATCTGCCCTGGGTCCCGGAGGTGGGAAGGGGGCCCATTGCCCTACCATGCCCCTGTCCTTCTCCCAAGTGGCAGCAGGTATCATCCTGTCCCCTTCTCTCCCTGGTGCAGGGACCCCCAGGGACTCAGAGGAGGAGGAATGGGTGGACGTGGCCACAGAGGAGGCTGCTCTCAAGAACATTCGAGAGCAGCTCCAGGGCCGAGAAAAGGTACAAAGTCTCCCCAGCTGTGCTGGAACCGAGATTCTCCCGCCCCTTTCCAGCACCCTGACCCCCTGCAGAGAGTCTTGTCTCTGATGATCCACCAGCCCTAATGGAGACCTTTCTCCTCCATGATCTGGGACACCCAAGATGGGGGTGTTTGTCACACACCAGCCGGGATCTCCTCCCACAACAGGCACTGTCCCAGATCTGGACACTGCTTGTGTAGGAGTCGTGGGTAATTTGGACAATGGGCAGGTCTCCACTATCCCCCATTCAGGCCTGAGTGCCGCAGCTGGTGTGCGTGGGGCAGGGAGGTCCCTGCCTAACTGGCTCTCTCTCCTGTAACCCCACTCCTGGTGGGTGCAGGACGAGGCCCAGCACCTCATGTTCCTGCACGCTATCCACCCCCGTGTCTCGCTGCACAGCAGAGAGGGCAGGACACATTGGAGCCGCACTGCTGCAAGGTGGCTGTGCTGGAGAGGATTGTGGTGAGGGAGGACAGAGACATGGGAGGGGCAGGGGTCTCCCCGGGCCAATGGATGGGGGATGGCTGGTGCTGGAGGGGCAGCTGAGGCCAGGGATTGCTGGGGCTGAAGATTGGGGAGAAGAGACGGGAGAAATTCTGAGATTGGCCACTAGTAGGCAGGAATCAGAGGAGCGGGAGGCAGGTGGGGGGATCCTGCTGGCTGTGTGGGGCGCTGGCTGTGTAATCTCCTCACTGGGAAGTGTCAATGAGGCCCGAATCTCTCACCCTCCTTTGTCTCCTTTGGGTCTCACAGGAGCTCATTGAGGAGCTGCCTGATAACTCTCCACCGGGTGCTGTCCTTGCTAACTCCCTGATTGCTGTGGGCAACCTCGGGTACCGAGACCCTCCAGCCCTGTTCCCCTAACCCCAGCGCTGCTCAGGCCCAGGGCTGGGAGTCACTGCCCCTCCCACCACCAGGTCATCTCCCAAGGGTGGCTCCTCTGGCAGAGGTGGTGGGAAGGTTCACTCTCTCTGGGTTGGGCTGTTCCTTTCGCTCCAGTAACACTGCAACGGCTTTGGGGAGAGGCTCACTCCCAGGAACCGATACAGGAGGGGCAGTGGGGTCCAGGGAACAGGTGTTATTCCTGCCCTGCCACTGTCTGTCTGGGAAACCTTGCACTTGTCATTCCCTGGCTCAGTGCCTCAGTTTTCATTCTCGCCAGCCTCTACCTGTTTCCCTGCAGTTTCACGTCCCTGTTGGTGCCAGTCCCACCCCCGCACTGCACAGTCTAATACCAGCTCCTCTCTCTTGCCAGCACTATGACACCTGCCCTGGAGCCAGAGGTGGAGAGCCACCTCCTTTGAGCTGCCCTGCATGCCGTCTTCACCCTGGGCACGTAGAAACACACCACCCAAGTCCAGGTAGATCATGCTAAAGTCATGGATTGAAGAGCCAGCTGTCATCCTGCCATGAATCTTTGCTAATTGCCTGCAGTGGGATGTGAATGAGCGAGGCCAGGATATGTATTTGGGGGTCTCACTGGTGCTTCCCAGAGACCCCTCTTCCCATCCTGTGGCAGGTGTAGCCCCAGTTTCCCATACACTGACCCATGGCTCTCCCTTGCTTTGCAGGATCTGCATAGGGTTTTGCCAGACCTCCTGGATGCCACGCTGGGGAGCCTGCGGGCAGGGTCCCCAGACACTGACAGGCTCTACTACATCTTGGAGGTGAGCCTGATGAGAGGGGTGGGGGCAATTTTATCTTAACTCTTAAACCCATTTTCAAGTTTGTCCTCCTAGCTGGGCCCCCAGTGGGCCGTCCTTGGTCAGGGCAGTCAGTGCAATGCAGTGTCAGGCCCTTCCTCCTTGAAGGACAGAGGAAGGAACTGGGACTTCAAGCCAGAGCTTTGCCTGGGGACTGGCTTAGGGAGTGGACTGGAAACTGACAAGAAAATGCTGATATAGTCCCCTCTCCCTTCCATTAGAACTCAGCAGAATTCCCCAGAATGGGTCACCATGTGGCACAGCTGGCTCTGTCCATCAGTGAGCCAGCCAAGGACATCAGCCGGCAGGTCAGGGAGGGAGTGTACCGGCTCTACCAGCTGCTGCTGCACCAGAGGGGTAAGGAACCCAGGTGGGAAATGGCACCTGAGAGAAGAGTGAGACTGGGACCCCAGCCAATTTCTCTCAGACTGACCCTGGCTGGAGGCTGAGTCTCTCTCGATCTCTTTCTCGGTTCTACGCCAGCCCCTGCAATTCTGTTGGGCCAGGCACGCAGCGAGGACTCTGCCCACTGTGCAGCCACCAATGGGATTGGAAAGACATAAGCACTGCAACCAGAATGACACGTGTGTGTGTGCGTGTGTCTCTCTTTCCCAGGGCTGACCATCCATGAGGCCGAAGACCTCTGGTGTTGGGACTGGCACCGGGGCAACAGGAACACAGCCAGGGTGGGGGAGGTAAGGACACTCTGCCAGGGCATGAGACAGCTCAGGGAGTGGGGGTGGCTGGGTCTCCTGCAGGGGCTGCCTCCTGGGGCCACTAGACAGAGATACCGTTCTAGCCCCAGGATTTGGAACCTCGCTTTGGGCACTCTGCTAATGCCTCACGTCCTGTTGGGTTTAGGTCTTCGGAAAGTTCTTCTGGGAGGGGCAGAGAAAATCCTTCCTCTGGACGGCAGTGCTGGCCATCCATGACCCCCTGTGGTGTGTCAGCCAGGCTGGGCTACTCCTCACCTACTCCCTCCTGGGGGAAGCCCAGCAGCTGATGGGGGACAAGGTAAGCAGCTGCATTAGACTCAGGAGATTGGGGTGGGGCCTAGGCCTCATTCCCATCCGATGGCCATTCGCTGGCCTGGCATGAAGGAGCCTGATGGGGAATGAGCGTGAGAACAGGTGCTACTGGGAAGGGAGATGAATTCACCTCCATGAGCAGGAGGGAGCCAGCTTGTCCCCGGAGCAGCTCCAACCGAGCTCTTTAGCAAGGCTAATTAATGACAAGCATTACCTCATCAGGGACTTATGTTCTTAGGACACGGTGCTATCGCTCTTGGGAAGTGCCCTTTGCGAGTCTCTCCTGTCCCACAGGGCAGCACAAATTCCCAGTGACCTAGTGTCCGTGTCACCCGAGCCACTACCCAGAGTTGCTCCCGTCACTGGCAGCCTGGGAGGCCAAGGACTGATGAGTGATGGCGACTCACCAGGCAGAGCTGATGCACATGGGCAGGGGAAGCTTGTCCTGCTGCTGGCAGGGCTGGACCCACTCTAGAGAGAACGGGAGGATTCAGTCAGCAGGGGCTGCTGATCTGCCCTATTCACCAGGGCTGCCATCCTGCGTCTTCAGCATTAGTGTCTGGGATGACTTGGGGAAAGGTCTCAACCTCTCCACATCCCAGTTCACTGCTACCAGAATCCCTCCTGCCTCCCTCCCGCCCCCAGCCCTGGAGCCCCATCCCTGCCCTACCTGGGTGGGGGTAGAGGAGAGAGTTCTGAGAACTTGAGCTGTGGATTGGAGGTGGAACAGCTGTCAGGGACACTGAGGGGGAGGTGGCAGGAGCTCACCTGAAAAGGAGGGGGGTTGGCACTGGAGGTCACTAGAAAGGAGAAGACTCCATTCTGGGGGTCAGGAGGGTGAATCCATCCCTCAGAGGTAGGCAGGTGCTGGGGAGAAATGCTGCTGGTTCCAGGTGCCCTTAATCCCCCTTGATACCTTGGAGGTGTCTGAGTCTCTGACAGGTTCTCCTTCCCTTGCAGCAGGAGGATGTTACAGCCAATGTGATGCGCCAGCTCCCCATCATCCAGCACTTGCGCCAGGTGCCTGAGGCACTGCAGGAGCTGTGCCTCTGAGGCCACCAGCAACTCCCGCTCCCTGCTGCAGGTACTGCTCTGGCTCACTGTAAATGGGGAGCTGGTGGAAGGGGGAATGGAGCCCCCTGGCACTCACAGAAACTCTCTCCCCTCTCTGTGGAGCAGGGTCCTTCCCTCTGCCCCCCAAATTCCGGCACAGTCTCCCAGGCGGGCGCAGCCTGCAGCTGAGCCACCTCCGGGAGCAGTGGGAACAGGTCACGTCGTCCCATCAAAGCAAGCAGTGCTGGCTCTCAAAGAGGCTTAGATGGAAGACCTCACTCCCTCCTGGAGGTAAGAGCCATTTACTCCTTGGGGCGTGTGGGTCTCTTGGGGGAGAAATGGGATCCCCAATGCATAGCCTGGCTGGGAGCTTCCCCTGTCCTTGGCTCCCAGCTCTGGGACAGAGATGTTTCCATAATCGTACCACCCGGGTTTTGTTCCTAGGAAGGAGCTCCCCAGAGATGTCCTCTAACCTGCACTGCATGGAGCTTAGCCAAGCTGATTACAGGATGAGCCCTACCTGAGAGGCACCATGTACCTCCCCCTACAGAGCCAGACTTCAGTGGTGATCCAGCCCAGCTGGGGTATCAACAGGAATGAGAACGAGGTAGGACGTTCCGAGCAGCAAGGAAAGCCTAGAGGGAAAGTTGAGAAGAGAGGTAGGAAGTGCCCAGGGACAAGTGCAGCAAAGAGAAAGGAGTAGAGCTTGCTGTCGGGTACAGGACCCTGGGCTGCTGCCAATGTCAGGGTGGGACTGGATTCCCCTACTGGCCCGAAAGAAGGGGGCGTACACGCACCCAGAGAGGGTTACCAAGCCCAGCAAGGGGGCTGCAGGCTGAGCAAGAGCCCCAGTGATGGCAGAAGGACTTCTTTCTGTGGAAAGACCTGTTTGGACTTTTAGTGAGAGACAAGCTGGGGCCCAGAAGGATGGACTAAAAGTGATGACCTGGCCGGAGGGTTGACTTACCAGGCAGAGAAACTGTCATGGTGCTGGAGCGACCACGGCTGGTGGAGACTAGCCCAGCGAGAGGACTGTGATGTCATGTCTGGCCGCCAGGGGGGCATGTAACGATGTGTAGATTTGTTTCTAAGTGGCATAGTCAGGAGGATTGAATTCCCCCTGTGGTCCGTGAGGGCTGATTGAAGTCTTGGTTGCTGAAGGCAGGTCTGTCCTCCCAAGCGGGTGTAACGAGGGACTGAGCCGGTCACTGGATTTCCCACTTCAGTTCCAGGGACTGGTTAAGCAGCTCTAGGGGTTTCTCCAGCAGCTCCTAGAAAACCAACAGAAGCAGAAGGAAGTGCAGGCGGAGCTACAGACGCGGCAGCAGCAGCAGGAGAGATCCTGCAAAGAGAAATCAACCCAGGGTCTGCTATGCCCATGGACAAAAAGAGCAGACAAGGTGAGCATGCCTGGGCTGTGCTGAGAAGGTTAGCCCAGGAGAACAGGGAGGTGCGGTGGGCAGAGATGGGAACAGGCCAGAGGATTAATCCAGTGTCAGGGGGAGAGTCCTCCCCGTTGTGGGAGATGATGTTGCCCCTCTGTGGGGAAGTCCTTCCTTGCAGATGCTGTGCTTTGGTTCATGGACTCTGGCAGGAAGCCCAGCTCCCATCCCTAGCAGCTTGGCTATTCCCTACCTTGCTTGGCACCAGACCCTCTGCAGAGAGGGCAAGGACTGCAGAGCCAGCTGTCATCCTGGCAGGTGTAGCCCCAAGTTCCATAACCCTGACCCATGGTCTCCCTCCGCTGACAGGCTCTGAAGAAGGCCTGCCCAGAGACGTGGATGCAATGCTGAAGAGCTGCTGACAGCATCCCCCGGCACAGACAAACTCCCGCACATCTTGGAGGTGAGGATAATGGGCAGGGGCGGCAGGAATTTTACCTTAGCTCTGGGGAGGCCTGGAAATGAGAGACTGGATGATCCACGTCTCCATTGTGTCCTGCTACCTGAGAGCCATAGGGCCACCCCTGGTCAGGGCAGTCAGTGCAGAGCAGTGTTGGGGCCCTTCCTCCTTCAGGGACAGAGGGAAGGTACTGTTCTGGACAAGAGGGCTCTGTCTGGTTCTGTTGAGCACTAACTCCAAGACCCCAGGCAGGCTTGCGGAGCGAGAGCATCAGAGCCCTGTGAGGTCCAGGAGAAAGTCCTCCGAGAAGAGCACTGGCTCCTTCCTAGGAAGCTGCTGAGATTGGTCTTCACAACATCCTCTGGCAAGGAGTTCCACACGTTGGCTGTGCATTGTGTAAAAAAATACTTCCCCTTTTTAGTTTTAAACCTGCTGTCTATTAATTTCATTTGGTGACCCCATATCAGTGTACAACAGAAATGGTTTATCAAAGTCATGTTCAATAACATGATTGAATCCTTTTACAAACTCGATGTAAAACTTTCTTAGAACAATAGTGGATTGGATCTGCCCTTGCAGCATGGTTCCTGTATGTCTCATGTGATCTTGCCAAGAGATAATGAAAATAGCTACTTTATCCATAGAAGCTTTGGCATGTGTCTGGAACCCAATTAATGTCAAGACAATGTAGATATTAGTGTTGTCCATACTATAGGAATCTTGGCATTTAGCCATGAAAGCCATATGGTAGTGTGCCTCGGTTTCCCTTTTCCTACAGCATAACAGGTCGGGAATGTCTTTTCTCCTGTGAAAAGTTTCAAGATTTATTCGGGCATAAGCTTTCATGGGTAAAAAACACAGATATTTTGTGGGTGAAACATCTGTATCACAAGGTTTTTTTTAACATAAAGTGTGTTCTTCTGTATCACTCTTAACATTTTCAAGGGTTTTCCCAAAAGATTCGGCACATTGTACACTTCTACAGTTTTTGGTAATAGCAAAAAAAAGCTAAAAAAAATCACCATTAGCAATAACAACAAATCCATTGGAAGTGTCCATATACAATCATTTTTGTCATGCCACACCTTTTGGCTCAATACCATTGGGGTTTGGGCCTTGTAGGGTTACCCTGTGGCTTCCCTTTGCAAAATTCAGTTCTCACTTTCCTCCTTGTCCTGAAGTAAAAGAAAAAGGTTCTCCCGCTCCCAAAGGACCAAGGCCCAGACCCAGGTCAACAGACAAGTCAGATCTTACCCACAAATCACGCTGTTGCCAATCCTTTTAGGGGCAAGGAGGAACAAGGAGCACCTTGCTTTCAAAAGAGCCAAGGAGGAGAGGGACACGGTCCATGAAGAGCGACTGCTCCGGGGTTCCTGGAGGAATAGAGGAAGAGCAGGGAGCAGGACCCATTGCTCAGGGAGAGGATGCTGGATATGTGGGCCAGCAGGGTGGTTCGTCCAGCTCCTATCACAGCGCCAGCACCTGTGCATGGGCCAGCTGCAATGTCTGCAGGTCCATGTAACTGTGACAGTGGAATGGTGTTCCTGGTCCTGGCTCCCAATGGGTGGAGGGTGGAGTTTGCGGCAGGGCCAGTGAGCAAAATTACAGATGGGGTTTCTGTTCCCAACGATTGACAGTTGTGTGTCTCAGAGAAAGATCCTCTAACCCCTCTCTCCAAGAGACGTACCCCTGTCTCCAAAACCAGTGAGGTGGCAGAGCGCATACTGGTTTATGCCGTAGACGACACATTTTCTGGCCAGCCTTGAATGCTCCAATTCCCTGATGAATGTTCTTCTGACCCGTAAATGGCTTTTATATTTTTGCTTTAGCGATTATTCAGACACTCAGCCCATTCGGCCTGGTCCCACTTCCACGTGGTGCCGCACTTTCCCCCTCTCTGAAGTGGAGATAATCCTAACTGACAATTCGACAGTGTTTGATCCTCAGATCTTGCTTCCCAAATCCCTGCCCTCCTTGCCCAAAACTGCCCTCTCCCCCGTTTCCCCAAACTTCCATGCCTATCTTAGTGTCTGTCTCATCCCACAACTGCAAGGTCTCAGACACAGTCTCCTTCCAGCAAGCTGAAGCTGCCCCTGGCTCTGGAGCAGGAATTGCATGTCCTGAGAGCTTCCCTTGCGTGGTGTATTCACCGTGGGCATGAGAAAGGACAACACCCATATGGAGGTTGAACATCAACCTCCACCTCTGTCCCAGCAGCAGGATGGCCTCTGGTCCCTGCTCCCTCGGACAGCTGGAGCTACTGAGAGGTGTGGTTGGCAGAGCATGAGAACAGCCCATGAGGTTAAGAAATGGTGGGGAGAGGCTCTTCCCTCCATGGGACATTACGTTGTCCTTCCGTGGGCAGTCCTTTCTTTCCGCCGGCTGGGATTTGGGTCCTGGATTCTGCCCAGAAGCCCAGCTTCCATCCCTAGCAGCTTGGCTGTTCCCTAACCTGGTGTGAACCAGGGCCTCTGCAGAGAGCTGCTCTGGGCAAGGACCGCAGAGCCAGCTGTCATCCTGGCAGGTGTAGCCCCAGGTTCCATAACCTGACCCATGGTCTCCCTCCGCTGGCAGGCTCAGAGATAGGCCTGCCCAGAGACATGGATGACGAGCTCTAGATCCTGCTGACAGCATCCCCCAGCACAGACAAACTCCAGCACATCTCGGAGGTGAGCAGAATGGGAAGGGGCAGCAGGGGTTTTACCTTGGCCCTGGGGACTCCGAGAAAGAAGAGGCTGGAAAATCCACGTTTCTTCTCTTGGATCCTTCCAAGTATGCATTTGTGATATAAACTCAGTGGGTGACCTTGGGGTTAACTCACTTCCCCCTTCCAGATCTACCCTGGAGAAGAAGGACATAAGCCCCGACAATCACCTTCACCTGTGGGTGTCTGGCCCTGGGAGCCTAAACCAACTGGACTACCTGCCCCATCACCTAAACTGCCCTGTCTTTCCCTCCTAGGGCCTTGTCCTAAGTGCTTAGCCTAGCCCCTTCCTGGCTTGTCCCTGACCTTTCAAGCACTCTCCAAGCCCCTCCCATACCTGCTCCCCTTGGGGTCTCTCTCCTGGCTGAGCACAGGCTGCCCTTCTATCTCTCAGCAGGCCTGGGTCCTAGTCACATGCTGCTGCTTGTCACCAGACTCCCATACTTATTCCCTTCACCCTAGGGAGCTGCATAACCTGGGCTAGGTGCAGTTGAGCTCCAACCCCTGTCCTGGCCATCTCACCCTGGGCTAGGTTGAAACTGGAAACCTGTGGGCTAACAGGAACTGTTTGCTCTGAAATGTGCTGAAGACACAGTGGAAGAGGAAATCCTTTGGCCTGGATTGAAATTATTCCGACTGAAAGCGAATGAGAGAAAATAGGTCCAGAGTTATCTTCCTAGCAGCAGAAAATGTAAAGATTGATAGATGTTAAGGTCAGAAAGGACCATTATGTGTGTCTAGTCACACCTCCTGTATAACTCGGGCCCTAGAATGTTACCAAGTGGTTCCTTCAGCCAACCATAACATGGGGCTGAGCCAGAGCACGTCTTTTGGAAGGACATCCACATGCATTAGAGCAGGGGTTCTCAAACTGGGGGTCGAGCCCCCTCAGGGGGTCGCGAGGTCATTACATGAGGGTTCACGAGCTGTCAGCCTCCACCCCCAACCCCGCTTTGCCTCCAGCATTTATAATGGTGTTAAATATATAAAAAGGTGTTTTTAATTTATAAGGAGGGGTCACACTCAGCGGCTTGCTCTGTGAAAGTGGTCCCCAGTGCTCAAGTTTGAGAACCACTGCATTAGAGCCAGCTGCCGAACAGAAAATCTTTCTTCTGCAGTGACGGGGGGTTAAGGGACATGGAGGAAAAGACGTGGAGGCTGTGATTAAAGTTAGAGGAGCGAGGCCAGGATAACAGGGGCGAGGTCCCAGGACTGGCTATCAGAGGACCTGCCGTTTTCTAGTCCTGGCTTTGGGACCATGAGCGAGTCTCTTCAACGCTGGGTGCCTCGGTTTCCCCACTATCAAATAGAGCTAATCAAGGTTTTGTTTGTTCTCCCCATTTTACAGGGTGGGAAACCGAGACGCAGTTGGGACCTGTCTACACTACAGCTCTCTAGTGCATTTCTAAGCTGTTGACCCCCACATGTTGTTCAGAGCCTACGGACAACAGCGCTCCTAAAGGTGTGTTTGTTCTGTTCTTATCCCCTATGTACCAGCAGGGCTGGACGGCCTTGTCTCACTGTGCTGTGGGGAGCAGGTCCCAGGTACTAAGGGTCTGAAGAAGCTCTCAAGGACTAATTTTTAAAAATATTTTTATCCATGAATTGGGAGAAAACATACAATCACTGGTGGGTGCCAAAATACTGGCAGAGTGGTCATTCCTGATGAGGAGAGGGCAGTGATACAGAGCGATCTGGCTCATTTGGCAAGCTGGCCCCATTCAAAGAAAACAAGTTTGACCAGAGCCAAATGCAGGGTCCTATGCCTAGCAATAGGGCAGGCCGGCCACACCTACAGAACGGGGAAGTATATCCAGGAAAGCAGTGACTCTGAAAAGGATTCAGGGGCCATAGTGGAGAAGCCGTTCAACATGAGCTTCCAGTGTGATGCTGTGGGGAACAGGGCTGAAGCCATCATTAGACGTATGAGCAGAGCTGTGAGGAGGATAGGGAGGTGACACAGCATCAGTGAGACTGCTACTGGAATCCTGCCTCCAGTTTTGGTGTCCTCCTTTGAAAAAGATGTTGAGAAATTGGAGCTGGGGCAGCAAAGAGCCACCAAATGTTCTGAGGGTTGGAGAAAAATGCCTTCTAGGGAGCGATTGAAAGAGCTCAACCTGTTTAGCTGATAAAAAACAGATTGAAAGGTGACTTCACTGAAGTGTTGAAATGCCTTAATGGAGAGAAAATACTGGGGATTAAAAGGCTCGTTAATCTAGCAGAGAAAGGCATAACAAGACCCAATGGCTGGAAGGTGAAAAGAGATCAATTCATATCACAAATAAAGCACAAATATTCAACGGCGAGGATGATTCACCACGGCAACAAGCTACCAAGGAAAGTGGTGGATTCTCCATCTCTTGATGTCATTTAATGAAGACTAGATGCCTTTCTGGAATGTGTTTGCCAAACGGTAGCGATTCTGGTATACAAGAGGCCTGTGATATACAGGGGGTCAGATTAGATGCTCTAATGGTCTCTTCTGGCCATCAAGTCTACTCATTTCTGAAAAACTGAATGTAGCATTGGGAGTAGCCTGTGATGTTTTGCTGTCTAGCCGGCTTGCTTCCTAGAATGAACACTCATTGAGTGGGGTGATCCACAGGGAGAGGCTCAAACCTCCAAAGTGTCTGGCCAGTGGCAGGACATTAGCACTGCAGGGGAGGGGTGGGTAGGCTGACCGGATAGCAAGTGTGAAAAACGGGACAGGGAGTGGGCGGTAATTGGAGCCTATATAAGAAAAAGCCCCAGATAGCAGGACTGTCCCTATAAAATCGGGACATCTGGTCACCCCAGGGGTGGGTGTGGCAGTGACATCACAAAGGCCTTTTGCAGGACCTCAGCCTATTGGTGAAAGGTAGTGGGGAGGTGGTGACCTCACAGAGAGATGCTGACATCAGCCAGGCAGGACAGGGGCGCGCGGCCAGGGAAACCTCGGAGACCCCTCTAGCTTTGCTTCAGCAAGTCTCCTTCTCGAGGTCCCTCTTTGAGGACTGAGAGAGTATTAGGGTTTACGTACGTGAGCGCGAGGAGGAGCCTCTTTTGAGTTTTCTCCTTTCCTTTTCCTGATTTTGCTAGAAAACAGACGTCCCTGTTTGGAAGGTAAGAGCCTCCGAGAGGTTTGGAACCTGTTCAGTCTGATCCATTTGGTGCCAGCTGAATTCTCAGCCTGGAAAACACTAGCTTAAGGTGGCAGAATTTTATTCCCCACCTAGGATTTTGTCCCTTAGAATCACTGGGGACATTAGGGTTTGTCCTTTTTGTTTTATCTTTTCCTCCATCCCTCCCTCCTTTCTCTTCTTCTCTTACTTCTTTTGTCCTTTCCCCTGTTCCCCTCCCGCCACCAGGAGGGGTGTGTCGGGGGAAGTCACTGGGGGTGCTCTGCAGCTCCCATTGTGGAAGGTCCACCCAAAAATGTGGGGCTGAAATAGTGCTCGGCCAGTGATCCCCCGCAGTGACCTGGGCCATCCTTTGGGCTCTCTGGTGAGAACCCTCAGCCTCCCGCCCCTCAGTCTCTATCCTGATTGGCTGAGCAGGGGGTTATTGACAGGGAGGAGACTCGGGTCCTTGTTGTTGTCCTCCTTGCCCAACACTGGCCTCTCCCCCATTTCCCCAAACCTCCATGCCTATCTTAGTGTCTGTCTCATCCCACAACTGTAAGGTCTCAGACACAGTCTCCTTCCAGCAAGCTGAAGCTGTCCCTGGCTCTGGAGCTGGAATCACATGTCCAGAGAGCTTCCCTTGCATGGTGTATTGACCGTGGGCATGAGAAAGGACAACACCCATATGGAGGTTGAACATCAACCTCCACCTCTGTCCCAGCAGCAGGATGGCCTCTGGTCCCTGCTCCCTCAGACAACTGGAGCTACTGAGAGGTGCAGTTGGCAGAGCATGAGAACAGCCCATGAGGTTAAGAAATGGTGGGGAGAGGCTCTTCCCTCTATGGGACATTACGTTGTCCCTCCGTGGGCAGTCTTTTCTTTCCACAGCCTGGGATTTGGGTCCTGGATTCTGCCCAGAAGCCCAGCTTCCATCCCTAGCAGCTTAGCTGTTCCCTAACCTGGTGTGCACCAGGGCCTCTGCAGAGAGCTGCTCTGGGCAAGGACCGCAGAGCCAGCTGTCATCCTGGCAGGTGTAGCCCCAGGTGCCATAACCTGACCCATGGTCTCCCTCCGCTGGCAGGCTCAGAGATAGGCCTGCCCAGAGAACATGGATGACAAGCTCTAGATCCTGCTGACAGCATCCCCCAGCACAGACAAACTCCAGCACATCTCGGAGGTGAGCAGAATGGGAAGGGGCAGCAGGGGTTTTACCTTGGCCCTGGGGACTCCTAGAAAGAAGAGACTGGGAAATCCACGTTTCTTCTCTTGGATCCTTCCAAGTATGCATTTGTGATATAAACTCAGTGGGTGACCTTGGAGTTAACTCACTTCCCCCTTCCGGCATCAGTCTTCTCCACTATCATATCTACCCTGGGGAAGAAGGACATAAGCCCCGACAATCACCTTCACCTGTGGTTGTCTGGCCCTGGGAGCCTAAACCAACTGGACTATCTGCCCCATCACCTAAACGTTCCTGTCTTTTCCTCCTAGGGCCTTGTCCAAAGTGCTCAACCTGGCCCCTTTCTGGCTTGTCCCAGACCTTTAAAGGACTATCCGAGCCCCTGCCAAGCCTGCTCCCCTTGGGGTCTCTCTCCTGGCTGAGCACAGGCTGCCCTTGTATCTCTCTGCCAGCCTGGGCCCTAGTCTCATGCTGCTCCTTGTCACTTATTCCCTTCACCCTAGAGAGCTGCATAAGCTGGGCTAGGCACAGTTGCGTGCCAATTCCTTTAATGGACATCTCACCCTGGGACACGCTGAAACTGGAAATGTGTGGGCCAACACTGAGTGTTTGCTATGAAAGGTGCTGAAGATGCAATGGAAGAGGAAATCCTTTGGAATGGATTTAAATTATTCCAGCTGAAAGTGAATGAGAGAAAATATGTCCAGTTATCTTCCTAGCAGCAAAAAAATGCACTAATTCATAGATTCTACTGTTAGACAAGACCATTCTGTCCATCTAGTCTGACCTGCTGTATAACCCAAACCCTAGAATGTCACCGAGTGGTTCCTTCAGTCAACCCATGACGTGTGCCTGAGCCAGAGCACATCTTTTGGAAAGACATCCACATGCATTAGAGCCAGCTGA
Source organism: Caretta caretta (assembly GCF_965140235.1). Lineage (NCBI taxonomy): Eukaryota > Metazoa > Chordata > Testudines > Cheloniidae > Caretta > Caretta caretta. The sequence goes on along the minus strand of NC_134207.1, from coordinate 156,761,433 downwards.
CCAAGAGAAAATCTTTCTTCTGCAGTTACGTGGGGTTAAGGGACATGACATGAAGGCTGTGACTAAAGTTAGAGCAGTGAGGCCAGGACAACCTGGGCTAGGTCCCAGGACTGGCTATCAGAAGAGCTGCCATTTTCTATTCCTGGCTTTGGGACCATGAGCGAGTCTCTTCACCGCTGGGTGTCTCAGTTCCCCCAGCTATCAAATAGAGCTAATCAAGGTTTTGTTTGTTCTCCCCATTTTATAGAGTGGGAAACTGAGACACAGTTGGGACCTGTCTACACTACATCCCCACATGATGTTCAGAGCCTATGGGCAAAACAGCTCCTAAAGGTGTCTGTGTTCTGTGCTTATCTCCTATGTACCAGCAGGGCTGGACGGCCTTGTCTCACTGTGCTGTGGGGAGCAGGTCCTGGGTATTAGGGCTTCTGAAAAGGCTCTCGACGACAAATTTTTTAAAATAATTTTTATCCATGAATTGGGAGAAAACATACAATCACTGGTGGGTGACAAAATACTGGCAGAGTGGTCATTCCTGATGAGGAGAGGGCAGTGATACAGAGCAATCTGGCTCATTTGGCAAGCTGGCCCCATTCAAAGAAAACAAGTTTGACCAGAGCCAAATGCAGGGTCCTATGCCTAGCAATAAGGCAGGCCGGCCACACCTACAGAACGGGGAAGTATATCCAGGAAAGCAGTGACTCTGAAAAGGATTCAGGGGCCATAGTGGAGAAGCCGTTCAACATGAGCTTCCAGTGTGATGCTGTGGGGAACAGGGCTGAAGCCATCATTAGACGTATGAGCAGAGCTGTGAGGAGGATAGGGAGGTGACACAGCATCAGTGAGACTGCTACTGGAATCCTGCCTCCAGTTTTGGTGTCCTCCTTTGAAAAAGATGTTGAGAAATTGGAGCTGGGGCAGCAAAGAGCCACCAAATGTTCTGAGGGTTGGAGAAAAATGCCTTCTAGGGAGCGATTGAAAGAGCTCAACCTGTTTAGCTGATAAAAAACAGATTGAAAGGTGACTTCACTGAAGTGTTGAAATGCCTTAATGGAGAGAAAATACTGGGGATTAAAAGGCTCGTTAATCTAGCAGAGAAAGGCATAACAAGACCCAATGGCTGGAAGGTGAAAAGAGATCAATTCATATCACAAATAAAGCACAAATATTCAACGGCGAGGATGATTCACCACGGCAACAAGCTACCAAGGAAAGTGGTGGATTCTCCATCTCTTGATGTCATTTAATGAAGACTAGATGCCTTTCTGGAATTTGTTTGCCAAACAGTAGCGATTCTGGTATACAAGAGGCCTGTGATATACAGGGGGTCAGATTAGATGCTCTAATGGTCTCTTCTGGCCATCAAGTCTACTCATTTCTGAAAATCTGAATGTAGCATTGGGAGTAGCCTGTGATGTTTTGCTGTCTAGCCGGCTTGCTTCCTAGAATGAACACTCATTGAGTGGGGTGATCCACAGGGAGAGGCTCAAACCTCCAAAGTGTCTAGCCAGCGGCAGGACATTAGCACTGCAGGGGAGGGGTGGGTAGGCTGACCGGATAGCAAGTGTGAAAAACGGGACAGGGAGTGGGCAGTAATTGGAGCCTATATAAGAAAAAGCCCCAGATAGCAGGACTGTCCCTATAAAATCGGGACATCTGGTCACCCCAGGGGTGGGTGTGGCAGTGACATCACAAAGGCCTTTTGCAGGACCTCAGCCTATTGGTGAAAGGTAGTGGGGAGGTGGTGACCTCACAGAGAGATGCTGACATCAGCCAGGCAGGACAGGGGCGCGCGGCCAGGGAAACCTCGGAGACCCCTGTACCTTGGCTTCAGCAAGTCTCCTTCTCGAGGTCCCTCTTTGAGGACTGAGAGAGTATTGGGGTTTACGTACGTGAGCGCGAGGAGGAACCTCTTTTGAGTTTTCTCCTTTCCTTTTCCTGATTTTGCTAGAAAACAGACGTCCCTGTTTGGAAGGTAAGAGCCTCCGAGAGGTTTGGAACCTGTTCAGTCTGATCCATTTGGTGCCAGCTGAATTCTCAGCCTGGAAAACACTAGCTTAAGGTGGCAGAATTTTATTCCCCACCTAGGATTTTGTCCCTTAGAATCACTGGGGACATTAGGGTTTGTCCTTTTTGTTTTATCTTTTCCTCCATCCCTCCCTCCTTTCTCTTCTTCTCTTACTTCTTTTGTCCTTTCCCCTGTTCCCCTCCCGCCACCAGGAGGGGTGTGTCGGGGGAAGTCACTGGGGGTGCTCTGCAGCTCCCATTGTGGAAGGTCCACCCAAAAATGTGGGGCTGAAATAGTGCTCGGCCAGTGATCCCCCGCAGTGACCTGGGCCATCCTTTGGGCTCTCTGGTGAGAACCCTCAGCCTCCCGCCCCTCAGTCTCTATCCTGATTGGCTGAGCAGGGGGTTATTGACAGGGAGGAGACTCGGGTCCTTGTTGTTGTCCTCCTTGCCCAACACTGGCCTCTCCCCCATTTCCCCAAACCTCCATGCCTATCTTAGTGTCTGTCTCATCCCACAACTGTAAGGTCTCAGACACAGTCTCCTTCCAGCAAGCTGAAGCTGTCCCTGGCTCTGGAGCTGGAATCACATGTCCAGAGAGCTTCCCTTGCATGGTGTATTGACCGTGGGCATGAGAAAGGACAACACCCATATGGAGGTTGAACATCAACCTCCACCTCTGTCCCAGCAGCAGGATGGCCTCTGGTCCCTGCTCCCTCAGACAACTGGAGCTACTGAGAGGTGCAGTTGGCAGAGCATGAGAACAGCCCATGAGGTTAAGAAATGGTGGGGAGAGGCTCTTCCCTCTATGGGACATTACGTTGTCCCTCCGTGGGCAGTCTTTTCTTTCCACAGCCTGGGATTTGGGTCCTGGATTCTGCCCAGAAGCCCAGCTTCCATCCCTAGCAGCTTAGCTGTTCCCTAACCTGGTGTGCACCAGGGCCTCTGCAGAGAGCTGCTCTGGGCAAGGACCGCAGAGCCAGCTGTCATCCTGGCAGGTGTAGCCCCAGGTGCCATAACCTGACCCATGGTCTCCCTCCGCTGGCAGGCTCAGAGATAGGCCTGCCCAGAGAACATGGATGACAAGCTCTAGATCCTGCTGACAGCATCCCCCAGCACAGACAAACTCCAGCACATCTCGGAGGTGAGCAGAATGGGAAGGGGCAGCAGGGGTTTTACCTTGGCCCTGGGGACTCCTAGAAAGAAGAGACTGGGAAATCCACGTTTCTTCTCTTGGATCCTTCCAAGTATGCATTTGTGATATAAACTCAGTGGGTGACCTTGGAGTTAACTCACTTCCCCCTTCCGGCATCAGTCTTCTCCACTATCATATCTACCCTGGGGAAGAAGGACATAAGCCCCGACAATCACCTTCACCTGTGGTTGTCTGGCCCTGGGAGCCTAAACCAACTGGACTATCTGCCCCATCACCTAAACGTTCCTGTCTTTTCCTCCTAGGGCCTTGTCCAAAGTGCTCAACCTGGCCCCTTTCTGGCTTGTCCCAGACCTTTAAAGGACTATCCGAGCCCCTGCCAAGCCTGCTCCCCTTGGGGTCTCTCTCCTGGCTGAGCACAGGCTGCCCTTGTATCTCTCTGCCAGCCTGGGCCCTAGTCTCATGCTGCTCCTTGTCACTTATTCCCTTCACCCTAGAGAGCTGCATAAGCTGGGCTAGGCACAGTTGCGTGCCAATTCCTTTAATGGACATCTCACCCTGGGACACGCTGAAACTGGAAATGTGTGGGCCAACACTGAGTGTTTGCTATGAAAGGTGCTGAAGATGCAATGGAAGAGGAAATCCTTTGGAATGGATTTAAATTATTCCAGCTGAAAGTGAATGAGAGAAAATATGTCCAGTTATCTTCCTAGCAGCAAAAAAATGCACTAATTCATAGATTCTACTGTTAGACAAGACCATTCTGTCCATCTAGTCTGACCTGCTGTATAACCCAAACCCTAGAATGTCACCGAGTGGTTCCTTCAGTCAACCCATGACGTGTGCCTGAGCCAGAGCACATCTTTTGGAAAGACATCCACATGCATTAGAGCCAGCTGACCAAGAGAAAATCTTTCTTCTGCAGTTACGTGGGGTTAAGGGACATGACATGAAGGCTGTGACTAAAGTTAGAGCAGTGAGGCCAGGACAACCTGGGCTAGGTCCCAGGACTGGCTATCAGAAGAGCTGCCATTTTCTATTCCTGGCTTTGGGACCATGAGCGAGTCTCTTCACCGCTGGGTGTCTCAGTTCCCCCAGCTATCAAATAGAGCTAATCAAGGTTTTGTTTGTTCTCCCCATTTTATAGAGTGGGAAACTGAGACACAGTTGGGACCTGTCTACACTACATCCCCACATGATGTTCAGAGCCTATGGGCAAAACAGCTCCTAAAGGTGTCTGTGTTCTGTGCTTATCTCCTATGTACCAGCAGGGCTGGACGGCCTTGTCTCACTGTGCTGTGGGGAGCAGGTCCTGGGTATTAGGGCTTCTGAAAAGGCTCTCGACGACAAATTTTTTAAAATAATTTTTATCCATGAATTGGGAGAAAACATACAATCACTGGTGGGTGACAAAATACTGGCAGAGTGGTCATTCCTGATGAGGAGAGGGCAGTGATACAGAGCAATCTGGCTCATTTGGCAAGCTGGCCCCATTCAAAGAAAACAAGTTTGACCAGAGCCAAATGCAGGGTCCTATGCCTAGCAATAAGGCAGGCCGGCCACACCTACAGAACGGGGAAGTATATCCAGGAAAGCAGTGACTCTGAAAAGGATTCAGGGGCCATAGTGGAGAAGCCGTTCAACATGAGCTTCCAGTGTGATGCTGTGGGGAACAGGGCTGAAGCCATCATTAGACGTATGAGCAGAGCTGTGAGGAGGATAGGGAGGTGACACAGCATCAGTGAGACTGCTACTGGAATCCTGCCTCCAGTTTTGGTGTCCTCCTTTGAAAAAGATGTTGAGAAATTGGAGCTGGGGCAGCAAAGAGCCACCAAATGTTCTGAGGGTTGGAGAAAAATGCCTTCTAGGGAGCGATTGAAAGAGCTCAACCTGTTTAGCTGATAAAAAACAGATTGAAAGGTGACTTCACTGAAGTGTTGAAATGCCTTAATGGAGAGAAAATACTGGGGATTAAAAGGCTCGTTAATCTAGCAGAGAAAGGCATAACAAGACCCAATGGCTGGAAGGTGAAAAGAGATCAATTCATATCACAAATAAAGCACAAATATTCAACGGCGAGGATGATTCACCACGGGAACAAGCTACCAAGGAAAGTGGTGGATTCTCCATCTCTTGATGTCATTTAATGAAGACTAGATGCCTTTCTGGAATGTGTTTGCCAAACAGTAGCGATTCTGGTATACAAGAGGCCTGTGATATACAGGGGGTCAGATTAGATGCTCTAATGGTCTCTTCTGGCCATCAAGTCTACTCATTTCTGAAAAACTGAATGTAGCATTGGGAGTAGCCTGTGATGTTTTGCTGTCTAGCCGGCTTGCTTCCTAGAATGAACACTCATTGAGTGGGGTGATCCACAGGGAGAGGCTCAAACCTCCAAAGTGTCTGGCCAGCGGCAGGACATTAGCACTGCAGGGGAGGGGTGGGTAGGCTGACCGGATAGCAAGTGTGAAAAACGGGACAGGGAGTGGGCAGTAATTGGAGCCTATATAAGAAAAAGCCCCAGATAGCAGGACTGTCCCTATAAAATCGGGACATCTGGTCACCCCAGGGGTGGGTGTGGCAGTGACATCACAAAGGCCTTTTGCAGGACCTCAGCCTATTGGTGAAAGGTAGTGGGGAGGTGGTGACCTCACAGAGAGATGCTGACATCAGCCAGGCAGGACAGGGGCGCGCGGCCAGGGAAACCTCGGAGACCCCTGTAGCTTTGCTTCAGCAAGTCTCCTTCTCGAGGTCCCTCTTTGAGGACTGAGAGAGTATTAGGGTTTACGTACGTGAGCGCGAGGAGGAACCTCTTTTGAGTTTTCTCCTTTCCTTTTCCTGATTTTACTAGAAAACAGACGTCCCTGTTTGGAAGGTAAGAGCCTCTGAGAGGTTTGGAACCTGTTCAGTCTGATCCATTTGGTGCCAGCTGAATTGTCGGCCTGGAAAACGTGAGCTTAAGGTGGCAGAATTTTATTCCCCACCTAGGATTTTGTCCCTTAGAATCACTGGGGACATTAGGGTTTGTCCTTTTTGTTTTATCTTTTCCTCCATCCCTCCCTCCTTTCTCTTCTTCTCTTACTTCTTTTGTCCTTTCCCCTGTTCCCCTCCCGCCCCCAGGAGGGGTGTGTCGGGGGAAGTCACTGGGGGTGCTCTGCAGCTCCCATTGTGGAAGGTCCACCCAAAAATGTGGGGCTGAAATAGTGCTCGGCCAGTGATCCCCCGCAGTGACCCGGGCCATCCTTTGGGCTCTCTGGTGAGAACCCTCAGCCTCCCGCCCCTCAGTCTCTACCCTGATTGGCTGAGCAGGGGGTTATTGACAGGGAGGAGACTCGGGTCCTTGTTGTTCTCTTTTAAGACCAAGTAAATAAGTCATAACCAGTCATATGTTTGACGAATTTTGCTGCTTCTCTGCATTCATTGTCTCTGAGCAGTTCATGATTCTCTCTAACATTCCAGTTCTCCTGAAACACTTGCTGAATAATTACTATGAACTGTTCTTGGTCTGGAGCTCATTTGAGAGCACTTTATTCAGATCGTTCAATGTATGAAACTCAAGATCCGATGGTTAGTTTGAAATTCAGGGCTCTTGGGTCCTATTCCCAACTCTGCCACTGACTGGCTGTGTGACCTCAGACAAGTCAATTCTCCTTTCTCAGCCTTAGCTTCTCCCTCTTTCAAGCAGGCAAAACAATCCGCTCCTACCTACCTCATGGTGGGTGGAGGATGGGGATCCATTGGAGTGTGTCCCTGGGAGCAGTGAATAATATGAGGTGTCCTATCACTTTTACTCAGATCAGATTATGACATAATGGAGGAGCTGAAATATTCTATTTTATTTGTTTTTGATTATTTTGAAATTGTTAAGAGCAGCAGCTCCTTAGCTCAGACTGAAGCATCTTATCTAATTTTCGAGATCTAAGTGTCTCCTCTTTGTGTGCGACGAGACAATTTAACACACTGTGACAAACAGGAGATGCTTTTGTTTTGCAACAAAATATTTTTGCAAAGAATTTTCATCCCACTTGTTATGATTTCAAGAAACAAACCGGTTTAGTCTGAATGGGATTTTCTGACCAAAACGGTTTCGATGAAATTTCCCCACCATCTTGATTCCTGGGCTCTCTCCCTGCCTCTGGGGGGTTTGTTGTCCGTTAGAACAGGAGTCAGGATTGGTGGCTTCTTTTTCTGGCTCTGCCACCGCCTTGCTGTGTAGGCCCTTGGATAGGTCACTTCCCTTCTCTGTACCTCAGGCTCTCCCCCTCTGTCCAATGGGAACGGGGACAATTCTTGAACTCTGGGCAGTCGTGAGCCTGAGTGAGATAAAGGGCGTTAAAGCCCTTTGTGAAGGAGAAAGGGGAGGTTCACGGTGTTGAGCACCGAGGAATTCTAAACTTTGCTAAAATGTCTAGGCTGCGGAAACAAGAAATGGTCGGGGCCAAATTTTAACCATTGTCTTTTTTAAAGCCCATTCAGGGATGTGAGTCCCACTCTTTTAGGTACCTGGGGTTCTTTGCCAGCAGGAAAGAAGAGGTTCCTGCCTCCATTTCTGTGGCCTTAAGAAACCAGGTGCTGTGCCCCAGTTCTCATCTGAGATCCCCGACAAAGAACATCTCCCCATCCATTAAGAAGACAGTAGCTATCTTTAAAAGGGGAACAAACAGAACCCTGGGACTTACCGACTAGCCAGCCTCATTCCATACCTGGAAAGATACTGGAACACATTATTAAACAATCAGTTTGTCAGCACCTACAGGATCATTTGGTTCTTAGTCTAATGAGCATGGATTTGTCAAGAACAAATCATTCCAAACCAATCCTATTTCCTTCTTTGACAGGGTTACAGGCCTAGTGGAGGTGGGTAGAGAGTAGATGTGATCTATCTTGGTGTTAATCAGGCTTTTGACACAGTTCCATAGGACATTCTCACAAGCAAACTAGGGAAATGTGGTCTAGATGCAATTAGTATAATGTGGGTGCACAGGTGGTTGAAAACCCATACTCCATATAAGAAAAAGCCCCAGATAGCAGGACTGTCCCTATAAAATCGGGACATCTGGTCACCCCAGGGGTGGGTGTGGCAGTGACATCACAAAGGCCTTTTGCAGGACCTCAGCCTATTGGTGAAAGGTAGTGGGGAGGTGGTGACCTCACAGAGAGATGCTGACATCAGCCAGGCAGGACAGGGGCGCGCGGCCAGGGAAACCTCGGAGACCCCTGTACCTTGGCTTCAGCAAGTCTCCTTCTCGAGGTCCCTCTTTGAGGACTGAGAGAGTATTGGGGTTTACGTACGTGAGCGCGAGGAGGAACCTCTTTTGAGTTTTCTCCTTTCCTTTTCCTGATTTTACTAGAAAACAGACGTCCCTGTTTGGAAGGTAAGAGCCTCCGAGAGGTTTGGAACCTGTTCAGTCTGATCCATTTGGTGCCAGCTGAATTCTCAGCCTGGAAAACACTAGCTTAAGGTGGCAGAATTTTATTCCCCACCTAGGATTTTGTCCCTTAGAATCACTGGGGACATTAGGGTTTGTCCTTTTTGTTTTATCTTTTCCTCCATCCCTCCCTCCTTTCTCTTCTTCTCTTACTTCTTTTGTCCTTTCCCCTGTTCCCCTCCCGCCACCAGGAGGGGTGTGTCGGGGGAAGTCACTGGGGGTGCTCTGCAGCTCCCATTGTGGAAGGTCCACCCAAAAATGTGGGGCTGAAATAGTGCTCGGCCAGTGATCCCCCGCAGTGACCTGGGCCATCCTTTGGGCTCTCTGGTGAGAACCCTCAGCCTCCCGCCCCTCAGTCTCTATCCTGATTGGCTGAGCAGGGGGTTATTGACAGGGAGGAGACTCGGGTCCTTGTTGTTGTCCTCCTTGCCCAACACTGGCCTCTCCCCCATTTCCCCAAACCTCCATGCCTATCTTAGTGTCTGTCTCATCCCACAACTGTAAGGTCTCAGACACAGTCTCCTTCCAGCAAGCTGAAGCTGTCCCTGGCTCTGGAGCTGGAATCACATGTCCAGAGAGCTTCCCTTGCATGGTGTATTGACCGTGGGCATGAGAAAGGACAACACCCATATGGAGGTTGAACATCAACCTCCACCTCTGTCCCAGCAGCAGGATGGCCTCTGGTCCCTGCTCCCTCAGACAACTGGAGCTACTGAGAGGTGCAGTTGGCAGAGCATGAGAACAGCCCATGAGGTTAAGAAATGGTGGGGAGAGGCTCTTCCCTCTATGGGACATTACGTTGTCCCTCCGTGGGCAGTCTTTTCTTTCCACAGCCTGGGATTTGGGTCCTGGATTCTGCCCAGAAGCCCAGCTTCCATCCCTAGAAGCTTAGCTGTTCCCTAACCTGGTGTGCACCAGGGCCTCTGCAGAGAGCTGCTCTGGGCAAGGACCGCAGAGCCAGCTGTCATCCTGGCAGGTGTAGCCCCAGGTGCCATAACCTGACCCATGGTCTCCCTCCGCTGGCAGGCTCAGAGATAGGCCTGCCCAGAGAACATGGATGACAAGCTCTAGATCCTGCTGACAGCATCCCCCAGCACAGACAAACTCCAGCACATCTCGGAGGTGAGCAGAATGGGAAGGGGCAGCAGGGGTTTTACCTTGGCCCTGGGGACTCCTAGAAAGAAGAGACTGGGAAATCCACGTTTCTTCTCTTGGATCCTTCCAAGTATGCATTTGTGATATAAACTCAGTGGGTGACCTTGGAGTTAACTCACTTCCCCCTTCCGGCATCAGTCTTCTCCACTATCATATCTACCCTGGGGAAGAAGGACATAAGCCCCGACAATCACCTTCACCTGTGGTTGTCTGGCCCTGGGAGCCTAAACCAACTGGACTATCTGCCCCATCACCTAAACGTTCCTGTCTTTTCCTCCTAGGGCCTTGTCCAAAGTGCTCAACCTGGCCCCTTTCTGGCTTGTCCCAGACCTTTAAAGGACTATCCGAGCCCCTGCCAAGCCTGCTCCCCTTGGGGTCTCTCTCCTGGCTGAGCACAGGCTGCCCTTGTATCTCTCTGCCAGCCTGGGCCCTAGTCTCATGCTGCTCCTTGTCACTTATTCCCTTCACCCTAGAGAGCTGCATAAGCTGGGCTAGGCACAGTTGCGTGCCAATTCCTTTAATGGACATCTCACCCTGGGACACGCTGAAACTGGAAATGTGTGGGCCAACACTGAGTGTTTGCTATGAAAGGTGCTGAAGATGCAATGGAAGAGGAAATCCTTTGGAATGGATTTAAATTATTCCAGCTGAAAGTGAATGAGAGAAAATATGTCCAGTTATCTTCCTAGCAGCAAAAAAATGCACTAATTCATAGATTCTACTGTTAGACAAGACCATTCTGTCCATCTAGTCTGACCTGCTGTATAACCCAAACCCTAGAATGTCACCGAGTGGTTCCTTCAGTCAACCCATGACGTGTGCCTGAGCCAGAGCACATCTTTTGGAAAGACATCCACATGCATTAGAGCCAGCTGACCAAGAGAAAATCTTTCTTCTGCAGTTACGTGGGGTTAAGGGACATGACATGAAGGCTGTGACTAAAGTTAGAGCAGTGAGGCCAGGACAACCTGGGCTAGGTCCCAGGACTGGCTATCAGAAGAGCTGCCATTTTCTATTCCTGGCTTTGGGACCATGAGCGAGTCTCTTCACCGCTGGGTGTCTCAGTTCCCCCAGCTATCAAATAGAGCTAATCAAGGTTTTGTTTGTTCTCCCCATTTTATAGAGTGGGAAACTGAGACACAGTTGGGACCTGTCTACACTACATCCCCACATGATGTTCAGAGCCTATGGGCAAAACAGCTCCTAAAGGTGTCTGTGTTCTGTGCTTATCTCCTATGTACCAGCAGGGCTGGACGGCCTTGTCTCACTGTGCTGTGGGGAGCAGGTCCTGGGTATTAGGGCTTCTGAAAAGGCTCTCGACGACAAATTTTTTAAAATAATTTTTATCCATGAATTGGGAGAAAACATACAATCACTGGTGGGTGACAAAATACTGGCAGAGTGGTCATTCCTGATGAGGAGAGGGCAGTGATACAGAGCAATCTGGCTCATTTGGCAAGCTGGCCCCATTCAAAGAAAACAAGTTTGACCAGAGCCAAATGCAGGGTCCTATGCCTAGCAATAAGGCAGGCCGGCCACACCTACAGAACGGGGAAGTATATCCAGGAAAGCAGTGACTCTGAAAAGGATTCAGGGGCCATAGTGGAGAAGCCGTTCAACATGAGCTTCCAGTGTGATGCTGTGGGGAACAGGGCTGAAGCCATCATTAGACGTATGAGCAGAGCTGTGAGGAGGATAGGGAGGTGACACAGCATCAGTGAGACTGCTACTGGAATCCTGCCTCCAGTTTTGGTGTCCTCCTTTGAAAAAGATGTTGAGAAATTGGAGCTGGGGCAGCAAAGAGCCACCAAATGTTCTGAGGGTTGGAGAAAAATGCCTTCTAGGGAGCGATTGAAAGAGCTCAACCTGTTTAGCTGATAAAAAACAGATTGAAAGGTGACTTCACTGAAGTGTTGAAATGCCTTAATGGAGAGAAAATACTGGGGATTAAAAGGCTCGTTAATCTAGCAGAGAAAGGCATAACAAGACCCAATGGCTGGAAGGTGAAAAGAGATCAATTCATATCACAAATAAAGCACAAATATTCAACGGCGAGGATGATTCACCACGGCAACAAGCTACCAAGGAAAGTGGTGGATTCTCCATCTCTTGATGTCATTTAATGAAGACTAGATGCCTTTCTGGAATGTGTTTGCCAAACAGTAGCGATTCTGGTATACAAGAGGCCTGTGATATACAGGGGGTCAGATTAGATGCTCTAATGGTCTCTTCTGGCCATCAAGTCTACTCATTTCTGAAAAACTGAATGTTTTTGGAAGTAGCCTGTGATGTTTGGGAGTCTAGCCTGTGATGTTTTGCTGTCTAGCCGGCTTGCTTCCTAGAATGAACACTCATTGAGTGGGGTGATCCACAGGGAGAGGCTCAAACCTCCAAAGTGTCTGGCCAGCGGCAGGACATTAGCACTGCAGGGGAGGGGTGGGTAGGCTGACCGGATAGCAAGTGTGAAAAACGGGACAGGGAGTGGGCAGTAATTGGAGCCTATATAAGAAAAAGCCCCAGATAGCAGGACTGTCCCTATAAAATCGGGACATCTGGTCACCCCAGGGGTGGGTGTGGCAGTGACATCACAAAGGCCTTTTGCAGGACCTCAGCCTATTGGTGAAAGGTAGTGGGGAGGTGGTGACCTCACAGAGAGATGCTGACATCAGCCAGGCAGGACAGGGGCGCGCGGCCAGGGAAACCTCGGAGACCCCTGTAGCTTTGCTTCAGCAAGTCTCCTTCTCGAGGTCCCTCTTTGAGGACTGAGAGAGTATTAGGGTTTACGTACGTGAGCGCGAGGAGGAACCTCTTTTGAGTTTTCTCCTTTCCTTTTCCTGATTTTACTAGAAAACAGACGTCCCTGTTTGGAAGGTAAGAGCCTCTGAGAGGTTTGGAACCTGTTCAGTCTGATCCATTTGGTGCCAGCTGAATTGTCGGCCTGGAAAACGTGAGCTTAAGGTGGCAGAATTTTATTCCCCACCTAGGATTTTGTCCCTTAGAATCACTGGGGACATTAGGGTTTGTCCTTTTTGTTTTATCTTTTCCTCCATCCCTCCCTCCTTTCTCTTCTTCTCTTACTTCTTTTGTCCTTTCCCCTGTTCCCCTCCCGCCCCCAGGAGGGGTGTGTCGGGGGAAGCCACTGGGGGTGCTCTGCAGCTCCCATTGTGGAAGGTCCACCCAAAAATGTGGGGCTGAAATAGTGCTCGGCCAGTGATCCCCCGCAGTGACCCGGGCCATCCTTTGGGCTCTCTGGTGAGAACCCTCAGCCTCCCGCCCCTCAGTCTCTATCCTGATTGGCTGAGCAGGGGGTTATTGACAGGGAGGAGACTCGGGTCCTTGTTGTTCTCTTTTAAGACCAAGTAAATAAGTCATAACCAGTCATATGTTTGACGAATTTTGCTGCTTCTCTGCATTCATTGTCTCTGAGCAGTTCATGATTCTCTCTAACATTCCAGTTCTCCTGAAACACTTGCTGAATAATTACTATGAACTGTTCTTGGTCTGGAGCTCATTTGAGAGCACTTTATTCAGATCGTTCAATGTATGAAACTCAAGATCCGATGGTTAGTTTGAAATTCAGGGCTCTTGGGTCCTATTCCCAACTCTGCCACTGACTGGCTGTGTGACCTCAGACAAGTCAATTCTCCTTTCTCAGCCTTAGCTTCTCCCTCTTTCAAGCAGGCAAAACAATCCGCTCCTACCTACCTCACGGTGGGTGGAGGATGGGGATCCATTGGAGTGTGTCCCTGGGAGCAGTGAATAATATGAGGTGTCCTATCACTTTTACTCAGATCAGATTATGACATAATGGAGGAGCTGAAATATTCTATTTTATTTGTTTTTGATTATTTTGAAATTGTTAAGAGCAGCAGCTCCTTAGCTCAGACTGAAGCATCTTATCTAATTTTCGAGATCTAAGTGTCTCCTCTTTGTGTGCGACGAGACAATTTAACACACTGTGACAAACAGGAGATGCTTTTGTTTTGCAACAAAATATTTTTGCAAAGAATTTTCATCCCACTTGTTATGATTTCAAGAAACAAACCGGTTTAGTCTGAATGGGATTTTCTGACCAAAACGGTTTCGATGAAATTTCCCCACCATCTTGATTCCTGGGCTCTCTCCCTGCCTCTGGGGGGTTTGTTGTCCGTTAGAACAGGAGTCAGGATTGGTGGCTTCTTTTTCTGGCTCTGCCACCGCCTTGCTGTGTAGGCCCTTGGATAGGTCACTTCCCTTCTCTGTACCTCAGGCTCTCCCCCTCTGTCCAATGGGAACGGGGACAATTCTTGAACTCTGGGCAGTCGTGAGCCTGAGTGAGATAAAGGGCGTTAAAGCCCTTTGTGAAGGAGAAAGGGGAGGTTCACGGTGTTGAGCACCGAGGAATTCTAAACTTTGCTAAAATGTCTAGGCTGCGGAAACAAGAAATGGTCGGGGCCAAATTTTAACCATTGTCTTTTTTAAAGCCCATTCAGGGATGTGAGTCCCACTCTTTTAGGTACCTGGGGTTCTTTGCCAGCAGGAAAGAAGAGGTTCCTGCCTCCATTTCTGTGGCCTTAAGAAACCAGGTGCTGTGCCCCAGTTCTCATCTGAGATCCCCGACAAAGAACATCTCCCCATCCATTAAGAAGACAGTAGCTATCTTTAAAAGGGGAACAAACAGAACCCTGGGACTTACCGACTAGCCAGCCTCATTCCATACCTGGAAAGATACTGGAACACATTATTAAACAATCAGTTTGTCAGCACCTACAGGATCATTTGGTTCTTAGTCTAATGAGCATGGATTTGTCAAGAACAAATCATTCCAAACCAATCCTATTTCCTTCTTTGACAGGGTTACAGGCCTAGTGGAGGTGGGTAGAGAGTAGATGTGATCTATCTTGGTGTTAATCAGGCTTTTGACACAGTTCCATAGGACATTCTCACAAGCAAACTAGGGAAATGTGGTCTAGATGCAATTAGTATAATGTGGGTGCACAGGTGGTTGAAAACCCATACTCCATATAAGAAAAAGCCCCAGATAGCAGGACTGTCCCTATAAAATCGGGACATCTGGTCACCCCAGGGGTGGGTGTGGCAGTGACATCACAAAGGCCTTTTGCAGGACCTCAGCCTATTGGTGAAAGGTAGTGGGGAGGTGGTGACCTCACAGAGAGATGCTGACATCAGCCAGGCAGGACAGGGGCGCGCGGCCAGGGAAACCTCGGAGACCCCTGTACCTTGGCTTCAGCAAGTCTCCTTCTCGAGGTCCCTCTTTGAGGACTGAGAGAGTATTGGGGTTTACGTACGTGAGCGCGAGGAGGAACCTCTTTTGAGTTTTCTCCTTTCCTTTTCCTGATTTTACTAGAAAACAGACGTCCCTGTTTGGAAGGTAAGAGCCTCCGAGAGGTTTGGAACCTGTTCAGTCTGATCCATTTGGTGCCAGCTGAATTCTCAGCCTGGAAAACACTAGCTTAAGGTGGCAGAATTTTATTCCCCACCTAGGATTTTGTCCCTTAGAATCACTGGGGACATTAGGGTTTGTCCTTTTTGTTTTATCTTTTCCTCCATCCCTCCCTCCTTTCTCTTCTTCTCTTACTTCTTTTGTCCTTTCCCCTGTTCCCCTCCCGCCACCAGGAGGGGTGTGTCGGGGGAAGTCACTGGGGGTGCTCTGCAGCTCCCATTGTGGAAGGTCCACCCAAAAATGTGGGGCTGAAATAGTGCTCGGCCAGTGATCCCCCGCAGTGACCTGGGCCATCCTTTGGGCTCTCTGGTGAGAACCCTCAGCCTCCCGCCCCTCAGTCTCTATCCTGATTGGCTGAGCAGGGGGTTATTGACAGGGAGGAGACTCGGGTCCTTGTTGTTGTCCTCCTTGCCCAACACTGGCCTCTCCCCCATTTCCCCAAACCTCCATGCCTATCTTAGTGTCTGTCTCATCCCACAACTGTAAGGTCTCAGACACAGTCTCCTTCCAGCAAGCTGAAGCTGTCCCTGGCTCTGGAGCTGGAATCACATGTCCAGAGAGCTTCCCTTGCATGGTGTATTGACCGTGGGCATGAGAAAGGACAACACCCATATGGAGGTTGAACATCAACCTCCACCTCTGTCCCAGCAGCAGGATGGCCTCTGGTCCCTGCTCCCTCAGACAACTGGAGCTACTGAGAGGTGCAGTTGGCAGAGCATGAGAACAGCCCATGAGGTTAAGAAATGGTGGGGAGAGGCTCTTCCCTCTATGGGACATTACGTTGTCCCTCCGTGGGCAGTCTTTTCTTTCCACAGCCTGGGATTTGGGTCCTGGATTCTGCCCAGAAGCCCAGCTTCCATCCCTAGCAGCTTAGCTGTTCCCTAACCTGGTGTGCACCAGGGCCTCTGCAGAGAGCTGCTCTGGGCAAGGACCGCAGAGCCAGCTGTCATCCTGGCAGGTGTAGCCCCAGGTGCCATAACCTGACCCATGGTCTCCCTCCGCTGGCAGGCTCAGAGATAGGCCTGCCCAGAGAACATGGATGACAAGCTCTAGATCCTGCTGACAGCATCCCCCAGCACAGACAAACTCCAGCACATCTCGGAGGTGAGCAGAATGGGAAGGGGCAGCAGGGGTTTTACCTTGGCCCTGGGGACTCCTAGAAAGAAGAGACTGGGAAATCCACGTTTCTTCTCTTGGATCCTTCCAAGTATGCATTTGTGATATAAACTCAGTGGGTGACCTTGGAGTTAACTCACTTCCCCCTTCCGGCATCAGTCTTCTCCACTATCATATCTACCCTGGGGAAGAAGGACATAAGCCCCGACAATCACCTTCACCTGTGGTTGTCTGGCCCTGGGAGCCTAAACCAACTGGACTATCTGCCCCATCACCTAAACGTTCCTGTCTTTTCCTCCTAGGGCCTTGTCCAAAGTGCTCAACCTGGCCCCTTTCTGGCTTGTCCCAGACCTTTAAAGGACTATCCGAGCCCCTGCCAAGCCTGCTCCCCTTGGGGTCTCTCTCCTGGCTGAGCACAGGCTGCCCTTGTATCTCTCTGCCAGCCTGGGCCCTAGTCTCATGCTGCTCCTTGTCACTTATTCCCTTCACCCTAGAGAGCTGCATAAGCTGGGCTAGGCACAGTTGCGTGCCAATTCCTTTAATGGACATCTCACCCTGGGACACGCTGAAACTGGAAATGTGTGGGCCAACACTGAGTGTTTGCTATGAAAGGTGCTGAAGATGCAATGGAAGAGGAAATCCTTTGGAATGGATTTAAATTATTCCAGCTGAAAGTGAATGAGAGAAAATATGTCCAGTTATCTTCCTAGCAGCAAAAAAATGCACTAATTCATAGATTCTACTGTTAGACAAGACCATTCTGTCCATCTAGTCTGACCTGCTGTATAACCCAAACCCTAGAATGTCACCGAGTGGTTCCTTCAGTCAACCCATGACGTGTGCCTGAGCCAGAGCACATCTTTTGGAAAGACATCCACATGCATTAGAGCCAGCTGACCAAGAGAAAATCTTTCTTCTGCAGTTACGTGGGGTTAAGGGACATGACATGAAGGCTGTGACTAAAGTTAGAGCAGTGAGGCCAGGACAACCTGGGCTAGGTCCCAGGACTGGCTATCAGAAGAGCTGCCATTTTCTATTCCTGGCTTTGGGACCATGAGCGAGTCTCTTCACCGCTGGGTGTCTCAGTTCCCCCAGCTATCAAATAGAGCTAATCAAGGTTTTGTTTGTTCTCCCCATTTTATAGAGTGGGAAACTGAGACACAGTTGGGACCTGTCTACACTACATCCCCACATGATGTTCAGAGCCTATGGGCAAAACAGCTCCTAAAGGTGTCTGTGTTCTGTGCTTATCTCCTATGTACCAGCAGGGCTGGACGGCCTTGTCTCACTGTGCTGTGGGGAGCAGGTCCTGGGTATTAGGGCTTCTGAAAAGGCTCTCGACGACAAATTTTTTAAAATAATTTTTATCCATGAATTGGGAGAAAACATACAATCACTGGTGGGTGACAAAATACTGGCAGAGTGGTCATTCCTGATGAGGAGAGGGCAGTGATACAGAGCAATCTGGCTCATTTGGCAAGCTGGCCCCATTCAAAGAAAACAAGTTTGACCAGAGCCAAATGCAGGGTCCTATGCCTAGCAATAAGGCAGGCCGGCCACACCTACAGAACGGGGAAGTATATCCAGGAAAGCAGTGACTCTGAAAAGGATTCAGGGGCCATAGTGGAGAAGCCGTTCAACATGAGCTTCCAGTGTGATGCTGTGGGGAACAGGGCTGAAGCCATCATTAGACGTATGAGCAGAGCTGTGAGGAGGATAGGGAGGTGACACAGCATCAGTGAGACTGCTACTGGAATCCTGCCTCCAGTTTTGGTGTCCTCCTTTGAAAAAGATGTTGAGAAATTGGAGCTGGGGCAGCAAAGAGCCACCAAATGTTCTGAGGGTTGGAGAAAAATGCCTTCTAGGGAGCGATTGAAAGAGCTCAACCTGTTTAGCTGATAAAAAACAGATTGAAAGGTGACTTCACTGAAGTGTTGAAATGCCTTAATGGAGAGAAAATACTGGGGATTAAAAGGCTCGTTAATCTAGCAGAGAAAGGCATAACAAGACCCAATGGCTGGAAGGTGAAAAGAGATCAAATCATATCACAAATAAAGCACAAATATTCAACGGCGAGGATGATTCACCACGGGAATAAGCTACCAAGGAAAGTGGTGGATTCTCCATCTCTTGATGTCATTTAATGAAGACTAGATGCCTTTCTGGAATGTGTTTGCCAAACGGTAGCGATTCTGGTATACAGGAGGCCTGTGATATACAGGGGGTCAGATTAGATGCTCTAATGGTCTCTTCTGGCCATCAAGTCTACTCATTTCTGAAAAACTGAATGTAGCATTGGGAGTAGCCTGTGATGTTTTGCTGTCTAGCCGGCTTGCTTCCTAGAATGAACACTCATTGAGTGGGGTGATCCCCAGGGAGAGGCTCAAACCTCCAAAGTGTCTAGCCAGCGGCAGGACATTAGCACTGCAGGGGAGGGGTGGGTAGGCTGACCGGATAGCAAGTGTGAAAAACGGGACAGGGAGTGGGCGGTAATTGGAGCCTATATAAGAAAAAGCCCCAGATAGCAGGACTGTCCCTATAAAATCGGGACATCTGGTCACCCCAGGGGTGGGTGTGGCAGTGACATCACAAAGGCCTTTTGCAGGACCTCAGCCTATTGGTGAAAGGTAGTGGGGAGGTGGTGACCTCACAGAGAGATGCTGACATCAGCCAGGCAGGACAGGGGCGCGCGGCCAGGGAAACCTCGGAAACCCCTGTAGCTTTGCTTCAGCAAGTCTCCTTCTCGAGGTCCCTCTTTGAGGACTGAGAGAGTATTAGGGTTTACGTACGTGAGCGCGAGGAGGAACCTCTTTTGAGTTTTCTCCTTTCCTTTTCCTGATTTTACTAGAAAACAGACGTCCCTGTTTGGAAGGTAAGAGCCTCTGAGAGGTTTGGAACCTGTTCAGTCTGATCCATTTGGTGCCAGCTGAATTGTCGGCCTGGAAAACGCGAGCTTAAGGTGGCAGAATTTTATTCCCCACCTAGGATTTTGTCCCTTAGAATCACTGGGGACATTAGGGTTTGTCCTTTTTGTTTTATCTTTTCCTCCATCCCTCCCTCCTTTCTCTTCTTCTCTTACTTCTTTTGTCCTTTCCCCTGTTCCCCTCCCGCCCCCAGGAGGGGTGTGTCGGGGGAAGTCACTGGGGGTGCTCTGCAGCTCCCATTGTGGAAGGTCCACCCAAAAATGTGGGGCTGAAATAGTGCTCGGCCAGTGATCCCCCGCAGTGACCCGGGCCATCCTTTGGGCTCTCTGGTGAGAACCCTCAGCCTCCCGCCCCTCAGTCTCTATCCTGATTGGCTGAGCAGGGGGTTATTGACAGGGAGGAGACTCGGGTCCTTGTTGTTCTCTTTTAAGACCAAGTAAATAAGTCATAACCAGTCATATGTTTGACGAATTTTGCTGCTTCTCTGCATTCATTGTCTCTGAGCAGTTCATGATTCTCTCTAACATTCCAGTTCTCCTGAAACACTTGCTGAATAATTACTATGAACTGTTCTTGGTCTGGAGCTCATTTGAGAGCACTTTATTCAGATCGTTCAATGTATGAAACTCAAGATCCGATGGTTCGTTTGAAATTCAGGGCTCTTGGGTCCTATTCCCAACTCTGCCACTGACTGGCTGTGTGACCTCAGACAAGTCAATTCTCCTTTCTCAGCCTTAGCTTCTCCCTCTTTCAAGCAGGCAAAACAATCCGCTCCTACCTACCTCACGGTGGGTGGAGGATGGGGATCCATTGGAGTGTGTCCCTGGGAGCAGTGAATAATATGAGGTGTCCTATCACTTTTACTCAGATCAGATTATGACATAATGGAGGAGCTGAAATATTCTATTTTATTTGTTTTTGATTATTTTGAAATTGTTAAGAGCAGCAGCTCCTTAGCTCAGACTGAAGCATCTTATCTAATTTTCGAGATCTAAGTGTCTCCTCTTTGTGTGCGACGAGACAATTTAACACACTGTGACAAACAGGAGATGCTTTTGTTTTGCAACAAAATATTTTTGCAAAGAATTTTCATCCCACTTGTTATGATTTCAAGAAACAAACCGGTTTAGTCTGAATGGGATTTTCTGACCAAAACGGTTTCGATGAAATTTCCCCACCATCTTGATTCCTGGGCTCTCTCCCTGCCTCTGGGGGGTTTGTTGTCCGTTAGAACAGGAGTCAGGATTGGTGGCTTCTTTTTCTGGCTCTGCCACCGCCTTGCTGTGTAGGCCCTTGGATAGGTCACTTCCCTTCTCTGTACCTCAGGCTCTCCCCCTCTGTCCAATGGGAACGGGGACAATTCTTGAACTCTGGGCAGTCGTGAGCCTGAGTGAGATAAAGGGCGTTAAAGCCCTTTGTGAAGGAGAAAGGGGAGGTTCACGGTGTTGAGCACCGAGGAATTCTAAACTTTGCTAAAATGTCTAGGCTGCGGAAACAAGAAATGGTCGGGGCCAAATTTTAACCATTGTCTTTTTTAAAGCCCATTCAGGGATGTGAGTCCCACTCTTTTAGGTACCTGGGGTTCTTTGCCAGCAGGAAAGAAGAGGTTCCTGCCTCCATTTCTGTGGCCTTAAGAAACCAGGTGCTGTGCCCCAGTTCTCATCTGAGATCCCCGACAAAGAACATCTCCCCATCCATTAAGAAGACAGTAGCTATCTTTAAAAGGGGAACAAACAGAACCCTGGGACTTACCGACTAGCCAGCCTCATTCCATACCTGGAAAGATACTGGAACACATTATTAAACAATCAGTTTGTCAGCACCTACAGGATCATTTGGTTCTTAGTCTAATGAGCATGGATTTGTCAAGAACAAATCATTCCAAACCAATCCTATTTCCTTCTTTGACAGGGTTACAGGCCTAGTGGAGGTGGGTAGAGAGTAGATGTGATCTATCTTGGTGTTAATCAGGCTTTTGACACAGTCCCATAGGACATTCTCACAAGCAAACTAGGGAAATGTGGTCTAGATGCAATTAGTATAATGTGGGTGCACAGGTGGTTGAAAACCCATACTCCAAGAGTTGTTCTCCATGTTTGGCTGCCCACCTAAGAGGGTCTACCTACTGGGTCCGGCAGGGATCAGTCTGGGGTGTGGTACTATTCCATATTTTCATGAATGATTTGGAAAATGGAGTGCAGAGCACGCTTCTCAACTGTGCAGATGACACCAAGCACTTTGGAGCACAGGACTGGAATTCAAAACGCCCTTTACAAATTGGAGAATTGGTCTTCTTGAGCCAAGCTCCACGGCTGGGCCCCTCTCTATAGACTGGGCGAAAGTGAAACTCCAGAATCAAACACTCCTCCTCCTGGGCAGTGCCTTCCAACCTTTAATGGCAGGGGGACCGGACATGAGGGCCTGGTTGTAATTGCCAGCTGTGGAAGGGAGTGTGTAGCAGTGGTTAGTGAAGGGGCCTGGAAATAAGGACTGCTGCGTCCCATCCGTGGCTCTGACACTTGGTGTGACCCTGAGCAAGTAGCTTCCCCTCACTAGGCCTGTTTTTCATCAGTAGGTTTGTGGTCGCAGTCCCTACAGCCCAGGGGGGTTGGGAGGCTCCAGGAAGGTGTGTAAAGTGGGAGCTGGGAGGCGCTGTCACCCCCGCACTAAGGCAGTGTTTTCCACCCCCTGCTGCTGGCTGAGTTTCTCCGTCCCTTGGCAATAAGACAGACTCTTCTTTTCACAGTCAGTTGATCGCCCAGTGTCATCACCCTGCCTGCTGGCTGGGCGTGTAACTCCTCAGGTCACCAGCCTCTCCAGCCTGCCTTGGGCTTGGAGAGTGAGGAGGAGGGCGAGCGACAGCAGGTGACCCTGAACATCCACCATCCATCGCTCCATCACCTACAGCAAGTGAGTGACATTAGGGTGCCTCTGTGGCATCCCCTGTCTGTCTGGGGAGAGGGGGAGAGAATCTCTCCCAAAGGAGAGTGGATTTGCAAACAGCCTCCAGGAGCCCCTCGCTCTCAGACTGGGGAGGGACTTCTCCAGAGCCTTCTCCAGTGTGTTTGGAAAGGTCCCAGCAATGCGGCTCCCAGCCCTTCCCTTGTGGGAGACTGTTCCCCTGGCTGAGAGTGTCTGAGCTGGGCCAGACCCTGTGAGCTGCTGAGAATGGAAATCAATGAGAAATGAGGGGGCCCTGGGCTTCCTATGCCTAGGGACTTTGATGTGGGGAATGGTTTCCCCAGAGAAGTCCGGACTCCTGGGTAGTGTTCTGTTCTCTAGCCTGGCGGGTAGCCAGGGATGGCAGGAGGGAGCTGCTTGTCCGATGGTCTTTGTAACTGACCCCAGTGCCTCCCCAGGTGTTGCAGCACCAGGGATGATGAGGGGGAACACTGGGAGCAGATCATGCAATGAACTCCTGCCAGTGTGTGTAGCTTGTACTCCCTGCACCCCTGTGAGGGGAGGAGGAGCTGCTCTGGCTGGGGCAGGGATGGGGAGGGATGAAAAAGGCTGTTTAGTGAGAGGCTGCCTTGACCCCAGACTCACGCCTGCTCCCCGCTCGGTTCCAGGATGGCCGGGCTCCTGAGGATGTTCAGGAAGCAGGCTCTGCAGGTGGCCCCAGAGCCTGAGGGAAGCAGCTGCCATCTTCCCCAGGAGCAGAGCAGCCCCTCTGTCCCCGCTGGCAGGGAAGGAGCTCCCGGATGGACCAGGAGGTGGAAGTGCCCAGCCTTCTGGCAGAGGAAACCCGCTCCCGGTGCAGGCGCCGAGGTGGGAGAGGCACTGGCCAGGCTGAAATGGAGCTGGCCCAGGGTGCGGCTGGGCAGGCAGGACCCAGCCCAGGATGGGAGCCAGGCAGGGTGGCTCTGGGCCTTGTTGTGTGGGAAGCACCGGCCCCAGGAGCCCAGACCTGATTCCCAGCAGGAGGCATCGCCCTGGCCAGTCACTGAGGACCCTCCAGTCTCCCCGGGGCAGGAGGTGGAGGATCCCTGTCCCAGCACCAGCAGCTCGGCCCGCTCCCCATGGGACAGCAGCAGTGCCTGGGATTCGGGTAGCAGTGAGGCCAACGGGCGCCGCTGGTTTGTTCCAGGTGAGGAGCCAGGCTGGGCTCAGGGAGGGGTGAGGAGGGGGCTGTGAACACCCTGAGCCCAGGCCCTCGACCAGTGCTAGGGGGGCGGGTTCCCAGCCCAGGTGTCTGGCCTGAGCCACGTGAACCTCTGACACTAGATGCTGCCACTTTGGTCCTTGGTGCTCTGGTTGGCGGGGTGGGTGCGGGGAGGGCGGGTAGGCACCTCCCAGGGAGTCCAGGACAGCGTGTGTGGAGGGTCTCTTTGCTGTGGGCTCCTGAAGGAGTTGGGAGCTGAAGGTATCACTGAGAGCGGGGGATATGGGGCGCGATCTGCCCTGGGTCCCGGAGGTGGGAAGGGGGCCCATTGCCCTACCATGCCCCTGTCCTTCTCCCAAGTGGCAGCAGGTATCATCCTGTCCCCTTCTCTCCCTGGTGCAGGGACCCCCAGGGACTCAGAGGAGGAGGAATGGGTGGACGTGGCCACAGAGGAGGCTGCTCTCAAGAACATTCGAGAGCAGCTCCAGGGCCGAGAAAAGGTACAAAGTCTCCCCAGCTGTGCTGGAACCGAGATTCTCCCGCCCCTTTCCAGCACCCTGACCCCCTGCAGAGAGTCTTGTCTCTGATGATCCACCAGCCCTAATGGAGACCTTTCTCCTCCATGATCTGGGACACCCAAGATGGGGGTGTTTGTCACACACCAGCCGGGATCTCCTCCCACAACAGGCACTGTCCCAGATCTGGACACTGCTTGTGTAGGAGTCGTGGGTAATTTGGACAATGGGCAGGTCTCCACTATCCCCCATTCAGGCCTGAGTGCCGCAGCTGGTGTGCGTGGGGCAGGGAGGTCCCTGCCTAACTGGCTCTCTCTCCTGTAACCCCACTCCTGGTGGGTGCAGGACGAGGCCCAGCACCTCATGTTCCTGCACGCTATCCACCCCCGTGTCTCGCTGCACAGCAGAGAGGGCAGGACACATTGGAGCCGCACTGCTGCAAGGTGGCTGTGCTGGAGAGGATTGTGGTGAGGGAGGACAGAGACATGGGAGGGGCAGGGGTCTCCCCGGGCCAATGGATGGGGGATGGCTGGTGCTGGAGGGGCAGCTGAGGCCAGGGATTGCTGGGGCTGAAGATTGGGGAGAAGAGACGGGAGAAATTCTGAGATTGGCCACTAGTAGGCAGGAATCAGAGGAGCGGGAGGCAGGTGGGGGGATCCTGCTGGCTGTGTGGGGCGCTGGCTGTGTAATCTCCTCACTGGGAAGTGTCAATGAGGCCCGAATCTCTCACCCTCCTTTGTCTCCTTTGGGTCTCACAGGAGCTCATTGAGGAGCTGCCTGATAACTCTCCACCGGGTGCTGTCCTTGCTAACTCCCTGATTGCTGTGGGCAACCTCGGGTACCGAGACCCTCCAGCCCTGTTCCCCTAACCCCAGCGCTGCTCAGGCCCAGGGCTGGGAGTCACTGCCCCTCCCACCACCAGGTCATCTCCCAAGGGTGGCTCCTCTGGCAGAGGTGGTGGGAAGGTTCACTCTCTCTGGGTTGGGCTGTTCCTTTCGCTCCAGTAACACTGCAACGGCTTTGGGGAGAGGCTCACTCCCAGGAACCGATACAGGAGGGGCAGTGGGGTCCAGGGAACAGGTGTTATTCCTGCCCTGCCACTGTCTGTCTGGGAAACCTTGCACTTGTCATTCCCTGGCTCAGTGCCTCAGTTTTCATTCTCGCCAGCCTCTACCTGTTTCCCTGCAGTTTCACGTCCCTGTTGGTGCCAGTCCCACCCCCGCACTGCACAGTCTAATACCAGCTCCTCTCTCTTGCCAGCACTATGACACCTGCCCTGGAGCCAGAGGTGGAGAGCCACCTCCTTTGAGCTGCCCTGCATGCCGTCTTCACCCTGGGCACGTAGAAACACACCACCCAAGTCCAGGTAGATCATGCTAAAGTCATGGATTGAAGAGCCAGCTGTCATCCTGCCATGAATCTTTGCTAATTGCCTGCAGTGGGATGTGAATGAGCGAGGCCAGGATATGTATTTGGGGGTCTCACTGGTGCTTCCCAGAGACCCCTCTTCCCATCCTGTGGCAGGTGTAGCCCCAGTTTCCCATACACTGACCCATGGCTCTCCCTTGCTTTGCAGGATCTGCATAGGGTTTTGCCAGACCTCCTGGATGCCACGCTGGGGAGCCTGCGGGCAGGGTCCCCAGACACCGACAGGCTCTACTACATCTTGGAGGTGAGCCTGATGAGAGGGGTGGGGGCAATTTTATCTTAACTCTTAAACCCATTTTCAAGTTTGTCCTCCTAGCTGGGCCCCCAGTGGGCCGTCCTTGGTCAGGGCAGTCAGTGCAATGCAGTGTCAGGCCCTTCCTCCTTGAAGGACAGAGGAAGGAACTGGGACTTCAAGCCAGAGCTTTGCCTGGGGACTGGCTTAGGGAGTGGACTGGAAACTGACAAGAAAATGCTGATATAGTCCCCTCTCCCTTCCATTAGAACTCAGCAGAATTCCCCAGAATGGGTCACCATGTGGCACAGCTGGCTCTGTCCATCAGTGAGCCAGCCAAGGACATCAGCCGGCAGGTCAGGGAGGGAGTGTACCGGCTCTACCAGCTGCTGCTGCACCAGAGGGGTAAGGAACCCAGGTGGGAAATGGCACCTGAGAGAAGAGTGAGACTGGGACCCCAGCCAATTTCTCTCAGACTGACCCTGGCTGGAGGCTGAGTCTCTCTCGATCTCTTTCTCGGTTCTACGCCAGCCCCTGCAATTCTGTTGGGCCAGGCACGCAGCGAGGACTCTGCCCACTGTGCAGCCACCAATGGGATTGGAAAGACATAAGCACTGCAACCAGAATGACACGTGTGTGTGTGCGTGTGTCTCTCTTTCCCAGGGCTGACCATCCATGAGGCCGAAGACCTCTGGTGTTGGGACTGGCACCGGGGCAACAGGAACACAGCCAGGGTGGGGGAGGTAAGGACACTCTGCCAGGGCATGAGACAGCTCAGGGAGTGGGGGTGGCTGGGTCTCCTGCAGGGGCTGCCTCCTGGGGCCACTAGACAGAGATACCGTTCTAGCCCCAGGATTTGGAACCTCGCTTTGGGCACTCTGCTAATGCCTCACGTCCTGTTGGGTTTAGGTCTTCGGAAAGTTCTTCTGGGAGGGGCAGAGAAAATCCTTCCTCTGGACGGCAGTGCTGGCCATCCATGACCCCCTGTGGTGTGTCAGCCAGGCTGGGCTACTCCTCACCTACTCCCTCCTGGGGGAAGCCCAGCAGCTGATGGGGGACAAGGTAAGCAGCTGCATTAGACTTAGGAGATTGGGGTGGGGCCTAGGCCTCATTCCCATCCGATGGCCATTCGCTGGCCTGGCATGAAGGAGCCTGATGGGGAATGAGCGTGAGAACAGGTGCTACTGGGAAGGGAGATGAATTCACCTCCATGAGCAGGAGGGAGCCAGCTTGTCCCCGGAGCAGCTCCAACCGAGCTCTTTAGCAAGGCTAATTAATGACAAGCATTACCTCATCAGGGACTTATGTTCTTAGGACACGGTGCTATCGCTCTTGGGAAGTGCCCTTTGCGAGTCTCTCCTGTCCCACAGGGCAGCACAAATTCCCAGTGACCTAGTGTCCGTGTCACCCGAGCCACTACCCAGAGTTGCTCCCGTCACTGGCAGCCTGGGAGGCCAAGGACTGATGAGTGATGGCGACTCACCAGGCAGAGCTGATGCACATGGGCAGGGGAAGCTTGTCCTGCTGCTGGCAGGGCTGGACCCACTCTAGAGAGAACGGGAGGATTCAGTCAGCAGGGGCTGCTGATCTGCCCTATTCACCAGGGCTGCCATCCTGCGTCTTCAGCATTAGTGTCTGGGATGACTTGGGGAAAGGTCTCAACCTCTCCACATCCCAGTTCACTGCTACCAGAATCCCTCCTGCCTGCCTCCCGCCCCCAGCCCTGGAGCCCCATCCCTGCCCTACCTGGGTGGGGGTAGAGGAGAGAGTTCTGAGAACTTGAGCTGTGGATTGGAGGTGGAACAGCTGTCAGGGACACTGAGGGGGAGGTGGCAGGAGCTCACCTGAAAAGGAGGGGGGTTGGCACTGGAGGTCACTAGAAAGGAGAAGACTCCATTCTGGGGGTCAGGAGGGTGAATCCATCCCTCAGAGGTAGGCAGGTGCTGGGGAGAAATGCTGCTGGTTCCAGGTGCCCTTAATCCCCCTTGATACCTTGGAGGTGTCTGAGTCTCTGACAGGTTCTCCTTCCCTTGCAGCAGGAGGATGTTACAGCCAATGTGATGCGCCAGCTCCCCATCATCCAGCACTTGCGCCAGGTGCCTGAGGCACTGCAGGAGCTGTGCCTCTGAGGCCACCAGCAACTCCCGCTCCCTGCTGCAGGTACTGCTCTGGCTCACTGTAAATGGGGAGCTGGTGGAAGGGGGAATGGAGCCCCCTGGCACTCACAGAAACTCTCTCCCCTCTCTGTGGAGCAGGGTCCTTCCCTCTGCCCCCCAAATTCCGGCACAGTCTCCCAGGCGGGCGCAGCCTGCAGCTGAGCCACCTCCGGGAGCAGTGGGAACAGGTCACGTCGTCCCATCAAAGCAAGCAGTGCTGGCTCTCAAAGAGGCTTAGATGGAAGACCTCACTCCCTCCTGGAGGTAAGAGCCATTTACTCCTTGGGGCGTGTGGGTCTCTTGGGGGAGAAATGGGATCCCCAATGCATAGCCTGGCTGGGAGCTTCCCCTGTCCTTGGCTCCCAGCTCTGGGACAGAGATGTTTCCATAATCGTACCACCCGGGTTTTGTTCCTAGGAAGGAGCTCCCCAGAGATGTCCTCTAACCTGCACTGCATGGAGCTTAGCCAAGCTGATTACAGGATGAGCCCTACCTGAGAGGCACCATGTACCTCCCCCTACAGAGCCAGACTTCAGTGGTGATCCAGCCCAGCTGGGGTATCAACAGGAATGAGAACGAGGTAGGACGTTCCGAGCAGCAAGGAAAGCCTAGAGGGAAAGTTGAGAAGAGAGGTAGGAAGTGCCCAGGGACAAGTGCAGCAAAGAGAAAGGAGTAGAGCTTGCTGTCGGGTACAGGACCCTGGGCTGCTGCCAATGTCAGGGTGGGACTGGATTCCCCTACTGGCCCGAAAGAAGGGGGCGTACACGCACCCAGAGAGGGTTACCAAGCCCAGCAAGGGGGCTGCAGGCTGAGCAAGAGCCCCAGTGATGGCAGAAGGACTTCTTTCTGTGGAAAGACCTGTTTGGACTTTTAGTGAGAGACAAGCTGGGGCCCAGAAGGATGGACTAAAAGTGATGACCTGGCCGGAGGGTTGACTTACCAGGCAGAGAAACTGTCATGGTGCTGGAGCGACCACGGCTGGTGGAGGCTAGCCCAGCGAGAGGACTGTGATGTCATGTCTGGCCGCCAGGGGGGCATGTAACGATGTGTAGATTTGTTTCTAAGTGGCATAGTCAGGAGGATTGAATTCCCCCTGTGGTCCGTGAGGGCTGATTGAAGTCTTGGTTGCTGAAGGCAGGTCTGTCCTCCCAAGCGGGTGTAACGAGGGACTGAGCCGGTCACTGGATTTCCCACTTCAGTTCCAGGGACTGGTTAAGCAGCTCTAGGGGTTTCTCCAGCAGCTCCTAGAAAACCAACAGAAGCAGAAGGAAGTGCAGGCGGAGCTACAGACGCGGCAGCAGCAGCAGGAGAGATCCTGCAAAGAGAAATCAACCCAGGGTCTGCTATGCCCATGGACAAAAAGAGCAGACAAGGTGAGCATGCCTGGGCTGTGCTGAGAAGGTTAGCCCAGGAGAACAGGGAGGTGCGGTGGGCAGAGATGGGAACAGGCCAGAGGATTAATCCAGTGTCAGGGGGAGAGTCCTCCCCGTTGTGGGAGATGATGTTGCCCCTCTGTGGGGAAGTCCTTCCTTGCAGATGCTGTGCTTTGGTTCATGGACTCTGGCAGGAAGCCCAGCTCCCATCCCTAGCAGCTTGGCTATTCCCTACCTTGCTTGGCACCAGACCCTCTGCAGAGAGGGCAAGGACTGCAGAGCCAGCTGTCATCCTGGCAGGTGTAGCCCCAAGTTCCATAACCCTGACCCATGGTCTCCCTCCGCTGACAGGCTCTGAAGAAGGCCTGCCCAGAGACGTGGATGCAATGCTGAAGAGCTGCTGACAGCATCCCCCGGCACAGACAAACTCCCGCACATCTTGGAGGTGAGGATAATGGGCAGGGGCGGCAGGAATTTTACCTTAGCTCTGGGGAGGCCTGGAAATGAGAGACTGGATGATCCACGTCTCCATTGTGTCCTGCTACCTGAGAGCCATAGGGCCACCCCTGGTCAGGGCAGTCAGTGCAGAGCAGTGTTGGGGCCCTTCCTCCTTCAGGGACAGAGGGAAGGTACTGTTCTGGACAAGAGGGCTCTGTCTGGTTCTGTTGAGCACTAACTCCAAGACCCCAGGCAGGCTTGCGGAGCGAGAGCATCAGAGCCCTGTGAGGTCCAGGAGAAAGTCCTCCGAGAAGAGCACTGGCTCCTTCCTAGGAAGCTGCTGAGATTGGTCTTCACAACATCCTCTGGCAAGGAGTTCCACACGTTGGCTGTGCATTGTGTAAAAAAATACTTCCCCTTTTTAGTTTTAAACCTGCTGTCTATTAATTTCATTTGGTGACCCCATATCAGTGTACAACAGAAATGGTTTATCAAAGTCATGTTCAATAACATGATTGAATCCTTTTACAAACTCAATGTAAAACTTTCTTAGAACAATAGTGGATTGGATCTGCCCTTGCAGCATGGTTCCTGTATGTCTCATGTGATCTTGCCAAGAGATAATGAAAATAGCTACTTTATCCATAGAAGCTTTGGCATGTGTCTGGAACCCAATTAATGTCAAGACAATGTAGATATTAGTGTTGTCCATACTATAGGAATCTTGGCATTTAGCCATGAAAGCCATATGGTAGTGTGCCTCGGTTTCCCTTTTCCTACAGCATAACAGGTCGGGAATGTCTTTTCTCCTGTGAAAAGTTTCAAGATTTATTCGGGCATAAGCTTTCATGGGTAAAAAACACAGATATTTTGTGGGTGAAACATCTGTATCACAAGGTTTTTTTTAACATAAAGTGTGTTCTTCTGTATCACTCTTAACATTTTCAAGGGTTTTCCCAAAAGATTCGGCACATTGTACACTTCTACAGTTTTTGGTAATAGCAAAAAAAAGCTAAAAAAAATCACCATTAGCAATAACAACAAATCCATTGGAAGTGTCCATATACAATCATTTTTGTCATGCCACACCTTTTGGCTCAATACCATTGGGGTTTGGGCCTTGTAGGGTTACCCTGTGGCTTCCCTTTGCAAAATTCAGTTCTCACTTTCCTCCTTGTCCTGAAGTAAAAGAAAAAGGTTCTCCCGCTCCCAAAGGACCAAGGCCCAGACCCAGGTCAACAGACAAGTCAGATCTTACCCACAAATCACGCTGTTGCCAATCCTTTTAGGGGCAAGGAGGAACAAGGAGCACCTTGCTTTCAAAAGAGCCAAGGAGGAGAGGGACACGGTCCATGAAGAGCGACTGCTCCGGGGTTCCTGGAGGAATAGAGGAAGAGCAGGGAGCAGGACCCATTGCTCAGGGAGAGGATGCTGGATATGTGGGCCAGCAGGGTGGTTCGTCCAGCTCCTATCACAGCGCCAGCACCTGTGCATGGGCCAGCTGCAATGTCTGCAGGTCCATGTAACTGTGACAGTGGAATGGTGTTCCTGGTCCTGGCTCCCAATGGGTGGAGGGTGGAGTTTGCGGCAGGGCCAGTGAGCAAAATTACAGATGGGGTTTCTGTTCCCAACGATTGACAGTTGTGTGTCTCAGAGAAAGATCCTCTAACCCCTCTCTCCAAGAGACGTACCCCTGTCTCCAAAACCAGTGAGGTGGCAGAGCGCATACTGGTTTATGCCGTAGACGACACATTTTCTGGCCAGCCTTGAATGCTCCAATTCCCTGATGAATGTTCTTCTGACCCGTAAATGGCTTTTATATTTTTGCTTTAGCGATTATTCAGACACTCAGCCCATTCGGCCTGGTCCCACTTCCACGTGGTGCCGCACTTTCCCCCTCTCTGAAGTGGAGATAATCCTAACTGACAATTCGACAGTGTTTGATCCTCAGATCTTGCTTCCCAAATCCCTGCCCTCCTTGCCCAAAACTGCCCTCTCCCCCGTTTCCCCAAACTTCCATGCCTATCTTAGTGTCTGTCTCATCCCACAACTGCAAGGTCTCAGACACAGTCTCCTTCCAGCAAGCTGAAGCTGCCCCTGGCTCTGGAGCAGGAATTGCATGTCCTGAGAGCTTCCCTTGCGTGGTGTATTCACCGTGGCCATGAGAAAGGACAACACCCATATGGAGGTTGAACATCAACCTCCACCTCTGTCCCAGCAGCAGGATGGCCTCTGGTCCCTGCTCCCTCGGACAGCTGGAGCTACTGAGAGGTGTGGTTGGCAGAGCATGAGAACAGCCCATGAGGTTAAGAAATGGTGGGGAGAGGCTCTTCCCTCCATGGGACATTACGTTGTCCTTCCGTGGGCAGTCCTTTCTTTCCGCCGGCTGGGATTTGGGTCCTGGATTCTGCCCAGAAGCCCAGCTTCCATCCCTAGCAGCTTGGCTGTTCCCTAACCTGGTGTGAACCAGGGCCTCTGCAGAGAGCTGCTCTGGGCAAGGACCGCAGAGCCAGCTGTCATCCTGGCAGGTGTAGCCCCAGGTTCCATAACCTGACCCATGGTCTCCCTCCGCTGGCAGGCTCAGAGATAGGCCTGCCCAGAGACATGGATGACGAGCTCTAGATCCTGCTGACAGCATCCCCCAGCACAGACAAACTCCAGCACATCTCGGAGGTGAGCAGAATGGGAAGGGGCAGCAGGGGTTTTACCTTGGCCCTGGGGACTCCGAGAAAGAAGAGGCTGGAAAATCCACGTTTCTTCTCTTGGATCCTTCCAAGTATGCATTTGTGATATAAACTCAGTGGGTGACCTTGGGGTTAACTCACTTCCCCCTTCCAGATCTACCCTGGAGAAGAAGGACATAAGCCCCGACAATCACCTTCACCTGTGGGTGTCTGGCCCTGGGAGCCTAAACCAACTGGACTACCTGCCCCATCACCTAAACTGCCCTGTCTTTCCCTCCTAGGGCCTTGTCCTAAGTGCTTAGCCTAGCCCCTTCCTGGCTTGTCCCTGACCTTTCAAGCACTCTCCAAGCCCCTCCCATACCTGCTCCCCTTGGGGTCTCTCTCCTGGCTGAGCACAGGCTGCCCTTCTATCTCTCAGCAGGCCTGGGTCCTAGTCACATGCTGCTGCTTGTCACCAGACTCCCATACTTATTCCCTTCACCCTAGGGAGCTGCATAACCTGGGCTAGGTGCAGTTGAGCTCCAACCCCTGTCCTGGCCATCTCACCCTGGGCTAGGTTGAAACTGGAAACCTGTGGGCTAACAGGAACTGTTTGCTCTGAAATGTGCTGAAGACACAGTGGAAGAGGAAATCCTTTGGCCTGGATTGAAATTATTCCGACTGAAAGCGAATGAGAGAAAATAGGTCCAGAGTTATCTTCCTAGCAGCAGAAAATGTAAAGATTGATAGATGTTAAGGTCAGAAAGGACCATTATGTGTGTCTAGTCACACCTCCTGTATAACTCGGGCCCTAGAATGTTACCAAGTGGTTCCTTCAGCCAACCATAACATGGGGCTGAGCCAGAGCACGTCTTTTGGAAGGACATCCACATGCATTAGAGCAGGGGTTCTCAAACTGGGGGTCGAGCCCCCTCAGGGGGTCGCGAGGTCATTACATGAGGGTTCACGAGCTGTCAGCCTCCACCCCCAACCCCGCTTTGCCTCCAGCATTTATAATGGTGTTAAATATATAAAAAGGTGTTTTTAATTTATAAGGAGGGGTCACACTCAGCGGCTTGCTCTGTGAAAGTGGTCCCCAGTGCTCAAGTTTGAGAACCACTGCATTAGAGCCAGCTGCCGAACAGAAAATCTTTCTTCTGCAGTGACGGGGGGTTAAGGGACATGGAGGAAAAGACGTGGAGGCTGTGATTAAAGTTAGAGGAGCGAGGCCAGGATAACAGGGGCGAGGTCCCAGGACTGGCTATCAGAGGACCTGCCGTTTTCTAGTCCTGGCTTTGGGACCATGAGCGAGTCTCTTCAACGCTGGGTGCCTCGGTTTCCCCACTATCAAATAGAGCTAATCAAGGTTTTGTTTGTTCTCCCCATTTTACAGGGTGGGAAACCGAGACGCAGTTGGGACCTGTCTACACTACAGCTCTCTAGTGCATTTCTAAGCTGTTGACCCCCACATGTTGTTCAGAGCCTACGGACAACAGCGCTCCTAAAGGTGTGTTTGTTCTGTTCTTATCCCCTATGTACCAGCAGGGCTGGACGGCCTTGTCTCACTGTGCTGTGGGGAGCAGGTCCCAGGTACTAAGGGTCTGAAGAAGCTCTCAAGGACTAATTTTTAAAAATATTTTTATCCATGAATTGGGAGAAAACATACAATCACTGGTGGGTGCCAAAATACTGGCAGAGTGGTCATTCCTGATGAGGAGAGGGCAGTGATACAGAGCGATCTGGCTCATTTGGCAAGCTGGCCCCATTCAAAGAAAACAAGTTTGACCAGAGCCAAATGCAGGGTCCTATGCCTAGCAATAGGGCAGGCCGGCCACACCTACAGAACGGGGAAGTATATCCAGGAAAGCAGTGACTCTGAAAAGGATTCAGGGGCCATAGTGGAGAAGCCGTTCAACATGAGCTTCCAGTGTGATGCTGTGGGGAACAGGGCTGAAGCCATCATTAGACGTATGAGCAGAGCTGTGAGGAGGATAGGGAGGTGACACAGCATCAGTGAGACTGCTGTTGGAATCCTGCCTCCAGTTTTGGAGTCCTCCTTTGAAAAAGATGTTGAGAAATTGGAGCTGGGGCAGCAAAGAGCCACCAAATGTTCTGAGGGTTGGAGAAAAATGCCTTCTAGGGAGCGATTGAAAGAGCTCAACCTGTTTAGCTGATAAAAAACAGATTGAAAGGTGACTTCACTGAAGTGTTGAAATGCCTTAATGGAGAGAAAATACTGGGGATTAAAAGGCTCGTTAATCTAGCAGAGAAAGGCATAACAAGACCCAATGGCTGGAAGGTGAAAAGAGATCAATTCATATCACAAATAAAGCACAAATATTCAACGGCGAGGATGATTCACCACGGGAATAAGCTACCAAGGAAAGTGGTGGATTCTCCATCTCTTGATGTCATTTAATGAAGACTAGATGCCTTTCTGGAATGTGTTTGCCAAACGGTAGCGATTCTGGTATACAGGAGGCCTGTGATATACAGGGGGTCAGATTAGATGCTCTAATGGTCTCTTCTGGCCATCAAGTCTACTCATTTCTGAAAAACTGAATGTAGCATTGGGAGTAGCCTGTGATGTTTTGCTGTCTAGCCGGCTTGCTTCCTAGAATGAACACTCATTGAGTGGGGCGATCCCCAGGGAGAGGCTCAAACCTCCAAAGTGTCTAGCCAGCGGCAGGACATTAGCACTGCAGGGGAGGGGTGGGTAGGCTGACCGGATAGCAAGTGTGAAAAACGGGACAGGGAGTGGGCGGTAATTGGAGCCTATATAAGAAAAAGCCCCAGATAGCAGGACTGTCCCTATAAAATCGGGACATCTGGTCACCCCAGGGGTGGGTGTGGCAGTGACATCACAAAGGCCTTTTGCAGGACCTCAGCCTATTGGTGAAAGGTAGTGGGGAGGTGGTGACCTCACAGAGAGATGCTGACATCAGCCAGGCAGGACAGGGGCGCGCGGCCAGGGAAACCTCGGAAACCCCTGTAGCTTTGCTTCAGCAAGTCTCCTTCTCGAGGTCCCTCTTTGAGGACTGAGAGAGTATTAGGGTTTACGTACGTGAGCGCGAGGAGGAACCTCTTTTGAGTTTTCTCCTTTCCTTTTCCTGATTTTACTAGAAAACAGACGTCCCTGTTTGGAAGGTAAGAGCCTCTGAGAGGTTTGGAACCTGTTCAGTCTGATCCATTTGGTGCCAGCTGAATTGTCGGCCTGGAAAACGCGAGCTTAAGGTGGCAGAATTTTATTCCCCACCTAGGATTTTGTCCCTTAGAATCACTGGGGACATTAGGGTTTGTCCTTTTTGTTTTATCTTTTCCTCCATCCCTCCCTCCTTTCTCTTCTTCTCTTACTTCTTTTGTCCTTTCCCCTGTTCCCCTCCCGCCACCAGGAGGGGTGTGTCGGGGGAAGTCACTGGGGGTGCTCTGCAGCTCCCATTGTGGAAGGTCCACCCAAAAATGTGGGGCTGAAATAGTGCTCGGCCAGTGATCCCCCGCAGTGACCCGGGCCATCCTTTGGGCTCTCTGGTGAGAACCCTCAGCCTCCCGCCCCTCAGTCTCTATCCTGATTGGCTGAGCAGGGGGTTATTGACAGGGAGGAGACTCGGGTCCTTGTTGTTCTCTTTTAAGACCAAGTAAATAAGTCATAACCAGTCATATGTTTGACGAATTTTGCTGCTTCTCTGCATTCATTGTCTCTGAGCAGTTCATGATTCTCTCTAACATTCCAGTTCTCCTGAAACACTTGCTGAATAATT
The DNA here is from genome assembly GCF_965140235.1 of Caretta caretta. Lineage (NCBI taxonomy): Eukaryota > Metazoa > Chordata > Testudines > Cheloniidae > Caretta > Caretta caretta. The sequence goes on along the minus strand of NC_134207.1, from coordinate 156,725,541 downwards.
ACTATGAACTGTTCTTGGTCTGGAGCTCATTTGAGAGCACTTTATTCAGATCGTTCAATGTATGAAACTCAAGATCCGATGGTTCGTTTGAAATTCAGGGCTCTTGGGTCCTATTCCCAACTCTGCCACTGACTGGCTGTGTGACCTCAGACAAGTCAATTCTCCTTTCTCAGCCTTAGCTTCTCCCTCTTTCAAGCAGGCAAAACAATCCGCTCCTACCTACCTCACAGTGGGTGGAGGATGGGGATCCATTGGAGTGTGTCCCTGGGAGCAGTGAATAATATGAGGTGTCCTATCACTTTTACTCAGATCAGATTATGACATAATGGAGGAGCTGAAATATTCTATTTTATTTGTTTTTGATTATTTTGAAATTGTTAAGAGCAGCAGCTCCTTAGCTCAGACTGAAGCATCTTATCTAATTTTCGAGATCTAAGTGTCTCCTCTTTGTGTGCGACGAGACAATTTAACACACTGTGACAAACAGGAGATGCTTTTGTTTTGCAACAAAATATTTTTGCAAAGAATTTTCATCCCACTTGTTATGATTTCAAGAAACAAACCGGTTTAGTCTGAATGGGATTTTCTGACCAAAACGGTTTCGATGAAATTTCCCCACCATCTTGATTCCTGGGCTCTCTCCCTGCCTCTGGGGGGTTTGTTGTCCGTTAGAACAGGAGTCAGGATTGGTGGCTTCTTTTTCTGGCTCTGCCACCGCCTTGCTGTGTAGGCCCTTGGATAGGTCACTTCCCTTCTCTGTACCTCAGGCTCTCCCCCTCTGTCCAATGGGAACGGGGACAATTCTTGAACTCTGGGCAGTCGTGAGCCTGAGTGAGATAAAGGGCGTTAAAGCCCTTTGTGAAGGAGAAAGGGGAGGTTCACGGTGTTGAGCACCGAGGAATTCTAAACTTTGCTAAAATGTCTAGGCTGCGGAAACAAGAAATGGTCGGGGCCAAATTTTAACCATTGTCTTTTTTAAAGCCCATTCAGGGATGTGAGTCCCACTCTTTTAGGTACCTGGGGTTCTTTGCCAGCAGGAAAGAAGAGGTTCCTGCCTCCATTTCTGTGGCCTTAAGAAACCAGGTGCTGTGCCCCAGTTCTCATCTGAGATCCCCGACAAAGAACATCTCCCCATCCATTAAGAAGACAGTAGCTATCTTTAAAAGGGGAACAAACAGAACCCTGGGACTTACCGACTAGCCAGCCTCATTCCATACCTGGAAAGATACTGGAACACATTATTAAACAATCAGTTTGTCAGCACCTACAGGATCATTTGGTTCTTAGTCTAATGAGCATGGATTTGTCAAGAACAAATCATTCCAAACCAATCCTATTTCCTTCTTTGACAGGGTTACAGGCCTAGTGGAGGTGGGTAGAGAGTAGATGTGATCTATCTTGGTGTTAATCAGGCTTTTGACACAGTCCCATAGGACATTCTCACAAGCAAACTAGGGAAATGTGGTCTAGATGCAATTAGTATAATGTGGGTGCACAGGTGGTTGAAAACCCATACTCCAAGAGTTGTTCTCCATGTTTGGCTGCCCACCTAAGAGGGTCTACCTACTGGGTCCGGCAGGGATCAGTCTGGGGTGTGGTACTATTCCATATTTTCATGAATGATTTGGAAAATGGAGTGCAGAGCACGCTTCTCAACTGTGCAGATGACACCAAGCACTTTGGAGCACAGGACTGGAATTCAAAACGCCCTTTACAAATTGGAGAATTGGTCTTCTTGAGCCAAGCTCCACGGCTGGGCCCCTCTCTATAGACTGGGCGAAAGTGAAACTCCAGAATCAAACACTCCTCCTCCTGGGCAGTGCCTTCCAACCTTTAATGGCAGGGGGACCGGACATGAGGGCCTGGTTGTAATTGCCAGCTGTGGAAGGGAGTGTGTAGCAGTGGTTAGTGAAGGGGCCTGGAAATAAGGACTGCTGCGTCCCATCCGTGGCTCTGACACTTGGTGTGACCCTGAGCAAGTAGCTTCCCCTCACTAGGCCTGTTTTTCATCAGTAGGTTTGTGGTCGCAGTCCCTACAGCCCAGGGGGGTTGGGAGGCTCCAGGAAGGTGTGTAAAGTGGGAGCTGGGAGGCGCTGTCACCCCCGCACTAAGGCAGTGTTTTCCACCCCCTGCTGCTGGCTGAGTTTCTCCGTCCCTTGGCAATAAGACAGACTCTTCTTTTCACAGTCAGTTGATCGCCCAGTGTCATCACCCTGCCTGCTGGCTGGGCGTGTAACTCCTCAGGTCACCAGCCTCTCCAGCCTGCCTTGGGCTTGGAGAGTGAGGAGGAGGGCGAGCGACAGCAGGTGACCCTGAACATCCACCATCCATCGCTCCATCACCTACAGCAAGTGAGTGACATTAGGGTGCCTCTGTGGCATCCCCTGTCTGTCTGGGGAGAGGGGGAGAGAATCTCTCCCAAAGGAGAGTGGATTTGCAAACAGCCTCCAGGAGCCCCTCGCTCTCAGACTGGGGAGGGACTTCTCCAGAGCCTTCTCCAGTGTGTTTGGAAAGGTCCCAGCAATGCGGCTCCCAGCCCTTCCCTTGTGGGAGACTGTTCCCCTGGCTGAGAGTGTCTGAGCTGGGCCAGACCCTGTGAGCTGCTGAGAATGGAAATCAATGAGAAATGAGGGGGCCCTGGGCTTCCTATGCCTAGGGACTTTGATGTGGGGAATGGTTTCCCCAGAGAAGTCCGGACTCCTGGGTAGTGTTCTGTTCTCTAGCCTGGCGGGTAGCCAGGGATGGCAGGAGGGAGCTGCTTGTCCGATGGTCTTTGTAACTGACCCCAGTGCCTCCCCAGGTGTTGCAGCACCAGGGATGATGAGGGGGAACACTGGGAGCAGATCATGCAATGAACTCCTGCCAGTGTGTGTAGCTTGCACTCCCTGCACCCCTGTGAGGGGAGAAGGAGCTGCTCTGGCTGGGGCAGGGATGGGGAGGGATGAAAAAGGCTGTTTAGTGAGAGGCTGCCTTGACCCCAGACTCACGCCTGCTCCCCGCTCGGTTCCAGGATGGCCGGGCTCCTGAGGATGTTCAGGAAGCAGGCTCTGCAGGTGGCCCCAGAGCCTGAGGGAAGCAGCTGCCATCTTCCCCAGGAGCAGAGCGGCCCCTCTGTCCCCGCTGGCAGGGAAGGAGCTCCCGGATGGACCAGGAGGTGGAAGTGCCCAGCCTTCTGGCAGAGGAAACCCGCTCCCGGTGCAGGCGCCGAGGTGGGAGAGGCACTGGCCAGGCTGAAATGGAGCTGGCCCAGGGTGCGGCTGGGCAGGCAGGACCCAGCCCAGGACGGGAGCCAGGCAGGGTGGCTCTGGGCCTTGTTGTGTGGGAAGCACCGGCCCCAGGAGCCCAGACCTGATTCCCAGCAGGAGGCATCGCCCTGGCCAGTCACTGAGGACCCTCCAGTCTCCCCGGGGCAGGAGGTGGAGGATCCCTGTCCCAGCACCAGCAGTTCGGCCCGCTCCCCATGGGACAGCAGCAGTGCCTGGGATTCGGGTAGCAGTGAGGCCAACGGGCGCCGCTGGTTTGTTCCAGGTGAGGAGCCAGGCTGGGCTCAGGGAGGGGTGAGGAGGGGGCTGTGAACACCCTGAGCCCAGGCCCTCGACCAGTGCTAGGGGGGCGGGTTCCCAGCCCAGGTGTCTGGCCTGAGCCACGTGAACCTCTGACACTAGATGCTGCCACTTTGGTCCTTGGTGCTCTGGTTGGCGGGGTGGGTGCGGGGAGGGCGGGTAGGCACCTCCCAGGGAGTCCAGGACAGCGTGTGTGGAGGGTCTCTTTGCTGTGGGCTCCTGAAGGAGTTGGGAGCTGAAGGTATCACTGAGAGCGGGGGATATGGGGCGCGATCTGCCCTGGGTCCCGGAGGTGGGAAGGGGGCCCATTGCCCCACCATGCCCCTGTCCTTCTCCCAAGTGGCAGCAGGTATCATCCTGTCCCCTTCTCTCCCTGGTGCAGGGACCCCCAGGGACTCAGAGGAGGAGGAATGGGTGGACGTGGCCACAGAGGAGGCTGCTCTCAAGAACATTCGAGAGCAGCTCCAGGGCCGAGAAAAGGTACAAAGTCTCCCCAGCTGTGCTGGAACCGAGATTCTCCCGCCCCTTTCCAGCACCCTGACCCCCCTGCAGAGAGTCTTGTCTCTGATGATCCACCAGCCCTAATGGAGACCTTTCTCCTCCATGATCTGGGACACCCAAGATGGGGGTGTTTGTCACACACCAGCCAGGATCTCCTCCCACAACAGGCACTGTCCCAGATCTGGACACTGCTTGTGTAGGAGTCGTGGGTAATTTGGACAATGGGCAGGTCTCCACTATCCCCCATTCAGGCCTGAGTGCTGCAGCTGGTGTGCGTGGGGCAGGGAGGTCCCTGCCTAACTGTCTCTCTCTCCTGTAACCCCACTCCTGGTGGGTGCAGGACGAGGCCCAGCACCTCATGTTCCTGCACGCTATCCACCCCCGTGTCTCGCTGCACAGCAGAGAGGGCAGGACACATTGGAGCCGCACTGCTGCAAGGTGGCTGTGCTGGAGAGGATTGTGGTGAGGGAGGACAGAGACATGGGAGGGGCAGGGGTCTCCCCGGGCCAATGGATGGGGGATGGCTGGTGCTGGAGGGGCAGCTGAGGCCAGGGATTGCTGGGGCTGAAGATTGGGGAGAAGAGACAGGAGAAATTCTGAGATTGGCCACTAGTAGGCAGGAATCAGAGGAGCGGGAGGCAGGTGGGGGGATCCTGCTGGCTGTGTGGGGCGCTGGCTGTGTAATCTCCTCACTGGGAAGTGTCAATGAGGCCCGAATCTCTCACCCTCCTTTGTCTCCTTTGGGTCTCACAGGAGCTCATTGAGGAGCTGCCTGATAACTCTCCACCGGGTGCTGTCCTTGCTAACTCCCTGATTGCTGTGGGCAACCTCGGGTACCGAGACCCTCCAGCCCTGTTCCCCTAACCCCGGCGCTGCTCAGGCCCAGGGCTGGGAGTCACTGCCCCTCCCACCACCAGGTCATCTCCCAAGGGTGGCTCCTCTGGCAGAGGTGGTGGGAAGGTTCACTCTCTCTGGGTTGGGCTGTTCCTTTCGCTCCAGTAACACTGCAACGGCTTTGGGGAGAGGCTCACTCCCAGGAACCGATACAGGAGGGGCAGCGGGGTCCAGGGAACAGGTGTTATTCCTGCCCTGCCACTGTCTGTCTGGGAAACCTTGCACTTGTCATTCCCTGGCTCAGTGCCTCAGTTTTCATTCTCGCCAGCCTCTGCCTATTTCCCTGCAGTTTCACGTCCCTGTTGGTGCCAGTCCCACCCCCGCACTGCACAGTCTAATACCAGCTCCTCTCTCTTGCCAGCACCATGACACCTGCCCTGGAGCCAGAGGTGGAGAGCCACCTCCTTTGAGCTGCCCTGCATGCCGTCTTCACCCTGGGCACGTAGAAACACACCACCCAAGTCCAGGTAGATCATGCTAAAGTCATGGATTGAAGAGCCAGCTGTCATCCTGCCATGAATCTTTGCTAATTGCCTGCAGTGGGATGTGAATGAGCGAGGCCAGGATATGTATTTGGGGGTCTCACTGGTGCTTCCCAGAGACCCCTCTTCCCATCCTGTGGCAGGTGTAGCCCCAGTTTCCCATACACTGACCCATGGCTCTCCCTTGCTTTGCAGGATCTGCATAGGGTCTTGCCAGACCTCCTGGATGCCACGCTGGGGAGCCTGCGGGCAGAGTCCCCAGACACCGACAGGCTCCACTACATCTTGGAGGTGAGCCTGATGAGAGGGGTGGAGGCAATTTTATCTTAACTCTTAGACCCATTTTCAAGTTTGTCCTCCTAGCTGGGCCCCCAGTGGGCCGTCCTTGGTCAGGGCAGTCAGTGCAATGCAGTGTCAGGCCCTTCCTCCTTGAAGGACAGAGGAAGGAACTGGGACTTCAAGCCAGAGCTTTGCCTGGGGACTGGCTTAGGGAGTGAGAGTCTGAATCCCTCCTGTGAGATCCAAGAGACGGTCCTCAGAGAAGACTCACAGGCTCCTTCCTAGAGAAACAGGAGGACCCCAGAGAATTAGCCCTTCTCTCTGACGGGCCCTGAGATTCCTGCGGGGATCGTGCTCACACTCAGTCCCTTCACCCAACCAAGGACGAGAGAGCCAAGGAGGGGTGAGGGGTCTGTCTCCTTCCCGGTGAGCTGTTCAGGAATCAGGAGTTCAGGGAGGATGGGACCAGCCCCAACATCGAACGTTGTCCCAATCTAGAGAGATAATGACAAGTTGTGACCTGCAGGATACAGGCATTGTCCTGGGGGCAACAATCCCCTTCCAAAGCTCTGCAATAAATGAATCAGATGTTCCACCCCATGCACAATGTCTCAACCCCCTGGGGATGGGGAGGGGCTCATTAGCACAACACATGCACTGGCCCATTGATCCTGAGCTGCCTCCTTTCCCCCAGCACATTAACTATTGGATCGTGTCCAGGGTGTTGCAAGAGAGAGCCAGGGCCACTAGGAGCAGCACCGCCCTGCTCAGGGCCACCATCACCCTCCCTGAGTTTGACATAAGTGACCTCTCACCCCAGCTTCCTGACTCCAGGTGTGGGTTGGCTGGCTCCGAGGGGCTGTAGGATCTGCTGCTGCAGGGCCCGGGGGTTAGGAGTGTTCCTTCTGGAGAGGCAGAGTCAGAGCAGAAAATGAACTTAGCTTGAGTCAAGTTCTTCTTGTCCTGGTTAAGTGGTGACTCTGGGCTTTGAAGGGGACCATGCTCCAGGTTCATGCCTTCCTATCATCCTGGAGCAGCTGGGGAAGTAAGTCCTCATGGAGGGCCCTGCCCACATCCCTGTGCTCCAGGCTCCTTTTGGGGGCAGAGGAAATGAAGGGTCTAAGCTCTACCTCCTATCCTCTAGCATCTCCTGCTGAGGGGAAGGAGAGTCCTGGCGCAGGGGAGGTGTCAAGGTTCCTCCCCCACTCTGAACTCTAGGGTACAGATGTGGGGACCTGCATGAAAAACCTCCTAAGCTTATCTTTACCAGCTTAGGTCAAAACTTCCCCAAGATACAAAATATTCCACCCGTTGTCCTTGGATTGGCCGCTACCACCACCAAACTAATACTGGTTACTGGGGAAGAGCTGTTTGGACGCGTCTTTCCCCCAAAAATACTTCCCAAAACCTTGCACCCCACTTCCTGGACAAGGTTTGGTAAAAAGCCTCACCAATTTGCCTAGGTGACTACAGACCCAGACCCTTGGATCTTAAGAACAATGAACAATCCTCCCAACACTTGCACCCCCCCTTTCCTGGGAAATGTTGGATAAAAAGCCTCACCAATTTGCATAGGCGACCACAGACTCAAACCCTTGGATCTGAGAACAATGAAAAAGCATTCAGTTTTCTTACAAGAAGACTTTTAATAAAAATAGAAGTAAATGGAAATAAAGAAATCCGCCCTGTAAAATCAGGATGGTAGATATCTTACAGGGTAATTAGATTCAAAAATATAGAGAACCCCTCTAGGCAAAACCTTAAGTTACAAAAAACATACACAGACAGAAATAGTTATTCTATTCAGCACAATTCTTTTCTCAGCCATTTAAAGAAATCATAATCTAACACGTACCTAGCTAGATTACTTACTAAAAGTTCTAAGACTCCATTCCTGGTCTATCCCCGGCAGAAACCAGCATATAGACAGACACACAGACCCTTTGTTTCTCTCCCTCCTCCCAGCTTTTGAAAGTATCTTGTCTCCTCATTGGTCATTTTGGTCAGGTGCCAGCGAGGTTACCTTTAGCTTCTTAACCCTTTACAGGTGAGAGGAGCTTTCCCCTGGCCAGGAGGGATTTCAAAGGGGTTTACCCTTCCCTTTATATTTATGACAGGAGGACTGGAAACTGACAAGAAAATGCTGATATAGTCCCCTCTCCCTTCCATTAGAACTCAGCAGAATTCCCCAGGATGCGTCACCATGTGGCACAGCTGGCTCTGTCCATCAGTGAGCCAGCCAAGGACATCAGCCGGCAGCTCAGGGAGGGAGTGTACCGGCTCTACCAGCTGCTGCTGCACCAGAGGGGTAAGGAACCCAGGTGGGAAATGGCACCTGAGAGAAGAGTGAGACTGGGACCCCAGCCAATTTCTCTCAGACTGACCCTGGCTGGAGGCTGAGTCTCTCTCGATCTCTTTCTCGGTACTACGCCAGCCCCTGCGATTCTGTTGGGCCAGGCACGCAGCGAGGACTCTGCCCACTGTGCAGCCACCAATGGGATTGGAAAGACATAAGCACTGCAACCAGAATGACACGTGTGTGTGTGCGTGTGTCTCTCTTTCCCAGGGCTGACCATCCATGAGGCCGAAGACCTCTGGTGTTGGGACTGGCACCGGGGCAACAGGAACACAGCCAGGGTTGGGGAGGTAAGGACACTCTGCCAGGGCATGAGACAGCTCAGGGAGTGGGGGTGGCTGGGTCTCCTGCAGGGGCTGCCTCCTGGGGCCACTAGACAGAGATACCGTTCTAGCCCCAGGATTTGGAGCCTCGCTTTGGGCACTCTGCTAATGCCTCACGTCCTGTTGGGTTTAGGTCTTCAGAAAGTTCTTCTGGGAGGGGCAGAGAAAATCCTTCCTCTGGACGGCAGTGCTGGCCATCCATGACCCCCTGTTGTGTGTCAGCCAGGCTGGGCTACTCCTCACCTACTCCCTCCTGGGGGAAGCCCAGCAGCTGATGGGGGACAAGGTAAGCAGCTGCATTAGACTCAGGAGATTGGGGTGGGGCCTAGGCCTCATTCCCATCCGATGGCCATTCGCTGGCCTGGCACGAAGGAGCCTGATGGGGAAAGAGCGTGAGAACAGGTGCTACTGGGAAGGGAGATGAATTCACCTCCATGAGCAGGAGGGAGCCAGCTTGTTCCCGGAGCAGCTCCAACCGAGCTCTTTAGCAAGACTAATTAATGACAAGCATTACCTCATCAGGGACTTATGTTCTTAGGACACGGTGCTATCGCTCTTGGGAAGTGCCCTTTGCGAGTCTCTCCTGTCCCACAGGGCAGCACAAATTCCCAGTGGCCTAGTGTCCGTGTCACCCGAGCCACGACCCAGAGTTGCTCCCGTCACTGGCAGCCTGGGAGGCCAAGGACTGATGAGTGATGGCGACTCACCAGGCAGGGCTGATGCACATGGGCAGGGGAAGCTTGTCCTGCTGCTGGCAGGGCTGGACCCACTCTAGAGAGAACGGGAGGATTCAGTCAGCAGGGGCTGCTGATCTGCCCTATTCACCAGGGCTGCCATCCTGCGTCTTCAGCATTAGTGTCTGGGATGACTTGGGGAAAGGTCTCAACCTCTCCACATCCCAGTTCACTGCTACCAGAATCCCTCCTGCCTGCCCCCCGCCCCTCCCGCCCCCAGCCCTGGAGCCCCATCCCTGCCCTACCTGGGTGGGGGTGGAGGAGAGAGTTCTGAGAACTTGAGCTGTGGATTGGAGGTGGAACAGCTGTCAGGGACACTGAGGGGGAGGTGGCAGGAGCTCACCCGAAAAGGAGGGGGGTTGGCACTGGAGGTCACTAGAAAGGAGAAGACTCCATTCTGGGGGTCAGGAGGGTGAATCCATCCCTCAGAGGTAGGCAGGTGCTGGGGAGAAATGCTGCTGGTTCCAGGTGCCCTTAATCCCCCTTGATACCTTGGAGGTGTCTGAGTCTCTGACAGGTTCTCCTTCCCTTGCAGCAGGAGGATGTTACAGCCAATGTGATGCGCCAGCTCCCCATCATCCAGCACTTGCGCCAGGTGCCTGAGGCACTGCAGGAGCTGTGCCTCTGAGGCCACCAGCAACTCCCGCTCCCTGCTGCAGGTACTGCTCTGGCTCACTGTAAATGGGGAGCTGGTGGAAGGGGGAATGGAGCCCCCTGGCACTCACAGAAACTCTCTCCCCTCTCTGTGGAGCAGGGTCCTTCCCTCTGCCCCCCAAATTCCGGCACAGTCTCCCAGGCGGGCGCAGCCTGCAGCTGAGCCACCTCCGGGAGCAGTGGGAACAGGTCACGTCGTCCCATCAAAGCAAGCAGTGCTGGCTCTCAAAGAGGCTTAGATGGAAGACCTCACTCCCTCCTGGAGGTAAGAGCCATTTACTCCTTGGGGCGTGTGGGTCTCTTGGGGGAGAAATGGGATCCCCTAATGCATAGCCTGGCTGGGAGCTTCCCCTGTCCTTGGCTCCCAGCTCTGGGACAGAGATGTTTCCATAATCGTACCACCCGGGTTTTGTTCCTAGGAAGGAGCTCCCCAGAGATGTCCTCTAACCTGCACTGCATGGGGCTTAGCCAAGCTGATTACAGGATGAGCCCTACCTGAGAGGCACCATGTACCTCCCCCTACAGAGCCAGACTTCAGTGGTGATCCAGCCCAGCTGGGGTATCAACAGGAATGAGAACGAGGTAGGATGTTCAGAGCAGCAAGGAAAGCCTAGAGGGAAAGTTAAGAAGAGAGGTAGGAAGTGCCTAGGGACAAGTGCAGCAAAGAGAAAGGAGTAGAGCTTGCTGTCGGGTACAGGACCCTGGGCTGCTGCCAATGTCAGGGTGGGACTGGATTCCCCTACTGGCCCGAAAGAAGGGGGCGTACACGCACCCAGAGAGGGTTACCAAGCCCAGCAAGGGGGCTGCAGGCTGAGCAAGAGCCCCAGTGATGGCAGAAGGACTTCTTTCTGTGGAAAGACCTGTTTGGACTTTTAGTGAGAGACAAGCTGGGGCCCAGAAGGATGGACTAAAAGTGATGACCTGGCCGGAGGGTTGACTTACCAGGCAGAGAAACTGTCATGGTGCTGGAGCGACCACGGATGGTGGAGGCTAGCCCAGCGAGAGGACTGTGATGTCATGTCTGGCCGCCAGGGGGGCATGTAACGATGTGTAGATTTGTTTCTAAGTGGCATAGTCAGGAGGATTGAATTCCCCCTGTGGTCCGTGAGGGCTGATTGAAGTCTTGGTTGCTGAAGGCGGGTCTGTCCTCCCAAGCGGGTGTCTTGAGGGACTGAGCCGGTCACTGGATTTCCCACTTCAGTTCCAGGGACTGGTTAAGCAGCTCTAGGGGTTTCTCCAGCAGCTCCTAGAAAACCAACAGAAGCAGAAGAAAGTGCAGGCGGAGCTACAGACGCGGCAGCAGCAGCAGGAGAGATCCTGCAAAGAGAAATCAACCCAGGGTCTGCTATGCCCATGGACAAAAAGAGCAGACAAGGTGAGCATGCCTGGGCTGTGCTGAGAAGGTTAGCCCAGGAGAACAGGGAGGTGCGGTGGGCAGAGATGGGAACAGGCCAGAGGATTAATCCAGTGTCAGGGGGAGAGTCCTCCCCGTTGTGGGAGATGATGTTGCCCCTCTGTGGGGAAGTCCTTCCTTGCAGATGCTGTGCTTTGGTTCATGGACTCTGGCAGGAAGCCCAGCTCCCATCCCTAGCAGCTTGGCTATTCCCTACCTTGCTTGGCACAGACCCTCTGCAGAGAGGGCAAGGACTGCAGAGCCAGCTGTCATCCTGGCAGGTGTAGCCCCAAGTTCCATAACCCTGACCCATGGTCTCCCTCCGCTGACAGGCTCTGAAGAAGGCCTGCCCAGAGACGTGGATGCCATGCTGAAGAGCTGCTGACAGCATCCCCCGGCACAGACAAACTCCCGCACATCTTGGAGGTGAGGATAATGGGCAGGGGCGGCAGGGATTTTACCTTAGCTCTGGGGAGGCCTGGAAATGAGAGACTGGATGATCCACGTCTCCATTGTGTCCTGCTACCTGAGAGCCATAGGGCCACCCCTGGTCAGGGCAGTCAGTGCAGAGCAGTGTTGGGGCCCTTCCTCCTTCAGGGACAGAGGGAAGGTACTGTTCTGGACAAGAGGGCTCTGCCTGGTTCTGTTGAGCACTAACTCCAAGACCCCAGGCAGGCTTGCGGAGCGAGAGCATCAGAGCCCTGTGAGGTCCAGGAGAAAGTCCTCCAAGAAGAGCACTGGCTCCTTCCTAGGAAGCTGCTGAGATTGGTCTTCACAACATCCTCTGGCAAGGAGTTCCACACGTTGGCTGTGCATTGTGTAAAAAAATACTTCCCCTTTTTAGTTTTAAACCTGCTGTCTATTAATTTCATTTGGTGACCCCATATCAGTGTACAACAGAAATGGTTTATCAAAGTCATGTTCAATAACATGATTGAATCCTTTTACAAACTCAATGTAAAACTTTCTTAGAACAATAGTGGATTGGATCTGCCCTTGCAGCATGGTTCCTGTATGTCTCATGTGATCTTGCCAAGAGATAATGAAAATAGCTACTTTATCCATAGAAGCTTTGGCATGTGTCTGGAACCCAATTTATGTCAAGACAATGTAGATATTAGTGTTGTCCATACTATAGGAATCTTGGCATTTAGCCATGAAAGCAATATGGTAGTGTGCCTCGGTTTCCCTTTTCCTACAGCATAACAGGTCGGGAATGTCTTTTCTCCTGTGAAAAGTTTCAAGATTTATTTGGGCATAAGCTTTCATGGGTAAAAAACACAGATATTTTGTGGGTGAAACATCTGTATCACAAGGTTTTTTTTAACATAAAGTGTGTTCTTCTGTATCACTCTTAACATGTTCAAGGGTTTTCCCAAAAGATTCGGCACATTGTACACTTCTACAGTTTTTGGTAATAGCAAAAAAAAGCTAAAAAAAATCACCATTAGCAATAACAACAAATCCATTGGAAGTGTCCATATACAATCATTTTTGTCATGCCACACCTTTTGGCTCAATACCATTGGGGTTTGGGCCTTGTGGGGTTACCCTGTGGCTTCCCTTTGCAAAATTCAGTTCTCACTTTCCTCCTTGTCCTGAAGTAAAAGAAAAAAGGTTCTCCCGCTCCCAAAGGACCAAGGCCCAGACCCAGGTCAATAGACAAGTCAGATCTTACCCACAAATCACGCCGTTGCCAATCCTTTTAGGGGCAAGGAGGAACAAGGAGCACCTTGCTTTCAAAAGAGCCAAGGAGGAGAGGGACACGGTCCATGAAGAGCGACTGCTCCGGGGTTCCTGGAGGAATAGAGGAAGAGCAGGGAGCAGGACCCATTGCTCAGGGAGAGAATGCTGGATATGTGGGCCAGCAGGGTGCTTCATCCAGCTCACATCTCAGCACCAGCACCTGTGCATGGGCCATCTGCAATGTCTGCAGGTCCATGTAACTGTGACAGTGGAATGGTGTTCCTGGTCCTGGCTCCCAATGGGTGGAGGGTGGAGTTTGCGGCAGGGCCAGTGAGCAAAATTACAGATGGGGTTTCTGTTCCCAACGATTGACAGTTGTGTGTCTCAGAGAAAGATCCTCTAACCCCTCTCTCCCAGAGACGTACCCCTGTCTCCAAAACCAGTGAGGTGGCAGAGCGCATACTGGTTTATGCCGTAGATGACACATTTTCTGGCCAGCCTTGAATGCTCCAATTCCCTGATGAATGTTCTTCTGACCCGTAAATGGCTTTTATATTTTTATTTTAGCGATTATTCAGACACTCAGCCCATTCGGCCTGGTCCCACTTCCACGTGGTGCCGAACTTTCCCCCTCTCTGAAGTGGAGATAATCCTAACTGACAATTCGACAGTGTTTGATCCTCAGATCTTGCTTCCCAAATCCCTGCCCTCCTTGCCCAAAACTGCCCTCTCCCCCGTTTCCCCAAACTTCCAAGCCTATCTTAGTGTCTGTCTCATCCCACAACTGCAAGGTCTCAGACACAGTCTCCTTCCAGCAAGCTGAAGCTGCCCCTGGCTCTGGAGCAGGAATTGCATGTCCTGAGAGCTTCCCTTGCGTGCTGTATTCACCGTGGCCATGAGAAAGGACAACACCCATATGGAGGTTGAACATCAACCTCCACCTCTGTCCCAGCAGCAGGATGGCCTCTGGTCCCTGCTCCCTCGGACAGCTGGAGCTACTGAGAGGTGTGGTTGGCAGAGCATGAGAACAGCCCATGAGGTTAAGAAATGGTGGGGAGAGGCTCTTCCCTCCATGGGACATTACGTTGTCCTTCCGTGGGCAGTCCTTTCTTTCCGCCGGCTGGGATTTGGGTCCTGGATTCTGCCCAGAAGCCCAGCTTCCATCCCTAGCAGCTTGGCTGTTCCCTAACCTGGTGTGCACCAGGGCCTCTGCAGAGAGCTGCTCTGGGCAAGGACCGCAGAGCCAGCTGTCATCCTGGCAGGTGTAGCCCCAGGTTCCATAACCTGACCCATGGTCTCCCTCCGCTGGCAGGCTCAGAGATAGGCCTGCCCAGAGACATGGATGACAAGCTCTAGATCCTGCTGACAGCATCCCCCAGCACAGACAAACTCCAGCACATCTCGGAGGTGAGCAGAATGGGAAGGGGCAGCAGGGGTTTTACCTTGGCCCTGGGGACTCCGAGAAAGAAGAGACTGGAAAATCCACGTTTCTTCTCTTGGATCCTTCCAAGTATGCATTTGTGATATAAACTCAGTGGGTGACCTTGGGGTTAACTCACTTCCCCCTTCCAGATCTACCCTGGAGAAGAAGGACATAAGCCCCGACAATCACCTTCACCTGTGGGTGTCTGGCCCTGGGAGCCTAAACCAACTGGAGTATCTGCCCCATCACCTAAACTGCCCTGTCTTTCCCTCCTAGGGCCTTGTCCTAAGTGCTTAGCCTAGCCCCTTCCTGGCTTGTCCCTGACCTTTCAAGTACTCTCCAAGCCCCTCCCATACCTGCTCCCTTCGGGGTCTCTCTCCTGGCTGAGCACAGGCTGCCCTTCTATCTCTCAGCAGGCCTGGGTCCTAGTCACATGCTGCTGCTTGTCACCAGACTCCCATACTTATTCCCTTCACCCTAGGGAGCTGCATAACCTGGGCTAGGTGCAGTTGAGCTCCAACCCCTGTCCTGGCCATCTCACCCTGGGCCAGGTTGAAACTGGAAACCTGTGGGCTAACAGGAACTGTTTGCTCTGAAATGTGCTGAAGACACAATGGAAGAGGAAATCCTTTGGCCTGGATTGAAATTATTCCGACTGAAAGCGAATGAGAGAAAATAGGTCCAGAGTTATCTTCCTAGCAGCAGAAAATGTAAAGATTGATAGATGTTAAGGTCAGAAAGGACCATTATGTGTGTCTAGTCACACCTCCTGTATAACTCGGGCCCTAGAATGTTACCAAGTGGTTCCTTCAGCCAACCATAACATGGGACTGATCCAGAGCACGTCTTTTGGAAGGACATCCACGTGCATTAGAGCAGGGGTTCTCAAACTGGGGGTCGAGCCCCCTCAGGGGGTCGCGAGGTCATTACATGGGGGTTCGCGAGCTGTCAGCCTCCACCCCCAACCCCGCTTTGCCTCCAGCATTTATAATGGTGTTAAAGATATAAAAAGGTGTTTTTAATTTATAAGGAGGGGTCACACTCAGCGGCTTGCTCTGTGAAAGTGGTCCCCAGTGCTAAAGTTTGAGAACCACTGCATTAGAGCCAGCTGGCTAACAGAAAATCTTTCTTCTGCAGTGACGTGGGGTTAAGGGACATGGAGGAAAAGACGTGGAGGCTGTGATTAAAGTTAGAGGAGCGAGGCCAGGATAACAGGGGCGAGGTCCCAGGACTGGCTATCAGAGGACCTGCCGTTTTCTAGTCCTGGCTTTGGGACCATGAGCGAGTCTCTTCAACACTGCGTGCCTCGGTTTCCCCACTATCAAATAGAGCTAATCAAGGTTTTGTTTGTTCTCCCCATTTTACAGAGTGGGAAGCCGAGACGCAGTTGGGACCTGTCTACACTACAGCTCTCTAGTGCATTTCTAAGCTGTTGACCCCCACATGTTGTTCAGAGCCTACGGACAACAGCGCTCCTAAAGGTGTGTTTGTTCTGTTCTTATCCCCTATGTACCAGCAGGGCTGGACGGCCTTGTCTCACTGTGCTGTGGGGAGCAGGTCCTAGGTACTAAGGGTCTGAAGAAGCTCTCAAGGACTAATTTTTAAAAATATTTTTATCCATGAATTGGGAGAAAACATACAATCACTGGTGGGTGCCAAAATACTGGCAGAGTGGTCATTCCTGATGAGGAGAGAGCAGTGATACAGAGCGATCTGGCTCATTTGGTAAGCTGGCCTCATTCAAAGAAAACAAGTTTGACCAGAGCCAAATGCAGGGTCCTATGCCTAGCAATAGGGCAGGCCGGCCACACCTACAGAATGGGGAAGTATATCCAGGAAAGCAGTGACTCTGAAAAGGATTCAGGGGCCATAGTGGAGAAGCCGTTCAACATGAGCTTCCAGTGTGATGCTGTGGGGAACAGGGCTGAAGCCATCATTAGACATATGAGCAGAGCCGTGAGGAGGATAGAGAGGTGACACAGCATCAGTGAGACTGCTATTGGAATCCTGCCTCCAGTTTTGGAGTCCTCCTTTGAAAAAGATGTTGAGAAATTGGAGCTGGGGCAGCAAAGAGCCACCAAATGTTCTGAGGGTTGGAGAAAAATGCCTTCTAGGGAGCGATTGAAAGAGCTCAACCTGTTTAGCTGATAAAAAACAGATTGAAAGGTGACTTCACTGAAGTGTTGAAATGCCTTAATGGAGAGAAAATACTGGGGATTAAAAGGCTCGTTAATCTAGCAGAGAAAGGCATAACAAGACCCAATGGCTGGAAGGTGAAAAGAGATCAGTTCATATCACAAATAAAGCACAAATATTCAACGGCGAGGATGATTCACCACGGGAATAAGCTACCAAGGAAAGTGGTGGATTCTCCATCTCTTGATGTCATTTAATGAAGACTAGATGCCTTTCTGGAATGTGTTTGCCAAACGGTAGCGATTCTGGTATACAGGAGGCCTGTGATATACAGGGGGTCAGATTAGATGCTCTAATGGTCTCTTCTGGCCATCAAGTCTACTCATTTCTGAAAAACTGAATGTAGCATTGGGAGTAGCCTGTGATGTTTTGCTGTCTAGCCGGCTTGCTTCCTAGAATGAACACTCATTGAGTGGGGCGATCCCCAGGGAGAGGCTCAAACCTCCAAAGTGTCTAGCCAGCGGCAGGACATTAGCACTGCAGGGGAGGGGTGGGTAGGCTGACCGGATAGCAAGTGTGAAAAACGGGACAGGGAGTGGGCGGTAATTGGAGCCTATATAAGAAAAAGCCCCAGATAGCAGGACTGTCCCTATAAAATCGGGACATCTGGTCACCCCAGGGGTGGGTGTGGCAGTGACATCACAAAGGCCTTTTGCAGGACCTCAGCCTATTGGTGAAAGGTAGTGGGGAGGTGGTGACCTCACAGAGAGATGCTGACATCAGCCAGGCAGGACAGGGGCGCGCGGCCAGGGAAACCTCGGAAACCCCTGTAGCTTTGCTTCAGCAAGTCTCCTTCTCGAGGTCCCTCTTTGAGGACTGAGAGAGTATTAGGGTTTACGTACGTGAGCGCGAGGAGGAACCTCTTTTGAGTTTTCTCCTTTCCTTTTCCTGATTTTACTAGAAAACAGACGTCCCTGTTTGGAAGGTAAGAGCCTCTGAGAGGTTTGGAACCTGTTCAGTCTGATCCATTTGGTGCCAGCTGAATTGTCGGCCTGGAAAACGCGAGCTTAAGGTGGCAGAATTTTATTCCCCACCTAGGATTTTGTCCCTTAGAATCACTGGGGACATTAGGGTTTGTCCTTTTTGTTTTATCTTTTCCTCCATCCCTCCCTCCTTTCTCTTCTTCTCTTACTTCTTTTGTCCTTTCCCCTGTTCCCCTCCCGCCCCCAGGAGGGGTGTGTCGGGGGAAGTCACTGGGGGTGCTCTGCAGCTCCCATTGTGGAAGGTCCACCCAAAAATGTGGGGCTGAAATAGTGCTCGGCCAGTGATCCCCCGCAGTGACCCGGGCCATCCTTTGGGCTCTCTGGTGAGAACCCTCAGCCTCCCGCCCCTCAGTCTCTATCCTGATTGGCTGAGCAGGGGGTTATTGACAGGGAGGAGACTCGGGTCCTTGTTGTTCTCTTTTAAGACCAAGTAAATAAGTCATAACCAGTCATATGTTTGACGAATTTTGCTGCTTCTCTGCATTCATTGTCTCTGAGCAGTTCATGATTCTCTCTAACATTCCAGTTCTCCTGAAACACTTGCTGAATAATTACTATGAACTGTTCTTGGTCTGGAGCTCATTTGAGAGCACTTTATTCAGATCGTTCAATGTATGAAACTCAAGATCCGATGGTTCGTTTGAAATTCAGGGCTCTTGGGTCCTATTCCCAACTCTGCCACTGACTGGCTGTGTGACCTCAGACAAGTCAATTCTCCTTTCTCAGCCTTAGCTTCTCCCTCTTTCAAGCAGGCAAAACAATCCGCTCCTACCTACCTCACAGTGGGTGGAGGATGGGGATCCATTGGAGTGTGTCCCTGGGAGCAGTGAATAATATGAGGTGTCCTATCACTTTTACTCAGATCAGATTATGACATAATGGAGGAGCTGAAATATTCTATTTTATTTGTTTTTGATTATTTTGAAATTGTTAAGAGCAGCAGCTCCTTAGCTCAGACTGAAGCATCTTATCTAATTTTCGAGATCTAAGTGTCTCCTCTTTGTGTGCGACGAGACAATTTAACACACTGTGACAAACAGGAGATGCTTTTGTTTTGCAACAAAATATTTTTGCAAAGAATTTTCATCCCACTTGTTATGATTTCAAGAAACAAACCGGTTTAGTCTGAATGGGATTTTCTGACCAAAACGGTTTCGATGAAATTTCCCCACCATCTTGATTCCTGGGCTCTCTCCCTGCCTCTGGGGGGTTTGTTGTCCGTTAGAACAGGAGTCAGGATTGGTGGCTTCTTTTTCTGGCTCTGCCACCGCCTTGCTGTGTAGGCCCTTGGATAGGTCACTTCCCTTCTCTGTACCTCAGGCTCTCCCCCTCTGTCCAATGGGAACGGGGACAATTCTTGAACTCTGGGCAGTCGTGAGCCTGAGTGAGATAAAGGGCGTTAAAGCCCTTTGTGAAGGAGAAAGGGGAGGTTCACGGTGTTGAGCACCGAGGAATTCTAAACTTTGCTAAAATGTCTAGGCTGCGGAAACAAGAAATGGTCGGGGCCAAATTTTAACCATTGTCTTTTTTAAAGCCCATTCAGGGATGTGAGTCCCACTCTTTTAGGTACCTGGGGTTCTTTGCCAGCAGGAAAGAAGAGGTTCCTGCCTCCATTTCTGTGGCCTTAAGAAACCAGGTGCTGTGCCCCAGTTCTCATCTGAGATCCCCGACAAAGAACATCTCCCCATCCATTAAGAAGACAGTAGCTATCTTTAAAAGGGGAACAAACAGAACCCTGGGACTTACCGACTAGCCAGCCTCATTCCATACCTGGAAAGATACTGGAACACATTATTAAACAATCAGTTTGTCAGCACCTACAGGATCATTTGGTTCTTAGTCTAATGAGCATGGATTTGTCAAGAACAAATCATTCCAAACCAATCCTATTTCCTTCTTTGACAGGGTTACAGGCCTAGTGGAGGTGGGTAGAGAGTAGATGTGATCTATCTTGGTGTTAATCAGGCTTTTGACACAGTCCCATAGGACATTCTCACAAGCAAACTAGGGAAATGTGGTCTAGATGCAATTAGTATAATGTGGGTGCACAGGTGGTTGAAAACCCATACTCCAAGAGTTGTTCTCCATGTTTGGCTGCCCACCTAAGAGGGTCTACCTACTGGGTCCGGCAGGGATCAGTCTGGGGTGTGGTACTATTCCATATTTTCATGAATGATTTGGAAAATGGAGTGCAGAGCACGCTTCTCAACTGTGCAGATGACACCAAGCACTTTGGAGCACAGGACTGGAATTCAAAACGCCCTTTACAAATTGGAGAATTGGTCTTCTTGAGCCAAGCTCCACGGCTGGGCCCCTCTCTATAGACTGGGCGAAAGTGAAACTCCAGAATCAAACACTCCTCCTCCTGGGCAGTGCCTTCCAACCTTTAATGGCAGGGGGACCGGACATGAGGGCCTGGTTGTAATTGCCAGCTGTGGAAGGGAGTGTGTAGCAGTGGTTAGTGAAGGGGCCTGGAAATAAGGACTGCTGCGTCCCATCCGTGGCTCTGACACTTGGTGTGACCCTGAGCAAGTAGCTTCCCCTCACTAGGCCTGTTTTTCATCAGTAGGTTTGTGGTCGCAGTCCCTACAGCCCAGGGGGGTTGGGAGGCTCCAGGAAGGTGTGTAAAGTGGGAGCTGGGAGGCGCTGTCACCCCCGCACTAAGGCAGTGTTTTCCACCCCCTGCTGCTGGCTGAGTTTCTCCGTCCCTTGGCAATAAGACAGACTCTTCTTTTCACAGTCAGTTGATCGCCCAGTGTCATCACCCTGCCTGCTGGCTGGGCGTGTAACTCCTCAGGTCACCAGCCTCTCCAGCCTGCCTTGGGCTTGGAGAGTGAGGAGGAGGGCGAGCGACAGCAGGTGACCCTGAACATCCACCATCCATCGCTCCATCACCTACAGCAAGTGAGTGACATTAGGGTGCCTCTGTGGCATCCCCTGTCTGTCTGGGGAGAGGGGGAGAGAATCTCTCCCAAAGGAGAGTGGATTTGCAAACAGCCTCCAGGAGCCCCTCGCTCTCAGACTGGGGAGGGACTTCTCCAGAGCCTTCTCCAGTGTGTTTGGAAAGGTCCCAGCAATGCGGCTCCCAGCCCTTCCCTTGTGGGAGACTGTTCCCCTGGCTGAGAGTGTCTGAGCTGGGCCAGACCCTGTGAGCTGCTGAGAATGGAAATCAATGAGAAATGAGGGGGCCCTGGGCTTCCTATGCCTAGGGACTTTGATGTGGGGAATGGTTTCCCCAGAGAAGTCCGGACTCCTGGGTAGTGTTCTGTTCTCTAGCCTGGCGGGTAGCCAGGGATGGCAGGAGGGAGCTGCTTGTCCGATGGTCTTTGTAACTGACCCCAGTGCCTCCCCAGGTGTTGCAGCACCAGGGATGATGAGGGGGAACACTGGGAGCAGATCATGCAATGAACTCCTGCCAGTGTGTGTAGCTTGCACTCCCTGCACCCCTGTGAGGGGAGAAGGAGCTGCTCTGGCTGGGGCAGGGATGGGGAGGGATGAAAAAGGCTGTTTAGTGAGAGGCTGCCTTGACCCCAGACTCACGCCTGCTCCCCGCTCGGTTCCAGGATGGCCGGGCTCCTGAGGATGTTCAGGAAGCAGGCTCTGCAGGTGGCCCCAGAGCCTGAGGGAAGCAGCTGCCATCTTCCCCAGGAGCAGAGCGGCCCCTCTGTCCCCGCTGGCAGGGAAGGAGCTCCCGGATGGACCAGGAGGTGGAAGTGCCCAGCCTTCTGGCAGAGGAAACCCGCTCCCGGTGCAGGCGCCGAGGTGGGAGAGGCACTGGCCAGGCTGAAATGGAGCTGGCCCAGGGTGCGGCTGGGCAGGCAGGACCCAGCCCAGGACGGGAGCCAGGCAGGGTGGCTCTGGGCCTTGTTGTGTGGGAAGCACCGGCCCCAGGAGCCCAGACCTGATTCCCAGCAGGAGGCATCGCCCTGGCCAGTCACTGAGGACCCTCCAGTCTCCCCGGGGCAGGAGGTGGAGGATCCCTGTCCCAGCACCAGCAGTTCGGCCCGCTCCCCATGGGACAGCAGCAGTGCCTGGGATTCGGGTAGCAGTGAGGCCAACGGGCGCCGCTGGTTTGTTCCAGGTGAGGAGCCAGGCTGGGCTCAGGGAGGGGTGAGGAGGGGGCTGTGAACACCCTGAGCCCAGGCCCTCGACCAGTGCTAGGGGGGCGGGTTCCCAGCCCAGGTGTCTGGCCTGAGCCACGTGAACCTCTGACACTAGATGCTGCCACTTTGGTCCTTGGTGCTCTGGTTGGCGGGGTGGGTGCGGGGAGGGCGGGTAGGCACCTCCCAGGGAGTCCAGGACAGCGTGTGTGGAGGGTCTCTTTGCTGTGGGCTCCTGAAGGAGTTGGGAGCTGAAGGTATCACTGAGAGCGGGGGATATGGGGCGCGATCTGCCCTGGGTCCCGGAGGTGGGAAGGGGGCCCATTGCCCCACCATGCCCCTGTCCTTCTCCCAAGTGGCAGCAGGTATCATCCTGTCCCCTTCTCTCCCTGGTGCAGGGACCCCCAGGGACTCAGAGGAGGAGGAATGGGTGGACGTGGCCACAGAGGAGGCTGCTCTCAAGAACATTCGAGAGCAGCTCCAGGGCCGAGAAAAGGTACAAAGTCTCCCCAGCTGTGCTGGAACCGAGATTCTCCCGCCCCTTTCCAGCACCCTGACCCCCCTGCAGAGAGTCTTGTCTCTGATGATCCACCAGCCCTAATGGAGACCTTTCTCCTCCATGATCTGGGACACCCAAGATGGGGGTGTTTGTCACACACCAGCCAGGATCTCCTCCCACAACAGGCACTGTCCCAGATCTGGACACTGCTTGTGTAGGAGTCGTGGGTAATTTGGACAATGGGCAGGTCTCCACTATCCCCCATTCAGGCCTGAGTGCTGCAGCTGGTGTGCGTGGGGCAGGGAGGTCCCTGCCTAACTGTCTCTCTCTCCTGTAACCCCACTCCTGGTGGGTGCAGGACGAGGCCCAGCACCTCATGTTCCTGCACGCTATCCACCCCCGTGTCTCGCTGCACAGCAGAGAGGGCAGGACACATTGGAGCCGCACTGCTGCAAGGTGGCTGTGCTGGAGAGGATTGTGGTGAGGGAGGACAGAGACATGGGAGGGGCAGGGGTCTCCCCGGGCCAATGGATGGGGGATGGCTGGTGCTGGAGGGGCAGCTGAGGCCAGGGATTGCTGGGGCTGAAGATTGGGGAGAAGAGACAGGAGAAATTCTGAGATTGGCCACTAGTAGGCAGGAATCAGAGGAGCGGGAGGCAGGTGGGGGGATCCTGCTGGCTGTGTGGGGCGCTGGCTGTGTAATCTCCTCACTGGGAAGTGTCAATGAGGCCCGAATCTCTCACCCTCCTTTGTCTCCTTTGGGTCTCACAGGAGCTCATTGAGGAGCTGCCTGATAACTCTCCACCGGGTGCTGTCCTTGCTAACTCCCTGATTGCTGTGGGCAACCTCGGGTACCGAGACCCTCCAGCCCTGTTCCCCTAACCCCGGCGCTGCTCAGGCCCAGGGCTGGGAGTCACTGCCCCTCCCACCACCAGGTCATCTCCCAAGGGTGGCTCCTCTGGCAGAGGTGGTGGGAAGGTTCACTCTCTCTGGGTTGGGCTGTTCCTTTCGCTCCAGTAACACTGCAACGGCTTTGGGGAGAGGCTCACTCCCAGGAACCGATACAGGAGGGGCAGCGGGGTCCAGGGAACAGGTGTTATTCCTGCCCTGCCACTGTCTGTCTGGGAAACCTTGCACTTGTCATTCCCTGGCTCAGTGCCTCAGTTTTCATTCTCGCCAGCCTCTGCCTATTTCCCTGCAGTTTCACGTCCCTGTTGGTGCCAGTCCCACCCCCGCACTGCACAGTCTAATACCAGCTCCTCTCTCTTGCCAGCACCATGACACCTGCCCTGGAGCCAGAGGTGGAGAGCCACCTCCTTTGAGCTGCCCTGCATGCCGTCTTCACCCTGGGCACGTAGAAACACACCACCCAAGTCCAGGTAGATCATGCTAAAGTCATGGATTGAAGAGCCAGCTGTCATCCTGCCATGAATCTTTGCTAATTGCCTGCAGTGGGATGTGAATGAGCGAGGCCAGGATATGTATTTGGGGGTCTCACTGGTGCTTCCCAGAGACCCCTCTTCCCATCCTGTGGCAGGTGTAGCCCCAGTTTCCCATACACTGACCCATGGCTCTCCCTTGCTTTGCAGGATCTGCATAGGGTCTTGCCAGACCTCCTGGATGCCACGCTGGGGATCCTGCGGGCAGAGTCCCCAGACACCGACAGGCTCCACTACATCTTGGAGGTGAGCCTGATGAGAGGGGTGGAGGCAATTTTATCTTAACTCTTAGACCCATTTTCAAGTTTGTCCTCCTAGCTGGGCCCCCAGTGGGCCGTCCTTGGTCAGGGCAGTCAGTGCAATGCAGTGTCAGGCCCTTCCTCCTTGAAGGACAGAGGAAGGAACTGGGACTTCAAGCCAGAGCTTTGCCTGGGGACTGGCTTAGGGAGTGAGAGTCTGAATCCCTCCTGTGAGATCCAAGAGACGGTCCTCAGAGAAGACTCACAGGCTCCTTCCTAGAGAAACAGGAGGACCCCAGAGAATTAGCCCTTCTCTCTGACGGGCCCTGAGATTCCTGCGGGGATCGTGCTCACACTCAGTCCCTTCACCCAACCAAGGACGAGAGAGCCAAGGAGGGGTGAGGGGTCTGTCTCCTTCCCGGTGAGCTGTTCAGGAATCAGGAGTTCAGGGAGGATGGGACCAGCCCCAACATCGAACGTTGTCCCAATCTAGAGAGATAATGACAAGTTGTGACCTGCAGGATACAGGCATTGTCCTGGGGGCAACAATCCCCTTCCAAAGCTCTGCAATAAATGAATCAGATGTTCCACCCCATGCACAATGTCTCAACCCCCTGGGGATGGGGAGGGGCTCATTAGCACAACACATGCACTGGCCCATTGATCCTGAGCTGCCTCCTTTCCCCCAGCACATTAACTATTGGATCGTGTCCAGGGTGTTGCAAGAGAGAGCCAGGGCCACTAGGAGCAGCACCGCCCTGCTCAGGGCCACCATCACCCTCCCTGAGTTTGACATAAGTGACCTCTCACCCCAGCTTCCTGACTCCAGGTGTGGGTTGGCTGGCTCCGAGGGGCTGTAGGATCTGCTGCTGCAGGGCCCGGGGGTTAGGAGTGTTCCTTCTGGAGAGGCAGAGTCAGAGCAGAAAATGAACTTAGCTTGAGTCAAGTTCTTCTTGTCCTGGTTAAGTGGTGACTCTGGGCTTTGAAGGGGACCATGCTCCAGGTTCATGCCTTCCTATCATCCTGGAGCAGCTGGGGAAGTAAGTCCTCATGGAGGGCCCTGCCCACATCCCTGTGCTCCAGGCTCCTTTTGGGGGCAGAGGAAATGAAGGGTCTAAGCTCTACCTCCTATCCTCTAGCATCTCCTGCTGAGGGGAAGGAGAGTCCTGGCGCAGGGGAGGTGTCAAGGTTCCTCCCCCACTCTGAACTCTAGGGTACAGATGTGGGGACCTGCATGAAAAACCTCCTAAGCTTATCTTTACCAGCTTAGGTCAAAACTTCCCCAAGATACAAAATATTCCACCCGTTGTCCTTGGATTGGCCGCTACCACCACCAAACTAATACTGGTTACTGGGGAAGAGCTGTTTGGACGCGTCTTTCCCCCAAAAATACTTCCCAAAACCTTGCACCCCACTTCCTGGACAAGGTTTGGTAAAAAGCCTCACCAATTTGCCTAGGTGACTACAGACCCAGACCCTTGGATCTTAAGAACAATGAACAATCCTCCCAACACTTGCACCCCCCCTTTCCTGGGAAATGTTGGATAAAAAGCCTCACCAATTTGCATAGGCGACCACAGACTCAAACCCTTGGATCTGAGAACAATGAAAAAGCATTCAGTTTTCTTACAAGAAGACTTTTAATAAAAATAGAAGTAAATGGAAATAAAGAAATCCGCCCTGTAAAATCAGGATGGTAGATATCTTACAGGGTAATTAGATTCAAAAATATAGAGAACCCCTCTAGGCAAAACCTTAAGTTACAAAAAACATACACAGACAGAAATAGTTATTCTATTCAGCACAATTCTTTTCTCAGCCATTTAAAGAAATCATAATCTAACACGTACCTAGCTAGATTACTTACTAAAAGTTCTAAGACTCCATTCCTGGTCTATCCCCGGCAGAAACCAGCATATAGACAGACACACAGACCCTTTGTTTCTCTCCCTCCTCCCAGCTTTTGAAAGTATCTTGTCTCCTCATTGGTCATTTTGGTCAGGTGCCAGCGAGGTTACCTTTAGCTTCTTAACCCTTTACAGGTGAGAGGAGCTTTCCCCTGGCCAGGAGGGATTTCAAAGGGGTTTACCCTTCCCTTTATATTTATGACAGGAGGACTGGAAACTGACAAGAAAATGCTGATATAGTCCCCTCTCCCTTCCATTAGAACTCAGCAGAATTCCCCAGGATGCGTCACCATGTGGCACAGCTGGCTCTGTCCATCAGTGAGCCAGCCAAGGACATCAGCCGGCAGCTCAGGGAGGGAGTGTACCGGCTCTACCAGCTGCTGCTGCACCAGAGGGGTAAGGAACCCAGGTGGGAAATGGCACCTGAGAGAAGAGTGAGACTGGGACCCCAGCCAATTTCTCTCAGACTGACCCTGGCTGGAGGCTGAGTCTCTCTCGATCTCTTTCTCGGTACTACGCCAGCCCCTGCGATTCTGTTGGGCCAGGCACGCAGCGAGGACTCTGCCCACTGTGCAGCCACCAATGGGATTGGAAAGACATAAGCACTGCAACCAGAATGACACGTGTGTGTGTGCGTGTGTCTCTCTTTCCCAGGGCTGACCATCCATGAGGCCGAAGACCTCTGGTGTTGGGACTGGCACCGGGGCAACAGGAACACAGCCAGGGTTGGGGAGGTAAGGACACTCTGCCAGGGCATGAGACAGCTCAGGGAGTGGGGGTGGCTGGGTCTCCTGCAGGGGCTGCCTCCTGGGGCCACTAGACAGAGATACCGTTCTAGCCCCAGGATTTGGAGCCTCGCTTTGGGCACTCTGCTAATGCCTCACGTCCTGTTGGGTTTAGGTCTTCAGAAAGTTCTTCTGGGAGGGGCAGAGAAAATCCTTCCTCTGGACGGCAGTGCTGGCCATCCATGACCCCCTGTTGTGTGTCAGCCAGGCTGGGCTACTCCTCACCTACTCCCTCCTGGGGGAAGCCCAGCAGCTGATGGGGGACAAGGTAAGCAGCTGCATTAGACTCAGGAGATTGGGGTGGGGCCTAGGCCTCATTCCCATCCGATGGCCATTCGCTGGCCTGGCACGAAGGAGCCTGATGGGGAAAGAGCGTGAGAACAGGTGCTACTGGGAAGGGAGATGAATTCACCTCCATGAGCAGGAGGGAGCCAGCTTGTTCCCGGAGCAGCTCCAACCGAGCTCTTTAGCAAGACTAATTAATGACAAGCATTACCTCATCAGGGACTTATGTTCTTAGGACACGGTGCTATCGCTCTTGGGAAGTGCCCTTTGCGAGTCTCTCCTGTCCCACAGGGCAGCACAAATTCCCAGTGGCCTAGTGTCCGTGTCACCCGAGCCACGACCCAGAGTTGCTCCCGTCACTGGCAGCCTGGGAGGCCAAGGACTGATGAGTGATGGCGACTCACCAGGCAGGGCTGATGCACATGGGCAGGGGAAGCTTGTCCTGCTGCTGGCAGGGCTGGACCCACTCTAGAGAGAACGGGAGGATTCAGTCAGCAGGGGCTGCTGATCTGCCCTATTCACCAGGGCTGCCATCCTGCGTCTTCAGCATTAGTGTCTGGGATGACTTGGGGAAAGGTCTCAACCTCTCCACATCCCAGTTCACTGCTACCAGAATCCCTCCTGCCTGCCCCCCGCCCCTCCCGCCCCCAGCCCTGGAGCCCCATCCCTGCCCTACCTGGGTGGGGGTGGAGGAGAGAGTTCTGAGAACTTGAGCTGTGGATTGGAGGTGGAACAGCTGTCAGGGACACTGAGGGGGAGGTGGCAGGAGCTCACCCGAAAAGGAGGGGGGTTGGCACTGGAGGTCACTAGAAAGGAGAAGACTCCATTCTGGGGGTCAGGAGGGTGAATCCATCCCTCAGAGGTAGGCAGGTGCTGGGGAGAAATGCTGCTGGTTCCAGGTGCCCTTAATCCCCCTTGATACCTTGGAGGTGTCTGAGTCTCTGACAGGTTCTCCTTCCCTTGCAGCAGGAGGATGTTACAGCCAATGTGATGCGCCAGCTCCCCATCATCCAGCACTTGCGCCAGGTGCCTGAGGCACTGCAGGAGCTGTGCCTCTGAGGCCACCAGCAACTCCCGCTCCCTGCTGCAGGTACTGCTCTGGCTCACTGTAAATGGGGAGCTGGTGGAAGGGGGAATGGAGCCCCCTGGCACTCACAGAAACTCTCTCCCCTCTCTGTGGAGCAGGGTCCTTCCCTCTGCCCCCCAAATTCCGGCACAGTCTCCCAGGCGGGCGCAGCCTGCAGCTGAGCCACCTCCGGGAGCAGTGGGAACAGGTCACGTCGTCCCATCAAAGCAAGCAGTGCTGGCTCTCAAAGAGGCTTAGATGGAAGACCTCACTCCCTCCTGGAGGTAAGAGCCATTTACTCCTTGGGGCGTGTGGGTCTCTTGGGGGAGAAATGGGATCCCCTAATGCATAGCCTGGCTGGGAGCTTCCCCTGTCCTTGGCTCCCAGCTCTGGGACAGAGATGTTTCCATAATCGTACCACCCGGGTTTTGTTCCTAGGAAGGAGCTCCCCAGAGATGTCCTCTAACCTGCACTGCATGGGGCTTAGCCAAGCTGATTACAGGATGAGCCCTACCTGAGAGGCACCATGTACCTCCCCCTACAGAGCCAGACTTCAGTGGTGATCCAGCCCAGCTGGGGTATCAACAGGAATGAGAACGAGGTAGGATGTTCAGAGCAGCAAGGAAAGCCTAGAGGGAAAGTTAAGAAGAGAGGTAGGAAGTGCCTAGGGACAAGTGCAGCAAAGAGAAAGGAGTAGAGCTTGCTGTCGGGTACAGGACCCTGGGCTGCTGCCAATGTCAGGGTGGGACTGGATTCCCCTACTGGCCCGAAAGAAGGGGGCGTACACGCACCCAGAGAGGGTTACCAAGCCCAGCAAGGGGGCTGCAGGCTGAGCAAGAGCCCCAGTGATGGCAGAAGGACTTCTTTCTGTGGAAAGACCTGTTTGGACTTTTAGTGAGAGACAAGCTGGGGCCCAGAAGGATGGACTAAAAGTGATGACCTGGCCGGAGGGTTGACTTACCAGGCAGAGAAACTGTCATGGTGCTGGAGCGACCACGGATGGTGGAGGCTAGCCCAGCGAGAGGACTGTGATGTCATGTCTGGCCGCCAGGGGGGCATGTAACGATGTGTAGATTTGTTTCTAAGTGGCATAGTCAGGAGGATTGAATTCCCCCTGTGGTCCGTGAGGGCTGATTGAAGTCTTGGTTGCTGAAGGCGGGTCTGTCCTCCCAAGCGGGTGTCTTGAGGGACTGAGCCGGTCACTGGATTTCCCACTTCAGTTCCAGGGACTGGTTAAGCAGCTCTAGGGGTTTCTCCAGCAGCTCCTAGAAAACCAACAGAAGCAGAAGAAAGTGCAGGCGGAGCTACAGACGCGGCAGCAGCAGCAGGAGAGATCCTGCAAAGAGAAATCAACCCAGGGTCTGCTATGCCCATGGACAAAAAGAGCAGACAAGGTGAGCATGCCTGGGCTGTGCTGAGAAGGTTAGCCCAGGAGAACAGGGAGGTGCGGTGGGCAGAGATGGGAACAGGCCAGAGGATTAATCCAGTGTCAGGGGGAGAGTCCTCCCCGTTGTGGGAGATGATGTTGCCCCTCTGTGGGGAAGTCCTTCCTTGCAGATGCTGTGCTTTGGTTCATGGACTCTGGCAGGAAGCCCAGCTCCCATCCCTAGCAGCTTGGCTATTCCCTACCTTGCTTGGCACAGACCCTCTGCAGAGAGGGCAAGGACTGCAGAGCCAGCTGTCATCCTGGCAGGTGTAGCCCCAAGTTCCATAACCCTGACCCATGGTCTCCCTCCGCTGACAGGCTCTGAAGAAGGCCTGCCCAGAGACGTGGATGCCATGCTGAAGAGCTGCTGACAGCATCCCCCGGCACAGACAAACTCCCGCACATCTTGGAGGTGAGGATAATGGGCAGGGGCGGCAGGGATTTTACCTTAGCTCTGGGGAGGCCTGGAAATGAGAGACTGGATGATCCACGTCTCCATTGTGTCCTGCTACCTGAGAGCCATAGGGCCACCCCTGGTCAGGGCAGTCAGTGCAGAGCAGTGTTGGGGCCCTTCCTCCTTCAGGGACAGAGGGAAGGTACTGTTCTGGACAAGAGGGCTCTGCCTGGTTCTGTTGAGCACTAACTCCAAGACCCCAGGCAGGCTTGCGGAGCGAGAGCATCAGAGCCCTGTGAGGTCCAGGAGAAAGTCCTCCAAGAAGAGCACTGGCTCCTTCCTAGGAAGCTGCTGAGATTGGTCTTCACAACATCCTCTGGCAAGGAGTTCCACACGTTGGCTGTGCATTGTGTAAAAAAATACTTCCCCTTTTTAGTTTTAAACCTGCTGTCTATTAATTTCATTTGGTGACCCCATATCAGTGTACAACAGAAATGGTTTATCAAAGTCATGTTCAATAACATGATTGAATCCTTTTACAAACTCAATGTAAAACTTTCTTAGAACAATAGTGGATTGGATCTGCCCTTGCAGCATGGTTCCTGTATGTCTCATGTGATCTTGCCAAGAGATAATGAAAATAGCTACTTTATCCATAGAAGCTTTGGCATGTGTCTGGAACCCAATTTATGTCAAGACAATGTAGATATTAGTGTTGTCCATACTATAGGAATCTTGGCATTTAGCCATGAAAGCAATATGGTAGTGTGCCTCGGTTTCCCTTTTCCTACAGCATAACAGGTCGGGAATGTCTTTTCTCCTGTGAAAAGTTTCAAGATTTATTTGGGCATAAGCTTTCATGGGTAAAAAACACAGATATTTTGTGGGTGAAACATCTGTATCACAAGGTTTTTTTTAACATAAAGTGTGTTCTTCTGTATCACTCTTAACATGTTCAAGGGTTTTCCCAAAAGATTCGGCACATTGTACACTTCTACAGTTTTTGGTAATAGCAAAAAAAAGCTAAAAAAAATCACCATTAGCAATAACAACAAATCCATTGGAAGTGTCCATATACAATCATTTTTGTCATGCCACACCTTTTGGCTCAATACCATTGGGGTTTGGGCCTTGTGGGGTTACCCTGTGGCTTCCCTTTGCAAAATTCAGTTCTCACTTTCCTCCTTGTCCTGAAGTAAAAGAAAAAAGGTTCTCCCGCTCCCAAAGGACCAAGGCCCAGACCCAGGTCAATAGACAAGTCAGATCTTACCCACAAATCACGCCGTTGCCAATCCTTTTAGGGGCAAGGAGGAACAAGGAGCACCTTGCTTTCAAAAGAGCCAAGGAGGAGAGGGACACGGTCCATGAAGAGCGACTGCTCCGGGGTTCCTGGAGGAATAGAGGAAGAGCAGGGAGCAGGACCCATTGCTCAGGGAGAGAATGCTGGATATGTGGGCCAGCAGGGTGCTTCATCCAGCTCACATCTCAGCACCAGCACCTGTGCATGGGCCATCTGCAATGTCTGCAGGTCCATGTAACTGTGACAGTGGAATGGTGTTCCTGGTCCTGGCTCCCAATGGGTGGAGGGTGGAGTTTGCGGCAGGGCCAGTGAGCAAAATTACAGATGGGGTTTCTGTTCCCAACGATTGACAGTTGTGTGTCTCAGAGAAAGATCCTCTAACCCCTCTCTCCCAGAGACGTACCCCTGTCTCCAAAACCAGTGAGGTGGCAGAGCGCATACTGGTTTATGCCGTAGATGACACATTTTCTGGCCAGCCTTGAATGCTCCAATTCCCTGATGAATGTTCTTCTGACCCGTAAATGGCTTTTATATTTTTATTTTAGCGATTATTCAGACACTCAGCCCATTCGGCCTGGTCCCACTTCCACGTGGTGCCGAACTTTCCCCCTCTCTGAAGTGGAGATAATCCTAACTGACAATTCGACAGTGTTTGATCCTCAGATCTTGCTTCCCAAATCCCTGCCCTCCTTGCCCAAAACTGCCCTCTCCCCCGTTTCCCCAAACTTCCAAGCCTATCTTAGTGTCTGTCTCATCCCACAACTGCAAGGTCTCAGACACAGTCTCCTTCCAGCAAGCTGAAGCTGCCCCTGGCTCTGGAGCAGGAATTGCATGTCCTGAGAGCTTCCCTTGCGTGCTGTATTCACCGTGGCCATGAGAAAGGACAACACCCATATGGAGGTTGAACATCAACCTCCACCTCTGTCCCAGCAGCAGGATGGCCTCTGGTCCCTGCTCCCTCGGACAGCTGGAGCTACTGAGAGGTGTGGTTGGCAGAGCATGAGAACAGCCCATGAGGTTAAGAAATGGTGGGGAGAGGCTCTTCCCTCCATGGGACATTACGTTGTCCTTCCGTGGGCAGTCCTTTCTTTCCGCCGGCTGGGATTTGGGTCCTGGATTCTGCCCAGAAGCCCAGCTTCCATCCCTAGCAGCTTGGCTGTTCCCTAACCTGGTGTGCACCAGGGCCTCTGCAGAGAGCTGCTCTGGGCAAGGACCGCAGAGCCAGCTGTCATCCTGGCAGGTGTAGCCCCAGGTTCCATAACCTGACCCATGGTCTCCCTCCGCTGGCAGGCTCAGAGATAGGCCTGCCCAGAGACATGGATGACAAGCTCTAGATCCTGCTGACAGCATCCCCCAGCACAGACAAACTCCAGCACATCTCGGAGGTGAGCAGAATGGGAAGGGGCAGCAGGGGTTTTACCTTGGCCCTGGGGACTCCGAGAAAGAAGAGACTGGAAAATCCACGTTTCTTCTCTTGGATCCTTCCAAGTATGCATTTGTGATATAAACTCAGTGGGTGACCTTGGGGTTAACTCACTTCCCCCTTCCAGATCTACCCTGGAGAAGAAGGACATAAGCCCCGACAATCACCTTCACCTGTGGGTGTCTGGCCCTGGGAGCCTAAACCAACTGGAGTATCTGCCCCATCACCTAAACTGCCCTGTCTTTCCCTCCTAGGGCCTTGTCCTAAGTGCTTAGCCTAGCCCCTTCCTGGCTTGTCCCTGACCTTTCAAGTACTCTCCAAGCCCCTCCCATACCTGCTCCCTTCGGGGTCTCTCTCCTGGCTGAGCACAGGCTGCCCTTCTATCTCTCAGCAGGCCTGGGTCCTAGTCACATGCTGCTGCTTGTCACCAGACTCCCATACTTATTCCCTTCACCCTAGGGAGCTGCATAACCTGGGCTAGGTGCAGTTGAGCTCCAACCCCTGTCCTGGCCATCTCACCCTGGGCCAGGTTGAAACTGGAAACCTGTGGGCTAACAGGAACTGTTTGCTCTGAAATGTGCTGAAGACACAATGGAAGAGGAAATCCTTTGGCCTGGATTGAAATTATTCCGACTGAAAGCGAATGAGAGAAAATAGGTCCAGAGTTATCTTCCTAGCAGCAGAAAATGTAAAGATTGATAGATGTTAAGGTCAGAAAGGACCATTATGTGTGTCTAGTCACACCTCCTGTATAACTCGGGCCCTAGAATGTTACCAAGTGGTTCCTTCAGCCAACCATAACATGGGACTGATCCAGAGCACGTCTTTTGGAAGGACATCCACGTGCATTAGAGCAGGGGTTCTCAAACTGGGGGTCGAGCCCCCTCAGGGGGTCGCGAGGTCATTACATGGGGGTTCGCGAGCTGTCAGCCTCCACCCCCAACCCCGCTTTGCCTCCAGCATTTATAATGGTGTTAAAGATATAAAAAGGTGTTTTTAATTTATAAGGAGGGGTCACACTCAGCGGCTTGCTCTGTGAAAGTGGTCCCCAGTGCTAAAGTTTGAGAACCACTGCATTAGAGCCAGCTGGCTAACAGAAAATCTTTCTTCTGCAGTGACGTGGGGTTAAGGGACATGGAGGAAAAGACGTGGAGGCTGTGATTAAAGTTAGAGGAGCGAGGCCAGGATAACAGGGGCGAGGTCCCAGGACTGGCTATCAGAGGACCTGCCGTTTTCTAGTCCTGGCTTTGGGACCATGAGTGAGTCTCTTCAACACTGCGTGCCTCGGTTTCCCCACTATCAAATAGAGCTAATCAAGGTTTTGTTTGTTCTCCCCATTTTACAGAGTGGGAAGCCGAGACGCAGTTGGGACCTGTCTACACTACAGCTCTCTAGTGCATTTCTAAGCTGTTGACCCCCACATGTTGTTCAGAGCCTACGGACAACAGCGCTCCTAAAGGTGTGTTTGTTCTGTTCTTATCCCCTATGTACCAGCAGGGCTGGACGGCCTTGTCTCACTGTGCTGTGGGGAGCAGGTCCTAGGTACTAAGGGTCTGAAGAAGCTCTCAAGGACTAATTTTTAAAAATATTTTTATCCATGAATTGGGAGAAAACATACAATCACTGGTGGGTGCCAAAATACTGGCAGAGTGGTCATTCCTGATGAGGAGAGAGCAGTGATACAGAGCGATCTGGCTCATTTGGTAAGCTGGCCTCATTCAAAGAAAACAAGTTTGACCAGAGCCAAATGCAGGGTCCTATGCCTAGCAATAGGGCAGGCCGGCCACACCTACAGAATGGGGAAGTATATCCAGGAAAGCAGTGACTCTGAAAAGGATTCAGGGGCCATAGTGGAGAAGCCGTTCAACATGAGCTTCCAGTGTGATGCTGTGGGGAACAGGGCTGAAGCCATCATTAGACATATGAGCAGAGCCGTGAGGAGGATAGAGAGGTGACACAGCATCAGTGAGACTGCTATTGGAATCCTGCCTCCAGTTTTGGAGTCCTCCTTTGAAAAAGATGTTGAGAAATTGGAGCTGGGGCAGCAAAGAGCCACCAAATGTTCTGAGGGTTGGAGAAAAATGCCTTCTAGGGAGCGATTGAAAGAGCTCAACCTGTTTAGCTGATAAAAAACAGATTGAAAGGTGACTTCACTGAAGTGTTGAAATGCCTTAATGGAGAGAAAATACTGGGGATTAAAAGGCTCGTTAATCTAGCAGAGAAAGGCATAACAAGACCCAATGGCTGGAAGGTGAAAAGAGATCAGTTCATATCACAAATAAAGCACAAATATTCAACGGCGAGGATGATTCACCACGGGAATAAGCTACCAAGGAAAGTGGTGGATTCTCCATCTCTTGATGTCATTTAATGAAGTCTAGATGCCTTTCTGGAATGTGTTTGCCAAACGGTAGCGATTCTGGTATACAGGAGGCCTGTGATATACAGGGGGTCAGATTAGATGCTCTAATGGTCTCTTCTGGCCATCAAGTCTACTCATTTCTGAAAAACTGAATGTAGCATTGGGAGTAGCCTGTGATGTTTTGCTGTCTAGCCGGCTTGCTTCCTAGAATGAACACTCATTGAGTGGGGCGATCCCCAGGGAGAGGCTCAAACCTCCAAAGTGTCTAGCCAGCGGCAGGACATTAGCACTGCAGGGGAGGGGTGGGTAGGCTGACCGGATAGCAAGTGTGAAAAACGGGACAGGGAGTGGGCGGTAATTGGAGCCTATATAAGAAAAAGCCCCCGATAGCAGGACTGTCCCTATAAAATCGGGACATCTGGTCACCCCAGGGGTGGGTGTGGCAGTGACATCACAAAGGCCTTTTGCAGGACCTCAGCCTATTGGTGAAAGGTAGTGGGGAGGTGGTGACCTCACAGAGAGATGCTGACATCAGCCAGGCAGGACAGGGGCGCGCGGCCAGGGAAACCTCGGAAACCCCTGTAGCTTTGCTTCAGCAAGTCTCCTTCTCGAGGTCCCTCTTTGAGGACTGAGAGAGTATTAGGGTTTACGTACGTGAGCGCGAGGAGGAACCTCTTTTGAGTTTTCTCCTTTCCTTTTCCTGATTTTACTAGAAAACAGATGTCCCTGTTTGGAAGGTAAGAGCCTCTGAGAGGTTTGGAACCTGTTCAGTCTGATCCATTTGGTGCCAGCTGAATTGTCGGCCTGGAAAACGCGAGCTTAAGGTGGCAGAATTTTATTCCCCACCTAGGATTTTGTCCCTTAGAATCACTGGGGACATTAGGGTTTGTCCTTTTTGTTTTATCTTTTCCTCCATCCCTCCCTCCTTTCTCTTCTTCTCTTACTTCTTTTGTCCTTTCCCCTGTTCCCCTCCCGCCCCCAGGAGGGGTGTGTCGGGGGAAGTCACTGGGGGTGCTCTGCAGCTCCCATTGTGGAAGGTCCACCCAAAAATGTGGGGCTGAAATAGTGCTCGGCCAGTGATCCCTCTCAGTGACCTGGGCCATCCTTTGGGCTCTCTGGTGAGAACCCTCAGCCTCCCGCCCCTCAGTCTCTACCCTGATTGGCTGAGCAGTGGGCTATTGACAGGGAGGAGACTCAGGTCCTTGTTGTCCTCTTTTAAG
The DNA here is from genome assembly GCF_965140235.1 of Caretta caretta. Classification (NCBI taxonomy): domain Eukaryota; kingdom Metazoa; phylum Chordata; order Testudines; family Cheloniidae; genus Caretta; species Caretta caretta. The sequence goes on along the minus strand of NC_134207.1, from coordinate 156,689,629 downwards.
ACCAAGTAAATAAGTCATAACCAGTCATATGTTTGACGAATTTTGCCGCTTCTCTGTATTAATGGTCTCTGAGCAGTTCATGATTCTCCCTAACATTCCAGTTCTCCTAAAATACTTACTGAATAATTACTATGAACCGTTGTTGGTCTGGAGCTCATTTGAGAGCACTTTATTCAGGTCATTCAATGTTTGAAATTTAAGATCCGGTGGTTAGTTTGAAAGTCAGGGCTCTTGGGTCCTATTCCCAATTCTGCCACTGACTGGCTGTGTGACCTCAGACAAGTCAATTCTCTTTTCTGAGCTTTAGCTTCTCCCTCTTTCAAGTAAGGATAACCATCCATTCCTACCTACCTCACGGTGGGTGTAGGATGGGGATCCATTGGAGAGTGTCACTAGGAGCAGTGCATAATATGAGGTGTCTGATCATGTTTACTCAGATCAGATTATAACATAATCGAATAGCTGAAATATTCTATTTTATTTGTATTTTATAATTTTGAAATTAAGATTAGCAACTACTTAGCTCAGATTGAAGCATTTTATCTAATTTTCTAGATCAAAGTGTCTCCTCTTTGCATGCAACGAGACAATTGAGCACACTGTTACAAACAGGAGATGCTTTTGTTTTGCAACAAAATATTTTTGTTAAGAATTTTCATCTCACTTGTTACAATTTCAAGAAACAAACTGGTTTAGTCTGAATGGGATTTTCTGACAGAAACGGTTTCAATGAAATTTCCCCACCATCTCGATTCCTGGGCTCTATCCCTGCCTCTGCGGGGTTTGTTGTCTGTTAGAACAAGAGTCAGGACTGGTGGCTTCTCTTTCTGGCTCTGCCACCACCTTGCTGTGTAGGCCCTTGGGTAGGTCACTTCCCTTCTCTGTATCTTAGGCTCCCCCTCTGTCCAATGGGAAAGGGACAATTCTTGAACTCTGGGCAGTCGTGAGCCTGGGTGAGATAAGGGGCGTTAAAGCCCTTTGTGAAGGAGAAAGGGGAGTTTCACAGTGGTTAGCACTTAAAGACTAGCCAACCTCACTTCCATACCTGGAAAGATACTGGAACAAATTTTTAAACAATCAGTTTTTCAGCACCTATGGGATAATTTGGTTCTTAGGACTAGTGAGTATGGATTTGTCAAGAACAAATCATTCCAAACCAATCCTATTTCCTTCTTTGACAGGGTTACAGGCCTAGTGGAGGTGGGTAAATGGTAGATGTGATCTATCTTGGTGTTGATAAGGCTTTTCACACAGTCCCATAGGACATTCTCACAAGCAAACCAGGGAAATGTGGTCTAGATGCAATTAGTATAATATGGGTGCACAGCTGGTTGAAAGCCCATATTCCAAGAGTCCTCCATGCTTGGCTGTCCAACGGAGAGGGTGTACCTAGTGGGTCCTGCAGGCATCAGTCGGAGTCCGGTACTATTCAATATTTTCATTAATGATTTGGAAAATAGAGTGGAGAGTGTGCTTCTAAAATTTGCAGATGACACCAAGCACTTTGGAGCACAGGATTGGAATTCAAAATGCCCTTAATGAATTGGTCTCCTTCAGTCAAACTCCATGGCCGGGCCCCTCTCTATAGACAGGGCTGAGCTGAAACCCCAGAGCCAAACACTCCTCCTCCTGGGCAGTGCACTCCGACCTTTAATGGTCAGATGCTGCTTAGCACTGTCAGAGCAGCTTTTGCTGGGGGATTCTCCCAGCACTTTCCAATGGTGGGAAAGTATTAAATCCCCATTTGACTGCTGGGGACAGAGACATAGAGAGGGGGAGCAAATTGCCCAAAGCCCCACAGGTCAATAGGAAAACCAGCAATGGAACCCAGGAGTCCTGACTCCCAATCCCCTGGTCCAGACACTACAGCAGAGCACACTCTCTCTCAAAGGCAGGGGGACTGGACATGAGGTCCTGGTTGTAATGGCCAGCTGTGGGAGGGAGTGTGCAGCAGTGGTTTGTGAAGGGGCCTGGAAATAAGGACTGCTGGGTCCCATCCATGGCTCTGACACTTCCCCTGCCCAGGCTTGTTTCTCATCAGTAGGGTTAGGGTCGGAGTCTCTACAGCCCAGGAAGGTATGTAAAGTGCCAGGATGTCAGGAGTCGGGAGGTGCTGTCACCCCCGAACTAGGGAAGCGTTCTGCACCCCCTGCTGCTAGCTGAGTTTCTCCATCCCTTGGCAATAAGACAGACTCTTATTTTCACAGCCAGTCGATCGCCCAGTGTCATCACCCTGCCTGCTGGCTGGGCAAGGTAACTCCTCAGGTCACCACCCTCTCCAGCCTGCCTTGGGCTTGGAGAGTGAGGAGGAGGGCGAGGGACAGTTGGCGACCCTGAACATCCACCATCCATCGCTCCATCACCTAGAGCAAGTGAGTAGCATTAGGATTCCTCTGTGGCGTCTCCTGTCTGTCTGGGGAGAAGTAGAAAGAGGGGGAGAGAATCTCTCCCATAGGAGACTGGATTTGCAAACCATCCCCAGGAGTTCCTCGCTCTGACTGGGGAGGGGCTTCTCCAGAGCCGTCCCTACTGTGTTTAGAAAGATCCCCAGCCCTTCCATTGTGGGAGGCTGTTCCCCAGGCTGAGAGTCTCTGAGCTGGTCCAGACCCTGTGAGCTGCTGAGCATGGAAATCAATGGGAGACAAGGGGGCTCTGGGCTTGCTATGCCTATGGACTTTGACGTGGGGAATGGTTTCCCAGGATAAGTCTGGACTCCTGGGTTCTGTTCCTTCTCTAGCCTGGGGTGTGGGGAGTGTGGCCTGGGATAGCAGGAGGGAGCTGCTTGTCCAAAGTGACCAATGGTCTTTGTGACTGACCCCAGTGCTCGAAAAGGAGGAGACTCCCCGGGTATTGCGGCACCAGGGATGATGAGGGGGAACACTGGGAGCAGATCATGCAATAAACTCCTGCCAGTGGGTGTAGCTTGCACTCCTTGCACCCCTGTCGGGGAGGAGGAGCTGCTCTGGCTGGGGCAGGGATGGGGAGAGACCAAAAAGGCTGGTTAGTGGGAGGCTGCCTTGACCCCACACTCACACCTGTTCCCCACTTGCTTCCAGGATAGCCAGGCTCTGGAGGATGTTCAGGAAGAAGGCTCTGCAGGTGGTCCCACAGCCTGAGGGAAGCAGCTGCCATCTTCCCAAGGAGCAGAGTGGCCCCTCAGTCCCCGCTGATGGGGAAGGAGCTCCTGGCCGGGCCAGGAGGTGGAAATGCCCAGCCTTCTGGCGGAGGAAACCCGCTCCTGGCACAGGCACCGAGGTGGGAGAGGCACCGGTCAGGCCAAAATGGAGCCAGCCCAGGATGCGGCTGGGCAGGCAGGACCCAGCCCAGGAGGGGAGCCGGGCAGGGTGGCTCTGGGGCTTGTTGTGTGGACAGCACCTGCCCCAGGAGCCTAGCCCTGATTCCCAGCAGGAGACATGGCCTTGCCCAGTCACTGGGGACCTTCCAATCTCCCAGGGCAGAAGGTGGAGGATCCCTATCCCAGCACCAGCAGCTCGACCCGCTCACCATGGGACAGCAGCAGCACCTGGGACTTGGGCAGCAGCGAGGCCGATGGGCACCGCTGTTTTGTTCCAGGTGAAGAACCAGGCTGGGCTCAGGGAGGGGTGAGGAGGGGGCTGTGAACACCCTTGACCAGTGCTAGGTGTCTGGCCTGAGCCACGTGAACCCCACTGACACTAGATGCTGCCACTTTGGTCCTTGGTGCTCCATTGTGGGGGCGGGGGCAGGCACCTCCCAGGGTATCCAGGACAGTGTGTGTGGGAGGTTTCTTTGCTATGGGCTCCTGAAGGAGTTGGGGGCTGAAGGCATCACTGAGAGGGGGAGTGTGGGGCACAATCTGCCCTAGATCCCGGAGCTGGGAAGAGGATACATTGCCCCACCATGCCCCATCCTTCCCCTAAGTGGCAGCAGGAGTCACCCTGTCCCCTTCTCTCTCTTTGTGCAGGGACCCCCAGGGACGACGAGGAGGAGGAGGAATGGGTAGACGTGGCCAGAGAGGAGGCTGCTCTCGAAAACATCCGAGAACAACTCCAGGACTGAGAAAAGGTACAAATGTTCCCCAGCTGTCCTGGAACCGAGATTGTCCTGTCCCTTCCCAGCATCCCAATCCCCTGCAGAGGGTCTTGTCCCTCATGATCCACCACCCCTAATGGGGACCTTTCTCCTCCATGATCTGGGACCCCAAGATGGGGGTGTTTGTCACACACCAGCTGGGGTCTCCTCCCCCTACAGGCACTGTCCCAGTTCCTGACCCTGCTTGTGTAGGAGTTGTGGGTGATTTGGACAATGGGCAGGTCCCCACTATCCCCTATTCAGGCCTGAGTCCTGCACCTGGTGTGGGTGCGGCAGGGAAGTCCCTGGCTAACTGGCTCTCTCTCCCCTAACCCCACTACTGGTGGGTGCAGGATGAGGCCCAGCAGCTCATGTTCCTGCACGCCATCCACCCTGCGTGTGTCGCTGCACAGCAGAGAGTGCAGGACACATTGGAGCCGCACTGCTGCAAGGCGGCTGTGGTGGAGAGGACTGTGGTGAGTGAGACAAGGCACCCGGCAGCTGAAGGGAGGACAGAGACTTGGGAGGGGCAGAGATCTTCCCAGGCCAATGAATGTGGGGTGGCTGGTGCTGGAGGGGCAGCTGAGGGCACGGATTGCTGGGGCTGAAGACTGGGGAGAAGAGACAGGAGAAATTCTGAGATTGGTCACTAGTAGGCAGGAATGGGAGGAGCGGGAGGCAGGTGGGGGGATCCTGCAAGCTGTGTGGGGGGCTTGCTGTGTAATCTCCTCACTGGGAAGTGTCAGCGAGGCCCAAATCTCACATGCTCCTTTGTCTCCTTTGGGTCTCACAGGAGCTCATATCACCTGTCTGATAACTCTTCACCAGGCGCTGTCCTCGCTAACTCCCTGATTGCTGTGGGCAACCTCAGGTACTGAGACCCTTTTGCCCGGTTCCCCTAACCCCGGTGCTGCCCAGGGCTGGGAGTCACTGCCCCTCCCACTCCCAGGTCACCTCCCAAGCGTGGCTCCTCCGGCAGAGGTGATGGGAAGGTTCCCTCTCTCCTGCTGCACTGTTCTTTTCACTCCCGTAACATTGCAACGGCTCTGGGGATAGGCTCACTTCCAGGATCAGATACAGGAGGGGCAGCAGGGTCCAGGGAACAGGCGCTATTCCTGCCCTGCCACTCTCTGTCTGGGAAACTTTGGCCTTATCATTCGCTGGCTCGGTGCCTCAGTTTCCATTCTCGCCACCCTCTGCCTATTTCCCTGCAGTTTCACCTCCGTGTCGGTGCCAGTCCCACCCCCACATCCGCACTGCACAGTCTAATACTGGCTCCTCTCTGTTGTCAGCACCATGAATCCTGCCCTGGAACCAGAGCTAGAGACCCACCTCCTGCGAGCTGCCCTGCATGCCATTGTCACCCTGGGCACGGAGAAGGACACCACCCAAGTCCAGGTAGATCATGCTAAAATCATGGATTGAAGAGCCAGCTGTCATCCTGCCATGAATCTTTGCTAATTGCCTGCAGTGGGATGTGAATGAGAGAGGCTAGGATATGAGTTTGGGGGTCTCACTGGTGCTTCCCAGAGACCCCTCTTCCCATCCTTTGGCAGGTGTAGCCCCAGTTTCCCTAACTCTGACCCATGGCTCTCCCTTGCTTTGCAGGATCTGCATAGGATCTTGCCAGACCTCCTAGATGCCATGCTGGGGAACCTGCTGGCAGAGTCCCCAGACACAGCCAGGCTCCACTACATCTTGGAGATGAGCCCCATAAGAGAGGTGGGGGCAATTTTATCTTAACTCTTAGATCCATTTTCCAGTATGTCCTCCTAGCTGGGCCCCCAGTGGGCCATCCTTGGTCAGGGTAGTCAGTGCAATGCAGAGTCAGGTCCTTCTTCTTGAAGGACAGAGGAAGGAACTGGGACTTCAAGCCAGAGCTCTGCCTGGTTCTGTTGACCACTAACCACAGGGCCCCTGGCTGGCCTGGGGAGTGAGAGTCTGAACCCCTCCTGTGTGATCCAGAAGATGGTCCTCAGAGAAGACTCACAGGCTCCTTCCTAGAGAAACAGGAGGACCCCAGAGAATCAGCCCTTCTCTCTGACGGGCCCTGAGATTCCTGGGGGAATTGTGCTCACACTCAGTCCCTTCACCCAACCAAGAACTTGAGAGCCGGGGAGGGGTCTGTCTCCTTCCTTGTCTTCTAAAGCTCTGTGATCAATGAATCAGATATTCCACTCTGCACACAATATCTCAGCCCCCTGGGGATGGGGAGGGGCTCATTAGCACAACACATGCCCCTGCCCATTCATCCTGAGCTGCCTCCTTTCCCCACAGCACATTAACTACTAGATCCTGTCTAGGATGTCGCAAGAGAGCCAGGGCCATTAGTAGCTGCACGGCCCTGCTCAGATCCACCATCACTCTCCCTGAGTTTGACATAAGTGGCCTCTGACCCCAGCTTCCTGACTCCAGGCGTGGGTGGGCTGGCTCCAAGGGGCTGTAGGATCTGCTGCTGCAGGGGCTGTGGGTTAGGAGTGTTCCTCTTGGGAAGGTAGAGTCAGAGCAGAGAATGAGCTTGGCTTGAGTCAAATTCTTCTTGTCCTGGTTAAGTGGTGACTCTGGGCTTTGAAGGGGACCATGCTCCAGGTTCATGCCTTCCTGTCATCCTGGAGCAGCTGGGGAAGCAAATCCCCAAGGAGGACCCTGCCCACATCCCTGTGCTCCAGACTCCCTTGCGGGCAGACAAAATTAAGGGTCTAGCTCTAGCTCCTATCCTCTAGCATCTCCTGCTGAGGGGCTATGGGGAAGGAGAGTCCTGGCCTGGGGGAACTGGGAGGTGACAGGAAAATGCTGATGGAGTCCCCTCTCCCTCTCCCTCTCCCTTCCATTAGAGCTCAGGAGAATTCCCCAGGATGGGCCACCATGTGGCACAGCTGGCTCTGTCCATCAGTGAGCCAGCCAAGGACATCAGCCGGCAGGTCAGGGAGAGGGTTTACTGGCTCTACCAGTTGCTGCTGCACCAGAGGGGTAAGGAACCCAGCTGGGAAATGGCACCTGAGAGAAGAGTGAGACTGGGACCCCAGCCAATTTCTCTCAGACTGACCCTGGCTGGAGGATGAGTCTCTCTCTATCTCTTTCTGTGTTCTACACCTGCAATTCTGTTGGGCCAGGCATGCAGCGAGGACTCTGCCCACTGTGCAGCCACCAATGGGATTGGAAGGACACAAGCACTGCAACCAGAATGACACGTGCGTGTGTCTCTCTTTCCCAGGGCTGACCATCCATGAGGCCGGAGACCTCTGGTGTTGGGACTGGCACCGGGGCAACAGGAACACAGCCAGGGTTGGGGAGGTAAGGACATTCTGCCAGGGCATGAGACAGCTCAGGGAGTGGGGGTGGCTGGGTCCCCTGCAGTGGCTGCCTCCTGGGGTCACTGGACGGAGATACCGTTCTAGCCCCACGATTTGGAGCCTGGTTCTGGACAATCTGCTAATGTCTCACGTCCTGTTGGTTTGAGGTCTTCGGAAAATTCTTCTTGGAGGGGAGGAGAAGATCCTTCCTCCGGACAGCAGTGCTGGCCATCCACAACCCCCTACTGCATGTCTGCCAGGCTGGGCTGCTCCTCACCTACTCCCTCCTGGGGGAAGCCCAGCAGCTGATGGGGGACAAGGTAAGCAGTTGCATTAGACTCAGGAGATTGGGGTGGGGCCCAGGCCTCATTCCCATCCTATGGCCACTGGCTGGCCTGGCAGCAAGGAGCCTGGTGTGGAATGAGAGTCAGAGCAGGTGCTACTGGGAAGGGATTTGAATTCCCCTCCATGAGCAGGAGGGAGCCAACTTCTCCCCAGAGCAGCTCCAACCCAGCTCTTTAGCAAGGCTAATTAATGACAAGCTTTACCTCCTCATGGACTTCTGTTATTAGGACATGGTGCTATCGCTCTTGGGAAGGGCAGCAGAGTCCCCGAAGTGCCCTTTGTGGGCCTCTCCTGCCGCACAGGGCCACACCCAGTTCCCAGTGGCCTCGTGTCCATGTCACCCGAGCCACCACCCAGAGTTGCTCCCATCACTGGCAGCCTGGGAGGCCAAGGACTGATGGCGACTGACCAAGCAGGACTGAGGCACATGGGCGGGGGAAGCTTGTCCTGCTGCTGACAGGGCTGGACTCGCTCTAGAGAGAACGGGAGGACTCAGTGAGTAGGGGCTGCTGATCTGTTCCATTCACCAGGGCTGCCAGCCTGTGGCTTCAGCATTAGTGGCTGGGATGACTTGGGGAAAGGTCTCAACTGCCCCTACTTCTCTGCTGCCAGAATCCCTCCTGCCCCCCCACTTGAGTCCCCTCCCTGCCCAACTGGGGTGGGGGTTTTGGAGAGGGTTCTGAGAACTTGATCTGTGGATTGGAGGTGGAACAGCTGGTAGGGGCACTGAGGGGGTGGTGGCAGGAGCTTACCCTACAAGGTCAGGGGTTGGCACTGGAGGTCACTAGAAAGGACAACAAGACTCCATTCTGGGGGTCAGGAGGGTGAATCCATCCCTCAGAGGTGGGCAGGTGCTGGGTGGAAATGCTACTGATTCCAGGTGCCTTCCAGCTTTGAAAGTATCTTGTCTCCTCATTGGTCATTTTGTTCAGGTGTCAGCGAGGTTATCTTAGCTTCTTAACCCTTTACAGGTGAAGGGGTTTTGCCTCTGGCCAGGAGGGATTTTATAGTTCTGTACACAGAAAGGTGGTTACCCTTCCCTTTATATTTATGACTGCCTCTGCGGCCACCAGCAACTCCCACTCCCTGCTACAGGTACTGCTCTGGCTCACTGTAAATGGGGAGCTGGTGGAAGGGGGAATGGAGCCCCCTGGCACTCACAGAAACTCTCTCCCCTCTCTGTGGAGCAGGGTCCTTCCCTCTGCCCCCCAAATTCCTTCATCTAGGGCAGGAGCTCTTTCCCTCACACCCATTCCCCTCCCCCCTTTCCTTGGTCTGCCCCCAGGCAGAGCTTTTCCCTGCCCCATATGGTGCAGAAGGGCCGTTTTGTCAGGGCCACAGCCCCTAGCCCCACTGAAGCTTGGAAAGCTCCACTTTTGAGGAGCTGGGGGTGGGACAGAGGCTCAGGGCGGGACAGAAGCTCAGGGCTAGCTTCACCTCCTGCCCTTTTTATTCTCCCTTTGGTCTTTCTATGGGGTCTCTAGGTGTGAAATGAATAGGAGTCTCCTTCCCAGCTGTGTTCCTGGCCCTGGGATCTGGCACAGCCTTCCAAACAGGTGCATTCTGCAGCTGAGTCACCTTGTCCCATCAAAGCAAGCCATGCTGGCTCTCAAAGAGGCTTAGATGGAAGACCCCGCTCCCTCCTGGAGGTAAGAGCCATTTACTCCTTGGGGAGTGTGGGTCTCTTGGGGGAGAAATGGGATCCCCAATGCATAGCCTCGCTGGGAGCTTCCCCCATCGTTGGTTCCCAGTTCTGGGACAGAGACATCTCCATCATCGTACCACCCTGGTTTTGTCCCTAGGAAGGGGCTCCCCAGAGACATCCTTGAACCTGGACTCTTGAGAGCATTTCCAGCAGGAGGCTCCAGCCCCTTGGACATGAAGAGAGCATCAGGTAGTCTCGTTCACATGGCGTCTCCAGCTCCACTTCCCGCAGCAGGGCAAATGAACCCATCGGCTCCGAGAATCCCAACTCTTTGACCTCCTTCTGCTCAGCGGTGGGGTTTCTCCAGCCCCCTCACCACACCTGTCAGCCTCTGAATGATGAAGGGCCTGAATGTCAGAGTCACCAGAACAAGCAAACTCCAGTTCCAGGCAGTGGGGCCTGTGTGTACTCAGCCCCTCTGGAAACCAGGTCTGAATTGCGGAGCAAGGACCCCAGCCCAGTAACAGTAGGAGTGGGCAGAGCAGGCCTGTAACAGGGTGCTGTCCCCTGGGCTGCACAGCCTGGGGCTTAGCCACGCTGATTACAGAATGAGCCCGAAGTGAGAGGCACCATGTACCTCCTCCTAAAGAGCCAGACTTCAGTGGTGATCCAGCCCAGCTGGGGTATCAACAGGAATGAGAACGAGGTAGGAAGTTCAGAGCAGCAAGGAAAGCCTAGAGGGGAACTTGAGAAGAGAGGCAGGAAGTGCCCAGGGAAAACTGCAGCAAAGAGAAAGGAGCAGACCTAGCTGTTGGGGACAGGACCCTGGGCTGCTGCCAATGTCAGGGTGGGACTGGGTTTCCCTACTGGCTCCAAAGAAGGGGGCATACACACACCCAGAGCGGGTTACTGAGCCCAGGAGGGGTCTGCAGGCTGAACAAGAGCCCCATTGATGGCAGAAGGACTTCTTTCTGTGGAAAGACCTCTTTGGACTTTTAATGTGAGACAAGCTGGGCCCCAGAAGGGTGGACTAAAGGTGGTGACCTGGCCGGAGGGCCGAGTTACCAGGCAGAGAACCTGCCATGGTGCTGGAGCGACCATGGATGGGGGATGCTAGCCCAGCGAGAGGGCTGTGATGCCATGCCTGGCCGCCAGAGGGACACGTAATGATGAGTGGATTCGTTTATGATTGGCATAGTCAAGAGGACTGAACTCCCCCTGTGATCCGTGAGGGCTGATGGAAGTCTTGGTTGCTGAAGGAAGGTCTGCTCTCCCAAGCGGGTGTAACGAGGGACCGAGCTGGTCACTGGATTTCCCACTTCAGTTCCAGGGACTGGTTAAGCAGCTCTAGGGGTTTCTCCAGCAGCTCCTAGAAAACCAACAGAAGCAGAGGGAAGTGCAGGCGGAGCTACAGACGCGGCAGCAGCAATACCCCTGTCAGAGATCCTGCAAAGGGAAATCAACCCAGGGTCTGCCTTGCCCACGGTCAAAAAGAGCAGACACGGAGAGCATGCCTGGGCTGTGCTGAGAAGGTTAGCCCAGGAGAGCAGGACATGAGAAAGGGTACCAGCGTGGCCTAATGCCAAGATGGGGACAAGAGTTCTTTGTTTTGGGTGCAGAGAAGCTGGCCATATCAAAAGACATGGCCTGCTTAGGAAATTGCTAAGTGGCAAAAAGAGGGGCCAGGGCCCCAAGAAGTTAGAAAGAAAGGAGGTGTCCTCTAACAGAAACCCACATGAGGCAGGCAAAGTGGAGGTGGCAGTGATGGCCGTGGACCATGCAGACCCTCCACCAACACACCCTGTCGGGTGCTGCAGAGAGGTGAAGGATGAAATGGTTGGCATAGAGATGAAGCGGACTGAAGCAGGGACAAACACAAGGGTGGAGCAGTCCATGGTGGGTTCTCAGACCCTGACGGAAAAGGTTTTGGGGATGCAGCAGTGGCAGCAAAAAGGCTACAGAAGAAGCTAATGGCTTCAGAACAGGCTGTGCAGGCAGCTGTTAATGAGAATGAGTGGCTGCAGGAAGAGCGCTGGGATACTGCAGAAGAGAAGGATTTCCTCTTCATTCTGGTGAGCCAGCTGGCAGGGGAGCTGGAGACACTGTGTGCGCAGGCTGTACAACCGCGCAGCCAGTGACAGCGATGAGATGACGAGGGATGAAGCTTGGACAAGAATAGAACTTGCCCCCCGTGTGGGCCAGGTTCTAAGGAGGAGGGTATATAATGGAGGCCTTGGCCTGTGGGCTATAAAGCCTGGAGCTAGGTCAAATGGATTACAGAGTGAGCTCCACCTGAGGGGAAAACCACAGCAAAGGTACAGGAGCAGGCCGAGCTGTTTAGTACAGGGCCTTGGGGCAGAACCTAGAATCCAGAGTAGGACTGTTTCTCCCATGGTCCCTAAGGAAGGGGACGTACAAGGCCATAGAAAGGGCTACCAAAACCAGCAAGGGCAGGCTGAGCCAAAGTCAGGCTGAGGAAGATCCCCCAAAGGGACAGAAGACCTTGTTTCTGTTAAAGACATTTTTGGACTTTTAGTTTGGGATGAGCATGACCCAGGAAGGAGTGGACTAAAAAACGGTCACCTGGCTGAAGGGCTGAGTTCCCAGCCGAAAAAACTGCCAGAGTGCCCTAGCGACCATCGGCGGGGGTGCTAGCCCAGCAAGAAAGCTGTGATACCAGGCCTGGCCAGGAAGGGGCACCTCTCGGTGAGTGAACTCTGTTACAAACCTGCTTCCATTATGGAAACAGTCTGGTATTGGAGAGAGGTGGGGATGGCCTATGGGAGAGGATGGCTGGAGTGGTCATACAGAAGGGGCAGCAGGGTCCAGTGATGAGAGCAGGGAACAGGTTGTACTGCAGCCCTGCCACTGAGTGGTAACATGGTCCTGGCCAGGTCACTCTCCCACCTGGTGCCTCACTTTCTCTATCTTTGAAATGGGGATCATCCTGACCCACATTAAGAAAGTGTTTGATCCTCTGCTCTTGCTTCCAAAATCCCTGCCCTCCTTGCCCCACACAGGCCTCTGCCCTGTTCCTCAAACTTCCATGCCCACGTTAGTGCCTGTGTCGCTCCCCCCACTCCCAACTGCAAGGTCTCATGTACAGTCCCCTGCCAGCAAACGGAAGCCGCCCCTAGATCCAGAACAGGAATCGCAGTTCCTGTGCACTGTCCTGAATGGAGTATAGACCATGGACATGGGGAAGGCCAACACTCACATCCAGGTAGATCATCAACCTACTCCTCTGTCCCAGGAGCAGGAAGGCCTCTGGTTCTCGCTGTCTTCGGTAGCTGGAGCTGCTAAGTTGGGGGTGCGGTGGGCAGAGATGTCAGGGGGAGACTCCCTCTCCATGGGAGTTGATGTTACCCCTCTGTGGGGAATCTCTTCCTTGCAGATGCTGTACTTTGGTTCCTGGACTCTGCCACGAAGCCCAGCTCCCATCCCTAGCCCTCTGCAGAGAGCTGCTCTGGGCAAGGACTGCAGAGCCAACTGTCATCCTGGCAGGTGTAGCCCCAGGTTCCATAACCCTGACCCATGGTCCCCCTCCGCTGACAGGCTCTGAAGAAGGCCTGCCCAGAGACATGGATGCCATGCTGAAGAGCTTGCTGGCAGCAACCCCCAGCACAGACAAACTCCAGCACATCTTGGAGGTGAGCAGAATGGGCAAGGGCAGCAGGAATTCTACCTTAACCCTGGGGAGGCCTGGAAATGAGAGACTGGATGATCCACATTTCCACTGTGTCCTGCTAGCTGAGAGCCATTGGGCCACCCGTAGTCAGGGCAGAGCAGTGTTTAACCAGTTACTAATCCACAAGAGGACCGTATGATGTACCTGTATGGCACAATAATTCTGCCTTGAATCAGTTGATTCAATTGCTTATTCTTTGGGGTTCAGACCCTCTGTTCTCCCCCTGGGGTGACAGAACCCTGATTGTCACTTCTGTCTTTCGGGCTCTGTCCCAGCCTCTCACAGATATATCCTGCAGCCAGCCCAGCTCAGGGAGCAGTGGGGACAGGTGATCTCATCCTGTCAAACTAAGAAACATGGGTCTCATTGAGGCTCAGATGGAAGATCCCATGCATCTCCTGGAGGTAAGAATTGTTCACTCTTCCTGCCACTTGGGGCTCTTGCAACAAACAGGGGGCTCCTGCTACACATCCTGGTTGGGAGCTTTCCCTATCCCTGGATCCCAGCCCTGGTACAGAGACCTAGTTTTCATCATGAGATCCTCATTTTATTCTCAGAGGATGTTGTCCTAATTACCATTGACCTCAGTGTCCTTAACTACTTTCGTCCAGGCTCCTGGAGACTCTTTCCTGCAGGAGGTTTGAGTGGGGAGAGATCACTGTCACAAGCCAGGGGTCTTCAACCTGGGTCTGCAGGATTCATGGGAGCAGCCACACTCCAACCCTCCACCTGGAAGCCTGCTGAAAATTGCTTATCTGAGACCCATGAAGTTCAGCCCCACTTTGAGGCTCCACTCCTGAGGGCCTGTTGGAGAAATCCCAGAGAAGCTAATTGGCCCCCTGGCCCTGCTTAAGACAGCAGCAGGAACAGCTAGCTGACTGAACACACCAGGGCTGCTGTCTGTTTCTGCTGCCGCTCCCCGGCTTGATTTCCTGGCATCTGATTTGTGGTTGTGATTGCAAGTTTGTCTTTTGCTTCTGATCTTCCAGTATCCTGACCCCACTGACTCTCGACTCTTGTCATGTGAATGTGGACTCTGACCAGTAGGTCTGGCTTCCCTTGACCCAGCCCTGACATTGACTTTTTTACAATTTCTCCAATGCCCTTTTCTGCTCTCCAGCAAGATACCAGTACCTTGGTTCCCAAAGTCCTAGTTGCCCGCTATTCAAGAGCTGAGGGTTAGTGCTTACATTGCCCTCGCCCTCACCCCCACCCCCAGCTGCTTTTCCTGTGGGAATCTCCCTAGAGCAGAGGAGAAATCTGCTTTTCTGTTAGGATCGGTCCCAGCAGTAATTCCACCCACCTTGGCCTCAGGTCAGCTACTTTGTTTACCTGGGATCAGGGACCACTTTTGAAGCCCTTAGCATGGGGATGGAGGTGGGAGCAGAGGCTGAAGCTCCAGCAGTTTCCACTAAAGAACACCACCCTGTCTTTCTATGGTCTGACTAAGGCTCACCATCCATCTTGGAGCTGAACACCAGATGGAAGCTGATAGATTGTCTTTGGTGGGCCAGGTTCTTGTGTGTGATGGAGCTGTGTGCCAGAGAGGGCCAGGAGAAGATGTACCACACATGGCCAGGACCAGGCTAAACAGCCTGTAATGCTAGGTGAGTCAACCCATGGCCACATATATACACCCTGAGCATCCATGGGGACTGAATCTGGGTGCTTCACTGTCAAGAACACAATTCACTCCAACTAGACTCATTAAGGTAGTGACCCCTGCCATCCCCTGCCACATTACGGTAGTGACCTCTGAGGTGGGTCAGTATTATCTATGTTAGCTGGCACACAAGAATGGAAAGCAACTGGCTTCAAGGTCACACACAACATCACTGACAGAGGCAGGAAGGAAGCATGGTACTGATACCAGTCCAGCTCCAACCACTAGAATCCACCCGCTTCCAAAGCCAGAGAACCCAGGAGTCCTCACTGACAGCTAGGCCTTAAATGACAAGACCAACCTTCCTCCTACTCAGGAAGCCATAGAAAGGACCATCTGATGAGCTCCCCTTTGCAATGCCACTGTCAGAGACCATTGCTAGTGGGTGCCAAATGATTGAGCAGGGAATTCCTTGAGAGACTCCTAGAGACTCACAGGTGTTTCACTGTGACCCTCTGGGAGCTGTGGAAAGTGTGCTGCATTGAAGAGACTCTCCTGGTTTCTCAAAGGATTTGTTTTCTCCTAGATAGTCTGTCAACCAGTGAGGCCAGTTTGCAGATTGTGGAAGAGCCGTTTGGCGATGGGTTGGAGGATTCACCATGTAGGTGGCAGGAGCTTCAGTTCCTGGGGTCCGCATGGGCCAAGCCTCCACTCCTGACACTCCAAGCTAATCTCCCTCTCTCTCAGGGGGGCTTTGGCTTCAGCTGCTGTGCCTGCGTGCCTAGGTATGAACTGGAATGAGAATTAAGTAGGAGGTTCAGAGCAGCAAGGAAAGCCTGGAGGGGAACTTGAGAAGAGAGGCAGGAAGTGCCCAGGAAAAACTGCAGCAAAGAGAAAGGAGCAGACCTACCTATTTGGTACAGGGCCCTGGGTTGCTACCAGTGTCAGGGTGGGACTGGGTTCCTCTACTGGCTAGAAAGAAGGGGGCGTACACGCACCCAGAGAGGGTTACCAAGCCCAGCAAGGGCGGAAGGACTTCTTTCTATGAAAAGATCTCTCTGAACTTTTAGTGAGACAAGCTGGGCCCCGGAATGGTGGACTAAAGGTGGTGACCTGGACAGAGGCTGAGTTACCAGGCAGAGAAACTTCCATAGTGCTGGAGCGACCATCGATGGGGGATGCTAGCCCAGTGAGAGAGCTGTGATTCCATGCCTGGCTGCAAGGGGCACATAAAGATGAGTAGTTTTGTTCATGATTCGTATTAGTTAGGGAGTGGATTGGACTGAAGAATTTATGGATCTAAAGGCAGAGGAGGCCTGGGATTACTTCAAGTCAAAGTTGCAAAAATTATCAGAAGCCTGCATCCCAAGAAAGGGGGAAAAATTCATAGGCAGCAGTTGTAGACCAAGCTGGATGAGCAAGCATTTCAGAGAGGTGATTCAGAAAAAGCAGTAAGCCTACAAGGAGTGGAAGATGGGAAGGATTAGCAAGGAAAGCTACCTTACTGAGGTCAGAACATGTAGGGATAAAATGAGAAAGGACAAAAGCCATATATAGTTGGACCTTGCAAAGGGAATTAAAAGCAATCGTAAAAGATTCTATAGCCATATATATAAGCCCTGGTCTACACTAGGACTTTAGGTCGAATTTAGCAGCGTTAAATCGATGTAAACCTGCACCCATCCACACAATGAAGCCCTTTATTTCGACTTAAAGGGCTCTTAAAATCGATTTCCTTACTCCACCCCTGACAAGTGGATTAGCGCTTAAATCGACGTTGCCGGCTCGAATTTGGGGTACTGTGGACACAATTCGATGGTTTTGGCCTCCGGGAGCTATCCCAGAGTGCTCCATTGTGACCGCTCTGGACAGCACTCTCAACTCAGATGCACTGGCCAGGTAGACAGGAAAAGAACCGCGAACTTTTGAATCTCATTTCCTGTTTGGCCAGCGTGGCAAGCTGCAGGTGACCATGCAGAGCTCATCAGCACAGGTGACCATGATGGAGTCCCAGAATCGCAAAAGAGCTCCAGCATGGACCGAACGGGAGGTACGGGATCTGATCGCTGTTTGGGGAGAGGAATCCGTGCTATCAGAACTCCGTTCCAGTTTTCGAAATGCCAAAACCTTTGTGAAAATCTCCCAGGGCATGAAGGACAGAGGCCATAACAGGGACCCGAAGCAGTGCCGCGTGAAACTGAAGGAGCTGAGGCAAGCCTACCAGAAAACCAGAGAGGCGAACAGCCGCTCTGGGTCAGAGCCCCAAACATGCCGCTTCTATGATGAGCTGCATGCCATTTTAGGGGGTTCAGCCACCACTACCCCAGCCGTGTTGTTTGACTCCTTCAATGGAGATGGAGGCAATACGGAAGCAGGTTTTGGGGACGAAGAAGATGATGATGAGGAGGAGGTTGTAGATAGCTCACAGCAAGCAAGCGGAGAAACCAGTTTTCCCGACAGCCAGGAACTGTTTCTCACCCTAGACCTGGAGCCAGTACCCCCCGAACCCACCCAAGGCTGCCTCCTGGACCCAGCAGGCGGAAAAGGGACCTCTGGTGAGTGTACCTTTTAAAATACTATACATGGTTTAAAAGCAAGCATGTGAAAGGATTACTTTGCCCTGGCATTCGCGGCGCTCCTAGATGTAGTCCTAAAGCCTTTGCAAAAGGTTTCTGGGGAGGGCAGCCTTATTGTGTCCTTTATGGTAGGACACTTTACCACTCCAGGCCAGTAACACGTACTCGGGAATCATTGTACAACAAAGCATTGCAGTGTATGTTTGCTGGCATTCAAACAACATCTGTTCTTTATCTCTCTGTGTTATCCTCAGGAGAGTGAGATATAATTCATGGTCACCTGGTTGAAATAGAGTGCTTTTCTTCAGGGGACACTCAGAGGAGCCCATTCCTGCTGGGCTGTTTGCCTGTGGCTAAACAGAAATGTTCCCCGCTGTTAGCCACAGGGAGGGGGGAAGGTTGAGGGGATAGTCACGCGGTGGGAGGAGGCAAAATGCGACCTTGTAACGAAAGCACATGTGCTATGTATGTAATGTTAACAGCAAGGTTTACCCTGAAAGAGTGTAGCCACTGTTTTATAAAATGTGTCTTTTTAAATACCGCTGTCCCTTTTTTTTCTCCACCAGCTGCATGTGTTTCAATGATCACAGGATCTTCTCCTTCCCAGAGGCTAGTGAAGCTTAGAAAGAAAAAAAAACGCACTCGCGATGAAATGTTCTCCGAGCTCATGCTGTCCTCCCACACTGACAGAGCACAGACGAATGCGTGGAGGCAAATAATGTCAGAGTGCAGGAAAGCACAAAATGACCGGGAGGAGAGGTGGCGGGCTGAAGAGAGTAAGTGGCGGGCTGAAGAGAGTAAGTGGTGGGCTGAAGACAGGGCTGAAGCTCAAAGGTGGCGGCAGCGTGATGAGAGGAGGCAGGATTCAATGCTGAGGCTGCTGCAGGACCAAACCAGTATGCTCCAGTGTATGGTTGAGCTGCAGCAAAGGCAGCTGGAGCACAGACTGCCACTGCAGCCCCTCTGTAACCAACCGCCCTCCTCCCCAAGTTCCATAGCCTCCACACCCAGACGCCCAAGAACGCGGTGGGGGGGCCTCCGGCCAACCAGCCACTCCACCACAGAGGATTGCCCAAAAAAAAGAAGGCTGTCATTCAATAAATTTTAAAGTTGTAAACTTTTAAAGTGCTGTGCTTAAAGTGCTGTGTGGCATTTTCCTTCCCTCCTCCACCACCCCTCCTGGGCTACCTTGGTAGTCATCCCCCTATTTGTGTGATGAATGAATAAAGAATGCATGAATGTGAAGCAACAATGACTTTATTGCCTCTGCAAGCGGTGATTGAAGGGAGGAGGGGCGGGTGGTTAGCTTACAGGGAAGTAGAGTGAACCAAGGGGCTGGGGGTTTCATCAAGGAGAAACAAACAGAACTTTCACACTGTAGCCTGGCCAGTCATGAAACTGGTTTTCAAAGCTTCTCTGATGCGTACCGCGCCCTCCTGTGCTCTTCTAACCGCCCTGGTGTCTGGCTGCACGTAACCAGCAGCCAGGCGATTTGCCTCAACCTCCCACCCCGCCATAAACGTCTCCCCCTTACTCTCACAGATATTGTGGAGCACACAACAAGCAGTAATAACAGTGGGAATATTGGTTTCGCTGAGGTCTAAGCGAGTCAGTAAACTGCGCCAGCGCGCCTTTAAACGTCCAAATGCACATTCTACCACCATTCTGCACTTGCTCAGCCTGTAGTTGAACAGCTCCTGACTACTGTCCAGGCTGCCTGTGTACGGCTTCATGAGCCATGGCATTAAGGGGTAGGCTGGGTCCCCAAGGATACATATAGGCATTTCAACATCCCCAACAGTTATTTTCTGGTCTGGGAATAAAGTCCCTTCCTGCAGCTTTTGAAACAGACCAGAGTTCCTGAAGATGCGAGCGTCATGCACCTTTCCCGGCCATCCCACGTTAATGTTGGTGAAATGTCCCTTGTGATCCACCAGAGCTTGCAGCACTATCGAAAAGTACCCCTTGCGGTTTATGTACTCGGCGGCTTGGTGCTCCGGTGCCAAGATAGGGATATGGGTTCCGTCTATAGCCCCACCACAGTTAGGGAATCCCATTGCAGCAAAGCCATCCACTATGACCTGCACATTTCCCAGGGTCACTACCCTTGATATCAGCAGATCTTTGATTGCGTGGGCCACTTGCATCACAGCAGCCCCCGCAGTAGATTTGCCCACTCCAAATTGATTCCCAACTGACCGGTAGCTGTCTGGCGTTGCAAGCTTCCACAGGGCTATCGCCACTCGCTTCTCAACTGTGAGGGCTGCTCTCATCTTGGTATTCATGCGCTTCAGGGCAGGGGAAAGCAAGTCACAAAGTTCCATGAAAGTGCCCTTACGCATGCGAAAGTTTCGCAGCCACTGGGAATCGTCCCAGACCTGCAACACTATGCGGTCCCACCAGTCTGTGCTTGTTTCCCGAGCCCAGAATCGGCGTTCCACAGCATGAACCTGCCCCATTAGCACCATGATGCATGCATTGTCAGGGCCCATGCTTTCAGAGAAATCTGTGTCCATGTCCTGATCACTCACGGGACCGCGCTGACGTCGCCTCCTCGCCCGGTATCGCTTTGCCAGGTTCTGGTGCTGCATATACTGCTGGATAATGCGTGTGGTGTTTAATGTGCTCCTAATTGCCAAAGTGAGCTGAGCGGCCTCCATGCTTGCCTTGGTATGGTGTCCGCACTGAAAAAAGGCGTGGAATGATTGTCTGCCGTTGCTCTGACGGAGGGAGGGGCGACTGACGACACGGCTTACAGGGTTGGCTTCAGGGAGCTAAAATCAACAAAGGGGGTGCCTGTACATCAAGGAGTATTTCAGGCAGGACTTCACGGAGGGTTCCAATAAGAAATGGTGCACCTAAGTTATTGTTCTTATTGGAACAAGAAGGTTAGCCTGGCCTCTGATTGATACATGGCTAGATTTACCTCGCTGCACCTTCTCTGTGAGTGACTGCAGTGTGATCTAGAAGAATGAGTCCCCTAGACAGGGGAGGGGGGGAAGCAAATGAGTACAAAACAAATCTGGTCTATTTCTTGTTTTGATCCACTCCATCTATCTTTTACATCTTTGGCTGGCAGCAGACGGTGCAGAAGGACTGCATGCCATCCACATCTCATGGCTGCTCGGCAGAAGATGGTACAGTACGACTGCTAGCAGTCCGTATCGCCTGCCCGCTCACCATAAGACGGTTCAATAGGACTGACTGCAGGCAGGACTAAAGAGAATGACCTGGTCAAGTCACTCCAAATTTAGTCCCTGCACCCATGTCTGCCCAGGCGCTCCCAGCCGACGTGGCCAGGAGCACCTCGGACATGACGATGACGGCTACCAGTCGTACTGTACCGTCTGCTGCCACAAGGCAAGGGGTTGCTGCTACTGTGTAGCAATGCCGTACTGCGTCTGCCAGCACCCAGGAGACATAGGGTGACAGTTACCTGAGCGGGCTCCATGCTTGCCGTGGTATGGCGTCTGCACAGGTAACTCAGGAAAAAAGGCGCGAAATGATTGTCTGCCCTTGCTTTCACGGAGGGAGGGAGGGAACGGGGGCCTGACGATATGTACCCAGAACCACCCGCGACAATGTTTTAGCCCCATCAGGCATTGGGATCTCAACCCAGAATTCCAATGGGCAGCGGAGACTGCGGGAACTGTGGGATAGCTACCCACAGTGCAACGCTTCGGAAGTAGACTCTAGCCTCGGTACTGTGGAAGCGCTCCGCCGAGTTAATGCACTTAGAGCATTTTCTGTGGGGACACACACACTCGAATATATAAAACCGATTTCTAAAAAACCGACTTCTATAAATTCGACCTTATTCCATAGTGTAGACATACCCTAAGAAGAAAACAAAGAAAGAAGAAGTGGGACCGCTTAACCTCCTCTCCATCCTCAGTGTTTAGGGTAATCTAGGCATGGCCCAATAGCTAAACAAATACTTTTCCTCAGTCTTTAATGAGGAGTTTAGGGATAATGGTAGGATGACAAATGGGAATGAGAATATGGAGGTAGATATTACCACATCCGAGGTGGAAGCCAAACTCAAACAGCTTAATGGGACTAAATTGGGGGGCCTGGATACTCTTCATCCAAGAATATTAAAGGAACTGGCACATGAAATTGCAAGCCCATTAGCAAGAATTTTTAATCGATCTGTAAACTCAGGTGTTGTACCGTATAACTGGAGAATTGCTAACATAGTTCCTATTTTTAAGAAAGGTTAAAAAAGGTAAAAAAGTCTGTAGTGTGCAAAGTCTTGGAAAAAAATTTGAAGGCGAAAGTAGTTGAGGACATTGAGGTCAATGGTAATTGGGATAAATACAACATGGTTTTACAAAGGGTAGATCGTGTCAAACCAACCTGATCTTCTTTGAGAAGGTTACAGATTTTTTAGACAAAGGGAACGCAGTGGATCTAATTTACCTTGATTTGAGTAAGGTATTTGATATGGTTCCACATGGAGAATTATTAGCTAAATTGGAAAAGATGGGGATCAATATGAAAATTGAAAGGTGGATAAGGAACTGGTTAAAGGGGAGACTACAGCGGGTCACACTGAAAGGTGAACTGTCAGGCTGGAAGGAGGTTACTAGAGGAGTTCCTCAAGGATCAGTTTGGGGACCAATCTTATTTAATCTTTTTATTACTGACCTTGGCACAAAAAGCGGGAATGTGCTAATAAAGTTTGCGGATGACACAAAGCTGGGAGGTATTGCCAATACAGAGAAGGACCGGGATATCCTACAGGAGGATCTGGATGACCTTGTAAACTGGAGTAATAGTAATAGGATGAAATTTAATAGTGAAAAGTGCAAGGTCATGCATTTAGGGATTAATAACAAGAATTTGTTATAAACTGGGGACGTATCACTTGGAAGTAACAGAGCAGGAGAAGGACCTCGGAGTATTGGTTAATCACATGATGATTATGAGCCGCCGATGTGATATGGCCGTAAAAAAAAGCCAGCAAGATCTTGAGACGCATCAGGCGAGGTATTTCAAGTAGAGATAAGGAGGTGTTAGTACTGTTGTACAAGACACTGGTGAGACCTCATCTGGAATATTGTGTGCAGTTCTGGTCTCCCATGTTTAAGAAGGATGAATTCAAACTGGAACAGGTACAGAGGAGGGGTACTAGGATGATCCGAGGAATGGAAAACCTGTCTTATGAAAGGAGGCTCAAAGAGCTTGGCTTGTTTAGCCTAAAAGAAGGCTGAGAAGAGATATGATTGCTCTCTATAAATATATCAGAGGGATAAATACCACAGAGGGAGAAGAATTATTTAAGCTCAGTACCAATGTGGACACAAGAACAAATGGATATAAACTGGCCATCAGGAAGTTTAGACTTGAAATTGGACGAAGGTTTCTAACCATCAGAGAAGTGAAGTTCTGGAACAGCCTTCCAAGGGAAGCAGTGGGGGCAAAAGACTAAGCTTGATAAGTTTATGGAGGAGATATGATATGATGGGATAGCCTAATTTTGGCAATTAATTGATCTTCAACTATTAGCAGTAGATATGCCCAATGGCCTGTGATGGGATGTTAGATGGGGTGGGATATGAGTTACTACAGAGAATTCTTTCCTGGGTGTCTGGCTGGTGAGTCTTGCCCATATGCTCAGGGTTTAACTGATCACCATATTTGGGGTCGGGAAGGAATTTTCCTCCAGGGCAGAGGCCATGGGGTTTTTTTACCTTCCTCTGCAGCATGGGGCATGGGTCACTTGCTGGTGCCCCTAGTAACAGCCCCTTGGTGGCCACAGGCCTGCCTCTCCCTGGCGACGGGTAAGTGGGGGGCCACCGGCTCCTTTCAGCACCAGGGGGCAGGACCACAGCCCCCTGGGGGTGTCGTAGAGTGAGTTTGGCTCTCAGTCCTGTGGGTGGCTGGACCTTGGGTCCCTAATCCGGGTTGGGGTGAGGGGCTGGCTCCGAGTGCGCCCACCCCACAAACAGCCAGGCAGGCTAGGCGGATGCGGAAACGCACCCTCCAGTAGCACTAGCCACCATGCGACCATTCACCCCGTGTTGCACCAGCATGAGCCTACAGGAGGTGGCAGGTGCTAGAGCAGGCTGGTGCCGCCATCGCCACCGTCACCCCAGGATGCGACAGTGGCCTCGAGACGTGTTTGCTGTGCTGGTGTCAGGCCGTGTCCTACGGCTGTCAGGGCAAACCACTCCAGTGCAGAGTGAGCCCCGGCCTGATGTGGTGCTCCAGAGCCTGCCAGAACCAAACAGTGCCAGGAGGACGCTGCTCTCTGCTGGCCTGTGGCATGCCCAGAGGAGCAGCAAGATCAGGCATCTGGAGAGGGTGGGATGGCTAACGTGTGTTCCCAGTGAGAACGCCCTGGCCCTGAACCTCATGGAAGGAGACTGTTGGCCCCTTACTAAAAATTAAACTCCGTGGGGGTATTTTGGTTGGGTAGCTCCCCGTATCAAAAGCAAGGGGAAGGGTCGATGGGAAATCAGGACCCTGAGACTGACAGACCCCAGGAACAATGGGGAGAGGCCAATGTCACAGGTCAGCCTGATTGACAGGGCGAGCAGGCTAATGGGGGAGTCAGGAGGCCAGGGGGGCCCCATCTCCCGTGTGAGCTGGATTTGCCTGGGTCAGACAGAGTGGGGCTGAGCTAAGGAGAAAGCAGGGGCCTGAGCTGAGCTGGGAAGCAGAGCTGTGCCAGAGCCCTGTGCTCCCTCTTCAACCAATCCTTGCTTTGGCTGCCCCAGCCCCAGAGGCTCTGCTCATTGCTGCACTAGTATTGGTTAGTAGGATTGTCACTATCACCTCAGCTGCTAATTAGCAGAGGCAGAGAAGTGGGTGGGGGGTGTGAGAGCGCCAGAGAACTCCGGCTCCTGGAGGAGGGGATCTAGCTGCTCAGTGCTGCAGCAAGAGCTCTTCCTGGGCATGCACTGCAAGCAGACCTCTGGTATGAAACTGGGTGGGGGGGGGGGTAGGTGGCTCCCCCCACTCCAGGGCCAGGGGAGCTCTATGCCATCGCCAATTATTGGGGGGCGGACATGCCACTACTTCCGCCCCTTGTGCACACCCCTGGGGAGAGATGCAAATTACAAATTAAGTCTAATTGATTTACCCCTTCTTGTGGGCATCTCTGCTTTAACTTATGCCTTCACATGTTCTTCTGCTAGTTACTTTTCCTGCTTTCTGTTTTCTTCCAGAGCTTTAGCATGGAAATTTCATTAATTTTGCTTCATTGGCCAAATTCAGTTGTGACATAGAAGGAACTGTAAGTGGCACATCAGTCTGTTAGGGTAATTTATATGATCAGGGGGTTGGAAGAAAATGTAAACTGCTCCAAAATAGTTACCCCTAAATTTGTCCCAGGGTGTATAATTTTATATGGGCAACTTTGGTTATTTCAGTTATCAACCCAATACTTGTTTTGGTAGATGAAAAAAGTTAATAAAACTTCCCCATTAAAATTTTTTGCCATTTACCTCCTTTTTGAAAGTATGTGCAAGATCATCATCTTCATGTTCAGAAACATACACACATTTAAATGCCAGTATTATTTTTTCAATACAATGTTAAAGTATTTTAAAACACACCCCCTGTGCACAAGAGAACCTGTTCAGGCTGATGGTGTACTAACAGAATCTGTCCTAAGAGTTGCATTCCATTCCAAAGACCATTTTTTTTCTTAGTATGGGAGCAAAAGCTGGGAAGGACAGGGGTCTCATCCCTCTCTCACCCGTCATGGCAGCCCTGGAGCTGGGGCTGGAAAGGAGGGAAAGCCTTTTTCTCTGACTGCCACAGCCCTGCATGTCCCAAATTCCCCCCACTTCTCACCCCACTGCCCCCTCCCACCTACCCCCTATTCCCCCCAAGGCTACCACCTTACCTTACATGTACATCTTCTCTAGGGTCCAGGCACCTAATTAGTGGAGCCACACCTGCACGGCTCCACTAATTAGGTGGGTGGCCCTTCATTCTCTTGTGTGCGGCCACCCTGTCGCGCACCTTAGAGGGAGCTATCTGCGGACCACTGGTGGTCCACGGACCAGTTTGAGAACCGCTGGTCTAGATGAAATTACTCTAAAGTGGATGCACAACTGGTTGAAAAACTCTATTCAAAGAGTAGTTGTCAATGGTTTGCTGTCAAATTGAGAGGGCATGTCTAGTAAGGTCCCACAGGGGTCAGGCATGGATGGGTCCAGTACTGTTCAATATTTTCACTAATGATTTGGATAATGGAGGGGAGGACCTGCTTATAAAATTTGCAGTTGACACCAAGCTGAGAGGTATTGCAAACACGTTGGAGAACACTATTAGAATTCAAAATGACCTTGACAAACTAGGGAATTGGTTAAAATTCAACACTGATCAAATTCAAGAAAGAAAAGTACAAATTATTTAACTTAACAAAAATCACATGCGCAACTATAAATTGTGAATAACTGATTAGGTGGTGGTATTGCTGAAAAAGATCTAGGGTCATAGTTGATCACAAATTGAATATAAATCAACAATGTGATGTAGCTGTGAAAAAGGCTACTATTGTTTTGGAGTATATTAACAGGAGTGTTGTATGTAAGCCACGGGAGGAAACTGTCCTGCTCAGCTTGGCACTGGTGAGGCCTCAATTGTACTCTGTCCAGTTCTGGTGTCAACTTTTAGGAAAGACGTGGAGAGAGTCCAGGGAGAGCAATAAAAATTATACAAGGTTTAGAAAACTTGACCTCTGAGAAAAGGTTAAAAAAAACCCTGGGCATGTTTAGTCTTGAGAAAAGAAGACTGAGCGGGGACCTGATAAGTCTTTAAATATGCCAAGGGCTGTTAAGAGAACAGAGATCAATTGTTCTCCATGTCCACTGAAGGTAGGACCAGAAGTAATGGGCTTAATCTGCAGCAAGGCAATTTTAGGTTACATATTAGGGAAAAAATTCTAACTCTAGGGGTAGTTAAGCTCTGGAATAGGCTTTCAACAGAGGTTGTAGAATCCCTATAATTGGAGGTTTTTAAGAACAGCTGGGACAAACTGCTGTCAGGAATGGTCTAGGTTTACTTGGTCCCGCCACAATGCAGGGGGCTGGACATGATGATTATATAATTCTGTCTCTCCCAATGGTGGCCAGAAGGCATCCTGTACACATTTCCTCCTTCCCCGCCCCAGCTACCTAGAACTCTCCAGAAGATCAAGGGAGGAGGGCGCTGGTAATGTTAGTGGCTCCATAGTGGCTGAGTTGGCCCTTGTTCTGAGATGTCCTCAATGTGTTCAGTATGGCCCATTTTATCATTCTCCCTTACAGCTAGGCTTTGTTCTCCCAGGGACCATTTTATCGCCTATAGCCGGAATAACTAATACTAACTAGCTTTTAAGTGGTTTCATTTGAGAGTGAGGTGGCGGGGAGAGAGAATACTCAGAAGGCATGCCCTCCACTTTGCTGGAATACATTAATAGATTTCAAGGCCAGAAGGGACTATTGTAATCATCTAGTCTGACCTCTAGCAATAAAACTGTCCTCAAATCATTCCTAGGGCAGAGCTTTTAGAAAAGCATCCGATCCTGATTTAAAAATTACCTGTGATGGAGAATCCACCATGACCCTTAGTAAATTGTTCCAGTGGCTAATTACCCTCGTGGTTGAAAATTTATTCCTTATTTCCAGTTGGAATTTGTCTAGCCTCAATTTCCAGCCATTGGATCATGTTATACCTTTGCTAGATTGAAGAGCCCATTTTCAAATAGTTGTTCTCCGTGTAGGTACTTAGACTGTGATCATGTCACCACTTAACCTTCTCTATTAAACTAAATAGATTGAGTTCCTTAAATCAGTCACTATAAAGCATCTTTTCTAATCCTTTATTCATTCTCATGGCTTTTCTCTGGATGGTCTCCAATGTATGATTATTTTTCTTGAACTATGGACACCAGAATTGGATACAGTATTGCAGCAGCAGTTGCTGTACTGGCATATACAGAGTTAAAATAACCTCTCTACTCCTCCTTGAGATTCCCTTGTTTGTGCATCCAGGGTTTGTCCTCTTGCCCACTGCATCGCATTGGGAGC
Organism: Caretta caretta; assembly: GCF_965140235.1. Taxonomy (NCBI): domain Eukaryota; kingdom Metazoa; phylum Chordata; order Testudines; family Cheloniidae; genus Caretta; species Caretta caretta. The sequence goes on along the minus strand of NC_134207.1, from coordinate 156,662,401 downwards.
TCATCTTCAACTGTTCCATCACAACCCCCAAATCTTTCTCAGAGTTATTGTTTCCCGGGATAGAGTATGGCCTACATTCTGTGTTTCTAGATACATGCATTTACCCCCCTTATTAAAACACACACTTTTTGCATGTGAGTTACTACAGAGAATTCTTTCCTGGGTGTCTGGCTGGTGAGTCTTGCCCATATGCTCAGGGTTTAACTGATCACCATATTTGGGGTCGAGAAGGAATTTTCCTCCAGGGCAGAAGCCATGAGGGTTTTTGCCTTCCTCTGCAGCGTGGGACATGGGTCACTTGCTGGTGCCCCTAGTAACAGCCCCTTGGTGGCCACAGGCCTGCCTCTCCCTGGCAACGGGTAAGTGGGGGGCCACCGGCTCCTTTCAGCACCAGGGGGCTGGACCACGGCCCTCTGGGGGTGTCGCACAATGAGTTTGGCTCTCAGTCCTTACCAAGCGATCCAGATCACTCTGTATCAGTGATCTGTCCTCTTCATTATTTACCACTCCCCCAATTTTTGTCATCTGCAACTTCATCACTGGTGATTTTATGTTTTCTTCCAGTATGTTGATAAAAATGTTAACTAGCATAGGCCAAGAACCAATTGCTGCAAAATTCCCATAAAAACCACAGGTTTCAGAGTAGCAGCCGTGTTAGTCTGTATCCGCAAAAGAAAAGGAGGACTTGTGGCACCTTAGAGACTAACACATTTATTTGAGCATAAGCTTTCATGAGCTACAGCTCACTTCATCGGATGCTGTAGCTCACGAAAGCTTATGATCACATAAATTTGTTAATCTGTAAGGTGCCACAAGTCCTCCTTTTCTTTTTCTAAAAACACAGCCACTTAGTGATTCTCCACTTAGGTCTCAAAATATGATTGTATCATTTAGCCAGCTTTTAATCCATTTAATGTGTTCCATGCTGATTTGATACCTTGCTAGTTTTTTAATCAAAATGTCATTAGGTGCCAAGTGTAAAGCCTTATAGAAGTCTTAAGTATATTACATCAACACTGTTACCTCTATCAACCAAACTTGTACTCTCATTACAAGAAGATATCCAATTAATCTGACAGGATCTATTTTCCCTAAACCCATGTTTCATAAATATAAAGGGAAGGGTAAACACCTTTAAATCCCTCCTGGCCAGAGGAAAAACCCTTTCACCTGTAAAGGGTTAAGAAGCTAAGACAACCTCACCTGACCAAAATGACCAATGAGGAGACAAGATACTTTCAAAGCTGGAGGGGTGGGAAACAAAGGGTTCTCTCTGTCTGTGTTTTTTGCCAGGACCAGAGCAGGAATGCAGGTCAGAACTCCTGTAAAGGGTTAATAAGCAATCTAGCTAGATATGCGTTAGATTCTGTTTTGTTTAAATGGCTGATAAAATAAGTTGTGCTGGATGGAATGTATATTCCTGTTTTTCGGGTTTTTGTAACTTAAGGTTTTGCCTAGAGGGATTCTCTATGTTTTGAATCTGATTACCCTGTAAGGTATTTACCATCCTGATTTTTCAGAGGTGATTCTTTTACTTTAATTAAAATTCTTCTTTTAAGAACCTGATTGCTTTTTCATTGTTCTTAAGATCCAAGGGTTTGGGTCTGTGTTCACCTATGCAAATTAGTGAGGATTTTTATCAAGCCTTCCCCAGGAAAGGGGGTGTACGGTTTGGGGGGAAAGACGTTTCCAAGTGGGCTCTTTCCCTGTTATTTTTGTAAGACGCTTGGTGGTGGCAGCAATAAGGTCCAGGGATAAAAGGTAAAATAGTTTGTACCTTGGGGAAGTTTTAACCTAAGCTGGTAAAAATAAGCTTAAGGGGTTTTTCATGCAGGTCCCCACATCTGTACCCTAGAGTTCAGAGTGGGGAAGGAACCTTGACACCATGTTGATTGGCATTAATTATACTACCCTTCTTTAATTCTTTATTAATTGAGTCCTGTATCAGCCGCTCAGTTACCTTGCCTGGGATCTATGTCAAACTGACAGGCCTATAATAACGGAGGTCATCCCATTTACCCTTGTTAAATATTGGAAAAACATATGCTTTCTTACAGTTTTCTGGAATTTCCCCAGTTCCAGCACTTATCAATATTAACGGTCCAGTGAGCTCCTCAGCCAGCTCTGTTAAAACGCCTGGATGCAAGTTATACGGACCTACTGATTTCAAAATGTCTGACTTTAGTAGCTGCTGTTTAACCACCTCCCAAGAGACTAGTGAAATGAAAGGAGTGTTTTCCTCATGTGCTATATCCACATTAGTTTTTCTCCCCAAATATGAAACAAATACTTACTGAACTATTTTGCCTTTTCTGCATTATTATTGACAATTCTACCATTTACATCTAGTAGTGGACCAATAATACAATTTTTAGGATTCTTCCCCCCCCCCCCCGAAAAAAAAAAACCCCTCATTCCTAGTGTCTTTAATTCTGCTGGCCATTTCTCCTTGTGTGCCTTTCAGTTTTCTACAGTTCCTAGCATCTGATTTAATTTATTATTAACTTCCACGTGTTATATATAGTGGCAGAGCTCCACCCTTGTCCCCAGGGGTCCCGTGCTTCCAGGCGGTTTATGCTAGCTTTAGAGTAACAGCCGTGTTAGTCTGTATTTGAGCTCACGAAAGCTCATGCTCAAATAAATTGGTTAGTCTCTAAGGTGCCACAAGTACTCCTTTTCTTTTTGCTAGCTTTAGAGGCTCACTGAAACCCTCCACGTAGCACTTCTCTCTCTAGGGCCAGGGATACTGTCTACTGAGCCCTTTTCATCATAAGCCAGCAAGGAGGTTGGTGAGAGAACTCCCACAGTCTCTGTTGCTCCTATGGCCGTTTGCTTGTTACACCAAAACAGTTTAGCCTCCTGTCCTGGCAGGGCCCGGTTTTCCCCTCCCAGGAGGTGTTTCTGTAGTGGCGGGTTGGGGGGGAATAACCCAGGCCCACCCTCTACTCCAAGTTCCAGCCGAGGGACCCTAATGGTAGTAGCTGTTGGCAGCCAATCTTTCACTGCCAGAGTTGCTATATTTCCCTGGGCCACTTCCCCACAGCTCTCCTGCTTCTCTCTTCTTCACCCTTATCTTAGGGCTCCCTTACCAATGACTTGAGGGTGTCTTCATTAACCAGCCCTTCAGCCACACTTCCTGTCCTCTGCCTGACTGGAGTGAGCCCTTTTATAGTAACAGAGGGACCTTAATTAGAGTTAGGTGGTCACATTAGCTTAATGGCTCACCTGACTCTTTGCAGGTTAATTGGAGTCAGATGTTCTTATTAGCCTGGAGCAGCCCCTGCTCTGGTCAGTCAGGGAACAGAAAACTGTTAATCCAGTGGCCAGTATATCTGCCTTCTGTTACTCTGCTGTACCCAACTGGCCTGGGTCTATCACAATATATATTTGTAGCTGCTTTCACTTTGCCTTTAAATCAGGTCTCTCTTTTAAAAAACAACAACACTACAGCCTTCTTCCTTGATTGTGTTTTTTTGGGGCATCTAGTAAAATGTTCTTCAGCAATTCTCAATTGTCATTGACATTTTTCTGATTCCTGCACCCAGCTGGTTTGGCTCATAATTGTTTTCAGCTTTGTGATTGTCCTTTTTAAAGCACCAATCATCTATATTACTGGTATGGACTTTATTCTATTTGTGTGTTATAAATGTGATCAAGTTGTGATCACCTGTATCTAAGCTATTATTAATTTTTAGTGCTGTGATCAATTCCTTTTGATCTGTCAACAAGGTCTAATATAGACTTCCCCAAAGTTGGATGCAACACATGTTGAAATAGGAAATTGTCATCTATAATATTTAGAAATTGAGGATATTTTAATACTGGCAGCATGAGACCTCCAGCATACATCACTCAGATTTAAGTCCCCTATGATCACAAAACTTTTTTTTCTACACATTATAGATTGACTTCTAAGGAGCCAGTCAGACTGTTCCCTAGTGTGATTTGATGGTCTGTAGCAGACATTAATTAATACCCCATCTTGTGCTTTATCTCTGCTAAGACACTGATCCTTAAACATTCAGCATCATTTTCTTCCAAGCTGACAGTGACTCGGAAACAGGTAATGCCATTTTTAACATAAATTGCCATTCCTCCTCCCCTTTTGCCCACTCCATCCTTCCTAAATAGGCTATAATGATTGATTTTAACATTCTAATCATGCCTGTCATCCCACCAAGACTCAGTAATACCAAATAGATCAAATTTATGCTCATAGATGAGCAATTCCAATTTCTCTTTTTTGTTACCTAGGCTCCAAGCATTTGTGTCTGGGCAGAGAAAGAGAGTTTACTATTCATGTCATTTGGATCTTTGATTAATTTTGTTCTCAACATCTTGATTTCGTGCTAAATGAGTACTTACATCTTCTCTCTTTTTTCTTTCCCCTTTCGTTTTTAATTTAATGCCATCCTGACTACTCTCTGGAGATCTCTGTGGGTAAACTTGATTTTCTTACTGGTTGGGCTGAGCTGCCATCCACAGGTGTGTCATATACATTTCTCCATTCCCTTGGACCAATTGGATATTGAGAGAGATCTTCCACAGTTTACATGCTGAGGACCTGGTATCAATCAGAAACCTCTAGCTGTGTGGGATTCCTTCTGCCCCCTTCTTTCTGATGGCTACAGCCTGCCTATCCTTGCCTATCTCCTGCAGTGTAGAATGCCACTCTTTTGCCTACGGTCGTTTTGAACTGCCAAGATTCCTGTCTGACTTCTATTCTTTTTTACTACTTGGTGGCCAGTTCCTTTCTTCCTTGAATCCAGGGTACTGATGTTTCCGAAAGCTGGTTGTCTGGGAACTTCGAATTTTCTCTGATTCTCCATCGTGTCTCTACTTGCCCTTCCCATCCAAGAATCTTTTCTTGCAGCACAGCCAAAAAGTTTCATTTCATACATAGTATGTCCCTTCTGTCTACAGGCAGGAAAGAAAATATAGAATCATAGAACTGTAAGCCTGGAAGGGACCGCGAGAAGTCATCTAGTCCAGTTCCCTGCACTCATGGCAGGGTTAAAACATGACATGTCTGCTGTAGGTCACCACCACTATTCCATCGCTGGCCATCATTGACCTGAACCTGGAAGGAAAGCCTCTCTCAAGCTCTCTCTGAAACTCTCCTGTTATCTGTCTCTGTTTGTGGCTCTTGAGTTTGCCTATCAAGTGACTTTTTATACCAACTCACCCTTCTTAGCTCAGTTCTGTCCCTAACTACCAGGGAGCAATTAATTGCCCAGATATCAAACAGCGGGGCTGATCAAAGTTCCAAGGGTCAGAGGTATGTCGCCCTCACCAGTGCACTAACAAACAGGCCCACATCCGCTGCTTACTGTGGCCGAGCTCTGAAGCTCCTACATGGAGAATGAACAAACAATCAAGCCCCCACAAATATACCCAACATGCTGCTCACCAAGTCCTACTACCTCCATGCACAGAGTCTGCAACTCTTCCCTCTGAAACTCTCCTTTTAGCCACCTCTGTTTGCAGCTTCCAAAAATTCTTTCTATTCTCAAACCTAGTGGAAGTTCAAGAAATAGTACAAGAAACTTCTTTGCCATCTGTTGCAGATTTTGGAATTCTTACTGGAGCAGTTTATCAAGGGCTTCATCATTTCAAATTTAAAAGGTCAGGTGGCTGTGCTGGCATATTTTCCTCCACAGCCATGAAAAGTGACTCTTTAAGGTGGGAAATGAAGAATTTCCTCAAAGCAGCATCTTCATTTCATCCTCCTAAGATTAATTGAGCACTCTCAGGGGACTTCATTTTGGTTCTTAACATACTGACTCTGTGTCCTTTTGAGCCCTTCAGGAAGCTATCTATGTATTTCCTCACCTTGAGGTGGCCTTCCTGGTAGCCATCACCTCTTCCAGGAGGGTTTAGAACTTCTGGCTCTGTTGAGGAATAACACTGCACATTCCTCATCACGATGGTTCTTTGAACAGACCCAGCCTTTATCTCCCAAAATTATCTCATTTTTTTCCAGAGCCCAGACCATGTTATCCCAGAGACAAGCCCTGGCATGCAGTGGATGTCCGTACAGCCTTCAAGATCTACATCTGTCACACACAGGTTTTTTGCATCTCTGACATTTAAAGGAAAGAAAGTATCAAAATTTACTGTTTCAAGAGGAACAACAAGGAGTCCAGTGGCACCTTAAAGACTAACAAATGTATTTGGGCATAAGCTTTCGTGGGTAAAAACCCACTTCTTCAGATGCATGGAGTGAAAATTACAGATGCAGGCATTATTATATTGACACACAAATAGAAGGGAGTTACCTCACAGTGGAGAACCTTCTCCACTTGTGAAGTAACTCCCTTCTCTTCATGTGGTCAACACTGGTTCTGTAGTGTGTCTTCCTGGTCATTGTTGATACCGTGTCAAAATTTTACAAGCTGAAAATTCAGGCATCAGTGGGTGCTGCCTCTTCACTAGAAGGGTGCTCCAGGCTGTGGTCTCCCAGGAGTAGAAAAGAAATTTAAAACCCTATATATAGTTCTGGTTTTGTTTTCACCCTTTCCAAAGGCACTGTGCTATGAAAAAAAATCCTATTGGTTAATGGATCTGGATCTTTTGAGACAGTATAAGAGAAAAACATATTTGTGATTTACTGTTTTGTGTCCAGTGTCTCTTGGTGATAAGTACAGAAACTTTAGTTGCAATAGCAATATACATTTTCATTTTCTAGATGAAGCCATTACATCCATATATATCTGAATGCATCTGTGGTCTTCAAGATCGTGCCTTTGGTCACCAATGCTTAGCTTCAGTGATCCTGAATGGTGAGGCATCTATCTTCCAGAAAGGATGTTTTATTATTCTGGAACACGGAGAAATGACATGAAAGACTGCACTGTCTATAAATCATGTAGTGGATTGCTGTTGTAGAAATCTCTAACTGGACCATCAATGCAAAGCCATTACTTCCCCATGGTATGATTGCTATAATTTATTTTAGCCAGAATATTAAATATGGAATGTGAAATTATTTATTCTTACATATATTAAGATTATAAATCTAATGTAGTTATGTATTAAAATAAACACTTGAAATGGTTGTAATGTCTTATAGCCTTTAGACTCTGTGCAGTTGAAATCTTCCTCTCATCTTACTCTCTTTGCATTCTTGTTTTGTAGCAATTGAACATTCATTATTTAGGTTGGCATGGGAGACTCCCTTCCAAAACAAAAAAATAAACCTCTGTAAGGCATTGTGGAGCTGTTCCTGGGAGGGGCTACTTATAAATTAGGTCATTAGTTTTCTGTTTTCTTGTGAACTATTTTTGTTAGGCTGAATCTAGTTCTTCACTCCTTTGTGTAGACTTAAGGTAGGGAGAAGCACACATTCCAAGACCAGCTGCCTCTGTGTGACTTATTTTGAACGTTTAATTATGGCATGAGGGAGCTCTCTCACCCTGAGCATGAAATATAGCAGTTATTGAATACTCTTCTTTACCAGAAGTGGTGGGTGGCCCTCAGTCACTTAACTGCACAGCCTGACTACAGCTTCCTTTATGGCAATGTTCCTTGCAGAAGGTGGGATGGGTCTACATTTCCCTTTTTCCTCCCTCTTGATTGCAGTGTGCAGGGCGGAGGCAGTCTTTGTCCCTATGGTTCTCCTCCTGTCTCCCTAGCTAACTTCCCTTTCAAAGGCACTTCAGACTATGCTGACCCTTCAGGATTCTTCTCTATCCTGGCACCCAGTCAGACATGGAAGTTAGGACACTAACTTGCTTGTTGTAAAGTTTGGCTTCATTCTTATGAGTGGTGTTGTGCTATGTGTAATATTGTCTACTTTGGCATTACGTAGCTGCTGCTTGTTGGGATGAGAGTAGTGAGCAAGAGGAGAAGCATCAACTTTGCAATAAGGTGCATAGCCTTTACAACATGTGAAGCCTATATGGATACAGAGGAAAGTTTGGGCCAGATACAGCCCTTAAAATAAACTAACAAACCAGCTGTGCAAACAGTCCCTTATATCTATTTTTTTCTTGCAGTATCTGAATCAATACAATACAGCACTGATATATTTCTTATCTTTGTGATAAGTCCTATTATTGTGCTGCTGATTCTCTCATTTATGGCTATTGTAGCCTGTCAAAAGATTAATCAAACTCTGATACATCGCCTTCATGCACATGATGCTAAACATGGTACAATAGACAGGCTGATTACTTCAAACATTGGAGACAGTACACTTGCGTTAAATTAAAATGCACCTTATATAAGAGTTAAATTCAATAACAATTGCAAAATATATTTTGGTTTAGAATACTTAAAAAATAACCTGCATATATTAGCCAACTTACCCTGTTTCTTTAGTCAAATTTTAAATGTCAGTCAAAAAATCTGAAACGTTAAAATGTTGTAATCAGCCCTTTATTTTAATGACTTCTTTGTTTTCACTAAAAAAAATCTCCCCAATGTTTAGGAATTGCTTGATTATTCTTGTTCCTTTGGAAGTGGCTCAGGATTACCATTTTTTAGTGCAAAAAACAGTGGCTTGTCAAATAACGCTAGTAGAATGTGTAGGCAGGTCAAGAGTTAATCATGTCTTAATTTAGGAAATGAATGATAAGGTAGCAAAATGTAAGAGCATTGAAATCTGAACATTTTGATATCTGTTAAATACTTGTGGAGGATTCTATCGTGACTCAAGACTTTACAAGCAAATCTTTCTGTGCATAATTATTGTACCTTATATACATTTGTTTCATTTTTGTATTAACTTGATATAGATTCTCCTTAGGTGTAGAAAGCTGAGATTTGACAAATCGTTCAACTTTTTTTTAATATCGCCCATTACATTTGACACCAAAACAAATGTGCTGTTTCCTGTCTGAACAGAAGAAATCTAAGTTTATAATGTGGAAATAACTATCATTCTTCTAGCTTTGAAATTTCTTGGTTATGTATCATTAATGTGTAGTGAATTAAAATTATAGTGTCACATTGGAAACAGTCTCTCAATACAGTGCACCATTACTTAAACCATCCTGTAATTCTAAAGTATTTGTTTATACTAGAACATGATTAATGTAGTCATCAGAACAGATTATTAAGGTTATAGTTTAATGAGAGCAGAAGAATAAACCCAGTTTGCATAATATCATGCTTTCCACATGCGGATGACAGTGTATTTCATTGCTCTGGATAAACCTTGTCAAGGCTTCTTGCCATTTGTCATTCTCATGGGTACATCTATGGGCATCGAAATGGCTCCTAAGGCATCCTTGTTGGAGCTGTGAGAATAAGAATATCCTGGCTGGTGCTTCACATAGCCATTGTGCTGCAGCATGGGAGGAGGGGCCTTTAGAAATATCATCACTGCACCTCTCATATTCAGCATTCTGTTTCCCCAGCCATAGGAAGGGAGTTACAGGTGTTCAGAATCACTGTATACAGAGGTGGAGAGAACAGTGCCCTGTACTACTTCTCTCACTTTTCATTGGAAGGGAAAGAGTGGTGATGGAGGCAGTGGGAGGGGCGTTCTTCCTCAGCATATGGAGTCATTGCTGGCTATCTGTAGCCCCACCCTAACACTGGACTCTCAGCCTCAGGCATCGATGAGGCAGCTTTTAAGATCTGAAGCAGAGATGAATGAGTCTTTCTAAAGATCCCATTGCCATGTTTCAGCTGGATACCTACTATGACAGTCCTAGCAGAGCCTCTGGAGGCAGCAGGGATAGCATGAGAGTGCATGTCCCCCACTCTCAATCTCATTGTGAGTAGTACCAAAAAGCAGCAGGGAGTAGAAGGAGGTGTGGCAAACCAGCCTGTCCCCAGGCTTGTTGAAGTTTGACATGGTACCTCCCACAATGGTCTTGCAGTGACCCCCTCACCCTAGGCCTGTACCCTGCCCACGTGAAGAACCTCATTTCTTTGGTGCCTCTGTAATCTGCAATCTGGAAATGTACTTGATTTGCCAGTTTGATTTAACAAGATTACATTGAATTGCAAGGAGACTTTAAAAACAAGTCTTGGAGTGAGTTTAAATAGTCTTGGGAAACCAAGTTATGTTAGTTGTATTGGAGAGCTTTTCAATGAAGATAGACTGTTGCTTAGAATAATTTTGAATCTGAAGGAGGATATCTCATTTATTAATCATCTAATAGCCTAATACAAAATTTTGTAGGAAAAGGCCATTATGGAGAAGTCTGGTGAAGTCAATGGCAAGGAGAAAATGTAGCAGTGAAAATCTTTTCATCCAGGGATGAGAAATCATGGTTCAGAGAAACTGAAATGTACAATAACATACTTCTTCGCCATGAAAACATACTGGGCATGAATTTTTTCAAGTAAACAATTGCATATTTATACAAATATACTGATTGATAAAATGTGGGATTCTAAGGCAAGTATGTCCAGTAGAATAATAACATTTTAAAGCAAAAGTATTGTATTAAGCATGCATATTGTGTTCTCTCTCTCACTCACACACACACCTGTGCATGAAATTTCTGAAGAGAAACCCTTTTAAAGTGTCTGAATTGTAAAGATTATAACAAATTGGAAGTGGCAACATTTGTATTTTATCCTTAAATAACTAGTATTTTGCAAGTGGTTGCTCTTCATGTTTTTGTTCTGTTTTTTGGTAAACAGAGTGTGGGAAAGCACTGGATTGGAAACTGTGACACAAGGCATCCCTGATTTTCTTTAAAAACAAAAACAAAAAAAAGCTCAGACTTCCAAGACTGATACCTCATTTTAGGAAAAGTAAGCATCATAAATCACTCACAGATGGTCTCCTTCCTGCAGTTTATCCACTTACTGTACACACCCCCAGACACCCCTTTATGATGTGGTGCAGTGCAGCGGTGGCTCTGCCTCTGATTTCTTCCTAGCCTTCAGCTGAACTGCCCAGCCTCCACCACCTTGTGGGCTAAGGAGGCTTAGCCCTCTGACTTGGTCACATAACACTTCCACCCTTTCCATGATACCCAGTGTCCAAAATAAACACAGACACATAAATACTTCCACATGTCCTGGGCTTGTGCCAAACACCTACTTCATGTATCAAGGGACAGGACAGATTGGGCCCTCAGAAAATTAACCATTTTCTTACTTGTGTGGGGTTTGTACGTCCCATCACATGAACATACTGGGCTTAATCAAAGCTGACTTTCATTAGGTTTTGGACAAGGTGGTAAAATACAACAATCCAATAACAAAACCATCTACGAGAGATTCCTCTCTTGTTATGCATTGAATGAGTCTGCAGTAAAGTACAATTGGTACTAAAAGCTTGAGAGTCCCTAGCAGGAAGGGAAAGTGGATTGAACTACAGGCGGTAGATGTTCTATTCTTGTCCAAGGTCAGTTTATTTTACAACAGAAATAGTATACTAATTAGAGGAATTTCCATTTTATTTAAGTTTCATTGCATCTGACATGACATCAAGAAACTACAGTACACAGCTTTGGTTAATTACTTGCTGTCATGAAAATGGGTCACTTTATGATTATATGCAGCAAAATACGGTGGATGCTGATGACTGCCTACATTTGAGACTGTTTTGTTACAAAGATACCAATGTATTTAAAAAAGTGAAATAGTGATTCAAGTACATTGGACATTATTATCCTCACATATAAATTGTTAATGTGGCCTATTTAAAGCAAGTCAATATTATGTTTCTCACAACATGAATATTTAGTGAGGCTAGAGTGATAAAATTTGAGGAGGCTCATTTGTAGAAAAAGCATAACTGTATGAATCGAAAGTGACAGGTACAGTGATGCAGTTTATTAGAACAGCTTAATAGAATTCAGTTCTGTGTTTGAGAAATGGATGGAACTTTCACAGAGTCTGGTAAAGGCTAAAACAAAGATTTTGGTTGGAGGGCAGATCTGTAGGAGTTCGTAAGTGTAAGCAGTGTCAGGATGAGCTCCACCCTGACATCTGGTGGTGAAGTGTGGCAAGTTGTGGAAAAGAACTTCAGGGGCCGATCTCATTTGCATAGACACACCCACCCCACCTAGAATGAGGCCATAGCTGCCGAAATGGTCACTTTGGCTGCTGTGGGATCCCCAGTGTCTCTGTTATTGGGGCAGGAAGAATAAATTGTTATTACCCTGATTATGGGAACTGTGCTTGGAACTGTACTTGGCCTTTTGTTATGATGGAGGGACTCACCATCAACTAAGTAGCACTCGCTAAGCAAGGGTCATGGGTTTTAAAACTCTGTGAATTGAGAGAGGCTGGGGACAAGTATTAATACTTGGTGGCATGGGCCCCTTGGTGAGGGCCTTACATGCTAATTGCTCTTCCTCCTCTCTCCACTGTGGAATATCAGAGCTAATTTTGATTCTATTAGGAGTCTAGTTACAGGCTGCTGAGCTCACTTTGGGCTAATGGTGCACCAGCACTGAGGATCCCCTACTACAAGCTGAATTCACCAAAGAGCTGAACTGACTAAGAGCTGAAATCACTGAGCATTGTGTTAAGTAGTGGGGGAGCCTGAAGATATATTGTGGAGCAGTTTGCGGGACGGCTGGAGTGCCTTGTAGACAGGCTGGTGGAGCAGTTCGTAGGATGGTGGGAGCTGCTGGTGGGACGCGGAGCAGTTTGTGGACCGGCTGGTAGAGCAGTTCATGGGACGGTGGGAGCTGCTTGTGGGCCGCGGAGCAGAGCTGAGTGAAGGAGTTCGTGGGGCGGCTGGCAGAGCGGAGCAAAGCGAAGGCCTATGGAGCTGTGGGGCGGTCAGCTTCAGATCATGTAAGGTGCCTCTTACCCCCGTCCCATCTCCACCCAGGTTGGGAGGTAAAGCTCCGCAGATAAACTTTCGAACTCTGGGGCTGCCCTGACCAGGGACAGAGACTTTTGGGTCATTGGACTTTTGGGACTTTGGGTGATTTGGGGTTGCTGGACTCAAGAACCAAAGGGAAAGGGGCATGCCCCAATTTGCTTGGGGTGGGTTTTTTTGCTCATGGGTTGTGTTATGAATCCTGTTGGTGGTGTTTCCCCAACATAATGCCACATTGTTTCTCTCTGTTATTAAAAGGCTTTTTGCTACACTCAGACTATGTGCTTGTGAGAGGGGAAGTATTGCCTCTTGGAGGCGCCCAGCGGGGGTGGTATATATTTGTCCCAGGTCACTGGGTGGGGGCTCAATCCGGTTTGCATTGTGTTATTGGAATGGATTCCCTAGATATTGAACCCGGCCCTTGTTGCTGCCAACTCTGACGGGCAGAAGGGTTACATTTTTGGGGGCTCATCCAGGATGCCTGGGTCAGTACCCCTCGCAAGCACCTGTTGAGTGATCCACTACATTGGGAAACAATTTATATTTTTTTTGTTTGTGCTTATATTTTGAGGAAATTACTGTTTGTATAATGGCTAATATGTCAGGTTTGTTGGGCCCTGGCTCAGCAGCTTCTAGCTCAGAGGCTGCAGTCTCGGCTGATGATTGGACAAAAGCTCTGGGGCAAACATTGGAAAAGGTTGTGCTGTCCCATGCTGCGTCAAACTCTTGTCGTAAGTTAAGATTATTTGCTGGGGAGGAGGAGTTTGAACCCTGCTTAGAGCATACCACTGAAATGCTGCAAGAGTGGGCCATACCAGATGCAGAAAAGCGAAGATGCCTCATAGAGAGCCTTGGCGGCCCAGCATTAGATGTGATTCGCACTCTGAAGCTCATTGACCCTGGGGTCAGTGTGAAGGACTGCCTAGAGGCCCTTGAACACAACTTTGGAAGCGTAGAGGGCCCTGAAGACAGCTACTGTAAGTTCCTTAATTCCTGACAACAAAAGGGCGAGAAGGCTTCAGCCTACATACAGAGACTGGAGAGACTGCTTCAGAGAGCTGTCATGAGGGGAGCAGTGACTGCTGAGCAGATGGATTGGACCAGACTGGCTCAAATTGTAAGAGGAACTCAGTATCAGAACCCGATTCTACTTCATCTCCAGCTTAGAGAACGACAGGAACATCCCCCAAGTTACTCCCAGCTGATAAAGGAGGTCAGAGAGGAGGAAGAAAGGCAGGCTGCCAGTGAATTTTGGGAAGCCCAAACATCGGATCGAGCCAGCACAACACCACTGCAAATGGCCAGTGTACTGATGGTGAGCACCAGAGAGGAACTTGCCCAACAAATGCAGGTCCTGACGGAACGGATAGCTGAGCTGCAAAGTACCGTTGACCGAGTTAAGACTTCCGGGAATAAGAAGGCTCAAACTGTGGCGATTGAGAAGCCCGCACTTAAAGCCACCATCCCACCCAGGCGAAGAGGGAAGGGTCAGTTCTTCTGCTACCGATGTGGTCAGGATGGACACAGTGCTGCCAAGTGCCATAATGAAGAAAACCCCTCCTTAGTGTATGAGAAGCTGAGGATCAGTTGGGAGAGATCCGGTAGCTGCCAGAGGGTCTGGGGACGGGGACCCCCCAGGTCTGCAGGATTTGAAGATTCCCCCAGAAAAGACTGTCCAGCTGGGATCCCCGCAGGACTGATAGGGCCTCGAGCAGAGGTCACGGTGAGGATTGAAGGGGTGGAGTGTAAAGCAGTGCTTGACACTGGATCTCAAGTGACTATTATATTTCAGTCATTCTACCAACAGATGCTTAGGCACCTGCCTATACAGCCACTGACTGGCCTTGGCCTGTGTGGCCTCAGCATGGATGAATACCCCTACCAAGGGTATGTCATACTGCACCTGGAATTCCCAGAGGAGGTTGCTGGGGTAAGAGAAGAGGTAGACACAGCTGCCTTAATATGCCCTGACCCTAAAGGAACTTCTGATGTGTCTGTGCTGATAGGGACCAACTCCAGTCTCTTCAAGGTACTCGCGGATTACTGCAGAAGGCGGGCTGGGGACCAGTACCTGAATACCCTGATGATCCATACGCTTTGTGCTGAAGCCTATAGGAAAATTGAGAGCGCTAAAAGGGACACATCTGAGCTACCGCTTGGGGCACTGAAGTATGCGGGCATGACCCCCTTAGTAGTGCCTGCAAGGACAGAGCAAGAAGTGCTTGTCATGAGTACCTGTCTGAAAGGCAGTAAATGGACGTTAGCAATGATAGAGCAGCCGATGGGAGGAGAGCTCCCTGAAGGAGTGCTGGTCCCCAGTGGAGTCATAACCCTACCTGCTGAAGCCCAGGAAAGGGTGACTATACTGATTGCTAATGAAACGAGTCATGATGTTGTTGTGAAGCAAGGACAAAAGATAGCAGACCTCTTTGAGCCTGAGTCGATTGTAAAACCCCAGTGTGAAACTCAAGTTCCGACAATAGACCCAGCAAAGTTTGACTTTGGAGATTCACCAGTGTCCGAGGACTGGAAAGATCGCCTGAGGAAGAAACTTTGTGAAAGATCCAAGGTGTTCTCACTGCATGAGTGGGATGTGGGATGTGCAAAAGGAGTAGAGCACAATATCAGACTACATGACTCTCGACCTTTCAGGGAGAGATCTAGGAAGATTGCTCTCTCTGAGATGGAAGATGTGCGACATCATCTTCAGGAGCTGACTGCGAATGGCATCATTACAGAGTCCCACAGCCCATACGCCTCACCCATTGTGGTAGTCCGTAAAAAGAATGGGAAAATCCGGATGCGTATTGACTACCGCACCCTAAACAGCCGTAATGTGGTCGACCAGTACACTATGCCTCGAGTGCAAGATGCCTTAGACTGTTTGCTGGGAAGCCAGTGGTTCTCTGTGTTGGATCTTCGAAGTGGATACTACCAGATCCCTCTGGGAGAAGAAGATAAGGAGAAGACAGCCTTCATCTGCCCATTAGGGTTTTATCAGTTCGAACGCATGCCCCAAGGGATTTCTGGAGCACCTGCCACCTTTCAACGTCTCATGGAGAAAGTTGTGGGAGACATGAATTTACTGCAAGTGTTAGTTTATTTGGATGACCTGATTGTGTTTGGAAGAACCTCAGAGGAGCATGAAGAGAGATTTCTTAAAGTGCTTGATAGGTTGGAGGATTATGGTCTGAAGCTTTCAATTGATAAATGCCAGTTCTGCAGAACCTCAGTGAAGTATGTGGGTCACATCGTGTCCCAAGAGGGTGTGAGTACTGATCCTGATAAAATAGAAGCACTCACTACATGGCCGCGTCCAAGTAACTACAGAGAACTCAAGACCTTTCTTGGATTTAGTGGCTACTACCGCAGATTTGTGAAAAACTATGCTACGATTGTAAAGCCTCTGAACGATCTTACCAGGGGACATCAGTCCAGCAAGAACAAATCTAAGTCCAAGAATAAGGGGAGGTCCCCAAAGCCTCCTGTGCAGAGACACTATGGCCCCTTTGAACCATTTGGGCCACGGTGGGATGAGAGATGTGAAAGGGCTTTTCGAGAAATCATTACTTGCCTAACTCATGCTCCAGTCCTAGTTTTTGCTGACCCAAGCAAACCATTTATCCTGCATACTGATGCCAGTTTGGAGGGTCTGGGAGCAGTCCTGTACCAGGAAGTGGAAGGCAAACGTAAACCTGTAGCCTTTGCCAGCCGAGGATTGTCTGATAGTGAAACTCGCTATCCACCCACAAGCTGGAATTTTTGGCCTTGAAATGGGCCATCACTGAGAAATTTCGAGACTACTTGTATGGTGCTCAGTTCCAGGTGTGGACAGACAACAATCCACTGACGTATGTGTTAACAAGTGCTAAGCTGGATGCTACAGGGCAGAGATGGGTGGCCGCCTTGGCTAGCTATGAGTTCAGCATTCAGTACCGATCAGGGAGAAGCAGTGTAGATGCAGATGCATTGTCCAGGCGTCCGCAGGCTCCAGAAGTTGCTGTGATACCCATAGATGGAGTGAGAGCTATTTGCAGTGTGAGTCGCCAAGAGCCATAAGCCCATGAGAGCCTTCAGGGATGTGTTGCAGAAGCTTTGGGCCTGCCCCCTGAATGCATGCCTTCTGCTTCAGTGAACTATATTGCATTGGACCAATCTCCTCCTTTGCCCATGCTCAATGCGGCTGACTGGCAAGAAGCCCAGCGGCAAGATATTGACATTTGTGATACACTACTTGCCAAAAGGGAGGGGCGAAGCCCAGCTGCGGTTGTCCCGCCTAACCCGGAGGGTAAACTATTATTGAGAGAATGGACCAAACTAAAACTGATTCAGGGAGTGCTACACCGAATGACCACTGACCCTTTACAAAAACAACGAGCACAACTAGTACTGCCAAAAAAGTACAGAGCCCTGGCCATGAGGGCCCTGCATGATGACTTTGGGCATTTAGGGATGGAGAGGACCCTGAAACTTATTTGTAGTAGGTTCTATTGGCCCCGAATGGCTGAAGATGTTCGCAGGAAATGTGAGACTTGCACTCGATGTGTTCAAAGGAAAACTCTGCCCACGAGGGCTGCATATCTCAAGAACATCACCAGCAACAAACCTTTGGAATTGGTATGCATTGATTTCTTGTCTGTAGAGGTAGACAAGAGGAATGTTGGGAACATTCTAGTAGTGACTGACCATTTTACACGGTATGCACAGCGATAAGGATCCCGCAGCTTTTCTCTTAGTCGGGATACATATTGCTGATGAGTTTCATAGCTATCTCCATCCTCTGATACACCAAAGCACAAGTCTATGGGTAATCTTGGTTCTCGCCCAAACATCAAGAGATATGGGGTGACTCCCATAGCATCGTTCTTTGTGGCATTGTAAGCATGCACCAGAAATACGACATGCTGGCTCCAGGTTGCCTTCTGCTCTGGTCGCAAAGTTCCCAACATATCTAATAGGGTTCGGTTGAACCTCTCTGGCTGAGGATACCTTGGGGGTGATAAGGCGTTGTCCTAGACTTTTTAATTCCTGCTATCTTCTTGTCTACACTACAAAAGTACCTTGATTTTACAAAAGTCGATTTTGGAGAACAGATTGTATAAAGTTGAGTGCATGCGTCCACACTAAGCACATTAATTCAGTGGTGTGCGTCCACAGTACCGTGGCAAGCGTCAACATTCCGAGCGGTGCACTGTGGGTAGCTATCCCACAGTTCCCGCAGTCCCCACTGCCCATTGGAATTCTGGGCTGAGCTCCCAATGCCTGATGGGGCAAAAAATTTGTCACGGATGGTTATGGGTAAATGTTGTCAGTCAACCCTTCCTCCCTCCGTGAAAGCAACAGCAGACAATCATTTCGCGCCCTTTTCCCTGGATTGCCCAAGCAGACGCCATAGCATGGCAAGCATGGAGCCCGTTCAGCTCACCGCAGCAGTTATGACCATTGTAAACACCTTGCACATTATCGTGCAGTTTATGCGGAACCAGCACCTGAAAAAACAGGTGAGGAGGCGATGGCAGCGCGGTGATGAGGACATGAACACAGATTTCTCTGCAACTGTGGACCCCGGCAATTTGGAGATCATGGTGTTACTGGGGCAGGCTCATGCTGTGGAACGCTGATTCTGGGCCCGGGAAACAAGCACAGAGTGGTGGGACTGCATAGTGTTGCAGGTTTGGGATGATTCCCAGTGGCTCCAAAACTTTCGCATGTGTAAGGGCACTTTCATGGAACTTTGTGATTTGCTTTCCCCTGCCCTGAAGCGCAAGAATACCAAGATGAGAGCAGCCCTCACAGTTCACAAGCGAGTGGCAATAGCCCTGTGGAAGCTTGCAATGCCAGACAGCTACCGGTCAGTCGGTAATCAATTTGGAGTGGGCAAATCTACTGTGGGGGCTGCTGTGATGCAAGTAGCTAACGCAATCATTGAGCAGCTGCTATCAAAGGTATTGACTCTGGGAAATGTGCAGGTCATACTAGATTGCTTTGCTGCAATATGATTCCCTAACTGTGGTGGGGCTATAGACGGAACGCATATCCTCATCTTGGGACCGGACCACCAGGGCAGCCAGTACATAAATCGTAAGGGGTACTTTTCAATGGTGCTGCAAGCACTGGTGGATCACAAGGGACGTTTCACCAACATCAACGTGGGATGGCCAGGAAAGGTTCATGACGCTCACATCTTCAGGAACTCTGGTCTATTTAAATGGCTACAGGAAGGGATTTACTTCCCAGACCAGAAAATAACCGTTGGGGATGTTGAAATGCCTATAGTTATCCTTGGGGACCCAGCCTACCCCTTAATGCCCTGGCTCATGAAGTCGTACACAGGCACCCTGGACAGTAGTAAGGAGCTGTTCAGCTATAGGTGAAGCAAGTGTAGAATGGTGGTAAAGTGTGCATTTGGACGTTTAAAGGGTCGCTGGCGCAGTTTACTGACTTGCTCAGACCTCAGCGAAACCAATATTCCCATTGTTATTGCTGCTTGCTGTGTGCTCCACAGTCTCTGTGAGAGTAAGGGAGAGATGTTTATGGTGGGGTGGGAGGTTGAGGCAAATCTGGCCTCTGAATACATGGAGCCAGACACCAGGGCGATTAGAAGAGCACAGCAGGAAGCGCTGCGCATCAGAGAAGCTTTGAAAACCAGTTTCATGACTGGCCAGGGTACTGTGTGACATTTCTGTTTGTTTCTCCTTGATGAAAACCTGCCCCCTTGGTTGACTCTAAATTCCCTGTAAGCCACCCACCCTCCCCCCCTTCGATAACAGCTTGCTTGAAAAGGAAATCAAGTCACTATCGTTTAAAAAACATGTATTCTTTATTAATTGATTATAAAAATAGGGAGATAACTCACAAGGTAGCCTGGGTGGGGTGTGGGAAGAGGGGAGGAGGGAAGGAAAAGGCCACTTTAAAACTTTATGAATGACAGCCTTCTGTTGCTTGGGCTGTCCACTAGGGGGGAATGGTTGGGTACCTGGAGCCTTCCCCCCCCCCCGCATTCTTGGGCATCTGGGTGAGGAGGCTATGCAACTTGGGGAGGAGGGAGGGCGGTGAAACAGGGGCTGCAGCAGCAGTCTGTGATCCTGCTGCAGTTCATGAACCTCCACCAGGTGCCAGAGCATGTCCGTTTGATCCCGCAGTAGCCCCAGCGTTGCCTCATGCCTCCTCTGATCTTCCTGCCGCCACCTCTCCTCACGTTCATCAGCTACTTTCCTGTACTCTGCTATTGTGTCCCTCCACACATGCTGCTGAGCTCTGTCAGTGCCGGACAACTGCATGAGCTCAGAGAACATTTCATCGCACGTGCGTTTTTTTTTGCTGCCTTATCTGAGATAGCCTTTGGGACGGAGGAGGGAGGCTTAAAACATTTGCAGCTGCTGGAGGAAAAAAAGGGAGTGAAGATACATTTTACAGAACAATGGCTATACTCTTTCACGGTGAACGACACTATTCACATTACATAGCACATGTCATTTTGGTACAAGGTCATATTTTGCATCTTATATTGAGTGCCTGCAGCTTTTGTGTTAGAGATCACACACGCAGTGCCGGGCAACAGAATCCGCTTGCAGGCAGCCATGGTAAGCCATAGTCTTTCTGCTTCTGCAACCTTCATAACAGCAGCGCCCTCCTCTCCCATACCAAGCAAAGCACGGTGAGTTGGCCATTTAGTGCTGCGGTTTTTATGTTAACGTGCAGCAGCAGAAACCAAACTAACCCCCTCCCCATCCACTTCTCTGGGATGATCGCTTTTCCACTCACTCCACTGCGTGGCTGGTATCAGGGAAGATCCCTGCTAGCCAAATGCGAACAGCTCAGCGCTAATGCCCCCCCACCACCACCACGTGGCTAACTGCTGGGAGGATTTCTTTTCAGCCACAGGCAAACAGCCCAGTAGGAACGGCCACCTCTGAATGTCCCCTTAATTAGATTCCCCTATTTCAACCACGTTACCATGAACAATATCACTCTCCTGAGGATAACACAGAGAGATAAAGAACGGATGTTGCTTGAATGCCAACAAACACCGGGACCATACGCTGCCAGGCTTTGTCATGCAATGATACCAGATTACTTGCTATTAGCATGGCGTGGTAAAGTGTCCTACCATGGAGGATGGAATAAGGCTGCTCTCCCCAGAAACCTTCTGCAAAGGCTTTTAAAGTACCTCCAGGAGAGCTTCAAGGAGATGTCCCTGGAGGATTTTTGCTCCATCCCCAGACACATTAACAGACTTTTCCATTAGCTGTACCAGCCACGAATGCATCCCAAGTCCTCAGGGCTACTTAAATCATTAAAAAACGCTTGCTTTTATAACATGTATTATATTTAAAAAGTTACACTCACCAGAGGTCCCTTCTCCGGCTTTGTTGGGTTGGGAGGGTATTTCAGTCAGGGTGATAAAAAGATCCTGGCTGTCAGTGAGAACGGTGTGCTGTGTGCTCTCCTCAAGCTCCTCCTCCTCCTCCTCATCTTCCCCATCCGCAAAATCCTCAGGCATGGCAGAAAGTACCCCATCATCGGAGTCCATGGACAGGGATGGGGTAGTGGTGGCGCCCCCCCCCCCCCCCCCCCAGAATTGCATGCAGCTCAGCATAGACGCGGCATGTCTGGGGCTCTGTCCCGGAGCATCCATTTGATTCTTTGGTTTTCTGGTACGCTTGTCTGAGCTCCTAAAGTTTCACGCGGCACTGTGTTGCATCCTGCTGTAGCCTCTGTCCCTCATGGCCTCTGAGATTTTTTGAAATGTTTTGGCATTTCATCTTTTGGAACGTAGTTCTGATAGCATGGATTCCTCTCCTTATACAGCGATCAGATCCGGTACCTCCCATTCGGTCCATGCTGGAGCTCTTTTTCAATTCTGGGACTGCATGGTCACCTGTGCTGATGAGCTTGCCTGGCCAAACAGGAAATGAGATTCAAAAGTTCCTGGGGCTTTTCCTGTACACCTGGCCAGTGCATCCGCGTTCAGAGTGCTGTCCAGAGCGGTCACAGTGGTGCACTGTGGGATAGCTCCCCGAGGTCAATACCTTTGAATTGCTTCCACACTAACCCTAATTCGAAACAGCGATGTCGATTTCAGTGCTAATCCCCTCGTTAGAGAGGAGTACAGAAATCGGGTTTAAGAGCCCTTTATGTCGAAAAAATGGCTTCGTTGTGTGGATGGGTGCAGGGTTAACTTGATTTAACGCTGCTAAATCCGACATAAACTCATAGTGTAGACCAGGCCTAAGTGATGTAAATTATATCGAAGTGGTATTGTCGACTAGCCCTAAGAAAATATACTATACCTTATGAGACACACTCTTCTACACACTTCCTAGAAGATGTATGGCCGTCCCAACCTTCATCTCCCCATAGCACAAAGTCCAAGCTCATTATTAATGGAAAATGCTCTTGCACATATTAAAGCATACATATTGGCTATGTCAGGGTATTCGGTCTTAAGACGTGGTGTGAGCAAACAGGTTTTACACACAAACTGGGAGGTATGATTTCAAATATGCCACAGAAGGAGAGTTCCTGTTAGAGGAATACTATCAAGACAATTTAGATTTTGTAAAAAGCTTATATGAAACCTAATCAACAGAATGTTCCCATGTTGTCCCGAGTTCTTTAGCCTTCAGGGCAAACTATTTACTTTTACTCCTTTGAGTGATGGTTCCTGCGTGTATTCTACTGTGGGTTCACGTGTGCTTATGTCAGCAAGAACAATTTACAGGTAGTTTGTTAGTTAAAAATATTTTCAAATAGACGGTTGTATACTATGGTGATTGGGGTTGAATGAGTAAGTTAACAGACTATTTTCCATTCAAGTTTTTTAAAGGGATTGCAGAAGACTATAAACTACCATTTCATGATCTTCTTCCAAGTGATCCTAGTTCTGAAGACATGAGGAAAGTAGTGTGTGTAGAAAAGCAAAGACCAAACATCCCTAATAGATGGTTTTCAGATCCAGTTAGTATTTTTTAAAGATAACCTTTTCTCCTTTGAGTGATGGTTCTTATGTGTATTCTACTCGGGTGCACATGTGCCTGAGACAGGAAGATTTTTACTAGCAGTGTTTGTTGGTCCACACCTGCACCCTTCTCCTGCTTGTGCTCTGAACCGAGGTCATTAGGGACAGTGCAGACAGATAGCCTCTTCAGTACCTTTCTGCCACTTATGGTCTGAGATGGAACCTCTTTAGGATCTGCAGTTTTCTCTGGATTGGTCTATGTTGACTTGTAAATATTTGTAAATAGTTTATACAATCTTACTTTAGCTTTTATAGTTCTTATAGTCTTAGTTAGAGTAAAATTTAGGCTTTTGGGAGGTCTTTCCCCACCTGTTTCTCAAGGTCCTACGTTTCAAGAACCATTTCCTGGTCAGAAATGACCATCTTATAAGCCTCTATGGCCTTGGGGAACCTCACATCTTCCCAATGTGCTCCATTTGTTGAATCAGTCAAGCATCAGAGTACAGACTGTGATAATTCCTTTGGGATCAAGCAGCGAGGCCCTATTCCAACCCTGGGCTGGCAGACCTTTCCTGTACCCAAGGCAGAGGCAGCAAGGAAGCACTTCCAAACCATGGTTACCTCTGGTTCTGAAGCTGATAGAGTTAGAGGTAAGGACTCCTCCAGAGAGGAGAAAGAGAAGGGTAGAAAACACTGACAAGAGGCAAGAGAAATTGCTCTCCAGGTCTTCCTCCAAGAAAAGGACCTTCTTTCAGACTCCCTCCAACTCTGGGGAGACTCTGTGCCCTAGCACAGGAGCTCACAAGGAGCATGGTACCAGTCCTCTGGCTCTGAAGAGCAAGAGTGCACCGAAACCAGCATTGTCCGTGACAGCGGGACTATGCCTGGTGCCAACAAGTGAGAAGCCCTGAATGCCACCTACACCAGTGGTAGCATTGTACCTCGATAAAGACTTGATGGTGTTGAAATCCACTGGTATAGAAAGACAGGAGTCCTCACAACTCCTTCACAGCTGGGAACAGATACACTACTCCTGAGGTTATCATCATCCTCCTCCTAGATCTTGAATCTCTGATATTGTTGGACACAGTCCTGACAAAGAGATCCTAATAATACTGGTACAGGGAGTGCAAGGAAGGGGGAAGAGTCATTTACTGAGGCCCTCTACTAACCAGGTCATAACAAGATCCACAGTACCATTGGCATTGCCTGTTGAGTCATAGCCTGCATAGTCTTCATGGGACCTATGGGACATTAATAGGAGAGCATTACCACTGCTGTTGAGACAAAGGTTTAGCCCATATAGAGGATCCAGTGTTTCTTGAGCTTCATCCTGATCAAATAGAAGGGATTATGCTCCTCTGGACCAGTGTACACTGCTCTGTAGGGTCCACCTCAATTCCTATTTGACCCATCTCACTGGATGTATTGGGAGCCATAAGACCCATACATGTGATATCCTAAGTCCATACAGTCCCATTGGGAATCTAGACAAACCTCCCTAGCAGAGAGGACCCTGAACCATGTCAGAAGCCAATGGGGAATGAAGAAGATCAGAACCACCAGCTCCAACAAGGCTACCATCACCCTCCCCAAATGAGGTGGAAGCACTGTCCATCCCACGTCATGACTACAGGCAGTTTCAAAATCTGCTGAGGAAGGTCACTGACATACTCCAAATGCTCCTAGAGCAGTGGTTTTCAAACTTCGGGTTGTGACCCAATACTGGGTCATGGAATGCAAGGCATTGGGTCACCTTGCACATCACCCAGGGACCCTGGTGGCTGACTCGTGAAAACTAGTAGTCCCTACCTGTTCTGACACTGCACTGCACCCTGGAAGCAGCCAGCAGCAGGTCCGGCTCCTAGGCAGGGGGGCCACAGGGCTCTGTGTGCTGCCCCAGCCCGGAGCACCAGCTCTGCACTGGTTCCCGGCCAATGGGAGCTGGGTGTGGGGGGGGTGCCACTTGCATACCTCCGCCTAGGAGCCGGACCTGCTGCTGGCCGCTTCTGGGGCAGAGCACAGTCCACGGTGCTAGGATAGGCGGGAAGCCTGCCTCTGCACCTCGGCTGTGCTGCTGACCAGGAGCCGCCAGAGGTAGGTCCGCACCCCAACCCCATGCCCCCATCCCCTGCCGCAGCCCTCAGCCCTCCAAACCCAGAGCCCCCTCCTGCACCCCAAGCCCCTCATCTCCAGCCCAGAGCCCTGACCCCCCTCCCACACCCCAACCCCCTGCCCCAGCCCACAGCCCTAAACCCCACATTCCAGGCCCCACACCGCAGCCCTCACCCCTGCCCAACCCTCTGCCCCAGCCCAGAGCCCCCTCCCACACCCCAAACCCCCTCATCCCCAGCTCCATTGGGTCACAGGCATCAACAGTTTTCTTCAACTGGGTTGCTGGAAAAAAGTTTGAAAACCATTGCTCCACAGGAGGTGCAATACACAATTCATAAATCTCTGGACATCTATAGACAGTGGGACTCAGTAAGATGACATTTCCCATCAATGAGGCCATCCTAGGACTTGCCAAAGTGGTCTGGTATACCACAGCCACCTGTGCCCCCACTTCAAAAAGAACAGAAAAGTATTTTGTGCTAGCCAAGGAGCAGAATTTCAATTTACACACCCTGTCCCAAATTCTTTAACAGTCCAAGCAAATAGGCAGACAGCATCAACCCAGATCCACCCATTCTGATAAGGAAGCTAAGCATCTGGACCTTTTCAGAAGGAAGGTTTTTACTTCCACTAGTTTGCAGTTCTGAATAGGAGAATATCAGATATTAAATGTCTAAGTATAATTTCATTCAATATATGTAGTTTGCTGAATTTGCTGACAAACTTCCCCAGGAGGATAGGCTGCAGATCTAGGTGCTCATCAAAGTAGTGAGTGCTCACTAGGTAAGTCCTCCCAGCCTCAGCTGATGCAGCAAATATAGCCTCCTGTTCAGTGGCAATGGCTATATTCTTATGTCAGGTGTTGTGACTCCTATCCTATGAGTTCCCTAAGAAGACTGATTTACAATGGAGGATTTGCCTTTTGAGGGAAACAAGCTGTCCAGGGAAAAGACTGGTTACATTCATTGAAGGACTACATTCACACGGGCAATTGTCCATTCATTAGGGATCTACACTCCAGCAACAGCCAGGAAATACCACAGGCCACAACCAGACAAACCATGACCAGCATCTCAACCCTTTTATCACCCGAGGGGCTATGAACTACCACAGAAACAACATAGCAAACATTCCACCTTCCTACCCCAACCTCTCCCTAAGAATCACTTTTGATGGGACCTTTGACAGCTGCAAATCAATCTGGTTACCACATCCATCCACACAGGTTTTCCATACCCAAGTTGGTGGCTGCCTAGCTCATTGCTCCCAAACCTGGCATATAATGATAGACAAATGTGTTCTCAACATCCATTCATACCAGCTACACCATAGTTTCCTGCCCCCCTTTTACTTATCCCTCTCATAAGAGGATGCTCAGTCATGAATCATAGAATATCAGGGTTGGAAGAGACCTCAGGAGGTCATCTAGTCCAACCCTCTGCTCAAAGCAGGACCAATCCCCAATTTTTGCCCCAGATCCCAAATGGCCCCCTCAAGGATTGAACTCACAACCCTGGGTTTAGCAGGCCAATGCTTAAACCACTGAGCTATCCCTCCCTCCTGCCTCCTTCTTCTGGGAGCCACAGAACTCCTTCAACACTGGGGAAAGGGATTTTACTCAAAATATTTTCTCATCCACGAAAAGAAGGGAGGGTAGGGACCTGTCTTAGATCTCAGCTCAATGTCTTTAGTTGCAGACTAAGGTTCAGAATCATCACTCAAGCATCAATGATTGCCTTGCTTAACGAAGGCAATTGGTTCACAGCTCTTGCTATAAAGGATGGCTGTTTCCTCACAGACATCCACCCCATACATAGAAGATTCCTGAGGTTCATAGTAGGCATGAACCACTATCAACACAGAGTTCTCCCTTGCAGCCTTGCAACAGCATCAAGGGTATTCACACAGGTGGTAGAAGTTGTGGCAGCTTACTCCTGTTGCCACAGATCATCAGTTTTGCCCTACTATGACGAAGGTTACTGATGGGGAGATGTCATCAGGAGGTACTGACAGGAACCTTAACCCTGCCTCATCTTTTACATTCGCTGGGACTCTGCATGAACACATTCAAGTCTGGTTTAGTCCCACACAGACCACAGAGCTTATCGGGGCGCTCCTGGACTGAATCAGCGCCAGAGTTTATGTACCTTGGGACGGAGTCCAATCCATAAAGGAACTTATCAGTCGGCACGTCTGATCCTTCTAGGTCACTTGGCTTCCTGTGTCTATGTGTAGGGATATGATTTTGTCATGGTAAAATTATGCATAATTCATGGCACAGTCACAGTAAAAAACAGATTTCACACTATGGCCACAGCAACCTTGTAGACCCTACTGTCATGCATTAACAGTTTTGTTAGTTCACTTTGATGTAGTTCTCTTTAAAATGGGACTAGATCCAAATGAATGAACCATTAATCAGTGCTTGACCCACACCCGCAGACCCCTGTCCCCAATACAGAGCTCTTAGAAAGGCAGGGCTGGATCTTTGCCAACCTCATCCTGAGTCCCTTTAGGTGAATGCTTCTATTCTCTGCCTTCTTTCCTCCTTGTAAGTCCCCCAGTCCTTGACATCCCCGTTTCCCTCTCCTCCCAGCTTTCCCAATCTCTGACTTCTCCCCGTTCTCTTCCAGCTCCCCTCTTCTCCAACCCCCTTTCCCATCTCTCTCCCTAGCCCACCTCTCAGACCTGGTGCCTGAGCTTGGTGCTTCATTGGCAGATCCCAAGCTCCAGTACCCTGCACTGGAGAAGTCCCTTCATCCCAGCGGGAAGTGAGAGGCACTGTCCTGTGCCCTGGCCTGCCGCTTGGCAATGATCTGCTCTAGCTTGCCACATCTCATCCCAGCCACACCTCCCGCAAAGTCAGAGATCAGGAGAGCTGGGGGAGGGAGAGTCAGGGACATAGGGCAGGGGATTGGGGATCAGGCCAGGTATGGGGAATAAGGGATCAGATGAACCGGGAGGGAGAAGGAATTTGGGGATCAGGCAACCTGGGGATGAGGGATAGGGTTTGAGGACTGGAGGATGTACAAAGGGTAAAGGGCAGAGAATGGGAGCTGTCACCACAGAGGATTTGGGGGAGGAGGGGGGACAAAGTCCCAGCCCTGACCCTTCTAGGAGTTCTTCACTGGGGATATGGCTCTGTGGGGTGTGAGGGAATCAGAGTAGAAGGGAGAACAGAGATGGGAGCAAAGCTGAGGAAGGCAGAGGGGGGTGTTAGATGCAGGGAGAGGCAGGAATGGAGTAGAGCAGGCTGGGTGGGTGCAGAAGGGAGGGGGAAGCAAGGGCAGAGGCAGGAAGGCAGGTTAGAGACAAGGCAGTAGACGGACCAGGAGCAAAAAGCAGATAGATGTGTAAGGAGTAGTGATGAGTAGAAGGGATGCTGTATTGGGTGCACAAAGGGAGTTATAAGTGGGGGATGAGGTGGAGGTAACAGGTAAGGGAGGAGGGAGCAGTTGGGGTAGGGAAGGAAGCAGGGCAGAACGTGGGGGTAGGTAACCAATAGCGGGGGGGGGGGGAAGGCAGATGATTAAAATGAACTAATTAACTGTTTGTTAATTTGCTTTGACCTAGCCCTGTTTCAAAAAGGATTAAATCATAACAAACTAACTGACTATTTGTGGCATCTCGGTCCATATAAATGGCAAAAATTCAAGGTTCTGTGGCAGAGGTGACCATTCACAGTGGAGTTGAAAGAAATGACAAAATGAACAGGTTCTGTGAGTGTGGACCACTATTACAGAATTGTATCCCTAGCTATTTGACATGCTTCATGAGTCTTCGTTGTAGTTTCAGACAGGCTTGGCTACATATAGTATATGTGCCTAGCAGATAGAGTATGGACAAACTAGTTTCACTGCCCCACAAAGTATGAGCTTCTCTCACCTAGTAGGAGAAGAGGGAGCAGGTGTGTGTAGGGGGGCACCTTCATTCTTCCCCTATATCAAGGTTCCTCCCCCACTCTGAATTCTAGGGTACAGATGTGGGGACCTGCATGAAAACCTCCTAAGCTTACTTTCACCAGCTTAGGTTAAAACTTCCCCAAGGTACAAATTATTTTTATCCTTTGTCCTTGGATCTCCACTGCCACCACTAAACTCTAACTGGGTTTACTGGGAAACGTAGTTTGGACACATCTTTCCCCACAAAATCCTCCCAACCCTTGCACCCCACTTCCTGGGGAAGGTTTGGTAAAAATCCTCACCAATTTGCGTAGGTGACCACAGACCCAAACCCTTGGATCTGAGAACAATGAAAAAGCATTCAGTTTTCTTACAAGAAGACTTTTAATAGAAGTAAAGAAATCACCTCTGTAAAATCAGGATGGTAGATACCTTACAGGGTAATTGGATTCAAAACATAAAGAATCCCTCTAGGCAAAACCTTAAGTTACAAAAAAGTCACACAGACAGGAATAGTCATTCTATTCAGCACAGTTCTTTTCTCAGCCATTTAAAGAAATCATAATCTAACACATACCTAGCTAGATTACTTACTAAAGTTCTAAGACTCCACTCCTGGTCTATCCCAGGCAAAAGCAGCATACAGACAAACACAGACCCTTTGTTTCTCTCCCTCCTCCCAGCTTTTGAAAGTATCTTGTCTCCTCATTGGTCATTTTGGTCAGGTGCCAGTGAGGTTACCTTTAGCTTCTTAACCCTTTACAGGTGAGAGGATTTTTTCCTCTGGCCAGAAGGGACTTAAAATAGGTTTATCCTTCCCTTTATATTTATGACACCCTACCTGAAAAGAGGTTGATCACGGATGCCTCTTTAGTTGTGGCACTCATCTAGATGAGCATGTAGTGCAAGGGATATGGACTCCCCAGGAATCCTGGTGGCACATAAACCTCCTAGAACTGCAGGAAGCCATTCATACAAACCCTATGTGTTGAAGTGATATCAAACAACATGACAGCAGTGTTCTGCATCAACAAACAAGGGGGAGCAAGGTCCACCCCTCTGTGTATAGAAGCTACCAGTCTTTGGAACTAGTATATTTGTCACCAGATCACCATGTCTGCAGTACACCTCCCAGTGAAACACAACACATTGGCAGACAGCCTCAGCAGATACTACTTCAAGGACCACATGATTTAGTGGTATGCAGAACATTTTTTGATGATAGGGGTCTTAGTCTTGGGGCTGCTTTGATCTCAAGAGAACAGACAGTGCCCACTCTACTGTTCCGGGGAGCTCAACGTCTCAAGGCTACCTGGTAGCCTGGTATATGGGTGGCTGTCGAACCTAGAAAGGACACGTTCAAGCCATCCTTAACAGTAATAGGATGGAGTTCACAAGAAAGTGCTATACAGCAAAGTGGAAAAGATCTTCTGTCTGGTGTCAGTATTACCAGGTAACCTCAGAGGATTTTGATATCCCCATCATATTGGAATATGTTCTTTCTTTAAACACCTCACTGTGACGTTGCACCCCATAATGCTTTATGGAAATATGCTTATGAAAGTGAATCTGACATAATTGGAATATGTTTTATGCTAGCTATGCCATGTAACATATCTCTGCAAAGGTTATGATCTACTGGATATATTCATCCTATTTGTATGCATGCATCATTTTTGTATTCAAAGTTATGAATATTGGCTATGTACTTGTTTAATTTTAAGTAGCCTCAGTGAAGCAGTTGGTCAGCTTCCTGAGAAAAGACTATTCTCAGTAAGTGTCCAATCAAGAAACACTTAAGCTAACAATGAACATGGAGATGCCAATTCACATCTGAGATTTCCCAGGAATGTGGCCTGGCTGGTAAGAAACTTAGTCATGCATGGGCATGTGACTTACCCATGTGACTCCAAAATTCCATCTTGGAGATGAATTCTGGATAGGAGGAAGTCTCCAAACATAAGAGAAAGTCTATTTAAACCCCTGGGAGACCCCCACCATTTTGTCTTCAGCTGGCTCAACAGATAGCCTCTCCACCCCCAAAGGATACCTGAAAGAAACTGGAACAAAGGACAGTAACCACAGGGGTGTGAGTAATTGCTGGACCCAGACTAGAAGGAGGCTAGTCTGTAAAAGAAACTTACTGGGTGATTTTCATCTGTAATCACTTTCTTACTATATTAGGTTTAAACGTTATTTTATTTTGTTTGGTAATTTACTTTGTTCTGTCTGTTATTACTTGGAGCCACTTAAATCCTATATTTTGTATTTAATAAAATCACTTTTTACTTATTAATTAACCCAGAGTATGTATTACTACCGGGGGAGGGGGGAGACAAACAGCTGTGCATATCTCTCTATCAGTGTTAGAGAGGGTGAACAATTTATGAGTTTGTCTTGTATAAGCTTTACACAGGGTAAAACGGATTTATTTGAGGTTTGGACCCCACTGGGAGCTGGGCATCTGAGTGTTGGAGACAGGAACACTTCTTAAGCTGTTTTCAGTTAAGCCTGCAGCTATTCGGGGATGTTGTTCACACCTGGGTCTATGTTTGTAGCAGGCTAGTGTGTCTGACTCAAACAAGGCAGGGCACTGAAGTCCAAAGCTGCCAGGGAAAACGGGCTCAGAGATAGTCTTGGCACATCAGGTGGCAATTCCCAAGGGGGTTTCTGTGATCCAACCCATCACACTCACATCTGTCTCTTAGCTCACTACATGTGTACCTTGTGGCTATCAGTGCCTGTCACATGCACCCTTCCTCCACTCTCCCATCCCCTGATTAAGAACCACTCTATCTTTTGCTCATCCTGATCCTGTGACTGTATGTTTTCTGAAAGATCTGGTCAGAATCTTTCTTCCTGTGATGAGACCTACCCCAACATGGGACCTCAATCTCGTTCTTTTGGCATTAACAAATGCTCTGTTTGAACCCTTGGCCTCATGCTCTTTAACCCATCTCAGTGAAGTTTGCCTGTCTAGTTGCCATCACCTCAACTAGAAGGGTAGCTGAGCTTTATGATTGATTCACCTTACGCAATTTTCCATAAAGACAAGATTTCTTTTAGATTACATCCTAAATTCACCCCCAAAAGTCATCTCAGAATTCCATTTGAATCAGACAATTCACTTACCTAAAATACTTAATTAACTTTAGGAAAAACAAATAAAAATGCACATATACATGTCCAGATCATTATAATTTATCTATGTAGGGTTTGGGTTTTTTTTGCAGACTCAATAATACAAATAATGTGCAGTTGTCTCTATTCTTTAGAGGACCAAAACAGAATAGAAACACAAATAAGGTGCTTTGAACATTCCTGTCTTTTTTCTTATTGTTTCTTTTGCCTTTTTTGGGTTGTGGGTTTGTTGTTTTTTATTTTAGACTTGCTAGCTATAAGTAAGTGTGCTGTGAAAAGTGATATTTGTATGTTTGTTAATATCACTTTTCACAGCAGATTTACTCAGCCCTGGCAAGCCCGGGGACAAATTAAGCCCTGGATGGGGAAATAGGTACAGAGGCGGCAGGGGGTGTGGGGCATTGGAGGTGGCAGCAGGGGCCAGAGGTGATGGGGGTGGGATAAGCTCAGGGACAGAGCCCGCCACCACACAGCTTGGGAACAGAGCCCAAAGCCCCACACCCAGGGAACAGGGCCTGGGGACAGAGCCCAAAGCCCCGTGGCTGGAGCCTGCCGCCCGCCACCCAGAACTGAAGCCCAACCCCACCACTCCCTGGAAGGTGGGGAACTCACTAGCTGCCTGCTCCTCCAGCTTGTGTGTCTCCAGAGGGAAGCAGAACCCAACCATTGCTGGTGGTCCCTGGGGAGGGGCTGCTGCTTTGCCTGTTGCTCTCCCAAACCACTGCCCAGGAGGCTGTGGCCACAAGAAAAGTCCCTGATGGCCGCATGTGGCCACATCTGAGAAACGCTGAGTTAGAGGCTACCCTTCCTCTACAGGGTGAGAGGAACCACTTGACTAGAACCCAGATGGCTTTGGTAGTCTCACTCTGGGACATTCCTCCTAATAGAAATACACAAAGCAGCAATGTGGGGATCTGTTTACACCTTTGTGAGACATTACACCTTGGTGCAAGCTTCTGTAGCTGACACATCCTTTGTCACAGCAGTCCTCCAGCTGTTGATCCTCTTGTTAGGAGAACTGCATCAGTGGAGGCAATAATAGGAAATCTTTGAGAAAATGTCTAATCTAGGCAAAGCACTAGATTCTGTTCAGTTGTATTGAATCACCCCCAGAGGACTGTCACTGCTAGCTAGCTGCCTACCCTAGAGATCTGAAAGGGTATTGTTATAAAAGAGTGAGTTGTCAGTAATTGTACTCTAAATGATAGGTTTCAGAGTAACAGCCGTGTTAGTCTGTATTCGCAAAAAGAAAAGGAGTACTTGTGGCACCTTAGAGACTAACCAATTTATTGGAGCATAAGCTTTCGTGAGCTACAGCTCACTTCATCGGATGCATACTGTGGAAAATACAGCAGATGTTTGTTTTTATACACACAAATCATGAAAAAATGGGTGTTTATCACTACAAAAGGTTTTCTCTCCCCCCACCCCACTCTCCTGCTGGTAATAGCTTATCTAAAGTGATCACTCTCCTTACAATGTGTATGATAATCAAGGTGGGCCATTTCCAGCACAAATCCAGGTTTTCTCCCCCCCCGCCCCCAAACCCACTCTCCTGTTGGTAGATAAGCTGTTTAGATAAGCTATTACCAACAGAAGCGTGGGTTTGTGCGTATGTGTGAAGGGGGAGAAAACCTGGATGGCCCACCTTGATTATCATACACATTGTAAGGAGAGGTTTCAGAGTAACAGCTGTGTTAGTCTGTATTAGCAAAAAGAAAAGGAGTACTTGTGGCACCTTAGAGACTAACCAATTTATTTGAGCATAAGCTTTAGTGAGCTACATGCATCCGATGAAGTGAGCTGTAGCTCATGAAAGCTTATGCTCAAATAAATTGGTTAGTCTCTAAGGTGCCACAAGTACTCCTTTTCTTATTGTAAGGAGAGTGATCACTTTACATAAGCTATTACCAGCAGGAGAGTGGGGTGGGGGGAGAGAAAACCTTTTGTAGTGATAAACACCCATTTTTTCATGATTTGTGTGTATAAAAACAAACATCTGCTGTATTTTCCACAGTATGCATCCGATGAAGTGAGCTGTAGCTCACGAAAACTTATGCTCCAATAAATTGGTTAGTCTCTAAGGTGCCACAAGTACTCCTTTTCTTTTTGTACTCTAAATGTATCATCATAGAAGATCTACACTAGCCCTTGATCCCACCTTTCCATTTCAGAGATTTAAAGGAGTCTGTATGTAGAGAATGGGGGCTTTAATAACTTGAACACTGCTTCCAAAGGAGGTGTGTGCACACCCACAGTGATTAACTACTTTGAAATTCATTCTGTGGTTCATGGTAGGTCATCCAACTTTTCCTGTAGTGTGCATTTACAGATTACCATGTCATTAAGGAGAACAATCTTTACTGGTAAATTACCTTTCTTTTGCTATTAAACTTCCCTGCATATGTAAGTTTTCCATTACATATCTAAATTAGAAACTAAAATATTTGGGTTAGCATTTGGTTCTAATGTGTTTATATTCAAAATATTAGAACAGATTATTGATACTTGACTCAAACCGTAGTGTATATTGGGAGTAATGTGTGAAATTAACTAAATGTCTTTTAGATTTTTTAAAATCATTTAAAACTCTAGCACGTAATTATTTTTATTGTGCTTGCTTTAGACTCTAACAGCTCTTGCAAAACTGATGAAGGAATACTGGTATCAGAAACCCTGAGCAAGACTTACAGCTTTACACATCTGAAAGACTAGTTAAAATCAGCAATTCACTGGAAAAAATAAAAGCAGACTACTAAAAGACTTGTTTTGTGTATGAACTCATCAGAGACCAGATGGGTGAAATCTGCTAGACAGGGTACATAAGAACATAGAAGTTTAACACACTTCAAAATGGGCAGATGACATGATGGCAGTATTCTCTTATTCCATACAACTGTTATACACCACTTACTGAAATTCAAGTATTCTTTAAAACTCTCTTTTGGCACTTTCATTAGAAAGTTTAGTTTACTACTGCTAACATTTTTTTTTATGAACACTTATGTTAATTAATATGTTTGTTTAATCTTAATACATATTATAGATTTAACTTTTATGATTTAAAATGATGTAGTTCCAAACAGCAGTTCAGGAAAAATGGAGAAAGTAAAGTAGAAAAAATGAGATTTTCAGTGACTTGTGTGGTAAATGTGTGCTTGTGTTTACATCAGTATGCTTATTTGTTAAAGGATAATTGAATATTAACTTATACATTCAGAAACTTTAGTGACTACTACATTAAAATCCAGCAATTTTACTGGCTAATAACTGACAAGTTATTTCCTGCACCCCGCCAAGCTCCTCCCCTTCCCCCCGGAGTTATTTCCTGCGGCCCACCAAGCTCCCCCAGGGCAACCAGGGGGCTCCGCACGCTTCCCCTGCCCCTAGTGCTGCCATTGGCCGGGAACCACGGCCAATGGGAGCTGCAGGGGCAGCACCTGCAGACAGGGAAGCATGCAGAGCCGCCTGGCTACGCCTCCGTGTAGGAGCCGGAGAGGGGACATGCCACTGCTTGAGGTAAGTGCTGCCAGGAGCCTGCACCTCTGACCCCTCCCATGCCCCAACCTCCTGCCCCAACCCCCTGCCCCAGCCCTGATCCCCCTCCTGCCTCCAAACCTCTCTGTCCCAGCCCAGAGCAACCTCCTGCACCCCCAACCCCTCATCCTCAGCCCCACCCCAGAACTTGCACCCCCCAGCCAAAGCCCTCCCCCCCGCACCCCAACTTGGAGCCCCCTCCCACATCCTGAACTCCTCATTTCTGGCCCCATCCCAGAGCCCGCATCCCCAGCAGAGCCCTCCCGCAACCCAATCTCCAATTTCTTGAGCATTCATGGCCTGCTATACAATTTCCATACCCAGATGTGGCCCTTGGGCCAAAACATTTGCCCTGGTGTAGGGGATGAAATTTTGCCTGTGCTGCTTCCCCCACACCACTCTAAGGGCTTGTAGACACCAGCGCTTACTTCAGTATAACTTAAGTCACTCAGGGGTGTGGAATGAGAGAACAAGGAGTGACGGTCTCAAGTTGCAATGGGGGTGTTTAGGTTGGATATTAGGAAAAACTTTTTCACTAGGAGGGTGGTGAAACACTGGAATGCGTTACCTAGGGAGGTGGTGGAATCTCCTTCCTTAGATATTTTTAAGGTCAGGCTTGACAAAGCCCTGGCTGGGATGATTTAGTTGGGGATTGGTCCTGCTTTGAGCAGGGGGTTGGACTAGATGACTTCCTGAGGTCCCTTCCAACCCTGATATTCTATGATTCTATGAACTGTTACTCTGGATATCCCCCTTGAGATAATACAGGAGAAGCAACATAAACTCCTGGACATTCTCCACTCTACAGCTCCAGGGAGATTGGCCACACCAATTAGGGATGGGCTGCTGAAACCCGCCAAATCAATCTGGCACACACCAGCTTCTGTCTCTGATACCTCCAGGAAAGCGGACAGAAGATAGCAGGTCTCTGCAAAGGGAGCTGAATATTTTTACCAGCATCCTACTCCTCACATTGATATTCAATACAAAAACATCAAAGAGTGCTATCAAGAAAATACAAAGGCAGTTCTAATAACAAAATCTGAAAGGGAAGAACAGATTAGTGAAGCTCCTTGGGCATCAATGGAAAAGGGCAGTGTAAAGCATTATACTCAGTGGTTCAGAAGCCAAATTAGCGATCAACATTACCCAAAAGAGCCACAGTAGTGTGAATTCATTCTTTCATTTTCTATATACTGTATATATTATTCTCACAGCAAAATGAATTACCAAGTCTTCTACAATTGGTTAGTAACATAATAAAAGCATCCTGATTGATTAATAACTTAGACTGGTTAATACTTAAATCACAGTGTTTTAATATCATGTGTTGAAAAGAGCCACAAAAAACACATCAAAGAGCCACTAGCGGCTCCCAAGTCTGTTTGAGTTTCACTGGAGTAAAGAAAAAACGCATGAATGCTGATATATATGAGTAGAGAAGCAAGTCACAAGAAGAATACAGAGCTTAGACAGAGAGGTAAAAAGGAGTGCTGGAAAGACAAAAGGGCAGATGATAAAAAATGTAAAGTGCCTGAAGCTGCTAGTCAGAGAGGTGACCTGACAGTCTTGTATAAGACAATCAAACTACTAGAACTGAAAACTGTAGCAGAATTGGAGGCCCTACTAAAATGCAAATGGAAAGCCCCTGAGGTAGACTTGGCAGAATTCAATTTTTATTTTTTAAATAATTTCAACAGATAATATTGATGTTTATTTTTAAGCATTTTTACAGATTATCAATTTACATTTTCATAGTTTTGGGACATTATGGGGGGCACTATTCAATGACAATCAACACTGAAATTCAAAAGTTAAAGCTTTTATAAGCTGTTAAAACACAAATTGTGTTAACATTGTAGAGAGTGGCATTGGAACAATTTGTGCAGCGGGGGTACAGAGAGCCATGGAACCAAACTGTAAACCCTGTATATGATGGAGACCACTTCAAGCACCCCAACTGTAAAAGATTTCACTTTCCTTAATGCTCCCTGTGAAATTTGGAAATACTGCAACCCCACTGCCTCCGGTTCTCTGTCCCAAGAGAGGGAGTCAGTTTCAGCCTAACAACTCATAAATATTATTTCTTCTTAAGTCTGCTGGAACAATGTGTGTGTGTGTGGGGGGGGGGGGGTAGCTGAGAGAGTTGAACCAAAGTGTAAACCCTGTATATGATGGAAACCACTCCAAGGCCGGGGGTCCAGCAGCAGCAGCAGCATCACCACCACCACCAACGTTTCTTCTGCTGGGTTTGTGGCTGCTAACTGGGGCAGATTAAGCTGAGCGGCGGCTGTTACCCACGAGCAGCGCTGACAGCGACCAGCTGTACCCACCCCCCCCCCCCGGGCGGGATAACGGCGTCTGCCCTGAGCCGTCTCGGCGCGGCTGGTTCTTTCTTTAACGGGAAGGGGGCGGGACTGACGGGGTCGCCGCAGCCAATGGGGGGAGGCAGCGGCGGGGGCGGGGGGCCTCGGGTCTCTCTGGGTCTTGGGAGGGGAGGGGGCGCGAGGCTCCATCTCGGCGCGAGCGGGCGGCGCCATGGAGCTAACGGCCCCGCCGCGGCCCTGGGCCTTCCTCTCGCTGGCGGCCGCGGCGCTGCTGCTGCTGCCGCCCGGGGCGGCGGGTGAGTAACGGGGCGCGGAGGCGGCTCCGCGGGTCCCCGCCGGCTCCTTTCAACAACATGGCGCAGGGTCGGGCGGGCCGGCGGGGCTGCTTCCCAGCGGGGTGACCCCGACCCCCTTGCTCCGATGCCGCCGAGCCAGGAGCGGGGGCGGGTCTGAGCCTCCCCCAGGCCGGCCACAAGTTCGAAGGCGGGCGGTGGCGGGGACGCGCGGCTCTGCGGCATCCCGAGCCCGGCGGGCCCAGCCGAGCTCCCTGCGGGCCCCAGAGCTGGGAGCGGCCGCTCTGGCCCGGCCCGGCCCCTGAGCTGACAGCCCCGGAGTGACCAAAACAAGTCTCCGGCGCTCTTCGCTTGAGCTGGGTCCGTGTCCTCCCTGCGCAGCCACGGGCTCCTCCCGCCCGTGCCCGCTCCCCGGAGCCATGGGGCTGCACTGGTGTGGCAGGAGACGGTGGTAACTGGGGCTTAATTCGGTTTAGAAAGGCGTTATTGATGGTGGTCCAAGAGAATGGGGGAAAACCCAGCTTGACCCTCAGATCCCAGCCTGAATTTGTTTGGGTCTCTCCGGGGACGTCACGCTGCAGTAAAAGACCCCGTGGCGGTGTCTCAGAGCTCGGGTCAACTGACCCAGGCTCTTGGGTACATACTGTAGGGCTAGAAATAGCAGGGGGCTGGACCCCAGGCTCTGAAACCCGACTGCCGGGCCGGGTCCCAGACCCTGAACATCTGCCTTGTTGTTTTCAGCCCCACAAGTCCGAGTCACTTGGACCAGGCTTAGAGACTTGCTCCGTTCATACATCCTTTTTCTTCACTTTGTCCTCTAGAGTTTTCTTGCACTATGCTTCGCCAGGTCTCAGCAGAACTTTGGGACTGAAGGGAGAGTAAGGATCTAAGGACCTATTCTCCAGGCATTAGTGTTGAGCCACTATTATACTTTGACATTTTGCAAATGCAAAATATACAAATGGGTGACAAGGTGCTTCATTTTATTGCCTTCATTTATACACGTTTTTAATAATTGAATATTTTCCCTAATAATAATAGGGAAAAAATCTTGTATTCCCTTCTCTGCATTTCAGAAGACTATTTTTATCTCTACCTACAATTATGAAGTCACATAACTTGGCAACTTGAAAATAACTTGTCAATCAGCTTCTTTCGAGTTCTAGTTCTCTTAATGAGACCGTAAGGCTACAGATGCTAGAGCAGCACAGCTGCAATGCAGTAGTGTAGAAGCTTCCTTCATTGACGGAAGGGTTTTTTCTGTTGATGTAGTTAATCCACTTCTCTGAGAGGTGGTAGTTAGATTGATGGAAGAACTCTTCTGTCGACCTAGCTGCATCTGCACTAGGGGTTAGGTTGACCTAACTATGGTGCTCAGGGAGTGAAATTTATCATAGCCCTGAGTGATGTAGCTAGGTTGACTTAAGGCTTCAGTCTAGACTAGGCTTGATAGTTCTCTGAACTATTCAAATCCTGTCATCTTCTTGAGACCTTGCTAATCTCCTTTCTAGTGCTCAAGCTCTTTGCTAGCTCATTAAGCCAAGTTTTTAAAAATTTACCAGTCAACTTTTAGTCAAAGCACTATATCCAATAGCTATATTGGTCAATACTAAATGTTGGGAGGCGGGAGGAGTGCAAGTGATCTTCATGAGCAGGAAATGCTCTGGCTAGAAGTCCATGTCCTCTGCTATTCCCAGCTTCTGGCAGCAGGGAGGGTGCAATAAGTTTTGCAAGAGTACTGACTCTCAATGATGCTAGGTAGGGGTCAGATTTTGGGGAAAGAAGGAAGTGATGTATTTTTTACAAGCTTCACCCAATAAGCTCTGTCCTTTGAGCTAATGTTCACAGTAACAATTGTACAATGTTCAAAATATGGTCATGCCTGTTCTCCTGGTGTGGCTTCTTTTCAGTAGAGTCTGAATACGTTCATGGGCTCTGTTGAGCTTTTCAG
The DNA here is from genome assembly GCF_965140235.1 of Caretta caretta. Classification (NCBI taxonomy): domain Eukaryota; kingdom Metazoa; phylum Chordata; order Testudines; family Cheloniidae; genus Caretta; species Caretta caretta. The sequence goes on along the minus strand of NC_134207.1, from coordinate 156,622,429 downwards.
GCTTGACTTGGCCTTGGTGATGCTCATAGGTCCTGCTTGGCTCTCCTTTGGGGAGGGGTGGGGTTAAAATCCCCACTGGGCTTTGCTAAGCTCCTTGGGTTTGGCTTCTTCATGACTGGAGGCAGAAAAAAGTGGCGGTGTGTCACAGTCCCTGGATGAACTGCGCCTCTGACTTCTCTTGGCCTCTCTGAGGCTAGCCCCCTATATATCACCTCTCGCTTAGGATGGAATCATGTGATTCTTCTTGTTAGGGGGCTTATTCCTTCACCCGCTTCCTTCCCTGGTCCTTCTCGCATGAACAGAGAGCAACAATACCCAAAATCCAAAGGTGCAAACAATTCGATGTTTATTGGGGTGAACTTCCAGCAAGCATGATTCCAGTTTCCTTCCTTAGTGTCCTCCTTCCGAGCTCTGACACCCCAGAGCCTTACACCTGTGTCCTTGTTCCCATTCCTGCCCTTAGCCAAACATGATTCCAGTTCCCCCACCCCCATTCCCTGTTCCCATTTCCCCCTTTAGCAAAACATGATTCCAACTTCCTTACCCACATTCCCTGTTCCCATTTTCCCCACACCCACCCACTCACTTCCTGATTGACTGCAGGCTATATAGTAAAACTTGAGTTCTGCTTTGCTATACCTTAACCAATCATTTTCCTGAAATTTAAAGAACCAATCCTAACATATTGTAACATGATTATGTAACCAATTATATCCCACCACCTTAATTAGTTTACACTCAGCAAAATTAATTATACAGCAGACAAGAACAATCACAGAACCAGACAGAGATTATACAGACAAACAATAGCAAAGTGGGAACTATAATGACAAGACAATACAGAAGTGAGGATTTCACATCCCAGCTATTGATAAGTGAGTTCTTGCCAGACAGGATGCTATCAAACTAAGTTTCCTTTTACATTTTCTAGGCACTTCCCTTTCTCTGGAGGCGATAGGCATTATCAGGACAGGATTGTATTCCTAACTGCCCAATAGCACCTGATTTCAATGTGGCTAGTTTGGAATGTGAGGAGGTGACTGTTCGCTTCCTAGCTTATGGCTGCCTCTGCTGCTTAGCCAAAGGCCTTAGCCTAAGCACAGGGCCTGAGACTTTCACAGTAAGAGAAGGCCCTTACACCGGCAGACAGTGATTTTGATTCTTTCTTTTGTACCTCTATAACTAGCCAAGTGATGATAATACACCTAAATTCTTAGAGTATAGGCCTTTACAGACAGGCCTGAATATCTATATCCTAATACTCCACCCCTTTTTTTTCTTTTTCTTTTGGGATCCTCCTGCCCCGGTATCCCTGGAAAAGCATAGGACATATGGCGACACATTTCCTGATAGGGCCAGGCATCACGGTGGAAGGTGTCGATATTCCATTTGTCCCACTGCCCCTTGTGTAGTATAGTGCCCTGCACCTTCTCTCGAACGGACATACCACACCTATTCCAATTAGTGTTCCAGACTTCTCATTAGAGTGGGCCTGAGAAGGTTGGGTCCGGGTTGTCTAGTACACTGCAGGGTTTGGAGGGCTTATTACATTACTTATAGGTTATCTCCCTATGCAGCGTAACACAAGTACAGTTAACAATACAAAATCCACGGCAACACCGAGTCCTGACCACTGCAGTATGGTCCAACATCCGAGACACCCCCAAAACACTGTCTCTCCTCCTTCGACGAGGTCACGATCTTATGTGTCCAGTTGCTGGCAGTTGCAACAAGCTGCCCCTGCAGGTTTTGCTTGCTTTTGTCCATATCATAAGTCCATTGAATGTTCACAGAGAAATGGGATATTGTCCAAACCAGCTTGACCGCTTGGTATGGCATCAGGCAGTGGGCCCTGGCTTATTTACAGCAATAAGATTCACAGATCCATTTGTGCACCAAAGTCCATATAGCAGCATGTAGATGTGTGTAGTTTGGTTATGGGCTGGTGTAATTGTGCCCCCAGTAATATGTACATTCCCAGAAAAACACCTTATACACGGTACACCCAATTGTCCACCCCTTGCATAGGCCATTGATCCTGCTCCTCTATAGTCATAGGAGAGGGGCACATCCAAACATCTGCTGTTGATTTACACTATTTTACACACCCCTCCATTGATTCCCAGTGAGCTCCTCCCCTTCTCATTATTTCCATAGGGCTTGTGGGGACCACCTTGGTTGCCATTCCATTTCCAGGTACCATGGTAGCTATTACACAGGTGCTGGCCTCCTAGTTGAGCATTTTGCATTCCCATACACATCTTTCCCTCCCCCCCCCCCCCAAGGTCAGCCTTTTGAAGCCATCCCACACCCATGTCATGAGGTTTTCCGTTCATTAAAATGCAACAATGCTAGCAACAAGACAAACAACACAAAACATGAACAAGGACACAGGTGTAAGGCTCTGTGGTATCAGAGCTGGGAAGGAGGACACTAAGGAAGGAAACTGGAATCATGATTGCTGGAAGTTCACCCCAATAAACATTGAATTGTTTGCACCTTTGGACTTTGGGTATTGTTGCTCTCTGTTCATGCGAGAAGGACCAGGGAAGGAAGCGGGTGAAGGAATAAGGCCCCTAACACTTCTGCTCTCAGACTGCGTGTTAAGTTTTAGTCCCCTGAGTATCAAACTTGATCACCTCTGCAGGTCTGAGTTAAGCTCAGACTTTGACATTCTGTTACTCTCTGGGGCAATGACAGTGGTAATCAGTGGCCATACAATTTCCTTAAAGCAAAATTTTATTTATTTAGAACAAATGTTCTCTCTGTCGTGTGTATCTTAAAAACTATAAGCCAGCCTAGTTTATCAGGCATTTAACCATCTTCCACACAGGGACCCTGGTTGGTCTAATTTCCTGAAGACTATTCTGAGACCTCTGGGGTCTGGAGGGCATACTCAGTTCCCTAAACTCCCAAACCATTTCTCATCCAGACTCAGGGAGAGACTCCTTATAAAGTTGTGTATAGTCCTTTTGATCACACTCCTTCTCAATGGCAAAGTCACTTGTTAGCCTGGTGACCTGTTAGTTTAAAAGTTTGTCACCAACAAAATGCAAGCCTTGTTCTGCCAAGGCTGGAAACTAACAGCTTGTCAATTGTCTTTCTGTTGTGTACCTAGATGTTCTTATCTGGGAAGCCATTATGTTGCTTCCCTGTTCTTCCCCACAGCCCCAGTGTAAATTAGATCAGTGCATTCACACGGGAAAGTTTTATAATCCAATGTAGAATAACTTCCCTCACTCACCTATTACATACAATGTTCATAAAATTATTATAGATTGTTACGTATCAGCTCCACTTCTGTCACGGTATATACCAAGTGAACCCATGGGTGGTGCCAAAATGAACTGGCACATTAGATGTTTCAGAACTTGAAAATATGATCTTCCCTCTCTTTTCTTATATACTTTGAGCCATGAAAGAGTAAACAATGTTAGCATTTAAAGTATTATCATTGGCATCTGAATTAGCACCCATGTAGCTGAATGGTGCACATAATACATTAGAGCTTTAGTTTTAGGTTCTGCAAACAGACAGTTGTCACTACATCTGTTACACTTGGGTCATATTTTGAGGCTGTATTGGCAATTATATAGAGACTTAGCTTTCACGAAAAAAAAAATTATATTCTGTAGAACAAGAAGGCAGCATGAAGGAGGTGCTGGTACCAGCTGAATCTGAGACCTGCTTCAGTGGGCTCCATCTTTTGTATTTCCCGCAGATCTTTTGTGGTGCATCGTCCTTCTTTGTGAGTACTTCAGTTCCTGTCTTTGTTGTTACTTGGGAAAGCAGCAATGTGAAATTTAGATTATTCTGATCAGTTTCACATTGCCTGTAGAGTTTTGAATAGATGAGTGAAACTGACCAGAGTCTTACTAATTTCAAGCTGCTTAGGAAAATCATAAAGAACAACAAAGAAGTGGGAACCTGGTTTGTAGAGTCAAGAAGACAACATCCAATTGACTTTTATTTGGCTTATATTGGGAGCTATCTTTGAAGTCTTAAGGACTAAAGTTTTTTAAAGAGATTAATTTTTATAGAAATTGATTCCCTGAGCTTCCTGTTTGAGAGGAGTTGTCCTGCTGTTAAGGAAAAATGCAGAGTTTGGCTCCAAATCTAATTTGGGTGAACAGTTAATTTGATAACATCATGTGCTACCAAAAGACAATTTTTTTTTGGCCCACCATTGATTTTTGGTAGTCCATATATGTGAAGAGATTCATTTGATTTTCATGTAAGCTATCCATTTTTTATTTATACTGATGTCAAAATATGTAGTCTGCAGACATTAGATCCTTAGTATTTGATTTATGTTATGTCAATTTTGTCTTCTGTGGTCCTAGGAATGCCATTGTGTTTTAAACTTGAACTGACATCATTAAATTAATACTTCAAAATAATTTTAAAGACTTTTATTTATCTGGAATGTTATTTAAAGAGACAATAAAAATAATAGCAGTTCAGAGAACTGATCAATCTAGAGGTTACTACTTGTTTGGAAAGCTACAATGTAAATAAGCGAGTGTCCAGCTGAAGGCATTTAGCTGCAGAATAAGACTGTGTGTCAAAACAAATGGAGTTTGTTCTGAATGGGATTTAAGGTGCTGACTGGTGAACTGAGGGACGGACACAGACTTCTTTTTTTTAATGTTAACCTAGCAGTAATCAGGAGATTGCTAATAGGTGAGTTAAGGTGGTAACAAATCCAACAAGAGGCTATTTACATTGAAATGAAAATAAAAGAACGATATAAGAAATGGCTCCTGGAAGATCCCAGGAATTCCAAGTGGAATGTGTGCAGTGTCCTATTTACACGTTATCATGAGAGCTACATGTGTATGAAGTGTCAACATTTTTCCATTAGGGAGGCAAATATGCAAGAGCTTCAGTTGCAATTAGGAAAGGTAGAATTGCCATACTGGTTTATATCAGTGATTCATCTAATCCGGGAATTGCATCTTTGACAGTAGCCATACCAGCTGCTGGAGAGGAAGGTGAAAGTAACCCTGCATTAGGCAATTCTGCCAAAGAGAATGCCTTATACTGAGGCTAGCAATATCCAGTCCACTATCAAGAAAACAAGCACTTGAACTGGAATCATCAGAAAGAGAGAGAGACATATAGTTGTAATGTATGCCATAAATTCGTTTTTTTAGAATTGGCTATTTCTAGACCAGCAGATCTTAGAAACTACTGCCCAGTGTGATGTATTCCATTAATTACTCAAGAATCAAGCAAAGAACCACTTGCAAACACAGTTATTCCCTACCAGTTTCCCAGTCCCCCTCACAAGTGGGATTCAGGGCTGATCGCTGTGATTCTGGCCTTCAGGATCTCCAAGTGGGATTATTGCAACTCTCTGCAAGTGTGAACACTGTAGCATGGTGCTCCTCACTATTTTTGAAATGGGGGCCATTTTGGTAAAAAAAAAAACCCTTCAATGTGAGAGCCATGGGGGGTTGGGCTGAGGGGTTTGGAGTGTGAGAGGTGACCCAGGGTAGGGCAGAGGGTGGGGTGCTGGAGTGAGGGCTGCGGGGTGGGGCCAGGGATGAGGGATGCAGGAGGGGGCTCAGGGCTGGGGCAGAGGGTTGGGATGGGGGGGCTCTGGCTGGGATGTGGGCTCTGGAGTGGGGCTGGGGATAAGGAGTTCAGGGGGTAGGCAGTGCTGCCCCAGGGCTGGGGACAGAGAACTCTTCTCCCCCCCCCCCCAGCCCTCTCCCTGCCACCAGCAGGTAGCTCTGGGGGAAGGAGTCCTCTCTCCCCACTGCTGACAGGCAGCACGGGAGCTCCGGGGAGAGGGGCCCTCTCTTGCCCCTGCCGGCAGCAGGGAGCTCTGGGGCTGTGGGAGAGGTCCACAGCAGCCCTGCAAGCCTGAAACTTGCTCCCCTCCCCAGTTCCCACCTACCTTACCTCTCCTCTCCAGGTCCCTGCTGTGTGGCCCTTTAGAGCTGCTGCTCAGCTATTTCTAGCCTGCTGTGCAGCCATGCAGCTTAGAGGAAACCTAGGGAGCCGCACTTAGGGTCGATGGGAGCCGCCACTGGCTCGCGAGCCTTGCAATGAAGAAGGTCTAGCATTTTAAAAATTTCAGTTAGTCCACAGTGCAGCAGACCGTGTCCTTGGTGTTAGCTCTTTTCTTTGTTTCTACTTGCTAAATGGCACTGAAAGCCAAAAGTACGCTCTATACAGTTCTTTCCTAATAACTGCTGAAGTTTCACTAAAATATTATCTGATTAGGAATTGGTGTGGGATGAGCTATAAAATAATCTCTCTATTCAGATGTGGACCACAATTTTTAAAAAGTTTGAGAATCCCTGATTTTAGGTGATATAAATTTAACGTGGAAGGATGATTTTCATAATCTGAATATCTATATAGATTGTTCAATCTATATTAGTCCATATCAAGGATGCCGGAGAATGAGACAATAAATGGTGTAATGATGAAATTTTGTGAATAGGGTCCAGAGAATTAAAAAGAGATTGGAAATGACAGTGGGCATCTATCGCAGATCTCCTAGATTGAAGAAGAACTACAAACAAAATTCTAGACCAATTATTGAGATATTTGAAATGGGATGTAGTTTTCATGGGGAATTTTAACTATCCAGATATCAGCCAAACATAATGCTCAAAATTGTTAATAAGTTACATAAGACAATCTTATGATCTGAAGTTGACATCATGAACCATTTCTTACAACTAGAGGAGAAAAGATCGAGAGTAAAGTGAAATTTTGGTACCAGTGACTATGGGCTATCTGAATTCACCATTCTAAAGAATTGTTCACATATACGCAATACTAGGGTATTAGAATTGAGTATGGTAAAGTTTAGGAAATTAGGACATCTATGAGGTATAATTGAAAAGTCTGCATTACGTCTATTGAAGGACCTTTTAGAGTCCTCAGAGGTTAAATGTTTGTAGCGATTATCCCTAAAATTAATCACCCAACTTAAAAAAATTTATTTTTCCCAGTAAAAATTAATCACCCAACTTAAAAAAATTTATTTTTCCCAGTAAAAATTTTTATTTTTCCCAGTAAAAAATTTATTTTTAGGAAATTAGGACATCTATGAGGTATAATTGAAAAGTCTGCATTACGTCTATTGAAGGACCTTTTAGAGTCCTCAGAGGTTAAATGTTTGTAGCGATTATCCCTAAAATTAATCACCCAACTTAAAAAAATTTATTTTTCCCAGTAAAAATTAATCACCCAACTTAAAAAAATTTATTTTTCCCAGTAAAAATTTTTATTTTTCCCAGTAAAAAATTTATTTTTCCCAGTAAAATGGGAAAAAGTTCAAAATACGAACTAAGGAGATAAAACAGAGATGTATAAGTGAGGGGAAAAAAGAAAAAGGTCAAAAGGGCTTAGGTTGGCATCACATGTTTTAGCCATTCAGTAGCCTTGGAATCAGCAGTGTGGATTCTGGAAAGTCATCCTGGTAGACCAGCATGAGATGAGCAGCTAATTAATAGGTGTGCAACATCCTTCACTCTGCTGCTGCACTGAGGGCTGTTTGCATCCCCCAGGTGTGGTCATGAGTCTCCTACCTCACCCACCCTCATCTGAAATGGTTCAGCTTGCAACAGACATAGCATGGCAGCTCGAAGCCAGGCAGTTGCTTATCTGTCAGTGATCTGTGAGTGATGCGGAGGGAGTTTCTTAAGAGAGAGCAGATCATTACCATTCTGCTTGTCACGGAGTGGCAGTGTCTGCTGTAGAGATGGTTGGCAATGTAGTAAATGGATAGGTCTTCTGCTGATGAGTCAGTGATGAGGGGCTTCCCATATAGCTTTGAAAAGTGGTAGTTGTGGTATCTTCTGAATTTTGTCAGGGAGGTTCTTTGCTGTAATATGAGGCTTGATGTTAGGAGACAGGATATTAAAGAGGACTCGTATCACTTGGTATTTGTTGGTCTCTCTTGTTGTTATGCTCATCGTTTGATTCAGTTGTACACCAGCTAGCTTTGTGTGGGAAGAGTTTAGCCGTACAGGAGCACAGTATTCTCCAGCTGAGTAGCAGAGAACTAGTGCCAAACTGTGCAGTGTTTACTCATTAGTTCCCCAAGTTGAGCCCACAAGCTTATTTAGGAGACCATTTCTGCTCTTTATCTTCTGAGCTTCCTTGATTAGGTGGTCCTTGTTAGGTAAGCGTGTGAGTTAGAATTACTTCAAGATGTACTGACTTAGGGTCATGTGCCAGTCATTCTCCATATAAGAAGATGTTGAGTTCATTGATATGGTTGAGATGAAAGCTTGATGATACTGTCTTTGACACGCTGGGCTTAAATCTCCACTTCTTGCAATAGCCAATGATGGCTTCCATGTCAGGTTGTCCCCAGTTTTCTTGAAGTGTATATCTCTTGAAACAAGGCAGATGTCCTCTGCATACTTAAGATATTGGAAGCAAGTCATTTGTAAATATATTGGAAAAAAGTTGGAGCAAGAACAGATCCCGGAAACTGGAAGAGGAGGAGGGGGCCAAGGGAAAAAACATGTGGTGGCTTGTCAAAGAGGAGTCTAGGAAGGAGACGTGTGCACCTGTGGGGAAAGTTGCTCTGTGTGTGTGTGGAGGGGCATTTGCGGAGTCTAAAAACAGGCCTACTGGTTGTCTTCCCCCTACTGTCCATTGGGACTGGGACCATACCAATGTGCTTTATAAAGTAGGTGGCTTCTGTCCTAATGGCTCAGCAAATCCATCTTCCATCCTTTCCCCCACTCCTTGATATATGAGGTTGTAATAAGAGTCCAGAGTTCCTGGGAAGAATGGAGCTGCTTGCAAGTATTTAGTGTCTCTTAAGAGAGCCACTGGCAGAGCAGCAGTCCAAGCACTAAAAGGGTCAGTTTCTACTTGCATGCCCAAATTACCCACTTACCTAGGGAAAGTAATTGGAGATTTACAAGGCTATACTAATATGGGTTCAAATAATTTTGCTGTTGATCTTTATTCCCTAAAAGGATTTCCTTGTGCACTGTCCTCCATACTCACTTTTTAGTAGAGGATTTCTCTTCATGTGCTGCTTCAACCATCATATGGCAGAGGGACCGCCACCCATATGCGAACATCAGTTATAGTATTATATTAAACTGTAGCATTCATATTCCCTTACTAGAGTTGAAGGTTTACAATCGTGACTTAGGTTCATGTGAAGTTGTGAATGTAATGTCAAATTGGAAGCGTAACTTCAGTCCTTAGTAATATAATGGATTACATTGAGAGAGAACCTCTTCAGATATTTATTGCATAATGGACCCATGAACAGAAAACAGATTAGGTTTATAAAGAACAAATCGTTGTAGACAAACTTGTTGATTGTATTCTTTTTATAGAATTACCAAATTAATGGATGGAGGGAGTATAGTAGGTACATTTAGAATTTAATAAAGCATTTGATAGAATATCTCTTGGTTTTGAAACATTCAAAATAGCTTTGTTTTGGAGCACAATCACAGAGTTTGAAAAATGTCTGACAGGACTGTAAACAAAGAGAAATGATTTAGTACCCTGCTGGCTGTATAAATAGAGTGAAATATTACAGAGGAGGCAACATTCCTTTAGACCCTTCTGTGTTTTTACTTGATATACAATCGAGGAGGGTAAGCCTTATTTCCTTTTCCTACCTCAAGGAGTTATTTCCTACGTATCAAACTCTCAGATTATGTGAGACTCATACAGACTATGGCCTTGTTTTGGAAAAGGACACTTTCCTTGGTAAGCTGGCTGTTGCAACAGTAATACAAATAATAATAAATAACAATATTCAGCATATAGGGGCCCTAGTCCTAGACCAACACCCCACTGTGATAAGTGCTGTACAAATATAGAATAAAAACCATGGGAGAGACAAAAATGAAATGACTTTCCAGTTTGATTTATATATTGGATGCCATCAGGGCCAAATGGAAACCTTTTAGGAAATCAAATGCTGATGACTCATACGTATTAAATCTCAGTTATTGTGGAGTATAGTTTATTATGAGAATTCTGTTTGTATTTTGGACTGTATGAAGTTGTTTGTGAATTCTTGAATATTCTAGATGTGGCAATATCCCTTACTGACTGTGTTTATAATGGAATATTTTATGGTACTTTTGATTTTTTTTTTTAAGTAGATAATCTATCCAGTAGCCAGTAGTGGTTCTACCTGTTTTTTTGGCAGTTGACCTTAGATGATTTTTCCATTACAAAATCTTAAAAAATGCAAAGCCAGTGAACTCTACTTTTTGCAATGCTATTGCTTAGCAGCTGAATCTGTTTCGCTATAAAACATTTTTTAAAAAACAAACATATTTTGTTTCAAGGCTAAGTTACTGTTTTTGCCAAATTTCAAGCTGAAGTTAATTTATTTTATAGTTGTAATCTCCTAAAACTGCCTTATACTAGAAATGCTAAAAGACTGTTTAAAGGAAAGCTGCTCTTAATTATACCGTAGCTAAATAAAATATTTACTAAACTAAGAACATTATGCAACCTGTTTATGATGAAGCTGGTCTCCCTCAAAACTGCAAATATTCCTCTTCCTTTGAGAATTCACAGCGCCCCACCTGCGACATCTGTTCGTTCCTTGCAGTGCCAGAAGTGTCAGCAAGGACTTGTTTCCTTTTCCACAATGAGAACAGGTATAAATGTGGCATTTGACTAGTATATCATCTGTATGTTACATGTGCTACTCCTGGAGTAATTCTGTGCCACTGCGCAATGCAGAATTTTGCAGAAATTAATGTGCATGCAGAGTTTCCTTTACTGCACAGAAATGGGCTGCAGTGCTGCTAGCTGCCACTAGGGACTGCTGGACCCAGCAGAGCTGAGCTCACACATAGAAGACACTGCTGGGGGGAGGGAGCTAGAGGATTCCTGGCAACTTTAGTTCCCAGCGTGCCCTGGGGGAAGGAGAGGGCAGCGCACAGGAAACTCCATGCAAGCCTGGGACCAAGCATCAGGCTATTTCTCCCTCTGGATCCTGGGGGGAGGGAGCGGGTGTCTGGGCAAGGGGGTGGGGCATGGCTGGGTTCTGGGTGGGGGAGGGGATGTGGGTATCTGGGCCGGGGGGGCCCATGGCTGGTCTCTGGGGGGTGGAGATGTTGTGGGTGTATGGCCCCCTGGCTGGGCTCGGGCGGGGGGGAGGGAAGGGGTCACAAAAACAGGAACTGGGTTGTCATAGCAGTTTCTTTAATTCTCTACTCCTGGGTGAATTTTTTGTGTGTCTGTATTGTTACAGACATACTTGCTGACAGGTATTTTGAAATAAATTACCAAAATAATAGAAACTGGTGTGATTATGTAGTGTTATTTTGACAAATAACATTAGCAGAATTTTTAATTTTTTGGTGCAGAATTTTTAATTTTTGGTGCAGAATGCCCCCAGGAGTAACGTGCATTTTATTAGTCTGGTGAAATCCATTTAGACCAGTTCACAAGGAGTTTAATGCATGGGGTATGCATACATGTGCGCGGTTTTGTTACACAATGATGGTTTGTGTTTTGTTTTTTTTAAAAAAAAAAGTAGAATCTTGCATCATTATGTTGGCACCGCACATAGATGCATGCGTAGTTGAGTGGAAATTTCCATTCATTAAATAATGCTCTCTTAACGTTCTGTTGGCACTGTACGTGCATGCTCTAATGCAGGTCCCCAAACTTTTCAGGGTTGTGCCCCCACCTTACCCCTGACTGTGTCCTCCTGCCCCTCCCCCAGAGGCAGGGCCGGGAGCAGGGCAGTGGCTGGTGTGTGTGTGGTGGGACGCAGACAGGGATAAGGGGGCTGAGGCTGGGACAGCAGTTGAGGGTGGGCCTGGGGCCGGAGCCTCGGCTGAGGCTGGGACAGAGACAAACCCGTGGCCAGGTGTGCTTTGCTCCCGCCCCCAGCCTCGGCCCTCGGCTGGGAATGGAGCAGCTGCCGAGGCTGGGGGTGGGCGCAGGAGTGGAGCCGTGCTGAGGCTGGGAGCGGGCCAGATGTGGAGCTGGGAGCCAAGGTTGCAGCAGGGGGCGGGACTGGACAGAGCTAGGAGTAGGGAGGGGCTGAGTGGCACTCCCTCCCTGCCCCCATGGGGGGCTGTCCTGGGTCCTGCCATTCCCCCCTGAACGTTCCTCCGCACGCCAGTTTGGGGACCTCTGCTCTAATGTGTATGTATGTGTGTGAAATTAGGCAGAGTGCTGAAAGAATGCTGTTTCATTCTTTATAATCTATTAATATATAGAATATAGCACATGAGTTAAGGTTCCACTCATTGAACAGTGAGGATGAAAATAAATATTGAACTGCTGCTCCATTAATTGCACTGCCCAAATTGTACTTTGCACGAGGGAGAAATTATCCTGTAAAAAAGAGCACAGCAAAGTGGCAGTTAAAATTGCAGCCTTAACTTCAGCATTTCCTGACTTCTGAGTGCTTCAGCTTGCAACCTCTGTGTTGCTTAGGGCTTGTCTGCACTACCGCGTGGGGTTGATTTAAGATATGCAACTTCAGCTATGTGAATAGTGTAGCTGAAGTTGACGTACTTAGATCTGCTTACCGCGGTGTCTTCATTGCGGTAAGTCAACAGCTGATGCTCTCCGGTCGAATCCGCTTGTGCTCCTCGTTCTGGTCTATACTAGACGCGATAAATCGACCCCCGCAGGATCGATCGTTGCCTGCCGATCCGGCAGGTAGTGTAGACAAGCCCTTAGAGACACACTTCCATGCACACTCTTACCCACTTGTGTATATGTATATATCAGTGGTAGGTAACCTGCGGCCCATGGGCTGCACACAGCCTGTCAGGGTAATCTGCTGGTGGGCCATGAGACTGTTTACGTCGACTTTCTGCAGGCACAGCCGCCCGTAGCTCCCAGTGGCCTCTCTGTCTACTGTGCTAGGCTGACAAGCCTACATAGAATCATCAGATCAGGTTATCTCTTCCTAGCTAAAAAAGTCTGTTCACAGAATGAGTCTGCTAGCTCTCCCGCTGAGACTACTTCAGAGAGTATACTCCGTTCTTTCTTTGCCTCCTGATATAGATAGTGGTCTGTCCTCAATTCCCTTCCCTCCCACTGCTTCTAGCCATATGTTGGCTCTTGACTGTAGCCCCCAGTCTGACCTCTGGTCTCCCTTAGGATTCTGTTCTGCATAGGTTCCTGTTTCGCACTCATCAACATAGTATCTGAGCAACTTGGAGTAGCACATTAAGCAACATGACTAACATCTGTCATATGTGTTTTCTCATCTTCTTTCTGGGGGAGAAGCGTGTGCAGTGGAGTGTTTTGTTTTGGAATTTTTAAAATATAATATATATACACTCTCTTCTACTGCTGCAGACTCCCATTGACTTCAGTGAGTTTTGGATCACAGTGAGTTATATTTGATAGCATGATCTAAAGTAGGAAGCTAAACCTAGCAGAATAAAATTATAAAGCCAATCAAAGAACTCATATTTGTAAACTGATTCTCTGGCTTTTTGATTTATAGGAGCCATCCTGTATGTTATACCAATAAAATAAAAACCAGCAGGATCTTATTAAAGGGGAAAAGGCAAAATGCCACATTTATTGTGAATACAGAAAGAATCATAGTAAGCAGTTAGTTATAGCTGTAACATTCCATTCAATTTCATATTTATTCACACATTCATTCACACACACACACACACAGGGTTCTGCAAGGTTGTTATCATAGGTACCAGCCTTAGAGTTGCTCATGCCAAGCCACTGGCCAGGCGGCCTGGACATGAGGAGGGAGCAGGGCCTTGTCAGATGCTCATCAGACGCTCCTGGAAATTGGTTTGCAGAATCAGACCCCAAAGTTCTCACTTTCTAGAGTCCATTTTTATAGGAATTTCTTCCTATGCCAGTCTATGGGAATTGCTTCATCATGTTGTTGCTGAATCAATCAGCAGATGGCACATTCCTGACTGCTCCGTGCTGCCAGATGTTATCTTGTTCTTTGGTTTTCCCATTCTTGAGGCTGTTGGGTGGATTCCAGTCTGCCCTCCGGGGGTCCTCTGGTTATTTCCACTAGACGCCTTCTTCAGCCGATGGACACTAGATTCTTAGGCTGGCATCTCCCTGATCGTTCAGTTATTATCCACACCAAGCATCCATCCACATACATCCTCTATCTCTATTTTAATCACAATTGTTAACAAAGCGAGATGAATACAACAAAAGGGCGGGGAGTCTCTGGGTGCTGTTTCTGTTGTTACAGAGTATTGCTTTGAGTCTCTCTCTGTGTGAGTAGTTGTTACAAAGAATTGCTTTGAGAACAGACTCTGTCTTAGAATGTACTAACACAATTAGCAGCTTGCAAGTTTCACACAGAGAGGGAGAGAAACAGTACCAAAAACCGAGAGACCTCTTAATTAGTAATACCCTGGAATTTAAACTATGGGGAATCAAACTCATTTGTGATTTTAATACAGAACTTCTTTAATATGATCCAACAGTATGATCTAAAGTAGGAAGCTAAACCTAGCAGAATAAAATTATAAAGCCAATCAAAGAACTCATATTTGTAAACTGATCCTCTGGCTTTTTGATTTATAGGAGCCATCCTGTATGTATCTTAAAATATATCAAATCTGACATGTAATGGATGTTAGCATTTATTCTTGTGCTAGTTTAATAATAAGCCAAATGGATTTAAAACAGAAAATTGTCTACTCTGATGTGATTTTTGCAGTTTTGTAAATTTTTAAAGTATATATCCTAGTGAATTTAGTTCTGGTGAAAGCTGTTAAGTTATCAGCCCTGGGGTCTAAATCCTCTGTGTACAATCACTTCAGGAACAGCTTTCCTACACTGTTTTGGTAGTAGTCTTCAATCCTGTCTTGGATGGACCACCTTAGGCATTGTAAACATTCTGTGACTGTTCAATATATAGCATCTCTTGAGTTCTGAATTTTAATTCTAAACATTAAAGAACATGGATGAACTGCAGAGTGGAAAAGCATAAACAGTTACTTTTCAAAACTTCTATAGAACATTAAAAAGGTAGTTAAATTCACTGTGTCTATTTAAATTATTTACTGATGCTAAGGAATTCTTCATTTTTCCTGTAGGTATGTCATGTTGTTATCATGCAAAGGATAACTTAATGTGCCGTGATGTTTGTGAACAGGTAAGCTTGTTTTAAACTTGGGCAGTAGCACGAAAATTGATTCACTTCTGTATTTGTATATTCAAGATTTTAACAGTTACTTGAAAAGTGGACCTGAAATTGATAAGGGTTTCACTCCCACAGGGAATATTTATATTCGGTACATGTAGATACTGAATGTCACAAGAGACCTTGGTAGTCTGTGTAATAGTTCTGTTGTTTTAATGAACAGATTTTAACTTCTAAAGCTATATTCTTCCCTCTGATATATGTAAAAACTCACATTGAAATCAGTGGGAGGTGCATGTGCATATTTTAGGTCAGAATTTGACCAAGAAGCATCAAACTTACAGATGTGATTCACACTGATTTCTTAGTTTATCCTTTACCTCCTCCTGCTTTTCCTGCCCCCCCCCCCGAGTTAGATGTCCCTCCCCTTGTAAAGTGGCTTGAGTGACAGCTGGCACAGACTCAGACTCTACACCAGGAAGAGCGCCTGGAATGAAGGAGCACTTGAGACCAGCAGCAGTCTTCCCTTCTTCACCAGATGAGGGAATAGTTTTGTCTACTTCCACTCAGTTTGATGATTTCAAAATTGTTCATGGCAGATAAGTTAGAAGTCCTGGAGCTAATGTAGGAAATATCACATAAGCTTTTGAACATTCTGCATTTCTTCATGTCTAGAAGGCTGGACATGCTAATTAACATGGGGCTATAGGAAGCTTAATTTTTTCCATAGTGACTTATGGATGTGAATCACAGGAAATTAATGCTGCTGGCAAGAAGAAAACTCAAGCATTTAGGATGTGGTGCTGCCAAAGACTCATGAATATCTCCTGGATGGCAAAGGAGATGAATGCTTGTGTAAGAAATATTGGAGAGAAGCAGACCATGTTGTCAGAAATCAGTAGGCATGAACTTAGGTCACATCAGGCACAGAGATGGAAATACCCTAAAGCAAGTTATCATAGAAGGAATGGTGGTAGTAGGGGATGACTGGAGAGAGATGGTATGTGGCAGATCACTGGGATGTCAGCTGCTAAGTACATGAAGCTAGTGATGGATTGATAAGTCTTCTTTCTGCTATGATGTCACCAATATTCAGACATGAATAAATTGATTTTACTTAGTCATAGAGTTTAAGTCCAGAAAGGACCACCAGATCATCTAGTCTGACCTCCTGTGGCCATCAACACCACTCAGCACCTTCACACTAAACACAGCAACTGAAATTTGACCAGAGTTTTACAGCCCACTTACTTATTACTGTGGGAGTCAGCCCCTCTTCCCCCCCAAAAAAATTATCAGACTTTGGCATCTGGTGCATCTACCTCTGAAAATATAGATCAAGTCCTTTCAAGTGGGTTTGAATATCTTTACGTGCACCCAGTTCCTGGATCTCTGATAGCTGTGGCAATGCATCAAAGGTCCAGATAACAGGGACCCCCAAAATTTACTCCAAAAGACAAGGATATAAAAAATTAATTTATTTTTCTGGAAAAATTACTTCTTGTCAAGCCTACAGATAAGCACTATAAATTACCAGGCACTTCTGTCAAAATATGATTATCTTAATTAGGACAGGGTATCAAAATTTGAGAAACTCCTTCAATAACATTAGGAGGAACTAAAGTCTGCTGTAGCTGAATTGGTAGTTCAAATATCTCTGCAGCATGATCAGTGGCCACCTCCATTGATGATCTGGGTTTCTTGGTACAATCTTCAGGAATATCAGAGGAGGTCAAGACAACACTTGAAGACCTCCCATTTGAAGGTTGTGAGCTCTTGTATACAAGAACTGATGAAGCCCTCTAGTCTCTGAAAGATTTGAGAAACATTCCCCATCCCTTGAAAGTTTACCTGCTAGCCCATAGGAGAAAGCAAGCCAGATCACAAAGCTCCTCTAGATAAAGACCCTCCACCTATTACTATAATCCAGACATATATATAATTGGAGCTGCTGAGGAAGAACCACAGAGGATAAATAACCATTCTTTCTTCAAATATTGTACACATGTATTCTGGTGACTACCAAGCAGTGATCCCAATCAGGAGGTAGGTGCTAAAGAAGTCCTATTTAAATTATGATTTCAGGACAGTCTGTGCCAAAGCAGGCATCAGATCTTGAGGCTTCAGCTAAGAAACAGTGCTGGGGAAAAGTTTGTACTGATCCCAACTTAGCTGCCCTGCGAATTTCTGAAATTGGTATGCTTCTGAGAGAAGCTACATGAGACTTGGTGGAGTAGGCTCTAAGCCACATGGGTGGATCTAATCTAGCTAACTCCTTGCATGATATAATGTAATTTAGATACTCTGTTAAATAGTCTTTGGATGGATATTGCCTGACCTTTCTCTCGTTACAAATTCAGCAAGCAGCCTGGGGTTTTGCTCTCTCAAAGTAATATGGAAAAGCCCTAATCACATCAAGGGTATGGAATTTGGCTGCCCCCAGGTTGGAGTGGGGTTTGTGAAATAAATATTTAAATGAAAATCTGGGAATAAGTTTAAGGATCCCTTTTGTCTTTAGGAACACCATTTAAGGTGGACCAGTCATGAGGGCCCGAATCTCCACTATCCTTCAAGCTGCTTTTATAGCTACTGAAAAAGTAATTTTCATAGATGGTATAGAGCAGTGATGGGCAACCTGCGGCTCATGTGTATAGAGGAAAAAATTGCTAGGGGCTTAAATGGATGTCCCGTTAACCACACTAACATGATATTTAGGTCCTGGGAGAGAGGGGGCTCCTAGACTGGGGGAAATGCATAAATAAGGCCCATGAGGAATCTAGCAACTGTAGAGTGGTAAAATGATTGTGGATGTAAGGATGATGAGCTGATGTTGCTGCTAAATGGGAGACACAGGGTTTGAGGGTAGGAAGGGAATGAAGCTGAATGTGGTGCCCCACGTTAATAATCTCCAAGACTGAGTGGCCTGAGATAATTTGCTTCCAGGCCTTCCAAAAATAAAAAGGTGATTGCCAAAAGGGATGGCAGGGGAGGGGGAAGGAAGGTATTCTCCAAGGGCTCAGTTTTCAACAAGGACAAACTGCTGCCATGAGGTGGACGTGGGGTGTGCAGTAGCAGAGGGCCTTCTCTGTTGGAACTTCTGTTTCTTCGATATGTTGTCCACATGGATTCCATAACCCACCTTCCTTCCCCACAATTATGGGGTTCTGTACTACCAGGATTCTGTATTGGCAAAGGAACTGAGAGTCAGTTGGGCCAGCTCCACACTTTGTCTTAGGGTGAAGAGGCATGAGGGCATCCAGGGTATAGGAATGGCCCTAATGCACACTGCTTGCCAAAAGAATCGAATCTCTGGGCACTTGCACACAGAGTGGGATCCATATGGACAACATGTCTTGAAGAACCACAGTCACTGTAAGATAAGTAACTTGTCTGACGATATCATTTGCCTTGATTCCTTCTCACCTTGCAACTGTCATGGTTGGGGGAAATGGGAGTAATATTTTTAGTGACAACCTCCCTCCCCCCCCAGGATGAAACTGTCATAAATATTCATTGGGCATCTGTTACATATATAATTTGGGAAGCTGTCCATTTTCTGCTCAATAACTTGGGGAGCTCTCTACTTTCCAGTCACCAAGGAGCTGAAATTGGTTGTTCTAAAGGGCACTGAGGCACTGGCAGTTGGTTTTAGAATGAGACTGGCTTGCCTATGCTTCCGAGGGCCAAAAAATCTTTGAAGGCTACATGAATTTCAGGCACTCCTTACCAAAGGGTAGGAATCCAGTCAAATGATACATTTAGAGAAGTGGAACTGCAGTAAAGTAATTCCTTGTTTTCAGTCACAAGTTAGCTGGAGTGTATTTATAAAATGTCTTGTAGCGAGGAAGCATGAAATTAGGTCCTAGCAGCTTTGTTTCTCTCAGAGTCCCCAAAGATCTCCATATTATAACTTTTGCTACAGTCTAACCTGTGGTTTTTACTATCAATCTCATGCTGTTGAATGGACTAAGAGTTCCTGATTAGGAGAATATATATTCCATTTTTAGAAACAAGAAGAAAATTTATTTCCCTCTCCAAAAACAAGTGCTGTATGTCTGAAAGATTGTCCAGTAAACTCAAATTATAAGTAAACTTTCTTTATATATGAATGTGTTATGTACGTTTCTACACAAATTTACTGGTAATGAAAGTTATCACAAAAACTTACTAATTAAATAAAACCAAACTGTGAATTTAGGAAAACAAAATTTAAAAAAGAAGTCAAATGAGCTTGAATGTATACTTATACTTTTTTTTCCTGATTAGTTCTGATATTTTAAAAATGTGTTATCTTCTGATCTTCTTTGTAACAGATTTTATCCTCTAAAAGTGATTCCCGTTTGAAACATTTGCTGCAGCGGGCACCAGAATATTGCCCAGAGTCAATGGTAAGCCTTGACTGTTTTTGATAAAACTGCTGAATCAGTATTGACAATTTTAAACATTCAAAAGCCATGAGTGAAGTCTCAAAAATCATGAAATTTGGCTTAAAAATTGAAATTTAAATATAATAAATTTTGGGTTCATTTTATTTGGGTTTTGATCCTTTAGGGTTTGTTTTCAAGCTTTTCCTCCCAAAGTGTGAGGTCTAGAAAACTTTTTAAAATGAAAGATGAGATTGTCATTTAATCACTTGACTCTGGGAGCTAGGTTTTTAAGAAAAGACCTAATATTGCAAGACTTATGATGCAATCAGAGAGTTGACAATCTTGCTAAATGTCCTGGGTTCATGGAAGTTACGAGAGATAGTGAAGGTTAAGATCTGCCTTATGTTGAGGGTAGATTTGTATATGCTGGGCCAGATGGTCTGGTGCAATGTGGCTGCTATTACTCTCCTTGGAATTGTTGGCAGCCAGCATAATTTAGAGCAGCCTTCAGGTTATTTTAATTTTCACTAGGGGAAAAGCCTGGCACACAGCCTGTCCAGCATTGGGATAGTGCAAAGGTAAACTCTATAGCTGTTCTAACTGCTCCTCAGTCATAGCTGAGAATCTGGAGCAATCTTTTTATTGGTTAAGTAAAATTATGGATATCTGAATGAGCTATCTAAAAGTTCTCCAGTTAATTACTAGAAAATTATAGAGTGGATTGTATCTAACTGCTGGTTCAGTTATATTACTATAAAATAATGATTAAATAATATTCAGATAAATGAATCCAAAAGCCCTTCTGCCTTAGAAAAGCAACAGTTTTGCTTGAAAATTCCAATACAAAATTCTAATTTTCTTTCTTTACTGATCAGTTTTTATTACTTTATATAGTGTCAGCAATGTGCTAGGCTTTTGATAGACTAGTGAAGACCAAGTCCTTGCCCAAAAGAGTTTGCTGTCTAAATGTACAGTGTATAGGCCTAGTTATTCTTTAGTTCTAATGTTCCATGGATCACTTTGTTACAGTGCTCCCTCTCATGGACTGCCTCCCCTCCCAATCCACAAAGGCATGATTTTAAACGTTTTATTTTTGTGGATCATCAGTTAAGTCTTTCAGATCAGTAGTGGTCCACAGATCAGTGGTGGTCCACAGATCACTGTTTGAAAACTGATGGTGTAAGTCAGTGGTGGGCAACCTGTGGTCCAAACGTGGCCCATCAGGGTAATCCGTTGGCAGCCTGTGAGACAGTTTGTTTACATTGACCATCCATAGGCATGGCTGCACGCAACTCCCAGGGGCTGTGGTTCGCTGTTCCTGGCCAGATTGCAAGTTGGTGATAGCGCTGTGTTGATAACTTTGCTTTTTATTTTAAATTTAGTTATGTTACAGAGTTAATGCTTCTCAGAGTTGGCAACTAGGGTATATTGATGTCATGGAAGAAAGTGTTTTCAAGAGTGATATAGAGTCAGGGATGGGGAGTTTCTATGTTTTGGGGACAACTGAATGAAAAAAGGGAGGGTCTCTAGCAATTTTTGGGGCAAATGTGGGAGGGAAGTACTGAATGGAATATACTTTCATGAAATAGTAATCGTTTAAAAGTGTGATTGTGCTCCACAACCGTGTATTTCATATCTTTAATTGTGCTTTGATAAAGAGAAAGCAATCTAGGTATCTTTCTGTTTAAAAAGTTTAACAGTTTTAGTTTAACTCCATGCTTATTATTTTCAGACATTGCCTTCCACACCCCCCGCCGTTTTTTTTATTTGCTATCAAATTTTCATGAGTACTCTGTTGATAATATTAGACAAAAGACATACAAAATGTGTTCCAGTATAGCCTTCTGCTTGCTGGAACATGAATATATGAAATTTCCTCTCCAAATCTCTCAGATGGTAGGATAGAGGAGGCATTCTAGCAACTCATTAGAGAATGTGGAATGCAGACACTGGCAGACTGGGAGGCCACTTGGAATACCTTAGAGAATTGGGTTCAATGCAGTAGTCACAAACAGTGCAGTAATCACAATAAACTCAGTTATCTTTTAGGGAAAGAAAGGGAAATACCTTTCATCAGTGATCTGGTGACTAGTAGCAGTGCCAGAAGCCAGCTTTTTCCCCTAATGGCAGCAATATCTCCTTTTGCTGGCTTCTAGTCTGCTTTGATTTAGAGAGGGAGGCTGATGATGGAGGAGGGCTGAGTAGAGGGAATTGATCTTGACTATGTTAGCAAGGTGATAAGTGCTTCTTATATACCTGTGTAAGTACTGTATTAAAAAAGAAACATCACAAAGAGTTTGTTCCTGCCAGAATTGGCTATTGTTTCACTGCTGGTGAGTAGTACTTTTTTACATATCTTTTGAGAGGCACATGTTCAGCATTCCTTCACTTGTAGGCACTTAAAATTTTTATCTCTTCATTGTTTATCCCAGCATCCTGACCTGCTAGCATATACACCTCTGCTTCTATGGAATCTTCCTTTGATGCCGTAATACTCAGTTGATATGATGTATTACAGAAATGGTCAATTTTTTTCTAGTGTTTGCTTAAAAAGCACTAAATGCAGTGACTTCGTGCTAATGTTAATGAAATCATTTAAGGGTGACCATTATGTACTTAATTATCCCATTTAGTGAACTGTAATATTACCATTTTGTTTAAAGAAACCCTGTTCAGAGGACTCCAAATCTGAGCCCTTGAGCTTGTAGCACACAGTATGTGAAAATTCCCATAGCTTTCAATTTTTTTACCTTCTGAAATACTATGGAGCTCCACCACAATACTTCAGTCTCCACTTAAAGTTTTAGTGTAGTTTTCTCTCCAACCACAGGCAGCCACAACCATCTTGGTGAAACTGTGCTGAGGTCCAAAATGCAAGATGAGCAATATTCAGTCTTGGATATGTGAGATTTTCAAGGTGTGTTGTCTCAAGAGCCACTAGCGGGTAGGTATGGGATATTTATCTACCTCAGTGATACCCTCAGTTATTTCATAGTCTGATCTGAGCTTGGATCGCATTCAGAGGAAGACTTGGATCCAACTGTTTGTTTGGACCCTCAACCTCAATGCCATTCTTTTGGGTTCTCATGAATACATGTATCCCATAACTATGACTGTACTGGACTAGACAAATTGACAGGAGTGGCAAGTGCCTCCCTGGGTGCTTTGTCCATACCAGTCAACTCCAAGTTTTCCGTATCAGCCTCCTTCGAGAGCTACAATCTCGGTTCCACATTGAAGCAGGGATGTTTCCACTGATCCAAGACACTCAGATCCTATGCCAATGAATCCAGTACCAAGAGTTAGTCCCTACACTGATCCAAGACATCTTATATGCCAAGGAAGATAATGCATCTTCACAAATCCATATTGTGCATCAGGACCAGGAACCTGCAGGCAACTCCTCTCTAGATGAAAATGGTGGCATAGCCTCAGGTACCTCACCTCCTGAGGATGCTATTCAATTCAGAGAGTTGGTCAGCAGAAGGTTTCTACTTCAAAATTGCCTTCTGTTTCACTGAAGGAAACTCATCCTCTTTCTGTCATCCTGGGGAATACCTCTACAAAGTTTTTCTGCTTCTTCTGAAGGGTTTCTGTCAACGAAATGCAAAAAAAGCAGGTAAGTTTTATCAGATTCTGTATGAAGGGTTTTCTTGTTTCCATGTACATCTTTCCCCTAATTCTCTGTTGGTGGCTGCAGTGACGTAGCGATAAGAATGGAATATTTATATTCTTCTCCCAATGACAGAGATGGGGGGGGGGAATAGATTCCGGGGGAAACTATTCTTTTCATCTTCTTTAAACCTGAGGGTAGCTAACTACCTAGCTGTCATGGTGAGGTACCAGTTTCACCTGTGGGACAAGATTTCAATCTTTACCAAGAATATTCTTGAGTGCTGCAGACTGACTTATGCCCTTATTAAGGAGGGTCAGAATGTTTCTAGGCACGTGCTGTGTGTGTCCTTTGAGATCTCTGGTGCATATTCAAGACTGATAGCTGCAGTGATATACTCCTTCTCTCTTCCTCGTGAAACAAAGATGAAGATTGAAGACCTTCTATTTGAAGGTGATCGACTTTTTAGTTGTAAAATGGATGAAGTATTAGAGAAAATGAGACACAAGATTAACTGATGGATCTCTGGGTCTCTTGCACCTTTCAAGAGAATAATTCCTGTGCCTGCATTTGATATCTAAAGACAATATTATCCAAATTATTCTTCATCTTTGTATGTTAACAGAGGGAGGCAACGCTATCAGCAGCAACAACAATCCTTTGCTTCTCAGCAGCAATATAAAAGACGTCCCTGTAAATCCAAGAAGAGAGAAAAGAATTCATCCTCCATTACTACCTTACCTTCTGTTAATCCGCAGGTGTGACATGAAGTTTGAGAGTAGCAAACCAACCTTGAATTCGGTTCCCCTAATATCTGGAGACTGTTTATGCCATTTTTACAGCGAGTGGCAAAAGGTCACCTTGAACAGATGGGTCTTGGATGGTATAAAAGACAAATATACTTATCCAATACAAAATAGATTATTGTAACCTACATGGAAAGGATTAAGGGTGAGAGCTTAAAGGATAAAGTAATAGGAACTTTGGGGAAAAGTTTAGAAACCATCTTGAGTTGAGGATATATGATAGAATCCTTCTCTCTTTCTCACCCACCAAAACCCCCCCAAACAAACAAAACACAGCCCGGGCAGCCATAAGTCTGACAATTCCGAACTTTCAACTACTTGACTTTGCATCTTAAATATCTTCCTTTTAATGTTACTCTTTACATGTAATTCCTTAGTTTTTTTTTTCTTTAAAGGAAAGAGGTAAAACAAATAACTTTATGTACAACTGTAACCCCCATGATACATCATCTTGGTTTGAATTCTGAACTTTTTAGCACTATGACACTTTCAGCCCACTTTTTCCAAGTGGTAGTACTGCTTGCTATATTCCACAGCGGGAAATATGCAGAGGGTACCTTGAAGGAGAAAGGGAAGTTACTTACAGTAACTGTTTGACAGAGTTGTCTACTACATGCACACTTTTACATCTTCCAGGATGTAGAAACACCCATAGCTTTCAGTTTTTGCCATTGTCTAAAGTATGTTCTGCATCTGCAAAAAAGAAACCCCCAAAATCTCATTTTTAATTAAAATACAGTAGAGTGAGAGGAGTCCTTTTAGGTCCCATCATCCTTTTCTTGACAATAAACACCTGATGACATTTGTCTCTGATTTTTGTGGTTTTTTTGAGAAGGAGGCAGAGTTCTTCCATGAGATCAATTATCTTACAGAGGTATTGACACTTTTTTGTATCAGTGCTAAATCATCTACTATATTTAAAAGCTTTTAATCTATCATAAATAAATACTTTTGTTTAATTGCATTTTATTTTTCAGGGAGAAGTTTGGGGTTGTATAAACTCTTCTTTGCCAGGTAAGAACTATTAGAATATTCTCATTTATATTTTGCCTTTGCTGATAAAAGGCTTAATTTAACAACAGATCTGTCTAGTTTCCATATTGTACATGTTTCAAAATAGTTTTGCTTTGATAAGGCTTCCACATAAGCCAGAAATGTATGTTTGTTTGTTTCATTTACCCCAAATTGTGGTGCTTTGACTTTGTCAAAATTGGAAAGCAAATAAATTTTTTTTCTTACCATTTTTTCTCATGTAGAAAATAAGTTAAGTGAATAAGTTTTATTACATTGATGTTTACTCAAATATCTCTTATCCGTTTCTTGTATATGTTGAAGAAAAAGGTCAAGGGTTGGGAATTCATCCTTAAAAGTATTGAAAAGCCTTGAGCCAGCACTCCTTTGCCTTTTTAAAAGATTCTAGATGTCCTGTGATTGCCTATTTCCCCCCCAAATACTGTCCCCCTTCTAGACCTTAACTTCCAATTTTTTAATTACAAATTTATACCACTCTTATTCAGTCTAGAATATGGGGGTGGGATTTATGATGTCGTACTGAGATTCAGTAGTAGCTGTTTCATTAAAGATAGTTTGGCGCTCCAAGTCCCATCTTGTCTCTCCTAAATTATCTAATTTTGCTCTGCCTTGTCACAGAATAATCTCAGTAACACTCTCCTGTTCCTTTTGGACAAAGAAACTTGGAGTAAAATTAGCATACCATAGCTGAAAAAGTGAAAAAACAGGAGAAAAAAAAGACTATTAATTGTTCTTCTTACAGGCTGCTCAACCTGCCGCCAGTGAGCCTACCTGCTTTTCTTGTTCTCAGGAGTCAAACTGTCCATTCCAGTAGATTTAGAGGGTCTGAGGAATCTTGTAGGTTCTAGTCCTTGTTCTTCCACTAATTTATTATGTAACCTTGCTTGCACTACTTCGGCCCAAATTTTTAGTGGTGTTCAAGCTTAGTGGTGCTCAGCATTGCAATGCCTGTCTCATTTTCAAAAGTGATGAAGACGCTTAGCCTCGTTAGTGCCTGTACCACTTTTGAAAATGAGACTTTAAGCTCCTAAATCAGTTAGGTGTTGCAATGCTCAGTGCTGCAATGCCTAAATCCCTTTAAAAATCTGGGCGTTAGTCTGTGTCAGTTTTCCAGTCTGTAAAATGGGGATCTTGTGGGAGTATTTTGTAACTAATGCTTGGGAGGCAGTGTTGTCTAGTGGTTAGAACATAATTAGCTATCAGGAGATCTGGTTTTAGGCCCAATACAGCCACTGGCACATTGTAACCCTGGATAAGTAACTTAACTTTTCTGTGCTTCAGTTCATTCCATCTTTGACATGAGGATAACAACACTCACCTTAGCAAAGCACCTTGAAATCTTTGAATGAAATAGGAATATTTTGTATTTTCTCCAGAGACTGTGGCTAATGTTTCAACTGGGGATAATATCAAATCTCTCTTTCTAGAAAACCGACTTGTGCAGGGTTAACTGCAGATATTAGTCTCCCTGCTTAAGAGGACTTGTTTGAGTTACAGAATAGTTGACGGGCAGTGGTCTTTTTGAAAGAAAAGAATGCATACTGTTAGAACACAGGTTTGTAAAGAAAGTGCTACTGCTGTTTGGAAACTGGTGCTGAGCAGCTACTCTTCAATTGTTTGCCTTGATTTTTCTGAACTAATGCAAGGTTTCTGGGTTAGAATTCTAGTCCCCTCTTCTCCTGGGAGCAGAGAAATCTTTCTTTTGAGGCCGAACATATCACAGATGGTCTGTGTCACAATATAATCTTATCAGGGGAGGGAAGTCTTCTTCCTCTAGTATCCAGAACCTGGTGTCTAGATGGAGGACATCCCTCCACGTTAGACAGTTTGCTACTGTTCTCAAATGACAAACTTTTTGCAGCTGCTTTTAAGGATGTGCAGGTGACACAATTACCTTAGAGAGTCCATGATGTGATGGTTTGGTTTTTTTCAGTTTTCCCTCTCCATAACAAGGTGATGGACAAAATCAATATCCTAGGAGTTTCTTCCTGTGGTCTCAGAGGGAGGGCCTAGGTTACAGATGTGGTATGCAGTCTGTGGTTACTTTCATTTTCCCCGTATATCCTTTCCCAATAAGGCTAGGTGGAGAATGTCTTTCAGTCTTATCTTAAAATGCTGGCATTGCCAGCGTAATACATGAGGTTAACTCTTAAGTTTCTAAAGTAACTGACGCTCCTGCAGTCTGATAGTTGCCATTTCTGTCATTTGTTACAAAATATGGGGGGGGGGGGGGGGAATCTTAAAAGCATGTAATCTGCTGTCTCATTATTTATATTCTTAATTTTCTTCAAGCAAAACTTGACAAAGAAGGTCTGTACCCATCAGTGGAAAATTCTCTGTTCATCTGGTCTTGTCCAGCCTCAGGTTAGTCATAGTGTTTCCGCATCAAGCCTCTGCCTGGTTTGTGGTTCCTTTGCCAGTCTCCCTTTGAACCTATGACTTCCAATACCCTGAGACTGTTAATCTTTAAGGTTCTTTTACTACTTGCACTTGTTTCCCAACTGACATTTTAGTGAGTTGGCTACAGCAATCTCCTTCCACTCTGCTTTTTTTCAGATCTTGCATGCTACCCCTTGATTCCATCTTACCCAGAAAATAATTGTATCTAGCCTTTTTTCCCCTGCCCCTTTCATTGACAAGGAGTCCCTCTGATATACTCCTGACATTAGAGAAACTGTAGGATTTTTCTCTGGATATAAAAAGCACTCTTGTTCTTCTCTCATACAGCCTCCATTTCTGTAGAGGGGTTTTCCTCTGCTCTGCAATTGAATAGTCAGAATCAGATTTCTCAGCTGCAGGATGGGGCTTAGGATTTCCCTTTAGGAAACTGCTTCAACTCAGTTTGCTGCCTGGTAGCAGTAACGGGTTTCTAGACCACATGCTTTCCTAAATACAGAGCATAAGGAAAAAAATCCCACTGAATTTGATATTTTTGGCTCCAAATTTTTGTGCCTCTTCCTCCTTCAGAGAGGCCTAACTCCTTTTGATATTGCAGAAAGTTTTAGCCTATTCTGAGTCCTGTTCTTGCTCCACAGTATGCTGTAGCCTCTTCTTCCCCTGTGTCATTATCAGCCCATCAAGATGGTGAAGGAGAAAAGGTGCTTGCTGTGATCATTTGGGAAGGTATAATTAACCAGGTGGCTCCAGCAGCTCTGTGGATCCCAACTCTGTGAGGGCCCTAAGTTCCTCCTGCATCAGGAAAAACAATAGGGCCACCCTCTCCATGGGATCTACCACTTGTAACCCCTACCTCAGACTCCACTGCTCTGATCCTGGGGTGTCTATCTTAGCTGCCAATGCTCACCCCCCCCACCCTCCCCTTGGGATTAGTGCTTTTCTTTAGTAGTACCACTCATCTGCAGGAGTGGCTCCTATTAGTCAATACTGCATTTCCAGCTTCCTCTTTTGGCTTTTCCAGCCACACCTCTGCTCTCCTTAAACAGACCATATTCTCAAGCCAGGCCTGCTGAGGTGGAATTGGGTCATTATTTTCCCAGTTGAACAGCTGACCTTGAGAAGATTGGTGCCTGAACTATCTCTGGGAGTATCTCTCTGAGTACTTCCACTCAGGGCATATTTTTATACTACACCTAAAATGAATAAACAACTTCAGTGAGGAGAGGAATCCCACTAAACCGAAGGCCAAAATACGCCCTCACCAAAGATCAGTTCCAGTGAGAAGCCATAAGGAAGACAAAAAGTAGGACGATTCAAGCCAGGAGCTATGAGTTGCCAGCTCTTCATGGCCCCTCATTCCAGATCAAATCAGTCAAATTTAAGAGTAAGGAAGAAGCTGCTAAAGGATCTCAGTCTCTCTTCACAAGGGAGAACTAAAGTACATGTAATAAAAAAGATGGTAAAGGCAAATTCTCCTACTTCCTCATTGGGAGGAGAGAAGGGTGAGCTCTGTTAACAATTCTGAAGAAGAGTAAGGGATCCAGGAAAAGCTCTTTCTCCTGGACTGATTTGAGTTTGAGTACATCAGTGCTGACTACCTTAGATATTAATAAAGAACCTTCTAGATGCCTCAGAGGAAGGTGAGGGAAAAAGCAAAACAAATAAAATCCACTTTCCTTCTGCTTCCAAGAGAACTTTTTAACTCTCTCCATCTGACTGGAGAACATTGTCAAGTCACAGTGAGAGCAAACAAATATTAGACTCTGAAGGCAGCTAAACAAAATCTATGTATTGTCTAAATCAAAATCTGACTGCATCACAACTCATGGACAACAGGATAGAGTCTGTTTTATGGTGCAACTAAAGGCAGCTTCTATTACTCTGATATCAGTCTGGATAGTCTCCCTTTAAGAAGACTTAACCCATCAGGCCGAAGGTATAAAATTGACTCTTCATAAGATCTCCCTGGCAGCGACCTTGTCCCAGATGCATACTGGGACTCCTTCAGATTTGCAGGTAGGCTGTGGCTTTCAGTACTGTAGCAAGATAATTCTTTCCGGAAGTAGAAGGCAAACATCCAAGCTGAACATTTGATAGCTTCATCAGAATAAGCTTTTAAGAGAAGCTATGGGCAAAAGCAGTCCTTGCAGCCAAAGGCAATATCAAAGAGACGCTTCCTTCAACTACAAACAGATGAAGAAATATAAGAGATCTTTCAGAAGCAGGCTGTCTTTTTATGGCTTCTTTTCATCTAGATCATGCAGATGTGATTCAAAATTTTTCAAGGGATGCTGAAGTAGAGTTGCAGAGGAAAATCCAGACAACTTCTCTGGACAGCTTTCCACTAGCAACAAGAACATCTGAATCCTCTGCTTATCTGCCTGAGAAGATGCACGTTCTGGGATTTTTTGAGTGGGGGGAGTTATTTGCTTGTTAGCTCCAATAACCCACTTCCTCTTTGGACTGATGAAGATAGCCAGCAGGGGCTATGCCATACAATTTATCAAATAGCCCTGCAACTTTTCTGCTTCCACATACTGAATTCTAACACAGAACAGCCAAATAATAGAGAGAATTTCTCATCTAACCAACCATTAAAACTATTTAGTTAGCTCCCAGTCTGGACTGTTGCCAAGAACATAAGAAGAGACACACTGGGTCAGACCAATGGTCAGTCTAGCCCAGTATCCTGTCTTCTAACAGTGGCCAGTGCCAGATACGTTAGAGGGAATGAATAGAACAGTGTAGTTATCAAGTGATCTATTCCCTGCCGTCCAGTCCCAGCTTCTGGCTGTCAGAGTTTTAGGAACACCAAGAGCATGGGGTTGTGTCCCTGACCATCTTGGCTAATAGCCATTCCCCCCTACAAGGATGTTAAATGTAATTACATTATGGTCATGGTCGCTATTACTGATCAGCTCAGATATATTCACCTCTTGGTCCAGGTTCTGTGTTTTACTTAAGACTAAATCAAGAATTGCCTCTCCCGTTGTGGGTTCCAGGACTAGCTGCTCCAAGAAGGTGCCAGTTGTGTCTAGAAGATTTATTTCTGCATCCTGTCCTGAGGTGACGTGTACCCAGTCAGGAATAGTTAAAATCCCCCATTATTATTATAGTTGTTTGTTTTTGTAGCCTCTGATCTCCTTCAGCATTTCAGTTGCCATCACCATCTTGGTCAGGTGGTCAGTAGTGTATTGCTATAGTAGTATATTACTATTCTCCTGGGAGAGTTCTGTGCCAAAAAATTAAAAATTCTGCAAAATTCTGCATATTTTATTTGTCAAAATAACATAATACAATCATGCCAGTTTCACTTATTTTTATAATTTATTTCAAAATACCTGTCAGCAAGTATGTCTGTAACAATGCAGACCAAAAAAAAAGATTCAGTAATTTTTTTTTTTTTTTTTTTTTTAGAAATAGATTCTTTACTAGGCAAATTAATACAGAACTTTGAGTAATTTAAACTACAATACAGAAACCTATTTCCTGCATCCCTCAGAAGCAGTGCAAAGGCTTGGGGGAGGCAGGAGTAATGGAGAAGCTGAGGAAGAGGGAAAGACCCTGGGAGTGACCCTGGAGGGTTGTTGGGTATGGGTGGGAGGAGTATGGTACAGGGCTTTTTTGGGGTGTGTGTGTATGCGGGGGGGGATTGATTGTTCGGGAGTTGGGGAGCCTCCCTAATGCAGACTCTGGCTGTGACCCTTAGCCTCTCTCTCATAAGTCAGGCACATATGCCCCTGTCTCTGTTCGTCCCTGCACCCCCCACATCCCTTGTGTGGCCCTGCAGCTCCCCTCCCATTCAACCTCTGGCTCAAAGCTGTCACCTCACTAGCACCTGAGCCTGTGCCCCAGTCTGTCCTCCCTAGCCCTTCTGAACCCCAGTCTGTGACCCTCCAGCAACCCTTTGTGCCCCATGCCTCTTCACCTGGGCCCGCTGTGAGTAATGTGGCCTCTCCCCTTTCCTCGCTGATGGCTGGCTGCCCTCTCTTCTGGTGCCACAGCAGCCCCTGCATATGTAATTCCAGCACCTCTCAATAGAATCTACATTCTGTGGAGGAAAAAAAAAATCTACAGTGGACACAGAGGTGTTGAAACAATTTGTGTAGTGGGGGTGTTAAAGGCAGAAACCATGTACACCTCTACCCCGATATAACGTGACCCGATATAACATGAGTTTGGATATAATGCGGTAAAGCATTGCTCCGCTTCCCGCTGCTGCCGGTGAGTGCAGTCAGGGGACAGGGAGCAGGGGGATTGGGTAGAGGGTGGAGTCCTGGGGGTGATTACGGACGGGAGGGTCTCTAGAGGGGGTGTCGGGTTCAAGGAGCAGGGGGGCCAAAGCAAGTTCGATATAATGCGGTTTCACCTATAACGCGGTAAGATTTTTTGGCTCCCGAGGACCATGTTATATCGGGGTAGAGGTGTATTTGAGTTGTTACTAATTCAAGCCAGGGGTTTGTGGTATCACCCCTAGTTCCAGCACCTATGGGGGGACATAAAGTCTGCGCATGCATAGTGGCACAGAATTCCCCCAGGAGGACAACGCTTACTATTAAATCATGGAATTTCTATCCATAGAGATTCTGTGGTACAGTTGGATTCATTTAAGATTTTTATTATATTCGAGTTTGTGCTTTCATTCACATAGTGCCACTCCCTCACCAGCATGACCCACTGAGTTATTCCTATATATTTTGTACCCTGATATTACCATGTCCCAGTGATTATTATTGTTTCACCAAGTTTCTGTGATACCTGTTGTATCAGTATCATTATTTAATTCCAGGCCTTCAAGTTCATCCATCTTAGTATTTAGACTTACAGCATTTGTGTACTAGCACTTATAAAATTTGTCAACATTGAGTTGTGTGCCTTCATGTGATGTAATTGAATAGACACTATTTTTTGTTTGACTGTTTCTCAACTTGATTGAATTCTGTCCTCGCCTCTTTACTAAGGTAGAGAGTATTCTTTTAATAAATTGTCTCCTGAGGGATGTCTCTAGCTGAACCGTGTACTTCTCTGCACCTGTCAACTTTCCTCCAGCCCTTCTTTTAAAAACTCCTCCACAACCTTTTTTATTTTACACGTCAACAATCTGGTTCCATTTTGGTTTAGATGAAGCCCATTCTTCCTGTACAGCAGTGGTCACCAACGGGTCAATCACGATCAACTGGTCGATCCTGGAGACTCTCCCAGTCGATCGTGATCTCTGCTGCTACAAGTCTGGTGGTGTAGCGGGGTTGCCGCTAAGGCAGACTCCCTGTCTGCCCCAGCCCTACGCCGCTCCCAGAAGCGGCCAGCACACTCCCGCAGCCCTGGCGGCGGGATGGCAAGGGTCTCAGCGTGCTCCTCCTTCCTGTAAGCACCATTCCCGCAGCTCCCATTGGCCAGGAACAGGAAACTGTGCCCAATGGGAGCTGCGGGGCCGGTGCATGCAGAGAAGGGCAGTGCGTGGAGTCATGTGCCACCCCCACAGGAGGTGAGCGGCATGAGGTTGGGGCAGGCAGGGCGCCTGCCTTAGCCCCGCTGTGCCACCGATTGAGAGCCGCCCGAGGTAAGTGTCGCTTGGCGGGAGCCTGCACCCCAGCCCTGAGCCCCCTCCCAACACCCCATGCCCCCTCCTGCACCCCAACACTCTGCCACAGCCCAGACCCCCCTCCTGCACCCAAACTCCCTCCCAGAGCTTACACCTTTCACCCCCTCCTGCATCCCAACCCCCTGGCCCAGGCTCAGCCCAGAGCCCTCACCCCATCCTGAACCCCAACTCCCTGCCCCAGCTCGGTGAAAGTGAGTGAAGGTGGGGGAGAGCGGGCGATGGAGAGAGGGGAGGATGGAGTGAGTGGGGTGGGGCTTCCGGGAAGAGGCGGGGTAGATCCTGGGTTGCACTTAAATTTAGAAGGTGATCTTGTGCGTACAGGATCTTACCAAAAGGTTCCTCAGTTCCTAATAAACGTAAATCCCTTTTCCCAACACCATTGTTTCATCCATTCATTAAGACCCTGCACCCCTGCTTGTCTAAATGGCCCTACACATGGAACTGGAAGCATTTCAAAGAATGCTACGATGGAGGTCCTGGACCTTAATCTCTTACCTATCAGCTCTAATTTGGCCTCCACGACCTCTCTCCTACCTTTCTCTATGTAATTGGTTCCTACATCTATCACGACCACCTCCCCCCCCCCCAGCACTGTACAAAAGGCTGTCTATATGTCTTTTGAGGCTCACAACCTTTGCACCCAGAAAGCAATTCACCATGTGGTTCTCCCAGTCATCACTAACCCAATTATCTATATTTCTAATCAAATCCCCCATTACTATTACCTGTCTCTTCCTAGTAACTGGGGTCCCCTCCCCTGGACGGGTAGCGACAGTGTGAGATGATACCATGATGTCATCTGGAAGGATCGTTTCCCTCTGCTCCAGCTTTATGTTCTCCTTCCCTGAGACTTTCATTCTCACCAACAGCACAAAGGTTGTCAGACTGGGAGTGGAACTGCTCTACTGTGTCCCTGGAAGTCTGTCTCCCTTAGCTCCTCCAGTTCAGTCTCAAGAGCCCGTATTCAGTCTCTGAGGGCCATGAGATGTTTGCACCAAATGAACACACATGCCACCTGCCTGCAAGGCAGGTTATCATACATGCTGCATTCAGTACACTAAACTGGATAGTCCCCAGTTTGTTGCTGGAATGCTGGCTGCATTATTTTTACTCTTCTGTGTTTTTTTGGGGGGGCGGTGATTGGCCTAAAATTTTAGTGTATGTTTGTTAGGTGTTTCTGCCTCTCACACACCCTCTCTAAACTCCTCTGTTTGCTGCTCCTGTTCGCTGACTTCTCTGATTAACAGTCAGCTCCTATACAAACTCTTTATATATTTTCAAAAGCAGCTAAGTCCCATTCACTCTCATCTACATGCTCAATGTTTCTGGGAGCATTCTGCATGACCAATTTTCATGAAATCCCTAGGGAAGCCCCTTGAGATTAAAAACCTGGATCTGTTACTTCAGGTAACAGTTATTTCATTGCCACTTGAATCACTATCTTCATTATCAATGTTTTATCTATCAGAGTAGCCTTTTTAATCGCCATCACTTGTCCAGATGGATTGTCTGAACTAGTTTCATTGTATGTGTAATCATAATACAGTAATTCCCCCCACTGATAAAAATGGTCCTTTGGTCTTTAGGAAGGTAACTAAAAAGTACACATGCAAACCAAGATAAAATCAGGTATTTAAATGAAGGTTTTCTATTGGCACATTTAAATTGTGATTAAAATCAGTTATTTAAATTGCTTTGACTTAAATCAATCCACTCTGCTTTTTAACTGCCTTTTAGTGTGATATAGCAGTTAGAAACAAGAAAGAGAACCAGCACCATGTAACTAGTCAGCTGTCCGTGGACCACTGGTCCAGAGACCATAGTTTAGGAACCATTTATGTAATGTATGTTCTTTTATACTACCCTAATCTCTACTATTTGAGCACCTCACAAAAAATATTAGAAGTACATGCTCCAAACTGCTGTGAACAGAAGTTACAACTCCATTAATGTGTGTTCAGATTGCCTTAGTCACAAAATCAGTTTGTGTGCCGTTGTAAGCATAACTCAATACAATTTTATTTAGATGTGGCAGCAGATCTAGCCCACGATCACCTGATCGTTTTGAGATACCCCTGAGAGAGGATCACATGCAATAAAACTTACACCATAGCAAGGCTCTTGTGGCATCTTTAACTTGGCATGTATCCGTAGCTGCTTTGTGTGTTCTACCTTGAACTTTAATATAGGATTACTTCATTGTTTTACCATAATGTGATCTAAGTGGCTCTACACCTGAAACACTCAAACTCCTTCTACTGCAAAATTTAGTTGCCTAATTACTCAGTTTTTCATGCCAGTGTAGTATACCCCTGCTGTTGTAAAAGTGGATTGATCTTAGTGTGGTCTGTGTGGCATAGCCAGTTCATTGCAACAGAGATTTCAGCCCCCTGGAAGTTTTGTTCTGATTGATCAGTAGTAAGGCTACGTTTTAGTCATGGGTGCTTTTAGTAAAACTCATGAACAGGTCACTGGCCATAAACAAAATTTCACGGCCCATGACCTGTCCATGACTTTTACTATATACTCCTGACTAAAACTTGGTGGGAATCGGGGGGCGACCTGGGGGACACCATTGGTGCTGGAAAGGTGGCCCAGGAGGTGCTGCAGATGCTCGGAAGGGGGGGCGGCCTGAGGGGGTGCCACAGGTGCTCCGGGGGAGGAGGGGGGGTTGACGGGGATGGGGTAGGTGCCCTACCTGGCTCCTGGGAAACAGCGACCTCCAGCTCCTAGCTCTACGTGCTGCCTCCGCTCCGCCCTGAGCTCCAGTTCTGTAGCTCCCATTGACTGGGAACCGCTGTGCCCCAGCCCCGAGTGCCCCCCCCAACTCCTACTGCTGGGAGTGCAGGGGCTGAGATTGCCCCAGCAGTGGCCAGTGCGCCTGGCTTGGAGGCTACCTGAGCTGCTCAGACAGCCCCCGTGCCAGGCACACTAGTTGCTACAGAAGTCACGAAGGTCACAGAAAGTCACAGAATCCATGACCTCTGTGACAAACACGGAGCTTTAATCAGTAGCCATTCATTTTGTCTTGCTGTTTAAATCTTACAGATTTCTTTTCTTTATCTCACTTTTTTCAATTGATATTTTTTAATGAAGTTTTCAGTGAAACTGTTGGTATCGTGGATTTATTCTTAAGATGACTGTTTCCATAGCTCCACATTCCTGAAGATTGTTCATGCAAAAATTCCGCAGAAACAGCTGCTATATAATATTAAATACTAAAATAGCATGTAGCAGGCAGCTAACCCTGTGATTAACTGTGAATGGGTGTTTATCCCGTGTGACTTTCCCATGAACTGGTTGTCTGACTAAATGAGAATCCATTTTATTTACTCTTACAGTTTTGAATTATGGCACACAATGTATGTCATACTTCCTTGATAAAATAATTGGTCTATATTGGTGAAATGTGTCTTTTTAATAGCTCTAGATATTCAGTACAGACTATTAGAGTGTGGCGGGGGCTTCCATGCAGATGGATCTTAAAGCAATCAACATCCCTACACATGTTGTGTGAAATGGCGAGTGAGGGAACTAAGAGAGGGAGAAAATGAAAAGGCAGCTGAGGGAATGGAGAGAAAAAGCAACACTTTAAAAACTGTTAATCTCTCCCCAGAATGCCAAACTGCCTTATCTGTCATAGTTTGTGGACCTCCAGCCATTTTAAAATCTGTTGTAAATTGAAATGGCAGCCAAGACTATAGGAATGGAAGAAGATTACCAAGGAATCTTTTAAAAGATATATCTGCATATTAGGGCTTTTTATTAGTCTATTGTTTTCTCTTCTACCTCTACTAGCAACTTGTTTCCTAGAGGAAGGCTATAATGCATGAATATCCTGAAACTTGTTTTAATTTTTTTCTAAGAAATTCATGATAGCAGATTTTAGGACTCTGCATCAGGATCCGGGGCTCATATGATCTGTACCACTACAGCTCCACCATCTCCCCTCCACCCAAAAAGTAGCTGCAGCCGAGGCAGTCCTTTGCTGTAGTGTTTGGCTTTGTTGGACAAAACCATGAATGATAAACTGCATGGGGAGAGAGGGGAAGAGATAAATTGTGTAAATTAGAAAAGAGAATTGTTGTATTAAGATATTTTGTGGGGAAAAGTGAGAGAAGAAAGAAACAGGAAAAAATGGGGTTGGGGAGAAATATACAGAATATGGTGTGGGAAGAGCAGTTATATAAGGGGTGTGTGGTGGGGCAAAAAGAAAATATGAGACTGTTACTGAACATAATTCAGGAAGAAATGCATCAAAATCTATTGTGGAAAAGGAGAGAGAGACAGAGAGGACTGAAGCCAGGAAGGGACTGAAGGTTTAACAAAGGCAAGAGAAATGTAATAGGTTACATAGATTCATAGATTCATAGATATTTAGGTCAGAAGGGACCATTATGATCATCTAGTCTGACCTCCTGCACAACGCAGGCCACAGAATTTCACCCACCACTCCTACAAAAAAAACCTCACACCTATATCTGTGCTATTGAAGTCCTCAAATCGTAGTTTAAAGACTTCAAGGAGCAGAGAATCCTCCAGCAAGTGACCCGTGCCCCATGCTACAGAGGAAGGCGAAAAACCTCCAGGGCTTCTTCCAATCTGCCCTGGAGGAAAATTCCTTTCCGACCCCAAATATGGCGATCAGCTAAACCCTGAGCATATGGGAAAGATTCAGCAGCCAGATACTACAGAAAATTCTTTCCTGGGTAACTCAGATCTCACCCCATCTAATAGCCCATCACAGGCCATTGGGCCTATTTACCATGAATATTTAATTACCAAAACCATGTTATCCCATCATACCATCTCCTCCATAAACTTATCGAGTTTAATGTTAAAGCCAGATAGATCTTTTGCCCCCACTGCTTCCCTTGGAAGGCTATTCCAAAACTTCACTCCTCTGATGGTTAAAAACCTTCGTCTAATTTCTAGTCTAAATTTCCTAGTGGCCAGTTTATATCTATTTGTTCTTGTGTCCACGTTGGTACTGAGCTTAAATAATTCCTCTCCCTCTCTTCCTTTTAATTTAAATAATTGATTGAAAATATACTATTAAATAAAGTCTACAATAAACTGCACACATCTGATTTCGATAACATATAGGAGACATGGCCTTAAAAGAAAAGAGGAATGTTTATTTTTTAGTTATTTTCCCTCTTAGCTACTTTGGCTTAGTCCTATAGTTAGTTGGGTATTTTTGTCGTAGCTGCCTGTATTACTATAATATTTGCTGTCATTTTATTTTAAAGGTGTTTTGAAAAAGTCTGATGGTTGGGTTGGCTTAGGTTGCTGTGAACTAGCTATTGTTGTGGAATGTCGACAAGCATGTAAACAGGTGAGGTTTTCTAATTTTCTTCTGTGATCAGTATTAAACATAATAGAACACTGCAGTTTGTGAACAGTAATATGGCAAGTTAAATTCATTTATTACATCTACACCTTTACACTTCATTTAATTTTGGGGACAATATTCTGCAATTACTTTTAGAACTATGAAATAGGTCAAGAAATCATTTTCTGTGTACACCTATGATGTATACCATCGTGTTCTTGGTTAACTGAAGCTCTGCCTTTTTTTTAAGCCTAAATTGAACCACAACAAATCTTTTGAGGTATTTTTTGGGGAGGGAGAGGGAGAAGGAAGTGCTGAGGGGGGACCTAAACCAGTTTTAGTTCTCTTCTTGGAAATTTACAGGCCAAAATTTAGACTTATAGCTCTTCAGTCTACAAGTGTT
Source organism: Caretta caretta (assembly GCF_965140235.1). Taxonomy (NCBI): domain Eukaryota; kingdom Metazoa; phylum Chordata; order Testudines; family Cheloniidae; genus Caretta; species Caretta caretta. Next base: position 156,583,792 of record NC_134207.1, on the reverse strand, counting down.
CAGGATAACAATAGGGTGACCTTTGGAGGAGAAAGGGAATGCAGGAAGAAGAAAACCTAAATATTAGTAAAACAAGTAAAATAAATTAGGAAAGAAAACATTTATATGATCTTGTATCTTTCCAAGTATCTTTTCCTTTTAATTATGTTGGAAGAGTTACACTGGATCTGTGGCTGAGGACTTCCAGAGCTGGAATAGGGACTATTAGCAGACCCCGGGGAGAGCATTTCCAGAGAGGTAGTTACCTTGCAGGAGTATGGGTAGTGAGGCATGACTAGGGGTCATGGTTGTGGGGGCAGAGAATGGAGTCTGGTAGGGAACACGCAGGAGGTTTACTAGCTAAGGCAATGGTAAATTGTAGCTTGTATCTTTTGTTCTGATGCCCTTCAGGAACCCTCAAGCCACTGGAGCTAAATTGGCTTAAGATGGTGTAAATGTGGTTGCAGAGCAAAACTTAAATGGGTGAAGCCATATGTAGTGTGGATGCATGGTATCATTTGTTCTTAAAGCGATTCAGCATAACTGACTGAAGCACAGATCATTATAGTGTAAACAAGTTCTTCATGATACTGAAAGAGCCTTCTTAGCTTATGGTGCTTAATTAATATGATGTTTATATTACATGATTCTGGAAGCTCCATGGTCACTTTCCCCACATCCTCCCTAAATAATGTGCTATCTCTATGGGAAGCTGAAACCAGCTTAAACAGCAAAAGTCTGTGTGACTGCTGGAAACTCTGTATGACAAAGGAATGCAGCATTTTACTTGAGGTCACCAAGCCTCCCAGATCTTCGTGCTTCTGCTCAAGTTTATCCACAATAGCCTTGGATGGTCAAAAGTCAGCTGTGTAGTCAGTCTGAGACAATTCTTTCATCTTGTGAACTTTGGGCAAGACTATAACTGTAAAAGTATTTGACATATTGGAGAACAAAACCAGCTTATATAATGCTTCAAAGCATTAAATATGGTATGTGTCTACTCTAGGGATTGAAAATAGTAAGAATGCATTGTAAGAACTCATTAACATATTAAGGAATATAAAACCAGGGACTACATAACTCTTGTTCAGATGTAGTTAAAGCAAGCACAAATTTGGGCTTTAGGATAAATGATCTTTTGAGGTCCATTGCCCTATAGAGAGGGCAGTCAATGAATATAGGTGGTCCAATGCTCCTGATCAACTGTCCTTTCTATTTCAGGTCTGGTCTCACTCCTACCCTGATACTTTTTCCTTAGATTAAACCCTCTTTATGGTTGCTGGGGTTTAGGTAACTCAGTAGAGAAACTCTACTTTGAGTCAGTAACAAACTATATTACCCTGAATGGTGCTTAGAGACGTCTATAATCCTCTTTTGGGTGCATCTCAGAACTAACTCCTTGACCAGGTGTAGTCATGGAAGATCCAATTACATTTTTAAAAAATAATTGTATTAGACTGGTACTGTGACAAAATTTCAACTGAGGTAACTTATTTCTGCCTCCTTTAAGTAAATTAACTTTACAGGAAGATTAAATTGATTGATGTAACCATTTTTTACCCCAAATATCCAATTTTCTTTTTCAAGTAGTGTCCCTATGGGCGTTTCACTTCAGGTGCGCATGTACCTCAGAAATGCTTCATAGGAGATTTCTATCTAGGAGTGCTAATTAGGCCCACGTATGCGCCCTATGCCTTCTTGTGGCAGACACCAAGGCTATATAGGATGTGTGGGCAAACCACCCTCTGTGCCTTCTCTACTGCCTTGGCCCGGGAAAACTAGCATGATCCAACCTAGAGCGTACTCTGCCTTCCTATTCACTTTTTTTCTATTAAAGTTAGTTAGTTTAGAGGAGTTGTTAGTGTTTGTACAGTTAATTAGTTTTAGGTGAGAGGACTGTTTTTTGTTTTTTTTTGTTTACTCCTTTTCCCCCCCCGGGAGACTGTCTTCTCTTGGTGGGATATGCCTGATTTGCCAGACTTCAGATATTTCCTCTCCTGCTGGGAGGCTACACTGGTGAGTGACAGACACCTGAAGTGTGTGTTGCCTGGGGAGTCCCATATCTCCCAGAAGTGCTCCTTTTGTTTAGCCCTTAAGTCCAGGGCTAGGAAGAACAGAGACATAAAGCTCAGATTGTTGGCGATGAACATTCCCTGCAGCCTCTCAGCCAGGTCAAGAGACCCCCAGCCCCCTCCTTTGTACATTTGTCCCCAGACAGATACAGTGTCATGTCAACCTTGGGGCATGCTTCTCCTAGGAAAGGGAAGATTTTAGAACACTCTGGGAAGAATCCCAAAAAGAGGAGCATGGACTCCATATCTCAGGAGCCAGCTCCAAAAAAGACCAGGTCCCCACTGAAGTTCTCAGAGGGTACTGTGGAGGCCAAGGACTCTTTCTCCAATACCGGCAGGCCTGTGGGGCTCCGAAGCTTCAAGAAGAGGAAACACTGCTCGGAGAGGGTGCCTGAACCCTCCATTAGTAAGAAGAAACACACGGTACTATCTCAGCTCTGTCATTGACACTGAAGCACTCAGCTCAGACATGGGTGCTGTTGTGGGCCTTAACCCAGTCATTGGTACTGTTGCAAGGAGCTCAGTGGGGGGTGACTGTACAAGCAATACCCTTGATATCAAGTAAGTATCTACATCTGACAGAGCCTGTGGTATGCTCATTGTTGCTGGTACCATTGGCTCATGGTTGCTGGTGACCTTGGCTACAATGTCAGTACCGGTGTCCTTTCTGGTACCACAAGAGTTACAATACTCAAGTGATCTATCTGTGCTGAGTGAGCCGGTGTCCTGTTGCTGTCAGGTACCAAGCATCTCAGGCCACTCTGTGGCACAGGACTTTCCTCCATTCTCATTGGCTACCCCCCACCCCCATTGGAGGACAGGAAGGTAGAAGAGGACTCCCAGTTGGTCTCTTTGATTTCTGTTAGGAGTTCTCCTACATACCCCTTTTGAGAATCTGCTCTCATGCAGGGAGGACTTTGCAACACATCAATCACGGTGGAACCAACCTATCTGCCACTCTCATAATGGCCGTATTGGGCCCCATGGGCTGCTTATCAGCAACCATTCAATAAACCACCAGTACCATCTCTTAGGGAAATTGGGGATCCAAATCCTTTCTGTATCCTTACAAAGCAGGAGGAGACCTTTCAGGGGTGAATTCCTCATCTGCCCTAGCCTCCAGCTCCTCAAAGTGCCATTGTCATTGCTGGATGAGGTGCTCATGCCTCTCTCTCCTTCCATTGCCAGCGACTTCAGACAATTCCAGGACCTCATTAGAATGGTAGTGGACACTCTGTACATCCCTCTGGAGGAAGTCAAAGACCAGCAGCACAGACTGCTTGATATTTTGCAGTTGGCAACCACTTGCAGAGTGGCGCTACATATTAATGAGGCTCTCCTGGATCTGGCTAAGACTATATGGCAGATGTCCGCCACTGTTCCACCAGTGTGCAAAAGGATGGACAATGTGCTGCCTTAAGGACTTTGACTTTTGTTTTCCTATTCCCCACCTAACTCCCTCAGGATGGATGCTGTGAATGAACGGAGTAGTCAGCATTTTTGGAGGGCTACCCTCTATCATAAGGATCAGAAGCGATGGAACCTCCTTGAGCAAAAGTCTTAGTCCTCTGCAACCTTGCATTTCAAGCTCGTGAACTATCAAGTGATCGTTGCCAAATGTAACTTTACTGATTACAACATGCCAACATTTTTATGGCTGACTGAGAACAACGCTTCCTCAGCTCTCGTCCCCCAAGGCCCCTGTGCTATTTGCGCTACACTGATGACATCTTCATCATCTGGACCCATGGAAAAGAAGCCCTTGAGGAATTCCACCATGATTTCAACAATTTCCATCCCACCATCAACCTCAGCCTGGACCAGTCCATACAAGAAATCTACTTCCTGGACACTACAGTGCTAATAAGTGATGGTCACATAAACACCACCCTATACCGGAAACCTACTGACCGCTGTACTTACCTACATGCCTCCAGCTTTCATCCAGACCACATGATGTGATCCATTGTCTACAGCCAAGCTTTAAGATACAACTGCATTTGCTCCAATCCTTCAGACAGAGACAAACACCTACAAGATCTCTATCAAGCGTTCTTAAAACTACAATGCCCACCTGCTGAAGTGAAAAAACAGATTGATGGAGCCAGAAGAATACCCAGAAGACACCTACTACAGGACAGGCCCAACAAAGAAAGTAACAGAACACCACTAACTGTCACCTTCAGCCCCCCCAACTAAAACCCCTCCAACGCATCATTAAGGATCTATCCATTCGCTTACAGACAGCCTCCCAACATGAAGCAAATACTCACCAGCAACCACACACCACACAACATAACCAGTAACCCAGGAACCTATCCTTGCAGCAAAGCCTGTTGCCAACTGTGTCCACATATCTGTTCAAGGGACACCATCATAGGACTGAATCACAGCAGCCACACCATCAAAGACTCGTTCACCTGCACATCTACCAATCTAATATGCCATCATGTGCCAGCAGTACCCCTCTGCCATGTACATTGGCCGAACCGGACAGTCTCTGCACAAAAGAATATGTGGACACAAATCGGATGTCAAGAATTATAACATTCAAAAACCAGTTGGAGAACACTTAAACCTCCCTGGTCGCTCAATTGCAGACCTAAAAGTCGCAATTCTTCAACAAAAAAACTTCAAAACTCCAATGAGAAACTGCAAAACTGGAATTAATTTGCAAACTGGACACCATTAAATTAGGCTTGAATAAAGACTGGGAGTGGATGGGTCATTACACAAAGTAAAAACTATTTCCCCTTGCTAATTTTTCCCCTACTGTTACTCACACCCTCTTGTCAACTGTTTGAAATGGGCCATCCTGATTATCATTACAAAAGTTTTTTTTCCTCCTGCTAATAATAGCCCACCTTAATTGATTGGTCTTGTTAAAGTTGGTAGGGCAACACCCATTTTTTCATGGTGTGTGTGTGTGTGTGTATATGTATATGTATGTGTATGTGTATGTGTGTGTATATATATATATATATATATATATATATATATATATATATATATATAAAAAAACTTCTTACCATATTTTCCCCTGCATGTATCTGATGAAGTGGGCTTTAGCCCATGAAAGCTTGTGCTCAAATAAATCTGTTAGTCTCTAAGGTGCCACAAGTACTCCTCATTCTTTTTGTTGATACAGACTAACACGGCTACCACTCTGAAACCTGTCAACATGCTCACAGCCTTTATTGAACATGTGCCACATGACTGCAAGGAACAATTCCAGTCTGTTTGTTGCAGAGGGTCAGCTGTTGGCCAGAACTGCTCTCCAAGTGTCCTTAGATGCTACGGCTACTGCTGCCAGGTCCATCTCTATGGCGGTGGTTATGCACAGGGTGTCCTGGCTCCAGCTTTAGGGTTTTCCAAGAGAGGTCCAAAACGTGGTAAAGGACTTATCCTTTGATGGTTACAAAACTCTTCTCCAAGACCATGAATGACTCTGTGCACATGCTTAAGGACTCCAGAGCTACCCTACGGTCCTTTGGAATTTATACATATGAGCAAGAAGTGTTTTAGTAGCTCAGAGAGTGCCCAGAGATCATGCCCTGCTCAGTTCTTGGGGTACCAAAGAACTGCTGAACCCCCCAGAAAGAGACACAAGTTTCTGAGAACACGCCACTGGAGAACAAATAGACGTATTGCTCGAATTCTTCTATTTGGGCCAAGAAATTAACATGCGCTACAATCAGGAAGGTGAACTTTCCTAAAGAAAGAGGTTGGCGCGCATTCAGTTCTGTCAAGGATGTCCCCCAAAGAAAAATCAACAAGGCAACATGCACCAACCTCTTCAACTCAACAGTACTGCCAGCAACGTTGTACAGCAGCAAAACATGGGCGCTGATGAAGATAGAGGGGCAACAACCGTCTGTCACGGAGAGGGAGATGGAAAGAAGAATTCTGAGGATTTCAATTCGCGACCGAGTCTCAAATGAAGTGATCAGACAGCAGAGTGGAGTGCAGGACGTCATTGCTGGAAGCAGATACAGTAAAATGCGATGGGCTGGGCGTATAGCGAGGCTCGCTGACAATCAATGGATTGCAGCTGTCGCTGCGTGGTACCCATGGGAACTGAAACAACCACTTGGTTGATCTCCAAAGAGATGGGAAAATTTATTCATGAAAAGACATGGCAGCACATGGAGAAGGAAGGCCAGGATAAGAGAAGAATGGAAGACGTGTTGTGATCGGCGCAATCTATATGAGGGCTGAAGAACCGATCGATCAAGATGATGAAAGACATTTCAACTGGTAAGAACGTCAGGGTAGGGGCGTTCCCCATCGGCTCTACTAGGCTTTTTGGGCTTGGTTTCTTCTTGACTTGGTCAAGGGTGGGACGAAATGTTGGACTCTCCCAAATGCCACCAACTTGTGTTGCAACATAAATGGCTCACAATAAATTGTGTAGATCTGTGATGTCCTCCCCCACCCGTCTTACATGAAGAATTAAGTAACTTAAATGTCACAATTAGCTATCATTGTTGTTCAGCTTAGTTAATATCTTAATAAAATGAGTTCACAGGTCTAAGAGCTATAGTTCCAGGCTCACTTCAGACTCAGGTAGACATCTCTGTGCTTTATTACTTGCTTTTATTTTTTTAATGAATGCTATGATTCTGAAGAACAATGTAGTAGCTTTAGAGAGATGTAGGTACGGCATATTGGCACAAATTGGCTGTTTCTAAGCCTTGCTATGGATAGTTGGAATCCTAAAGATGCCAGCATCCCACTGACCTATTAAACTTTTCTTTGGATTCCTTCCAAAATATTGATGGGTCTTTGATCTGAAGTTACCGTATCTAAATGTGCCAATGACAACCCTAGAAGCAATAAGTGGAATTAATCACAGAATACTTTTCAGATTTTTAATAGAAAAAACGGCACTAAAATGTATATAAACATCTGCAAAGTCCAGTATACATAGCCATTGGTCGTCTTCTGTGAAAGGCATGATTGTTCCCTTTTTTTTTTTTTTAAATAAAATGGTAGTTCTGTTTTTTATGTAAAATTCTATTTTTGGTCAGTCACAATTTTTGTTTCTTATGTTTCCTTCTGTTTTCAGAAGTGAAGGAAACCTCTCTCTAAATAGAAAGCAGTGACAAGCTCAAGAGGGACTGTGGCTTGTGCTTCATTTTCACAGACTTTGGGATTTTTAGAGGCTCTGGCTGGTGTTTTGCTTTTTTGATCACTGCTTTTTTTCCCTCTGTTTAGTGAACAATATTGCTTACTATTTGCACCATCGTAGTGTTTTATCTATATTCTTTTCCATAACCACTTTTCCATTTATTTGTTTGAGAAATACGTTTTCCAGAATATGCATTTAAATTGTAATGCTCATATTTTATCTAACTGCCAAGTAGTCTGAGAAAATATTTGGGTTTGACTCCAGTACTGCTTGCTTTTACATTAGATTTTAAGAGCTGAGATTTTGTTGCCAGCATTCAAAAGGAAATTCTGTGAGGAGGCATAAGACCAAGCTCAGCGTTGGTACAAGAGAGCACAGCTTCTGTTGACTCCTACAGGATTTTCTGTTGCTTAAATCAGTGGTCTCCAAGCTTTTTTGATCGCGCACTCCTATCAGTAAAAATGTTGAACACGCACCCCCAATATATGTATATTTATGTATATATTATATACATATACTACTGTACTAATATATTGTGTAAATTATAAAACATACACAAAAAATAGAAATAAAAACGATGAGAAACAATATTTTTTAAAAAATTTATTTTATTAACGGTACAAAAAACCTTTTTGCTCTCACTAAAAAAAATTATTAATAATATTTTAGTGAGAGCAATGTGATTGAATATGCTTTATTATTTTTGAAAATCTTGATTTAACACTTTGTGATACAGCGGGCGCTCAGAGTGGGGTGTGGGGTCTGGGAGGGAGTTAGGGTGCGGGAGGGCGCTAATGGTGGGGTGTGGGGTCTGGGAGGGAGTTAAGGTGTGGGAGGGTGCTCAGGGTGGGGGTGCGGGAGGAGGCTCAGGGCTGGGGCAGGCAGGAGGTGCAGAGCACTTACCTGGGGCAGCTCCTGTTTGGTGCAGGGGGCTCTGCGCAGCACAGCACCACCCCCATGGCCACGATTCTGGGAGCTGCCCCCTGGCCAGGCAGGGCCACCCGGAATGCAGGGGCTTTAGGGGCTTCAGGTCCCTGGGCTGCAGCTCTAAAGCCCCTTTTGTGATGCGGCCCTGAGAGGACGGGCCGCGGCGCGTGCAGCAGCGCATCCAGCGCCGCTTCTCTCTGGCCGGCTTTGAAGGGGAAAGTGCCGCTTCTTTCCGGCAGCTGGCTGCGCGGCTGCCCCTGCTCCTCCAGGGGCCAGAGGACTCAGGGCTGCCCCACCCCCGCGTTTTCCCCCCTCCAGCGGTGCTCTACCTGCCCTTTTGCTTCGGCGGCGCTCCTCCTGCTGCACCCCCCAATCGATCATCTTGTGCACCCCACTTTGGAGACCACTGGCTTAAATAAAAGTCAGGTCAGGCCAGTAGTAGTACAAAGACTGTAATCACAAGGGCTAATAGCAAAATAAGTGTATTCTTGAATCTTGCAACATACTCTCATTTCACAGTACTTTCCATACTATATTTCAAAGAGCATTATCACAAGTGCAGAAGTCCTTCCTTTGCTTTAAATTACTGGGGAAAGCAACTGAAGCAAAGATTGCTGAGATTTCAAGATGGATAATTGAAATGTTTATCATTACTGATACAGCAGTAATAGGTGTGTGAGATGCTTTGCAGAACAAGTAAAATACAAGGGCACTATCCTCAAGAGATTAGTTTAATTATCAGTGATACCCAGAGTCATTTGTAGCAAAAGGGATGTAGCGATGTGATTGGTGGGGAAAGAGGAAAGTGGTGTTAAGAATTTGTTTTTAGTGCACACATGTTGGTCTGTATGGGCTTTTCCCTTTGCTAAAAATTGTGGTTTATCTTTTTTAGAACTAGCGGGAAAAAAAAAACTTTTGAGATAAATGCAAATTCGGATGCTTCTCATGGTATTTTTGTTTTTCTGACCAATTTGGTAGATAAATACATGGTTTGATTTGAATAAAATGTGAAAGTTGCCCATCACGTTGTCCCAGAACCATAAAACCTTTAATAATTCTTTTTCTCTAGAGGAAACTGTGCAAGTAAGTGAAATTCCCAGTTTTTATCTAAATATACTTTTACTATATTTTGTTCTTTGCTGCATGATTTCATTATTGATTAGTTTGTGCTATACATTAATGAAGAAATCTAATTATCTTTCAGGCTTCTTCAAAAAATGACATTTTGAAAGTGTGCAGAAAAGAATATGAGGTATACATATTTTCAATTACAAAATTAAAGTGTTCTGTCTGATTATACTTTGTAGAATGTATACAGCATATGTGTTCTACAAGAACTTGTCTCCACTTTTATTCCTAAATGTACTATTTGCCACTTAAAATAAAACCCTCTGTTGTATTTGTATTTTTACAAACACCACAGAGTTATTGCTCAAGTTTGTAAAAATATTTGACTCATTTTTATGGCTCAAAAGAAAACCCTTTTTATTAGCAAAAATGAAGGTTCTAAAATAATTCTATAATTCTAATTGCATATGAGGTTTTTTTATTCAGAGTAGATGAGCATTCCTTTTATAAGAAATATTTTAACTTCAAAATATAGGCTTTTATTTAAAAAAGGAGATACCTTTTAGAGGTGTTTATATATAATATGAAGTTTTTCAGTGATTTTAGTAACTACACTGCTACTGTAGACATCAGCAATAATCTTAAAGCCTTTTTAATGTTAAAAGTTCTGTCCTTAAGGTAAGAAATGATGATGCTTTCAGAATTTCTCTTTAGTATTTGTGCCTTTCAACACCTGAAAATTTGAGAAAGCTATTGCTTACCTCTCCTGTTTGGAAGAAAAGTGATCAAGCTAGGATTATCTTTCTTAACTTTACTTTCACTCTAGTTTCCAAATTAAAATCCAAGTCCACCCCCACCCCCAATTATAGAGTCCTACATAAATTAGGTTCATATAGTAACCTTTCGTAATCAACAGTGTATAATCTTGTACCTATTCTCTTTTCTTTGTTTCTTTTCTAATTAGGGAATAAATGTAATGTTTTGCCCATTCTGCAGAAGACCTTATTAAATTAAACACAACTTTGCTTCATTTCTTTTGTCAAAGAAATGCTAGGGAAAAAATCTTTTTCTCCAGTTCTTTACTACCGGGATTATCATAGTCTGAATTCTCTTGAACAAGAACCTTTATTTTAAGCATCTCTTTCTCCTCTACTGCTGTTTATACTATGCTTTCTACATCTTCAACCTTTTCCTCTGTTATGCTGGTGTGTTTCCTTTTCTTTTCTGGATTTCTGTATTGCTGTAGGAGGTTGGCCAATATGTGTTGATGGAGAACAGAAGAGGAAATGTGAAAGGTAAGAGAGGCTTAAAAATGACAACAAGATGGTAACTGAACACCCTGCACTTTACTGAGAATGTTTACTTTGCCCATTTCTTCTTCTTTGCATTGTTTTTGGCTGGAATTATACAAAATGGTTTCTCCATTTTATCCTAGATTGATCTCTCTTCATTTGGACAGAAAATATTCTTTTTGACTATTTGCACAACTTTTAACTGAACAACTTATAAATAAAGAGGAGAGAAAGGACAAGTTCTTAAATGTTGAAAGGGGAGATCAATTGGACAGGGTGGAAAAAGAGCAAATATACCTAAGTTAAATAATAGGTGGTAGAGATAATGGACTAGTTATAATATATTGTGGATTGAAATGAAGAACCTGGCATGATGGATCTTCAATAATTACTGATTTTGTCACCTTTTGTTGGACAACCTGTAATGATTAATTTATATCTAAATTCAGACCTACTGGTACTAATGGGTTAGATTTATTTTATTTATTTCTGTATTGTGAAAATTGCTTCCTTGGTTGTACCAAATACAAGGAAGCTTTGCAAAAGGGAAGGGAGAGATGTTCCACAAACTATTTGATCTTCTGAAACTAGGTGCACTGTCTCCTATAGTTTGGAGGCATTTCCCCTCGTATTGGTTTTGTATATTAAATCAGATGGAAAAGCAACAGAATAGTTGATAAGAGTGGCTGGTCAAAACCTCAAATCATTGTGTGATCTGGAACAGAATCCATATGGCACATGATGAATGTGTGTGACTGGCATGTATCAGTACATCTGAGTCTGTTTTATACATGTGATATGTTGATGGTATATCTTTAATGCAATGGCAAATTAGAATTAATTTTCTAGCCTTGACTTTCTATTTCATCTCTCCTGCTCTCAGCTTCCTTTCTTGTGGTGTGTTTATATTTATATATATATATTTATATATATATAATCTCTCACTCACGAGTGCTATGTACCTAAGTACAAATCATATAAAAGCTAGGTAACTTAAATAAAAGAGCCTGAAATGCAATTAATTCCTTCTTTGCAAATTTTCATAGCTTGTTATTACATAATACCGGTATATGTGGATCTGCCCAAGAACTTTTATAAGATGCCTCTTAGAAATAGTCAGATGAGCTGCGCTAGTGTTTTTTAGCAATCAGCAGGGGCTTGAGGCTAAGGGAACATCTGCATCTGAGTTTCCTTTCAGCCTACCACCAGCGCAATAAGTGTGACACGTGAGGTAAGACCACAAAGATGGAGCATAATGTATAGGGAAGAAATAGGAGGGGGGCACATGAAATGAGGTTGCCAAAGAGGCCATTTTCTACAAGTTGGTGTCACAATAGATTCACTTTGTCACTAAAGTGACACTTTCCTCAGAGCTTATTGGAGACATTTTTCCCTCAATAAATGTTGTTGGATCAGCGTCACTTTAAATGTGTGTGAATCATATGTAAGTCTTGGTTGGTATATTTGCACCTATTGTGCAATTTGTGAATTTTGTAAGTGTGGGTTTATAAATGATTTTTGTTTTTGAAAATGTAAAGCACCTATTCTTTAGCTACTAAATATTTATTATTGTGTTCAGGTAACATTATATTAATACATTTTTAAAAGTTTAACAATGCTATCCAAATATTTATAAAATGCAGCTGAAGTACACTTTCTTTCACTGGGGGTTTTTTCAACTCTTTTTTTTTTTGGTCCTTTTTCTCTCTGCTCCTTTTCAGCAGCTTTTTCTTGTCTTCCTTTCATCCTCTTTCTACCTGTGTATATCTCTTCTTTTTCCTTCTTCACTTCTTCCAGCTCTCTACTATCCTGTTCATCTCCTTCCAAAAAGGTAGGTAAAAGACAAATAAGAGGTGGGATACAGGGGAGGGAAACTGCATGTGAGTTTTTATTATTAAGATGTGCATAGAGTTGAGGTTTACTGTGTTGAGAATATGACAAAGTAGGATATAATGCCTGAAATAATAGACTGGGAGGGTGTAATTGCCTACTTGAGGTCACTTTTTGTGTTGAAGGGGCAGTACTGTAACTTCCCTTTATACACTACAAATGTCAGTCCTACACACTGCAGACTATGCTTTTCCCTACACATTAAGAACTCCAGGTGGTTTTTTTTTTTTTGTTTTTTTTATCCTGCTAAACGCAGTGCACTTTTCGTAAGTCTTGGCTGAAGTTTCTCTTAATTTAGTTCACTGTGTCTTGTAGACATCGACCAATAATAATATAACTCTGGTAGCAATAGCAGCAGCCATCTTTGATAAATGTAAGTGGAAATGTTCCTTAGTTTTTAGTTTCTGTTCCTCGCATTCACTGTAAAAATTATTTTTTGCACAGAACAATATTGGGCACTCCTCCTGGTGCTCCTGGGACAGTTAAAAGGTATTTTTATTTACTTTAATTTTTGCAACATTTTATTTCTTTTTGTGTAGCTTTTTCATGTTTCCTACATTAATTAAAACCTTTTAAAAAGCAGCGCAAGAGCATGTGCTTCAAATGCTGTGCTCTGTATGGGGGAAAAATATGTCTCAAACATACCTTTTTACACTCAGTGAATAGCAGCTTCAAAGTTACTTTTTGTTCTAGATCTTAGGATAATGGAATTCTGCTTTAGTCAATGGCTGAGAAATCCGTAAATATTGCTAATAACTTCCTGTAAAAAATGCAGCCTGAAACTTTTGGTTCTCATCTGATCTCCTCTGCGTGCTCCCACTCTTGAGATGTTCATGTCCTCCCTACTGTGAGCATGGAATGATCTAAAAGCGGCTATCATTGGAGCTATGCACATGCCTTCTCCCGTATCCAAATGTTCAGTGTAAGGGTACATATGTCACTATGTCCCCAAAGTCCTCAGTTCCTCTGTCACCAACATAGACTTCGTAAACATCATCATTCTCAACAGAATATTGGCTCAAATTTTCTTGTTTTCACTGCTAGATTTACTTGTCAGAGTAGTGTATTTATTACATCTAGAATTGTCAAGCAAAAAAAAAAAAGCATTCGTTAGAATTATTACAGCTTGTACCATTGCAAGGTTCCATTTGGTACTGGTATCATCCTCAGCTCCATACTGGGTCTGAGTTACCAGGACACTAACCAGCCCAATTTACTTGTCAATTTGATTACTTGTGGTTCTGACTCCAAGTCATGGCTAATTCTGTTAGCCTTAATATATGAATAAATTGACTGTGGGTCCTGACCCTGGAAAACTCATACTCGTTTCACAGGGCTGACATGGTCAAGGCTGAAAGGAAGTGTGATTTTAAGTGGTGGCCTTCCTGTAATGTAAAAATACCCTTTACAGACCAGCAAGCTTGTTGCTTTAAGCAGCGGGCAATCACTGAAGTGTAATGTTTGGTTTCTGCCAGTTTTTCTCTTTAGGCTAAATGTAAAAAGGAGTGTTGGCTAAGGCTGTTTCTCATGGAGGTGGTGCTAAAGCATGGCTGGTATAGTGAATCCATCTTTTGGATTCAAGTCTTGGTCAGTTTGATGTGCCCCAAGAAATCTCATGGTTCTTTTAAGGTGTTCTGTGTCCTAGGGCTTGGTCCACATGTTTACTTTTTGCATACTGGAACATTAAGAACAGTGTCAGAAGTTTTAAAAATAGAGATATCAGTCAACCATTTCTCTTGGACACCTCACTTGGACTTCCATCTACAAATCCCAGAGGTCCAGGGACAGTATATCATTGGATCTAAAGGCTGCAGCTGAGGGTGACTCCCTTATCCTGTGCTAGGGGATCAAACAGTTGCTGTTGTCTTGCCTTCCTAGTTCTGACTAGACCCCGGTATTGGCTCAGTTTCTTTGGTCTGAGGAGCAACCTTCACTACCACTTCTTAGGAGATAGTGATGCATCTCTTCTGACTCCAGGTAATCTGGTTTCCCCTATCCCTGCACTTCATTCTTCTTCTATAGGGAGGATGTTACTCCCATTTCAGAGGGTTTGGATTTGAGAGCTTTTCTGAATTGTCGTCGTCTTCTTCTGGAATGGAGTCTGATCAGAGAATCCCCAGAGTGAAGATTCTAGAGAGATGTTCGATCTTTTTTTCTTTTGTTGGTTCCAGATCTCCTTTCCATTCTGAAGTTTCTTGATGAATTCCTCTGTGGGCTTTGCTTATACCCTAAGACCAGGTGGCTTTTGGCCAAATGGGTAAAGTGACCAACATGTCAATGGCTTCCTTGCTTTCCTCTGTCCCAAAAAAGGCCATCGGAGAAATATGATCCCCTTTGCTCTCAGCAGGGAAGTACAGAATTTGTCCCTGTCTCACCAGCAAAGAGTCTCCACCACCTCTAGCTGGTGTGGTTAGCATATACTGTCGAAGACTGCTATGAATGGTAATGAAGAGCAGGTGCATGATGAGCCTTCAGAGTTTCCTGAAGCTGTCCAAACAATTTCTACATTTAGTGATGGTAGTATCATTGTAGCTTCGGTATTGTGCTCAGATTAGCAACAATTCAAAGAGCTTTTGGGTCCTCTAAATCTAGTACTTTCATTAATAGAGGAAAAGGCTCATAAATTGTTTGACATACCCCTAAAGCATGCGACTGTTCTTGGCCTTTGAATGTTCATAGCAACCAGAGTGAACATAAATGTATTGAAGCTAAGTGGTCAGTATGCTTATCTCTGAGATCCTTTGTTTCTGGAAGTGGGTGAATGATGTTTTAATTCACTGGCTATTGAAGCAGGGACTTTGAAGGTGAATCTTCTAACCACCAGGTTGTAGAGTTATTCTCTCTGTCTCAGGCCCAATGACTGTATAAAATACTTGAATAAAGTGGAACTGCCTCAACAGGAGAGATTGAGATAGACCTGCCCCAGAATATCCCATAGCCCAGGGATTGGGGCACTCTTCTGTGAAGTGGGAGACACCCCTATTTAAATACCTTCTCCACATCAGGCAGAGTGGGGAATTGAACCTGGGTCTCCCACATCCCATGGGAGTATCCTAACCCTTAGGCAAGTGGTTAGGGTTCTCCCATGGGATGTGGGAGTCCCAGGTTCAATTTCCCACTCTGCCTGATGTGAAAAAGGGACAAGGTAGAGGAAAAGAACCTTGCATCCAACTGTGATGATGTGAGACCATGGATCTGAGTGTGAAGGATAAAACATGTTTTTCTGGCTGCCCTTCATCTTGTGGAGAATCATGATTTATTTGCAGATGACTTGAGACATGGGCAAGAAGATCAGTAAAGGAAGGAATCTGTAGCCAGAACTGTCCCCCCCAAAATGGTGGTACCATAATTTGCACAGAGACAGTTCTGTTCTCTATCCCATTCAAGAGTAGAAAATCATCCACTCAGTGACGGATACTTTTCTGTTAGATTAGAGTTAGCACTTCCTTCAGGCTTTTCATTCTCTGCGTCGTCTTCATAATGTAATCAAGAAGATGAGACACGTGGTATATGTAAATCTTATATTTCTGAGGTAAGCTACCAATTTTCATGTTCTGCTTTTCTAGCCGTGTCAATGGAACCACAGTTCACTCTGCCTATTTCATTTGGCTCTTATTTCAGATTAAGGATCAGATCCTTAATTGAAACCCTATCTACCGACCCCACTCCTTCTGCCAAAAGCAGCATGGTTAATTTAAACAATAAATGCTCACCGGAAGTAGAAAAATTTCTATTCAAATTTTTATAAAAGCTCTAGGAGAGACCTGTTCCTTGAAATGGAGACAATCTTTGGTGCAAATTTAAGACAATTAAAGCCTTTTGTCTACCGTGCTTCTTAATAGTTTGATATGAAAGGTGACCTGATTAGTTTTAGCAAGCCTGGGAAGGCTTTGGTCACTACCAAGACACATCTACGAGTTTATGTATTGTGATCATTTAACTTTCCAGGGCTCTTGGTCTTCATTCTTTCTTCCATTAAAAGATAGGTGTTGTAAAGAACCTGTGGGGTTGGAAACAAGCCTCCCTTTTGTCCTGTCAAAATTGAAGTTCAGATTGTTTGGGTTCTCTATACAGTCTATTTCTGAAAGTATTTTTTTATTGTTCTTTTACATCATCTGGGAAAGTGAATAAGCACTAGGCCAGAGGCGGGCAAAGTTTTTGGCCTGAACGCCGCATCAGATTTCTGAAATTGTACGGAGGGCCAGTTAGGGGTGGCTGTGCCTCCCCAAACAGCCAGGCATTGCCTCCCGGGGACCCCTGCCCCCCTGCCACCCCATCCAACCCCTACCTCTCCTTCCTGACTGCCCGCCCCCAGGACCCCGCTCCATCCAACCACCCTTTCTCCCTGACCGCCCCGGACCCTCTGCCCCTAACTGCCTCTACTACCCCATCCAACCCCCCCCCCCGGGACCCCTGCCCCATCCACCCCCCATGCTCCCTGTCCCCTGACTGACCCCAGAACTCCCACTCCCGACTGCCTCCCGGGACCCCTGCCCCCATTCAACCCCCCTGTTCCCTGCCCTCTGACTGCCCCGACCACTGTCCACACCCCTGGCCCCTGACCACCCCCCAAACTCCCCTGCCCTGTATCCAACGCCCCC
Organism: Caretta caretta; assembly: GCF_965140235.1. Taxonomy (NCBI): domain Eukaryota; kingdom Metazoa; phylum Chordata; order Testudines; family Cheloniidae; genus Caretta; species Caretta caretta. Next base: position 156,566,832 of record NC_134207.1, on the reverse strand, counting down.
CCTCCCCCCGCTCCCTGCCCCCTTACCAAGCTGCCTGGAGCATTGGTGGCTGGCAGCACGGCTGCACCAGGACAAGCAGCTGTGCTGCGCAGCACCTAGCACCGGGTCAGGCTGGGCTCTGCAGCCACGCTGCCCAGAGGATTATGCCCGTGGCGTGGCGAGTTAAGGCTGAGGGGGAGGGGCTGGGGGCGAGCCTCCCGGGCCAGGAGCTCAGGGGCAGGGCAGGACGGTCCCGCAGACTGTAGTTTGCCCACCTCTGCTCTAGGCTTTGGTGGCTGATCCTCTTTTTCCTGTACTCCATAAGGTTTAAGTGGTCTTACACCCACATCTGAAATTCTTGGTGAAGATAGTCACTAAATCCCACTAACCCAGTACATTTACCTCCTGGCTTTCTTCTTTAACCTCACAATTTACCAACTAAATTAGATTGAGAAGGCTTTGGTTAGTAATTTGATAGAATGAAACGGTACTACAAGTTTTATAGAGTATTTGTAGTTGGGAATATGCCTAAATGGAAATTATTTAAATTGGTTAGTCTCTACAGTCAAACTGGTTATGACCTAGCTGGTGTTTGCACAGTAAGAGCTTATTTCACCAGCTAACTATGTCCACATATGGTACACAGAATACAGATGCCATGATGGTCAGTGGGGGATCTAATGCAGGACTGTAAGCACCAAGCACCACATGCACTTCCCATTTGCACTGTAAGAGTAATTCCATTAGCTGTCATTCTTCATTCAAGATGCAGGTTATTCAACAATTAAAACAAAATTGTATTCAGCACTGCAAATGCAGAAGCTTCTCTTCTGATACTGAAGGTTCCTTATGTAGACAGTATGTTTGACACCCTAATTAGGCCGTTGCCTGCAGCTGATGAGCTCCAAAAAGAGCGAAACCAGTAGGTCCTGCAGTACGGTCCAAAAGAACTTCAAAGATCTTCTGATACCACAGAGAAATCTGAAAAATATATCTGGAGAATAAACTCTGTTTGCCTTTTCAATTATTTGTTTAACTAACTGTTATTACTTGAGGCATTTTTTGTTACTAATTTAGCCTAGCTAGCATAAAGTGGCATGTATGGCAAATCTTATTCCTCCCTGGAAGTCATTATGCTATATTGGTGATATCTTAATTGTTTGTGGAAAATACTGTATTACAAATGGAGGATTGCAACTTCACATACAGAAGAAGCAGCCAGAATAGATTCCTTTAAAACAGAGATCATACTTCTGTGATGATGTTGTTATAAATTTATATTTTGCAATCTTTGATCATTTAATGTAAAATGAGGATTTTGAAAATGGAGCACCAGATGTGCTTTTCTTTTTCCTTTCTCTATGAAATTGTTTTTTAGCCTCATTTTCCTATCTGACAGGTGATTTTGCTCTTCATATTCCTTTTTCTGCTCACCTTTTTTGTCGTCTTCTTTCCCTTCCTCCCCCGCCCCCAATATCTCTGTTTTGTGACTGCAGCTTTTTGATCACTTGATACCTTACTTGTGACTAGTTAAGGTGACTGTGCCTCTAGGTATAAAATCATGGTTAGTGGCCCTTTTAAGACAAACTATAATTAAAGGCATGGTCAGCTTAATTTATAAATTATACAGTTCAGTTTATGACCATATAGCAGGTTTTAGAATCATAGCAACGTTAGGGCCGGAAGAGACTTAATCGTGTCATCTAGTCAAATCCAAAGCACCGAGACAGGATTAAGACTACCTAGACCATCTTGGATTGGTGTTTGTCTAACCTGTTATTAAAAACCTCCAGTAACAGGGATTCCACAACCTCCCTAGATAACCAGTTCCAGTGCTTAATTATCCTTATAGCTAGACAGTTTTTTCCTACCATCCAACCTAAATCATCCTAGCTGCAAACTAAGTTGATTACCTCTTGTCCTACCCTGGGTGTACATTCAGAACAATTGATCACTGTCTTCTTTATATATTTGAAGACTGGTATCATGTTCCCCCCTCAGCCTGGTTTTCTCTAGCATGCCATCCTAACCATGTTTGTATAGCTGCATTCTATCATGTTGCCTAACTGTATCAGTGCCTTCTGGGAAACTGGCTAACCCTCAGCAGCACAGAGCTGCACCATGTGGGGTAATGCACTCTGAGATGCTCTACTATCCAGAAAGTGGAAAGGAAGGAGGACTGGCCCACTTGGTACACAGACATGATTAAGGGGTCCCGTCCGTCTTGCAAAATGAGAGTGGCAGGGGGAATGGTGTGCTGAACCAATTTCATGAAGATAACCATATTCCAGTGCAGGTCTCTTGCTGAGGAGAAATGCTGGTAGCTGTCATGGTTACTCAGAAAAAATGTGGTTGCCTTCTGTGTGATCAGAAGACACTGTTTGAGCAAACCACCCCATTAACTGAGTACAAATGGTTAAATGTTACTGTGTGGACCAGGCCTAAAAGTTGTAAAGGGCAATTTTTACAATTTTTAAATGAGTTTGCAACTAAACATTGTTTGTGTCAACACACAACATGGTCACTATTCAGTTAGTAACTATGGCTGCTAATAATGTTGCATCCTTGCCAGCAGCCTATTTGTCGCATGGTTGTCTTACTGTAATCCATCTGTAACATTGTTGCTTTATTATATGGACAGAATCTGCTAACAGTGCTTACGTGACTGGTTTGTTGATCCTTCTGCCCTCCTGCTCCCTGTACAACCAGACATCACAGAGTTTACTACCTTTGTGTATATTTTCTGGGCACGGTCCCCTTTGGGTACTATTGAATAGCTGCCCAGATTTTCCCAGTATACATTGATACAAAGATAAGGCAGCTTATTTGGTGTAGATGCAAAAACATAGCTGACAGATGGTTGTGTTGTAGAAAAAAAGCTGATGTGTGGGTATGATTAAAACATTTATTGTAATCAGTTCAGATGATTATGACAAAATGGTTACAAAACATAATTATAATGATAGAATGGATGTGCACTAATATGGGATCTGAGTTACCTAGGAAAGAATTTTCTATAGTATCTGGCTGGTGAATCTTGTCCATATGCTCAGGGTTTAGCTGATCGCCATATTTGGGGTCGGGAAGGAATTTTCCTCCAGGGCAGATTGGAAGAGGCCCTGGAGGTTTTTCGCCTTCCTCTGTAGCATGGGGCACGGGTCACTTGCTGGAGGATTCTCTGCTCTTTGAAGTTTTTAAACCACGATTTGAGGACTTCAATAGCTCAGACATAGGTGAGAGGTTTTTTGCAGGAGTGGTGGGTGAAATTCTGTGGCCTGCATTGTGCAAGAGGTCAGACTAGATGATCATAATGGTCCCTTCTGACCTAAATAAATATGAATATATACAGAAATATGAATAATACAGGGCTTAAATTTTCAAAAGTGACTGGTGATTTTGGGTGCCGGTGTTTTTGGGTGCCCAGTTTGAAACATGTTAGAGCCTGATTTTCTATGGGCAGGTGCTCAGCTCTTCTGAAAATCAGGTTTCCTTAAGCTGTCCAAAACTTGAGATGCCCCAAATCGCTAGTCACTCTTGAAAATGTAGACTAATGACTTCATGTTCCTGACTTTTCCGGGACAGGCCTTTCATTTCTAAATGGGACTTTCCTGTCATGGTATTGGGGCTCAGAGGAGATTGGAGGAGTTTCACCCTCTTCACAGATTTGTTAATAATTTAAATGAGACCATTATATTTGAGAAGTGCAGGGGTAGTAACCTAGAAGAGTGTTCCATTTTTTTTTATTGAAACAAAGCTGCTGTCTTATAGCTCTAACCAAATGAGAAGAACCATATCTTTTCCAAACAAACTAACACTAAGTAGACATGTTGGAATGCTTTATCATTTCATGCCTTATTTATTTATTTATTCATATAAAATTATCAGTGCAACACAGTACTCAAGGGGGATATTAAGATGTATTAAGATTCTGAGCTGTTTCTAGAATGCTTCTTTGAAATTATTTTTAAAAAGCACAAGTTGGAGCTAGTCAAATTTTGTTAATATTTTTAACAATGTTTTTTGACAGAATCTATTTGGATTTTTGGCAAATTTTTGACTTTTTTTTTTTTAAATAAATAGTTTTGGTTGTGGAAGAATCCATTTAGTTTGTTCAGCCCCACACCCACCTTTTCAGGAGGGAAAAGAAGGGGTTTTTTTTGTTTTTTTTTTAAAGTGTGATTTTCCCTCTCTGTCTTTTCCAGTGGCAGGAAAAAGTGAGGGAAGAACAATTAAACTGCTAAATGCTAATCTTGTTATTTCAATTTAATTTAAAAAATTGAAAATTTTCAGGAATTAAATTTCAAATTACAAAATTTTCGAATTACAAAATGTTTGTTGAAATTCTTTTTAAAAATGTTCACTAGCTCTAACTGTAGTTTGAAAAGAGAGCATGGTGTTTTCTTTTTTTTATGCTATAAAAGCAGCCTAAGTCTCAGAGACCATGATCTTCTACCTCATTATAACACACACAATTTTGTGGGTTTTGATAAAGGGACAAACCCTGTCCTTTTCATATCTAAAAGTGGACCGTTGTGGTTCCACAACATAAGTTTGGGGAAATGTTGGGACCCTGTAGGTCCATACCCGACACTTGCTGTGGAGCACAGCTCCTTTGAGGGCTCCCTGTGTTCCACCATGCTGAAGGTGTGATGCTACTGGATCTGTGGCTATGCAGGGCAGGTGGATCTGTGGCTATGCAGATCAATTTGCTACCGCCCCTGCACCCACAGGGATGGGGAAGAGTTCCAAGGACATTATTGCAACCTTGAGGCTTTTGTAGCAATAATAGAATTGCTCTGTTTTTACTTTGCAGCTATAGGATGATGATTCTGTCTGTAAAAAACCCTCTTGCCATGAGTTCTCTCTGTTTCCTCAGCCCAGTGGTGCAAGTACAGCAGTATGGTCCAATACGCCATACCACTGAGATATTTATAGCCAGTACTCCATACTGGAAAGACACAGGAGGAGCAGAACATGGGGCTGCCAGCAGTTCCTCCGGCGTGGCTGTACTGCCCCCAGCCCTTCCACGCAGCTGCGTCTCCTGTCTGGGGTCTGTATAGCCCAGCCGGAGGACAGGGCTGGGGGCGGGGTACAGCTGCACTAGAGGAGCTGCCAGCATGGGGCCTCCCAGCATCCCCACATTCTGCTCCTTTCGGTGCTGTGGTTCTGAAGAGCCCTGTGGTTCAGAAGTCTCCGGTGCAGTGGGAGGAGAACAGAGCCCCACCCACAGGTAATGTGGCATGGATCAATGGGAGGGGCCGGGGAGAGCACGGGGCTCTGGGCTGGGGGTGGGGAGGAGTCATGTGGGGAGGTCACATGCACCTCCTTTAGCTGGTGCCCCCCTTTTGTGTCACTTCCATGAGTGCAGCGTACTGGTAAGAAATGAATTCTATTTGCACCACTGCCTCAGCCCAATTGCTTGATTTGGTGAAGGGGACAGATTTGCCTCACAGGCAGGAAAGGGGTAAAATCTGAAGTGAATCAGGTGAAAAATTGCTACCCAGAGGACTGAAATGAAGATTGATGTGGCAGCAGCAATAGTTTGTGGAAAGCTCTCGGCCATCAACTGTGAAAAAAACTGTCTGAGGCATAATGAGTAACTGCTATGTACTTGGAAGTAGATATTAAAACAGTAACAGTACTAATGATGATGGGCAATCACTCGTTACCAAGTATGATCATCTTCCATGGGAGTTATGGGTCCTCAGGTGGCTAATAAGGCTAATCCTTGAACCACAAGTTCTATTGCAATGTGGGCAGGTGTTTTCAGGCTCAGCTGGAGGCTGTTGACCATGACTGGAAGTCAGTCTCTCCTTCCTTCTGCGCCTCTCGTCCTCTTCAGCTTGTTGGCGAACAAGTTCAAAATGCAGGGACCATCATGTAGGACTTCACTCCATTTTGAGCGATCCTGGGCAAATGTCTCCCAAGTGTCAATGTCAATATTACACTTTTTTAGGTTGTCCTTCAGTAAGTCCTTATATCACTTCCGTTGTCCACCCACGTTATGGTACCCTTCTTTCAGCTGAGAGAACAGAACCTGTTTTGGGAGGCGATAGTCTGGCATCTGGACAATGTGACCAGTCCAGTGGAATTGCTGACTGATGATCATTGTCTCGATACAGGTGGTCTTTGCGTCTTTGAGGACCCTAATATTGGTGTGCCTGTCTTCCCATTTGATCTTCAGAATCTTAAGGCAGCGTTGATGGTGCCTCTCAAGGACTTTCAAGTGGTGTTTATAGGTTGTCCAAGTTTCGGACCCATACAATAGTGTTGGGAAAATAATGGCTTGATAAACAAGAAGCTTGGTGTCTGTTCGAAGGTCGTGATCTTCAAAAATTCTGTGCCGTAAACGAGAAAAAACTACACTGGCACAGCTCAGGCGATGTTGAATTTCTGCATCAACATCTGCCTTGGATGAAAGATGACTTCCAAGGTAGAGGAAATGATTGACATTCTCCAGTGCCACTCCATTGATTTTGATAGATGGGGCATGTAATAACTCATTTGGAGAGGGCTGATAGAGTGCTTTAGTTTTCTTGATATTAAGAGTGAGACCAAGACATGCATAAGCATTGGCAAACACATTCAAGATAGTTTGAATATCTTTCTCAGATTGGGCAAAGATGGCGTTGTCATTAGCATACTGAAGTTCCACAATAGATGTTGTGGAGATCTTACTCTTGGCTTTCAGCCTGCTAAGCTTGAACAGCTTTCTGTCCATTCTGTAAGTGATTTCAACGCCGGCTGTAAACTTCCCAGCAACTAGGTAAAGAATGACGGTTATAAAAACCGTAAACGTGGTTGGAGTGATGATACAGCCTTGTTTTACTCTTGTTTGTACTTTGAAAGTGCTGCTCAGAACAGTCACTTTCATGTTATCATGAAGCAATTTTAGGACATTTGCTGTATTTATCAGGACATCCAATCTTAGAGAGTACAGTCCAGAGGGCATGGCGATTCACTGAATCAAAGGCTTTAGTTAAATCAATAAAAGCCATGTACAGTGGTTGGTTTTGCTCCCGACACTTTTCTTGCAGCTGCTGTGTTGTGAAGATCATATCCACAGTTCCACGACATGGTCGGAAACCACTCTGTGACTCCAGTAAAATTTCTTCTGACGGGGCAGAAGGCGAGTTGCAAGGATCTGTGCCAGAACTTTGCCTACAATGACTAGGAGGGAGATATGATAATTTCCACAATCTGCTTTATCCCCTTTCTTGAAGAGGGTGACAATCTGGGCATCCCTCATTTCACTGGGTATCTCCTCCTTTATCCAGATTTTAAGAATAAGCAGGTAAAGCTGCTGAATTAGCTCTGATCCACCGTCTTTAAAGATTTCAGGAGGATCCCATCTAGACCTGCTGCCTTGTTGTTCTTCATCTGTTTGGTGGCATTGTGTACCTCAAACAAGTTAGGAGGGTCTCCGAGCTCATCCCTAAACAGTACTAAAGGTTTTTAGGGGAATAGTGGAAAAAATTAAGATAAAACTTGGATGCCTTTTTGGGGTAATGATAAAAACCTTTGTAAAGAGCTTCGATATCTACTGATGAGAATCGGTATAATAAGAGCTGGGTGGTGGTGGTATTAATCATTATTTTTTGTTTGTGGACCATTATGTTGAGCAGATAGTCTTTTGAATTTTTGTGTGGTTAAGATACGTTGTTTTAGTGGTTTTTAGTAACTGTATACTTTATTGGTGTCATGAATTCTTGAGACATCAATTATCAGCCATTCTATGGATCAGAAGTCAGCAAGAATGGCGACTTGTAGTTGGAATGGCTGATGAGTGACATCTCAATAACTCATGAACTTGAATTTATTATAATAACCCTTTGAAGGTAGAAATGTGCTTGTCTGTTGATACAGTGGAAGATAACTGGTTTTTCTATACAATAAATACATTTTCTACCACTAACAGAGGAAGTGGACTGTCTAGTTATAAAATGTAATGTTAGAACTGTCTTCCTTAGAATCTAGCCTCTGGCTGTTAATTATCTCCTTGAGACTGAAAGTTGATTATGTCAGATAATTTATCAGTTTTATTAGAAAGTAGAAAACAGCATTTTGATACCCTGGTCAATGTGATGACTGCACCAAGGCGAGAAAGTCTGGACTTGCAGTTCAGGCCTCAACATAAAATAAACCCATATGTCAGGCAGGATTCAAACAGAAACAAGAATGCTTGAGTGTCTTGTAACTCATACTCAATAGGAGTAAATTTCCTACAGCTCTCAGATCAGTAAGAAAGTCATTTCTCTTTTTTTTGGCTCCCAGTAGAACTATACAGTCCTTTTCCTACTGAGTTTATATCCCTGCTCTCTGATAACAAAACTTCCTGGTAGCAATTAGCCTTACAGGTGAGTGACAGTTTCTTGAGACCTATCTCTCCTCTGGTTTTCTGAACCAGGATCTTACTCCGTTGGTTTGATAGGTCTCATGCAGGGTATAGCTACCCAGTGAGGTGCATTCCCTCTTATGTAATTATGGCTACACTTTAGGGAAGACCAATTTCTCATATTACTGTTGTTGTTTTTATGGCCTTCACAATATACTAGATGCTGCATAACCATGTAGGAAGATACAGCCCCTGCTCTGTAGAGCTTGCAATCTAAATAGACATACAAAGGGAAAACAAAAATAAACAACCCCCTGCCCCCCCCGAGACCAAAAGGTGTGGGGTAGCTATGGGAAAGTATGAATGTGAAGATCATGTGGCTACTTATGACTGTCTTTAGCATGGGTGTGTTTGGGGTTGAAATGGAAGAGGAGATGGAACAAGAAAGGGAAAAAGGGAGCAGCATTAATGTTTTTCGGTTTTCTTATCTAAACATATAGAACATCATTTTACAGTATCTTCCCAAGAAAAGAAACACATGGGAACTTGGTTAGTCTCTAAGGTGCCACAAGTACTCCTTTTCTTTTTGTGAATACAGACTAACACGGCTGTTACTCTGAAACCTGACATGGGAACTTTGTACTTGATTTCACAGGGAGCAAGATTGGGACATTAATGAAGGAAAATGGTCATCTATTATGTGCCTTTATTTAATATGTCCACATTTGAATCAGTTGAAGCAAAATGTTCAAATTTCATTTCCTAGCAGTTTATTCCTCCTTCCCCAGTTTATTTCTTCTCTTCCAAGTCTTTCATTGGGATCTATGTATTTTAACCCCTATACAGCATCTAGTTTTCATTGAAGGTTCTGCTTTTTAATCAGTTCTCCAAGAATTCAAGATTCTCCCACTCTTGGGATAAGTGCACTCAGAACCTTCTGGAAAGCAGCATTTGTTGGGTCAATATCCTTCTCCACCTTCTGGAGGTGTAAAAGGCAGGGTAACCTCAAACAATCTTTCCCTGTACCTTTTAACTGTTGAAGGCCCTGTGAGCTGGGAGCCCACTCAAGCCCAAATTCTCTGCAAGTATAACTCCACTGACTTCATAACATCTTTATTTTATAAAACCAAATTCTGGGCCAGTTTAGACTTTACAGTGTCTCTAGTTTAGTTAATAAAATTTGTAATTAAAAACTATTATCTGATTTTCACAATCTATACTGTTTTGGCCACCAAAATGCTTTTTTTCCCTTTAAATAGTGTAGTAAGTCACTTCTGTAATATGTGTTTGGTTTTTTTTGTCTTTTTAATTGCTGGGCCTGTGCTATGGCATTTCCTTCTTAGGCTGCTTCCCCTTTCCCAGAGTCAGTCTTCCTCTTTGAGTGACTTTTTTCCTAGGGTGTAAGTCTAGAGGACATGATCTTGGAGTTATTTGTTTATTTACTGTGGTAAATAATTTAATAATTTTTTCCTATCTTAGTTTGCTGAGACATAAAGAGACAAGGCTCGTCTTAAAGCTTCTGCTGAGCAAAAATCTAGATCGATAAGATCAGGTGAAGAGTTTTAATGAAATTTGTAATTAACCAAATTAGAAACACTGAATTCAGATTTGGCCCAGCATTTAGGTTTTATAAAAAATAAGTTCCTCAAAACCTCAGATAATAAAATTGTTTCCAGTTAAATATGCTGAAGGATTTTTAAACAAACATTTTCTTGCAGTGTTTTTGTCCACACATTGTTACATTGGTGTTACAGTATGAGAGTCAGAAATGGAAAATGAATAGATTAATTTCTGTTTGACTTTTCACTGAGAGAAGTGCCAAAAGAAAATAAGTTAAATAATGAAGAAAGATTCGCAAAAAAAATTTCATTTCTATCAAGCTAAGGTGGACAAAGGTCACATTAAAAGAGACTTTTATTCTAATTGATGACATTAAGCTTTTATTTCAAAGAAAATCTGCTGGCAGAAGCACATGCTTTTGTTATTGTGTTGGCATACATGATCATTAATATATGAGGATAACAAATCAGATGCTCAGAACTTTGCCTCCATGTGACGAAGAAATAGCCAAATGGTTTACATTTAGGAGTAAATTCAGTGAGATTTTTTTTTTTGTGGGAACATAGGAATATGGGAATTGAAATCACCTCACAGTTCACTGCGTCTGGTCCTGTGATTGCAGGCAACTCCATTTTACTATCCAGTTCCTAAATTTATCAAGATCAATTTTAAAACTAGGTAATTACACCCTACTGCCTAAGTAATATCAGCATCTAAATGTTCTGTACACACAGACAACTTATTCGTGTCCGTAAGAGCTGATTACTTATTCATGTCTGTAAACACAGACTGAGGTGGCCAATATGGCTTACTGCTTTGAAGGCTGGCCTTGCAATGAGGTCAAGTGACTTTCCCCACTTGCTTATTTGGGATTAGAATACAAAATCTGCCTGCCACCGAGTTACTGGTTTTAACTAGTCAGCCATGTTATTGTCAAGTTTCTGTGTGTCCATTTTGTGTTTGCACACAAGACTTATCTTTCTCATTTTAGATGAGAAAACACTTTCTTTGTATGTCCACTGAACTTCTAAAATATAATTTTCTAAAGTTTTTGGTGACAGTAATATTGTTGTTCTGTACCATAACTGTCATGTCACATGAACTTGTAAAATTTTTTTTGAATTTTTCCTGCCGTTTGTACTTTCATTTGCCTCCAAGGGGTAGGACTCACTGAAGGCTCTAGCCTGCCATGCATACTGATTCCTTATGCAGGCTAAACTCCCATGGATTTATGTGTGAATTTAAACTGCAGGATTTGTCCCTAAATTAACAGTCATTAATATGGTCTTTGTATATCCTATTCCTTGTCTTTGAGGTAGTTTATGAAGATCTTTCTGTCTAGATGATTAACCTTCCTATGTGTTCCATTAAAATATGCAAAAAGAATTTGGAATGATACATGGACTTTTAAAATTCTTTTTATTTACCTCGTTTCCTTATTTTTTAAGCAAATATGCCCGTTTATCCATTATACACTTCTACTTCTACTGTGCTATTTAGGTACACCTTAACAGTAGAATGTTTCTTTAATGAATTCCTATTTGTTAAATAAATACTGTGTAATGTTAAGAAATTGCTCAATACTTTTATTGATATGTGAAATTCTTTTTTTTTGGTAATTGTTTTTTGTTTTGTTTGCAGAATGCTCTTTTTAGTTGCATTAACAGAAACGAGAGTAAGTATTCTCTATATAGTTAAATTTAATAATGTTTATTTTTGTCCATTTTTATTTTCCCTTCTGTATTCTCAGTATTTACACCCCTACACCTGCAAGGGATGGGGGGAGGGAGGGAGCACATGAGTAAGTTATATGCTTAAGTGTTTGCAGGATCAAGCTTTGTGTGTATTTTTGTATATATATTTAGTTTAGATGTGAATGTGTATATCTGTTTATCTTCTCTAATTTTTTTATTACTGGGGTATTTGAACAGTTTCTTTGAAGCTTATCTGTTTCTGCTACTTTACTCCATTTTATGATTTAAAGTGAAAAATAAGTAACAGGCATAGATGAAACTTCAATCAACAAAGTTACTGTCTTGCTACAAATGTCTCTATTAGTAGAAAAAGAATGGAGGGGAAGAAATGAAAAAAGTTACACACATGGAATTCTCTCTTGATAAAACATTTCCCAGGAAGTGTCTCTGTGTATTTAATAATGTGGGAAAAATATTTTATGTGAATGAGCCAGATTTATTGGATCTCTTGTTTTTTGAATTGGGGTGTAACCTTTTATAACTTTTATGTTGAAATGTCCCCAATTAATATTAAGTTGTTAAAGATAAGAGTGCAATAAAACCCAACTTAGTTTTCAGTTTCCAACATCTAGGTCGGTTACAGAAAAATTTATTTAGATCACTGATTGACACTTCGATAAAAACCAACCTTATTTAAAAGGAAAATGATTAATTAAACAAACAGGCATGCAATTATCTCTTATACAATACAACAATTATACTTACACTTTTTTATCTTTGAGTTTATTAATCGGTGATCAGTCCACTGACTGAAGTACAGTTTTATATTCCTGGAACCTAATGGTATCCTTTTTTGTTACTTAGAGCGTTCTTGCAATTTAGCAAAACTACTCCTTTTATAATATGTTATAATACTAATTAACATTAAACTGCACCATAGCATAATTATAGTTCTGCCACCTCCTTATTGGCTCTTTCCATACACATTCTTTAAATTAAGATCTGGGCCAAAGTCCTTCCCATACTATCAATACAGATAGCATTTTAATAAAACATTCACAATTCTTAAAAACAGTAATTAAAAAACTTGCTCAAGCTTGTTATAAACAAAGCATAACGGTAACACCTTGCTAACTTTTACTTTCCCATAAAACTTTATCTCCAATTTATCTCTAACTTTCTCACACTAGCGACTTCCGTTTTCCAGACCCCTCTACACTTAGGTCCAAAACCTAACTTCTGTTTATTTCTTAATCTAAGCTATCCTATAGGTTACAGGAGTCAGCTGCTCTCTTTAGTCCTTTGTGTGTATATTCTAATTGTACTATAATACATGTATGGTTGTATTACAAATATGTAAAAGCAAAATAACTGAAACTAAAATCTGACTGTGTCACAAAAACTCTCCCGAGCCCTAGACTAGCTGTAAGGATTTTTCCACCCTTGGTGAACCCAAAAAATATTGGCCCCTTTACCAGCCTGCAGACACACACAATTTCCATGCCTCTGATAATTATTTTAGTAGAGTTTTCAAAAATGGGGTCCTTCTTTAGAATAGTAGTATGAATATCATTCTAAGTCTTTAAGTGAATTTATTGACTGAGTACGTATGTTCTTTTTCTATATATTAGTTTCTGTGCACAGAAACACATAGGTTTTTTTTTCATGTGTTTCCAGTGGGATCAGTTTGTTGCAGTTATGCAGGACATCATACAAACTGCCGGGAATATTGTCAAGCAATTTTTCGGACAGACTCTTCTCCTGGTCCTTCACAAATAAAAGCAGTTGAGAGTTACTGTGCCTCTATTAGTCCTCAGTTAATACACTGCGTGAACAACTACACACAGTCATATCCAATGAGAAACCCTACAGATAGTAAGTAAAACATTATAAAATGTTTATAACATTCCAAAATAAAAAAAATAATTGTATTGAAATGGAATATACAATACATTGTTAGATTTTGGGGTGAGTGTTATTAATTGTTATAATCTATTAATGCCATAGATCACTTCCTGCTTTTCTTCAGATGGTTCAATCTGCTAGTATTTAAAATTAAAGAAGCATCTGCTTGCTATTGTTGTTGATTTTATTTAAAATGTTTATGAACACGTTGTAATGTAAAGCAGCATGGTAAAGAATACCTTTGTTGTTGTCATTAGATAGCTGCCAGTGATAGATGACAATTTTTATTCTCTTGAATATTTAGGTTTGTATTGCTGTGACAGAGCAGAAGATTATATCTGCCAAAGTGCTTGTAAAAAGATTCTAATGTCAAAGAAAACAGAACTTGAAATTGTTGATGGACTTATAGAAGGGTGTAAAACAATGCCTCTGCCTCAAGATCCACTCTGGCAGTGTTTTCTTGAGAGTTCAAGGTCTGTTCATCCTGGAGTCACTGTGCATCCTCCTCCTTCAACAGGCCTTGATGGGGCTAAATTGCATTGCTGTTCTAAAGCAAACACTTCCACATGTAGGTCAGTAGCCTTTTTGTTACTCCTCCTTCGTTAGAAACAATTAATAGTGAAAATGCTCCAGAAGCTGCCCAGGTAACAGATGTTCTCATTCAAGTGTCAAATTGGGGTGGTTTGTAGAAACTCAGCAAATTGGCTCCTCTCCATGGTGTCCGTCATCTTGTGCTCCAGTTTTAACTTTCATGAAACAATATCTTTCAGGCTAGAGCTACTCCTTTCATCTTAGGTGAGTACCAACCAAATTTTGGAGAAACACCCAATGAATATGCTGTATCCATGCTGGCTGAGTGCAGTGGCAGATATTGGGGCAGGATGAAGTGGGGCATTTAGTTGCTGATAAGAATTAATGGGGGAAGAATAGCTTAAAGCTTCAACTACATATATTTTTCCAATTTGACCCACCACAAATATATGCTTGAAAAACTTGCCAATATGGCCTTCACCAGCAAAAGCTGTGTAGTGATTCTGAATTAGAACTGAGCAAAAGTTCATAACATATAATGTATTCTAATGGCATGAGTTTCTTCTAGTCTCATATGTCCATGCACCATTTAATGCTTGAATAATTAATTTTTAATTATTAACATGTTCTTATGTTCTTAAAATGATTCATGAATTGAATCAATTAAACATAACTGTTGTGTAGTTTGTGACATAGGTTACCTAAATTATTGTACAAATTATGTAGTAATTTATAACAATCCCAGTTTACCCCATTGGAGAGCTAAATCATCCAGTAAGATTACAGAAACAATACTATATAACCTAAGCAACTATCAGTAGTGTCAGTTGTGAATTTTACAATCATTAACAGTTTGAAATTTGCTTGTGGCAGATATTCTGGCTAAAAAATCTGTTTTGTAAACATTTGCAATAATAAAGATTAAGCGTGTTAATGTGCACAGAAAGCAGATCCCAAATGGTTGCAGTAAAATGAAAATTCACTTTTGAATTCAATATATATTTTGAGATTTTTTTTTTGTCTACTTGCTTGGATCTTCTCTAAATGTTCCATTCCCTTTTCCCTCTGTATTTGATTCTCATCTGTTATTTATTAAATTTGGTTAAAACTGTAGGTATAGCAGGTCAAGGTTTCAATAATAAGCCACTATTTCTTTCAAAATTAAACACTTGCCTCCAAAGCCGCTTAATTTACTGGTGTAAAATCTAAGCTCAGCAAGAGATTACCCATTTGCAAATTTTATGAGCAAAACTGATTTGGACATTTAGAAGATTTTTTGCATGTATTTAATAAAAAAACCACAAAAAACCACCACCAACTTTTCGCCGGTATCTGTTTTGGGGTTTTTTGGAATTCATATGATTCAGAAACATCTTCAGTGCTATAAATGAGTTTAGCCTTAGTGTTTTCACTTTATTTTAACATGTGTTTGGGAGAAGACTCAAATACCTGAAAGATACTATGCCTATGGCTAATTTTATGATTTTTTCATTAGGCTTTCAGGCTACGATAATGTTAAAAGAACATTATTAAGGTTGCAGAGTCAAGCAGTCAAAAGTTAGGAAATGCCAGAAATAAGGTTGCTTGTACAACCTTAAGTTTTGTATGTAAGAGGATGCTCTGTGGGGATGGTGCATGCACAGTTTGGTCGGCACTAGAAATGTAAAACACTTGAGCATGTTCTGTCAGCAATTTTAGCTGATAAAACCGAAGAAATCTACTGAGCATGTGCAAACTGTATTTTTTTTTCAATGGCTTGTAACTTTGCAAAATTTGGGTGAATTTTCACGGAGATGGCAAAATACACAACCCTGATAGAAAGGTCACCTCTCTAGCCAAATTTCAAGCCCCTGCTCCAACGCATGCAGGCTCTAGAGCTGTTCACAAAAAAAGGTCACCAGAGTTTAACATGGGTAGAACAATGTGTCCCCCTCCCCTCAATCTCGTTTTCTGAACAGCTAAACTGTTTTGACTGAAATTTTCTAAAAAAAAATTCTGTCTGAGGGAGACCTAAAATATGTAAAATTTCATCCCAAATGGATATGTTTGGCAAAGTTATAAGCAACTGAAAACAGGATCTTATAGTGGGAGGTATGTCCTGGAATTATGCAATGCTGCTTCTCCTCCAAGATAGAACAATACAGTGCAGAACAATCAATATGGTATCTCTTTTGTTATTTACTAAATTTGATGATCAATTCTCAATTTATTTTAGTCTGCCTTCAGTTTTTCAATATGCTGCAGATTTTTATATTTCAATGTGAATGGTATTGCAGTCATCTGGGAGGGGAAGCTGGAGGTCTTGACAGCTGGGTAAGGGACAACTGTAGTGTTTGCCACCCAGGATGTGTGTAAAATGGTGTGGGTATTTTTGGACCATGAAAACGGCTGGACTTTCTTAAGCTTTGGGTACTGGGGGAAGATAGACATCTTCTCTTGCTCCCCATTTTGGACACAAGTGTATATAATCTGAAATTGAGCAATGGGATTAGACATTTTCCCCTCCTTATTGCCATCTGAGTTACCACCCACAGAAATGAGTGGGGCGATTCTCACCTCAGAGTTACTGTTTCAGGCTCTCTGCAAACTTCAGTAGGTATCTTTGTATTGGTTGTACCCACTTCACATTTTGACATTTCCTTCACAAGCATCACAGCTAGAGGGTTACTTTGCTATTTAAATGAAAGCTCCTCACTTTGGAGAACACCTGAATGGTCTGTCTGCAGCCACATATTGGGCCCAATCTTGCAAACTGTCTGGATGTCAAAAACTTCAGTGAGAATTTTGAAGGATGTGGGCTTTCATGATGAGGACCTGTAGTTTCTTTTTGTATGGTACAAGACTTCTGAAAAATTGCTTTTATTTTAATGTTTTTCAGGGAGTTGTGCACTAAACTTTATAGCACAAGCTGGGGCAATACACAGAGTTGGCAAGAATTTGATCGCATTTGTGAGTACAGCCCAGTTGAAGTTTCCATGTTGACCTGTTTAGCAGACGTTCGAGAACCTTGTCAGCTGGGCTGTAGAAATCTCACTTACTGCACTAATTTTAATAACAGGTAGGATAAATGCATTAAATATTTCATAAAGGAATTCCTGTGTGTTGAGTAAATGTTTTTCAGATTTGTATTCTGCATGTTGTAGGGTTTTTTTCCCAAAGATTGTTTTGTAATCAGATAGTGACTTTTTATTTAATTATTAAAGTAAAATATTTTTAGAACGGCTCTTGAGAAAGTGTTTAATTTTGCAACATAAAGCACACTTCAGAAAGACATACTCAATGCTATCATGATGCGGCTGATTGGAATAAAAGTTCATGTCTATAGTAAAATCTTGCTACTCATTAGTAAAATGTTTTCCCGGCTGTTCATTGTACAGACAAATAGACGTTGCTTGCTCATTGTTGTTTTGTTTTAGATATGTGTCTAGTTCTAGATAAGTATCTATTTCTACACATAAGAATACAGTTTCCACAAATGTTCTTAAAATTGCTGTGCCATTTATGAAACAAAACCTGGACTTTTTTATTATTTTCATGTTTTTCTTTAGTTTGAAATATTTCAGAGACCAAATTGTCAATTTATAAATAAACCTTCAGTTCTTAAAAGCAAAAAAGCTGGGTTATCTTAAATACTGTATACTGTATATTGCAAAATGTAGCCAAAATGCATAGTTTTTCATGTTACATTTTAAAATTTTCCTAAGAGAGCGTTAGAATGTCTCATAATGATCTCTTCTTTTTCAGAATTCTTATTCTTTCAGAAATATAAAAATCAGAGTTGTATTCAGGCAGCTTTTTAAAAAAGAATTTGAATTTTCCCAGCAGATTGTGATGGTGGTAAATATGCTCTGAAAGAATACTAATGTATACATTTTTAACCTTGTCCCTTATTTAGTTTTAATATATGTGTAAAAATAAGGTACAAGGTCACTAATGAATATATCAACAATTTTAAATGTGTATATGAAAGTCTGTCACTGAATTAGATCCCTCCAACTTTGTCTAGGAATTACGGATAATGATATAGACACAACAGGTGAAATCGTTTGAACACTTTATTTTCTCATTTTTATTACTTTTAAGGTAGCTTCTTGAAATTATGTTTAAAAATCATTTCCTTTCAGGCGTTCACAATTGTCTTTTATACCACTAATGACACATAGCATAGGGTTGTAGAATTTGTTGTATAAAGTAAATTTATTTTTCCCTGCTGTATAAAGATGCTATATTAACTTTTTCCTTTAAGACCAACAGAACTTTTTAGAAGCTGCAATGCTCAGTCAGATCAAGGAGCCATGAATGACATGAAGCTTTGGGAGAAAGGAAGTATTAAGATGCCATTTATAAACATTCCTGTTCTTGACATTAAAAAATGCCAACCAGAAACATGGAAGGCAATTGCTTGCTCACTGCAGATTAAACCTTGTCATAGTAAATCTAGAGGAAGTATTATCTGCAAGTAAGTACATTCATAAGTCTTTTTTACTTCAGTAGTTTTTCAGTTTACATATAAACCAAAACCACAATCTACTATAGTATTGGGTTTGACTGGTGTTAGAAAAGGCAAACACAGAAGGAATGTGATATTGAATAGTTGATGTACTTCCAGTAAAGTCAATGGGAGTTGAAAGTCCTAAGCCCTTACTTGAATAGGGTGTAGAGAAGAATCTCTCCATGTTTCTATTATAAAGATCATTTTTCAGGTTTTTACATCCTGCTTTACCTATATAAATAGACAAGACAGAGGTTGGAAGGGCAACCAGTGGTGCAGAAGAGACTTGTACAAGGTCACACAGCATATCAGTGTAACAATTGTCTTCTGATTCTCAGGAAAGTGTACTTTCCACTAGACCATTCTGCCTCTTCTAGACAGACTAAATTATATATATTATATATAACCATTTCTCTGCAAGACTACTGCCTATCTGGTTTTTCTTGATCCCTGCAGTGCTTGAATTGGGGGAGAGTGGAAACTCTTCATCTCCTACCTGAGTTGCATTCAGTATATTCAGTTATATATTCTCTCTTTTTTTAGTGATGTGATCATCCTCTTTCCCCTTTCCTGGTGTGGGGGTTTGCAGTCAAATGTAGGACAAGTAACAAAGCATAATTTACTAACCTTCAAATTCAATTTTTCCCCCATTCTTTTATTTGATTCTCGGTCTCCTTTCGTCTCCCACTTTCTTTTAAATACATAACATTTTCTTCCTCTTCTTTTTCCATTGTTTTCTTTCCCCTTTTATTGTTTTCCTGTCCTCTTTTTCTGTCCCCTGCTTTCTCTCCAACATAATCTTTTTTCTCTGTCATTAGCTTCCTTATTTCCCCACGTATACGAATAACTTTTCAGTTTTCTTAATCGCTCTTGAGGGAGCACAGTTTGTATTTTCCGGCTGGTATTGGCTTCTGGATCCTCTGTGGATGCTTTCTGGGTGATATCACCAATGGGTACCATAATTCCCACACAAATGGTGCTGGATGAGTCGTCTTGTCCTAGTTCTCACCCTTTCCAGTCATTAGGAGTGAAAGTGAGAAGTGGGCCACATCAATAGTAAAGGGGGGAAAAACCCGCCTCTGACAGGAGCAGCAAAGGAAGACACAACCATTCTTTTTGAGCTCCACATGCATGCTAAGTATGTGGAGGGTTGTGACACTCTTCTCAGAGCACCCAGAACCATAAGCCATTGTGTTACCTCTCTGCAGCAGCAAGAGTGAGTTTTTCTGGGGCTTAAACTGTGTGTCCGCTCCTTGCCACACCTGTCTGTCCATCTCACCAGCAAACCAGTGAACAGGTTCCCGAGTTTCCCAGTCCCTCTCACTGAACACTCACAGAAATTAAGTTTTCTGCCCCCAAGGAGACAGTGCACATGCTCACCTGTTGGATTAGCTGAGGACTTACACTTTACTTCATTATAACAGCACTGAGATGATTTATAGTAAAACTAAGAGTAAATGTATTAATAAAGAACATAGATGTAAGTGATACTAAGCAAGAGAAAAGGAGACAGGTATGGTTACAAACAAAACAAAATAAAACACACTTTCTAGTGTTTACGCCGTAACTTTAGCAAGTTACAACTTGGTTTAATCAGCTTTCTCACTTCAAGACACTGGCATCATCATCCTTTGGGTAGGAGAATTGAGCGGTCACAGAATGAGAGGATGTTGGCTCTTTGTCCTCTAAGTGATGGATTACTAGAATGTTTTTTTCCCTCCCCTTGTATTTTCCAAAGTCTATAGTCTTTGTCTAAAGAGCCAAGACTTCCTGGGGTTCAGAGTCTGGTGCTTCCCCTGGTATGCTCATCCAGGCGTTTCCTCCAGCTGCTGTCAGCCTAATTGCTTTTTTCCTTATATGTAAATGTACTTTCTTTGTTCTCTGCCTGTAATGCCTGTAAATCCACACTCTCCTTCAAGTGATTGCACATGTCCATTCCACTGTAAATGTTTGTGTGCGTCAGTGCACAGTTGTCAGAGAGTTTTTACTCTTAGCATTATCCATCGGTGGCCTCAGCGCCCTCTGCTGTCTCATGCACATCACACAGGTACCCTACGCCTGCTTAGTTCCTTCCTACTGCCTGTGATAATTGTTGGAGCTCCCTGTCCTTCTGCAAGTTTTTTCTCAATACCTTTTTATTGTACCCATGTTTAGTTGAGTTAGTAAAATAAAAATAACAAAGTTGTGAACTGGAGAGATGCTGCGCTCTGAGTTTCAAGGCCCGCCATTCTTGCGGTAAGGCTATGCCTGATAGTGACCCTCACCCCAGCTGCCTTAATTGCTTGGAGGAGGCTCATGGAAGGAAAATGTGGCATTTGTAACAACTTTAAGCCCTGTTTGAAAAAAGACAGGGAAGCCAGGTTAAAATGTCTGCTGATAGAATCAGTTCTGAGGTCTCCATCTGAGCCCTCTACCTTGGTCCCTGAACCAAGGACCTCTGCGTCTGTCAGTAGTGCATCTCTGGCATTATGAGTTCCAAGAAGCAGATCAGTATCACCGGTGCTGAAGAAGAGGCATTGGAAATTGGACTTAGTGCTAGAGTCATCAAAAGACTTGAAGAGAATGAGCTCTTCTAAAGACTCTGGAGTGCATGCAAAGAGGAAGCGCTTCTCGGGGCACACCTCTAAACAAAGGAGTTCGTTGACTGCAAAGCACAGTGTGGCCCTGTCGAGACCAGCTTCAGAAGCACCTTAATCAGCAACTTCTCACACCACACTACTGCAGAGTGTTTTCCTGGTACTATCTACTCCTGAGGCATTTGAGCCTGCAAGGAAGTTGGTGAATCTCTCAGTTGTGCCATTACCAGAAGTTCAAGAGATTCACCTGGCACTGTCTCCAAAGGTACCACCTCCAGCAACTTCACCTAAGCATTGAGCAGCTCCATTGCACATGGCCATCAGGGTACCAGTGAGGCTGGTACTGTCCAGGAAAAAGCTGCAGGTAGTATCCCAAGATCCCCTTTCTTCAGAGCTTGAGCCTCCTTCTGCGGTACCAGTCGGTCTTTGTCCTCATCAGACTCTGAAGTTGGATCCTATGTATCCCAGCTTAGTCTTTCACCTCAGGAGGACTGTTACCTGCCTGCCCTGGTTTCTGCCTGAGTACCAGCAGGGAGTTTATAGGGGGACCCTTGGGCTACTCATAGTTGGGGTTGGGGGCTGTACCAGTGGCCCTTTTAGAACCTGTGGGGTTTCCCTCCCAATCAAGAGCATCCATACAGCCCTCTCTTCTCCATCTATTGAGTGTCAGGAACATCGTTCCCACAAGCACCATAGCGTTGGTACCAAGTTTGACACTCGGGAGAGTCATGATCCATCTCTTGAATAGCTGCAAGAGGAGCAGGAACTGAATCTGCTCTGGTATCATTAGCATTCTCTTCCTCATCTCCAGATGAGGCAATTTGCAATGGAGCCTATTTCTTTACCTCTGAATTATTTTAAGACTCCTCAAGAGCCGTGGAGGAAGATGGCTATGGCCCTAGATATTCATCCACAGGAGGCCCAGGAAAAATCCCACAAGCTGGTAGACATTCTGACATCTGTGGCTCCAGCTGAAATAGCTCTACCAATAAATGACCCTATGTTAGAGCCTACCCAGATCCTCTATCAGACCCCAGCTTCCCTGCATCCAACTGCAAAAAGAGTGGAGACATGGTACTATTTCCCTTCTTAGAAAGCTTTGCTGGGATGCTACAATTTCACCCTGGGGGATGCTGTTTCAAAATTCAAAGACCAACTCTCAGATGAGGTGAAATGAGCTCCTGACTTTAATAGGGGAAGGTGAGCTGGTCATTAGAACAGTTCTGCAGATGAATCAATGCAGCAGATGCTGCAGTGTGCAACATGGCCTCTGCTATCATGATGAGACTCATCCTGGTTACACTCTTCTGGCCTCCCGCGAGAGGTGTAATGGACAGTTCGGGACTTACCCTTTAAAGGGCCATTGCTCTTCTCAGAAAAGACTGAGATTCTGCATAGTCTCAGATTCTAGAGTGACCCTGAAATCCCTGGGAATTTATACCCCAGCAGGGAAGTGGAAGGCTTTCTACCCTCAACAATCTCAGCATTTTCAGTGGTTTGCCCCTTGAGCCCAAGAACTACCAAGGAGAAGGAACAGAGCTGGCAAAAGATGCCCACCACTACCCTCTGCTTCAGCTGCTGCTAGTTTGTCAAGGCAGGTGGCATCTTCCAAGAGCTTATGTTGATGGGCAGGTTGAGAGCAGTCTGTCAGTTCTAGGAGTGACATCTTTTTCTTTTCAGTTTTTGCGAACAGCCTGTTCCATGTCCATCGTGCTTGGCCCACATCAAAACAGTTGGGTGGGTTCTAAGCAAGGTGGAAGTGGGATATATGCTTCATTTTGTTTCTACCCCATCCTTCCCTCCCCCTTCCCTGTCCCTATCAGGGACCCCCTCACGAGAAAATATTGCTATTTTCTGTATCTGAAACATCAAGGATTAGCAGTTAGCTCAGTTAAGGTCCCCCAGAAGCTGTATCAGCATTTCATCCTCCTGTGGATAACCACTCCTTTTTTTTCTTAACCTGATGGTTGTAGGATTTTTAAAGGGCTTGGATAGGATGTTTCCACACACATAGAGCCCTAATCCATCTTGGAGTCTGAATTTAGTGTTAAAGTGGATGAATCCTCCCTTCAAGCCTCTAGCGACCTGCTCTCTGTTACGCTTTTCATTTTTAATTGCCGTTATATTGACCATGAGAATAGGGGAGTTGAGGGCATGAGTATCACATTCTCCATATATAGTTTTTTACACAGATAAAATTTACCTTTGTTCGCATCCAAGTTTTCTTACAAAAGTGGTCTCCTCTTTTCATATCAACCAAGTAGTTTTCTTACTGACCTTCTTCCCTAAGCCTCACGGTAATAAGGGAGAGGAGACACTGCACATTCAAGACGTTAGAAGAGTGTAAGTGTTTTATCTGGAACTGATTAAATCTTTCAGGTCTTTTTCTCAATTGTTTGTTGCATTTTCAGACAGAATGACGGGCAGTCTGGTTTCCATGCGAAGTGCTTTCATGGCTATCTGGTTGTATTTGTCTGTGTTCCCAGTTGACTAATAAGGAGCCGTCAGATAGCGTATTAGGTCGTTTGACTAGATTTCAAACGGCCTCTTTTTCTGACCTTTTTCTGGTTCATGCGCACATATTAGACATTTGCAAAGTGGCAACCTGATCATCATGTCACGTGTTTGTTGAGAGATTGCACAGTGGAAGACAATCTAGAGACAATGCTAAATTTAGACAAGTCGTCATCCAGTCACTGTTCAAATGGATTTTGAACCCCCCCCTCCACATAAAACTGCTAGTGAGTGATCTGTGGTGGAATGGACATGTGCAATCACTTGAAGAGGAAAAAACAATTACTAACCTTTCCGTAACTGTTGTTCTTCAAGATGTGTTGCACATGTCCATTCCATGACTTGCTCTCTTTCCCCTCTCTATTGGATTTGTTCTGGTAGGGAGGAACTGAGGGGGGCCTGAGGCAGCTCAGCTCTTTATGCCTATGTGATGTGTGAGAGAGCAGAGATTGTTTGGGCTGCGCTGATGGTACTGCTACGGGTAAAAGGTTTCTGACAACTGTTCACTGGAGCGCACAAACACCTAAAGCGGAATGGGAACGTACAACACATCTTGAAGAACAACAGTTATGGAAAGGTTAATCACTGTTTTTCCTTTGCATAAGGCAGGCTTGTTTATCCACTGCCTCCAAAACATATTTTAGGAAACATTTCCAGCACGTATACACATAACTTTTCATACAGAAACGGTCCATATATCACACAGTGTTGTTCATGACCAGTGTGTGACCAGTTCTTATATAATCTCTTACAAGACCGTTTGCCGAAATATCCTGACAACAGTGTGTGTGCCCTTTGCCAGCTGGCATAAAGGGGCTCTTAAGGTCACAGAGGTTTTTGTTGATTTTCTTGTTGTTTTTGCTTTGGCACAGTTACAAAACAAACTGTCCAAACCCAGGGTGAAAAAACCTGCAGTTTCAGCAATAAGTTTCTATAATTCCTATCTTCAGACCATAAATGTATATCTCTCTGTATGTTTGTGTGTGATTAATGGTGTAAATGACTGGGGGAAATTAACTTTTTTATGCTTCTCTAAAAAAAATTTTTTTTGCCCCCAGTAGTGTGTTCATTCTGTATAATTTATTTTCTCTGAAGATCAGATTGTGTGGAAATTCTCAAGAAATGTGGAGACCAAAATAAATTTCCTGAGGGTCACACAGCTGAAAGCATTTGTGAACTTCTGTCTCCAACAGATGACTTTGAGAACTGTATCCCTTTGGATACATACCTTAGTAAGTACCAAAATATCTGTGCAACAGGGTTGGAATGTAAAATGCTTTTGAATTCTAAAAATTTAGTTTTCCATTTTTTAAAATGGAATCACATGAAATTGTTCAGCTGAAAGTATTTCATCTAATATATTGGACAAGAACCCCAGCATGGCTTCACTTCTCATACTCTGCAGCTTCACTGGATGTGCATTGACTTATATTAGCTGAAAATCTGGCCCATTGAATTTTAATATTAATGTTCTTCAAAATAATAACGTCTTTTTGATAAGGTTAACTAACCTGTGTGTCAGAAAGAACCCCTTCACACCCAAAAGTACTGAGAAACAAGAAGACAATGAAACATGACCCCCACATTTCCCTACACAAGAGAAGACATCTGTCACAGTTTCAGGGTAATTGCATCTACATTCCTTGCTCCTTTGTCCACTGTAGAAGTACTCATTCGGGTCTCAGGCCTTCAGCTGTTCCACTACTATCTGAGCAGAGATTTGAGGATACGCAGCCCCCTGCCATATACTGTGATATCCCAGCAAGCCAGTCTGCCTAACAGCCAGCACTTCTGCTGTGCTTTACCTCTGAGGGCTATGGCCAGTGAGTGCTGTAGCTCACGAAAGCTTATGCTCAAATAAATTGGTTAGTCTCTAAGGTGCCACAAGTACTTCTTTTCTTTTAGCCATTTCAAGTTATCATACAGCTCATTCTCAGCAGAGTATATTTATTGGGGTAAAAGGACAGAGAGAAAACATACATAAAACTATTCATGGATTTATATGCTTACTAAATATACCAGAGATTGTCCATGTGTTACCCGGGGTTCTTTCAACCCAAAGCTCTTGGTAACTTTTACTCTATGCGAGGTGGTGTCAGGAAATAAATCAGGGGAGACATGGCTGTCTGACCGATAGATGGCTGGCACAAATAGGACAACACAAGAGTGCTTTCACTTAAAGCTAAACTTTAC
Organism: Caretta caretta; assembly: GCF_965140235.1. Classification (NCBI taxonomy): domain Eukaryota; kingdom Metazoa; phylum Chordata; order Testudines; family Cheloniidae; genus Caretta; species Caretta caretta. The sequence goes on along the minus strand of NC_134207.1, from coordinate 156,541,053 downwards.
TTCATCTCAAGCACTTCCACACGTCTGCAACAGGTTAGTAAAACACCCCCAGACCTGATAATTACTGAAGCTGAATGTGGCTCTCGAGTGATACAGCGGCAGGCTTCCAGTGGCCAAATCTTCCATCTGCCGGTGGGGACTGCAAGATGTATCCGGAGGGAGAGTCTAAAAAGAGTCCCACGATCTCAAACTTTTTTCCCTTATTTATAGATTAGTAATAGAATGACATGTCCCTTAAAGAAAACTTGTTAAGTAAGCAGTTTCAATGGTCAAGACGTTCCTTCTGATTATGATTAACCAGGTGTGGGTTTTTCCAGAGTTTGCAGCCTTGAGGCCCCAATAGACATTCCTGGGGCACATCCTGCTCTTCTAAAATGCATGTATCAGCAACTTCAACACAGTTCTTATCAGGAAGGAGGCAGGGTCAAGCTGCCCTTTCTGTGGCACCCAAAACCCCCTCGCCTCCTACCTTGAGTGCAGAATGGCCAATTTAGAGCCTGCTGACTTGTCTGCTTTTAGCAATAATCCATAGTGGTTTCAGGCCCTTTACTGGTTTGCCAAAGTCTCCCCGTACACACGAGGCCCTGTTAGGCCAAAGTCTTTTTTACACTCTCCCTCCCCCCGCCCAAAGAAACTAATACACATTATCTATATTGATACAAAAGGCTGTGAGTACTTTATGACTCGTACTGTCTGGCCTGTCTTTATTACAATGTTTTTTTGTTGTTGTTTGAGGTTTTTGTGCTTTAAATATAAAATACAATATGTGAATGCAATATCTGTCCCAGCATCCTTCACAACATCCTCTTCTCATCATTCCCAGAAGTGGTTTATTAAAGATTCTGAGATGCATATTTCTGTATTTGAGTTACCTTTCCCATGTCATTGTCTCTCCTTTCCCCTCACTTTCCTTTTTCTCTTTATGCAAGGAAGTCATTACTACAGAGTCGAGGGAAACTGAGTTGAATCTTAACAGTTCACCAGTGATACCAAATTGTCTTCAAGAAACTATGTATGTTTCCAATTCATCTTCAGGCTGAAACTATGTACGTTTCCAATTAATCTTAAGGCTGTCCTTTAACAACCCTGCTGTTGCTATCATGAGGTTTCTTTTGTTTAGAGACTGCCAATCAGTCCCAATTTGTGTTTTGTGTTGTAGACAAAACTTATCTGGGGAAAAAGATTGATTAAACACATGGTTACTTGTGAGTAGAATTTGAGTCAGGGTTTTCAGGAGTGAAGGGCTTAATATGATAATCCATTACAAGTAACCTCTCATTTCAAGCTTCTACATAAGCATTCTCAACAGTGGAGAATGAAAGATTTGAAGGAGTTGTATGTGGCAGAATAAAACTCGGTGTTCAAAATAGGAAATGCCATGCTTTATTAGAAAAATTATCATGGACCTCATTATTATTTAAGTCACTGCAGCTGATCTGTAATTACAATTTCAGACCCGAGTTCTTTAGGTAACATTGTGGAGGAGGTTACACATCCATGTAATCCAAATCCTTGTGCTGCCAATCAGTTGTGTGAAGTAAATAGAAAAGGATGTCAGTCTGGAGAACCCTGTCTTCCCTATTTTTGTGTTCAAGGTAAGAGGTCTGGACTGCTATTTACACTTTAGCTGTTAGTTAAACATGAATTGTAGAGATTTTGCTAAACATTTTAAAATGTACTGGTAATATTCCAAAAAAGGAAAAACTGTTTTAAGATTGTCACAGTTACCATTTTTTCCCAACAAGGGAGGGGGGGTTGTCTTTTCAACTTCTTGAGTTTTTTAGATCTCCCCAAGAATTTCTCATTTCCCTTTTTTCATTTTTCTCCCTTCGCTCAGAAGACACACATGCTAAGGAATTTCCTGTCCGGTAGGAGATCTGAATGTTTATTTTATTTCAATTTAGAATAAATAAAAGTGTGCAGCCTCTGAGCATCCTGCTAATTATTTAAAATTACAAAAACATAATGCAATATGAATCAACTCACCCCTTCAGCAAGCAGCAGCATACAGTCAAATACTACTTCCCAGCCAGGTGAAACAAATGACCCTGCAGTGAGTCCTGAAAGTCCTCAGGTATCGGCTGTTTTAGACCAGGGTCTCGAGAACATTCCAAGAGCCCTGAAGGTCCTTATGGCAAATGCCTGACCAGTTGTCCTTTTGACAATATTGAGAGTGATATAGCAGCAATGCTTCCATTAACCTCTACTCTGACCTGTATTAGAGAAAGGTGGTATCTCAAGTAGTCTGGTCCTAGGCTTAATTGGTCAAAAATAGCACCTTTAAAGTCTTTCCAGAAACTTGCAGGTAAACAGTGCAGGTCCTAGAGCAGTGTCAGGTGTCATATAATGAATGCCACCCGAGCTGCCTTTTGCACCAAGTCCAAATGCCAAATCATGAATTTGAGATATAGCCTCACATATAGGGTACATTGCAATAGTTTAACTTTGAAGTGGCAGACATGGATGATGATAGCAAGATCCTCGTTTAAAAGATACGGCCGAATTCAGATATGGTAAAATGCCTTTTTGACTGCTGCTACCTGATTCTCTAACCAGACTTCCCAAGTCATAAACCCAGTCGCCAAGGGTGACTGAACACCATCAGTCTTATGGACAGATATCACCACCATTTCTTTCAGTTCCCTTTAAAGAAGCAGGATTCAACCTGTGGCCTGGAGGCCACTTGTGCCCCTAAATTTTGTCCCTTGAGGGCAATTGTGTTAGGAAGAATATTTTTATTTGATTGTGAATTGAAAATATGTCCCCCTGAGAGAGAGAGAGAGACTGATTTAATTGAAGTTTTTGAATCAGCTCCATTGCTACTGGGAATAAGTAGAGGTTATCACCTCCCCAGCTACATCCCACCATTTCCCTGTGCAGCCTCAGGAGCATCTCTGATGAGAGCTGGGAGTGCTCTGAACAGCTGCTGTTACTTTACTCCTGCAGCTGCTCAGCAGTTTCCCTCACTGGCCATCTGCTATATCGCAAAGGAAGGAAGGGTAGCTCGCTGGTTGGCTGTTCCACTACCTACATCCCTGCTGGGCTGTGGGAGCCCTGGAGAGAGAATGGACAGGTGCTTGAGTGGCTCTGCCTGAGCTCAGAGAACTAGTTAAAAGTATTGATTGTGTCCCCATGACTTTTATGAAATAGTACGTTTGGCCCTGAGGCTGAAAAAGATGGATTCCACTGCATTGGATTGCACTGGCCTGACCTTGTTACATGAGAGTGATTCAAAGTGGCTGATCTAGGAGCAAACAAACCCATTGCTAATGGAGACAGAAACTGTATTTCAGAAGGTTGAAATGTGACTAACATCTTCCTTGTGTTTAATAATTATTTTAAAAATTGACAATCCATGGGTTTAGTTTAGTAATTAGTTACTCTTATCTTACTTAAAACAAAAAAAACCCCAACTTTAGTTCTTCGAGTTACTGTCCCTAGGGGGGGCATCATGTAAGGTACCCATACACCTTCGATCAAAGATTTGTTCAACAGTGTCAGTGGGTCCATGCTTGCGTCTTTCACTTCCATGTGCTCCAGAACAAGGATATATAGGGAGGGTCAGCTTTATTGCCACTCAGTTCCTTTTCAACCACCTGCGTTTAGAGACAGAGCTTTGCAGTGTCCACTAGCTTATCTTCTAGCTATCTGTATCTTATTTTATTTTAGTATTCCTTATTTTTTCCTGGGCACAAGCTTGCCAACTTTGGACTTGGATGCCGGCATCTATTCTACCACTGGTACCGACTCATCTGCCAGTACCCACTACTCTAGCTCCTCTATTGGACATGGGATGATACGTCTTCAGAGTAAAATATTTCTGTCCAGGATTTGATTACCTTTCCCTTACAGCCTCCGTCCCTTGTCATGTACCCTGACAAGGATACTCTGGGAATTAGTCCAGTGTTGGCAGGAACATCCCTGGGGTCCCACCCCTTTTCCATATGCCTCACCATGTTGGCATTCTACCACATGGATCCTCTACACTGACCAGTTTTACAGGATGCCTTGATGTAAAAAGGCCCACCAAGAGGAGCCTTCAGGCCCAGAGTACCCCTTCCACAGCAAGCTCCACCTTCTCATGGAGACTTTTTTTCAGAGGATCAGGAGCCAATGGTTGAGGAGGAAACACCTCCTTCCAATAAATGATTGGCATCCCCAGATGAAGCAGTCCTGTCCCCTCCATCATCCTGCAGTGATGACTTTAAAGTTTTTTGGGATCTGATGAAGAGCGTGGCTGAGACACTACTAATTCCTCTTGAGAAGGTTCAGGAGGCCCAGCATTCCCTATTGGATATTTTCCACACTCCATCTCATCTACTCGAAAGCAGAGCACTCAGACCACAGCGAGGTCTTGCTTACAGCTCCTTGGCCATATGGCAGCCTGCACATTTGTTATGCCTCACTCCAGATGCCTTCAAGCCTGGCTCGAACTGTTTATACATGCAACAGACACAGCCTGTCCAAAAGTGTCCATACTCCAGAAAGTCCTCGACCCTCTCTTGCTGGAAGGACCCCTGCAAGGTCTGCATTGGGACACCTTTTTCATATCTACCTCCCATAAGGACCATCACCTCAGACACATCTATGCTGGGTTCAGGAGCTCACCTTAAGGACTTCATATCACAAGGCACGTGGATCCCCAGGAATCATTGCTCCATACCAACATCTTTGAGCTATAGGCAGTCCATTACACATGCTGTCATTTCTTATCCAATATCAAGGACCACTTTGTAAGTATTATGACAGACAACATGGCAATGATGTACTACATCAACCAAGGAGGAGCAAAGTCCCTGTCCTTAATTGCAGAAGCAATAAAACTCTGGAATTGGTGTCTAATCCACCAAATCAATCTCTCCAGCATACCTAATAGATCTGCAGAACACGATTGCAGACTATCTAAGCAAGCATTTCCTTCAGGATCATGAATAGGAACTGAACAATCATATGTTTTGGAAGATCTGCCTCATCTCAGGCTTCCCAGAATTCTCCTGACTGCCACGCTCTGTGCGCTGCTATATGCCTACCCTCAAATGCCTTTGCTTCTCAAAGTCCTAAACAAGCAGAGAGAGGGAGAAAGCAGACAGGTTGGTTGTCACACCTCATTTGCCTAGTGCTGAGACCACCTCTTCTCCTCCCTTTGGTGACAGACCACCTGACCCAGAAATCAGACTGTGTAACCTACACCAGCTTCTCATTGCTACATCTTTGGGCATGGCTCCTTGATTGCTCTCTGGTTTAGAACAGGACAATTCTCCTGAGGTGCAGCCTGTGCTCCTAAACAGTAAGAAGCATGTCCTAAGGAAAACATACCTGCAGAAGTGGAAGCATTTTTTGTGCACAGTGGTTGTTGTCTTCGTCTGAGTCTTCTCTCTCTACCATACTGGATTACCTGCTGAATTAAAAACCCTGGGATTTATCTTTCAGGTCAGCCAGGGTCCACCTGGCTCCTATTACAGCCTTTCACCAACCAGTTGAGGGGGTTTCAGTTTTTACTCCCCTTACCACTAAAAGTTTTCTGAAGGGTTTGACCAAACTCTTTCCTCCTGTAATACAGTCCACTCAACCTTAATTTAGTCCTTAATGCTTTGAGGGAATAAAAAAAACCCTTTGAGCCCATGTGCAGTTGTTCTCTTCTGCACTTGTCTCTTAAAACAGCCTTCCTTGTAGCCATTACTTCGGCCAAAAGAATAAGTGAACTGGGAGTCCTTATGACTGATCCACCTCTACGCTGTGTTCTGTTGAGACAAGGTGACTATTTGTCCTCATCCTCATTTCCTGCTTAAAGTCTTGTTGGACTCTCATGTCAATCAGGACATCCAGCTACTGGTTTTCTATCCCAAACCTCATGCTTCAAGGGAAGAGGCCAGTCTACATCCTCTAGCTTTCAGAAGAGCCCTCACTTTTTATTGCCACAGGACTAACTAACTATTGCCTTTCAGATCCTATCTCCATTGCTGAGAGAATAAAAGGAACTCCTCTTTCCTCACAGAGTCTATCTGAATAGGTCTCAGGGTGCAGCTTAATATGTTGCAAAGCTTGTGGGGTGCACCTTTAACGTAGGGTGACAGCCCATTCTATCAGAGCTCAATCTACCTTTGTAGCTCTGCCTAAGAACATACTCATTGCAGACATTTCAAAGCTGCCATCTGATCATTAGTGCACACATTTTTGCAGCATTATGCTATTGTTCACACTTTCAGACCTGATGCAGCTTTTGTTGAGGCCATTCTGTGAACTGTTCTTAACTCATCTCCTCAACACCCACTACTGTAATTAAGGTACTGCTCTGCAGTCACTTAACGTAGAGCCCCCCTAGAGACAATAGCCTGGAGAAGGTGAGGTTACTTACCTCTGCAGTCACTTAAGTTCAAGGTGTTTTGTCCCTCTGGGTGCTCCACTACCTTCCCTCCTTTCCCCTCTGCTTCAGAATTCTTGCCTTGAACTTCGGAGTTGAGAAGGAGCTGGAGTTGCGGCAGGTCCAACTCTCCCTATATAACCTCATTCTGGAGCATGAGAATGTGTAGGGTACAGATGCGGCGGACACTACTGTCAAAAAATTTCCAATCAAAGGTGCACCTGCATGCCATACACCTAGCATGAGCACCAACAATGACAAAATATCTTGAAGAACTCTAACTACTGTAGAGGTAAGTAATCTCTTCTTTCCTGTTCCTTTCACTATCCCTTGCACCTTCTGGCTTTTAATCCTCCTCCTTTTCCTTTCTCCATCTCACTGCTGTTTTTCTATCTCTTCCTTTTCCTTATTCTTTTCCTTAACTTTTTTATTCCTTTTTATTTTGTTAACATATTTTTATAATGTGTTCTTGAGTGTCTTCAAAATGCACACAAGAATGGAAGCAAGGGAGAGGAAAGAAGGTCAGGAAAGAGAAATAACAGAGCTTAGCTGCTAGACTTCAGTACAGGTTAGGGGCTGGTGTATCTGAAGTGTGTGGTATTTGTCGTGCCCACATATTCTGCCACAGAATGATGGGAAACAAGGAGAGCTGATTAGAGTGATGTGAAACTACACATTTTCTTTCTGCATTTGCATGCAAAAAGTAGTATTTCTGCACGTACTTAAGAATTTTATCTTGGGCAAATTCTTCACGCTCCTGCCAGTTATCATTGATCCTGAAAATGAAAATGGTGAAATCCTTTCCCCAGAGTAATATGGATTGTACCAATGTCATTAGTCACAAAGAGAACCACTTTTGGATGCAAAATGACACTCCTCTGCCTCCAAAAACTGCTTTCCATTTTTGCAGAAATTTGAAGATGTGTATATATATTTTCCACAATCCTCAGAAGTGATTTTTCATCATCAGAATTTCTTCACACAGAGTATTTGTTATCCCTAAACATTTCTGAAACATAATTACTTGTTATTGAGCTAATGTTTCTTTTGTGTGCATAGGTTGCAAGTTAGGAGAAGCTTCAGATTTTATTGTCCGCCAAGGTACACTTATTCAGGTTCCATCATCTGCAGGAGATGTTGGTTGCTTCAAAATTTGTACCTGTGGACAGAGTGGACTTTTAGAAAACTGTATGGAGATGCATTGTGTTGACCTTCAAAAGTCATGTATTGTTGGAGGACAAAGGAAAAGTAAGTACAGGATTAGACTCGCTTTCTAAAAACTGAGAGCTTTTTTCTGGGAGGGCTGTGAAGGCCAAGGCCATCTGCTTGCAGACCCTGTCCCCTCAGCACTGATTCATGTTCTCTGGCCTTTTCAAGTTCCCTGACTGTGAGTTATTTAAGGAGCCATGGTGCCAAGGGCTCTCGCTCCCGGGAGTACACTTGGAACTCCTCCAAATGGGGGCGTGGCAATAGCCACAGAAGAGCATAAGTGAATGCTGCCTCTGGCGGTCTTGACTTAGACAGGCTTACTCCATAGAGTTGGTGGAGGAACGCTGTGCAGAGCTTATTCCCCAGTCCCTACTCCTGCAGTGATATAGTCTCATGTGTTTGAGCAACATTCTGTATTAGGTGGTTTCATGAGATTTCTATAGAGAAAAATACTCTCTGAACAACATAAAGTACATAAATCTTTCTTAAAAAGAAAGAACAAAAACCACACACAGTAGCAAGACATAAATATTGATTCTTTAATTGTTATCTAAAAGTGTAACTGCTTTTATGGAAGTTTTTCTTTCAATACTCTACTAGTATACTCTAAAAGGTTCCATGGATTTCATTGTTTACAGTTAAGGTGCATATATTAAGTTTACCCATTGTTTATCCATAGTTTACAAGTGCCTCTCTTTGTGTTTGGTTTAGAAACTTCATTAGAACTTAGCTGAATCAAATAATGCTATGACTCAAGTTAGGGTAAACAAAAAAACCTATTTGCAAAGCATTTGTCATAGTTTCTCATGGAATGATGAAGATGGAATATTTATTTTACTTTCATAAAGGCAGGAATTGCTTATTCTAACATTGATTTTTTTCCGGGTCTTTTTATTTGGAGTTTACAGTGGGATACTCACAGTAGTAACCATTATGGTCTGTAATAAATGTTTGCAAGATCAGGCCCAATGTAGGAATTCATCTTCAGATAACCTTTTACTATATTATATGAAAAAATCTATATTAATGCAATGTTAAGGTTGCAGATTTAAATATATAAGTTGTTTCACAATCACTTAGATTCAACAAACTAACCACTCCTTAATCTGGTCTGCTTTCATACTGTTACATTTATCTGTATTTCATTACAGAAATGGCATTTACTAATTTTGGCTTATTTGTTGTGAAGGATTGCCATCTAGATTAAGGGGTGATTAGTTTGTTGAATCTTACAGTATGTCTACACTGCAGTTGGACACCCACAGCTGGCCAGTGCTAGCTGACTTGGGCTCACAGGGCTCAGGCTGTGGGGCTGTTTTCTTGCTTTCTTTCCCCACTTTTCAGGGTCCTAGAACCCGGGCTCCACCCCAAGCCCAAATGTCTACACCACAATTAAACAGCCCCTTAGCCCAAGCCCCATGACCCTGAGTCAGGTGGCATAGGTCAGCCACAGATTTTTAATTGCAGCGTAGACCTACCGTAAGTGACTGTGAAAGTAAAACACTGAAACCAAATTGGGCCTTGGCAGCTGCAATATTAAGGGCTCAGTCCTGAAAACTCTGAGGATAGGCCTTTATGTTTATGTATTATCCCTTTAAAGGATCTGGCCCTAAATTCCTCTATACAGTTTTGCCAGTATGTCTCAGTCGTGACTGTAAACACTCATTATTCCATTCTGCTACTGAGTAGACACAGCTGCCTGCGGCTAATAATGCCAGATTGTGATGTGTTTTTTTTTTTAAACTTGGACAGATGTGCACTGGGAGCTAGATTAAGATCATAAAAAACATTTGCAAATTATTGACTATGGGTTAGATTGAGATATAACTCTCAGCTCATAAAAAGGGGGCACACCGGGGAGGGAAGTGAGCAGTGCAAAGGGTGCAGGCTCATAAATAAGGATCTAGCGCAGGATGTGATGGTCTTACATTGCACTTTAAACAGAAATTTTAATACTATTGAGGGGAAAAAAATCTATAATACAAAAGTTAGCAAACTTACCTGGAGTTTACCTACGTGCAACTCAACAGAAAAGTATCTTTAAACGTATCTTTAAGGAAGTCAAACATTAAAAAAAGAAAATCACAAGCCAAGGTGTTATAAACGTTTTTTACACCAATCTGGAGAGCCTTAGCATTTTCATTTCCTGAGTATTTTGTTTTTGCAACCTTAACATTTCAGTTTTACATAGGTTTTAGCATTTCATTTATACATTTCTTCCCCAAAAAAAATAAATAAATAAAAGGAACTGCCTGTTGAGTATTTTCCCCCACTTTCCCATTAGTCAGAAACATGAGTGTGTGGATTTTCCTTAAGTTAAATACAAAAATATTCTGAACTCTGACCAAGAATAGAAATTTCAACTCAAAAAACAAACACACACATTTCTGAAAGTTTCATAAACATGAGAAAATTGGGGAATAGTTTATAATGGAATTCTGTCTGCAGCTTTAACAATATAAAATAAGTCTTTTAGATCAGGTTTCAGAGTAGCAGCCGTGTTAGTCTGTATCTGCAAAAAGAACAAAATTTGTTGGTCTCTAAGGTGCCACAAGTACTCCAGTTCTTTTTAGATCAGTGTCTCTTGGTGGGGGGAATGTCTGTACTCATTTGTAATTATACACATAAAATACATCTCTCTTTTATTTTAAGGCCATGGAACATCCTTTAACATAGATTGTAATGTCTGTTCTTGTTTCGCTGGAAACTTGATATGTTCCACTCGTCAGTGTCTTAATGAGCATAGCTCAGCAGAGGAACGTCGTATGTTTACAGGTAACGTTTTCCAAAATCCAGAAACTTTACTTGTTCATTTTTAGTTCTAACAGTAAAGTAAAAGGCTGACTTACAACTCTTCCTGCAGTTTATCCAGAAAATTTCAAAATTTCAGTGGCAATTCACTATGGCTCTGTTTCTTTTCTTTTCTTTTCTTTTTTTTTAAACTAAAGGCTGGTCTGCACTAGAAACTTAATATTGGTATAGCTACATCTCTCAGGGGTGTGGATTTCATACCCCTGACACATGTAGCTATACCAACGTGACCTCCAGTGTAGACAGTAGTAGGTTGACCGAAGAATTCTTCCATCAACCTAGCTACTGCCTCTTGGGGGAGTGGGCTACCTATGCCAATGGCAGAAACCCTCCCACTCGCATAGGTAATGTCCACGTTGAAGTGCTACAGCAGTGCAACTGCCGCTGTAGTGTTTTAAGTGTAGACATACTCTAAGATTTTTGCACTGAGTTGAGGCCAAAGAAGGTCAAATGACTTGCCCAAGGTTACATATGACTTGTCCCAATACAGCTAGCTCAGTTATTTGCTTCAGCTGCTGGTCACACATACCCTAATATTTTGTACACTCTCTGCCAATGAAAATATACAAGCCAAATTACTAATCTGTATATCATTTTTTCAGGTCTACCATGTAACTGTGCTGATCAGTTTGTCCCTGTATGTGGGCAAAATGGACGCACATATCCAAGCGCATGCATAGCACGATGTGTTGGGCTCCAGGACAATCAGTTTGAATTTGGATCATGTATCTCCAAGGATCCTTGTAACCCTAATCCTTGTACCAAAAATCAGAGGTAACGATTAAATATGTAAATTGTTTTTAATTGATAAATCAGTTTATACTTCCTTCCCTGGCAATGATACTATATATTGTAAATTATAGCAATATTTCACAAGTCAAGTAAACAAGTGGGAATTTGTGAGATACCTACTTTCTAATTTTACAATAGTCACAGTTTGCAGTAAGTGTCTGCATTTTGTTCTGTTGATCATTTCTGGAATGTTAACACTTCCTTTAAAATGCCTGCTGCAGATTCTACTTTTAGAAATAAAACAGAATTATTATATAATTGTGATAATGGGGGGACTAGATGGTTTATGGAATTGGAAATAAGATATGGGGCATTTTACCTTTTTGTAACCTTTGTTCAAGATGCCATCTGATGTCTGTTCAGTCAAATGGTTAAAGAAAGGAACTGAGTCAGAAGTGATCTGTGCCTTTTTTTCATCTGTAAAATAAAAACAATACCCACCGTTGTAAAGCAATTATAACTTCTCTGGTGAAAGGCATTATATAAGTGCTAAGTGTTATATTGCTAATTTGTGAAATCTCTGTCTCTGTCCAGTCCCTGCTGTTTCATTTTTACAGACAGTCAGATACTCTTTAAAAGAACATAAACAAAAATGTGGCACAATACCACTCACGAGAGAACTAAAAGATACGTAATAAATAAAATGCACAGCTCCCAATATTAGTGTCTGACTATCTTCAGTCAAATAGGCCTCTGTGACAATTAAGGCACGCACCACAAAAGGATTGGTAGTATTATGAGCAGATAGAGGAGATTTGTAGAACAGCCATTTGGCTTTCCATCAGTACATTCATCAAACACTACAGGTTAGAGTTTCCACCCTTAACAGAGGGATATCTTGGCAAGAAGGTGCTGTAAACAGTGGTTCCCAGATAAAATTCCATATAAAGCACTTACTTTGTATAAAAAAAAGTATTTGTGTTAATTTATCTTAGCATCCTTTCCCTCTCTATTTCTGTTCTTTGCTGCTCTGTATTTCCCTTCAGTGACAGATTAGGGGAGATGTCACTGTCAGAAGAGAAGTTATATTAGGGATTACATTTTTCAGTTTTTTTTTTCAATCCTAGGCTTTATATAACATGTTTAACATAAAGGACCAAATTCCATTAATTGATTGATTTTAATGGAAATTGTATACTATCTCAGGGCAGTGTTGAGCTAGAATTGTGCAACATAGCTGTTTCTGTTCATAAAAATTCAGTTAACTTTTTGCTTTTGTTTGTTGTTTTGGTGTTGATTCAGATGGGGTCATAAGCTGACTTTTTGCTTGAACCTATATTTACAAAGCGAAACTCAGAACCTGATAGTTTTAGCAAGTTTAGTTTAGTTTGCCCCAAACCCACCACAGAACACTTGGGGCGAGGAGGATTTGTGTTTTGAATCTCATCTCAGGTTCATAGACCTTGACAAAATTTTATGCAATACTAGGTTTGTAATGAACCCTGAAGCTAGATTACCTGAAATATTTTGTTACACAAGTTTTCTACAACTCTGCTTAGCCATACCTAGCTCTAAAGCTTGTGAAAGAATTCCAAAAGTTAATGTTCCCCTGAATATTTTGAGTTAATAAACCTACATAATGTGAAAATGTTATTAATTTATGCAGGTGCATACCAAAGCAGCAGGTTTGCTTAACGAGTTTTGAAAAGTTTGGATGTAGCCAGCATGAATGTGTGCCAAGACAATTCAACTGTGATCAGTTACGGGATCCTGTTTGTGACACAGATAATATGGAATATAATAACTTGTGTACTTTGTACCAAAAGGGAAAAAATGTATCATACAAGGGTCCATGCCAGGTATGAAATAGCTTTTGCAATATTTACCAGATGTTCAACAACATTCCTTAATGTTCCATTTTCATTTGCCATGCCCAAACAGAATTTATTTCTGGTTCACAGAAAGATTCTCATTAAAGTAATGCTTTCAAAAATGTAGTGGGGAACTCAAAAAAATAAAATATATATAAAAACAGGGTGGAAATCAAAGCAATTTAATCATGATTTAAATAAGCAATCAGGAAACCTTGACTTAACAAATCAGTTTTAATGGTGTTTTGCATTTGTACTTTTTAGTTATTTTCTTAAAGAAATGTTGATTCTCATTGGTTGGTAACCATTAAAATTTAGGTTTCAGAGTAGCAGCCGTGTTAGTCTGTATTTGCAAAAAGAAAGGGAGTACTTGTGACACCTTAGAGACTAACAAATTTATTTGAGCATAAGCTTTCGTGAGCTACAACTTTAAGGTGCCACAAGTACTCCTTTTTCATTAAAATTTATTAATTTGCAATTAAATATAGACTTTACACTAAATTAGGTGCTCTTTTTGCTAACCAGGAAGATACATGTCTATACACATTTATTTAGTTTAAATATATTCAGATTCTTAATTTTTACTTTATTATTTTAGAAAATGGTGAATAATGCATTTCTTATTTACAAGATACATTTTTAATATTTTAAAGTTCCTGCTAGAAATTTAAATTTAATTAAAATGCACAATATATTTTCATACAGACTAACCACAGATCCTTTTAACTGATACATTTTTTAAAAAGCAATATACTGAATATATATTTTCGCCTTTGCTATCCTCCTCACTCACTCAACCCAGCTGTCTTTTCATTGCTTTCATGTATTCCATTATTTCTTACTACAGTTGTCTTATTCTTATTTATCTGCTTTTTGTGGCTGTCATGACTGGGATGTGGATGATCTTACCTAGTGGTTAGAGCAGGAGTTGGGAGACAGGCCAGGTCAAATATCACGAGATCAGAGTCTGAGACAGGCCAGAAGGCAAACTGAGAGTCAACTGTCAGGAGACTGGCAGAGTTAGGTTACCTGGAGATCAGAAGCAGGAGACAAACTTGAGAGCAGAGCAATGGATAGATGGCCAGGTCAGGGTACCAGGATGTGTAGCCAGGAGAGCAGGAGGCCAAGGAGGAAGCACAAGGCACACAGTCCAGAGCAAGATGGATCCCAGTTGTATGGGCAAATTCCTGTTCCTACGCTGTGTATAAATAGGAGCTGTGGACCAATTAGGACCCTCAGCATTCTGCCAGTCAGCTCCCAAGATTGGGGTCCTCTGTCTGAGTTCAGCTCCTATTCTGACAACAGTTAGCAGGTCCCTGGGTGGCAGGTTGGAACCTGTTAGCACCAGAGAGCCCTGTGGAACAGTGGCCTTGGAGTTGCTGGTTGGCTAGTTTTGTCCACTCAGTACCATCCTCTCAGTTTATCTTACTAGGGAGATCTGCAGCCGCCTAGTAAATCAGACATTTGTGTGGCTTGCTTTGTCTTGTTATCTACACAAGCCAAGAATTCCACTGTAGATAAGACACAAACCAGCTTTGATTTTTACTACCTTAGACGTTGTTTCAGCAGTGTTTTAATAGCTATGTCAAGAAGACACAGTCAGAAAGCAGCAAAGTTCCCTTTTACATTTTCTTATAACACTATTAAATATACAATTGTGACAGGTTGGATCACAGAAACCCACTTGGGGCTGCCAACTGATGTGCCAAGACTATTTCTGCCCCTGCTTTCCCTGCCAGCTTGGGACTCCAGCACCCTGTCTTGCTGAGCCAGACACACCAGTCTGCTCCAACACAGACCCAGGGTCTGAACCATGTGCCCCAAAGTTGCAGACTTAACTGAAAGCAACTTAAGAAGTGTTCCTGTTTTTGACACTCAGATGCCCAACTCCCAATGGGGTCCAAACCCCAAATAAATCCATTTTACCCTGTGTAAAGCTTATACAGAGTAAACTCGTAAATTGTTCACCCTCTATAACACTGATAGAGAGAGATGCACAGCTGTTTGCCCCCCTACCCCGGTATTAATATATACTCTGGGTTAATTAATAAGTAAAAAGTGATTTTATTAAATACGGAAAGTAGGGTTTAAGTGGTTCCAAGTAGTAACAGACAGAGCAAAGTGAATTACCAAGCAAAATAAAATAGAATATGCAAGTCTATGTCTAAGAAAACTGAATACAGATAAAAACCTCACCCTTAGAGGAATTCCAGTAAGCTTCCTTTTACAGACTTGTCTCCTTCTAGTCTGGGTTCAGCAATCACTCACACCCCCTGTAGTTACTGTCCTTTTCAGTATCTTTCAGGTATCCTTGGCGGTGGAAAGGCTAGCTCTTGAGCCAGCTGAAGACCAAATAGAGGGGTCTCCCACGGGCTTAAATAGACTTTCTCTTGTGTGTGGAGACCCACTCCTCTCTCCTATGCAAAGTCCAGCTCCAAGATGGAGTTTTGGAGTTACATGGGCAAGTCACATGTCCATGCATGACTCAGAGCTTACAGGTAGCAGCCATGGTTCACATGCTTCCTTGAACGTTTTCTCAGGTAGACTTCTTATGTGGATTGGAGCCTTACAAGATTCATTGTCCTTTAAATGTTTCTTGATTGGGCACATAATTTGCACATTCCTTTCTCAAGAAGCTGACCAAATGCTCTACTAAGGCTACTTAAAAAACAAGCCAGTACACAGCCAATATTCATAACTTCGAATATAAAAATGATAGAGGCATACAAATAGGATTAATAGATTCAGTAGATCATAACCTTTACAGAAATATGTTACATGCATATATAGCATAAAACATATTCTAGCTATGTCATATATACATTCATAAGCATATTTCCATAAAGACTTATGGGGGGCACCGTCACAACAATATCTATTTTTCTGACATCGTTTAATATACATTTAACACGGTTCATTGTACAATTCTTTACAAGGTGCACAAAGATCAAATGTCCATGATGATGTCAGCTACCTCTGACGCTGCTGGCAGAGGTATTATTGTCAGGGCTGTAGTCCCTAGCAAGGGAAGATGTTGGGCTTGTCTCTCTTTTTTCCCCCACTTAAGAGGACTCTGAAGATAGAGTGGGGTCACAGCTTATCTGGGAGTACTCTGGGGGGACTTTGAACTCAATTCACTGCTCCCCTTGGTCCAACAATTTGAATTTGTTGGCTTTTCGAGTACATTGTATGGCCTGTCTGTCTCTTACACTTTTCCTGAGTGTTGGTTTGTTTACATTGGTTTTCTTTTGGGGATTTATTGTTAATTGGCACTAGTTCAGTTGGAAAATATATGTATTTATTTTTATGGTTGTTTGTATGTATGCCTAGAAGGTGTGATAGGGACATTTCTACAAACTGTAATAAACAAAACACAAATGAAAACAACAACAACAAAACCAAGCACCAAACAGATATACATATGTTGGGCTGAAATCTGTAATAACAGTAATAAATTTTACTCCTTTGAAATAACCTTGTGTTTATAGTTTTTCTAAACACTTTATTTTATAAAGTAATTTTAAGAACATTAAAAACACATCCAGAATTTGCTACGCTTCCCCCTTTTTTGTTGTTTTAGTGCTTGTTTCTGAACCTCATTTCCTTTCCCTTAACAGAAGTAAATCTTAGGTGCCTCTTAAACCTACAGTATTTATATTCTTCTGTTGTCTTGTCTGGTAACTTATTCCTTTTGTTTATTGTCAATTGCATAAAATTGCGTGGGCTATCTGCTCTAGATTTCCATTACTGATTTTTGACACACTTTACTTGCATGAGCAGTGTATCCCTATCAACTTTAAAACTACTGTAAGGTCATCCTGAAGTCTTATCTCCAGTGTAAATAAACCAAGTGTTTTTTTCTTTACAAACTCTTTTTCAGCCCTTCTGCAAATCAGTGGAACCAGTATGTGGACATAATGGTGAAACCTACAGTAATGTGTGTGCTGCCTATTCTGACCGTGTGGCTGTGGACTACTATGGACATTGTCAAGCTGTAGGAGTTGTTTCAGACTATAGTTTACAAACAGAATGCACCTCTGTTAAATGTCCTCCTCTTTCTGCAACTGGATGCAAACCAGTTGTTGCACCAGGTATGTTTGTTGCTAATGCTTAATCAAGGTATGAGAGTGTCTGAAGGCTACTCATATAAGCATGTTGGTGTGGATCACAATGATATATTTGAAAAATATATTTTATTCTCTGTGTGTGTGTGTGTGTGTGTGAGAGAGAGAGAGACCATTACAAGACTTATTCTGAGGACTTAATTGGGACTTACGTGGTGCATAAGCCTTCTAATAGACCTTTGTGCAGAGAGGATTTCATTAATATTGAGATGTGCCGTCAGAGCGGTCTCTGTTTCACTAGACACACCTGGTGCAGATGAGTGACTTTTCCAGTGTATAGCCAAGAGTGGGGTTTGAATATGAGCTAGCTGGCTGAGACTGAGCTGACATAAGCTATGTTCTGCTTGTGCAGAATCTGTTGCTATGCCCATGGTCTGCATTGGTTTTCATTTGGTTTCTGTGAGAAGTTAGGTGGTGTTTTTAAGATGTAATGCCCTAAATGTTTCGAGTCCTACTTCTTTGAAGGTTGCCTCTTTCTTAATGTGATCCCTTTGCAGTTGTAATCAGCTGAAGAGCTCAAGTTTATAGACCCTGAGTTAAATAGTAGGGGGCTTGTCATAGGGCATTTTCAGTGAATGGTGTTAAACTCTGCAACCTACTGGTCTTACATATCCCTAATTTGTTATCGTATTGTATGGTAATGTCTTCCTAAATCTGCACGTAACCTGCAGTTATTGCTGGAAGATGTGTGAACTCCCCATTCATTCCAGTGGAGGGCTGATTTTGAAACCTAAAAGATGACTGTTCAAATGTTAACACTCTTAACTATGTTTCACTGCTGACGTTTGATCTCTTACGTCTTTCATATCTCACATGGAGAATTTAATAGCAAAATAAATAACACATGGGCCACTGTACTGATTGTATTACTCAGTTTCATAATTTATGGATTCAGAATCTCCATTTTTATTTATTTATGGGGAAAGCTACCACTGAATTTCCAGTCTGCTGTGGCAAAAGTCACAATCCAGACAGATCCAGCTTACTGCAGAATATGCACGTCTGTAATTAGACACACACGAAATGCATATCATGGAATATAAAATCTGTCCTTCTGCATTAGAGTTCAGTTTTAGTCAGAATGTGCTTTGTATTGAACTAGTGCTTCACTTATAATATATAAATATTTAGCTATTGAAAATACAGCAGTTTTCCACAATCTATAATGTGGATACAACACAGCAGTGCCAAACTATATTTAAAGTAGCAACAGCAGACAACTACATTTTTGGGACAAGAAAGAGAATGTGCTTTATTTCAAAGGTAGAGCAGAGGAATGATAAAACACCTAGTCACAAGGTAAAAATTTCAGCCACCATGCTAAAACCATTTTAAAGATTTGCTGTTTCTTGTGAGATCCAGAGGCTTCCCACAAAATGTCTGACTTGTGTACTAAATTTGAGTGACTTCAACCTGATGTCTGCAGGACATTTTTATTGAATGTTATTTCTTAAAATCATTCCAGTTATTGCATTATCCTTGGGTATGTAAATAACTAGTGTTGGACTCGGTTTGAAGACTGAATCTTCCTTCCCATCCTAGACTTGTCCCCCTCTCCTCCAAAACACAACAGTACCTGACCAAATTTTCCTGCTTTCTCTTCACTCAGGGCCCTTTTGTTAGACATACCTTTTAAATTAAATCTCTGTATCCCAATGCCAGCTGCTTCTGCAGTCCACTCTTGTCACTGTTTTTATATTGTGAAATGCTCCTGTGTTCAGTGGTGTGTTTTCACCAGGTGTCTCTGGGTAGTACTGCAGAGAAAAAGGCTTCATATTCGTAGCTATCAACACTAGAAAATATTGTGGGGAAGGCAAGGAATTGGGGAAGCTTTCATAGACCTGCTCCTTTTACATTTAGTAATTTATGGGAAGATAATTTACAATGCCAAAGAAGTCCAGG
This sequence comes from Caretta caretta, assembly GCF_965140235.1. Lineage (NCBI taxonomy): Eukaryota > Metazoa > Chordata > Testudines > Cheloniidae > Caretta > Caretta caretta. The sequence goes on along the minus strand of NC_134207.1, from coordinate 156,522,043 downwards.
ATCCAAAAACTTCATGCATTTCATTCTCATACTGCCACTGATCGGGAACATGGTCTGTCTGCTTTTAGTATTGCACATGTAGACATATGAATTTGACTTATTTGCTAAGAAGTCAGGTGGGCTCTGGTGAAAGGGTACCCTGGCTACAGTAAACAAGAAGTTTGCAGTAAGGGCTTAATATTTCAAGATTCTAAGAGGAAGCTGAAAATTTAGAGATAATCATTAAGGCCAGTATTTTCCAAAGTCGGTGCCTAAAATTAGACTCTCAGGCTTAGTCTACACTAGCAACTTATGTTGGTATAACTGTCACTCAGGGGTGTGGAAAATCCAACCTACCTTCCGGTATAGACAGTGCTACATTGACAGGAGGCTTCTCCCGTTGACATAGCTACCGCCTCTCGGGGTAGCCCTCCCACTGGCATCGGTAGTGTCTTCACTGAAGCACTACAGTGGCGCAGCTGCATCACTGCAGCCTTTTAAGTGTAGACAAGCCTCATGATCCATATTTAGGTATCTAAACAAGTGACCTGCATTTTCAAAGGAGCTGAGCACCCAGCAGCTCCCACTGATTTCAATGGAAAGAGGAGCTGCCAGTTCCTTTCAGCTAACATGACCAAGATGTGTTTGGGCAACAGCATATCCAGATGTGTCATAGACTGATTAGCTGAGTGGTACTGGTGGTTTCTCTTTCTTCCTGCCCAATAGGCAGGCTCATCTTCTCTTACTGCCATCTGTGATGTCTCTCTCGATAGATGTACATGTACTTTAGATATGTGCTAATGCCATTCCTTCTCTGAACTTGGTTGTCTGTTGTTTGTTTGTATTGTGATAGTATAGCTCCCATCAGGGGTCAGGCCCCATTGTGCTACACATTTTACATGCACAATAAATGAATGGATAGTTGTGTGTGACAGGAGGGTATATTCTACATAAATTTCAGCAGTGGTTATTGTGATGGGTTCGGTTACAGAGACCCCCTTGGGACTGTCACCTGAGGTGCTGAGACTACCTTTGAGCCCGTTTTCTCTGCCAGTTTGGGCCTCCAGAGCCCTGCCTTGTTAAGCCAGACACGCAAGCCTGCTGCAGCACAGACCCAGGGTCTGAACCACACCCCCAAAGCTGCAGACTTAACTGAAAACAGCTTAAGAAGTGCTCCTGTCTCCAGCACGCAGACACCCAGCTCCCAATGGGATCCAAACCCCAATTAAATCCATTTTACCCTGTATAAAGCTTATGAGGGCAAACTCATAAATTGTTTGCCCTCTATAACACTGATAAAGAGATATGCACAGCTGTTTGCTCCCCCAGGTATTTATTACTTACTCTGGGTTAATTAATAAGCAAAAGTGATTTAAGTGGGATTTAAGTGGTTTCAAGTAACAGACAGAACAAAGTAAGTTACTAAGTAAAATAAGTCAAAATATGCAAGGCTAACTTAATACACTAAGGATCTAGTTACAATACTAACTTCTCACCTAGATTTTTATCTCTGGTACAATCCCTTTCAGACCAACGTTGTAGTTTATGGCCTGGGTCCAGCAATCACTCACACCCCCGTAGTTACAGTCCTTTGTTCCAGTTTTTTTCAGGCATCTCTTTGGGGTGGAGAGGCCATCTCTTGAGCCAGCTGAAGACAAAATGGAGAGGCTTCCATGGCCTTTTATATTCTCTCTTGGGGGCAGAATCCCCTTTGTTCTTCTGTGCAAAATCACAGAAACAAGATGGAGTTTGTAGCCACCTGGGCAAGTCACATGTCCATGAATGATTCAGCTTTTTGCAGGCTGACGCCATTGTTTACATGTTAGTTTGAATGTTCCCAAGAAAGCTCAGATGTAGATTGGCATCTCCTAAAGTCCATTGTTAGTTAAGTACTCCCAGTTACTTAAATAGCCCCTTCACAATATACTGGCCAAACCTCCGTTTTGTGTTTCCTACAGCAAACACTTCAAATACAAGCATAAAGCCAACTCTAATAACTTCAGATATAAAAATGATACATGCATACAGATAGGAGGAATATAGTCAGTAGACCATAACCTTTGCAAAGATATGTCACATGGCATATCTAGCATAAAGCATATTCCAGTTATATTTACACTTATAAGCATATTTCCATAAACATATAGAGTTCAATGTCACAGTTATATAATAGGATTCTTACTATCCCTTCAGGCAGGTTTGTAGTCAAGCAAATTAAAATGTTTGTGTCTCGTGTGTGTGTGTGTGTGTGTTGTACATATAAAATTTAACAGTGAATGTAGAATATGGCTACATAATAGATATCAACGTTTATTGTCTTGCCTGGAGAGCTTCAGCAGAAGGAACCATCTGAAAGATATGAGTATTCTCCTTTAACTGCCAAACAACTTTCTAGAGATTTTGGTGTGTGATACATATTTGTCCTCATTTGTTGCCAAAGAGTCTTGGAAATAACTCTTATGTCCAAGGATAATGTATGTTTCATTTTCAATAATAAAAGTATTGCTAAATATTTTGCTTATGGAAATTTGTGTGGAACTGTCATAAGTTGTACCCTAGAAATCTGAGCTTTAGCAAACAGTCCCCTCTAAGAGTTACTTTAGGAAAGCTCACATACTCAACTATTCTTCTCTAGCAAGATTTGTGATGAAAAGCAAGCCTACCAACTGTTAACAGTCACACTAGGTTGCTACCAGCCTTTTCACACAAGTGCAGGATCTAACAGATCACACATGTTTTCATGCTACAGAAACCAAATAATTTAAATATGCAGAAGTAAAACGTTCTCAAAGTGTATGGATTGTAAGGAAGGATGGTCCAATGGTTAGAGTGCTAGCCTGGGATTCTAGAGACCCAGATTCAGATCCCCACTCTGCCGGACTTCTTATGTGACATTGGGCAAGTCACTTAGGGCAAAGTATTTAAAGCTATTTAGGTGTAGATGCCTTAATTCCTTTAAAAATCTTGCCCTAGCCTCTTGGCATGTCTGTGCTTTTGAGCTGGGGGTGATTCCCAGCTCCAGGAGACGTGTGTGCTAGCTTTCATTGAACGTGTTAGCTAAAAATAGACAGTAGGCGCAACAGTGCAAGCGGTAGGAGGGGCTAGCCACCCTGATTACATGCCCACTGGAGATGCTAGGTGCATACACCGGGTGGCTAGCCCCTCCCACCGCTTGCGCTGCTGTAGCAACATTCTGGTTTTGGTGTGCTAGCTTGATGAGAGTTTGCATGTGAGTATGTCTCTGAGTTTCAGAATCACCCCTGCAACTCAAACTGTAGACATACCCTCTTGGTGCCTCAGTTCCCCATCTGTAAGCTGGGGATAATAGGATAAGTACGATCTCACAGGGGTTTTATGAGGATAAATGCATGTAAGATTGTGTGAAGTGCTCAGGTGTTTATGTAGTTGAGACTATTTAAATACCTAAGCTAAATATATTGTGATTTTTTTTCTGAGTGGGACAGAGCCAGAAGTGGGGAAGAGGCTTTGACTTTTATCTAAAGACTGTCTTTAGTCACCCATCTGACTCTTGAATTCTTCTTTGGAGTGTTCAGTGGTAATGGGGCAATTGGGTGGGCTGCAGAGGTGGTGCGGAGGACTGGATGAAGAAAGCTCATTCAGGGAATGAAGTAACAGCAGCTCTGGAAGACAGACACCTGAAGAGGGAGGGGAGAATAGTAGAGTCAGAGGTAGGTGGTAAAACAGGAGCCCCAGGGGAGAGGTGGCTAACAAGGAAAGCAAGTATAGCTGAATATAGATAAATAATGGAAATCTTAGAAGAAATCTGCCTGACAAGCTAAGAACCTAAATCCCAACATGCCATAACTGTATAAACAAGTTAAAATTGTGCATTTACCCTGCAGTCTTTTGATTACACTAATGATTTATGCCATCAAGCTCTTTCCACCTGCATCTATAATGGTTACAATAATCTGGTATCTTTCTTGTTGCTCTAGTTCTCCCTCGCCTCCATTCCAGTAGTTATTACGGACTTTGGGGTACTTTCCCGAGCTGTGCACATGTAGTGTATCTTGCCTTGTGACTTAGCATGTACTTGCATATTTTTGTAGCCTCATAGCAATGTGATACCATATTTAAGTGATTAGAAGTTGATCCTATGACTCCACATTGAAATAGCATTTGATGCATGTGGGATTGGATTGTTTTTGAATTGCAGCTGCTAAACATAAAAATTGCACAGAAATTTCATAACCCAACCACTGACTGGAAAGGTCTGTTTTCATAAAGGAAACTTTGTGTTTGGGAGTTTTGTTACCGTGTATCATTTACCATTTAATTTTGACCTTCACTTGCTTTGAAAGATCTGATTAAAACCCTGAAGTGCACCTGCTTTTGTTTGTGTCATGTAGGAGCCTGCTGCCCACTGTGTGCTGGAATGCTGAGAGTCTTATATGATAAAGACAAGCTGGACACTTTTGCCAAGGTAAAGAACTGTAGCCATTTCCCATGTAAAATGGCTGAAAATTTTGAAGGGCAGTTTGTGACAGCCGGTTGTTTTAAAAAATTGGGAGTATTAACCTCCAAAAATGCCAAATTATTGTGTAATAAACCAGAAAGTTTAAAATACTCTATAATGGTTCCTTTTCATCATCTTTATAATTTTACAGTCTGTTTTAGTCATTGGTATTAAGGTGTAAGAATTGAATTGTAATAGAGAACAAAATAGAGAAGGTTCAAATAAATACTATCATGTGCTCCATACAATTTTACAATAGTTTTGTGATATAAGATTGCAGCAGCTTAAATAATTTAAATTGGGGAAGAAAAATACCTATATCCGTTCTGTACCAGTGATGGGATTGTTCCTTTATAGCTTTCAGAATTTGATGTAGTGTTACTTAATATTTTCCTACTACTGCCTTGGGAAGAACTATTCTATTCTGTTAATATATTTCTCTGTAAGTACCTTTACTCTTATTTTCCTCTGCTTAATTTAACCTCTTTCCTCCTGATACACCTCCTGAAAAATATTCTCTAACTTTGATGGTTTACACTCTTCTGATACTTTAAAAATGTGATAATTATCTAAGTCATTGTTTAGCCAAACTATTCCTGGTTAACTCTTTTTAACTTCCACATAAGACAGATTTCCTTCCCCTCCCTGTGTTCCTTTCTCTAAACCTCCAGTTTGGTAATAATTTTTTCTGCTGTTGAGTGTCCAGAACATTTGAGATGTTGCCTCCCTAATGCAGTGTATAGAGAAGCTACATTCCCTACTGGCCTATGGTGTGATGCCATAAATAACATTTGGTACCACATCACATTGCTATATCTTGTGATAATGATATCTGGTATGAAAAAAGGGAACTTTTTTTTTCCCCTATCAACATGGTGTTTCTCATTTTCAAAAAAGACAACCAACAGATAAAACAGAATAACTCCCCAACAACAACTGAAACATGATATCAATATTTAGACAATTATGTGGAAGCTATGCTAATTATTTACAAGCGTACAATTTCTTCTTGTGATGAGTGTTCATATCCAGGATACAGTTTCTCAATACTTTTCCAAAGTGTCTGCAGGATGCAAACAACCTCTTCTAAACAGTTTGCTTCTATGTGTTATACTCTCTGAGTTAAAGAAGAATAATTACAAAATGGCTTAATGAAAGTGCCAAATAATGTAAATCCCAAATTTGACCCTGTAATGCTCCTCACTCGGGGTTTGGTTGGGAAGCGTGGCCTAGTGGTCATGGGGATTGTGCCAAGGGGATTGTGGGGAGGGGAGCCCAGGACCTCCTACTCCACTGGGCTCTGACTCGGGGTCCTTCGGGCTACCAGTAATCTGGCAACCAAGGCTGCTTAAGGCTGTCCTCCCTGGGCCTCTTCCTCTCATCTTCCCCTGCGGGGTCAGCTCAGTCCAAGGCCTTCACCTGGTGGGGAAATCCAAACCAAAAGAAATAAGAGGGAGATACCAATGTCACAGGATACTTCCCTCTCTGGTTGTCTCTGCTGTGGGTCCTCCCTTCCCTCAAGGAGGGCCCCTTTGGGCAGCAGCGTCAAAACCTTTAGCTTTCCCTCTGCTCTGCTGCAGCTGTGGACTGCAGGTCTGCTCACCTCCAGCTCTGCCACCAAAATGAGCTAATTCCCTGCCTTTTAATTCCTCTAGCAGATGGAGCATTTGCTGCAGGTGTGGTGGGCGGGGCTGGCTGAGCCCAAAATAATCCCTTAACCTCTTGGTGCTCAGTGTGGGTTTTGTACACCACATCACAGACCCTAAAGGGGATCATGAAATACTAGTTCTTCTAGGAATGTCCCTGTGGGTGCTCCACTTTTTGGGGGGTTTGAGCGCCCCTGAGCTTCTAGTCTGAGATTTAAGGTAGCAGTGCCCTGGTTGGCCACGTACGCGCTGCTGTCAGCTCGTGCTGCTCTGAGTGGGTATCGCATGTGCGTAGCCAGCCGTCCCTCAGTTCGTTCTTTGCCGCTTTCTTTGGCTTTGGTCAGAACAACAGCAGAGCCTCAGAATAATCTTCATCAGAATACTTTTTCCTTTCCTTTTTGCCCAAAATTACCCCTTCCCGTTCTCTGCAAGGTTCTTGTCTCTTCCCTTTCTGTTTAAAAACAAACAAAACAACCAACCAGAGACACTCTTCAAACAGCTATGCCTGGCTCCCCAGGCTTTAAACGTTGCCTCACCTGTAGACTGTCAATACCAGTCTCTGACGGTCACTCCTAGTGACCATGCTGCCTGGGGGAGACTCACGTTATGCAGAAGTGCCACCACCGCAAAAAGCTAATGGCAAGGACCAGAAACGCTTGGGAACTCCAGCTCAAACTGATGCTTAAGGAGAAATCCCTGCATCCTGCCTCTGACCCTGAGCAGGGGACCCCTCCCCACCAGCTCACTGACTCACCAACTGCCCTGTCAGACATGGGGTCCTCCTCTAAGACGAGCACAAAGGATCCAGCCCCCATGAAAACAAAGAAGCGGTCTCACTCCTCCCCCCCAGGGAGAATCGCCATGCAAAAAGTGATCTCCGACCACTAAATCCACCCCAGTACCATCGGCACGCAGAGCCTCGGACCACATGGCACCGGGTTCGTCCAGTGCAGAGGCAACCCGAGGCGCGAAAGACCCGGTGCGGTTTAGCTCTCAGACAGGCAGCCACTCATACAGGCAAAACTAAGCCTGTTCTTCTTCGAGTACTTGCTCATACCGATTCCAATTAGGTGTGTGCGTGCCGCGTGCACAGCCATTGGAGAATTTTTACCCTAGCAACACCTGGTGGGTCGGCTGTGGAGCCCCCTAGAGTGGCGCCTTCATGGCGCTGGATATATGCCCCAGCCGACCCAGCGCCTCCTCAGTTCCTTGTTACCGCCAGTGATGGTCGTTGGAACTTTGGAGCTCGGCTTTGCTGCTCTCCACTCTCCCTACCATTTTTCCTACACAGTTTGTCAATAGTTTAATAGTTATAGTTGTAGTTACAGTTATTTGTATTAGTGGGGTTGGAAGGGGTTTCCCTGCTCCCCATCTTTTGCTTGGGCTCATGCCCAAGGCTCTGGGCTTTAAGCCCTGCGGTTCCTGCTCTAAGCCCATACCAAGGGGCGACCCCCATTACTCTTGCCTGAAGTGTCTGGGGGAGTCTTATCAAGCAGACAAGTGCAGGATTTGCAGGGGGTTTCGTCCCTGGACTAAGAAGGAGTGGGACTTTCGCTTAAGAAAGATCCTCATGGAGGCAGCTCTTAGTCCTCAGCCTGCAGCGGTGTGCCAAGACCCAGCATCGAGCACTTTGGTGCGCAGCTCCCCAGCGACAGAGGTAGGAACGACACTGTGATCAGACTCTGATAGAGACCCATGGCACCGACATTCCCTGGCACCGCAACAGACTTCATCAGTCCAGCAGCGCTCCCACTCGCCTGGCCAGAAGTGGCACCGCAAACCGGAAAAGGCTGGCCCACCTCAGCAGGTGCCACCCTCCCTGGATCCGCCCACAGAGCCGCATCCTACAGGGGACTGCCCAGGTGTACAAGTGGCAGCTTTGGCACCACAGACTCCGGCACCAAGAACGGATCCGTTGAGTCCAGTGCAACTGGACTCCCCTACTCGCAGCGTGGTTGAGGTCCAGTTGCAGTCTACTCCAGATACCTTTGTGGCTGCAAGGGATCTGATTGCCATGACAGGCACTGGCACCTGTTCATGTGGCACCATCCCGGGGCAAGCCGGCTCTTATTCACTCGCTGGCACTGTTGGTCGAGCCGCAGCACCGATCCCGTTCTTGGCACCATTCCTGCTCCCGACACTGCTTGCAGTCCCGGCACGGCTCTCCATCACGGCGCTGGTCGTACTCGCGGCACCACTCTGACTCCCGGTGTTGTTCTCAATGCCGCTCCGTATGCCAGTCGCCGTCCAGGAGTAGATCCCGATCCAGACACTGCTCCCGATGCGTCATCGTCGTGGCCTATGTCCAGATCCAGGCACCGGTGTAGATCCCAGCACCACTCCCCAGCGTCACGGTACCGCTCTCCACCATCGCGACATCTATCTCCAGCTTCGTGGTACTACTCTCCATCGTCTCGTTGATGTGACTCGGCGCAGACCCACTCGGCACCACCGTGGCCATCGTGTTTTGCCTCTCGTTCATCAGAGTCGGAGGCAGGGTCGCGTTTCTCAGACCACCGCCACTTGGATCACGGCTGCCTGGACTTGGGCTGGACGTTGGCAGGCACAGGAGCAAGGTCCCGCTCAAGGGTCCACTCAGTGGCCCTTTTGGATGCCCTGGGCATACCAGCAGGTCCAGGGTGCTCCGTCTGGGCTTCTCATTCAGCCCCATCCAAGCTGCGAGTGCCAGAGGCCACCTCCAGCCATCCTACTCCTGGAGGCATGGAGACTGTGATGTCATCCTTCCCGCCTCCAGGCCCTCCTCCAACTCCAGTTCCTGGTCCGGAAACCGAAGTCACGGGCTCAGGGCAACAGGGACCAGCTCAGCAAGAGGCTCCAGATGATCCTCTGCCTCCCTTGGCCTCCTCCTCATCCTCACCCGACGAGGCGGTGGTGGGAACTGCTATATCGGGTCCCCCTCCAATAGATCTCCATGCCCACCAGGACCTTTTACGCAGAGTGGCGTGGAATATGAGCCTGCAAGCACAGGAGGTTATTGAGGTGGAGGACCCTGTGGTTGACATTTTGTCCAGAGATGCTCCATTTAGGGTGGCCCTACCACTCATCCGGACCATTCAGACCACGGCCAGAACAATCTGGCAAATGCCCATGTTCATTCCCCCAACTGCTAAAGGGGTGGAGAGGAAGTATTTCGTCCCCTCCAAGGGATATGACTGTCTCTACACTCATCCACAGCCCTGTTCACTGGTGGTGGCCTCAGTGAATGAGAAGGAGCGGCATGGTCAGCAGGCCCCGGCGCCCAAGTCAAAAGAGGCCAAGTACCTCAATCTGTTTGGGCGCAAAGTCTATTCCTCGGTGGGACTTCAGCTCCAGATCGTGAACCAGCAGGCGCTCCTGAGCAGATACAATTTTAACTTTTGGAACTCCATGATGAAGTTCAAGGAGCTGGTACCTCCAGAGTCCAGAGAAGAGTTTGGGGCCCTGGTGGAAGAGGGCAAAACGGTGGCGTGGACCTCATTGCAGGCCTCCTTGGACACTGCGGACTCTGCCGCTCGGACCCTCTCTTCAGGCATCACAATGAGGTGCATCTCTTGGCTTCAAGCTTCCGGCTTACCACCGGAGCTTCAGCAAACATTGCAGGATCTCCCCTTTGATGGAGAGAGCCTGTTTTCGGACAAGACTGACTCAAGGCTTCAGAACCTCAAAGACTCAAGGGCCATATTGAGGTCACTGGGCATGCACACACCAGCTACTCAGCAGAAGCCCTTTAAACCTCAGCCTCAACGCTCCTATCCCCCTCCTTGGCCGAGGCAGGATTTTTATAGGCGACGGGGGCGTAATGGCAGGAGGAAGTCCTCCAACTACCAATCCGGGCAGGGCCAGGGCCCTTCCAAGCCCTCGGCAGGTTCTAAACAAAACTTTTGAAGGGACACGTGAGGATGATGTACCGGACCTCGTTCAGGATCCTACCCCACCCTTCTTGAATTGTTTATCCCGTTTCCACAGTGCTTGGTCCCTCATAACCACGGACCATTGGGTTCTTTGCACGGTGGAAAGGGCATACTCTCTCCAATTTTCTTTCTCCGCACCCTCCCACCCTCCCTCCTCGTCCCTCTTCAGGGACCCCTCTCACGAGCAACTCCTCATTCAGGAGGTTCAGATGCTTCTCGCCATGGGGGCGATCGAGGAGGGTCCAAGGGAGCTAAGGGGCAGGGGGTTTTACTCCCCTTACTTCCTAACTCCCAAGGCAAAGGGCGGGTTTCGGCCTATCCTGGACCTGCGCGGACTCAACAAATTCATGGTAAAGTTGAAGTTCCACATGCTCTCCTTGGGCACCATTGTACCTTCCCTGGATCCTGGAGATTGGTACGCTGCCCTCGACATGAAGGACGCATATTTCCACATAGCGATCCATCCAGTGCACAGATGCTTCCTCCGCTTTATGATCAACCGCAAACACTATCAGTTCACGGTCCTTCTGTTCAGTCTCCCTACGGCCCCCCAGGTGTTCACCAAATGTATGGCAGTCGTGGCAGCCTTCCTTTGTCGACGACGGATACAGGTATACCCATATCTCGACAACTGGCTCATCCGAGGTCGCACCAAAGAACAGGTACAGTCCCACCTTCAATTGGTCACGGACACGTGTTGTCGATTAGGCCTCCTTTTCAACATGGCAAAGTCTACACTAGAACTGACCCAGAGAATAGAATTCATCGGGGCAGTCCTGGACTCTCTGCTTGCTCGAGCCCTTCTGCTGGACACTCGTTTCCAAGGTTTGGCAAGCCTCACCCGGAGCCTTCAAAGCTTCCCAACCTCGACGGCAAGAACGTGCTTGAGTCTTCTAGGACACTTGGCTTCCTGCACATATGTGACCAGGCATGCCAGATATGGCTCCGCCCACTTCAAGCCTGGCTGGCATCAATCTATTGTCCAGGTCGAGACAGCCTGAACCTGGTGGTCACCATCCCAGAGAGAGTCCTGGCCTCTCTCCACTGGTGGCTAGACCCCAGGGCCGTATGCGAAGGAGTCCCCTTCCACACCTGTCAGCCCTGGGATGGGGCACCCATCTTGGGGACATCCAGAGGTAGGGTCTATAGGCCCCATCTGAGCTCTCTCTCCATATCAACGTACAGGAGCTAATGGCAGTACGTCTGGCTTGTCAAGCCTTTCAGGAGCGGTTGCATGGTCGGGGTGTGGCAGTCCTCACAGACAACACCATGGCCATGTTCTACATCAGCAAGCAAGGGGAGCTCGTTCCTCCCCCCTCTCTCAGGAGGCCATTCAATAGTGGGAGTTCTGCATAGCCCACTCCATTCACCTGGTGGCGTCTTTTCTTTCAGGGGTCCAGAACATGTTGGCAGAACACCTCAGCAGGTCCTTCCACTCCCACGAGTGGTCCCTCCATCTGGATGTCATCCACTGCATCTTCCTAAAGTGGGGGTTTCCCCAGGTCGACCTGTTTGCCTCACGCAGCAATCAGAAATGCCTGGCATTTTGCTCCCTCCTAGATCACTCCCCGGGCTCTCTCACAGACGCCTTTCTACTCCCATGGACGAGCCGATTGTTTTACGCCTTCCCGCCATTTCCCCTTGTACACAAGGTCCTGCTCAAAGTGCGCAGGGACAGGACATGGCTGATTCTGGTCACCCTGGCATGGCCCAGGCAACATTGGTACACCACGCTGCTGGAGATCTCCATGGACGCCCCAGTGCTGCTGCCCCTTTTTCCAGACCTGATCACTCAGGATCACGGACGTCTCTGTCACCCCGACCTACAATTGCTCCACCTCACAGCGTGGATGCTGCATGACTGAGCCATTCAGAACTCCTCTGTTCTCATTTGGTGCAGCAGGTTCTGTTGGATAGCAAGAAACCTTCCACTTGGGCCAAATATATGGCTGAGTGGAAGCGATTCTCATGCTGATGCACTCACCGAGGCACGCCCCCACTCCAAGCGTCAGTCCAAAATGAGTGGCACGATCTCCTGGGTCTGAAACAGCAGGGCCTGGCTATATCATCCATCAGAGTTCACCTGGCGGCCATCTCAGCTTTCCACCCGGGAGTAAATGGCCCATCTGTCTTCGGCAACCCCATGGTCGGTAGGTTCCTTAAGAGACAGGACCATGTCTACCCGCAGGTATGGCAGCCAGTCCCCACGTGGGACCTTAACCTGGTCCTCTCCAGGCTTATGGGGCCCCCGTTCAAGCCGTTGGCCACCTGTTCCCTCCTATTCCTCTCTTGGAAAATGGCTTTCCTCATTGCTATCACGTCGGCGAGGCGTGTCTCCGAACTCAGGGTTCTTATCTTGGAATCACCCTACATGATCTTCCATAAGGATAAGGTGCAGCTGCAACCTCACCCTGCCTTTCTTCCCAAGGTGGTATCGACCTTCCATATCAACGAGGACATTTTCCTCCCAGTTTTTTATCCAAAACTGCATGCCAGTCGTCAGGAGCAGCGGCTACACTTCCTCGATGTTCGTAGTGCCCTTGCCTTCTACATTGAGTGTACGAAGCCGTTCAGGAAAACGACCCAGCTCTTCGTCATGGTGGCGGACCGGATAAAGGGCCTCCCAGTCTCCTCTCAGCGTATCTCTTCTTGGATCATGTCCTGTATCTGTGCTTGCTATGATCTGGCCAGTGATCTGACCCTGCCCCTCACCGCTCACTCCACAAGGGCTCAGGCCTCGTTGGTGGCTTTCCTGGCCCAGATGCCAATCCAGGAGATCTGCAGAGCCACTACTTGGTCTTCAGTACATACTTTTGCTTCACACTATGCCATCGTCCGACAAGCCAGAGACGATGTGGCGTTTGGTAGAGCGGTCCTACAATCCACGGTACTTCACTCTGACCCCACCACCTAGGGTAAGGCTTGGGAGTCACCTAATTGGAATCTATATGAGCAAGCACTCGAAGAGGAAAAGACGGTTACTCACCTTTGTAACTTGTTCTTCGAGATGTGTTGCTCATATCCATTCCAAACCCACCCTCCTTCCCATCTGTTGGAGTGGCCGGCAAGAAGGAACTGAGGGGGCACTGGGTCGGCTGGGGCATATATCCAGCACCATGAAGGCGCCACTCCAGGGGGCTCCACCGCCGACCCACTGGGTGTTGCTAGGATAAAAATTCTCCGACGGCCATGCACGCAGCACACGCATACCTAATTGGAATGGATATGAGCAACACATCTCGAAGAACAACAGTTACAAAGGTGAGTAACTGTCTTTTCCCTCAGAGCCTGGAGAGCTGAAGCCCTCAGCACAGAGCAGTGCTGTGGCGCCACCTCCGGTCAGCCCTCTAACCAATCTAGGTCCAGAACACCAAGATCAGCCAGATCTACTTCACTGGTTGCCTCAGCTTCTCCTGAAGTTGCCGGGGAGGAGCAAGAGGGCAATGAGGACTTAATAGAGCGTGACATCCAACCTCCTACCAATATTTCTTCATCGTCCCCGGAGGATACAATCATGCCTCCCCCTACACCGGCGGACGACTGTAAATCTTTCCAAGATCTGTTCAAGCATCTGTTGATTCCCTAGCCATCTGCTTAGAAGAGCTTCCAGAGACACAGCATAAGCTCACAGACATTCTCCATGCCTCTTCTATGGCCAAGATTGCATTGCCTATTAATTCTGCCATTATGGACCCAGCAAAAATGGTTTGGCAGACACCGGCCACAGCCCCACCCTCTTGTAAACATTCAGACAAGAAGTATTACGTGCCAGCTGAAGGGGCTGAGTTCCTCTTCGCTCACCCTAGCCCAAACTCACTGGTTGTGGAAGCCGTTAATCAAAGGGGAAAACAACACCTGTCTCGTACCACCCCTTATGATAAAGACTGGAAATGCCTTCACCTGTTTGGTAGAAAGGCCTGTTCCTCAGTGACTCTTCAGTTACGCATCGCTAACTACTCCACGCTATTAGCCAAATCCACTCTCAACAATTTTGCACAGATGTCTGTTTATTGAGCATCTTCCAACAGACAAAAAAGAACAATACAAAGCGAGCATCTCAGAAGGTCCCCTGATTGCCAGGACAGCCTTGCAGGCATCACTGGATTCTGCAGACACGGTGGCTCGCTCCATCACCATGTCAGTAGTCATGTGGAGGGCCTCTTGGCTCCACCTTTCTGGCTTCCCCAAGGAAATCCAGGCGACAATCGAGGACTTACCTTTTGAGGGATAGAAACTCTTTGCGGACACCACGGATGCAGCCTTGCATCCACTCAAGGACTCCCGTGCCATGCTGAAAACCTTGGGAATTCACGTACCTGATAACAAAAAGAAACGGCACATTTTACACCCAGCGCTTCCATACTGCTCTGTATACCCAGCCGCAGAGATAGTACTATCAACGTCGCAAACAACATCAGCCAAGATGACTACAGACACCGGGGCAATGCCCCACGTCCCAACCATCTAATTCTAGACAGGCATTTTGAAGTGTTGGTCGAGGGCATGAGAGCCCATCAAATTCCATTGCCACAACCATCTCCTGATTCCAGTCCATTTGGAGACTGCCTAACACCTTTCTATCCGGTCTGGGCAACCATTACATCGGACAAATGGGTTCTGGAAATTATACGCAAGGGCTATGCCATCCCCTTCACCTCTATTCCATCAACCCACCCCCCTTCCCCGTCCCTCTTCAGGGACCCTTCTCACAAGCACCTACTACAGCAGGAAATAAATCACCTCCCACAACTCAGTGCCGTAGTACCTGTACCTCCCAAACATAGGAGGACCGGGTTTTATTCACACTCTTTCCTCACCTAAAAGAAAATGGGTGGCTGGAGGCCCATATTGGACTTGCACAAGCGAAACAAGTTTATCAGAACTCAGTATTTCAAGATGGTTACTCTTGCAACCATAATCCTGGCATTGGAGAAGGGAGATTGACTCTTGACCCTCAACCTCCAGGATGCTTATTTCCATGTTACCATACATCCTGCACATAGAAGTTTCCTTTGTTTCACAGTAGGCAACCTGTATTTCCAGTACAAAGAGCTCCCATTTGGACTTTTCACAGCCCCGTGAGTTTTCTCCAAAATCCTCGCTGTGGTCACAGCCCATCTTCGCAGATAGGGAATAATCATATTCCCCTACCTGGATGATCGCCTGTTGAAAGCTTCTACATACCAATGGGCGGTGGACACTTTGTTGCTCACTGCAACTCTGCTCAGAAGACTAGGCCTACAGATCAATGCCCTAAAATCCACCCTAATTCTGACCCAACAGTTGGAATCCAGAGGTGCCCACCTGGACTGCACCATGGAATTGGCAAGTCTACCCCAACAACGCTTCTTGACATTAACGAACCTCACAGCAACCATACAAAACAGCCCACAGACATCCACCAGGTTATGCCTCCAACTTTTAGGACACATCAGCAACCACGTTTGTTGTAAAACATGCACGACTTCATATGAAGCACCTTCAGGCATGGCTCCATACAGTATACATTCCTCACAGACATTCCATTCACAAGCAACTGACCATGCCCACCACGATAAAGAACTTGTTATCCTGGTGGACAAACCATTCTAACTTCTGCACAAGGTGTCCCGTTCCAACGACACACCCCATTAGTAACGATAACTACAGATGTGTCTCTCCTGGGCTGGGGGGCACACCTGTCCGAACATACCATCCAGGGCAGATAGCCCTCCATGGAGTCCATGCTCCACATAAATCTGTTGGAGCTCCAGGTGGTCCGCAATGCATGCCACCATTTTCTGCCCCTCATTCACAACAAGACATTGCAGATCCTTACAGACAATTTGGCCACCATGTTTTATATCAATCGCCAAGGTGGGGCATGATCTTACCTGCTCTGCACAGAGGCAGTTCACCTTTTGGGAGTGGTGCATCTCCCACAACATAGAACTCAAAGCAGCCTACTTACCAGGAAGCCAAAACAGCACAGTGGCCGAGCTAAGCAGAAACTTCTCCCGGACACACAAATGGGAAATGGGCCGAGAAATCCTCACCACTGTTTTCCAAAACTGGGGTTTCCTCACAATAGACCTTTTTGCAACACCCCACAATATCAAGTGCCCTCAGTACTGCTCCCAGGCAGGACTTGGGGAAAACTCCTTCGGGGATGCCTTCCTCATGAAATGGGAAGCGCCTCTAATGTACGCTTTTTCCCGATTCCTCTGATATCTCGTGTCCTTTATATGATAAAACAGGACAGATCCCGAGTAATCCTGATCACACCAATGTGGCCCAGACAAACCTGGTTTCCCTATCTCAACCAGATCACTGAACATCACTGTGGCCCCTTCCACTCGTACCTCCCCTACTCACTCCAGACTCAAGTCGTCTCCATCACCCAAACATCCCAATCCTCCATCTCAAGGCATGGCTAATTTGTGGCTGACACCTCTGGAGGCAGGCTGTTCTAGAGAGGTCCGGGATATTTTGATAAACAGCAGACGATTTGCCACACGAAAAACATATACTCAAAAGTGGCTTCATTTCTCCATATGGTGCAGAGACAAACAACTCTCCCCTCGAATGGCTCCATTACCCGCAATACTTGAATATATGCTGATCCTAAAAAAATCGGGTCTTTCTATCAGTTCACTCCAGGTACACTTATCTGCAATCACAGCTTTCCATTCCAAAGTAGATGGCCTCACTATTCACACATGCTCTCACTAAACACTTCCTCAAGGGTATACTGAATACTTACCCTACAGTCAGAGACCCTGCCCCTCTGTGGGACCTTAACTTAGTCCTCCGTACCCTCATGGGCAAACCTTTTGAACCTCTGGCTACCTGCTCCTATTACACTTGTCCATGAAAGTTGCCTTCCTAGTCACAATTAAGTCGGCATGACGGGTTGGAGAGCTTGGTGCCCTGATGGTAACTTCACCTTACACCGTATTCCTCAAGGACAAGGTAATCCTTTGCCCACATCTGAAATTCATACCTAATATGGCCTCATCCTTCCATCTCAACCAGCTCATCTACTTACCTGTATTCTTCCCGAAGCTGCACGCTGACAGCAGGGAAACATCTCTTCACACATTGGACGTTCATAGAGCACTTGTGTTCTATATAGATAGAAGAAAGACATTCAGGAAATCTACCAAACTGTTCATTTCCACAATGGAACGATCTCAAGGACTAACCATTTCCAAACAGCGACTTTCAAAATGGACATCAGAGTGCATCCGATTATGCTACCATGAACACGACCTAGAACCCCTCTCTGGTCTTCACACACATTCCACCAGGGCTATATCCACATCAATAGCCTTTCTTAAAGATACACCCATCATTGATATATGGAAAGCAGCTACCTGGGCATCAGCCCACACCTTCACCAGACATTACGCCATAGAGAAGCAATCAGTTGCTGATGCTCATTTCAGAAAATCAGTGTTATCCACCACTCAGTAAATATCTTCGAAGCCCCACCTTCCACTGAAGGGTACTGCTCCATAGTCACCTAAAAGTGGAGCACCCACAGGGACATTTCTAGAAGAAGGAGGAGGAGGAGGTTATTCACCTGTGCTAAGGCTCAGTCCTCCCTCCAGTCCTTGGTTAGTGCCCCAGCAAGCTGTGATTCCATCCTATGCTCCAGGGTTGAGATGCCTAATAAACCCCACTTGTTGATCTCAATCCATACATTGACTTTTTCAGAAACGGGTAGGAAGGAGCTATCACTTCAGAGATGAGACATAAATCTCCCTCTCCTGGACCCTCAGAGCCAAGACACAAGAGTGTTAGACTCATCCCAAGCTCTGCAGCTGAAGGGCAGCCTTATTATGCCTCAGTATTAGTAATGACGAGCGCCTATAGTACCAGCTAAATCTGCTGCCTGGTTTCCTTTGACGCTGACCTTTTTGGTACCCAGCAGCTTGATACCTGCAGCTCCCACATGTCAGTGGCCAGCATCTTCGTGCGTACTGTCCCTTTTTGGAGCTTAAGGTCTATAAGCACAGAAGCCTGGTCTACACTGGAAAATTAGGTCGGTTTAACTATGTTGACGGGGATGTGAAAAATCCACACCCCTGAGTAGTATTGTTAAGCCAGCCTAAGTCCCTGTGTAGACAGTACTAGGTTTATGGAAGAATTCTTCCATCGACCTAGCTATTGTCTCTCCAGGAGGTGGGTTACCTGCACAGATGGGAGAATCCCTCCCATCATTGTAGTTACTGTCTACATTGAAGCGCTACAGCAGTGCCGCTCAGCGGTACAGCTGCACTGTAGACAAGCGCAGAATAGTCTGTGGACCCAGTCAGCAGTGCTACCTAGACCTCCAGTCACCAAAACCACAGTACCAATACAGCTGTTGGGACATCAGCATCATCTACGTCCCTACCCAAGTGCAAGCGATGCAAGAGCATCTTAGCACACCAGAAAGACTAGCCGCACCTGCTGGAGGAGGTGCATTACTTTTAGTCTTCTGACCTTGGTCATAATAAAGGCTCAACTCCTTCTCCTTCTCCCCTTCCGCTGCGTGGGTACCACATGGAGTCAGGGAGGGACTCCAGTGATCTCTCTTGAAGCAGTAAAAGGCTTGGGGCTCCGGGACAGGCTCTTTGGTACCCTCCTCTGTGTCAGAACCTAGGAGAAAGAAGGAGCATCGCTCCTCTAGTAAAAGGAATTTTCTGCTAGAAATTCCCAGTAAAAAAGAAGTCCAAGTCACCTCACTGCTCCTGATCTAAAGATGATTTCTTGGCTCAAATCAGGTATGAGTAGAGCTCTGAGGGAGTGTGATGTCAGAACTCTAGCACCGTCTCAGGAATACCAGAGTATCAGGGACTACCTTGGCACCAAGCACTTTGGTACTGACCCCTGTGATCCCAATCTCTTTACTACTACTTGCTTTGATGCCAAGTGCATCAATACTGTCTGCACTGAAGTTTATAGCACCATCATTCTCCATTCTGAAGTAGTATGTGGTCCTGAGGGATCTTCATGTCACTGATGAGCTAGACTCTCCACTGCTTTCTACAGGACAAAATATCTCAACCACAATGCTGATGGCCCTCCACTTTGGCAGTACTGCCTGCTAGTTACATCTCAACTAATGATGCAGCCTAGCAACCCCCGCTTCAGAAGCCCCTCACATTAGGTTTAGAGTGCTATTTCTCTTCATCAGAGTCCCAACACAGTAGGAAATATTCATTGGAGCCCTCCGACTATTTGATCCTTTATTAGTATGAAAGAGGGCTTCATATATACCTAGATTATATGCCTACTGTTCTATTCCCTATATAATCTGGTACCTTCTTCCCTGGCCCCCAGACCCTTTTCCATATAATATTTAATCAGGGCCCTATTGGAACCCCTGGGGTCTTCACCATACAAGGCACCACACTTCATCACCACTTTCCAGGGTTAGAGCCTCCTCTCCTGCACCTTCCCAGGGAGCTTGGAGTATTAGCTTGAAGCTCCTGAATCTGACATCTGCTCCCTCTCCCTTACCCCCCAAGGAGTTATCTGAGGAGAAGCGGACAGAATAGCGGACAAAACCAGTTACTATATTCCTTTCTTCCCCAGATAAGGCAGTGGTCACATCTACACCACCTCACAGATGACAAAAGAGCTTCCAAGACCTGCTCAGGCACACAGAAAATCTATTGAAATACCAATGGAAGTGGTACAAGAGAGCTCCTGTAGGCTCTTGAATATTCTTCATGTCTCTGTGCCTGTCATAAACATACAGCTAAGGATAGCCTAGAATTCCTTTCCGTCTGTAACTTGACCCCTCTGCCTTCAGGCAGAGAAAAAAAAACCCTCTAACTGCTCTCAGCAAAAACCTGTTTCCAAGCAGCCAAAAGGAAAGAAAAATTTGTCCTTTTTAAAATCCTGCTGTGCTTTTGGTTCAAAAATGATTCCACTGCTCTGCCACCATGTCAGGGTTCGTTCCCCACTCTGAACTCTAGGGTACAGATGTGGGGACCCACATGAAAGACCCCCTAAGCTTATTTCTACCAGCTTAGGTTAAAAACTCCCCAGGCACAAATTCTCTCTTGTACCTTGGGTTTAAGTAACGCTGCCACCATCAAATGATTTAACAAAGAACCAGGAAAAAGGACCACTTGGAGTTCCTCTTCCCCCAGCAATCCCCCGCAAGCCCTTACACCCCCTTTCCTGGGGAGGTTTGATGATAATATCCTAGCCAATTGGTTACAAAATGATCAAAGACCCAAACTCCTGGGTCTTGGAATAATGGGAAAATCAGTCAGGTTCTTAAACGAAGGATTTTATTTAAGGGAAAGGTAAAAGAATCACCTCTGTAAAATCAGGGTGGTAAATACTTTACAGGGTATTCAAATTCAAAACACAGAGGATTCCCCTCTGGGAAAAACCTTAAAAGTTACAGAAAACAGGAATAAACCTCCCTCTTAGCACAGGAAAAATTTACAAGCAAAACAAAAGATAAACTAATCCGCCTTGCCTGTCTTACCTATATTGGTTTCAATATTGGAGACTTGGATTAGGATGGGTTGGAGAAGATGGATTTCTGTCTGGCCTCTCTCAGTCCCAAAAAAAGAACACACACACACAAAGAGCACAACCCCCTCCTCCCTGATTGGAAAGTATCTTCTTTCCTCATTGGTCCTGTTGGTCAGGTGCTAACCCAGTTATCTGAGCTTCTTAACCCCTTACAGGTAAGGAGGAATTCTAGGCTACCCTTAGCTGTATGTTTATGACAGTGCCATTCGTATAGCACTGCCCATCAACGAAGTCCTATTACAGTCATCAAAGCATAGCTGGCAAACATCAGCATCAGGAACTACAACCTCTAAAAAAGGCAGCTAGGAGGTACCAGGTGCCACCCAGACAGTCTAAGTATACACTCACCTAGTACCTGGCTTGCCACTGATGTGGCAGCTAGTTAAAGGAGCAAGCAACAACAGCCTCCAGAGATAAAGAAGCAGCTTGATATGTTTGGACATAAGAGTTATTCATTTGCCAGCCTGCAATTCCAGGTTGCTAATTATCAGGCATTACTTTATGAATTGCCATAGATTCTCAGACTTTACTGACAAACTCCCACAGAAATGCAGGGTGAGGAGTTAAAATTTTCTGATGGACAGCTAATGTTGGTAGGGAGTTGCTCTATAAACAGTCTGCTGGATTTCTACCCTTGCTCCCCCTGATTTGGGAATCACTTTCATTTTTTCAAAATGTCAGAACCTCATAACACCAAATTTCTGGGTTTTATACACTGTCAGATACTACATCTGCCCTCCACCCCCTACCCCATCTCAAGGACCTCACTCATGAGAGACTTGCATCAGGAGACAGAGTCACTTCTGTCTCTTGGTGCAATAGAAGAAATTACTCTACAGTTCTGGGGGAAGGACTTTTATTCTAATTATTTCCTTATAATGAAGAAAAAGGAAGAATGGCACCTGATTCTGGACTTGAGGGGGCCCAACACCTTCATCTGGTGCTTCAAATTCAGAGGCATCCCTAGCCTCCATAATTCCATCATTAGATCCACAAAACTGGCTTAAAGTATCAGGGGGTAGCAGTGTTAGTCTGTATCCAAAAAACAACAAGGAGTACGGTGGCACCTTAAAGATTAACAGATTTATTTGGGCATAAGCTTTCATGGGTAAAAAACCACTTCTACAAGATGTTTACTTTTACATTCTTCGAGTGGCTGTGCATATTCCCACTGTGACAGACCCAGACCAGTGGGGTACAGGAGTCTGGTAGAAGGCAAATATATTGGCCACTGGATGAACAGTTTTCTGTTTTCTGAGTGACCAGAGCAGGGGCTGCACTAGAGCAATCAAGAACCTGCTAGAACCAGTTAAGACAGGCATGCTAATTAAGACACCGGGAGCCAATTAAGAACATACTAGAATCAGTTATGGTAGGCAGACTAATCAGAACACCTGGTTTAAAAAGGACCTCCTATTAGTTAGGGGAGGGTGTGCAAGGAGCAGGGAGTGAGAAGGTGTGCTGCTGGAGGACTGAGGAGTACAACCGTGATCAGGCTTCAGGAGGAAGATCCTGCAGTGAGGGTAAAGACGGTGTTGGGAGGAGGCCATGGGGAAGTAACCCAGGGAGTTATAGCTGTCACGCAGCTGTTACAAGAGACACTGTAGACAGTTGCAATCCACAGGGCCCTGGGCTGGAACCCGGAGTAGAGGGCAGGCCCGGGTTCCCACCATCCCCCTCAACTCCCTATTTGAGACAAGAGGAGGTGACCTGGACTGTGAGTCCCACCAGAGGGGAAGGTCCCTGGCCCATCCCCCAACCCACTAGGTGGGTCAGCAGGACTGTGGGATTGTTCTCTTCCCTTTCCCCATGCTGGCCAGTGATGAGGTTAGCTGAGTGAATGGCAGGTTTGAGCCACTAGCAGAAGGTGGCCAAACTGAGGGCTACTGTGAATCTCTGAGGCAAGCAAATCCGCCAATAAGCGCAGGACCCACCAAGGCAGAGGAGGAACTTTCACACCACTTACAGGTAATGCACTGACTGATCTCGGCTAACAATAGAACCTTCTCCAAGCAGTGCATGTTAAAGCGCACGTGCACCCCCTTCTTACCCTTTCACTCAGCATCACTGAATGTCTGAGAGCGAGTCTGTATAAGGGATTCCGTGCCGTCTGCTGCCTTGGTTCTTTTCAACTGCTTGTGCCAAACAGAAATGAACTGTTTCAGTCTGTCGGATCTGGGTGTTTCTCTTATATTTAGTACCTTTAGATAGCTGTTGTGTAAGTTTTAGCATTGGTTGAGTTTAATAGTTTGTAGTTATAGTTATTTTAGTTTACTTTTAGGGTTCAGTTACATGGAATGGCAGAACCAAAGAAGAAGTTAGATTTTAAGAGATGCACTTCATGCCCAGCTGTCGTTTAGATGCCTTAAGTTCCTTGGAGTGCCACTCCTCTTCTGGGTGTTCTATTTGTCAGACTTTCACAACCAGCGTGCATAAGGAGAGGCAGAACAGACTGCAGGTACCCCTGCTTAAAGAAGCTGTTGCTGCTAAGCCATCAGGTTCCAGGAGATCATTGGATCTGAAGACTAAAAGTCCTTTTTTTGGCTCCAGCTGCCTCATCTAGTAAGGCTAAAGTGACTAAAGAATCCTGCAGATCAGGGTTGTTGTTGGTTCTGGCTCCTGTTCCTGTTTCGTTGGATCCTCCTGTTAAAGTTCTTAGGGTGACAAAGGCTCCATCTGTCCAGTTGGCAGCTAAGGAGCCTATGATCATGCAGACCGTTCTGGCTGTGTTGATGCTGCAGAAAAAGGCCAAGGAGAAGACAGCCACTTTTAGCATTGCCAGATCCTAAGAGTATGTACTGTCATACTCCCCCCATGGCAAATTCTCTGGCAGTTGTTGCAGCCAGTAATAGGTTCAGGTCTTGTCAAGCCCGTGCAACTCCTGCAGATAAAGATGGGGAGAAGGGTGATTCTTCCCTTCTTCTTCTTCTCTAGGAATTAGGGTGGCTAATTACCAGGCACGGATGGCCTGTTAGCAATTCCATTTTGGGAGAAGATGGCTTTGTTTTCTGCAAGCACTATAAGGTGATCAAAGCAGTTTGTCTAATATGGGTCAAAGATGTCAAATGTGGCAAAGCGTGCTCTCGGGCTTCTTTTGCTATTTGACTCTTTGGCTGCACCTGAAACATCATCAAACTACATCTTCATCGCAGTCTCTACTTTAAAAGAAACTGTTCAGATCCAGAACTAAGTCAAAGCAATCTGCTACTTCCTCTCCATCTTTGCATAATACATGGCCTCAGATTTGACATTAGGATCAAGACTTGGGGACCAGTTGGCAAGGATATGTCCCTTCCTTTGGAGACAGACTGGCCCATTTCATTGACAATTGGAGGCTTGTGACATCGGGCAAGAGAGTTCTAGAAATAATAGTTACCCCCTTTCCATTTCCCGTACCCTTCCCTTTTCATAGAACCTTCTCACAAGGTTATCCTATCAGAAGTTCAGAAATTTCTCCTAAAAGGTGCTGTGGAAGGGAAACCTGAATATCTGTGGGGTGGGGTCAGGGTTTTATTCAAGATACTTCCCAGTTCAGAAGAAAGATGGGGGGGTGGGTTCTCTCCAATTTTAGATTTAAAGAAATTGAATAGGTTCATCAAGAAATTTCAGTTTTGAATTCAAACTCTAGCCTCCATATTAGCCCTTGATTTCAGTTATGGATAAGTTCACAACTCTCGATACATATTTAAATATTTCTATCCAGCCAGCTCATCAGAAGTACCTTTCTTCTGTGGTGGCACAAAGACCGTTCAAGTACAAGGTCCTGCCATTTGGCCTTTCTAATAATGCCAAGAGTCTTTACAAAAACACTGCTTTTCTACAGTAGGGGTGCACCTCAGAAAACAGGCTATCTTTGTTTACCCAGTTTTAGACAATTTGGCTGCTTAAAGTCTTCACGCAAAGATGTAGTTTACATTTACAATCTCCCTCCTTACGGATTTGGGACTGCTTCTGAATGTCAAAAAGTAAAATCTTTGCCTGACTCAAAGAATTCATTTAATAGGTTCTATATTGGACTCAGTAGCAGGAAGAGCTTTCCTCACAGAAAAAAGGGTTTCTGAAGAGCGAGCAATGCACTTTAGATATTTGACACTGTCAGCTCCAGAAACTGATTTTCTTTTTGGGTCTGATGGTTTTTATGCAGTGACTACTTACGTTATTCTATTTGCATGCCTCAGAATGAGGTCAGCGCAGCACTGTATGGCTCAGGTTTACAAACTGAATCTGACAGTATTCAGATGTCAGTCACCACGCCTCAGGACAGTCTAAATTTGTTGATGTGGTAGATAGTTAAAATGTTCTCAGAGGTGTTTCGTTCAAACCCCCTTTGCCATCTGTCACAATAACCTCCAACCCATCAGACAATGGATGGGGAGCTCAGCACGGTTTGCTCACAGTTCAGGGCCACCAGGCATCTCAAGAAAAGAATTTGCATATAAATGTTTTCGAATTAAGAGCCATTCATGAGGCTGTCAGATACTTTCTTCCTCACATAAAGGGATAAGTTGTTCAGGTATCAACAGACAATACAACCATTATATATTACTTCAACAAACAAAGAAGTGCCCATTCTTCCCTGGTGTGTGCTGAGGCAGTCAATCTATAGGACTGGTGCATTCTTCACAATATCTATTCAGGCATCTAACAGGGAAGAGCAGTATGTTGGCAGATTGGCTTATCAGAGACAGTTCTCATGTGCATGAGTGATCCCTGAAGTACCAAGTGGCACAACAGATTTTCTCCAGCTGGGGCTGACTTGATGTAGACCTGACTGCAACCAGCAAAAAGTATCATCTCTTCTGTTCAAGAGTGGGAAGGGACAGTTAGTCCGTATTTGGATGCTTTCCTGTTGCATTAGGGAGAGAGCCTTCTGTATTCTTCCTTCCCTTTCCATTAATTTAAAAGGTGGTGAGGAATATATGTCAGGACAGGGGAAGGATAATACTGATTGCTTCATCTTGGCTGAGACAACAGTGGCACGTAGACCTGCTTCAGCTGTCTGATGGACTCTGTAAGCATCTTTCTTTGTCTCTACAGTAACTGAAGTTCTTTGAGATGTGTTGTCCAAATGTGTCCCATGACCTGCCCTTCTTCCCCACTACAACAGTGTTGAAGAAAGAGTGGTGGGTGGCCTGCACCACCTTTTATGCCCTCAGTACAGGAGCACAAGGACACTAAGTGAGGTGCATGCACAGGCTCAATAGACGGTGTAGCCAGAAGATTCTGGTCGCAAGCACATTGAGTACATGTGCCCCAAGAGCGAAATATATATGGATACTACATCTTGAAGAACTACAGTTACTGGAAGATAAGTAAGTGTTCTCTTTCCCTTCACTTAAGGCTTAGTCGTTGCTTATATAGACTGGGTTTGATAATTTGGTTTAAAATGGAGTATGTTCAAACAACTTTTTTAGTATGACCTAACCTTATTATTTACATCTCTGAAGAGGACAAATGTAATTTTATTTAATTTTGCATGCATAATAAACTATTCAATCTTTTTCCAGGTAACCAATAAAAAGCCAATAACTGTACTTGAAGTACTTCAAAAAATCCGTCTACATGTTTCAGTGCCACAATGCGATGTGTTCGGATACTTAAGCATAGAATCTGAAATTGTGATTCTCATCATACCCGTTGATCAAAACCCCAAACCGTTGCAGGTAGAATTTATTATTATTTTCTTTTGTCAATACGGTTCCATTTTATTTCAGTACAGGTTGTCATATGTACAATCTGTGCTATGTACCATTTATTTTTACTTTCAACTTACACTTGAAAAGCTACAATGAAAGATGGCAAGAATAAAATGGAATTGAGTTTCATTGTTTTGTACTGGATGATGACTGTTTTGAGACTTCTCTGGTGATTTGTGCTTAAGAGTTTCTATTATAAGGATAAAGGGGATGTGTTTAACAGTTACTGTTTTTGTAAGAGGTTCTGAATGAAGAAGAAGTTGTGGGTATAGCTGTGAAAATAACCAGTATTTGAATTTGGTGCTGAATCAAAAATAAAGTTTAGTTTCAGGTCAAGCAAAATGTTTCATTTAGTTTTTGAGTTTTTATTTTCTTTTCTTTTAATAAAATTGAAGCAACATTTTAAAAACAAAGTCATTTTGAATTAAAAAATCAAATTCTTTCATTTTGACTGTTGGAACTTTTTTTCTTTTATGGCTGAAACAATTTGGCAAATTTGATATGAATTCATGCAGTGTTTTGGTCAACCCAAGTGTGAATTTTTCAGCAAAAAAAGTTCGAAAAACTTCACCCAGCTCTAGTTATGGATGCTAGTGGAGTATGTTGGATCACACAGCAGACTACAGCAAATGGAAGCGAAAATACTACAAACTTTACACTGCTCCATTTTGCTGGAGTTTGTGGTATTTTATCATTTTTAAAAAGACAATAAAATAATATAAAATTCAATACTTTAGCTTTCTGTGAATTATATCTCATAGCAGATAGATCAATTGAGTAAAATACAAAAGAGTTTTCATTTACAATTTCACAAAGAAAAAATATGATTAGAAGAGTGACTGTCATGCATTTTAATAAATGTGCTTTGGAGTATAAGGTTTTAGAATCGAGCCCTTGGTCTGTTACTTAAAAAATGCATCTGGGTGTATGTGAATGGGTTATACCGTTGTCTGTCTTGATGCTAAATACAGATATGGATTAGGCTGCCACCCAGCTCTATGGGGTGGGTCCTCAGCTGCTGGAAATTGTCATAGCTCCACTGACTTCAGTGGAACCATACCAGCTAAATATCTGCTCCTATATTTCTGGGACCAACACAGTTTTGATAGGATGATCCTCTTACAAAACTAGCTATCAGTGTGCTACAACGTCCCCAAATACTTTTCAGAATATGTTAAAGGACATCAAGTCACAGTGTGCTGCCCCAGCATAACAATGGTGTGATATACCTACTTTGCACTAGCAAAGACATACACACACATGCACACAGCTGGCAACCCTAGAACTCTGTGTGGATTAATAAACCTAGACAAAAGCCACTGTATTATTTTGCTTGGAGCAACTCAGAACTACAATAAAAACAAGCTTCAAATATGTATTGCATTTCTTTTTCCTGGAACTCTTG
Organism: Caretta caretta; assembly: GCF_965140235.1. Taxonomy (NCBI): domain Eukaryota; kingdom Metazoa; phylum Chordata; order Testudines; family Cheloniidae; genus Caretta; species Caretta caretta. Next base: position 156,494,405 of record NC_134207.1, on the reverse strand, counting down.
CTTCTTTCTGACGTTCTGTTGGTTAGGTTTTTGCAAGTCCAAAAAACCACTATCCTTTTGTTAAGCGTCTTTCCCTGCCCTGTTGACAGCACATTTTTATAATGAAGTTCCCTCAGGGTTTAGGATTCATGCTGACCGATTGATGCTCTTAACTTGTGCATTAACTTGCAGTATTTTAAAATGAAGGTTAATCTTTAAAATAAAAAAGGGGGGAGTGGGTAAGAAGAAGCAGACTGGAATCCACATTTTCTGCTCGTTCTACAACACAAATATTATTCAGGCAATTTCATTTCCTCAAATTGTTTGGTTTAGTAAAGTCTGCCTCCAATTTCCTTTTTATTTTCCCAAGCTCATATTGTGTATTCAGTTTTGCTTCCTGTATGGGCCAGAGTTAAGTCCGTTCTAAGTGGACAGAATTTGATCAGTTGCACTGAAGTCACACCAATTTACACTGTAACTGAAGTTGGCTTTACGTCAAAGCCATGTTGTCCAGCCTCATCTATCAAAATATCTATAATTGCTAGCGTTCTCTTGAATTTATCTACTTTGACTGACCATGGAGTGTTTTTTACATTCAATAGTTCATGCTGCAGCTAAATTTCCGTTACAAATCCAATTTCTTCTTCGAGGAGTGTCCCTGTGGTGCTCCACTTTAGGTATTCTTGCGCTCCTGCGCTTGTAATAGGGGAGTTGTGGTAGCAGTGCATGGTTGGGTTGCACGTGCACGGTTCCCAGCTCGTGCCGCTTCGGGTGGTTATCTAGCGCCGTGGGGCAAACCCCCCTCAGTTCCTTCTCTACCACCTTTCACCTGAGTCAGCGCACTTAGCAGCATCTCTATGCCTGCTTTTATTAGAATAGGGTTTTTTTCACAATTTAGACTTCATTCTTGTTGGATTATAGCTAACTTTCCTTCCCGGTTTAATTTTTTTTCTCCCTTTAAAAAAAAAAAAATCTCTCAGACTAGAAAATTAAGTTTCTGTTGTTAGCCATTAGTAGGTTAGAATAGAGTAATTCGTTTTCCCTGGGGGGGGGGACACGTTTTCTGAGGGACATGCCCAGTTGCTCAGGTTTTAAATGCTGCCTCATCTGTAGACTTTATGTCCCGGTGTCAGAAGGGCACTCGCAGTGTGTTCGCTGCCTCGGCGAGACACACATCCCTCAAAAGTGCTTGCATTGTCACAATCTAAAAGCCCAAACCAGGAAGGCGAGAGACTTACAATTCAAATTCCTCATGGTAGAGAAGTCTCTCTGGCCAGCATTTGAGCCCGAATCACAGACCCCCGCTGAACAGAGGTCCCCGACTGCTGACAGAGGCTCTTCCTTATCGGCTCACACGAAAGACCACTCTGCCAAGAAGGTGGCCAAAAACTGGGCTCCAACTTCTGCGGCTCAGAAATCTGCCAAGAAATGGTGTTCCCCAAACCGGCACACTCCATTGGTATTCTCCACTGCCAAAGTAGTGGGACCCTCCAGTACCGTGGGTACCATAAGAGCAAAAGAACCTAAGCAGGCTAGCTCAGATGAGGGCATCAAAGGGAAAACGAAACCCCCTGCCTCAACACCATCAGAGCCGACGAAACATTTGGCACTGAGCAGCTTGGCACCACTGCAGACCTCATGGCGCCATCTGCTGCTGGCATAACACACTCGGTGTGTGCATCAACACCCACAACTTCATCAAAGTAATCTGTATTGAGCGCTCCATCTTAAACGGTACCAATGTTACTGGCACCGCAGCAAATCCTATGCTAGAAGGACCTAATTGGTCACCTCGATGTCGGAATCTCCTATCCTCTGTACCGACGTCATCCGTCTCACCGCTCCATTTAGATGTGCTTCTCCATTATCAAGTGATGAGGGGGATGAGGATGAAGGAGAAATATGCTCCTTTCACCATTCCTCTCCCATCTGTGTACCTACTAGATCAGATCCACCACAGAACAGGGGCTATTATACTGGGTCCAAAGATCAAAAGTGGTATGGACACCCATGGGATGCCACCAATGCTTTTTCAACCTCAGTGGCCTTATTGGATCCCATGGGCAGCATACCCCCCACAACACCACAAACCTTCCAGCCCACTCAGGGTGAGCGCATGTCATTCACCCTCACTTTCAGTACCAGCGACCCTCTGAGCCCCCAGAAGATGTGGCCAAAGAGGAGGAGGAGATTTTGGACCACGAGGTGACACCAGCAGCCAATTTTTCATCATCTTCCCCTGATGACACCATCATGCCCCCACCTCCCTACATGGGGGATGATCTGAAACAATTTCAGGACCTTTTTAAGAGAATGGCAGGCTCATTGGATATATCACTGGAAAAAGTCTAGGAATAACAACATAAACTATTAGATATCCTACAGACTTCAACCTCTTCCAGAATCACTCTACCAATGAATGACGCAATTATGGAACCCGCAACATCGATTTGGCAGACCCCAACAACAATCCCATCTACATGCAAGAGGTCTGACAACAAATATTATGTGCTAATGAAGGAAATGGAGTTCCTCTTCTCACACCCCACACCAAAGTCTTTGGTGGTGGATGCAGTAAATGAAGTGGGTAGAGAATAATACCCTCAAAAACACACCATATGACAGAGATTGGAAGAGACAAGATTTCTTTGATTGTAAGACCTACTCCTTGGCAACGTTACACCTCAGGATTGCCAATTACAAGGCATTACTTGTCAAATATGACCACTCAAACTACTCAAAATTGTCAGAATTTATTGAATTCATTCCAGAAGAGAAAAGAGAACAGTGCAGGACCATAATCTCTGAAGGACATCTTCTCGCCAGAACAGCATTGCAGGCTGCATTGCACTCTGCAGACACCACAGTGTAGTCTGTAGCCACAGCAATAGTGATGAGGCGAGCATCTTGCTTGCATATCCCTGTGTTCCCCAGAGAGGTGCAATCAGTGGTCAAGGATCTCCCGTTCGAAGGTCCTAAATTGTTTGCAGCCAAAGCAGATGAATCTCTCCACACACTTAAAGACTCAAGGGTGATGTTAAAGTCCCTGGGCATCTACACGCCTAAGAACAAGAAAAAGGAGGGCAAGTATTATGCCTCACAAAGATTCCGGTCTACACCTTACGCGCAATCACACAGACAATATGTGCAACAAGGGCAGAAACAGAGATCCACAAGGAGACGACAGCCTCCACCTCAGCCTTCTATGTCTCAACCACTGCCATCAAGACAGCAACGTTGAGACTTTGGTCAACAGTCCAAGACCCCCACAACTTCAAGTGCTGGAAACACCTGTCATCTCCCAGCCATTCAGAGATTGTGTCGCCCCTTTTTACCTAATGTGGCAGACCATCACATCCAGCAGATGCGTACTAGACATAATCAAGTCTGGGTACTCCATCCCATTTATCTCCATCCCCTGTACCGACCTTCCCTCCCCATTCCTCTTCAGGGACCCCTCTCATGAAGATCTACTGCGACAGGAGGTAATCCACCTCATACACCTAGTTGCAGTAGAAATGGTACCAACAAAACACAAAGGGAAGGGTTTCTATTCACATTATTTCCTCACCCAAAAAAAAACTGGAGGGTGGAGACCCATTCTCAATTTACGTAGACTCAACAAATTCGTGAAGACCCAATGCTTCAAGGTGGTCACGTTGGCAACCATAAATCCAGCACTAGAAAGGAGGGCCTGATTCTTGGCTCTCAACTTCCAGGACGCACACTTTCATTTAACAATACATCCATCACATCAGAGGCTCTACAGATTTGTTACAGGAGCAGATCACTTTCACTACAAAGTTCTGCCTTTCGGCCTATCCACTGCCCCATGAGTATTCTCCAAGATTCTTGCAGTGGTCGCAGCTTACCTCCGCAGACAGGGAATTATGATATTCCCATAATTAGATGACTGCTTACTGAAAGCATCAACATGATAAGGAGCGCTAGAAGCAAGGTAGCTCTCTTCACACATCTAGGCCTACAAATGCACAAAAATCAACACTAACTCTAATGCAAAAACTAGAATTCATCAGAGCCTACCTCAGTTCTCCAGAAGGTATGACCTCTCTACCTCTCTAGAGTTAATTACTCTAACCAGTCTAATCTCCCCAATGCTAAACAGCCCTCAGCTAATGGCCAGGACTTGCCTACAACTGCTGGGCCACCTGGCTGCAACGACATTTATCATCAAACATGTGAGATTACACATGCAGTGTCTGCAAGCCTGGCTCCAGACAACCTACACTCCATTCAAGCACAACATGAACAAACACCTCACAATACCGAACAAAGTAAAAGACTCGCTACAAAGGTGAATATGACCAGACAATGTTTGGGCCAGGGTCTCCATTGTCCTGAACCCTCCAACAGTGATGATCATGACGGACACCTCACTACTAGGTTGGGGAGCACATCTGAACACTCATACTATCCTGGGCCATTGGTCCCCATCAGAATCCCTCCTACGTATAAAGCTACTGGAACCACTAGCCATTCATAATGTGTGCTCCCATTTCCTGCCCACGATCAAGAACAAGACCATAAAAATCCTCACACAGTGTTGCATGCATGTTCTATATAAACCAGTAAGGGGGGAATGCTCACACTCCCTGTGCACGGAAGCCATGCTACTCTGGAACTGGTGTATCAGTCACAACATCAACATCTCAGCCTCCTACCTACCAGGATGCCAAAACACCACTGCAGATGCACTGAACAGGAACTTTTCTCAGGACCACAAGTGGGAATTAGACATATGGGTGCTACACAACATATACCAAGACTAGGGGTTCCCAACTATAGACCTCTTTGCAATGGCACACAATGCCAAATGCTCTCAGTTTTGCTCCAGAGCAGGTTTGGGCCATTGCTCCATGGGCTACACCTTCCTTATCAAATGGGATGCTCCTCTCCTATATGCTTTCCCTCCCATCCCTCTCCTATGACGGGTAATACACAAGATCACATTGGACAAGTCCAAAGTCATTGTGATAGCCCCCAGCTAGCCCTTGACAAATGTGGATCCCTTACATTCTCAAAATGGCAGCATGCATACCACACACCCTTCCTCTTGAGCCCTGTCTCCTCTCGCAAGATGCAGGCCAAGTCCTTCATCTGAATCTAGAAAGACTCCACCTCAAAATGTGGCTACTCTATCGCTCCAAGGACCTGAAATGACCTGCTCAGAGGAAGTAAAGGACATTCTACTAAATAGTCGCAGACCAACTACCCATCATACATATTTACACAAATGGATATGATTCTCTACATGGTGCCAAAATAAAAAAATCACAGAGGTCTCCTCCCCGCTACCTTTAACTCTAGACTACATACTAGAACTTAAGAAATCGGGCCTCTCCATGAGCTCAATCAGGTTACACCTCTCAGCCATCACAGCGTTCCACCAGAACACGCAACATTTATCAATTTTTCACTCACCCAGTCACCAAGCGCTTTCTAAAAGGACTCAACAGCATTTACCCTGAAATATGAACCCTATTTCCACCATGGGATCTTAACCTAGTGCGGTGGGGCCTCACCAGAACCCCATTTGAACTGCTAACGATATGGTCACTTCTTCACCTCTCAGTGAAGGTAGCCTTCCTCATCACCATTATGTCCACCTGATAGATGGAGAGCTATGGGCCCTCATGGCACATCCATCATACATGATATTCTTAAAAAGTAAGGTTATCCTATGACCTCATCCCAAGTTCTTACCTAAGATTGCCTCCTCTTTCCATCTCAACCAACCCATTCACCTCCCATCCTTCTATCCAACCTCCCATGGGAATAGACAAGAGTCCTCACTTCACATCCTGTCCGAAGGGTGCTAGCCTTTTATATAGACAGAACAAAGACTTTTTGAAAGTCACCAGAATTATTCATCTCCATCCCAAAATGATCAAAAGGAGACGCTATATCTAAACAGAGACTGTCCAAACAGATTTCCACGTACATCAACTTGTGCTATCATCAACAGTATCTTCAACCCCCAGTGGGCACCCACACACATTCCACCAGAGCTTTATTGGCTTCAATAGCATTTCTTAACAGTGTCCCCATTATGGACATCTATAAAGTGGCAACTTGGGCATCAGCCCATACATTTACACAACACTATGCATTAGAACAATATTCAGCATGTGATGCACTATTTGGACTTATCGTATTATCATTTACCATGTCTTCAGTGGAAGGAAGGGGCTTCGGAGTTGAAGAGCACTGTTTTGAAGTCCCCTAAAGTGGAGCACCAAAGGGACGCTCCTCGAAGAAGAGGAGGAGAAGATTATTCACCTTGTGCAGTAAATGAAGTTATTCAAGATGGTTGTCCCTGTGGGTGCTCCACTACCCTCTCACCTCCCCTCTACTTTGAAATTTCATAGTACATAATCTGCAATAGAGAAGGAACAGAGGGGTGGGGTTGGTCACACGGCCTGAAGCAGCGCAAGACTGGGACTATGCATGTCTGACCCAACCAGGCACTGCTACCACAAATCTCCAATTACAAGTGCAAGGGTGCAAGAACATCTAAAGTGGAACACCCACCGGAACAGCCATCTCAAAGAACTTCAGTTACTGCACAGGGTGAGTAACCTTCTCTTCCATCCTCCACCTTTAAAATCTCAACAAATAAACAAATTGGCTGTAAAAGTGGCAGGCTGAGGACTAGGACTGAAACTACACTGTTTCAAATTTTTCTATCAAATTTGAATTGAATCAGACAAGTGGTTTCTAAGTTAACGCCTTTAAAATCAAAAATCTATTTTTTTTTTTGCTATTTTGTAGAAAATAAAAGTTAGTTTGCCCTGTAGATATCCCCTTTCCAAAACAACTTTTGAAAATAGACTATTAACTTCTGAACTTGGAGTGCTGTGAAGCATCATCTGTGGTGAGTTCATAAAAAGAATTTCTGAAAAATGAAGGTTGGTTTGTTCATTTTTTTTTATTAGGAAAAGTAAGTCTCTCGTCCATGTCCTTGTGCAAAGGGCTTCAGAATGTAACCTGAACGTTTATAAAGACTTGTCAGGAGAAAAAGAAAAATTTCCTTGAGAGGGTTACTGAGTCTCCTAAGGTTCACAGGCCTGGGGACACCAACCCTCCTAAGGTTCTCTGGGGGTTCTCTACTCGCATAGACTTCAGTGCAGTACATTGTGAACCAGGAGAGAAATCTCATGATTTCCAGTGGTGTGAGGCCCTTCTTTCTAATTCTGGTCTATAATGAGATTTTGGGCCTTAAAAATCACAAAATTGTGATGAACCATTTTTGAGGTTTATAATTTTCTCCCCATGAAGCTGCCATGGTAGCATGCATAAGTAACTAAGGTACCTGACAGAGACATAAAATACAATTTTAAAAAACTCTCAAAAGCTGAGCTGTATGATTCACTTGTGGCTTTGCCATCCTTTATTCACCACCCTAAACTTTTATACTAATCTTCTGGATAAAGACAAGAGATTTTAATACCTAACTGTTGGAATTTCTTTTTAGATTGAAGCCTGCAATAAAGAAGCAGAAAAGATAGAGTCGCTGATAAATTCTGACAGCCCAACTTTAGCATCCCATGTGCCGTTATCAGCACTTATCACATCCCAAGTGCAAGTTTCCTTTAGTATATCTTCTTCCTCTATTAAAGCTATACCTGTATTGCAGACCCTGCTCTTGAGCCTTATATTGACCTTGCAAGCAGCAATCTATAATACATAACTGCTTAGAAAATGTGCAAAATAAATATCCTACTGTATTTTTTCTATATTGCGAAGGACATTCAGAACTGCTGATCTGTTAATAGAGCAAAATATATTTTAAGCAGAAAGAAAAATATATATCAGTTTGGTTCAACAAAATTCCAGAAAAAGGTTTTAATGTAGTACATTTTTTCATTAAAAATGAATTTTAAAATATTTGAAATAATCCAAAAGAAAACTCTCCTATTAATCACTAGTCAAAAGATTTTTTTCACAGACAAATCATTTTCTTTATGCACGCCTACCTTAAAAATATTGTAAAAATCTCTAAAATTGTGATTCTGTGAAAAGGGAGTTGTTACACATAAATTCTATTATTTTCAGCAGTGAACAAATGTATTGAGATTTTTGAAAAGTGTTTTTTGTTTATTATTCAGATGTATATCATTGAGAATTATGAGAAGCATGCACCTATTTTAAACATCAATTTTTGGAAGAAACAAAAATTGCTGCTACTTAAATAATTTACCAAAAAACGAACTGAGTAATTTTATGTGTGAGTATATTATCTTATATTTTATTATGAAGAAAGCTAAATAGCCATGGGCCTATCCCAGCAAACTTACACACTTGAGTAGCTTTACTCACCTGCTTAAGTGCTTGCAGGATATTGGGCCCCATGTTTGTAAAATGACAATCATTTTCTAAGCCAGAATCTTATTTACATTAAGAAATGGACAAATATATTCATTTCTACAGTTCTGTATATTGCAAATACCATGTATTCTATCTGATTTTCTTATTGGATACAAAATTATAAAGCCTCTATTTATAAGTGCCATTTTAAATATTGCAGTATTTGCATGTTATCTAATGAAAATTACACTTTAAATATGTTGGTTTTATACAAACAATACATTAAAAGTTACTGTGTTTTATGCACATGAACTTAATCTACATGAAGTGTTTTGTATCAGTATTATAGTAGCCAACTTTTGAAGTTTTTACAGAAAAACTTTTTTGCCAAAATGCTGAACTTTAAAAGAAGGCACTGAAAACTTTTTGGACATTTTGTTTGTTACTGTAGAATGTTTGTAGCAATTATTTTCTGTTAAAAATATTTTCAGTGCAAATGTATCAAAGCTTTTTTTATTTTAATAAAAAGAACTTCTATTTTCTCATGTATACTTAAAAATATATATGCAATTTTATAAAACCTTCCACATATTTCAGCGTGTTTTTGTTTGCTTTCAGATATAGTACCTAGAAAACATTAAATGCAAAAATATACATTTATGCAATTTTAGATTTTAAAACTTGCCAAAGTAAGTAAATTTCAAGTTACCATTCCTACGGTAGTTTTGTATAGTCTCTCTATTGGTCTCTAAACATTTTGTATTCGCCTTATACCAGGAGTGTCAAACTCATTTCGTGGAGAGAGCTGAATTACATTTGTTATGTTCCAGGTTTGCAAAATTACAGTCAGATATAATCCTCAGTCCACAGATGATCTTCCAGCTATCAGCTGGAGATCTGCACAAAGATCAAGGATAGAATTAATAATTAATTTAATTAATTAAATAATTAATAAAGGATAGAATTTGGGTGTAGTTCTGCAAAGCAGATTGACACAGTCAGGCTCTTACACCTGCAGAGTCCCACTGACTTCATTTTATAATCTGACATGTCTCTCTGAAACCTCCTCCAAGTGCTTTTATAAGTGTATGTCGTCTTTGTACAATCTGCTGTGAAAAGAGCATGCTATATTTTGATTAAAGTACCCTCTTTCTCAGTGCAAATTTCAGCATACTTCTGGCAATTGGATGCACGTGTAGGCAATCTGCTTGAGTGCGCCCACCAAATGTCACTGGAAAGACTGATATAGAGATATAGCTATTGATAAATATACTCTTGATACAAACAACTGTTGCAGTCGTTCTTTTGTAGAACATGCTGTTAATCCATTTGGTTCTGGGAGTCTTCCAGTATGTTGATAACAGCATAGTACACTTGACAAGATTTTGAACTAAAAAGGCTTCGGACTTTAGACTTCTCACCAAAAGCTGCAAACAATTGGGAAGGTTTATTTGAATGCCTTAGCTGTTAACAAATAAATGAGGAAACAACCTTTCAACATCTAGCCTATATAATCTTGCTTCAGCAGATCATGGGGTCTACAGAAAAATGGGGAGTTATATAATATATATGAAAATCTATTTACACTTTTTAAAACAATAATTTGGATGAGGCCTTAAAACCATCTTTTCCTTGTGGGATAGCATGTGTGGCACTTGTATGATTTTATAGCCATGAAGAAAACAGTCTTCAATGAGACAGAGAGTGCAGAAAAAATACCCCCAGAGATTCAATCTGGTAAGAGCAGAAGTCAAGTCCCAAGGATTTGTAGGTTCACAAATCATGGTTTGTATAATGCACCTTTTTAAAAGTGTGTGTTGGATGAGCAAATACTGAAGATATTTGAATAGATAGAGAGTAAACAGCTCAGCATACCATCTCAGTACATGTTCACTGAGGCTGAAGATTCTGAAATCTTGAAGAACAACAGATGGTCAGACTCCTAGGAAACTACCAGGTCTTAGGCTATTCCCCCACAATGATGGATCAAAACAAGGAAATACTTATTTTAAAAGCATATTACTACTTGTTGGAAGATTTCCTAGACTCTTACAAGCCTTTTGACTCCTTCAGAGAAAGAAAAAAGTGTACTCTCTGGATACTGTAAATATGGGTTTCAGGTGAGCTTGACAAGTTACAGGTTGATGACGCTTTTATCACAATGTCAGTGGAAATCCAGTTTGGTCAAATAAAGAACTGGAATCACGTAAGGCAAAACTGAAAAACAAGAGAAACTGTGGAACCTTCCCATTGTTTGGCTGACACGACTCAATTGACACATTCACAAAACATTATTTTCTTGTGTTTGGAGCAAGCTCCACGGCTCAAAGTTGGAGTTAGCGCTAATGCTTGGTTCAGGAGAATGGTGCTTCAATAATTTTTTTAACTGAGTACTCTTCAGTCATCTTCCTGACTTATTGTATTGTCAGTGTCCTACACTGGGGATCTGCATAGACATTTCTTGGTGGGAAAAGGAAGGTTAACTAACAAATGGCGTTCTCCAAATGTATTGCCTATATATGGCTACTGATCCTTTTGACATTTATGCAGGCCTTGCTTTTGCAGCTGTATATCAAGTTGTAATTTCATGAAGACAGATTCTCCTTGGAATCATTTCTTAAGTTCATATTTTTGTTAACACTCACAAACTGCTATTTTAGGGGTTTCAACAAGCCTGTTGACCACTGTTTAAGAATGGAATGGAACAGGTTACATGAGCAAAGTTATGTATGGTTAAGTTCTTTGCAAAATTGGGGCCTAGGTGCTTCCTACTTGAAGATTAGACTGCAAGGTTGCTTCTTCCGTCTGGATCAGGTAAAGCATTGTTTCAACTACATATTTTTCATTTTTAGGTAATCTAGTCTGCCGTACTTGTGGGATTCAATAATTTATTTTTGCTCTGCTGGATTTGACTTTACCCACACCCATTTTCTTTGAAAAGTTTATTTGTACCCCTAAAAGACAGCTCTGTGCATTTCACCTATTCCCTCACTGGGATGAATGAATGCAGGCTACATCTGTAGAACAGGTTTAACAACAATCCTCTAACATTGACCCGCCAACCACCTCTGAGGCATTATACCTGCTCATCCACTGCACAGGTATGTCTCCAGGATCCACTCCTTGTTTCATGCTGCTTCTCCCATCTCTCCAAGGGTAGGTCTGACTATGAGTCATTGCAGAGCCCAGTGTGTGTGACTCACCCCGGTTTTAAAACTGTTTGGAAAAAGGGGTTCCAATATTTGTCTGCTCCTTATGTTTGGCTAACTCATTGAAATCTACTGCTATTGTTATAATACATGGAGGCAGCTTACTTTCTGTACTTCCTGTTTTGAAATTATGGGCATCCAAATACATTTGAAACTGGACATTCGTATGCAAATTATGGAACCAATTCAGAAGCTGAAAGAGCATATTTTTATATTTAAGCTGCATACCTGGTATGTCAGTTATATGTCATCAGTTTGACTGGATGGAATGGTGAGGAGACAAAAGGTTCTTAATTTTAATTTATTTTTTGGCATAGAGAGCATGTTTAATGGGAAATTCTAGGTTTCCATGGATTAAAAACTGATTTTAGCTACACAACAGTTATGCAGTATTTTGAGTATTTAGCTCATTGTGAAAATGTTCAAATGATATTAAATGAATATGAAGAACTATCTGATAGGATGTCTGTTCCGAATTTTGTTTTTCGAATTCTTGGTTTTTATTATATAAATTAACAGACCAAAACATTTCCCACCTTCATAATACTGAAACCATCCAGTGGATTTACTACCGACTAAAGTCCTAATACCCTTTTTGTTCACATGAACTTCAGTTTTGAACAGGCATAACATGTGAGTTTTAAATTTCTCTAAATTTATTCTGAGCCTAATACACACTGCAAAGCATGTAGCACGTATTAAAATACTGTATAGTTGTATGTAGTTTGCACTGAGCTTATGAAAAATGTAACATGACAGTATTGTATCATAATATCAAATTATATCAGTTAATGTTTAGCTTCTATTTTGGTTCTGTGGAGTTCTTAGAAAGTAAGAAATTTAATTAGTTTGGAGCCATTATCAAACAGCTGAATAGCTTGCATATGAAAAAAAACAATAAAATATATGTTAACACACATCTGTAGAAAGTATTTAATGCTTCTGCAGAGAAGGGAAGGTTCAGTATGCTTCAGCAGAATGGAGCTCCGAAAACTGATAAGTGCTACACATTTTTAAGGAGAATGCTGATCTTTTAAACAGCTTTTGCTTTTCCAGCTGCCAGAAAACACCACTATAAAGTATACACCTTATTGTAGATAACAAATAACCATGAGAACTCTTAAGATAATGCAATATCCTTATGGACATGAATATTTTTATAAGGGTCCTTAACCCCACATTCTTCAACAGATGATCAAGACTTTGTTTTACAATTCACCCTACATAATACAGAGAAGTTAAGACAATTTGTGATTCATTGTGTTAAACTTTTGTGGATTAGAAACCAGTCCTTTTGAAACACAGTGGATTTCTTCTCCTCCCAAAGTACCCTGTGATCTGCCTTCCTCAAAGCTTGTTTCTACTTCACTTGGCCATGTACGGTCAGGAGATGGATTTGAACCAACAGGTGTGGATGTCTCTGTTGTGCCATCATTGCTTAATAATCCTATGGACTCCTCCTCTATAAACCCAACTTTATATTTTGGCAGATTCTTTCTCTCATATCTGTCTGGGTTTCTTAGTTTACTTCTTTGCTCTTCAATCTCTGCATCACTTGCAATATTGGCAAATGCTTTCAGTCTGGTTTTAAGTTCAGATTCAGCTTCCTCTATATATCGGGCTGCTAATGTTCTTCTACAGCATTTATGTATTATTCTGGGGATTTAAAAAAATGCTGAGTCAGGCAGTAATGTCCACAGTGTGAACAGCAGAATAGATTTCTGCTGCACAACTTCTCTCTCCATTCATAATGACTGGGTAATCTCTCACCTGTGGAATTTGGAGGTGGTCCCAGTGGTGTTGCCAGAGGGCTGAGGACTGAGCCCTGCCCTTCAGCTAAGGCCACTAGAATTTCTGCCTCTGGCAGTGGAACAGGTTTGTGGTTGGTTCAATTTCTCCTGACCATTGTATCTAATCTTTATTCATTTTTGTCCAGAAGAGACTTCATTTCAACTTTTCTAAGGTGAGCAATCACTGGAGTATTAAGGCTCTAATCCTCTGGTACAGCACCTGTCTAGTAGGCTTCCTCCACTCTGCAGCTGTAAGCTGCTAACCCTCGCTCTGGTAGGGTATAAGTCTGAGTCAGATCAGTGTGCTAGGACCCTGCCAAATCCCCTGCTCAAAGCTGCAACTCCACCCTAGGCAGGATTAACCATGGGCATGAAGATTCCCAGGGAAGGGAGATCTCCTCACAACCTGCTTGGGACTTAAGTCCAGCAAACTCCAGAGACTCTAGCTCCAAAAAGACAAAAGCAGACATCCCCTCTGGGAGGCAGCAGTTTTGTGATATTAATGAGCAAGTAGGGTAAAAATCAGGGTTAAACCCTTTCTTGATGTTTGCTGGGGCTTTTCTCCTCTCAGAAGCTGTCACAGTGCACCATGCAGCATGCCTGGGTATGTGAGAAGCCTGCTCCTCCTGTGCAGCCCTGTCTCAGGCTGCAGCCTACTCGGAATTGTGCCTAGCTGGCTCTCAGCTTAGGGAACCTTGCTCTGCCAGGGAAAGGTGCTAAGAATCAGGCAGCAGTAGAATGGGATTTGTGCCTTGTGATCATCAGCCAGCCCCTTGCTTTGGGAAGGAGTCGGTCTCTATGGCTGCCCCAGAGGCTATCACCCTATGAAAGAATAAGAAGCACTTGAGGCAGCCTGTGCCCAGAAGCTGAGGCACACGAGGACTTGATTCCCATGCAGCTGCTCCATCATGGGTTTACAGGGGCATAAGTGAGAAATCCCTTCCCATGGTCAAGAGCTCCTGATTTACTGAGCATAAAGCCCTGAGTGGTACTTGGTCACTCTTACAGAACTTACTAGGGTCCTAGCAAGCCTGCAGGAGCTTCGTGTCAGGCTACCAGGGCCATCTAGGGGGCTATTCTCCTTAGTTGGGGTATCCCAAGACCAGGATGAATAGCATGCTACTGTCCTCCTGTAAACAGTCAAGGGAAGCACTGCATACACATACTATCACAAAAAGAGAAATTTCACATGGTTCTCCTAGGATAGGAAGCTGGTGGCTCACAACGAGCTCACTATTAATAATAAATACCTTCCTTTCAAGTAATAATGAGACACAGGGTTTCCTGTACTCTCCTTTGTAAAGCCATCATACAATTAGAATGTGGATGTCTGGTTAAAACTAAATGTTAAACAAAAATGTTGCATAAACACACCAGGATATTTCATAAGTTTTGGGAACCTAAGGTTGGTTAAAACAATATCCACACCACTGACCTAGTTCCAAAAGATGCCTTACACCATAAAAGTGAGGACACTCTACTAAGAAATGTAAAATCCTTGACTATAACCATTCAGACCAAAAATATTCTTAATTAAGAGCAGAGAATACCTACTTGGTGGCAAGCAACTGGATTGTTGTCTAGGGGTGTGTCCGTGCTTGGAGTGCAAGATATCTTGAGTTCATATTATGGTCAAATCTTTACAGTGGTGTGTAAAATATTCTTTCTTGTTAACCTTTCCTGGCTCTAAGTGCTTTGTGACAAGAGCAATAGCTCCTAACTTAAAAAAAGTAGTGTTTAAATTCTTGAGTAGCAAACAATCATACCCAGAGTCCCCAAACAACAAGCCTGTGCATCCAAATTCACAGGTGTGAGAATGTTTGGGGAACCAGAGAAATTAGCAGCTGAGAATGCAGAGAAGCCTGAGTCCTCGCTATCAAAGTCAGCAGTGCAATGCTCCGTCGGTCACTACGAGCACCACTGGTGCTGAAGAAAGGACTGTTCTCCTATGAGCGGGGCACATCTGAAGCAGGAAAGGTTTCCAAACCCATAAAATCCTCAGCATGACAAACAAAAAATGAACCTTTTAATTTGAGAGCTTATAATGCCTTTCCGGGACTCTCTTTCTTTGATCTAGTCTCTGCACCTACATTCCTAAGAAATGGCTGGTAATAGTAACAGCAATTGTCAGTTTCAAGTTACACAGATCTACCAAATCAGTGGCCTGGCCAGAGAAACGGAGCTACTCCTAACTTGTCAGCTGCTAGAAACTATTCAAACCCACCAGTTGTTTAAAATCAAGACTAGCTTGAGCCTAACAAAAAATTGTTCACCCAGAGGTCAAAATAGGCCTAGGTCTGACCACAGTTTTACCACCATGGTGAAGATTTACAAAGATCCAAATTTTCATTGCACTAGTCATTTCTTGGTAGTGGTAGTCTACAGCCAATTGTCTCCATCAACTAGGTTTGGTGGTGCTACATGTTGCTTTCACCCCTGACTGGGATTTCACAAAATCTGTCATGCAGAACAGCTGCAATGCAAAATTAGGCATTTCCAAATCATGTCTGAATTTCCATTTATGGACAGGTATGTACATTAATTCAATCCAATTTTCATTCTAGATTCTTGCATACAAACTATGGAAACATGCCTTGCAGGGTGGGGAGACAATCTGAAAGACCAGACATCTTGGGTTACGGGTCCTCACAGAAAAGCAGGCTCCAGCTCATGCCTTGTGTTGTACAATTTTCTAAAATCTCAGCACATGCATCCTTTTAGTTCATTTCAACAGCTGACGTGTGAGACAAAACATAGGAATAGCCACATGGGATCATACTTGTGGCCCATTAAGTCAGTACCTTATCTTTGACAGTTGCCAGTACTAGCTGCCTCAGAGAAAGGTGCAAGCAACTTAGTATTAGGCAGTTAGGTAATAACAATGATTCTGATTATCATCGCCACAACATTCTGGAGCTCTTAGTTGCTTGAGAGTTTCTCAGGGATGGGTGGCAGAGTTCTACAGCTCCTCACTAAAGAAAAGGAGGTACCAGCGTTCTTTAAGTAGGTACGATGGAGTCCCTATGTAAATATCATCGTGTCAAAATTAATCAAACAGGCCAGTTTAGAAACACTTGTGGCCAACCTTTCCAATTACCATCACCTCTATAAAGCAGGTCTTGAAATTAATTCCTTTCTCTACACAAGAACCACACTGCTGCTGTTGTGAGAAAAGGGTTATGCTTATAGCTCCAGAAATCTTTCTTCCTAAGTCTATTTCTTTCCATAAATCCTGGGAAATACTTCTCCCATCGTTTTGTTCCAATCTTTAAAACTGCTTTAAAATGTGGGGCATAAATGGGTATTGCTACAGCTTTATAGAAACACATCAAGCATGGTATATATGCCAGTGGTACCCTGTTCATCTCATTCTATCCAAAATACCAAGGCCTTCGGACCTCAAAGTTGCTGCAAGCAACGTGTTAAAATCCTGTACCAACTGGCATCTGGGAGACCATTCATGAAAGGAATCAATGCTCCTTCTGTAAGGTCCCTAATGGCATTGTGGGAACGGAGTGTCTGAGCCACATCTGAGGAACATTTTCCTGTTTAGAGTGTCATTCCTCTGAGAGGCATCCTTTGGTGAAGAGATTCCAGGGGGCTGGGTCTCAAATAATTCCTTACATTACAAAGCTTTTGCTTTATAGGGGGGAAACTATATTTCTACCTATTACCCTACTCTAATAATTGTTAAAATTCTGCTTTAGCCTCCCCCGCACTCCACTTTTGTGAATGTCTGCTCACTACTTTCCTATTAGTAGTGAAGAACCAGAGAAACTACAGCAGAATGAGAAATTCACCTAATAATTTTCTTCCCTTTAGCAGCTTCTCTCCTCATTCAATCTACCCTAGTAGTCTGGTAAATAACTGGAATACCGTTTGTAACAAATTAAACTTTTTACTCTCCTTTGAAGTCCTAACAATATAATTGCCTAAAGGCTTAGTTAATGTAATTTCTAGTTATTGTCTTAATGCCAATAACTGGTTGCTGGAGGGTTTCTACAATGGTGGACGAACTCTTCTGGTGGCCTGCATGGAAGGGTAGGGCTTAATCCTTGTGCCTCAGGCAACAGCAACTTTGGACATCCTCTGAATTGCACAAGTGAGGTGCATTACCGTTTTGCGGTGAATGAAGAGAGCAACTGGTAACTGAAAATTATCAGGTAAGAAATTCTTCAGTGTGAGTGAAGCAAGTTGGGTACCCCCTGCATCATGGCAGCAGAGAACTATTAATTTAATGAAATAAATGTTAAAAACGAATTGTCAAACTAGGAACACCTGGGGCAGCCTGAGGGCTAAATGCAGCCTCCCTCATCCTGAGCAAGATTATTGGTGACCTTTAATCAGTATAGGCCTGATCTAAGTCCCACTGAAGCCAATAACCAGCATCAAGATTAATCCATCAAAGAAAATACCTCTGCATTTATTTTTATACAAAATGTATATAAATGTGTATCCTGATAAGATGGGGACCTCTGGCTCTTGGCAAGCTGTGCGTGTGTGCCCCACTTTCATAGTTTGGTTACCCTGACACAGACTCTCCAGGGTTTCCATAGCATTCTTCCATTCACTGAACTAAAGGATGGAGGTTGTACTCTGCAAACTACAGATATGCAAGGACATTTGCAAAGGTTTCTGGCCTGTGCACAGCTGCCCAATCATATTGGCTTATTATAGCCTCAAGATGTGCATCCAGCAACATTTGTGGTTGTCAGCTGCTCCAGAAAGTCCCTTTAAGGGGTTTAGGGAGGTAAGGGTTCCCTAGTACAGAGGAGGAAGTAGGATAACTTAGTGCTGACTGCCTGCAGCAACTTATACTCTCTGTCTGTGCTGATCTGAGTGGGTGAGAATCAAGTGGAGATCTACCATCTCCTGTGCATCTAGCCCCCAATGCTTAGAGGCAAGAGAAGAGCGCGAGAGTGTCCTATGGAACCAGCACTTCACTCATTTGTACTCCAAGATCAGATCCACTGTCACAGGCTCCCTTCAGTTTCTGTAAGTGAAGGGATGTACAGGGGTCCTATCTGACAAACAATATTAAAGAATAATAGAAATAGATACAATGCCATAAAGGTTCTTACACCCAAGATGTCACTAGGATAAGGCTTGTTCCTAAGGAGGAAATTAAGAACACAATCCAGATTTGCAGAGTTCCTGAAAAAGATGAACAAAAACAAAACAAAACCAATAGAAAAGAGCACTTCACATATTTGTCATGTTTCCGCTTGTCTAACTGTAGCATATGGACAGTCTGAATGGGGAGCCAGAACGATAAGACTGAAATTCAATATTTGTGTGGGAGCCCAAAAGAAATCATCATAAAGGTTAATTTGGAAGCATTTCAACAACTAGCCATCGGGGTTCATTCTTATGCTACATTTTCTTTCTGTCAGTGACAGCACATTGACCAAGTAATCAAGAAACAAGGGGCTTGATTCTCATTGACTCTCCCATCTTGCATTGTCCTGCACACTAGTGCAGATCATTACCATTCTGATTCAGTAAAATTTTACACCTTCTCTGCACTCACTTGACCTGGTGTAAATGACCAGACAAGGCATAGAGCAAGAGAGGATTTGGGTCCAAGGACTGGGAAATGGACCCAGGTCTTCTGTATGGATCGCTAGAGCATGATACTAGATGGAGCCATTGAATAAGTCTGGTAGGGGAGATTTCTAAGAAGTTTGTTAGCTCGTGATAGAAAACACATACATTTGCAATAAGAATAATTAAAAATTAGCAATTCCACACCACTTCTATCATTGTCAATCCAGTGTGCTTCTTTACAGAAAATAACTTACCGTGACACTCTCTCTCAGTTTTGGCTCCTCTTCTATCACTAGTTTGTGTTTTTGGACAGTTTTTGCATGCAGTCTGCCCGTACTTCTTATTATAGGATCCAGATGCACAGAGAATACATGTGGTATCATATCTTGCACTGAATCGACCCGGTGGGCATGTTACTATTTAAAAAAAATGTACAATAGAGTAAAAATGGATTTTAATAAACACACATTAGGTTGTTTTACTTGAATAATTTTAATTATTGGCCTGTATAAGAGGAAATAATGTTTGTCCTTTGCCAACAAAAGGCCTGGTGAACTTGGCCTTTTAAAGCAAAGCTGGTTTTCAGTGATAAAAAGTCATCTAAAGCTCAAATTTACTTTAGATAGAGGGAAGAAAGAAAGAAATCACTGAGATTGAAGCTAAGTGTGGAAGGTTTCCACCTTAAAGGAGACCTGCAAAGAGGAAAAAAAAACAGGTTTAGTCCTTTTTTTCCACCTTGGTTTGATGTCTAAACAAGACCTAAACAGATTTTTGTTGTTTAATAACTGGAAGAGTAAGGAGGGAAAGAGAGGAGATTGGGAATGGCTCTCAGTCTTTAGTTGAAGACATGGGGCTGAGAATCTTTAGCAGTCTTTCTTTGAACTCTTTTAGGTATTTGAGTTAGGTTCAATAGGATTTTCAGAAAACAAACCCCACTGACTTTTTTAAATAATCTTAATAGAAATCAGTTCCCCTCCCAATTAATCAGATTACAATGTCATCATAATACTAGCTCATTGTTTATTAAAAGCATGTTCTTTAGAAAATGGTAGGTAAGACTGTTTCCTCTGTTTAAAAAAAAGAAAACAAAACTCAGTTCTAGCCTTCTTTATACGTTATAAAAATAGGGAAAACTCAAAAACATGCCCCCCCCCACTTTTACATGTCACCTTTAAAGAATGATCATGTCAAATGTATGTTTTGACAAATTTAACCTAAGGTGCCCCGCTCCTAGCTGCTGAAACCCAGTGACAAGCCCCAAATGCCCAAATCCTCTCAGGTCCCTCCAGTGATGAGGAAATTAGTGAGAATGATGTGAAATACTTGGCGAGAGTGCTGGGTAGATGTTGGGGGAAAGTATTTGTGAACACTTTTGCAAAATCTGAATCACACATCTATTTGCCCACGTTCACATCCTTTCCTGTCTGATTTTCATGAGCAAAGTTCTGTTCATACAAGTGTTCATGGAAAACATATTTCAGACCTGTACCTGAGACTTACTTAAGCAAAACACTAAAGGTATTTTGTGATGGAATGAAATTAAGGATTAGATTATCCACTCAGGAAACATAAAAAATACCACAAGATTTAGGGACCCAGTTGCACCACTGGAATAGCAAATTCTAGGTATCTAATAATAGAATGCCATGAACAATATGTGAGCAATCCATAGGTTGAAATTTGGTTACCTAAACTATTTACTGAACAATTGTAAATAAGAACATATTGTTAAAGTCTTGATTTATTCAGTGGATACATAAACAAAAAAGGGCTAAATTAATCAAGAACTGCAACCCATTCAGCCATTTGCAATGTGGCTGACCTACATCACAAAGAATTTATAAGAATACTTTTCTATTACTGAATATTTTTAAAAAAGACTTTGAAGCTTAGGCTCTCTTTGTGTGGAAGAACATGTATTTTATCCTGTCAGTTTGTCTGTTCAGCTCCTCTATAGAGTGTGCTACCTCAAGAATTCCAGAAAAGTGTGGGGTCACAGTATTAATGTTTTTTATCAGTTCCGTCTCTTCTTTTTCCTGAGAAGGCTCCATTGGGTTCATATCTCCACTCCCCCTTAACTGTTCCAATATTTTTAACATAGTTGGAAATGTTACACTACCTACATATGCATCTTCCAACCACAAAAGTTTCTGTAATTTTCCTGTTCAATGAGGCTGTTAACACTCCACACTGCAGTCCACGTTAATGTCTTGTTAGCCTTCTCTGCTCCCCAAAATGGAGAAATGTTGTTCCACTTTACACAGTACCATCCTTTCTGTCTAGGGCTTGTCTTATCTGCAGTATTAACTTTGGCTTTTAACCTGGGTGTTACCTCTTATCTGGCTCCCATCCACACAGAACAATCCTCACTCACTTTACACCTGGGCCAGCTGGCCCAGCCTGAGTGCTGCTTACACTTGGGCTAGAAATCTGCTGACTTTGCAGTGTAGACCCAAGATAAACACTTGCGTGCTGATAGTCCTTCAGTGCCTTTGCACAATTCCCTGTGTGCCCAGAAGGACAGACAAGTTCTCCCACAATTTTCTGGGAAAGAATCAAAGCTGCCCATCTTACTGCAGTGCTAAGAACCATGGAATATGCCCCCCAGAAATCCTAGCACCTCACACAATGAGTACAGCACCAGTCAAGTGGATGCACTTGAATATGGCTGTGTAGTGTGGCTGCCCCGTACCTAAGCTAGGACAAGCCGAGTGCTCACACATGAGTGCCAATAACTGAGTTAACCTGAAAGTGAAGACATACACTTAAAGGCTTTTCAAAATATGCTCTATTAAAGGTTTCTTTCTAGTTTTGAGCATATGGAGTCTGCTCTGTGTCCTGGTCAGCCTGCCTTAGAATCAAACTCAAATCCTCTCCTGTTTCATTTTTAAAAAAAATGAGTTTGGTGCACATGGACAGTGCCAGATTTATAGTCCCAGGGCTTGTCCACCTGAGGATAAAAAGTGTATTTTCAAAACTCATTAGTTAATACATTTTAAAACCCCAGTAATCTGTGTCTTAATATATTAGCTGATTCTGTTGTAAGCTAGGCTTTCTATAGGGCTCACCAGGACCAACTAACACGGGTCACAACACAACTTTCCCTGTCTACACTAGAGTCTTAAAACATTATAGTTAATGCAGTTACAAAAAAAAAAAATATCCTAGGGTGGACAAGGCCCGGAGACTGAAGATCTCTGTTTATACCACAGCCTTGAACCCTGGTATATGTAAACATACTGCTAATTATTAGGTTTCAAATAAATTGGTTAGTCTCTAAGGTGCCACAAGTACTCCTTTTCTTTTTGCTAATTATTAGGATGTCTTCCATTTGCAGGATGGGACTGACAACACTATATTTTTCTTGAGGCAAGTAATTAGATATTATTTTCCAAACACGCCTTGGACACTCACCACAGCATCCTGGACACAGTGTACTGTTGTTTATATTTTTACCAAATCCTGGTTTGCAGTGATCCACCTTCTTACCAGTAAGGGAGCCAGAAATATAATGTATCTGGTGAATGTGATCTGATTCAGTATTCTGGACTTCAAAGAATTGTTTAATCCTAGTGTATGCCTAGAAGTAAAAAAAAAAAAAAAAAAAAAAAGGCAACAAGAAGAAATAAATTATTCAGATTCAAATCATGAGACATCTAGCGTGACAGCACGGGAACATACGAGAGAGCAAAATGCCTCCTTCCACCTGCACTGGATATCGGAGTGGGAGGAGAAATAGGCCCTGCGGAACTGCTGAGCCCTCCTGCCTTTGCATAGGTGGGTTGGAGGGGGCAGAATGGGACCAGGACTGGGCGGAGCCATGGCTCCGTACACCTCCACCCCCAGTGCACCGGCCAACATATCTCCAGTCATTCAATGGGGAATGTATGCTGTACCAGGTACAGCTCGACACAGTTTTGTCTTCCCTTGGAGCAGAAGGGGAACCAGGAGGGAAGATACTTTGGATCAGCACAAGAACACATTGCCTCTTATTCTGGGCTCACAGCAAAGCCATAACTGAGCCCAACATTATCATCACATGGCACAAACACAAGGTTTGAACAGTCTTTAAAAAAGTATAAGAGAATCTTAAAGACTATAACCGGGGTAACATCAGACAGCCTAGGGGACAAGGCTTCCGAGAAACATGAGGAAATATGTCCTTTCTGAAATAACTGTCAGGACCCGACCCCCCCCCCCCAAAAAAAAGGCTTTTGGACTAAGCAGAAGAAAAATTCCTTGAGCTATTGGCAGGCTATTGTCTGTCTTTTCTTCATGGCATCAATTCCATTCTTCCTGGACCCTGGCATTCAATTTCCTAGTATTCTTGTTTGTTGCGTGTATGTGAACTTGGAACAGTTATGTGGACCACTTGTCAGACTCCTGCCCCACTGGATCAGCTTAAGGGCAAACGTGGCTAGGGAGGAAGGGGTCGTTACTAGTAGCAGCAGCATACTGCACATCACATCACACCGCACATACAGTTTTGAAAATCTGTACAATCAGCTGAGAAAGAAAAAAGATGAATGGCTGATCATATCCTGTGAGTACACACTTCATGAATGTAATTGTGTGCCAGTTCCTAGAAGGAAAAAAATGAATGGCTACACACAGAATGTTGATTACAGTGCAGAAGATCAGGCTGACTCTAACTTTGGCTAATCAGCATGTCGCGTTCTGAAGGAGCTACAGCTGTGCTTGACGCAGTGAATTTCTGCTAGACAAATGCATGGCTATCCAAGAATGCAACACACAGTACCAGGTGTATATGGACATCATCCTGCACCTGTCACATACAGTGGCCCAGTTGTTGGAGTCCTATTTCAGAGATACCATGTCTACTGTCTTGCCCAGGAGAGGTGGACATGGCCATTCAATACAAGAAATTGATGACTGGTTTCACCTTTATTTGCATGTAGAAAGAAGAGAAAAGTATAATGGTACTCCAGAGAAGAACATATTATGAGGCTCAGAGATATAATGGGACAGGAGGTGGTAAACAGCATGATTATTCAGCTAGGGCAGTAGTGAATCAATCAGTTTATACTGTAAAGGTATATTTAAAAAAAAAATTAATAGAACACTTGGGAAAGGTGCCAAAATGACAGCCCTGGAGACTGAAGGCCTCTGATTATTCGAAAAATGGGCACCAGCAGTGCTTCAAGCTTGTCTCTGAGAGGCCAGTTCTAGGGTAAGAAGGCAGGTCGATCTTCATGCCTAACTGATTCTTGGTTTTCCTGTTGATTTTTAACAACAGGGGTGCCAATTAACGCCAACTGTGACTATGGTTGCCACCAAGCATTTTGGTTTGCCAACAAAAGAGTGAGAACAATTTCCCTGCATGTGGCCCGTGTCTTTCTCCAGAAATACAGCACCTAGCAAAGTGTTTAGGGGGCTTATTGTTGGATGTGATGTTAGAATGAATCAATCTATAAAAAAGCACCAAACTATAAAGTGCCATTGTTTCAAACTCTCACAGAAGTACCTCAGATTCCCTATTAAATGCAATACTAATGCAGTAAGCGTCCTTTTCTATCTATCATGACTTTTAATATAACCATAGTGTGAAAAAACTGTGATCAAGAATCAATGCTTCAAAATATGACATTTTTATTATTTTCTTAATAAAATAGTTGTACCTTTTTGATGTAATTGGTGGAATTTTCACATTTTGAACTTTTACAGGACTCTGCAAATGCCAGTGCAAAAGGAAAAACTGCAAATTAACAGAGAAAGAATGATATTTAATATTTTAATTTGAATGTTTTACATTAATATGAGAGGGGTCTAAAAGGTTTTGATCTATTTGAAATTCTGAGAGCTTATAGGGCTGGTAGAGAGTGGGAGTGGGGGGAGGTGTAATTAAAATGTCTCAAAAAAATCAGCTTTTTCTCATTTTTATCCCCACTCTAGTTGCTTGGTAATGGTCATCAAGCACGGAATCAAGAATAGATGCCATAATTAATTTTAACAGGTAAGGTAGCTAAGGAGACTAGACATATATATACAGAAGTATAACACAGGCAGTTACTCTAAGCTAGTAGTTTCCATTTTAAAGTTGATTTCGGATGAAAAAAATAGATCAGTAGCTGAAAACATTATGATTTTGGTCTAAAACTTAACTTCCTGCAGGATGAAGAAAGAGTCCTCCCACCCCACCTGCATGTTGAAGCTTTGTACACGTGACTCACTGCAAGTACAAATGTTTTCACTTTGTTCTGAATCACCATTCCCAAAGGCAGGATACCAGAATGAACACAGTATGGTCTGCTCTAGTATGGAAACTTTTGGAGCAATGTAAATCTATTATTTTGGAATCCCTCATTTAACTTCAGAATGTGAACAGACTGTGACAGCAGATCTGAATCCCCTATCTCTGTATCATCATGTTGACCTTTTTCCCCAAATGAGTGGATCAGTAACCAAATACAGCTGAGTTCATCCAACATTTCTTATTTAATCTATCCATTCTATGTATTTATAATATGGTCATCACCACTGTATAGCATCTAGGCGCAGACAGATAATCATATAATTAATTTGAAATTGCAGATATAAGCTTTCTTGACCTGTGTCCATTGATAAATGTTCCCAATTGCTTTAACTTATTTAATGAAGAAGCAGTCAAAATCTCTATTTAATTTAGAACTGTTATTTGAATATGCATGAGAGATCCACACAAAAAATGAACAAATTAAAAAACAACAAACCATCCATATGTTGATTGATTCTTTGTTTATATGATGCTTGAAATAATGGAGGGGGGGACAAAGATTTTTTTACTCCCTTGTAAAATAAATACAAATTATTCTAGGTGAGTAATTCAAGTAGAAGTTTTTAATGTTGATATATATTATACTAGAACTAATATTTCCAATATAAAAAAGTTTTCTGAATCCATCTTCTTTTGGCTATCCAGCCTCTGTGGGTTAGGTTTACTTCTTTTTATGTTCAGCATTTTTTTATTTTTTGTACATAAAATTACCAAAAATCAAGGTAGATAGCTCCTATGATCTTAGTTCATGGTGTAAAAGCTGATCCTTATACATTGGAATTAATTGTCTAACCCCCTATCTAAATTAATCTAAGGTATTTCTGGAGAACCTATTACCACAGCATCTGGGTTAAACCTCAAACTAGACTCTAAAGACTGAAGTTAACGTATTTATGACCTGATGGTGTACTTTGAAATCACTGGGGAATCTTGATATTGATTTCAATGGGAGCAGAATCAGAATCAAAAGAACTAACTGTTGAGTTGTGAAAATCGAGGGCAAACGAGATACTTCTCAGAGTATATGATCTATAGTTTTTGACATGGGAACACAGATGCCAAAACATATTTTACCACAAATATCATGTATTGTTTTTCTTTCTTTGCTATATGTAAATCATGCAACATTTCCTCATGTATGTCATTTGTAAGTAACAGAATATTTAATTAATAGAAAAATATATATCTTACCTACAAACTGAAATGTAAGTTTGTGTGTTAGCATCGCCATAGTATCTGTAGCTGCATGGCATTGTGAGTTCCACTGCCGGATCTCACATTGAAGATCACGGATTAAGTTCTCCATATTTTCTAATAGTTGTTTTTCAAATGAAGTGACTACATTGGTTTCACAGGTTTCTGTTTTGAATTCAGATGATAGATGTATACTTTTCCCTGGCTTATGATATACTATAAAAATGAAAATGCTCTGTCAATTATATAAACTTTCTATTTTATCTAATCTATATATCTCCTTCTAATTAGCTATATATATATCTCCATGTATTAAGATACCAGGATTGTCATTCTGTGTGTCACTCTGAAGCCCAGAATGTCTGTTGAGTCACTGTCAAACGATGGAAACAGCTTCAAACATGGCTGAGAGCTCTTTTTATTCAAAATATCACCAAGTTCAATTATCATGGGGATTTGTGCTCCATTAGGATCCAACTGTTAAATTCTCAGCCATTCTGACTTTATGAATTACACCTGTATGACAGCAAAGCATGTATCTCTGCCTTGCCAAGAGTCCTAGAACACTGTGAGATAATGCATCCGATGAAGTGAGCTGTAGCTCACGAAAGCTTATGCTCAAATAAATTGGTTAGTCTCTAAGGTGCCACAAGTACTCCTTTTCTTTTTGCGAATACAGACTAACACGGCTGTTACTCTGATACTATGCCACAGTTATCTTGAAAGGAATATTGTAGTTTACATTCCAGGTATTTTAATGGTCTTGATCCTGTGAAGCTGCAATGGGACTGGGACAATGGGACTGACTGCACTGGGACTTGAGACGCTCAGCACCTTGCACAAGGTGTTCAGCTCAGACCTTATGTTTGTGTTCCATGAGAACTGTTGTATTAAATTTCCATTTGAAGGTAGTGGATGTTTTCCTGCAATTAAATTCAAACATACACAGGGACTGCTTGGACAAAGGTTTATCCTGGCAGATTTGTGAGCAAATCATTCTGTATGTTTTGAAATAAAACTGGAATCCAAATGTACAATTGAGTCATGCATGGATCAAGATAGTATCCATGGTACTGTTCCCTTCATGTGTCCACCAGGTGGCAGTGCAGCATTAGTTTAGTTACCCCTTGAGCTGCTTTGAATTTGGAAGCACAGGGATTTTATATTCCAATTTTTTCATTCTGTAGATACACACTAGGAAACACTCAACATCAGTATAATTTAGGATGTAATAATTTAATATGCAGGCATATCATTTAAAATACCAATCAATATTATGTACCTCCCTTGCAGTTTTGTCATCTTGGACATGAAACTTCAGATTTCAACCCAACAGTCCCAGTAGCTCATTCCTCCCTTGACAGATATGTTCCATAATAACAATAAAACGGTCAACACAAAGGGTCAAACTTGGAGGGGAGAGGGGAGAACTGAGCTTTTACAGAAGCTGATCTGAGACTATGGAACGTCCTTCTAGAAGAAGTGAGAATGATCATAGACCTCCTTGCCCTTGGAACAAAAGCACAAAAAACACTTCTTTAGCCTTGCTTTCCTACAACAATAGCCAAGAAAAGACAGACAGAGGAAGAGAAACTCACACACTTCTTAAAAAATTCTAGAAACCTCCTGTAAGTAGGGAGAAATCTAGTGTACTTGTTAGATACTAAGTGCCTCTCCATACTTTTCTAACCAGTTCAGTTTAATCATAATGAGTTCAGATATTTCAAATCAAGCAAATTTTGAATACAAATAAAATAATTGAGACTCCATCTCCAACTTTGTCTGAAGTTCCCCTCAAATTCTCTTGCTTTCCATGAAACCATTCTAATATCTCCCAACTTCTGGCCTGTGAACAAGCACTCCTCCCATACATTTAAACAAGTCTCTGAGTCACTAACTGTGTCCTTCAGAGGCACCTGGCTCCGGGGCTTTCAGGAGCCATGGCAGTTACTCTATACCTCAGTAGCACTACAAGCCAATCTCACTCTGGTATAAACCCTTTATACTCCAGCGTGTATCATGTACCTCTTCAGCTACAAAGTGCACAAGATTTGAATGGCTCTGGAGCTTTACAGTCAGAAAAAAATTATGCATTATGAGGTTCATGCAACCAAGAGGGAGTTTCCAGTGGTGAATTTATTTGTGACAAGTTTGCTTCGCCAGTGTTGTAATGACACTTCACAATTCCTTTTTTGTAATCATTTCCTTTTCAAGGTGTACTAGAAATAAATAGCCACATGTATACCATGTAAGTAGAGAAATAACTATCTCTGTACATAATTTTATGTTTTTTCTCTAAGCAGTCTCCTTAAAGCGTACTTCTACACAATTTAAATGTTTAGGTACTTTTATGGCATTATGCTTCCAGATCATTTGAATATTCATGTATTTTAATAACAAACCTGAAATGAACGCTATAGTAAAAACCAGCATTTGAGTAAAAGCATTTCAAAAATAAAAACAATAAAGCTTCACTTACCATAGACCATGAAACGGATTTCTGTTGTCACATGTTTATTGTTATGTACATAGATGACATTGCAAATGTAACTTCCAGAGTCACTTCCATGAATATTATAAATTTCCAGGCTACCGTCATCAGTTAAAACAAATCTTTGTGATTCTAGAAATAAAAAATTACAATAAAATATTTTAAAATTAATAATGATATAAAGTAACTAATGGTGTTACCATAGTTGAAGTCTTCTGTATGGTTGGATTGTACCATTCTTTTCATCAGCCACCTCTAATGTAGAGGACACATAGGAAAGTAAAACAGTTATGCTTGCTCCAGTGCATCACATTGATGATGTGTGAAAAATGGTCCAATCCCCACACTCCATTTTTCTCAAAACATAAATGATGTTAATAAATAGCTAAGGAGGAAAGGATAAGCAGATGGTGGGATATTTGGAGAACTCTAAATATGATAGCATTTTTCTTTACTTGGGGTTTACTACACAGATTCCACTATTTAGTGAATACAAACCAATAATATAATTAAATGAAAGTAGGGTATTATGTCAGATACAAAATAAATAATTATAAATAATAATAATTAATATTCAGCTTTTAGGCTCAGGATATGTCTATACAGCAGTCATGGGGTATAGTCACAGTTTAAGTAGACATACCCAAGCTAGCTTCAGTTTAGCTAGCTTGTGTACTGGAGTAGTGAAACTGTGGCCAGCGCCCACTTCAGCAAGGGCAAGCCCTGTGAGTAACTACCCAGGGTTCCAGGCAAGCTTGTGCAGCCCTCACTGAAATGCATGCTGCTAGTCAGATTAAAGTTATGTATGTATGTCTACTCGAGCTGCAGTCGCTCCCTGTGATTGCAATATAGACATATCCTTAGGGAGACTTCCATTGACTTCAGTGGGTTTTGGATCAGGCCCGTATTTCACTTTTCATCTGTAGATCTCAAAGTGCCTTACACAGAGGATGATATTATTACCACTTTACCAGGAATAGAAATTGAGGCACATACAGGGGAAATGACTTGTCCAAAGTCACACAGCAGGTCAGTGTTAGAGCAGGGCATATAACCCAGGTCTCCTGACTCTCAGTCCACTGCTCCTCCACTGGACTTCAGAGGGCCTGGAAGAAAATAAGAGCTTACCAAAAGAACTCTGAAGTCTCACAAGTCTGGTATAGCTTCAAGTATTGCAAACGTTTAAAACATTAAGAAGTTTAGATAGTAGAGATTAAGAAGAAAATGAAAAAGCACTTTGAATTTTTTTTCAGACTTTTCCTCCACACAGGGATTTTCCCTGGGGAAGTGATAAGTACTCTGGGGCCTTATTATACTTGAGGAATATATTGAACTTTTTTAAAACGCCCACTGAAATTAATGAAAGTGTTTATTTGGACAGGTGATTATATGACCCTAAATTTGTAGACACAATCTACCAATCATAATTACAAATTACAATTACCCCTCCACTCAGCAAGAATAATAATCTTCCTTAGATTTTCTTAAGACCGTACATATGAACATCAAATGCTAAAAATAGCAGAAATACAGGAAATACTAAATCAAAATCATCATTCCAATACAATCCTAGATTCGAACTCTGTACAGGTGTCTCTAGGCTTTATTGAAAAAGATCACATATACACTGCTGTTTACTTATTGGGCTCTGGGTGAAAAGCAAGCCTGAAGCTCCCAAAATTGATGTAGTCTTATATTTGAAAATTCAGTTTAATGAAAACAGTGAGCCCAGTCAAGATGGATAGGGAAGAGGTTTTGGGAGTTCAATAAAAAAAAATAAAGCCTTCCTTTTTCTCTTCTCACATCATCTCTTCATCATCTCATTTTGGTCCCTATTTGACTGCTCTCTTTTTGCCCTTCTTTTCCCATTTTTCCTGTTACTATCTGATTTCTCTCTGTTCTTTTCTTTTGTCCTCTTTCTTTTTTTTGCATAGTTTCTAGCACTTCCACTTTCATATTTTATGTCTTTCTCCCACATTTAAAGCATCTTCTCTCCTTTACTTCCTCCCTCCAAATAAGATAGATGTTCTAGTCAGTTTCTTTAAGAACTCCTACATACAGAGCACTGCAAACACAAGGACACAATTTACAAACAGTCAACTTTCTTCTATGTCAAGTTGTCTAAACATTACTCCTGGGGAAATTCTGTGCTACTGAGTGCATGCATAATTAATGAGGTGTGCATATCTTTAATTTGTTGTGCAGAAAAAAGTTTCTGCTGAAATGTTGCTGAAGTTCCGCCTTTTTCCCACCAGAGGGCGGTGTGGTGCTAGAACAAAGCAGCAGTTCCCTGCATCTAGGGAAGAGAAAGAGCCTGCCTTCTTTGCAGCACCCTGTCAGGCCAGATCAGGAGACAGAGTCTATGGGGAGACAAACAGTGTGGGGTACTGGGGGGGTAAGGCAAGGGCTCATAAGGGCTAGTGGGGGAGGACAGATTGGGGCAGTAGCTGAATGGGAGTGGAGGCACAGGGCCACACAGTGATTGGGGAGGGGGTGCAGAGCTACATAGGGACAGAGCTTGCTGGGTGGGGGCACAGATACACATAGAGATGGGGGAGGGGGTAGAGGGCCACATGGCGACGGGAGGAGTGGGTGTCTGAGTGGGGTGGAGGAACACATGTGGACAAGGGGTGCAAGGACACATGGAGGTGCAGGAACACATGGGGATGGGGCAGATGTGCCTGACTGAATGGGAGAGGCTAAAGGTCAGCCAGGGTCTGCATGGGGGAAGCTCCCTAACAATCCCTCCCCATCTCCCAAAAAAACCTGTTCCATACTTTTCCCACCCATACCCAACAACCCTCCAAGTTCACACCCAGCTCCTTCCCAGCAATTTATTTCTCTCTCCCTCAGTTCCTCCATTACCCCAACTTCCCCAAGCCTTTGCACTGCTTCTGAAGGGTATGGGAAATACGGTTCTGTATTCTAGTCTAAATGAATTATTACTCAGAGTTCTGTATTAATATGCCTAGTAAAGAAACTATTTGTCAAAAAACATTTCCTGAATCTTTTTTGTTGTCTGTATTGTTACAGACATATTTGCTGATTGGTATTTTGAAATATATGACCAAAAATAAATGAAACTGGTGTGATTATATTGTGTTATTTTGACAAATAAAATATGCAGAATTTTGCAGAATTTTAAAATATTGTGCACCAAATTTTTAATTTTTTGGGCCTGAATTCCCCCAGAAGTAAAACATGGAGCCTAACTGCAAAGGGAAGATGACCAAAATCATACGGTTTTAAGCAGTTTCCCTTTTCAGCCAGTTATGTACCCATAACTTTAGAGAGCTGATTTATCTGCGTTGCTGGCAGCAGCTCAAACTATACAATCTTAAATAGATGTGGATCCACATTTGCCCCACAGATGAATATTTCCTTAAAATAAAACTTTTTCTTCTTTTTATACCAATAATTTCAGCCTTAGAATTTTACCAAATATACCCTTCAAACTGTTTAGATTACTCTCTACTTATATTACTCCTGATTGGTTATTTTTCCTCAGAATCCATTTATGATTCCAATCAAATGCAATACATTTATCCAAACTACTCTTGTTTGCATATTCTATTACAGTTCAGATCAGTGCAAAAGTCAAATTAGAAGGTGTAAATTGGCTGCAAATATTAAAAATATAATTACCTTTGGTTATCAGTCCTATGGGACCAACCCACTGATATTTTGGATCAATGATTCTCTGCTTTAACAGCTTTTGAGTCAAACACTTAAGAATTAAGTCTTTGGAATTAATGAGAACATACACTGGAACTAAAACAGAAAAAAAGTTAGAAAATAATTAGATACAAGAGTATTTATAAGATAAATAATTAGATACAAGAGACTGACATAAAAATGAATATAGACAAGGATTGGCCCTGTGGCCCAGTGGCAAAGAACTCACTACTTCATAGAGGCTCTGAGTGTGAAATACTGACCCCACTGAAGACAATGGCAAAATTCCCATTCTTGTTTTGTGTAGGCACAAAAAGAGTTTTGGTTTCTAATGCTGTCCGTCCAGCCTGTCTGAGAGAGGTGAATCTAGGACTAGAATTATCACCCAGTGTTAGGGAATAAGGAATGTGAGGGGAAAAGATCAAAACAAAAACACCCTAGATTAACAATTTCTATGAATTGTTGGAACACTGATTAGTATAAATGAATAATCAGGTTTCTCTCAGTAT
Organism: Caretta caretta; assembly: GCF_965140235.1. Lineage (NCBI taxonomy): Eukaryota > Metazoa > Chordata > Testudines > Cheloniidae > Caretta > Caretta caretta. Next base: position 156,461,409 of record NC_134207.1, on the reverse strand, counting down.
TATTGGCTTACTAGTTGATCCTTCTATTCCAAGTATTTGATGAGAAATTTGTGGAGCATCTGGAATAGATGTGACTCCACCAGTTTCAAAAAAGGCCACTGAGTCATGAATTCTATCTATATTTTCTCGCTTCAAGCGTGCAGCTCCTTTCTTTATAAGGCGAGTCTTGTCCAAAAAGCAAGGACTTCCAGCTAGATCAATAGACAGGAAAAAAAAACAGTATTACAGAACAAATAAAAATGTAAACATTTACAAATAAAGTAAAGGCAGTTGTGCTCTAAAATACCCAGGGATCTGTAACACTGAAATAGCATAATTTTGCATTTGTACTCTACTGTATGTTACATAAGATGAAGTTTCATGTTTTTACATTTTTAATTGCTTTCTAGCACTCTGAAACAAAACTTCAGTCCACCGTGGAGCTTGAAGCCAGGAGGTTAGCTAGCAGCATTAGAAAATGGATATGTCACTTAACTCTTTGTAGAGCTAAACTAGGAAGTGAAACTATGGTAGTAAATGTTATTGGGTTGTATATAAATACATGGAAAGTTGCTCCTGTCTGATTAGAATGTGTATGTGATTGAAGCTTGGAGTATGTGATAACTTTGATTCTTTAGGTACAAGAGACTGAACAAAAGCGACTCAGGGCCAAATTTCTAAAGGGGAGCATTTTCAAGTGTTTCCTCTGCTAAAGTTACATTTTTTAGAAAAATAATTATAGAAAATGCAATATTAGAGAAAATTGCAAATAGAAAGAGTTAGAATGTAAAATATGGAGATTAAATTCAATCATTTATACATGTGCAATCCAGGGATTGCTATCTTACATTTAATGCAAATCTCAGTACACCCTCAGCTATGGAGTCACTGCTAACTGAACAGAATTGTTTACTAGAGAAGCAATATAAACCCTTCTTAAGTTTTATACCCTATAGTGACACTATAGTTCAACTCTGCCAATGAACAACACTCTAGCTGGTGCTAATCCTTGCTAACCATAGTAGAGCTATTATATGGTCTCAGTAAAAATCATTTCAGCCTCACTTCTTATTTGTATTAAAAGCTTGAGCTACTACACTAGTACAATTGAAAAATCTATTACTATGAATTAATTCTTCTACAGTACTTTGAATATGTAGTATAGTGGCCCTTTAAAGTTTGCCAGTTGTCTTAGATAATTAAAAAAACGTTCAGTATTAAAGATATTCCTTAGAATAAGTATTGAAAAGTAGAAGGGAATACTGTAGATACTGAGATAACCTAGATAGATAATGAAAGTTACCCTAGTGCTTAAGGACCAGCATTGAGAGCTCAGGCCTTTGCAAAGACAAAGCCATGCTGGGAAGGAGGAGGAGGAAGCACTCTCCCCGAGAGGCAATGCCTAGAGGCATTAGACCTATGTAAATTACAGTGGGCTAATTTCTTGACTGTGTCAAACGTATTCTTGGTGTGGTTGTGCCAGAATGTGGGGAGACAAAGGTGGCTCTAAGCTACTTTTCTACCTCCACTGATCCTCATGTTTGCAATTTCTTTGTATTTAGTTCTTTCTGTGAATTTCATTAATATGCCATTTCTCCTAAATCTCTCATTGACTTCAATGGGAGTAGACTTGGGCCCTTAATGAAGCTTTAGCGAATTTTTTCCCCAATTCAGTATGTTGCTTTCAGTCGTTAATCCATGCAACATTGATTGTATCCTCATTTGTTTGAATTAATATTGAGTATAAGATTTCTTAAGACTCTCTTGACACTAATACTCCCTGCCAGGGGATGTTCTTAGAGCACCTAATACATTTATAAAAACCATTCTTAAGTTGCTTAAGATCTATGTGCTAGTGGTAACTTATTCTGTTTTTTTGCTGCCCCTTTCTTATTCCTTCTATATTGATGTTTAGTTATTTTTCTTCTTTTCTAAATACAGCACAAGTTTGTTTTCTAACCTCAAATCTTTGAGTACCCTCAAAGTCACATTGGCTGCTTATTTGTTGTGTAATTTTTTACAGTTATTGTGTTTTTCCTAATAGCATCACAAATTGCCCAGCCTTCTTCCACACTGTTGGGTTTTCATACTTCATCTTATCACACCTAGAAGGAGACCAAATCATTCAAGACCAGGAATTTGTCAAATGTGCTCTCTTCTGCTCCTAGTGCTCTGTAGCAGACGCTCATCATCATTTTTCTTTCATTTTTCATTCTTTTTATTTCTTTAGTCAATGTATTTCACCATCAATATCTTCATTGTCTAACTGTAGTTTGCTATAGTACTGTAATCATATTTACGATATTCGAATTTCAGAGAAAAATAGAATGCATTATCTGGACAATGTGAAACAGGTTTCAGCCTCCAAGACATAACTGTGTGGCAGGCATAAGAAAAGGCAGATAGCTGAACTGTGGGAACTACATACTAAAGAATATAGCACTGAAAACCATATAGTCTTTTATCTGTCAGCACAACCTGGCACTGAGGTTGTAAACAGTATATCTGAGCCAACATCTGGCAGGAAAAGGAAAAGTAGTCATCATTATCCATATTAGTATGATAAAGAATGTGCAGAATGTTCAGCCTATAATTAATATCCGTGTAAAATATAGCTATAAAGTAAATTTTTGTCACTTTTCAGAGGGGTGGTCTGGAAAATACAATTCCATATAAGTACACATTACAAATCTGGAAGAAAGGAGCAGATCACCTAGCCAAACTAAAAATTAGCCAGGTAATGCTGTGTAAATCAGCTACAGTACTTAAAGCAATTAAATGTTTACAGTTACTTAAGAGAACAAAGAAATTCTAATGTTTCAGCTCCTCTTGATTTCAACTCAATATTTCAGCACTTAAAAATTCAATTCTAGCAACAGCAGCATGTTAATCAAATACACCACCATCCAGTTTGTGCATGAGGAATCTTTGAAGTTATGTTGGGTCCTTTTAAATTAAATAAGAGACTGATGACTTAAGAATGTAATAGTCTAATACAGTTAAACACACTAACATCCACAATACTGAACAAGTTAAATACATGACCTAAATTAAATGTAGTTTTAAAATAGTTTTCTGTTTACAAGAATTGATTCCTGACAAAGCAAATTCCCATGCAACCAGATGTTCCAGTTCTTTACAATAGAGAACAGTGTGCATTCACAGTTAAAAAGATATCTTAATATTTTAGATGTTAAATTAAGTTAATAAGGAACTGAAAAAAACTTATACTCTCTAACATCCTGGCAATTCTAGTTATAAAAATGTTATATATATCAGTGAGAACTTATATGAAGAGGAAATAATCCATGCATTGCTAGACATAACTATTTATATATTAAAAATACATAGTTTTAATCTTCAAAGTGTTATACAAACTCCAACAAATATAGTGATTTAATCATCAACACAGGGGCAGCCTGGGGTTCTGTGTTGTATGTAAAATGGTGCAAACACTACAAATAAAAGGAGGGGGGTTTAATAAGAAAATGCTATAAGAGAAAAGACAGAATAATTAAAGAATCCTGGAAAGTTATATATTAAAGACAAGTCGCAGTAACACAGAGGGATAAACGTTCCTTGGTGATTCACAGCTGCTAAGTCTAAGAAGTTATAAAAATTACGCTCACCCATACATACCAACAAGGACCCTAGGTTCAATTTAATGGCAAATGTTAGTCATGATATATATCTCCACCCCTTTCTCATGGTACACCAAAAAGTAAGTCATTCTTGGTTAGCCTCAGTAAGTGGGAATGCAACCAAAAAGAGAGAGAGAGAGAGAGAGAGAGAGCTCAAACTAATGAAGATGCCCTAATTCTCCAATACCATTGCTTTTTTTTTTTTTTTTTTTTGCCAGTGTAACTTACATCAATGTAAAAATAGTATAACAGAGTGGAGAACCAGGCCCTATATTTTCTCTTTTTACCAGCCTGAAATCAGTAACATCCAAATCTTAAAAGCCACCTATTTCCAGATTTGTAAATGTTCAAAGTTTCATGTTGTTCTAACATCTATATCATGTGCCCTTTCTCTGAGTATCGCTGCCCACTCAGCCCTCTTAAATGGAGTTGTCACTGAATTGCAGTGGTACAGCACCTAGCTCTGTGGGGTTCTGGTCCATAATTAGGACTCCTAGTTGCTACATTAATACAAATAATAATAATGGGAACATTTACAGTGTTCCACTGTAGCTGATTCTGATGCCTCTTGAAACCTGATTCTGATTTCACTTGCTCCAATATACACTAACAGTAACTCTATTGAAGTCAATAGTAGTTACTTCATTGTAAACAGGATTTCTGTTTTGGGGGGCTTATTTATTTCATTTTTTCAGTATTTATGTTTTGCAATTTTTGAGGGTTTTTTAAGATGTCAAAAATCAGGTTTTTTCAAGGCTTTCCTCTTTGTATATACTGTAATGAGTAGTCTCTTTGTAATGTTCGCTAGTGTGCTTTAACATAATGCTGCTTCAAACAGCACTATATTAAAATGCATTAGGGAATCTTTGGTAAGCACCAGCAGATCTACATGGACCAATTAATGCGCAACAAGTTAGCGCACTTTAGAAATCACATCCCTATAGTCTGCATTATTGATCTGTGTAGACAGACCCTTAGATGCAAGTAACCACTTCTGGTGTTTTTCCAGAGTTTAGTGGATAAACACTAATTTTATTTTTTTGTTATCGGGGTGTTTTATCAGTGCTTATTGGTTAAAACTGAAAATCAGAAGCCCTGCTTTTAAGTGAGATCAGAACCAGGTGCCTCATGTTAGTTTCATATTTAACTATTTTTACAATACGAGCTCTTCAAATAGAATCTATGGGTATGTCTACACTACGGAATAAGGTCGAATTTATAGAAGTCGTTTTTTTAGAAATCGGTTTTATAAATTCGAGTGTGTGTGTCCCCACAGAAAATGCTCTAAGTGCATTAAGTGCATTAACTCAGCGGAGCGCTTCCACAGTACCGAGGCAAGCGTCGACTTCCGGAGCGTTGCACTGTGGGTAGCTATCCCACAGTTCCCGCAGTCTCCGCTGCCCATTGGAATTCTGGGTTGAGATCCCAATGCCTGATGGGGCTAAAACATTGTCGCGGGTGGTTCTGGGTACATATCGTCAGCCCCCCGTTCCCTCCCTCCCCCCGTGAAAGCAAGGGCAGACAATCATTTCGCGCCTTTTTTCCTGAGTTACCTGTGCAGACGCCATACCATGGCAAGCATGGAGCCCGCTCAGGTAACCGTCACCCTATGTCTCCTGGGTGCTGGCAGACGCGGTACGGCATTGCTACACAGTAGCAGCAACCCCTTGCCTTGTGGCAGCAGACGGTACAGTACGACTGGTAGCCGTCATCGTCATGTCTGAGGTGCTCCTGGTCGCCTCTGTGAGGTCGATCAGGAGCGCCTGGGCAGACATGGGCACAGGGACTAAATTTGGAGTGACTTGACCAGGTCATTCTCTTTAGTCCTGCAGTCAGTCCTATTGAACCGTCTTATGGTGAGCGGGCAGGCGATACGGACTGCTTGCAGTCGTACTGTACCATCTTCTGCCGAGCAGCCATGAGATGTGGATGGCATGCAGTCCTTCTGCACCGTCTGCTGCCAGCCAAAGATGTAAAAGATAGATGGAGTGGATCAAAACAAGAAATAGACCAGATTTGTTTTGTACTCATTTGCCTCCTCCCCTGTCTAGGGGACTCATTCCTCTAGGTCACACTGCAGTCACTCACAGAGAAGGTGCAGTGAGGTAAATCTAGCCATGTATCAATCAGAGGCCAGGCTAACCTCCTTGTTCCAATAACAACGATAACTTAGGTGCACCATTTCTTATTGGAACCCTCCGTGCAGTCCTGCCTGAAATACTCCTTGATGTACAGGCACCCCCTTTGTTGATTTTAGCTCCCTGAAGCCAACCCTGTAAGCCGTGTCGTCAGTCGCCCCTCCCTCCGTCAGAGCAACGGCAGACAATCGTTCCGCGCCTTTTTTCTGTGCGGACGCCATACCACGGCAAGCATGGAGCCCGCTCAGCTCACTTTGGCAATTAGGAGCACATTAACCACCACACGCATTATTCAGCAGTATATGCAGCACCAGAACATGGCAACGCGATACCGGGCGAGGAGGCGACGTCAGCGCGGTCCCGTGAGTGATCAGGACATGGACACAGATTTCTCTGAAAGCATGGGCCCTGACAATGCATGCATCATGGTGCTAATGGGGCAGGTTCATGCTGTGGAACGCCGATTCTGGGCTCGGGAAACAAGCACAGACTGGTGGGACCGCATAGTGTTGCAGGTCTGGGACGATTCCCAGTGGCTACGAAACTTTCGCATGCGTAAGGGCACTTTCATGGAACTTTGTGACTTGCTTTCCCCTGCCCTGAAGCGCATGAATACCAAGATGAGAGCAGCCCTCACAGTTGAGAAGCGAGTGGCGATAGCCCTGTGGAAGCTTGCAACGCCAGACAGCTACCGGTCAGTTGGGAATCAATTTGGAGTGGGCAAATCTACTGTGGGGGCTGCTGTGATGCAAGTAGCCCACGCAATCAAAGATCTGCTGATATCAAGGGTAGTGACCCTGGGAAATGTGCAGGTCATAGTGGATGGCTTTGCTGCAATGGGATTCCCTAACTGTGGTGGGGCTATAGACGGAACCCATATCCCTATCTTGGCACCGGAGCACCAAGCCGCCGAGTACATAAACCGCAAGGGGTACTTTTCGATAGTGCTGCAAGCTCTGGTGGATCACAAGGGTCGTTTCACCAACATCAACGTGGGATGGCCGGGAAAGGTGCATGATGCTCGCATCTTCAGGAACTCTGGTCTGTTTCAAAAGCTGCAGGAAGGGACTTTATTCCCAGACCAGAAAATAACTGTTGGGGATGTTGAAATGCCTATATGTATCCTTGGGGACCCAGCCTACCCCTTAATGCCATGGCTCATGAAGCCATACACAGGCAGCCGGGACAGTGGTCAGGAGCTGTTCAACTACAGGCTGAGCAAGTGCAGAATGGTGGTAGAATGTGCATTTGGACGTTTAAAGGCGCGCTGGCGCAGTTTACTGACTCGCTTAGACCTCAGCGAAACCAATATTCCCACTGTTATTACTGCTTGCTGTGTGCTCCACAATATCTGTGAGAGTAAGGGGGAGACGTTTATGGCGGGGTGGGAGGTTGAGGCAAATCGCCTGGCTGCTGGTTACGCGCAGCCAGACACCAGGGCGGTTAGAAGAGCACAGGAGGGCGCGGTACGCATCAGAGAAGCTTTGAAAAACAGTTTCATGACTGGCCAGGCTACGGTGTGAAAGTTCTGTTTGTTTCTCCTTGATGAACCCCCCCGCCCCTTGGTTCACTCTACTTCCCTGTAAGCTAACCACCCGCCCCTCCTCCCTTTAATCATTGCTTGCAGAGCCAATAAAGTCATTGTTGCTTCACATTCATGCATTCGTTATTCATTCATCACACAAATAGGGGGATGACTACCAAGGCATCCCAGGAGGGGTGGTGGAGGAGGGAAGGAAAATGCCACACAGCACTTTAAGCACAGCACTTTAAAAGTTTACAACTTTAAAATTTATTGAATGACAGCCTTCTTCTTTTTGGGCAATCCTCTGTGGTGGAGTGGCTGGTTGGCCGGAGGCCCCCCCACCGCGTTCTTGGGTGTCTGGGTGTGGAGGCTATGGAACTTGGGGAGGAGGGCGGTTGGTTACAGAGGGGCTGCAGTGGCAGTCTGTGCTCCAGCTGCCTTTGCTGCAGCTCAACCATACACTGGAGCATACTGGTTTGGTCCTGCAGCAGCCTCAGCATTGAATCCTGCCTCCTCTCATCACGCTGCCGCCACCTTTGAGCTTCAGCCCTGTCTTCAGCCCGCCACTTACTCTCTTCAGTCCTCCACCTCTCCTCCCGGTCATTTTGTGCTTTCCTGCACTCTGACATTATTTGCCTCCACGCATTCGTCTGTGCTCTGTCAGTGTGGGAGGACAGCATGAGCTCGGAGAACATTTCATCGCGAGTGCGTTTTTTTTTCTTTCTAAGCTTCACTAGCCTCTGGGAAGGAGAAGATCCTGTGATCATTGAAACACATGCAGCTGGTGGAGAAAAAAAAAGGGACAGCGGTATTTAAAAAGACACATTTTATAAAACAGTCGCTACACTCTTTCAGGGTAAACCTTGCTGTTAACATTACATACATAGCACATGTGCTTTCGTTACAAGGTCGCATTTTGCCTCCTCCCACCGCGTGAACGGATTTTGGTTGAATGCCAGCAAACATACACTGCAATGCTTTGTTCTACAGTGATTCCCGAGTACGTGTTGCTGGCCTGGAGTGGTAAAGTGTCCTACCATGAAGGACGAAATAAGGCTGCCCTCCCCAGAAACCTTTTGCAAAGGCAGAACCGCAAATGCCAGGGCAAAGTAATCCTTTCACATGCTTGCTTTTAAACCATGTATAGCATTTTAAAAGGTACACTCACCAGAGGTCCCTTCTCCGCCTGCTGAGTCCAGGAGGCAGCCTTGGGTGGGTTCGGGGGGTACTGGCTCCAGGTCTAGGGTGAGAAACAGTTCCTGGCTGTCGGGAAAACCGGTTTCTCCGCTTGCTTGCTGTGAGCTATCTACAACCTCCTCATCATCATCTTCTTCGTCCCCAAAACCTACTTCCGTATTGCCTCCATCTCCATTGAAGGAGTCAAACAACACGGCTGGGGTAGTGGTGGCTGAACCCCCTAAAATGGCATGCAGCTCATCATAGAAGCGGCATGTTTGGGGCTCTGACCCAGAGCGGCTGTTCGCCTCTCTGGTTTTCTGGTAGGCTTGCCTCAGCTCCTTCAGTTTCACGCGGCACTGCTTCGGGTCCCTGTTATGGCCTCTGTCCTTCATGCCCTGGGAGATTTTCACAAAGGTTTTGGCATTTCGAAAACTGGAACGGAGTTCTGATAGCACGGATTCCTCTCCCCAAACAGCAATCAGATCCCGTACCTCCCATTCGGTCCATGCTGGAGCTCTTTTGCGATTCTGGGACTCCATCATGGTCACCTGTGCTGATGAGCTCTGCATGGTCACCTGCAGCTTGCCACGCTGGCCAAACAGGAAATGAGATTCAAAAGTTCGCGGTTCTTTTCCTGTCTACCTGGCCAGTGCATCTGAGTTGAGAGCGCTGTCCAGAGCGGTCAGAATGGAGCACTCTGGGTTAGCTCCCGGAGGCCAATACCATCGAATTGTGTCCACAGTACCCCAAATTCGAGCCGGCAATGTCGATTTAAGCGCTAATCCACTTGTCAGGGGTGGAGTAAGGAAATCGATTTTAAGAGCCCTTTAAGTCGAAATAAAGGGCTTCATTGTGTGGACGGGTGCAGGTTTAAATCGATTTAACGCTGCTAAATTCGACCTAAAGTCCTAGTGTAGACCAGGGCTATGTAAGAAAGGGTTACTCACCTTGTGCAGTAACTGAGGTTCTTTAAGACGTGTGTCCCTGTGGGTGCTCCACTTCAGGTGACAGTGCGTCCCAGGGATGTTGATCGGAGATTTTCGGTAGCAGCGCCTAGTCAGGTTGCACATGAGCAGCAACTGTCTAGTGGCGCCACTGGAGTCTCTTCAGAGCACGCACAGCCCAACCCCCTCGGTTCCTTCTCTACTGTAGAGTCCACGTGTCGAACTCCAAAGCAGAGGGGAGAGGGTTGGGTAGTGAAGCACCCACAGGGACACACCTCTTGAAGAACCTCAGTTATTGCACAAGGTGTGTAACCCTCTCTTCTTCTTAGAGTGCTGTCCCTGTGGGTGCTCCACTTCAGGTGAATGTAGAGCAGTACCCACTATGGTTGGGGGGAGGCTTTGGAGTTGTGTGCATAGTAGCAGCGGAAAGGACAGTAAGGTCTAATATGGCATCCACCCTGGCATAGTGCTTGGACAAAGTATGTTCTGATGCCCATGTGGTGGCTTTGCAAATGTCTGGAATGGGTACGATGTGTTGCCATGGCACGAGTAGAATGGGACCTGATCCCAGGAGGAGATTCTATGTCATCGGTTTGATAGCATGATTAGATACCGTCCGATATCCACTTGGAAAGTCGTTGCTTGGATATTGCAGTACCCTGGATCATTTGGTTGTCAAAATGAACTTGGGGATTTACGAAAAGTTTTGTTCTCAGTAGAAGGCTATGGCCCTCCTAACATCAAGGGTGTGTAATGAAGCCTCCTGTGAGGATTTATGTGATTTAGGGTAGAGCATAGGGAGGTGTATAGGCTGGTTGATGTGGAAGGTGGATGCCACTTTCGGAAGGAATTTCGGGTAAGGTCACAATGTGATCTTATCCTTGAAAAGGATCATGTAGGGTGGATTGGCCATCAGTGCGCTAATCTCGCTTACCCTTCTAGCCAATGTGATGGCAACGAGGAATGCTACCTTCATTGACATGTATAGTAAGGAGCAGGCAGTTAGGAGTTTGAAGGGGTGGTCTCATGAGTGCCCTGAGGACTAAGTTTAGAACCTACATGGGAGTGGGAGAGTGTACTTCAGGGTAAAGGTTCTGAAGTCCTGCAAGGAAGTGTTTTGTAGTTGGATGTGTAAATGTTGAGAATCTGTCGATTTTGTCATGGAAGGTGTTAATCGCCACGAGATGTGCTTTGATAGAGCTGAATGATAAACCTGAGTTCTAGCTCCACAAGGTAGTCTAGCATTACTGGAAGTGGCGTAGTGCAGGGAGTAAGTCGTTTATGTAGGCATCATGTGGAAAAACGTTTCCACTTTTGTAGGTAAGTATTGCACATGGACTCACGTCTGCTGTTCAAAAACACGTGTTTAACCTGCTCCGAACAGGTTAACTCGTGTAATTGGAACCATGGAGGAGCCACGCTTTCAGATGGCGCTTCTCCAATTGTGGATGGAGGATCTGACCATCGGACTGTGACAGTAGGTCTGATCTCATTGGAAGAGTTCATGGAGGGCAAACTGGCAAACGCAGCAGGTAAGGGTACCGGGTCTGTCTGGGCCACACTGGAGCAATCAAGATGATCTTGGCTTTGTCATCCCTGGTCTTGCATAGGACTCTGTGTAGTAGTGGGATCGATAGGAATGCATACTAGTCCCACTAGATTAGGAAAGTGTCCCCAGGGATAGGGGACCAAGTCCCACCCCTGGAACAAAATTGTGGTTCTGTGCTGTGGCACATAAATCGATAGATGGGAACCCCCATTGATAAAATATCTGTTGTAAGACTGTAGGGTTCAGTTCCCATTCGTGCTCTTGTGAGAGCCATCTGCTTAATGTGTCGGCGGTGGTGTTTTGGCATCCTGGTTGGTAAGAAGCTGAGATGTCGATGTGGTGTTGGATACACCAGTTCCATAGTCTCATGGCTTCAGTGCATGGGGAGTGGGATCGTGCCCTCTCTTGTCTGTTGATATAGAATATACATGTAACATTGTCTGTCATCACTCGAATTGATTCGTTTCTTATAAGTGGTAGGAAGTGAAGACAGGCGTATCTTACTGCTCTGAGTTCTAGCAGGTTTACATGAAGGCATGCTTCCGATGTCGACCACCTGCCTTGTGTCGTGTGGTGCTCCAGGTGTTCCCCCTAGCCCCGTAGGGAGGCATCTGTTGTGATCATGACTGAAGGAGGTCTGTGGTGAAAGGGAACCCCTATGCAGATGTTCTCTGGTCTTGTCCACCATTGTAGGGATGCTAAAACCTTGGTCGGTGGTGTTACCACCATGTTGAGGCTGTTTGGTGGGTTTGTATACTGAACGCAGCCAGCCCTGAAGACAGCGCATGTGTAATCTGATGTATTTTGCCACGAACATGGAGGCAGCCATGTGTCCTAGTAATTATAGGCACATCGGTGCCTCGATTCGTGGACAGATGTAACTGACATCTATGAGATGTTTGTTGGCTAGGGCTCTGGCTTGAGTTGAGTCCTGATGTGTCCTGATGAATTCTAGTTGTTCTGTGGGTATCAATGTGACTTCTGAAAGTTTATTTGCAACCCCAGTCTTTGGAAGAGGTTGATGGTCTATTGTGTGATTGTTTCTGTCTCTGTGTATGAGTGTCCTTTGGTAAGGCAATCATCTAAGTATGGCAAAAATATGATCCCTTGTTTGCGCAGGTGAGCTGCAACTACTGCAAGGGTTTTGGAGAACACCCTCAGTGCTGTGGACAGTCCCAATCGGAGCACCCTGTATTGGAAGCGGTCGTGTCCCCCTGTGAATCGGAGGAATCGTTTGTGAGCTGGATGTATTGAGATGTGAAAATATGCATCTTGTAGGTCGATGGCTGAAAACCTGTCCCCCTGTTCCAGCGCTGGGATTATTGTGCCTAAGGTAACCATCTTGAATTTTTGGGAGCATATGAATTTGTTGAGTTTTCAAATGTCTACTATCGGTCGCCATCCACCACTTTTCTTCTGGGTTAGGAAATAGTGGGAATAAAAACCCTTCCCTCTGTATTGTGTTGGTACAGGTTCCACAGCATCTAGCTGTGGCAGACGATCTACTTCCAGTCTTATAAGGTGCTCATGAGAACAGACCCAAGGCGGGGAGGTGGGTAGAGTAGGGGGGCAAAAAGTAAAAGGCATGGAATAGCCCGATTGAACTATTTCTAAAACCCAATGGTCTTGTGTAATATGCTCCCAAGCTTGGTAAAAATGCTCTAGGTGGTGACCAAATAGGCAGGTAGGTGCTGGTGTTAAGGGGAGGTCATTCAGAACCTTAACTAAGACTTCAGAACTGGTTTGTTCCCTGATGGTTGGGACGCACATAAATCTTGTTTTCTTCCATAAGAGATGAAACATTAATAAAGGTATTCCTTACTAATATACTTAATTGTAAACATTTACATATTTTTTGATAATTCTACAAATTTTAGATAAGATCATGATTCATAGAAAGATCTCTATTTATTGCAATGATGTTTTGGTACAGTAAAAGCTCCACTCATTATAATCAGGATGCAGTGCATGGCAGGTAATACTTCAGATTTTTCATAGCCTCTAAACAAAAACCTACTTATATTTTAAACTGTTATTTTAAAATCATCTGTCTAGCAGTTATTATTTCTGTAGAGAACAATCTTCAAACCTGAAGTAGCCTGCAATGCTAATCTATGAATTAGTAATAAATCTTTATTTGGATCCTACCATGCATGAGGTGACTGGTTAGTTTCTGCTTCTAAGAACAATTCTATTCTTCTATTTAGACTCTTCAGACTGGTCTACACTATCAAGTTAGGTCAACCTAAGTTGACTCATTTTGTCAGTTTTGGATGCACCCAAACCTAAATTTGTCTCCCGCTGCTGTAAGTGCCTCATTTCATTGATACACTAACACCACCACCCAGAACGACACAGAGGCAAAGTCGACCTACTTTTTTCTACACAGTGCTAGTTTAAACACTGCAAGTGTTATGAGCATCAAAGGACTTTTTGAAACAACGTGCTAGACAAACAATGTTAAGTGGGATTCCTAGGAAATACTTGGAAGGTGAAGGCAACTTTCCACCGCCAGAGCCATCCTTTTACAGCTGCAGCCTGAGGAGAAACCTAATTTCTGCTGATTGCCAGTTACATGAGGACCAGACCAGATGACCAAACTGGATCAAAGAGTGCCTCACAGATTCATGGGGGTGATAGTTCTTATCTAACAGGTGTTATGAACTTGTGACCACAGAAAAACCCTTTGGTGGGGTTTGAGGGACTGTTCATCTGCCAGAGTTCTTGTTGGAGTCAGGGGGTAAGCTTATAAGCCTGCATACAGGTTCTTTTGTTTTCTCTGTAAGCCTTTCACCTTAAGAATAAATGTGCTTGCTTCTTAACTGTATGTAATTACTCTGTTTATAGCCTCTGAAGAGAAGGCAAAGCATGCTTAATGTAAGAATCTGTATTATTTGGGGATTCATAGTGTAGTCGGGGAGCTCAGCAGCCTGGAAATATCCTGATCAGTAGGGAGACATGAGTCTCCACCCAAGAGAGGTGATGGCTGGGGAGCTGAAAGCCTAAGAGTGGGTGCCCTTGTTGGATGATAGAAGGGGGATACAGGTGCAGTTTCTCTGAACTGTGACAAAGGCCAGCTATCAAATTTTGTTTTTAATTGCAGATTTTTCCAAGGCCAAGGCTTATAAGACAAACAATACTGCAGTGCAATAAGCAAGTTCAGAAGTCATCTTCTGAGTTAACTGTAGATGTTAGATTTTTTATTTTTTTTAAATGAATGATGGTATTGGAAAAGTCCAGTGTCAGTGAAGTCTTAAAATGTTTCCAGTTTTAAAATTACAGTGGTCTAATTTCTAACCTAGAATTCCAACTGTCTTTCAAGATTTACAGTACTTCCCCTATCTGCTTGCTTGAGATAGACACTCACAAAGTCTTTAATGCTAATCTTCTCTGGAACTTTAAAATGAAAACAAAATAATTCTAAAGTATTCAAATTATGCTTTAACCAGATTGACAAAGGTCTGAATAGTAAGGATAGAGGAAAACATTTGAACCAACAGCCAATGTTACTGGAGAATGCAAACAATATATCATGCAGTCATCGGTCCATCTATTTACTTGTGAACAACAAGGATAAATGATTTCCACATTTTGATCACTAAGCAGGGATGAAAATTTAAGACATGAAACCCAGAGTATCATGCATAAAGCCCACATCATAGCCACTAAACATAACTGAAGCACTGCTGAGTTTAATTTAACCATACTTTTAGTTTGGGGGTTGGGGGAGATATGAATTTTGTTTAGTGGATAGAAAGGGGATATTTTCAAATATATGACTATGAAGTCCTTTGAGTATGCTGCAGCAGAAAGCATGCTTCGCTAATGTTTTCAGTCAAATGGTTATCTATATGGTATCAAAGTATACAACAATTTTTCTTACTATTTTTATTATAAGTGTAAGCAGGGTCTGAATGAATGCTTCCCTGACAGCTAGCAGGGAAGGGAAATCACTTGGGTGTGTTTATGTAAATACAGTTTGCTCCTGCTTTGCTTACATATTCAGCAGATACAGCAGTGTCCAAGTGATCAACTTTGTCTGGTGTTGGGTACAAATCACCTTAGTACTGAATGCAGGGGTAGTGAAATATGGTTACCAATGTTGTAATTATTGTAGGAATACAGGAAAGCAGGACTGTGCTTAACCTGTCCCAAATGAGGGGGCCACCCTCAGTTGAAAGAATCTTGCTAAGCCACAGGCTCAAATGTCCGACAACTGTAAAAGTAACAGGGGTGGTGACAGGTATCCCTAGCCAGGAGGCTACACACTCTCATCAAGAGCCATTCCTAGGCTGGTTTAACCTGGCATAGACACTGCCCAACCTACAGTAACTCCTTGCTTAATGTTGTAGTTATGTTCCTGAAACAATGCTACTTTAAGCAATAAGGTTTTAAGTGAATCCAATTTCCCCATAAGAATTAATGTAAATGCGGGGGGAGGTTCCAGGGAAATGTTTTTCACCAGACAAAAGACTGCTCTTCCTGCAAGCAGTGTACAAAGCAGGCAGCTGCCAAACATTAGAAGGGAGCATTGCACAACTTTAAATGAGCATGTTTTCTAATAAATCAGTGACGTAACAACGAAATAATGTTAATCTGCAAGACATTAAGTGAGGAGTTACTGTACTTGGGGTGAGTCATTTACTCATGGTTTATGTTTATGAACCCTGTTTGCAGTGTTTTCCTAAATAATGCAGTTACTTCCCTCCTTTTATTAAAAGTTTCTTTTCTACAATCAGACTCTGTGCTTACGACTGGGGAAGTATTGCCTCTCAGAGGTGCCCGAGGTGGTGTGTAAATTTCCCAGGTTACTGGGTTGGGACTCAAGCCGGTTCTGTATCAATGCAAAGTAACTCCTAGATATTGAACCCTGCCTGGTTGCTGCTGGCTGCATCTGGCAGAAGGGTTACATAAGTTTATACAGGTTTCAGAGTAACAGCTGTGTTAGTCTGTATTTGCAAAAAGAAAAGGAGTACTTGTGGCACCTTAGAGACTAACCAATTTATCTGAGCATAAGCTTTTGTGAGCTATAGCTCACTTCATCAGATGCAAAGCTTATGCTCAAATAAATTGGTTAGTCTCTAAAGTGCCACAAGTACTCCTTTTCTTTTTATAAGTTTATACAGCACTACATGTACATTTAATTATATGACAAGTAAAATCGATTGCAAATTAATAGCTTTCCTGCCAAAGAGAATTTTGAGTCAAAAGACATGTTGATAGATTACAGAATCACACAAACATTTGACAAAAAACAAAGAAAGGAAGATGTGTCCAACTCAAATGCTTCCCAAAGTAAGTGACCCGCTTCCCAATCCCAGCTGTGCAAAAATTCTGAGTGGTTTAAAATCATGAGATATTCCAAATACACATTTTGGGTCCTTCCTGTTTGCCATCTGGTTTTGAATCTTTATTGTACATTTTCAAGCTTTTATCGAGAACCAGGAGGGCTAAAAATTTACCTTGAAAAAGAAAGAAAGAAAGAAAGCTGAGTTTCATACAATAACAACTCAAGAAGCTCAGCCTTTAAGAACACAAGTAGCGTGAGTCTTGATAAAATTGAGTTGGCAGCACCACAAGTGGGTCTCCACTAGTTTTTTTAACATGAGCAAGTAAAGGAGTCTGGCAAAAGAAAAGTTCACCAGCTGTTTCATTCAGAAGGGGAGGAGTAATCAAAATTGGATCAGCACCAAATAGAAGAGTAATGACAAAGTTTGGGGCCTATTAAGGGGACTGGTGCTGGGGCATAGTGAGGGCGCTGAAGGCGGAAACCATTTATTTGGGTTGTTATAATTACTTCAAGCCAAGGGGTGCTACTGCACCCCCAGGTCCAGGAATCCCCGATTAAGAGTGTGGCAAAGGAGGGAAGCCACGTCCGTCGTACCAGAGCCTGTATACAACAGATGCAAGGGCAAGCAGCTTGACCGCAATGCAGAAGACTGAATAGCCATGAGCCTGTCACCGGCCCGTCTGACCAGTATTTGAGGGACATGTGAGGGAAAACTCCGCCAACCTTTCCAGCTGGCAGCCAAGGGACCTTAAGCAACTCGGCGATTTTAAAATTCACCGAGCACGAAGCTGCTCCTCGGAGCTCCTGTACCAGAGCAGCGCTGCGGAGGGACGCGAGGCGAAGGAGCCGGAGCCGCCAGGCCCAGCGGGCTCCTTCAGCAGGTGCCCCCTCCTCCTCGCACCGCCTGGGATGACTGACACGCAGCTGACCGGCAGCCGCGAACCCCGGGCCCCGCTGGCGCGCGGGACGTTCCTCGCGCTGTCAATCGCACCAGTCCGGGCGGGCCCGTGGCGGGGGAGGGAAGCGCGCGCGCGCGCCCGGTTGAGCCTTCAGCGTCCGGCGCGCAGGCGCAGCGCGGACTCCCTCAGCCCGCGGAGACGCCGCTGTCAATTGGCCTCTAGGCGGGGCCGCTGGCCGGAGCCAGGGAGGCGCGGCCCGAGGATCTCCCGGCGAGGCGGGCGCTGACGTCACTGGAGAGAGGCCCCGCCTCGCTCCCTGTTCTTTGGGGTCAGGCGAAGCTGGGGCCCGGTCACTCACCCGCCGCCTCCGGCAGCAGCAGCGCCGCGGCCGCCAGCGAGAGGAAGGCCCAGGGCCGCGGCGGGGCCGTTAGCTCCATGGCGCCGCCCGCTCGCGCCGAGATGGAGCCTCGCGCCGCGCCGCGCCCCTCCCCCCCAGCGCCCGCGTAAATGTAACAGAATGCCCGCTGGGGGCGGGGCGAGTTGCTGGGGGCAGCGCACCACCCGCACGGGGAGCGGTGCTGGGGGCCGCTGAGGTGGAACTGGGCCAGGGGCTTCCTCTCCGGGGGCGCGGCCAAAGCAGGAGCCTGCATAAATGGAGCAAGTTGCAGCTGCCCTAACTCAGGCGCTGCCTATACTGGGCCTGTTTGTAGCAGCGGGGAAGCTGCACCAGTACGAATCCTGGTTTATGGTGGCCTAGCACAAACTGCAGTGAAATGTAGGGCTGGAATGGGTGGCAAGAAGGAGTAGAAGGTCAGCCCCCCTGTGCTATGGCAGGCCCATGTAATGCCTGCTAGACTGTAAGGTGCCACAAGTCCTCCTTTTCTTTTTGTGGATACAGACTAACACTGCTGCTTCTCTGGAACCTGCAAGACCAGTGGCTCTCAACTTTTCCAGATTACTGTACCCCTTTCAGGAGGCTGATTTGTCTTGCATACCCATGTTTCACCTCACTTAAAAACTACTTGGTTATAAAATCAGACGGAAAAATATGGGGAAGGGGTTGGAATGGGGGACAGGGAAGGGGTGGGAAGAGGCAGGGCGGGGCCTCATGGAAGGGGCAGGGCTGGGGGCAATGATGGGGGTATCAGTGATGCGGCCCTCGGGCTAATGCACTAGTCCTCATGGGGCCCTCATGGTCATTTTTAGATTGAGACCCCTGCCCTAATGTCTGAAAAAAAGTGGCTTTGAATTTTAATTTAATTGCATGATACGCTCTTTTAGTTTTAAAGTATGGATTGTTGTATTATGCAATAAGCGTCAAATTGTGTTATATAGATGTTGTAGAAAGGTATAGAAAGCCTGCGTTCGCTCGCAGCATGCGTCTCCACTACTGCGGTGTCGCATTACCGTTGGTCCTCCCCGCCTCCTCCGACTACTATTTTAGAAAATTATTTGACCTGTACAAGTGGCCACATCAGGTGTGCCCAGCACAGTGTCTACAGTGTTTGTAATCTTTGTTGCGTGTACTCTACTGAAATAGCATAACAAGCCCGTGGCTTTATGTTTTAATTCAATCGTATTATACCCCCTTTTAATTTTAAAATATGGATCGGTTCGTTGTTAAGAAAAGGAGCAGACAAACTGAATTATAATGAATGTGCCGATAGCAGTGCAAATACCTTGGTTAAGAATTTACATGAAGCTAATGCTGCCACCAGTTCTAGTGCGTGCAATAAACTGAGTAATGACCAACAGAAACAGACTTTGTCTCTTAGTTCAGGTCAGTGTAGTTCCTATTCAAAGCCATTAAACATTCCATCTGATGACCCGGTCTGTGATATTCCAAAAAATAGATTAGAATGCCGGTCTTGATTATCTAGAGGTCCTTATCAGCCTAGATTGAGCATGTTTCCTAGAAGTAAAATAGGGAATAAACAAAGAAGTTTTCAGTCCGATTGGTATGAACAGTATAGGTAGTTAAAATATAGCTCAACAAAGGATGCAGCATTTTGCTTTTACTGCCGTTTCTTCTTCTCTAATGATGCAACAAACAAAGGTCACACTGATCCAGCATTTATTGATAAGGGATTCAGAAACTGGCATAGGACTAACAAATGTTTTTAAAACCACCAATTGTCAAAATCTCATGGGTTGAGCTGTTCTTCATGGTCAAGTGTTAATGAAGGGAAACCTATTGATGTATTGTTGGATGAGGGCAAGCAGGCTTATCTGTCTAAACAAGAAGAACGGTGCCATAACCAAACTGTAATGGAGTGACTGACTGACATTGTTCTGTGTTTGGCGAAAGGTGGGAGACCATTCAGGGGTCACAATGAAAAAGCTGACAGTTTTGAGAAAGGTTTATTTCTAAATCTTGTCAGTATGCTCCAAAAATACGATCCTGTAATGGCAAAGCATGTGCAACAATCTCCTCGAAACACTACCTGTCTGAGTAATTGCATCCAAAATGATTTAATTGTGGCCTTGCATAACGTTGTGCAACAAAAGATTGTGTCTTCACCACATGGAAAAATGGTCTCAATAATTGCCAACGACACTACTGACTGTGAACACCATGAACAGATGTCCGTTGTGTTGCGGTATTTTGACAATGAAAAACATAGTCCAGTTGAACATTTTCTGACTGTTCAGAGACTATTAACAGTTGATGCTCAGTCTATTTTTGACCAGCTAAATGACATCCTTGGCATTCTTAAAATTAACTGGTCATCAGTGATGTCTATCTGTTTTGATGGGGCATCTACGATCAGTCTGGCTGTACTGCGGGAGTTTAAATGAAATGTAAAGAAACAGTGAAATACTCTACGTACACTGCTGTGTGCATTGTTTGAACCTCATCCTAGTAGATGCATGCACTTCAAGTAAACAAAACAGAACTGTCTGATTTTTTTGGTGTTATTCAGACTCTTTATGCCTTCATGGAGGGGAATCCTGTGTGACATACAGTAATGGAGAAGATTTCACAAGTAGGATCCCAGTTGAAGACTTTGAAGTCACTATCAAACACAAGATGGGCCTGCAGAGTAGAAGCAGTGGCTGCTGTAAAACAAAACTACTCCCTCATTTCACAAGCTTTACAAGAGATTATCGAAACAACTTGCCTTGCTGACGCTAAAATAAAAGCCAGGGGCCTTATCCATGAACTAAATTCATTCAAGTTCATCTTTGCCCTTCACATGAAGCACCCTATTCTCCAGATGGTGGTAAAAGTGAGTAAGGCTCTTCAAGCTCCAGATCTCAACTTACTTACTGCAATGACAGGGGTGAAAAGCTTGCGTAACTCTTTGGCTGCGATGAGAAGTGGCCCAGAGTATTTTCAGTCTATTTTCAATGACAATGTGAAAATGGGTGTAGAGAATGATATATTGGTTCCCCCAGTTAAGAAGAGAAAAATGTCCACTCATATTGATGACGCGTTTGAGTCCCAGCATCACTTTGATACAAAAGAGGAGCAGGAGAGAATAACTTCATTTTACCCACTCCTAGACTCAATGATTACCGGCATTGACCAGTAATTTGAACAGCAGACTTGTAAAATTGTGACTGCAATGGGAAAACTGCTGAGCTTAGACATTGGCAGGGACGATATGAGAATCATTGCCAACAAATTTAAAGTGTCCTTGGATGAGTTGGAAGCTGAAGTCGGATTGCTTCGGGGTTATAACGGATCTGTTCCTAAAGGTAGCACTACAAACACCACCAGAGAGTGGCTTGATTGGCTAAAGGAATCAGATCAATCTTCCATGTTCCAGGCCTTTTACAAATCTATTCAATGCTTTGCAGTCTTACCTGTTACAAGCTGTTCATGTGAAAGAGCCTTTTCAAAACTAGCACATGTAAAAAACTAAGTACAATGTCCCAACAGCGCCTCGACTCACGATTTTGTACACTGAAAAAGAATTGGCTTCGTCATGGAATATCAGGGTTGGAAGGGACCTCAGGAGGTCATCTAGTCCAACCCCCTGCTCAAAGCAGGACCAATCCCCAATTAAATCATCCTACCAAGTACCGTCCCTAATTTATCCCCAGATCCCTAAATGGCCCCCTCAAGGATTGAACTCACAACCCTGAGTTTAGTAGGCCAATGCTCAAACCACTGAGCTATCCCTTTATGATTGAGTATTCAATAAATGTTCAACTTAAAAAAAAATTCTCTGGGTGCACACCCTAATGAAATGTGCTGCACACGTCTATGCTGATTCCTGTGAGACCCCATTAGATATACTCTCCCAGTTTGATAGGTAATCCACCTCACCCACAGGCAGTAGCCAGGTTGACTGTCGACCTAACATTATTTATACTGGAGGTTAGGTTGGTATAGCTACATATCTCAGGGATGTGGATTTTTCATATCCCTGAGAGATGTAGCTATACTGATGTAAATTCCTAGCACAGACCAGGCTTTACCCTGTTCAGAAGAAGTCTATTCAACACAGTGGCTGAAACACCACTGACTGCTGATGCCTTGTCTATATCAGCGTTGTTATTACCTATAAAGCTGCTTTGGTGTTAATTACTGGAAGATTTTCGGGGGGGCGGGGAAGCCAGTTTGGACTTTTGTGAGGCCCATAGTGACAAAGCAAAAAATTTAATGAATCTCAGACTGAACCTGTTTTTTAAAATGGAATAAGCAAAGACAACTCTTTTTCTTTTTAAGTATAAACTGGACCAAAATGTAGAGGTGGGTGTTAGGTACATCCTTTGTAAGGATGGTTAGAAAGAGGTATTAAATAGCACATTGGTTAAAATGGAAGACTATACTAAAATGAGAAATATTTCACTGAGAAATGAGAAATAATACCAAAGGAAATAAAGAGCATGATCAGGAAATTGCACAAATGGGATTACATTGAGGAAAAATGCAAACTAATGCAGCAAGGCAGAACATATGAAACATAGATATTCAGTGGGAGGAAGACAATAGGAAAGCAGCAAGGTTGAAAGAGACCTGGGTGGCATTCTAGAACATTGCAAACTAGTTTATGAATTTACAACGGAACCGGGCAGAAAAGAGTTCAGTGCAATTAAGGACTTCCTGCATAGACCAGGAAGACAAGAAGAAGTCTGGTGGCACCTTAAAGACTAACAGATTTATTTGGGCATAAGCTTTCATGGGTAAAAAGTCCACTTCTTTACCCATGAAAGCTTATGCCCAAAGAAATCTGTTAGTCTTTAAGGTGCCACCAGACTCCTTGTTGTTTTTGTGGATACAGATTGTCATAAATATAAAGGGAAGGGTAACCACCTTTCTGTGTACAGAACTATAAAATCCCTCCTGGCCAGAGGCAAAACCCTTTCACCTGTAAAGGGTTAAGAAGCTAAGATAACCTCGCTGGCACCTGACCAAAATGACCAATGAGGAGACAAGATACTTTCAAAGCTGGAGGGGGGGAGGGGAGAAACAAAGGGTCTGTCTGTCTGGGTGATGCTTTTGCCGGGAACAGATCAGGAATGCTCTTCATAACTCCTTAAGTTAGTAAGTAATCTAGCTAGAAATGCATTAGATTTCCTTTTGTTTAATGGCTGGTAAAATAGCTGTGCTGAATGGAATGTATATTCCTGTTTTTGTGTCTTTTTGTAACTTAAGGTTTTGCCTAGAGGGATTCTCTATGTTTTGAATCCGATTACCCTGTAAGGTATTTACCATCCTGATTTTACAGCGGTGATTCTTTTACCTTTTCTTTAATTAAAATTCTTCTTTTAAGAACCTGATTGCTTTTTCATTGTTCTTAAGATCCAAGGGTTTGGGTCTGTGTTCACCTATGCAAATTGGTGAGGATTTTTATCAAGCCTTCCCCAGGAAAGGGAGTGTAGTGCTTGGGTGGATATTTGGGGGAAGATGTCTCCAAGTGGGCTCTTTCCCTGTTCTTTGTTTAACACGCTTTGTGGTGGCAGCATAGGGTTCAAGGACAAGGCAAAGTTTGTACCTTGAGGAATTCTTTAACCTAAGCTGGGAAGAATAAGCTTAGGGGGTCTTTCATGTAGCTCTGCACATCTGTACCCTAGAGTTCAGAGTGGGGAAGGAACCTTTACACTGATTAACATGACTAACCCTCATGATACTTGAGACCAGGAAGGTGAACTATGAATCTGGTGAGACTGCATCTGGAATTCTGCATACTTAGTTCTGGGCAGCTAAACAAATAGTTATATATCATTTGGAATTCCGGAAAGAGCAAAAAAGGCTACCAATATGGAGGGACTGCTTTATGAGGAAATATTAACCATAGTTTAAAATTCTCTGATCAGGTCATAGATTCTAAGGCCGGAAGGGACCTTTCTGATCATCTAGTCTGACCTCCTGTATAACACAGGCCATACAACTTCCCCAAAATCATTCCTAGGGTATATGTTTTAGAAAAACATCCAAATTTGATTTTAAAATTGTCAGTGATGGAGAATCAACCACGACCATTGGTAAATTGTTCCAATGGTTAATTATTCCCACTATTAAAAAATTATGCCTTGTCTCTAGTCTGAATTTTTCTAGTTTCAACTTCCAGCCATTGGATTCTGTTATACGTTTCTCTGTTACATTGAAGAGCCTATTATCAAATATTTGTTTCCTATGTAGGTACTGATAAACTGTAATCAAGTCACCCCTTAAGTTTCTCTTTGTTAAAATAAATAGATCCAATTTTGGATAGCCTCTAGTTTGTTTAGTTGGGGCTTGACCATGCCCCCTCCTACAATGTAGCCAAAGTATTTAGCCTCGGCTAGCCCTATATCACACTTGGCTGGGTTGGCTGTGAGGCCAGCCTGTCTTAGCGTGTCCAGAACCGCTTCCACCTTTTCCAAGTGGGTTTCCCAGTCGTGGGTGTGAATAATCACATCATCCAGGTATGCCGCTGCATAACTGGTATGGGGCCATAGGAGCTTGTCCATAAGACGCTGGAAGGTGGCAGGTGCCCCATGCAGTCCAAAAGGAAGAACAGTATATTGAAACAGACTCTCTGGGGTAGAGAATGCCGTCTTTTCTTTCGCATCTTTGGCAGAGGAAATCTGCCAGTATCCCTTTGTTAAATCAAGGATGGTCAAAAATCGGGCATTGCCCAGGCGGTCAACTAACACCTTGATACGGGGTATGCATCAAATTTGGATCTCTCATTCAGCCGGCAAAAGTCATTACAAAACCTAGTGGTGTCATCAGGTTTGGGCACCAACACAATCAGCTTGACCACTGACTGTGGGACTCTTCAATGACTCCCAGCTCCAACATCCTTTTTACTCCTCCTTGATCTCCTCCCTTTTTGCTGCTTAAAGCCTTAAAGTTACCTTTGCCCCAGGGTCTGTGATAATGTGGTATATGCTTTGGTGGTCCGACCTGATTTAGTTGAAAGCATGTCCTGGTATCGGTTGATCATCTCAGTTACCTCCTTCTTCTGGTTTGGTGTCAGATCAGTGGATATCCTGATCTGCTTCTGCATGTTATTTCCCTGGATCGGGGTCTCTTGGGTCACTACACACACCTCTCGTTGGTGCCAAGGCTTTAAGAGGTTAATGTGATCAATTTGTTCTTGTTTCCAGCATTCTGGCTGCCACACCTTGTAGGTTACTTTCCCCACGGGTTCAACCACCTCATAGGGCCCCTGCCATTGGGCCAAAAGCTTGCTTTCTGCCGTGGGTACCAACACCATCACCCGATCCCCTGGTTGGAACTGTTGGACTTTTGCCTGGCGATTGTAGTGGGTTCACTGGGCCTCCTGCACCTTTTCCAAATGTTCCCATAGAATAGGGGTGACCCGGGCTATCCGTTCTCGCATCTGCAACACATGCGCAAGTATATTTCTCCCCTCATTGGGTTCCTCTTCCCAGATTTCTTTTGCGATGTCTAGTATGCCATGGGGGTGGCGTCCGTATAAGAACTCAAAGGGGAAAAACCCAGTTGAGGCCTGAGGTACCTCCGGAATTGCAAACATAAGGTAGGTTAATAGGGTGTCCCAATCCTTCCCGTCCCAACTTACCACTTTCCTTATCATGGCCTTGAGGGTTCGGTTAAAACTTTCTACCAGACCATCGGTCTGCGGATGATAGACTGAAGTTCTCAGGGTATGGATATGGAGCAGCGTACAGATGTCCTTCATTAGCTTCAACACAAATGGGGTACCTTAGTCTGTTAATATCTCCTTTGGTAGCCCCACTCGGGCAAAGATGCCCACCAACTCTTTAGCTATCGTTTTAGAGGCCGTGTTCCGCAGGGGGACGGCTTCTGGGTAGCGAGTAGCATAATCCAGAACAACAAGTATATATTGGTGGCCCTGGGCTGTCTTCTCCAGGGGTCCCACTAGGTCCATGACTATTCGCTCGAAGGGGACCTCTATGATGGGAAGGGGGTACTAAAGGTGCCCTCAAGTGGGGACGGGGACTGTGCAGCTGACACGCTGGGCAGGATGCACAGTACCTCCACGCTTCTTAGAATCAGAATATCCGGGTTGGAAGGGACCTCAGGAGGTCATCTAATCCAACCCCCTGCTCAAAAGCAGGACCAATCCCCAATTAAATCATCCCAGCCAGGGCTTTGTCAAGCCTGACCTTAAAAACTTTTAAGGAAGGAGATTCCACCACCTCCCTAGGCAACGCATTCCAGTGTTTCACCACCCTCCTAGTGAAAAAGTTTTTCCTAATATCCAACCTAAACCTCCCCCACTGCAACTTGAGACCATTACTCCTTGTTCTGTCCTCTTCCACCACTGAGAATAGTCTAGAACCATCCTCTCTGGAACCACCTCTCAGGTAGTTGAAAGCAGCTATCAAATCCCCCCTCATTCTTCTCTTCTGCAGACTAAACAATCCCAGTTCCCTCAGCCTCTCCTCATAAGTCATGTGTTCCAGACCCCTAATCGTTTTTGTTGCCCTTCGCTGGACTCTTTCCAATTTATCCACATCCTTCTTGTAGTGTGGGGCCCAAAACTGGACACAGTACTCCAGATGAGGCCTCACCAATGTTGAATAGAGGGGGACGATCACGTCCCTCGATCTGCTCGCTATGCCCCTACTTATAAATCCCAAAATGCCATTGGCCTTCTTGGCAACAAGGGCACACTGCTGACTCATATCCAGCTTCTCGTCCACTGTCACCCCTAGGTCCTTTTCTGCAGAACTGCTGCCTAGCCATTCAGTCCCTAGTCTATAGCTGTGCATTGGGTTCTTCCGTCCTAAGTGCAGGACCCTGCACTTATCCTTATTGAACTCATCAGATTTCTTTTGGCCCAATCCTCCAATTTATCTAGGTCCCTCTGTATCCTATCCCTGCCCTCCAGCGTATCTACCACTCCTCCCAGTTTAGTATCATCCGCAAATTTGCTGAGAGTCCAATCCACAACATCCTCCAGATCATTTATGAAGATATTGAACAAAACCGGCCCCAGGACCGACCCCTGGGGCACTCCACTTGACACCGTCTGCCAACTAGACATGGAGCCATTGATCACTACCCGTTGAGCCCGACAATCTAGCCAATTTTCTACCCACCTTATAGTGCATTCATCCAGCCCGTACTTCTTTAACTTGCTGAAAAGAATACTGTAGGAGACGGTGTCAAAAGCTTTGCTAAAGTCAAGAAACAATACATCCACTGCTTTCCCTTCATCCACAGAACCAGTAATCTCATCATAGAAGGCGATTAGATTAGTCAGGCATGACCTTCCCTTGGTGAATCCATGCTGACTGTTCCTGATCACTTTCCTCTCATGTAAGTGCTTCAGGATTGATTCTTTGAGGACCTGCTCCATGATTTTTCCAGGGCCTGAAGTGAGGCTGACTGGCCTGTAGTTCCCAGGATCCTCCTTCTTCCCTTTTTTAAAGATTGGCACTACATTAGCCTTTTTCCAGTCATCTGGGACTTCCCCCGTTCGCCATGAGTTTTCAAAGATAATGGCCAATGGCTCTGCAATCACAGCCGCCAGTTCCTTTGGCACTCTCGGATGCAACTCGTCCAGCCCCATGGACTTGTGCACGTCCACCTTTTCTAAATAGTCCCTAACCACCTCTTTCTCCACAGAGGGCTGGCCATCTATGCCCCATGTTGCGATGCCCAGCGCAGCAGTCTGGGAGCTGACCTTGTTAGTGAAGACAGAGGCAAAAAAAGCATTGAGTACATTAGCTTTTTCCACATCCTCTGTCACTAGGTTGCCTCATGTACTCCGGGCCAGAAGAATCGTTGCAGGACCCGTGCCAGGGTCTTCTCTACCCCCAAATGCCCCCCCCCCCAAAAGATGACTATGGGCAAGACTTAATACAGCATTCCGGTGTTTTTGAGGTACTATGATCTGGTGTACCTTCTGCCCCTGTACTGGTGCAACCCGGTATAAGAGATTCTTCTTCATTATGAAGTAGGGTCCTGGTCCCTGGGTTTTTCCTTCCACGGGGACCCATCTATTTCAGTTACCTCCTTCCTAACGTTGTCGTACCTTGGGTCTTCAGCCTTGTCCCATCCAAAATTTCCTCTCCCGGGGCTAATCTGCCCGAGATCTAGGGGGTCAGTCTCTGTTGCCTCTACTGGTTCAGAGGCGTTAGGCTGTGGGTCAGACTCGGATGCTTCTTCCTCCTGGGTGGACTTCTTCTCAGCTGCTCGGGTCCACCTCCCTATGAGAGTGACCCTCTGGCTTTGGGTCAGTATTCAGGTTCCCAAGGCCTTAGCTGCCCTCCTTTCCCTTTTCGACTTTCTACCCTCTCTGGGAGTGAAGAACAAATCTGGGGATATTTCAGAGAAGATTAGGGGTTGACAGTCTACTGTGGATGCCTCACTGACTTTAGGGTTTCCCCCCTTCTCCAATTCCCCTCCCGGGAGTAAGTCTCCAAACCCTGGGAAGTCCCTCCCTATGAGCACCAGGTATGGGAGTTTAGGGACTACACCTGCTGCTACCTCAGTAGTGTTCCCCTGAATCTCAATTTTTACTGGGATGGTGGGGTAATAACCAACTGTCCCCGTACGCATGTGTCAAGGTTCCTCCCCCACTCTGAACTCTAGGGTACAGATGTGGGGACCTGCATGAAAAAAACCTCCTAAGCTTATCTTTACCAGCTTAGGTCAAAACTTCCCCAAGGTACAAAATATTCCCCCCGTTGTCCTTGGACTGGCCGCTACCACCACCAAACTAATACTGGTTACTGGGGAAGAGCTGTTTGGACATGTCTTTCCCCCCAAAATACTTCCCAAAACCCTGCACCCCACTTCCTGGACAAGGTTTGGTAAAAAGCCTCACCAATTTGCCTAGGTGACTACAGACCCAGACCCTTGGATCTTAAGAACAATGAACAATCCTCCCAACACTTGCACCCCCCCTTTCCTGGGAAATGTTGGATAAAAAGCCTCACCAATTTGCATAGGTGACCACAGACCCAAACCCTTGGATCTGAGAACAATGAAAAAGCATTCAGTTTTTTACAAGAAGACTTTTAATAAAAAATAGAAGTAAATAGAAATAAAGAAATCCCCCCTGTAAAATCAGGATGGTAGATATCTTACAGGGTAATTAGATTCAAAAACATAGAGAACCCCTCTAGGCAAAACCTTAAGTTACAAAAAAGATACACAGACAGAAATAGTTATTCTATTCAGCACAATGCTTTTCTCAGCCATTTAAAGAAATCATAATCTAACACATACCTAGCTAGATTACTTACTAAAAGTTCTAAGACTCCATTCCTGGTCTATCCCCGGCCAAGACGACTACAGACAGACCCAGACCCTTTGTTTCTCTCCCTCCTCCCAGCTTTTGAAAGTATCTTGTCTCCTCATTGGTCATTTTGGTCAGGTGCCAGCGAGGTTACCTTTAGCTTCTTAACCCTTTACAGGTGAGAGGAGCTTTCCCCTGGCCAGGAGGGATTTCAAAGGGGTTTACCCTTCCCTTTATATTTATGACACGCCCCCCAAATCTCAGCTAGGGTGAAACACTGGCTGGGATTTCTTCCTGGAGCTCTAGGAAAAACAGAGTTAATAAGACATATGCAAGAAGGACCTAGACAAATTGGAGGATTGGGCCAAAAGAAATCTGATGAGGTTCAATAAGGATAAGTGCAGGGTCCTGCACTTAGGACGGAAGAACCCAATGCACAGCTACAGACTAGGGACCGAATGGCTAGGCAGCAGTTCTGCGGAAAAGGACCTAGGGGTGACAGTGGACGAGAAGCTGGATATGAGTCAGCAGTGTGCCCTTGTTGCCAAGAAGGCCAATGGCATTTTGGGATGTATAAGTAGGGGCATAGCGAGCAGATCGAGGGACGTGATCGTTCCCCTCTATTCGACATTGGTGAGGCCTCATCTGGAGTACTGTGTCCAGTTTTGGGCCCCACACTTCAAGAAGGATGTGGATAAATTGGAGAGAGTCCAGCGAAGGGCAACAAAAATGATTAGGGGTCTGGAACACATGAGTTATGAGGAGAGGCTGAGGGAGCTGGGATTGTTTAGCCTGCAGAAGAGAAGAATGAGGGGGGATTTGATAGCTGCTTTCAACTACCTGCAAGGGGGTTCCAAAGAGGATGGCTCTAGACTGTTCTCAATGGTAGCAGATGACAGAACGAGGAGTAATGGTCTCAAGTTGCAGTGGGGGAGGTTTAGATTGGATATTAGGAAAAACTTTTTCACTAAGAGGGTGGTGAAACACTGGAATGCGTTACCTAGGGAGGTGGTAGAATCTCCTTCCTTAGAGGTTTTTAAGGTCAGGCTTGACAAAGCCCTGGCTGGGATGATTTAACTGGGAATTGGTCCTGCTTCGAGCAGGGGGTTGGACTAGATGACCTTCTGGGGTCCCTTCCAACCCTTATATTCTATGATTCTATGATCTCTAAATATACTACCAAGTACATAAAGACTAACAATATTTTCCACATCTCAAGGACGATTTTAACCAGTTGACTCTGGGAAACTTTCACGGGAGAGTGCATCAGCCACTTTGTTAGAAGCTCCTGAGATGTGTTGGATGTCGAAATCAAAATCTTGGAGAGCTAAACTCCACCGAAGAAGTTTTTTGTTAGTTTCCTTGACGGTGTGAAGCCACTTCAGTGCAGCATGGTCGGTTTGCAGGTTGAAACACCATCCCCAAACATATGGGCGTAGCTTTTCCAGAGCATAGACAATGGCGTAACATTCTTTTTCAGTGACTGACCAGTTGCTTTCCCTCTCAGACAGTTTTTTGCTGAGAAACACTACAGGGTGGAATTCTTGATCAGGGCCTTTCTGCATTAAAACTGCTCCCACACCACGCTCGGACGCATCTGTGGTTACTAGGAACGGTTTGTCAAAGTCTGGGGCCCTTAGTACAGGGTCAGACATGAGTGTCGCTTTAAGCTTGTTAAAGGCCTTCTGACACTTTTCGGTCCACTGAACAGCATTTGGCTGTTTCTTTTTGATTAGGTCTGTCAGTGGGGCAGCGATTTGGCTGTAGTGCGGTACAAATCGTCTGTAATAACCGGCCAAGCCTAAGAAGGATTGAACCTGTTTCTTTGACTTTGGGACAGGCCACTTTTGGATAGCATCCACTTTGGCCTGTAGGGGGCTGATAGTTCCTTGACCCACCTGGTGTCCAAGGTAAGTCACTCTGTTTAGGCCTATTTGACACTTCTTAGCCTTAACAGTTAGTCCTGCCTCCCTTATGCGCTCAAGGACTTTTTGTAGATGTTCCAGGTGGTCTGCCCAGGAATCCGAAAATATGGCCACGTCATCAAGGTAGGCGACTGCATATTCTCCTAATCCCGCTAGGAGACCATCTACAAGTCTTTGGAAAGTGGCGGGTGCATTTCGCAGCCCGAAAGGGAGTACATTAAATTCATACAGCCCGAGATGTGTGATGAAGGCTGACCTTTCCTTGGCAGATTCATCTAGCGGTACCTGCCAGTACCCCTTGGTTAAGTCCAAGGTAGAGATGAACTGGGCCCGTCCCAGTTTCTCTAATAGTTCATCTGTGCGTGGCATTGGATAGTTGTCTGGGCGAGTTACAGCATTTATCTTACGGTAGTCCACGCAAAAACGTATTTCCCCATCTGGTTTGGGAACTAGAACCACTGGAGATGCCCATGCACTTTCAGAGGGGCGGATTACCCCCATCTGTAACATATCCTGGATCTCCCGTTCTATAGCA
Organism: Caretta caretta; assembly: GCF_965140235.1. NCBI lineage: Eukaryota > Metazoa > Chordata > Testudines > Cheloniidae > Caretta > Caretta caretta. Next base: position 156,430,166 of record NC_134207.1, on the reverse strand, counting down.
GTTTTAGCTTGAGGAGACACCCGGTAAGGTTGGACCCTAATTGGGTGAGCATTACCTGTGTCAATGGAGTGGTATGCCCGTTCAGTCAGTCCTGGGGTGGCTGAGAACGTTGGCGCGTAGCTAGTGCACAGCTCCTGGATCTGCTGTCGCTGCATACGCCCAAGGGTCATGGAGAGGTTCACCTCTTCCACACCACCAGCACTTTTCCCTTCGTAGTAGACACCTTCAGGCCACTCAGCGTCGTCTCCTCCCTGGGCTGTAAACTGACAAACCTTTAATTCTCTGGAATAAAAGGGCTTTAGAGAATTAATATGGTACACCTTAGGCTTCCGGTTGGAGGTGGGGAATGCTATGAGATAATTAACAGCTCCCAGGTGCTCCTGGACCGTGAATGGCCCTTCCTACGATGCTTCCATTTTATGGGCCTGGAGCGCCCTTAAGACCATGACCTGGTCTCCTACTTTGAAGGAACGCTCTCTGGCATGTTTATCATACCAGGCTTTTTGCTCTTTTTGAGCATCCTGTAAGTTTTCTCTAGCAAGGGCTAAAGAGGTTCGGAGGGTGTTTTGTAGGTTGGTTACAAAGTTGGTTACAAATGTTAGTTCCTGGAGAAGGTGTAAATCCCTCCCATTGCTGCTTCACCAACTGCAATGGCCCCTCAACCTCACGGCCATATACAAGTTCAAATGGGGAAAACCCTAAACTGGGATGTGGTACAGCTCTGTAGGCAAAGAGCAACTGCTGCAACACTAGGTCCCAATCATTGGAGTGCTCATTTACAAATTTACGTATCATGGCCCCCAAAGTTCCATTAAACTTCTCCACCATGCCATTTGTTTGATGGTGGTAAGGAGTGGCAACCAAGTGATTTACCCCATGAGCTTCCCAAAGGTTTTTCATAGTTCCTGCCAGGAAATTAGTCCCTGCATCTGTGAGGATGTCGGAGGGCCAACCTACCCTGGCAAAAATGTCTGCTAGTGCCTGGCACACACTTTTAGCCCTGGTGTTGCTTAGAGCTACTGCTTCCGGCCATCGGGTGGCAAAATCCATGAAAGTCAGTATGTACTGCTTTCCTCTGGGTGTCTTTTTCGGAAAAGGACCCAGAATATCCACAGCTACTCGCTGAAATGGAACTTCAATGATGGGGAGTGGCTGGAGAGGGGCTTTGACCTGGTCTTGGGGTTTTCCCACTCTTTGGCACACCTCACAAGACTGGACATAGGTAGAAACATCCTTGCCCATTCCCTCCCAGTGGAATGATCCCCCCAAACGGTCTTTGGTCCTGTTCACCCCAGCATGGCCACTAGGGTGATCATGGGCTAAGCTCAAAAGCTTGACCCGGTATTTAGTTGGAACTACCAACTGTCTCTGAGGATGCCAGTCTTCCTGGTGTCCACCAGAAAGAGTTTCCTTGTATAAAAGTCCTCTTTCTACAACAAACCTGGATCGATTAGAAGAGCTGAGAGGCGGTGGGTTGCTCCGTGCCGCCGTCCAAGCTCTCTGGAGGCTTTCATCTGCTTCCTGTTCGGTCTGGAACTGTTCCCTTGATGCTGGGGACATCAGTTCCTCATTGGATTGTGGACCTAGGCTTGGTCCCTCTGGAAGCGATATAGGGGATGGAGCTGTTTCTGTTGACTGTGAACCGCTCTCCGCTGGTGCACCATGTTGGGATTCAGGCTCCGGCTGAGCCTCTTGTGTAGGGTTATCGGCTGCTGCCAGTTCAGGTTCAGGGGGGCCCTCTGGTGTTGAGGTTGCAAGTACTGGATTCAGTGCTGGCACGGGGTCTGGTGTTGGTTGTTTGGCTGGTTCCGGTTCTGGGACTGGTTCCGTCTGGGTCTCTGGGACTGGATCCACTACTGCTGTTGCAGACATTGGCCTGGGGTCCGGGTCCATCACCTCTGACTGGGTCCTGATAGAAGTTTCCGGAACAGAGCTAGGCCTCACGGCTTGTTTAGCCTGGCTGCGGGTGACCATTCCCACCGTCTTGGCCTTCTTCACATGATTGGCCAAGTCTTCCCCCAACAGCATGGGGATGGGATAATCATCATAGACTGCAAAAGTCCACATTCCTGACCAGCCCTTGTACTGGACAGGCAACTTGGCTGTAGGCAAATTGAAAGAGTTGGACTTGAAGGGTTGAATCGTCACTTGGATCTCTGGGTTGATTAAATTGGGGTCCACTAAGGAAGCATGGATAGCTGACACTTGTGCTCCGGTGTCCCTCCACGCGGTGACCTTCTTCCCGCCCACACTCACAGTTTCCCTCCGCTCCAAGGGTATCTGGGAGGTATCTGGGCCTGTGGACCTCTGGTGTGATTCCGGTGCAATGAACTGTAATCTGTTGGGGTTCTTGGGGCAGTTGGCCTTTACATGCCCCAGCTCGTTACACTTAAAACATCGTCCAGCTGACGGGTCACTGGGGCGAGGAGGGTTGCTGGAGAACGGGGTGGTGGGACGATAAGGGGTCTGGAGGGTTCTTTGGGAGGTAGGTGGGGCTTTGGGCGGCCCCCGGTAATAGGGTGTGGTCTGGGGTGGTCCCTTCTGGTCTCCGCTCCAACTGCGACCAGTTTTCTTCTTCTCTGCCACCTCCACCCATCTGGCTCCAATCTCTCCTGCCTCAATTACAGTTTTGGGTTTCCCATCTAGGATGTATCTTTCTATTTCCTCAGGAACACCCTCTAAGAATTGTTCCATTTGCATTAGGAAGGGCAAATTTACTGGAGATTCAACACTTGCTCCTGATATCCAGGCATCCCAATGTTTCACAATGTGGTAGGCATGTCGGGTAAATGACATGTCTGGTTTCCACCTTAGGGCTCTGAACCTCCGACGAGACTGCTCGGGTGTTATCCCCATTCTGACTCTCGCCTTGGATTTAAACAGTTCATACTTGTTCATGTGTTCTTTAGGCATTTCAGCTGCCACCTCAGCTAAGGGTCCACTGAGCTGCGGCCTCAGCTCTACCATGTATTGGTCAGTAGAGATGTTGTACCCAAGGCAGGCCCTTTCGAAGTTTTCTAGGAAGGTCTCAGTATCATCGCCTGCCTTGTAGGTGGGGAACTTTCTGGGATGGGAAGTGGTACTTGGAGAAGGATTACTAGGGTTTGTTGGGATATTCTGCTGAGCCTTTATCTTCTCCATCTCCTCCACATACTTCCTCTCTTTTTCCTTCTCCTCCAGTTCTTTGTCCCTCGCTTCCATAGCTCTCCTGTGAGCAGCCGCTTGGTGTTGTTCTGCCTCCCTTTCTTGTTCCTTCTTCAGCCGCATGAGTTCTCTCTGTCTTTCATGTTCCCTTTGTCTTTCCTCAGCCTGAAATTTGGCTAATTCGAGCTGTAGTCGAGCCGCGGATTTTGCCATTCTAACCTCTCTGTTTTTAACTAACTTTACACCCGAGGTTTAGAAATAAACAAACAAAACTTGGCTGTAAAATTTTGCTGTGCTGGAATAGAATACCTATTCTCTGATAGTGATTGTCAGCCTACAGAAAAAGACAATTCCCTTGTCTCTGCTCTGGGCCCAAATTAAAGCAAAAAACCTCCAACTACTTGGAAACCTGCTTACCCAGCCCAAAGAAAAAAAAAATTCCTTTTCAAACCTGTGCTCCTTATAAAACAAAAAAATCAAAATCCTAAAAAAAAAACCCTGCCACTTTTGTCTCCAGGCAAATGGGTAGAGCACACCCCCCCTATTTACTTTTAGGAAGAAAAGAAAAAAAAACTCTGGGTTGGAAGACTGTGAATTTCCCTGCAGGAGTTAAGTACCCTGCCTCCAGGCAAAGAAAACCTGCAATTCACAAAGATAATCCCCTTTTGTCTCTGCTTGGCCACAAAGCAGAGAAAAACCAAGCTGCTTTCAGTTTCAAAGCTGCTTTCCGGACTTGCTTTCCAAAGGAAAAAAAAATTTCCTTTTTAAAATCTGTATTTCTAGTTCAAAAAAATCTCAACTGGATCTCAAAATGATTTCAGGTTAATCCCACCACTATGCCACCATGTCAAGGTTCCTCCCCCACTCTGAACTCTAGGGTACAGATGTGGGGACCTGCATGAAAAAAACCTCCTAAGCTTATCTTTACCAGCTTAGGTCAAAACTTCCCCAAGGTACAAAATATTCCCCCCGTTGTCCTTGGACTGGCCGCTACCACCACCAAACTAATACTGGTTACTGGGGAAGAGCTGTTTGGACGCGTCTTTCCCCCCAAAATACTTCCCAAAACCCTGCACCCCACTTCCTGGACAAGGTTTGGTAAAAAGCCTCACCAATTTGCCTAGGTGACTACAGACCCAGACCCTTGGATCTTAAGAACAATGAACAATCCTCCCAACACTTGCACCCCCCCTTTCCTGGGAAATGTTGGATAAAAAGCCTCACCAATTTGCATAGGTGACCACAGACCCAAACCCTTGGATCTGAGAACAATGAAAAAGCATTCAGTTTTTTACAAGAAGACTTTTAATAAAAAATAGAAGTAAATAGAAATAAAGAAATCCCCCCTGTAAAATCAGGATGGTAGATATCTTACAGGGTAATTAGATTCAAAAACATAGAGAACCCCTCTAGGCAAAACCTTAAGTTACAAAAAAGATACACAGACAGAAATAGTTATTCTATTCAGCACAATGCTTTTCTCAGCCATTTAAAGAAATCATAATCTAACACATACCTAGCTAGATTACTTACTAAAAGTTCTAAGACTCCATTCCTGGTCTATCCCCGGCCAAGACGACTACAGACAGACCCAGACCCTTTGTTTCTCTCCCTCCTCCCAGCTTTTGAAAGTATCTTGTCTCCTCATTGGTCATTTTGGTCAGGTGCCAGCGAGGTTACCTTTAGCTTCTTAACCCTTTACAGGTGAGAGGAGCTTTCCCCTGGCCAGGAGGGATTTCAAAGGGGTTTACCCTTCCCTTTATATTTATGAGAGCATGTTATCCCCGTACGCTTAGCCCACAGCAGCTGACTACGCTTCACGAGCTTCCCTGAGACAAGTGTGATAGCACTCCCTGAATCAACCAGTGCCGCGGTACCTACCCCATTTAGCTTCACTGGTCTGGTGTACATATGTGGGGTTAGTTCGACCCCCACAAGGTGGATTAGGGAGCATGGGTCTGCCCAGTTCCCCAGGTTACACTGCATAGGCTCCTCAGCATTGGGACACTGTGCAGCTATGTGTCCCCACTCCCCGCAGGCGTAACATCTGTATGGAGCGCTAGGAGTTCCCAGGTCTCTTCTTTTGGGCAGCTATGTGTCCCCACTCCCCGCAGGCGTAACATCTGTATGGAGCGCTAGGAGTTCCCAGGTCTCTTCTTTTGGGCAGTCAAACATCACGATCCTCTTTCCCCTCAGTGCTCTGACTCCTTGTGGCTTCTGGTGGGCTTTCAGCCCCTTTATTTTTCCATCTGGACTCTCCTGGTGGCCCAGTCTAGGGCATGGTTCTGCTAGTTTAACCCGGGATGCTTCTTCCTTAACTGGTCGGGTCAGCTCCCTCGCAGTCCTTCGCCTCTCTACCGGTGCAACAATCTCATCGTAGGTGGAGGGTTCGTTCTGGCTTACCCAGGCGCGAAGGTCTGGTGGTAGTCCTCTCATGTACCAGTCGATGACCAGAACCTCTAGTATCTCCTCTGGACTTCGGGACTCAGTTTGCAACCACTTTCGTGTGAGATGGATGAGGTCAAACAATTGGGACCGTGGGGTTTTGTTTTCCTGGTACCTCCACTCGTGATACCACTGGGCCCACATTGCAGTCGTTACCCCAGATCTGGCCAGGATCTCTGCTTTCAGCTGGGGGTAGTCTGCTGCAGCTTCTTCAGGCAGATCATAGTAGGCCTTCTGGGCCTCCCCACACAGGAATGGGACGAGGATGCCAGACCACTGATCTTGAGGCCAGGCTTCCCGTAGGGCTGTCCTCTCAAAGGCCAGGAGATATGCCTCTGTGTCATCCTCCCCCGTTATTTTCTGCAGGCAATTGCTGGCCCGTATGATCCGCGTCCCATCACGGCCGTGGTTCATCTCCGTAAGGGCTTTCACTTGATTTACCAGTTCCCTCAACATAGCACGCCTGGTCCATCAGATGGCGATTAGTCTCTTGCTGCAGCCATACTGCCTCCTGTTGGGCGGCTGCCTGGACACGGGTAGCCTCCTGCTGGGCAGCTTTGGCTTGTATCAGTGTTCGCACTACCTCCTCCATGGTGGTGAAAAAAAATAAATAAACCCTCTCTTTTTTTTTTTTTAAATAATAACACCCTCCTTCTGCTGCGCTGTGCGCACCAAATCCCACTCCTGACACGAGTTGTGACAAAGTTCCTCCTCTGCCTTGGTGGGTCCTGTGCTTATTGGCGGATTTTCTCGCCTCAGAGGTTCACAGCAGCCCTCAGTTGGCCACTTTCGTGGCTCAAATCTGCCGTGCACTCAGTTAGCCTCATCACTGGCCAGCATGGGGAAAGGAAGAAGAACAATCCCCACAGTCTCTGCTGATCCACCTAGTAGATTGGGGAACAGGCCAGAGACCTTCCCCTCTGGTGGGGCCCACAGTCCAGTTCAACTCCTCCGGTATGAAGTAGGGAGTTGCGGGGGATGGAGGGATGGGGGGAACCCGGGCCCACCCTCTACTGCATTGTATACAGTAAGGTGGTTACTCTTCCCTTTAAATTTTTGACAACCTTACCCAGGGAAAAGGGACCAACTTAACCTGGGGCTAATATATCTGCCTTCTATTACTCTCCTGTAGCCATCTGGACCGACCCTGTCACATGCTTTACAAACATAGGAAAGAAAAGTCCTTAGTGCTAAACATTCATAATTGAATATCTATATACCAAAAAGAAAAAACAGCAGCAACAACAACAAAAACTGGTTGTTTGAGGTGATAATGTAACAAACCAGTAGGAGACATGAAAACTTTAGTATGAGGGATGTGATAGGATGACTCCCCAGTTCAAAATCAGTTTATACGACTTGGTAGTTTTGCTAGATTTACATTCTTATTTCCTCTGTTTATACAGACTCCGGGTGGCTGGGCAGTGCAGCCGCAGCGCTCCCAGCCCCATGTGCTGGACGGCCAGCCCCAGAGTGCCGGCTGGCACAGCTGCAGCGCCCCCAGCCCTGGTGCGCCAGCTCAGCACCAGCTGCCCTGAGTGTGGGAGGCAGGCAAGCCAGCCATGGCAGAGCACTGGGCACTGCATGGGGGGCCTGGCCTGGGGCCAGAGCGTGGGTGGGGCCATGCTAGGCTGTTTGGGGAGGCACAGCCTCCCCCTGCCTACCATACCCACCACCCATGCCCCCAGGGCCCCAGTCACACTCTAAAATATCTAGTTATTTTTACCTTAATGAAGTTGACACACCCAATTTAAAGTAAGTTAACTTCTTTTTTATTGTACTGTTGTGAAGCCTGTTGTGCCAGTTCCCATATGGTGTAGTATTTTGTTTGTAACAACTTAGTGTATCAGCAATGGTCTGTTATTACTAAACTAAATTGGCATGTGGATGCACATGGTGGTTTTTGAGCTGCTTGGTTTCTGTGGAAGATAAATAACCCCAACTCTAAGCTGGAATCTTGCTAAGAAAAGAATTTGCCTTATTCCTTATAAGGCATGGGCAGGCTCATAAATGGGTGTAGTTACACTTTCTTTGTGCTGTGAGCACACTCTAGCACTGTCAGCTCTGCAGGCAGTCTCTGCAGGCTTGGAGCTCTACAAGGAAATTACAGTCAGCTCAAAACACATCTTAATCTTATAAGAGAAACTAAGTCAACAGAAGCTTCAGGTAACAATCAAGAACGTGGTCATGGGAAAGTCAGGTTGGTGAATATTTATATGGAGCTTGTTGTGAACACTTAATCTGTAGATTATGTAAACAAAGCTTGTATGCTAAAATCTTTCCTTGTGGTTTAAGAATTGCAAAAATGTTAGTGGCTTTGTCTTGTATAAGCTGATTGCTTTTATGCATACAATAACAGGAGTTTCTTTGTTTTGTGACAAAGGAATGTTTTCATTAGATTTAAAAATACTGTACAAAATGTATAAGACAAAACCAGTTACCATATTAGATATGACAGGTTTCAGAGTAACAGCCGTGTTAGTCTGTATTCGCAAAAAGAAAAGGAGTACTTGTGGTTAGTCTCTAAGGTGCCACAAATACTCCTTTTTGCATATTAGATATGGTGACTTTAATATTTAAGGTAGCTTTGCTTTTATGTATGCAGTTAGACTAACTATACAGTATTTGAAGCAGGATATTTATAATGATAAGCACCTTAGTTTTAAAACTGCAGTTGGTGTGTGGCTCTGTAAGTATAACTGAGGCAAATCATGTAGTTATAAATACGCTTATTGAATTAAGTTAAGTATTTCTTGCCTAGATGACCATATTCAGGAAACTGTTAGGATCAGCCTTTGGCTACAATTCAGCAGAATATAGTCTCTGGCTCTGCAGGGTTCATAGGTTTCACAGCTGTGTATCCTCCTCCCTGTTGTGAGGATGAAATCTACCCCCTCTGCTGCATTAGACATTCCACAGCTGTCCCCTTTGCACGGCTGAAGTCTGTGGATATGATTCTGATATCTCTAATGCTGGTGTAGATCAGAACAAATTCCACTGAAGTCACTGGAAATACACCTGTTTTACACCAGTGTGCCTGAGATCAGAACTGGGCCTAGGGCCAGCATGATGTCTTTATATTAGTTATCAGATTTATGGAGCTGATGGAGATTTGCTTATTATGTTCAGTCGAGTCTATTAATGTGGGGATATGAGTTTTACCCGGTTGATTTTATATCTGTTAGTCTGAAGAATTTGAAAGGGCTCATGCCGCAAAGATACTAAACTATCTCACTGAAACTGCATTTCAGAGAAGGGGAAGAAGGGCATTATGCAATTTAAAGATTAATGCTCTGTCTACACACACAGTAGACAGGAACTGAAAACCAAACATAGCAGAAGAGGAGTTCTGACTCCAGTAAAATAGCTTTTAGATGGTGGAACAGAAGTTTCCTCTAATACAAATAGGTAACTTGAAAAAAAAAAATAGTCTAAGCACAGGCCAGGCCAGGCCTCAATCATGCCGTCCCCTGGCGGACACACAGGAGAAGTTACTCCACTAGAACACTTGTAACTCTCTTGCTCACATGGGGATATTGACTGTTCTGAGAAAAATAAGGGGCTAGTTAGGCATGAAAAATGGGGGAACTTATTTACATATTCTCACCGCTGTGAAGCTGAATCATTTCTTTTGACACAAACAATGGATGGTCACCAATAAATGGCATATATAGGGCCTAGAAACTAGAACAGAGGACTTTCAGTTCTTAAAAATGCAGGCCTCTCCCAGTTAAGCTCAAGAAACATCTTCATTAGCTGTCAGTTATGGTAGGGCTTTTTGACCTTATCTGTTTATTGGGAGTTGAATTGTGCCTTTAATCCTTGGAAGACCATATACCAGGTGCCATATCGTCAAAACCACTCAGCACCAATAATTAGGATCAGATTTTCAGACAGCTTATCATGTTGAGTGCTGAGGTCTTTAGAAAATCTGGTCATAAAAGATGAGACAATTGCAAAAACCTGAGCAGGACTTAATCCATCCAACAGAGGGAAGTAGGATACATACATTCTATGTCAGATGTTACGTGGCTAGCAAGTGAGTGCTCTTTGTAGTCACATGGCTCTGAAGGCTACAGACATTTTCAAATGGATTAGGTCCTTAGTAAATATGTTTGTGATTTAAATACCTATCCTGGTTCACCACTTCCAAATTTAACTATACAATTTTTAGATTGGAATAACAGTTTTATGCTATCAAGTATCAAGTTTTATGCTATCAAGTTAGTCTGTTTCCACAAAAACAACAAGGAGTCTGGTAGCACCTTAAAGACTAACTGATTTATTTGGCCATGCATCTGAAGAAGTGCTTTTTTACCCACGAAAGCTTATGTCCAAATAAATCTGTTAGTCTTTAAGGTGCCACCAGACTCCTTGTTACTTTTATGGTAGTAGAATAAAAACAACAATCATCAGATAAATTAATAACTCAGTGTTACACCAATAAAGATTATGTTTAATTGGGCAAAAGTGGTGGAAATCAAAATAGGTGGAATCCAATTACAATTTGATTAAAATCTTTTTATCTTGGCATGGACATGGTCCATGTTTGAATACTGGTAATTCTGTGGATGATGACATTAATCTCTGTAATAAATAACCGATTATGTTTCCCTGACACTTATTGAGCGTCAGTTGTGGCTTTTTTTCTTAAATTACTTCCAGTCTCTTACTGGTTTTTTTTAGTTTGCCAATCTTGACAGTTCTTGTGGGTGTCGTTTTTAGATAACCATTATACAAATACATCCCAGAAGTGGATTTTCTTTGGTTACTTAATAGGTGGTCCTCCTCCTTTTGAATCAGCACTGGGTGACCCAGCATGCTATCAGTGGGCAGTGTGTGTTGCTGGGGGTACATTCAGATATGATATATAAGTGAGGTCCTCATAGGTGCTGCTACAACCCCTGGCTTCATGTGGTTTCCATCACATACAGGACGTACAGTTTGGTTCAATCTCTCCGTACCTGCACTATACAAATTGTTCCAGCACCACTGGAGATCCTGACCATCTATCATTAAAAATCTTCCAGGCATACAATAAGAGTAGGGGTGTTGAGCCCTATGTCCTGGCCCTGTTCCCTCTTAGACAATTAGATTCACTGACTAATTTCTCTGTGCAATTTCAATTTGATGTAGTATTCTTCATTTCCTGTCCTGAACCATTCTGTGGTCTTTGCTCTTTAAATAACTGTGTGTTCCATACAGGTGGCTGCATTTCAGTGATAGGTGAACTGATTCCTAGTATATATTCGATGTTGTGAAGCTTAATTAATATTTGTAAAGCCCTTTAGGTAAAGATCCAAACTCCTGTGCAAATGTAATGTGCTCCACAGATCACATTTCTCATCCCAAATACCAAATCATTCAATTAATGCTACCTCCTCACCAGCTACAAACTAAATCAGTTTATGAGTTCCCTAGGACAAGTAAATGCTAAACAGCCCTTACCTCCTTAACAAATTGATTTGTGCTGGCCCTACACACACAACCTTCTGGTGGGAGGATGGGGCAGGAGGCTTCCCCCCATTCCCCTACTCAGCCCTTGATGGGGCAGTATTGGCAGAAGGCCCCCCATACAAGCAGAGCTTTCTGCTCCAGGAGCTATATAGAACAAATTTTTTTTCAATGAAGAGTACATTTACCGAAAAATGCATTTGTGGAGGCACCCAAACTGTTTATGAATTCAAGTCAAATTTGGCAAATAGTTTAACCTGGAAAAACAGCCAGAAAACAAAAGTTTTGAAAATATTGAAATGTTTTGAATCAACATTTCAGGAAAGAAATGAAGATTTGACTTGACAGTTTGTTTGACATTCCGAATTTTCCGTTTCAACTCAAATGACTTTTTTTGTTTTGAGAAAAACCAAAAGAGTTGTTTCTGTTTGAAATTAATTTGTTTTTCCAGTTTGCCCATGGAACCAAAAGAAATCAATGATTCACTCAGTTCAGAGTCACAGGCTGGCCAAAGAACCGTACTCCTAACAGCAGCAGCTGTGCCCCTCCTACCGAGCACCTAATCTCAGTGGTTCTCAAAGTTTTGTTCTGGTGATCCCTTTCACACAGGAAGCCTCTTGAGTACAACCCCCCTTATAAATTAAAAACACTTTTTTAAAATATATCTAACACTATTATAAATGCTGGAGGCAAAGCAGGATTTGGGGTGAAGGCTGATAGCTCACAACCCTCTGTGTAATAACCTCATGACCCCCAGTTTGAGCACCCCTGCCTTATCTGCAATGCCAGCCAGGTTCCCACCTTACAGAGGCAGTTGCTCTCACCCTGCTCCCAAACAGTGGTGTGGGTGGTAGAACCATCTCTCTGAGCCTGCGGATAGATATCACTACATGGGATATGTTTAGAAGATTTTGTTTGAAACTTTAAGGGCATTTTTAAAAAAAAGGGTAAGCCGAGGTTCTGCAGAAATTGATGCAAAGATTGCTATTTGCTGTGGGTGAGTGGGTTTTTCAAGCCCTAGTAGCGATATTTCTAAATTCCTAGCCTAGCAGTCAGACTGCCTTCTCGCTTTGTAATTTTAGAACATTGAACATGATAGCAATACTCCCGTCAGGACTAGAACATCCCCTCCCATGAAAATAACCCACTGGAGGACACACCAGTCAGGAAACTCCCCAGATTTTACCTACGTTTTCAGGAAATCATTCCTTTGGGGACAGTATTTGGGGCAGCCTTTCAACTCCATGAATCCTGGGGATCTGAAAGGAAAAGAATCTCTACATACTTCTTGACAAGAAATGACCACACCAGGGGCAGGCAATTCTATGCTGCTCTGTTGCTGTTGACCTCCACTCAGCAAGATTCCTAACAGCTGAATCCACTGCAGCTGTGCAGGGGCTCTGCAGCTTTAACTCCCAATAACTCCCATTTGGATGTCTGTAGGGCCAGCTGGCAATGATGTTTCAGAGAGCAGCTGGTTGCCAACCCCACCCCTAGGCTCTGAGGAGCCTGATCCTTGCTGAGAACCCATAAATAAGCTTCTAAAGGTCCCTAGTGAAGGGGTGGAAGAATATTGCAAAACTGGCACTGCCTTTCTCTCCCTCCCCCTGCCCACTTTCCAGGCTCCAAGAAAGGCATTTTTAATTTGGGCGTTTTCTACTCCTGAGCAGAGGGGATGGCCCGGGGATCTGTCACTAACTGCTCTTTGAAGTAATCTTGTTAATGTGGTATAAAATAACATCACATTAGGGGAGATTCAATAAGGAGTGACTCAGTAGATATTGTATATCAGTGGTTTTCAAACTTTTTTTCTGGTGACCCAGTTGAAGAAAATAGTAGATGCCCGCGACCCAAAAGAGGGGGTTGGGGTGTGGGAGGGAGCTCTGGGCTGAGGCAGGGGGTTGGGGTGTGGAAGGGGTACAGGCTCTGGGTGGGCTGGGGATGAGAGGTTTGGGGTGTAGGAGGGGGCTCTGGGTTTGAGGGGGGCTCAGGACTGGAGCAGGGGGTTGGGGTGTGGGAGGAGGTCAGGACTCTGGGCTGGGGATGCAGTCTCTGGGCTGGGGCTGAGGGGTTTGGGTACAGGAAGGGGCTCTGGGTTGGGGGGGTTCAGGGCTGGGGCAGGGGGTTGGGCACAGGCTTTTACCTCGGGCCAGAGCTGGATTAATCTTCTGTGGGCCTGGCCCCAAACATATTTGTGGGCCCCAATGGAGGCAATGGTGCATGGCACGGGGAGGTCAGTCCCCAGAGCAAGGGGCCAGCCAGAGGCAATGGGGCATGGCATGGCAGTGGTGGCCCCGCTCCTCCCAGCCCAGTGCGAGGCCACTATTTACAAACCCTCAGTTGCCAGACACACAGTGGCCCACCTGGCCCTGTGCTGCCAGCATGCCCCTTCCCCTGGGGGGGGCAGGCCCATGCCGTGCCACACAGCTCGCCCAACATCCCCCTGACTCCCTATGGCCAGAGCCCCCCTGCACCCACTATGCCCAGAGCCCACCCCACCCCACCCCACAAATGCACAGCGGCCTGCACAACACTACTGCTGCCCAGCGCCCCCCTGCCTACTGCCCCACCACAACTGCCCAGCACCCCCCACAGAACCCCCACTCCCTAGTGCCCCAACACACGTTTTCCACGCCCCCTCACAGCCCATCTCCCCCCACACCCCAGAGACCCACTCCCCCACACCCTGCCTCCCAGCCACACTCACCTGCTCTGCTGGGAGGCTGAGACGGCAGCATAGCCAGGGCTGGTCCCGGGGTGGGGAATCGCTCTGGCCCCTCGGGAGTGACGTGATCAGCCGGCCCTGGCTGGGCTCCCTCAAAACGCACTTGCCTGGAGAGGCCCAGCCAAGCTCCCCACATTGTTCCCCCCACCCCCACCTGGCTGAGACTGGCCGGGCTTCTGCACCAGTCCCAGGTGGCTCAGGTCTGGGTGCCCCACAGGTGGTAGGAAGCAGAGACTTCCTGGAGCCGGAGATGCATTGGGGTCCGGCCAGGGGGCAGAGAGGAGCGGGGGAGTGGGGTGGGGGGGTGGGGCCAGGGGTCAGAGAGAAGCCCTCGGCCAAGTGGTGGGCAGGCCAAGAGGAGCAAGTGGTGGGCGGGGGGAACCAGTGGGGTCTCGGGGCGCAGTGCAAGTGGAGCAGGCTGGGGCCCCTTATGAGCATGGGCCCGGCTCCATGGCGCCACTGACGCCATTGTAAACCCGGCACTGCCTTTGGCGGTTCCCGGTCAGCCACGCAGCGGGGTGATAAGGCAGGCTTCCTGCCTGTCCTGGCATCGCGGACCATGCTGTGCCCCAGAAGGGGCCAGCAGCAGGTCCGGCTCCAACCCGCAGTTTAAAAACCACTGTTGTATATCCTCTTACATAGCCTTCTGTAAATATGAGTCAGAATTGAAAACAAAATAACTGTATCCGTGAGAAGTGAGTGAGCACTAGGAGTATCCTAGGTTGTACTGCCAGTTGAGCCAGTACAACAAATAAATAACTGATAAAATCCAAAAAGAATACAAATGATTACAAAAGAAAAACAAATTACTTTTCAAAATTTGTTTTAAACACAGTTACAGCTTTAGAAGCAAATGTCATTTTTCTCTTTAAGAAATGGGGGATAAATGCAACTTCTGGAAATATTCAAATGCCTTCCATTTCTTTATGCAGAGTGAGATACATCTTAAAGTGAGCTAAAATTCATGTCCCTGTTATAAATGTCTTTCGACACTTGTTGCAACTGCCTTGTTCTAGCTCTTAAGGAAAGTATCACAAGTTCACTAGAGACTCCATCTATTCATTTTCTGTGAAACCTTATGCACACAGGCTACCAAAATGATAATTCATTTTCTGTGTTTGTATGTTTTACCAGACCAGAGGGGATAGACAGGAGATGATGAATTAGTCTGTTAGCAACAGGATGTCCATGTTCAGGACCATTAGGGCAATTGCTGATCTTAGAAATGTTATCTCTTCTTATTATCTAAGGCTCTTTCTATACAAGGGATAGACTAAAAAAAGTGCTTTTTTTAAATCAAGCTACTTAATCCAGTTAAAAACACACAGACCTGCTTTTAGTCTGTTCCTTGTGTGGAAAGGCCCTAAATCAAACAAAGGATTCGAGATGCTATGTTTAAAAAAAATCAAAATACAGTATTCCTAACCAGCAAATAATGCTTTAGGCCAAAATCTGTCTTGCACTCCATGTAACCCTGCTGAAGTCAAAGGAGCTGCATGGTGTGTAAGAGAGTGCAGAATTTGGCTCTAATTTTGCATAGCACTTGCCCTTTAAACATGAGACTCACCAATGTTGCAGTAGATTGTGGCATATCTCCAATTCTTCCTGTTTATTGAAGGTTAAGTGCAGCCCACCTGTGCTCAAAACTGAAAAATGCTCAGAGCAAACATATCCGAGCAATTTAAAAGAGCAAGACAGACTGTACTTGTATGCAGTTCTATCTCAAGGTTCTTCATAAAGTAGAACTGCAAAACATGCTCTCTTTGTTGCTTTCTCCTAATCCAAAGGAAAACCGTTGGGTTTTTTTCAACAAGTTAATAAGGCATCACAAACATTTTTCCTTTACTAAAATTAGGTGAAAGTTATTCATCCAAGCAATGAGTCTTCTGGCGGTGTTGCCAAGTGGACAGAGCACTGGACTAGGATTGAGACCTGTGTTCTGTTCCCAGCTATGCCACTGGTTTCCTAGGTGACCTTGTACAGGTCACTTCAACACTGTGCTTTAGCTTGCCTGTCTGTACAATGGAGGTAATGATATTTATCTCCTTTGTACATTGTTTTGAGATCTAGTGATGACAAATGCTATATGAATGTGAGGTATTATTATTGTTATTATTATTATTTTATTTATTAATACAGTGGTAGTTTCTGCCTTTGCTTGTCTGGGTTTGAATTGCACATAATCACTGCTTCATATACACTGGAGAACCAGAAGTTTGGGTGGGAGAGAGTGTGCTATTTTGTATGTGTGCCATGCAGACTTAAGAGTGTGCCCACCTTCAGGAAGGTCATCATAGTAGTAGAGATAGCATCTGGTGCAAAAACTGCTGACAGGACCTTATGCATACAAAGACCACCCGATTGCAGTAATCCAGCCTTCAGGGCTTTATTGTGTCTCTGTTGTGCACGTGTTCCAGAGTGTTCTGTGATATCTGACCCCAGAGTGAGGTAAGTCACATAAGTGCTAGCAGTGGGACTGAAGGAGTATTTCATAGTTCTAGTTTCATAGTGCAGCAGAAATCCAGGGATGTGAGTGTGCAAGGTAGATTACCAACTCCTTTTAAAGATTCATCCCATGGATTTAGAGGATGGCACACTGGTGTCCCCTCCCCCCTTGAGTTTCCTTTCCCCACTCTCCTCCCCAAGGGAAGGGCCCGATGTCAGGTAGCTGCTCCCCTAAAGAAATATGGAGGTGAGGGAGGGGGCCTGTAGGGGCAAGGCTGTGGAAGATTGGCGAGGAGCTAAGTGGTGGACTATGTGACTGGATGTAAGCGGAGGATGCAGGCAGTTTCAATTAACTTTGTCTGACAGACCCTGCCAAAAGATATTGTCACATAGCTCAGCATAGTTTTGCCTGTAAACAAGTTAGTTTATATAATAAGCATAAAGCAAACATATAAGAATGTAACCAGCTGTTGACCCCATGTAACCCCGAGATAAGCGCGGAGAATATAGCACCGCAGAGGACTCCCCCCTGGCGGAGTCCTGCCTGGTCAACTGTCCCGAACGGCCAGAGTCCCCTGCAGCCCCTCCGCGCGTCCTAGGGGCTCTCCACGCAGATTGGAGCGTAAGTTCTTCTTTCCTTCCTTCAATAAAGCGTAGTTTACTATTCTTAGGCCTGAGTGTCCTCCTTTCACTGGTGTCTCCCTCCCAGCCCTTGCGGGCACAGGGCCAAAGGCTGCTATTCTCCCCCAAACCCTCAGAAGATCAAAATAAGGAAGGAGCAGGCTGAGTCATTTGGAGGAAGAGGTTTTGGGCCTGCCTGAGGTCAACACAAATCTCTAAAGTTCACTGACAAGGAACCAGAATGAGTTTTAGATTTCCATAGAAACCATGCAATTTTCATGTGGTCTCAGGTTTCAGTGTGATCAGTTCACACAGCCATGTGTACTGCGCAAATAAATTATGATATGATAAGGTAACTTGGAAGATAACCTGTGCCATCACTCTGGAGTCTTATGCAGCTGTTACTGTGATGGAGGGGTTCACAAATGATTTTATAATTAGAAAAAGCTCTTTAGGGTATGGACTGCTTCTGAATGTGTTTGTACAGTGGTTAGCCCAAATGGGGCCCAATCCTGGCTGGAGTCTCTAGGTCCTACTGTCATACAAATACTGTAATGAAATAAATTGGACCACATCTTCACAGAGTGTTGTGTGGACATTTTCCGTCCCTGTGGCAAATACAACAATTGTCTATGTGGTAAAAAAAAGTTAGGAAACTATTTAATGTATTTTAAGCGTATTTTAATGTGATCTAGAAACTGGAAAGAAGGAGCAATAAATCTCCATGGACAAGCAGCAAGACCTTGTTATGTGATGTGGCACATATACTATTGCATAGCCAGTGTAATGTAGAGAGAAATAGTGTGATGAGAAGAGATTCTGTCTTAACTTTAATGAGAGCTTGAGAGACATGAGCCTCACTGAAAATATAGCCCCCCCCCCCCCATGTTGAGAAATGTGTAAGAAAAGGCAAGATGGGAGGAGAAAAAAAATACAAAAATAGATCAAGGAAAATCCTCACCAAAAAGGATCTCATAGATTGAAATGAATGCTATTTTGAGCAGGTCTAACACACACACAAGAAAGTCCAGCATAAAAAAAAAAAAACAGTGTTCCTGGAAACTGCGTCCCTTCCAGTCCATGTATAACTATAACCCCAAAACCTCTAGTGCCTTTTGGCAATACTTTCTCTGTGAACTTGAGGTACCGCACCAGGAGGTATTTTTTCTTAACTCCTGCCATGTGCAGGAAGTTACAAGAATGCTCCTCCCATTTTCTGGAAAGATGGAGTTGCCTCTTTGCTCTCCTAATACAGCATCCTTCACCCTGTGCGTACATAACTTTTTATTTCTTCTGTGTTTCCCATAATTATTGCAATTATTTCTTTTATTTGAAAGAGGGGAGCCTTAACAGTGGGAAAATTCAAAGTTTTGAAATGAGGGGAAGGAGAAATTCTATAATATTAAAATGGAGTAAGAAATATGAAATTTTAACTCCTTGATAGCATTCCAAAAGGTTTCATAATTAAAGTAGCAAAAATCCCCAACGGCCATGTGGTACTAGATGGAGAGGGCTCTAAGTTACTACAGATAATTCTTTCCCAGGTATCTGCATTATGGGTCTTGCTCAAATGCTCAGGGTCTAACTGATTGCCATATTTGGGGTTAGGAAGGAATTTCTCCCCAGATCAGATTGGCAGAGACTCTGGGAGCTTTTTGCCTTCTTCTGCAGCATGGGGCACTGGTCACTTGCAGGTTTAAACTACTGTAAATGGTGAATTCTGTGTAACTTGAAGTCTTTAAACCATGATCTGAGGACTAGTAACTCATCCAGAGGTTATGGGTCTATTTCAGAAGTGGATGAGTGAGGTTCTGTGGCCTGCAACATGCAGGAGGTCAGACTAGATGATCACAATGGTCCCTTCTGGCCTTAGAGTCTATAAAGACCATCCTGAGGCCTTTGGGACCTTGGGCATGTGGAACAAAGTGAGGCAAAGGATAGGTATAGCTGTGGACTTTTAACTTCTCACAAATCAGAAATCTCAGGTATTTCTCCACAGAAGGGCTGTTATTGTAGGGGAATAAAATGATTAAATAAAGATTACTGTAGCTGGTCTTGCTTCAAAGTAGGACGTTTGTCCCAGTACATTTAATTATATCTGTACTATGTGTTATGATATTCCCATTTTTATTTCAGAGTCATAGCTTTACTAATAAAAGGTAATTTTCACAA
Organism: Caretta caretta; assembly: GCF_965140235.1. Classification (NCBI taxonomy): domain Eukaryota; kingdom Metazoa; phylum Chordata; order Testudines; family Cheloniidae; genus Caretta; species Caretta caretta. Next base: position 156,411,160 of record NC_134207.1, on the reverse strand, counting down.
TAAAGGTAAGTTATAAAATACCTATCATAGGTGAACACAATATGACATGTACAAACCAGCATGGCTTCTACTAAGGCTCTGAAGCACCTTTCTAATCCCCTGATCCTGGGTCAAACAAAGACCAAGAGAGCTCCTGGCATAATTTAGCCTGGAAATTCTCACTAACTCTTACTTTCAGTGTCTGGCTTCTCAGTTAATGGCATGTCACTGAAATGGAAAATTAGAATTCCTTCCAAAACAAACTAAAAGATTTTTGGCAGTTTGGAGTCTCTACTTGCATATCAGAGCACACAGATCCTGGGGTGGGACGGGGGGAGCAAAAATAGCACATGGCCCTGAGATCATGGTGGATAATTGCTCATTTATATAGTTGTTCTATAGTAGCTTTTTTGTGGGAGTGGGAAAAGAGCAGAGAAAGAGACAGAGAAACTCTAGGCAAAAATTAAGTCATCTTTGCTAAGCCTTGAGGAAATTGTTGGTATTGTCAGCTGTGTCTGTTACTTATTTGCTTTTGTAAGCCAAAATGTGAGTGCAAAAATAATTTTCAGTGCTATGTTTCTGCTAATACGTTGAGTGACTATTTACGTGATCTTGTAAATCTCTGGACTCTTTGGCTAGTATTTTTCTCTTTTGCTCTTGCTGTTATTGGAGATATTTGTGTCACAGTTCCTGAGTTAACTATACTTCTAAACCTCCATGGTCCCCATGAGTGTATCTCATTAGGTCTTAGGCCTTTAGCTGTCACCTTTCTCAGGGCAAGATCCCACAATCCTCTCCCTCCAGACATGACTACATACCTGTCATTCTGTGATCACCTCAGCACCTCTCACTTCAGAGGCAATGACAAGGTTATTCAGTGACCAACCAGCTCTCATAAAGTAGCATACTATTTTTTTAGAACAAAAACATTTCAGCTCAAACATATCTTAAAAACAATAAACAGCTCATAAGCTCATGGTTTTTCAGGTGGTCATCCATCTTTCATATGGAAACCCTGGCAGGCTTTAAAGCACTTCAGGTCCTCTCACAGGGCCTGTCTATGGGCACAGACTCATGTCAGCTCTTTGATCAAGTGTGAATGACCCTCTCCCAGGTCAGGGCTGTCACTGTGTACAGTTTCAGGTCCTCTGTATTCGTAGGCTTCTTGAACTAGGTCAAACCAATATACGCTATTTCTGCAAGGAGACGTAATTTCAAAAACTTATCTGCATTGTTTCAGAATTGGGGATTTTCATTAACTGTCATCCATTGATTTACTGCAGGAAACATTTTTAACTTACCCATTGAGCCAGGGATGCTCACTTGCAAGCCCACAAAGATACATATAACATTTATATAATAGTCATTGAATAGTCCATGTTGTTAGGGGGCTTATTCCTTCACCTGCTTACTTCCATGGTCCTTCTCGCATGAACAGAGAGCAACAATAACCGAAGTCTGAAGGTGCAAACAATTCAATGTTTATTGGGGTGAACTTCCAGCAAGCAATGATTCCAATTTCCTTCCTTAGTGTCCCCCTTCCCAGCTCTGACACCACAGAGCCTTGCCTGTGTCCCTGTTCCCATTCCCCCCTTCAGCAAAACATGATTCCAATTCCCCCACCCCCATTCCTTGTTCCCATTCCCCCCCTTACTTCCTGATTGACTGTAGACTATATAGTAAAACTTGAGTTCGGCTGAGCTTTACCTTAACCAATCATTTTCCTGAAATTTAACTAACCAATCCTAACATATTGTAACATGATTATCTAACCAATTATATCCCACCACCTTATTTAGTTTACACCCAGCAAAATTAATTATACAGCAGACAGAAACAATCACAGAACCAAACAGAGATTATACAGACAAACAATAGGGAAATAGGGACTACAGTGATAGAACAACAAAGAAATGAGGATTTCACATCCCACCTATTGATAAGTGAGTTCTTGCCGGATAGGGTGCTATCAAACTAAGTTTCCTTTAAATCTTCTAGGCTCTTCCCTTTCTCTGGAGGTGATAGATCCGATCACCTTTTTAAGAGCCCTAGATTGCCTTATTTCAATGTGACGAGTTTGATATGTGAGGATGTGACCATACACTTCCCAGCTTATGGCTGCCTCTGCTGCTTAGCCAAAGATCTTAGCCTAAGAATATGGCCTTAGACTATCATAGTGAGAGAAGGCCTATAAACAGGTAGACTGTGATTTTGATTCTTGTTTTGTACCTCTATAACTAGCTAAGTGATAAGAATACACCTAAAGTTTTAAAGTATAGGCCTTTACAGATAGGCCTGCATATCTATATCCTAACACATGTTTCAAAAGCATCTGTCACAATTTGTATTTGAATAAAAGCTCTCTCCCTTGCTGTCCAAGATTTTCCACTGTTTGATACAGGACAGAAGTGCTAATCCACTGTAGATGACATCAGTCAGTCATCGTGGAATTTGATTAGTTGTTGCATGCAGTAGTATGGCTCTTATTCCGGCAAGTGCAGCTTGGAGCATGCAGATGCAACTCCTAAAGCAATCTCTGAGCCAAATTCAGTGATAACAAAAATGGTGGCGTAAATTGTTCAGAAAATGGGTATATGTGAGTTTAAGAGGAAAAGTGGTATAACTGGCACCAATTTGGCATTTAAAGGTATGAAAAGTGAGTACAGAATACAAGTGGAAGGAAAAACATCTTACAGGAAGATGTAGGGGAGGATGCTAGGCTGGTTTCTTTTAATAAAGTTACATCACCCAGAAAACTCCCATTGCCAAATTCAGACCTGCATAAGTGAACACAAGTCACATTGACTTCAGTGGAAGTTGTTAATCTTTATTTCAGGGATTAGTTTAATGTTTATTTAATGTCAAACTGGTGCAAATCACACTGTTCTGCCACTCAACACTCATTCATAGTGTCTTCTGACGAATGTACACCTGTCATTTTACTGTACATAACTAAGGCTAAAATTTTTCCATGGAGGTCACAGAAGACACGGAATCCATGACTTCCAGCGACCTCCATGAATTCAGCCCTGTCAGCCAGGAGCTGCAGGTCCTCCTGCCACCCTCCGTGGCCACAGGCCCCTCGGAGCGTCCAGCCGCCACGGGAGCGGGGATGCAGCTCCTGGCCGCCGCAGGCAGCAGGGGCCCCCAGTAGCTCCCGGCCAGTGGTGTGGGCCCTCTGAGAGCTCCTGGCCGATGTGGTCGGCAGGGGCCCCCACAGCTCTGAGCTGTTTCAGGTGGCCGCCTCCCTCCCCCGCTCCCAGCCCAACGCAGGCAGTGGGGACCCCAGAGCTCAGAGAGGCAAGGGACCCAGGAGCTTCGAGCCACCCTGGGTCCTTCAAAGCTCCGGCCACTGCAGGTGGTGGGGGGACCCTGGAGCTCCGAACCCGCACAGGCAGTGGGGGCCCCCAGAGCTCGGAGCGGCCCACTCAGCTCCCCAGCCTCTGCAGGCAGTGTATTGAGAAGAAATTTAGGAAAACATAAGGTTAATAACAGGAAAAACTTCCCAACCAGGAGGTGAAATAAACTGGAAATGATTTTACAGGGGAAGAGTTGGAAGTCCTGTTGTTTAGGATATTTAAAAATAGACTCGATAAAACATAATTAAATGGATAATAGTGAACAATCCTGCATCACTGGGGAGTTGGAATTAACATTCTAATGGGAATTGTCCTCTTGTAGAGCAGCAGTAGTTAAAGTTGAAACTAGCTTCCCATTTAAGGTTTGTATATATATTTTTTTCTTTTTCAAATCCAAACCGTCCCCAAAAGAAACTGAAACTTCACACACCACAGCTTATCCTAAAGTATAGTTTCTCTGAAGTTTGGAAAAATTCAGCAAAACCGTTGTAAATCTATGATGTCTCAAAATTTCCCTTGTTCATTTTTTGAAACCTTTCCTAATGGCTTTTTGGCTCATTGCATCTAGGAAACTCCAGTCTCTGCAAACTTCTTACTGCCGTCAGCAAAGTGAGTTGCTCCTGCTTCACTATTCCAGTGACACCATATATCACTACTTATTCACCCCTTGTTTGCTGTCTTAAAGGTGAAGATTACCAGGGTATAAAAATAAACATCTTAAAGTTTTTGAAAAAGCAAATTTTTACAAGAAACAAAACAATCCTTTCCTGTCTCGCCTCTCAATATTTGTGGTGATTGTTTCAGTCTTTAACCCCTGATTTGTATTTTCAATTCCTCATACATTTTTTTTCTAGTACTGGGTGATGGGGAGTGGTGTGGGGGGGAGAGTGACTTTATGCAATGTATACTTCAAAATATTTGCATATATCTTAACATAGTCTTTTGACTATCTGTACAGGGGGGGTTGACATATGTAGAATGGTCCTGTATAAAAAACTCCTTTATTTTTATTCATCATCATAATATAATGCTACTTATATAGTGTCCTTCCAAAAAAGTATCTCAAAAGGCCTGATTCTGATTTACACTCAGGTTACACTTATGACCTAGCAGTATAAAAGGGCCTTAAATTATGCTTACTTTAAGACCTTTTTACACTGCTACCATGGTGTAAAAGAGCCTTATTGTTCTGTGTTCTGCAGGCATTAATCAATAAACCCACATAACTCCCTCTTGAGGTCATAGGTAGGTATTTAAATATATATAACACCTTTCAAAATTCTTAGATGTAAAGCACTTGCTATATTTCTGGCTTCATTTCATTCTGCTCATAGGTAATTAGGGTGGTACAGCTCTGTTGTTATTTCACTGAACAGCGCACACAGTATTATTTGGATTCATTCAGAGTGCTCTACCAGCTTCCCAATATATTTCAAGTTTTCTTTTCCTGATTTTAATGAAGCCTGTATTTGATAGACCTTTCCAATATTTTGCATTATTTCAGCTTCCAAACAATTTGCTGAAGAGGTCTTAAAAGCCCACAATGACTACAGGAAGAAGCATGGCGTCCCGCCACTGAAGCTTTGCAAGAAGTTAAACAGTGGAGCACAACAGTGAGTTCAACCCTTCCTTTCTTGTAATGAGACTTTTATCACATATATGAATTAAGCATAGCACATTCTATTTATTCTATTACCCAGCGCTGGGATTGCCTATGCATAGCCCAGAAATATGTGCACTTTGCCATGTATTGTCTTTTGTTGAGGTGTTGCCTCCAATGTATGATGCTTCCATAAATGATGCTTCCGTACCAGTGAATCTCTCATGGTGGTGGAGGTATTCATATTCCTAGCTTCTAAGGCCAGAAGGGACCATTCTGATAGTCTAGTCTGACCTCCTGTATAGCACAGACCATAGAACTTCCCCCAAATAATTCCTAAAGCAGATCTTTTAGCAAAACATCCAGTTTTGATTTTAAAAATGCCAGTAATGGAGAACCCACCACTCTCACTGTTAAAAATTTACACCTTATTTCCGGTCTGAATTGGTCTAACTTCAACTTCCATCCATTGGAGTGTGTTACATCTTTCTCTGTTAGACTGAAGAGTCCATTATTAAATATTGGTTTCCCTCATAGGTACTTATACATGGCAATCAAGTTACCTCTTAATCTTCTCTTAAGATAAATAGATTTTGCTTCTTGAGTCTTATCACTGTAAGGCATGTTTTCTAATGCTTTAATCATTCTTATGGTTCTTCTCTGAACCCTCTCCAGTTTATCAACATTCTTCACAAATTGTGGGCACCAGAATTGGACACAGTATTCCACTAGTGGTTGCACCAGTACCAAATACAGGGATAAAATAACCTCTCTACTCCTACTCGAGATTCCCCTGTCTATGCATCCCAGGATCCTACTCTTGTCATCTCCAAAAGTACCCTATTCTGGAGATGGAATAGTGGAGAGATACAATAATTTCACAGAGCTTTGACTAATATAATAAGACCAGAGCTTTGATTAATACATATTTTTGTGAGACTACTATTTTGTGCTCTGAGGGAAGGAGGACGGAAGAAATCCTCTTTTAGAAACGTAGGAACTACCACACTGCATCAGCACACTAGTCTTTCTAGGGTCCCTGAAAGTAGGTGTACTAGATCATACAAAAGAAGGTATACAAAATCTGAGAATGGACAATATATGAAATAACCGACCCTTAAAATAAGTTTCTTTCTACTCCTGACAGATAGATAGTGGTTGGTTTGTGTCCTAAAGCATGTAAGCTTATATCCTTTTATCCTTCTAATGTAACTGTGTAGTAAACAAGTCTTCTTGTTATCTATATCAATAAATCATTTTTGAGTATTACTAAATTTTGACCTCAATAAATCATGCAGTAGTGAGAACCCCAGGTTAATTAGGGCTTGATTTTAAAAAATGCTTCAAAATTTGTTGTGTTATCCGACTCCTACTTCTCTCATATTCTTTTTGAGATGCAGTGACCAGTATGCAGTTTCCACAGTATGCATCCGAGTCCTGTAGTGAGCTGTAGCTCACGAAAGCTTATGCTCAAATAAATTAGTTAGTCTCTAAGGTGCCACAAGTACTCCTTTTCTTTAAGAGACCAGAACTTAGCCCAATATTCCAGGTGGTGCCACACTATTGATTGTATATAAACAGTAATATTCTTACTGTTCTCTAACCCATTCTTTATGCATCCTAAATTTTTGGTATTTTAACTGATTGCCTTACACTGGGTTGTCCACAGCCACCCTAGGTCTTCTCCTGCATGATTACAGTTAATATAGACAACAATGTTTATGAATAGTTCAAATTATTCTTTCAAATGTGTATTACCTTGCATTTGTCTCTATTGAATGTCATCTGCCATTGTGCTGCCCAATTGTGTAGTATTGTTAAGTTCTGGAATTCCTCACAATCCTCTCTGTTCTTGACTAATTTACCACTTAACTTTTCCCAGTATGGCATGGAACGGAGAGAAACCTTTGCTTGACTGATGTTAGTCGCCTTGGTGTACAGTATTTATTTATTTTAACTTTGGAAGGCACTCAGATACTAGTGTAAACAGGCACTACAAGCACCTAATAACTTTTGTGTTATTGCAGATGTAAGCCCCTATTCCAATCATTAATATATTAAATACCGGTCCTAGTAGAGCACCTTGGACAACTTCGCTGTACACCCTCAATCAAGCAATTCCCTGTCATTAACTGATGCCTCCCACTGTGCAGAAGACTTCACAGAAAACTTGGGCATTGGTGGCACCTTGGTCTCTCCTCTTCTGCTTGTGGCACACAACAGTTTAGTCTCCTGATGACTGAAATGCTTTTTTTATTAAAAAAAATTAATACATCACTGGGTTCAGTTTAGAGGTCTCTGTGTGAAATGCCGAGTGATAGACATGAGGACAGAGTAGATCTATGGCTCCCAAACTGGACTGATTCACATACTACCTTCCTAAAAAAATTTATGTTTGAGATACCACATGAAAATTTATCCTTGTTGTGCATATTTATTTTAGGCCTTAATAGGCTTACCTTATGCATTTCCAGAATCTATAGAAAAATAAATGCATACAGAAGCCTAAAATATTTGATTATAATATCATTTGAAAACATCTCAGGTTTTTAGACAGTGCAACAAGAAGCAGCACATTGAAGCAGCCATTATTATTATTGGCCTTTTGTAGTACTCGGATTACAAGAAACAGTTAAATATCTCATCCATGATGCATTGATCTGTGTCAGTATGCGGTTGTACTACATGCAGTGGCTTGACTTTTTAAATCATCTCATTTAAATTCAGAGTTCCTGCTAATTCTTATCTGGATGGTCACTGAACACAAGCCAAAGGTCACTTGTTTTCCTTTCGCAAGATGTAAATCAAGAAAAACACAAAATACTTTGAGTAGCTCTCAGAGAAAAAGAACAGTACCATTAATGAGAAGGGGGCGTATATGTGTGAAAGGGCTGGGGGACTCAGGGGGTAGGGTAGAGAGGTGAGGACAGTGCTTAAAGTTGTCTGAAAGAAGGGGTGGGGGTTCTATCATAACCTGGGAGCAGCACCTTTGGTAAAACAGTGCTTACAGTGCACCCCTCAGCAACCCAGCTTGAGTTTAAATTTCTTTTGCTAGGTCTGTCATCTTTTGCATGCTCCTTCCTGCCCCCTCCACTTTAAGCGATGGTGGAAGAGTCTTTGCTGGAAGTTGGGGCCTTTATCTGGGCACCAGGCAGGTTCAGCTCCAGGAGACCTTTTGCTCCTCAGCAGTTCTAGCCTCCACGCCCAAACAGGGCCCATGGACATCTGCAATCCTTGGCAAACTGCACAGTGGCCCCCACTCTTAGGATGAAGCTCAGATTGCAGCCAGAGCACTGTGACTCTGCTTAGTCCTGTAGCCAGGCTTTTATTCACTGGACTTGACCAGCTGCCACCCCACCCTCCTGGCCTCCCTGCAGAGACAGGGGGCATTCTGCATGCATCCCCTGCCTTCCAGCTCTGCAGGGGTCAGGCCTCAGCCTCTGTGGGGCAGGAAGTACAAAGGAACTCTGCAGCGGTTACTTATGTGTGTGGTGGGGGTAAGGAGGCCTTCAATCCCATGGTTCCCTGTGACTGTGAGCTTTGCAGCTGCCCTGAACCAGCCCTGCCTGTCTGTGTCTTTTCGGATGAGAGGAGCTCTTGTGGCACGACAGGGAACTTTGCAAGTTTGCTACAATAACTTGAGCAGTGCAGCCCAGTACAAGTAGAAGACTAGTCTGGCCTTCTGTTCTGTGTGCAGTGCCTAGCACAACTGGGGCCTGGTCCGTGACTGAGGCTCCTAGGCACTACAGTGACGCAAATAATAATATATCAGAAAGGCAGCAAGCTGGGTGTCTGGTGAGAGTAGAGCGCCCCTGTGGACAGCCACAGCACTCAACACACCACCGAATAAAACTACTGCACCGGAGCAATTGGCAAGTCATTCACCTTTGTGGCTGAAAGTGCCATGTGGCTTCTTGAAGTCCAGTGGCACCTTAAAGACTAACAGATTTATTGGGGTTAAAAAAAAGCTTTCATGGTGCATCTGAAGAAGTGGGTTTTTTAGCCACGAAAGCCTTTGCCCAAATAAATCTATTAGTCTTTAAGGTGCCACCGGACTCCTCATTGGTTTTGTGGACACAGACTAACATGGCTACCCCCGATACATGTTGCTTCTTGGGCATTTTTTGGCCTCCGCAGTGCAGGCAACGACTGTTCCTTTGAAACCGAAAGGGTTTTTTAGAGTTTTGGATGTAACCCTTCCAACAGGCTCCCATCCCGTGTTCATGTACTGCGGTTTGGGAGTCGCTGGACTAGATGATCTAATGGTTCTTCTGGGCTTAAATGCTTTGAAATCACCTCTGTCCACATTGAAAATTGACTATTTATTTACTGCTCACTCTTTTTTGTCTCTTAAACAGCCTCTAATCCATGACTATTTACCTCTTACACCACAATTAATTTGTTCTCTTAATAGCTTCTGGCCGGGGACTTGGGAACCCTGCCCCCAAATATATTCTAATTTATAATCCATATTGTCCCTATGCAGATTTTTCCTATACAGGGGACTAAAAACTATAGGAATTGGCACTTACAGCAGTTTCTGCAGGCTCTTCTCCATACACAGAAGTGGCAGAGGCTGCAGCTCCTGGATTCTCCAGGATCTACGCAGATCTCAGTGACATGAGACTTTGTACCTTATTGCCTCCAAAGCCTCTGTGGCAGAGAGTCATGCTGTAATAGAAGTGCAGAGGCCCTAGAGGCAATAAGAAGGCAGAAGGGCTCTGGACTCTTCTCCTCATGCTGCTGAGATCTGTGTTGATCTCGGAGCACCCACTACTTTAGGCACCTGGAAATTCAGTAACAGGATTATAAACCCCCAGGTCAGTGTGACTGCTCTCTGCATGCGATATTAGCTGGTACTGCTCTGTCACTGGCATATGATTCCTTTGCTAGGTATGCAGAAACACTGGCTAGCACCAGGGTCCTCCAACACAGCCCTGAGTCTTCAAATGGAAAATGTGGAGAAAATCTAGCGTGGGCTTCCTATGATCAGCCAGGTAAGTTTGGTCTTTGCTCCTAACTCATAGATGTTAAGTAAACAAGCCTCCTTAAAGAAAAGGAGTACTTGTGGCACCTTAGAGACTAACCAAAATTGGTTAGTCTCTAAGGTGCCACAAGTACTCCTTTTCTTTTTGCGAATACAGACTAACACAGCTGTTACTCTGAAGCCTCCTTAGTCATTTTGAATTAGGAATGTAAATACTTATAATACAAAGGCCCAGATCCCATCCTGGCTGTTCGGGTGGCTCAGAGCAATGGCACTGGTAGATATTTCTTCAGCTCCAGAAATCTTGACAGTATGGACATGGTTCCATGGGACTGGCTTAGGGGATGTGCAGTGGTGGACACTTAAACTGCTGTGCTGAAAAGAAGATGTGCATGCTGCAGCTAGCATGGTCTGCTAACGGCAGGTGACAGACAGCTCGTGTGCTGGGTCTGCGTGGTGTGAGTAGCAGGCCATGCCCCTTTGGTGCTGTGGTGCACGGGCTGACTTAGTAGCCAAGCCCCAGACCTAGAGCTCTCCAGAGTGCTCAAGGGGTATTCTCCCTGCTGCTTGCATGGGAGCAGAGAAGACGAAGGCTCCTACGCCTTCTCTATTCCCTGTCCCAATTTTGCACCAGCGCAGCAAAGGAGAGTCGTTGGCCCAACATTGCCAAGAAGCTTAAGGGCTTGTCTGCCCTTGAAACACTACATTGGCACAGCTGCAGCAACACTTCAGTGTAGACCCATACTACAGCAACCGGAGGGATTCCCCACACCCCTGAGAGATGTAGTTAGGCTGATGTAGGATTTCAGTGTAGATCAGCCCTAAGTGAATGCTAATTGCTCCTGCATTCTCCTCTCTAAGTATGGGAACTGCTATGTGAATAAATATTTTCTAAAGACCTTTGCCCTGGTCTACACTAGGACTTTAGGTCGAATTTAGCAGCGTTAAATTGATGTAAACCTGCACCTGTCCACACGATGAAGCCCTTTAGTTCGGGCTCTTATAAAGGGCTCTTAAAATCGATTTCCTTACTCCACCCCTGACAAGTGGATTAGCGCTTAAATCGGCCTTGCCGGCTCGAATTTGGGATACTGTGGACACAGATCGACGGTATTGGCCTCCGGGAGCTATCCCAGAGTGCTCCCTTGTGACCGCTCTGGACAGCACTCTCAACTCAGATGCACTGGCCAGGTAGACAGGAAAAGAACCGTGAACTTCTGAATCTCATTTCCTGTTTGGCCAGCGTGGCAAGCTGCAGGTGACCATGCAGAGCTCATCAGCAGAGGTGACCATGATGGAGTCCCAGAATTGCAAAAGAGCTCCAGCATGGACCGAACGGGAGGTATGGGATCTGATTCCTGTATGGGGAGAGGAATCCGTGCTATCAGAACTCCGTTCCAGTTTTCGAAATGCCAGAACCTTTGTCAAAATCTCCCAGGGCATGAAGGACAGAGGCCATAACAGGGACCCGAAGCAGTGCCGCATGAAACTTAAGGAGCTGAGGCAAGCCTACCAGAAAACCAGAGAGGCGAACGGCCGCTCCGGGTCAGAGCCCCAAACATACCGCTTCTATGATGAGCTGCATGCCATTTTAGGAGGTTCAGCCACCACTACCCCAGCCGTGTTGTTTGACTCCTTCAATGGAGATGGAGGCAACACGGAAGCAGGTTTTGGGGATGAAGAAGATAGCTCACAGCAAGCAAGCGGAGAAACTGGTTTTCCCGACAGCCAGGAATTGTTTCTCACCCTGGACCTGGAGCCAGTACTTCCTGAACCCACCCAAGGCTGCTTCCTGGACCCGGCAGGTGGAGAAAGGACCTCCGGTGAGTGTACCTTTTAAAATACTATACATGGTTTAAAAGCAAGCATGTGAAAGGATTACTTTGCCCTGGCATTCGCGGCGCTCCTGGATGTACTCCCAAAGCCTTTGCAAAAGGTTTCTGGGGAGGGCAGCCTTATTGCATCCTTCATGGTAGGACACTTTACCACTCCAGGCCAGTAACACGTACTCGGGAATCATTGTACAACAAAGCATTGCAGTGTATGTTTGCTGGCGTTCAAACAACATCCATTCTTTATCTCTCTGTGTTATCCTCAGGAGAGTGAGATATAATTCATGGTCACCTGGTTGAAATAGGGTGCTTGTCTTCAGGGGACACTCAGCGGAGCCCGTTCCTGCTGGGCTGTTTGCCTGTGGCTAAACAGAAATGTTTCCCTGCTGTTAGCCACGGGGAGGGGAGAGGGTTGAGGGGTAGCCACGCGGTGGGGGGAGGCAAAATGTGACCTCGTAACGAAAGCACATGTGCTATGTATGTAATGTTAACAGCAAGGTTTACCCTGAAAGAGTGTAGCCACTGTTTTATAAAATGTGTCTTTTTAAATACCGCTGTCCCTTTTTTTTTCTCCACCAGCTGCATATGTTTCAGTGATCACAGGATCTTCTCCTTCCCAGAGGCTAGTGAAGATTAGAAAGAAAAAAAAATGCACTCGAGATGAAATGTTCTTTGAGCTCATGCTGTCCTCCCACACTGACAGAGCACAGACGAATGCATGGAGGCAAATAATGTCAGAGTGCAGGAAAGCACAAAATGACCGGGAGGAGAGGTGGCGGGCTGAAGAGAGTAAGTGGTGGGCTGAAGAGAGTAAGTGGCGGGCTGAAGACAGGGCTGAAGCTCAAATGTGGCGGCAGTGTGATGAGAGGAGGCAGGATTCAACGCTGAGGCTGCTGGAGGACCAAACCAGTATGCTCCAGTGTATGGTTGAGCTGCAGCAAAGGCAGCTGGAGCACAGACTGCCACTACAGTCCCTGTGTAACCAACCGCCCTCCTCCCCAAGTTCCATAGCCTCCACACCCAGACGCCCAAGAATGCAGCGGGGGGGCCACCGGCCAACCAGCCACTCCACCACAGAGGATTGCCCAAAAAAAAGAAGGCTGGCATTCAATAAATTTTAAAGTTGTAAACTTTTAAAGTGCTGTGTGGCATTTTCCTTCCCTCCTCCACCACCCCTCCTGGGATACCTTGGTAGTCATCCCCCTATTTGTGTGATGAATGAATAAAGAATGCATGAATGTGAAGCAACAATGACTTTATTGCCTCTGCAAGCGGTGATCGAAGGGAGGAGGGGAGGGTGGTTAGCTTACAGGGAAGTAGAATGAACCAAGGGGCAGGGGGTTTCATCAAGGAGAAACAAACAGAACTTTCACACCGTAGCCTGGCCAGTCATGAAACTGGTTTTCAAAGCTTCTCTGATGCGTACCGCGCCCTCCTGTGCTCTTCTAACCGCCCTGGTGTCTGGCTGCGCGTAACCAGCAGCCAGGCGATTTGCCTCAACCTCCGACCCCACCATAAACATCTCCCCCTTACTCTCACAGATATTGTGGAGCACACAGCAAGCAGTAATAACAGTGGGAATGTTGGTTTCGCTGAGGTCTAAGCGAGTCAGTAAACTGCGCCAGCGCGCCTTTAAACGTCCAAATGCACATTCTACCACCATTCTGCACTTGCTCAGCCTGTAGTTGAACAGCTCCTGACTACTGTCCAGGCTGCCTGTGTATGGCTTCATGAGCCCTGGCATTAAGGGGTAGGCTGGGTCCCCAAGGATACATATAGGCATTTCAACATCCCCAACAGTTATTTTCTGGTCTGGGAATAAAGTCCCTTCCTGCAGCTTTTGAAACAGACCAGAGTTCCTGAAGATGCGAGCGTCATGTACCTTTCCCGGCCATCCCACGTTGATGTTGGTGAAACGTCCCTTGTGATCCACCAGAGCTTGCAGTACTATTGAAAAGTACCCCTTGCGGTTTATGTACTCGGCGGCTTGGTGCTCCGGTGCCAAGATAGGGATATGGGTTCCGTCTATGGCCCCACCACAGTTAGGGAATCCCATTGCAGCAAAGCCATCCACTATGACCTGCACATTTCCCAGGGTCACTACCCTTGATATCAGCAGATCTTTGATTGAGTGGGCTACTTGCATCACAGCAGCCCCAACAGTAGATTTGCCCAATCCAAATTGATTCCCAACTGACCGGTAGCTGTCTGGCGTTGCAAGCTTCCACAGGGCTATCGCCACTCACTTCTCAACTGTGAGGGCTGCTCTCATCTTGGTATTCATGCGCTTCAGGGCAGGGGAAAGCAAGTCACAAAGTTCCATGAAAGTGCCCTTACGCATGCGAAAGTTTCGCAGCCACTGGGAATCGTCCCAGACCTGCAACACTATGCGGTCCCACCAGTCTGTGCTTGTTTCCCAAGCCCAGAATCGGCGTTCCACAGCATGAACCTGCCCCATTAGCACCATGATGCATGCATTGGCAGGGCCCATGCTTTCAGAGAAATCTGTGTCCATGTCCTGATCACTCACGTGACCGCGCTGACGTCGCCTCCTCGCCCGGTATCACTTTGCCAGGTTCTGGTGCTGCATATACTGCTGGATAATGCGTGTGGTGTTTAATGTGCTCCTAATTGCCAAAGTGAGCTGAGCGGCCTCCATGCTTGCCTTGGTATAGCCTCCGCACAGAAAAAAGGCGCGGAACGATTGTCTGCCGTTGCTCTGACGGAGGGAGGGGCGACTGACGACACAGCTTACAGGGTTGGCTTCAGGGAGCTAAAATCAACAAAGGGGGTGGCTTCATATCAAGGAGTATTTCAGGCAGGACTTCACGGAGGGTTCCAATAAGAAATGGTGCACCTAAGTTATTGTTCTTATTGGAACAAGGAGGTTAGTCTGGCCTCTGATTCATACATGGCTAGATTTACCTCGCTGCACCTTCTCTGTGAGTGACTCCAGTGTGACCTAGAGGAATGAGTCCCCTAGATGGGGGAGGAGGCAAATGAGTACAAAACAAATCTGGTCTATTTCTTGTTTTGATCCACTCCATCTATCTTCTACATCTTTGGCTGGCTGCAGACGGTGCAGAAGGACTGCATGCCATCCACATCTCATGGCTGCTCGGCAGAAGATGGTGCAGTAGGACTGCTAGCCATCCTCATCTCTTGCCTGCCCGGCAGAAGATGATACAATAGGACAGCTAGCAATCCGTATCGCCTGCCTGCTCACCATAAGACGGTTCAATAGGACTGACTGCAGGACTAAAGAGAATGACCTGGTCAAGTCACTCCAAATTTAGTCCCTGCGCCCATGTCTGCCCAGGCGCTCATGGCCGACGTGGCCAGGAGCACCTCGGACATGACGATGACGGCTACCAGTTGTACTGTACCGTCTGCTGCCACAAGGCAATGGGTTGCTGCTACTGTGTAGCAATGCAGTACCACGTCTGCCAGCACCCAGGAGACATACGGTGACGGTTACCTGAGCGGGCTCCATGCTTGCCGTGTTATGGCATCTGCACAGGTAACTCAGGAAAAAAGGCGCGAAACGATTGTCTGCCCTTGCTTTCACGGAGGGAGGGAGGGAAGGGGGGCCTGACGATATATACCCAGAACCACCCGCGACAATGTTTTAGCCCCATCAGGCATTGGGATCTCAACCCAGAATTCCAATGGGCAGCGGAGACTGCGGGAACTGTGGGATAGCTACCCACAGTGCAACGCTCCAGAAGTCGACGCTTGCCTCGGTACTGTGGAAGCGCTCCGCCGAGTTAATGCACTTAATGCACTTAGAGCATTTTCTGTGGGGACACACACACTCGAATATATAAAACCGATTTCTAAAAAACCGACTTCTATAAATTGGACCTTATTCCATAGTGTAGACATACCCTTTGTGTCAACACCTTTGTGATCCCTCTTGAATCACCAGTGCAAATACTTTCTGACCTAAAAGAGAGATGACTTTTATGTGGGTTAGTTTAGACACGTGTGACGAACTGAGCTCTTAGTAAAACTATCTCACATAGGCAGCATGTGGTGAGTGCTCAGGAAGAACAATTTTCACTGAGCTCCCATTCATCCCTTCTCCAGTCCCTTATTTTAGTGACTTTAAGGCTTGCTTTCCCGCTGCTGGGACCCAGCAATGCAGTAGGTTAGGAAGAGCGTTTGACTTAGAAGAAACATAGTTTCATACTGTCACCTTAGACCATGATTTTCAAAAGAGCCCTGGGGAGGTCGGAACCCAAATCCCATTGTTATTAGGCCTCTAAGCGCCTTTGAAAATCCCAGGCATCCCTTCATGGATATTCGTTCACAGTGAAAAATCATGGAACGCTTTGGCTCACTTCAGAACTATTAGCATGATGTCCTTTGCAATAGCATGAAACGTGATTTTGGGGCAACATGGGGGAGCATAGTTGTTTGAAGTTAGCACAGGGCTTGTCCCTTGCTAGCTGTACTTTATTTCCTCCTTTTTATTAGCACTAATGTTCCAAAAACATTTTTTAACAGTTTATGTGATGACTTTGTTCGACAACTTAGCAAAGAAAAAAAAAACCCTCTACATTATATAATCCGTACTTCTTCACGGAGCAGCTTTTTCTTCTACATGCTGTTTCCACAGCTGTTTTGTCTACTCTGCACCGAGAGCTTTTTACATGGCTGTATCTAATTTATTTATTTACAGTGTTGCACATCCTGCTGAGCAGTCTGAGCCATGTCCTCTCCTTTTTCCCCAAAATGATAACTTTTATGATACAAATCTTTTGAGACAACTACACTGTCTATAGAGCAGGGCCTTTTTAAGCACTTGTGAGTGAAAACTAGTTGTGTACAGAAAATTGTTCTCAGCTGTTGGCTTAGGCTATGCCCCTGTGGAGTTGGTTCTCTTTCCACTTTTTTCCTTGTCCAGTTCCATCCAAATAATTAATTTGTGTCATGCTGAATGAGGCTGGAAACTGGCTGTATTATGGAGTCTATTCAAGTAGTTAACAAAGGGAGTTAGTGTCTTCCAATTTCCTTTCCAGATGAAGGAAACATCAGTAAGTCTCCAACTTGGCATGCAGTCTCTCTAAAAAGAGCTGTTGCATTGCTGGATTCTTAGTGTTCGACAAGAATGCTGGCATAGTTGGGTTTCATGTGTCAGAAAAAAATTAGGGTTTGAAAATGTAATGCCTTAACTGTGCGTTTTTAGAATTTCTTTACATTTCATTATAAGAGTTTCAGAGTAAAACGGTCTATGGCTGTTGTTTGAAATTTATTTAGCCCTGTATTCTACCAAGTATGCATCGGTCATTTGCTCCCTCTGATCTTGAGGAAGTTGAGTTGCAGACTTTCTTTTTCTATGCTCAGATGAGTGACATCATCATCACCATTTACCTAGTGTATTCTACCTCTCTCTTCTTTGGGCTGCTCTGGTACACCACACACCTGATGGCATGCCAGGTGTCTCGTGAACTTGAAGGCAGGTACTAGAGACGCTTAGGACAATATTCTGACTAGACCCTATGTGGTGGGAAGTACAAGAGGGCACCTTGTGATCCATGAAAGGGCCATAGAGGAATGCAGGCTGTGCATTCTGGGGAGAAAAGGGACTTCACTATTCTACTGCCCAGGGGACACATGATTTCCCAAAGGATTGGAAAGATGCAGGCCCTAGCCTATGGAGATGGATCAGCATGCAGAAGGGAACAAGCTTCACCACAATAAAGGAGTGTAGTAGCAGGCATGCCTTGAGACTTCCCGATACGCCTCGTGGCAAGGATGGCTCCTTACCACTCAGTGCAGAGTCGCACACTACGGACTTGATCAGTATAAAGGTTTGTATAGGCTGGAGCACCTGGTGCGTTGCAGCAGCACACACTGCATGTCTACTAGAAAGACCTGTATGAGGGCTGGCAAAAAAGAAAGTTTCAATATTATAAATAAATATTGGTTACAGTAAGCAAATACGTGGTTTATTTTTGAGGGGAAACAACTCTACATTTCCTCATAATTCTAAGACAGTTTTTGTTTAAAAATGAAATTAGAAAAATGTTATTTTTTTTTTAAATCAAGCCCAATTCCGCTGCTTTTCTTTACAAGGAATAATATCTAACTCTGTTAGTCTACTTATGAAAATCACTAGGATTACTCATGGAGTAACGTACTACTCAGTATGAGGAAAGGCACCACAAGATATTAAGGAAGTGTACAAAAAAGCGAGTGAGAGAGAAGAGGTTTTAGAGGGAGAAGTATAATGCATACCTCTTCTCCATCGTCACTATAAAATCACTATCATCACAATAGAGCAGTATCAACTCTTAGAACATAAAGTTTCTGCTTATCGGGTTGACCTGTTCTTATTATCCATGTTCTGTCATCAACATGCTATATGGGATTTTA
The DNA here is from genome assembly GCF_965140235.1 of Caretta caretta. Classification (NCBI taxonomy): domain Eukaryota; kingdom Metazoa; phylum Chordata; order Testudines; family Cheloniidae; genus Caretta; species Caretta caretta. The sequence continues at coordinate 156,393,022 of NC_134207.1, read as the reverse complement.
GCAGCTTTTCCTCACAGCCAGGACATGTCAAAAACCATCCAAGACTGTCAGTTCACACTTCAGAGAGGCATGCCAGGATTGCTGTCTAGTAGGGGCCATCAGTCAGACATTGTCAGGAACAGCTGTGTTTCCTTAGAAAAGTTTTGCAATTTCAGCTGTGGTTCACAGCAGTAAAATCAAGTAAAGTTTGTTTTTTTTTAAAGTGTTAGCACATTGCTCTGCAACTAAGCCCAGCAGAAAGGAAGCTCCGGAAGTGATTTAAAAAAAGATCACATCTGTTTGCACACTGCTTGCACCCACCACTTCCACTATGATCTGGTAACTGTCATCTAGGGTAGGTGGGTGTGGTTGGTTTGTTTGGCTTTTTCCTTTAAACTAAAATGTACTTCTTAGGAGTGCCAGCTCAGCCAAATGTTTCCTTTTTGGGGTTTTGTTTGTTTGTTGTTGCTGTTGTTTTACAAAAGGTTTATTCAAATGTAAAGTAAAACGGTGGCATTTAATATAAAATTATCTTGCTCAATAAAAAATCAGTTCAGGTGGGTTAACTAGAAATGTGGTGGTGAGTTCTCTATATCATCAAACTTGGGGAAATAGAAGATGTTACAGTTACTGGCTAACTGCACTTCTGACACCCCTCCCCGCCCCCCCCGGTCTCTTGGCGTTCACCCCTTCTCAGATCTCTAGCCATCACCTGTCTTAAAGTGGAATTGTGCCATTCTCCTATTCTCAGGCTGGTCTCTGGCTGCAGTCTTCTGTGCATGATTCTGTGCTTATCTGAGCAGGTCTGAATTTATATCCAGCACCTGCAAGCCTGTTCCCTCTGGAAGCTATGACAGTGGTACCCAGTGACCGGACAGGCTTTTTAAAGTAAAGTGTCAAATATTAACACACAAGCATTTAAGAGAAAAAAAGATCTTAAGAACAATACTGCCAACCTTATGCGATCAAAAATAATAAGTCAGACCCTCTCTTGAGATCCAAACTCATGAATCATACCCTCAAATCATGAGATTGGCCCCCAAAATAGTCTTTTTTTTTTTAAATCAAATCATGGTTTTTATTCTGTCTTTTGACTTTTTAAGTCCCCTTTATTCCCCTGCCAATGTGTGTGGGACAATTTCAGGTAGAAAAGTCAACCTGTAATGCACACAACAATTCATACCTCTCCAGGCTGCTCAGATGGAACTCCACTTGCCCTCTCCTCACCCTTAACCTAGAGGAACTGCCATTCATCTCATGTTTTGAATAAGGGAAAATTCATGAGTTGGCAACCAATCATCATATTTTTATGAAACAGATAAACACCCCAAAATTGCTAAAGTGATGATAAAATTGTGAATAATAACGCAGATTGTACTTATAGCTAGTTTACAAGGTATTTAACTATTATCCATATGGGGCTCCTCATAGGGCTAAGCTTCCGATAAATCCCACAAAACCTCTGGGGTCTGGCTGGCATAATTACTTCCATTAATGCAACCCATTTCTCTCTCCCAGCCTCAGCAAAAACAGTGGCTCTCCCTGCAGCTCCCAGCTGTTTGCTGCTGCCTCACCTGACAGCTGCAGTTGCCATCTTGCTGGCTCCAGCAGCTGCCATGCAGGGAGGGGGCCCAGCAGCACCACGTGAGCAAGCACCACCAGCAAACCATGGCAAAAATCAGGGGGGACGACATGATCCCATGTGCTTCCCTATGCATCACCTCTGTGCCCAGCAGGGAGGGGGGTTTCAGGGCTTCAGCCCTGAGGAGTGCACCTGTCGGGGCTCGGGGCTTCAGCAAGAGCAGGGCTGAAGCCCTGAGTCCCAGGAGGTGCTTCCCATGGGTCTGAAGCCCCGAGATCCTCCTCCCCACAGGGTCGAATCCCCAAGGCCCGGCAGGCAAACCCTAGTTCTTGAATTTCTGAAGATTGTCATATGCGTCTTAGAGGGTCAGTGAGTTTGACCACCCCCAGTATGCATTAGATTAAGGCATTCATACAGAAAATTCTAATAGCCCAGTATACAGTAACTTTACCTCACTGACCAGGTCACATAGAGAGTTCATAAAATTCTTACCTAGTAGAATTCTTAAAATATTACATAACAACTCCATGTCTGTCATTGGTTCGTCATGTCTTGCATATTCTCTGTTCTGTTCCTGGTAAGTTCTTTCTTCATATGAAGTCTGAAAGCATCTATCAGACCTAGAATAAAGACTGTGGGCTTAATTCATTCCTGTGTTACTGTGTAATGCTGTGCATTTACACTGACCTATAGCAGGAATAACATAGGGTTCATTCAGATTCTGCAGCTGAAGAAAAGGTTGCAATTGGAGCCACTTAACCAGGAAGAATTATATTTTGACATGCACTCGATTTAACGGAGATGTTGATACAAAAACATCACATTCAAAATAAGCTCATAGCATCAAGAAGATCTTGGTTTGGGCCTCATTGATTGATTGAGCAATTTATTTTAGACACGTTTACTCTTGAATGAAGCACAAAAGCGTCTATGATTTGTCTTCAGTGTGCAGGAGTAACTTCTGTTAGCATTAATGGGAATCACACTTGCAAATCTAGGTGCACAGAGATCACCCCACCCCGCCTATGCAGCTCCAAAACAGGTCTTGTTTCAATGGCTTTTCTTGGGCCAAAACTCAAGAGAAGGCAGAGGGGGAGAGAGAAGAGCCCATAATTATGCTTGAAACAATTGCTTCAGAAAGTGTCTGAGTGAGATGCAGTTTACTTTTACCACCAGTTTATGTGTCAAATGTAAACTAACACCTGCTGGAGAGCACCAGGATGGCAAACAGTCATGTGCAGGTCACTACATAATGCATTCAGTTCATAGATCTGTATCACAGACAGCACTTCACTTGCCCTTTGTCTTCAGGGCGGAGCATTGACTTAACCCTCTTGCAATGATGAGCTACCAAAATCTTAACTACGGGTTCCCTCCTCACCCCACGAGGGGGTCATTGCCCGCCCCCTGGGACTCCTGCCCCATCCAACCCCCACGTTCCTTGACGCACGCCCCCCAGGACCCCTGCCCCATCCACCCCTGTCCCCTGACTGCCCCCAGAAGCGGGCAGGAAGGTCTCGTGGGCCACCGTAGTGGGTGCCCACCCCACCCCTAAGAGCCAGAGGGACCTGCCGGGGGGTGAGGTGGGGAGTCCCGGTGGTCCTTACTTGGGGCAGCTCCCAGGAAGCATCCAGCAGGTCCCTCTGGCTCCTAGGGGTGCGGGAGCATAGCTGGGGGGGGAGCAGGGGGAGCAGCCACTCCCCCCACTGATCACATCAAAAGTGGCGCCTTAGGTGCCGACTCTGTGGGTGCTCCAGGGCTGGAGCACCCATGGGGAAAATTTGGTGGGTGCAGAGCACCCACCAGCAGCTCCCCACCCTGTGCCCGGCCCCAGATCACCTCACCTCCGCTCCGCCTCCACCCCTGAACGCACCGCCCTGCTCTGTTTCTCTGCGCCCCGCACCCACCCGCTTCCCACGAATCAGCTGTTCAGCGGGAAGCCTGGGAGGGCTGAGAAGCAGGCGGCGGCTTCCCGCTCAGGCTGAGGGTAGCAGAGGTGAGCTGGGGTGGGAAGCGGTTCCCCTACGTACCGCCCTGCCCAGGTTACCTGCTGTGGCGCAGGCGGCCCTCCTCGCGTCCCCCCGCCCCAGCTCACCTCTGCCTCCCTGGGCCTGAGTGCGAAGCCGCCGCCTGCTTCTCAGCCCACCCCGGCTTCCCGCGTGAACAGCTGATTCGCGGGAAGCCTGGGTGGGGCGGAGAAGCAGAGCGGGGCAGTGCGTTCAGGGGAGGAGGCGGAGGCAGAACGGAGGTGAACTGTGGCCGGGGGTGGGGTGGGGAGCTGCTGATGGGTGCTCTGCACCCACCAAATTTTCCCCTTGGGTGCTCCAGACCTGGAGCACCCATGGAGTCGGTGCCTAAGGCGCCACTTCTGGCCGGTTAAATTTAGAAGCCTTTTTAGAACCGGTTGTCCTTCACGGAACAACTGGTTCTAAAAGGGCTTCTAAATATAACAACTGGTTCTAGCGAACTGGTGCAAACCGGCACCAGCTCACCACTGCCCTCTTGTCAACTAAGGCCGGGAGGTTAGTGAAGTCATAATTCTATGGGAGCATGTAAGTGGAGGGGTTGAGTGTGTTGTATCCTGAGAACTGAAGCCACACACATATGAACAGTAGAGTTCAGTTTGAGACATTGGTAGCTGTCGAAGACTAAAACTGCCTGTGAAATAGCAAAACATGAGTCATTGCTGTTCTGCAGTCAGAGAATTAACTAGGGCCCAACATTGTGCATGTTTGTAGGCCTATCAGCTTTGGCAGCATTAACTGACTTATTACTCTCCTTCCTGGAATGTTAAGCAGAGATAACATAGCTGATGGGGGTGGGAGACAAATCTAGGCCCTTTGATGCTTGTTATAAGCAATCTCTGAAAATTGTGGTTGTGGGTTTTTTTTTTCAAATTGACTTCAGAGAGAGTGCTTTGCATCTGCAAATTGTGTTTGGAGCCCCTGCCTTCAGTATTTTCTGTTCTGGCTTACTTATTACAGATTAATCGACTGGGAAACCAGATACACGAAAGCATAAATTAGAGCAGGGTTATTTATTTGATAAACTTTTCCTTGTCCACAGAGCGACATTCATCTGTGGTGCTGCATAAATTATCATAATTATGTAAAAATCACCCTCTTTCCGCTTTGGGTTGGTCGGGAGCAGGCAGCACTCACCTGTGTGCTGGAGAACCTGATGTTGACAATAAAGGAGATCCTGAGTATTCCAGTGGTGGTGTTGGATAGGTGGGAATCCTCTTGACACCCTCCACTGCAGTCCTTTTATTTGTAGAGGAAATTAAAATTGGTGGTGCCTCCCCCTGGCTGGGCCCTGTCCACACTCAATGGTGTGCCTTGGGAACCTCCAGGAGTAACCCTGAGCTAATCTGTGCAATTGGTCTAACTCAACAATTCCAATTATACACAATGTACTCCCAATATACACTTAGATTTGAATTAACACACCTTTACTTAACAACTTTAAAAAACATGATATAACAGACTGAGATTAAATGTCACCTCTAATTTAAATCGGCAGGGGGAGCAGTTCAATAAATCAATTAACAAATATAGTTTACAATAGTAAATGAAACGTATCTAACTTGCCTTTACCCTGCCACCATTTACCCTTCCCCAAAGTGGACATTCCTCTGGATTTCAGAGTTCTCAACACTTGCTTGGCTGGGCGTGCTTGGAGATCTTGAAACTGGAGATAGCACTCCCTTGGTCCAGTGAATCCATCCAGCCAAGGCAACAAGCTGCACAACCCCTCTGAAGATTGTTTCAACCAAATGTCAGAAATCCTGGTTCTTGTTCGATGAGAAGACCACTCTGCCTCTTCTCAGACTCAGACAACCCCTTAGACTCTCTTTGCTGTGCCCCTTCCCATACAAATGCTTTCCCAAACCAGGCTGGTGGTTACTCACACACTGCCTTCACTTGAGGCCCACCTCAGTCAGCTCCAGGAACAGCAACAGTCTCTTCCCTGGCTCCAGTGAAGCCACCAACTACCTCTGAGGCTCCCTGTTTGGTCAAAGCCGCAGCAGGCTCTCAGTAGTAGCTTCTGGCTTCCTGGCAGTAGGTTAGCAGCAGCTCCTGGAATGGACAGTGATCCACAAAAGCAATCTCAGCTCTTCTCCCAAAAACGGAGCCCACCACACGCTCCCCCTGCACTCCCTGGGAGAGGATGACTCTCTCCCTTCCCCAAGGCATTATGGGAGTTGTAATCTCCAAGGCGGGATTGCAGCACTCAGGATCTTCCCAGTTAAATTCAGAGGTATGGAGAGGCAGCTCAAAACTCAGTTGGTACCCATGGAAGCCACCCAAAATACAGCTAGACTCCCTGTGGTCTGAGTTTGCAAATCCCCCAGGACACTCTCAATTTATTGATCCTGCAAGTTCTTGATTGGTTCCTGAGGGGTGCAAAGCACCTTCAACTCCCATTTTGAATTCCAACAGTTAACAACTGTCAGGAAGTAATGGTGAACTTGCAGGATTGGTCCCTCATGGAAGAGAGGCAAAATGAAATGGCTGTTGGCCTCCTCAAAGTTGCAGACACAAAAGAACCTGACAGTAAACAGAAGCGCAAATAAACCTTCCATCCTCAACAGCTTTCCCCTTCCTCCCCCAAAACAAAGAACGAAAATAGAGCCAAATTCATCACTTAAGTAAACTCAAAGCCGGCCTTAGAGGCAGTCAAGTTGTATGCCAACCTTTTTCTCAGCTGATCTGCTTGTATGTGTGCATGCATGCCAAAAACATTTTCCTCCCTGGGTGGCAAAACGCCTAGGCCAGCCTTGCTCCATGCACTGCCATACAGTTTAGTGGAACTACATGGTCAATGATCAGTTCGCCCCATTAAACACAATCTGTTCCACATAAAACGTCTTGTTAGGGGGCTTATTCGTTCACCCAGTTTCTTCCCTGGTCCTTCTCGCATGAACAGAGAGCAACAATATCCGAAGTCCAAAGGTGAAAACAATTCAGTGTTTATTGGGGTGAACTTCCAGCAAGCATGATTCCAGTTTCCTTCCTTAGTGTCCCCCTTCCCAGCTCTGACACCACTGAGCCTTACCTGTGTCCCTGTTCCCATTCCTGCCCTTAGCCAAACATGATTCCAATTCCCCCACCCCCATTCCCTGTTCCCATTTCCCCCTTTAGCAAAACATGATTCCAGTTTCCCCACCCCCATTCCCTGTTCCCATTTCCCACCCACTTCCTGATTGACTGCAGACTATATAGTAAAACTTGAGTTCTGCTTAGCTATACCTTAACCAATCATTTTCCTGAAATTTAACTAACCAGTCCTAACATATTGTAACATGATTATTTAACCAATTATATCGCCCAACCTTAATTAGTTTACACCCAGCAAAATTAATTATACAGCAGACAGAAACAATCACAGAACCAGACAGAGATTATACAGACAAACAATGGGGAAATGGGGACTACAGTGATAGAACAAACACAGAAATGAGGATTTCACATCCCAGCTATTGATAAGTGAGTTCTTGCCAGACAGGATGCTATCAAACTAAGTTTCCTTTTACGTCCTCTAGGCACTTCCCTTTCTCTGGAGGTGATAGGCATTATCAGGACAGGATTGTATTCCTAACAGCCCAATAGCACCTTATTTCAATGTGACGAGTTTGATATGTGAGGATGTGACCATACACTTCCCAGCTTATGGCTGCCTCTGTTGCTTAGCCAAAGGCCTTAGCCCAAGAATAGGGTTATTTCAACGTGACTAGTTTGGAATGTGAGGAGGTGACCATTCGCTTCCCAGCTTATGGCTGCCTCAGTTGCTTAGCCAAAGATCTTAACCTAAGAACAGAGTCTCAGACTGTCACAGTAAGACAAGGCTCTTACACCGGCAGACAGTGATTTTGATTCTTTCTTTTATACCTCTATAACTAGCTAAGTGATAAGAATACACCTAATTTCTTAGAGTATAGGTCTTTACAGACAGGCCTGAATATCTATATCCTAACACCTCTGAACTCCAACGAACTGCAAGCCTTGTTTTGCCAAGGCTGGGAATAAACAGATCACAGGGCTATAAACATTAACAAAGCCACGATGCAATGCTACTAACAAATGATAAAACTCTTAACTCAAGACAGAGCTTGCCTGAGTCATTTTTTTTTGTTCTAAGGATTTGTGTAGTATAATCAAAGTTTCTTAATTTCATTGCAGGACAAAAAAGGATTAAAATAGCAGAAGATGGTAAATAGTAAAAACAGCTATTGAAATGTGGTTCTGATCAGATAGCTCCTGGAGTGGAGGTGAACAGTGCCGCTCAGGTGTGTCGGCAAGGGTAGCTTAAAGCTCACATTGTTACCTCCCTGGTCCTGGTACTGGCTTTGTGCAGGGCCAGTCCCTGTGAACTGAAGGCTGCCCTAAGAAATGGCCCCAGGGATTTTAACTGCAGCCAAGGATTGATGTATCACAGAGGTGTCTTTGCCTTGTCCCCCTTTCCCTAATCTACTTGCAGTAGGGAATGGTGCAGGACTCTCTACATCAGCTCTGTCCCACCAGAGGATTACCCTCACACTGACATGATCTTCCCTGGTTCACTTACATTGGTTTAGATCAAGACTATGCTTTCCATGTGACCCCAAGCACCTACACTGCACTGGCTAATATGGTATAGTGTCTTTAATAACTCATTCAAAAAGTTTAGAAGAGCAGCTGTAGTAGTTGACTGTATCAGAAGCTTAACAAGAAAATTGGACCACATAGATGTTCTCCAAATGGTGCAGGAGCTGTATAGAATGAAAACGCCGGGGTCAGGGATTGACTGCACAACAGCCAGCATTGAAAAACACACACACAACACAAACTCTACAGCACAGGCACAGTATTCGGTAAGTTCAGTGCTTACAATGGGGAGGGGGTGTTACACTTATCCCTGATCAAAAGAATACTGCAGAGGAGACCTGCTTTGAATTTTTTATAGAGTCTCAAGTGGCTCCTTCTTTCCTTTAACTGGCTTTTCTTTGGTGGTGGATAGAGGAACCTTCTTGATGCTCTGTGGCTTTTTCCTGACTGACTTCTGGAGTGCACCTGCTGTGACGCTTCCCAGCTTACCCAGGGTTGTGAGGCACCTCGCTGTCACCTGCCCTTCGCATGAGGAAGTCTTATCTGCCTGGTGTGGATCAGCACCATAACTCCACCAGCCTCTGGCAAAACAAGCACTGCCTTCCAGGCCTCCACAGGCTTCACTCTCTCTGTATGGGTTAGCAATAGGCACACACCAATCCCCAAGTCCTCTGTGCATCCCTCTGCAGTGCCCAGCCCCTATTCCACTGAACACTCACAGAACTATCAGGTTGGCTACTCCCAAAGGAATAGTACGCAGCAGCTTACTAGTTTCACCTCAGGATCACCATTCCACTTAACACGGAGCACTTAGATACATTTATAGTGAAAGCAAGTTTGTCATCAAAGAACGGAGATTCAAATGATAGTCAGAAAGAATACTGGAAACAACTGGTTACGTGTAAAACAAAATGATAATATGCTTGCTAGAGCCTATAACACACAAGACGAATAGCCCTGCATCACACAGATTAGCTTCCCCCAAGTCCTTTCCCCAGCCTTTTCAACCAGAATGACTGAGACCTGCTTTCATAAGATCAAGCCTGCTGGCAGCTTGTCCTCACAGACTGAAGGATACCTGGTGTACCTCCGTACCCCCAGTTTTGCCCCCAAAAGTTCATTGTCTTTACTCATAAACAGGATAACCCCTGCTGGTTTTGTTTTTTCCTGCAGCACTCGCAGTCTGACTGAAAGACTTCCTTTGTAAGATTCACAATGGTCGTCTCCCACCTCCTATCTGGAGAAGTCTGTCTCAGTGCACACTACCTCTAAGTGACCAGCCTTTAGCTACGAGGCCTTATGAATATAATTTTCAGTATACATTTCCACATTCTGCCCATACATTTCACAATGATTTGATGACCACTGTGACACAGGCTTTCAGCAAAGACTTTATCTGACCTACTTTGGTGAACCCCTGTGCCCTCTGCCAATGGACATCAAGAGGTTCTTGGGTCACACTGCCATCCAGAGAGGGCCCAATAATTTGAACTGCAAGCCTTTTCATATTCTTCTCTAGCCGAAGTTCATTGAGACAGAGGAAATTGTCTCAAAGATAGCAGGGAAATTAAGTCTTCCCAGTGAATGCATTAGCTTAAAGCTGCTGGTAACTGCTTTATATTGGGACCAAATATTATCATTGCTTTTGATTTATTGCTTTTCTATTTTTTCATGTTTTGAGGGGGTTATAAATCTGACAGGCTTGGATTACCATTGGGGTTTTTGGTGGGGTTGGGAAAGGGGTATTTCTGCTTTATTTGGTGGATAAATTTGCTAGGTGTAATAATCATACTGCCCTCTGCTGTTCGGATCACAGGGAATAAATAAGACTAGAAATCACCCAGACATGTGGAAATGGGGGTGGTGGGAGCATTGCCCTTGTCCACAAATCCCCAAGCAGAAACCCCTCTGTAAAAGACCAGCACTTCATCCTTAACTTATTCTGTTCTGTGTAAATAATACAGACAGTGGATAATTTTACTGTACATGCCATCAGCCAACAGGGTGAGTTAATCTTTCTGAAACCTCACTTTAGTGCTCATCCTTTTGGGTAGGTTTGTGGTTTTTAATTTTAATTCTCTCTGAAAGTACATCATCCTGTTTAGGGTGTGGCCTTTTATGTCTCTTTCTGTTGCTGTTTCTCAGAAAGGGCCTAGGGTTTTCTTCTGTTACAGAAAGCATCCATCAGCACACTGTTTCTCTTTTCTTGCTCTAATTCCTTTTATAATGGAATGCTGTATTTGAGTATGATGGTAATTGGGGAGTGGGACAGGAAGGCCACTTGTAACTAAGAACTTCCCTCGATTCAAGAAGAAGCTTAAAATTATTACTCATTCTATGTTTATATGACTCCATTTAATCATCAAGAGTTCTTGCTGATCTATTAACAGAAGAATCTTGTGGGCAAGGAGATGTGAGTTGCAGTTTGCTGAGTTCACTCTGTCTGTTGCAATTCCACAGCATCATTTCTTTTGTCTTGCAGGAAAGGAAGTAGCTGAAAGATGGTACACTGAAATAAAAAATTACAGCTTTCAAAACCCAGGGTTTTCTTCTGGGACAGGTGAGCTCAGGCTGTGCACTGCTCCTTCAAAGATGCAGCTCTTACTTTAAAAAGTTGTTAAAGCTACTTTCTCACTATTTTTCAAAAATCAGCTGTTTAAAAAAAAATTCAGGTGTGTGTGTAAAAGACCAGTGTTAGAATTGCTCACAGGAAAATGACAAGAACTGGAAGGATAAAAGGAAACTGTGACTCTGAGGGGAATGAGAAAGTAAACAAAATTTGTATTAGAAACAAAGTAGATATATTTTTTAAAATGTCTCAGTCTTTTTCCTTCAACTGTCATTATTAAAAGGTGTTGGTTTTGAGGACAAATGCACTTTATTTCCCACAAATTATCAAAATTGTAATAATAGAAACCGTACAGCTGTTTAATTAAAGATACTGTGCTGATGTCTGCCTTGGTTTACATCTCCTATCATCTAATTCCATTGATGTCAATGAAGTGTTACCTAGAGTGGAAACTGGGGCCAAATGTTGGCTCCTTAGTTGCCTGTTAGCAACTTAGTATGAGATGAAAATACCGTTGTTCTTGGAATTGGCAGGAAACAATGAGAGAGATTTCAAAAGTTTTTCATAGGAAAGTTCATTTATCTGTAACTGTGCATAGAGGGAACAGCTGGTGGAGTAGGTTCTGAGAGACAGCCACTCCACAACTGTCAGAAGAGACTAGAAAAAAGCCAGGGAAGTTAATGTTTCACTAATGCTATTAACTTATGCTGTGCACCATGGAAACATAGTCGGAGGAATCAGAACGTTGAAGCAGGTGGGGAACAGTCAGTGGTAGGATGGTTACTTTGTCAGCCATACTGCTGGGAGAGAAGGGGCTGGGATCATTGCTGGGCATGGTATGATGCCTACCCAGGGTCTTGAATCTGGGGCTTTTGTACTTGATGTTCATCAAGGCCTGGTTATCTCCACGTAACTTTTCCTATGTATTTTGGTTTTGGAACAGAGCAAGGAGCTCATGAGTGCAGTGGAGAACCATATTGGCTGTCTTTCTAAAAACAAACTATTCGATCAGCTGCATTTTTTTTTCACCCTCTAGGCTTGTTATCCTGTCAGAGAAAGAAACTAACTTAGTTTGGTGTGACTTGTTTTTGCTCAATCACTAGAAATCCAAAGTCCAAAGATAATGTGTTTATTTGACCTTTTTCCTCTTAGGTCACTTTACAGCAATGGTTTGGAAGAACACAAAGAAGATGGGAATTGGAAAAGCCACAGCAAATGATGGCTCCACATTTGTGGTGGCCAGATACGATCCACCTGGAAATGTAGTAAATCCAGGTTTCTATGAAGAAAACGTTCTTCCTCCAAAGAAATAATAAAAAGACAGTTTTTTTGGTTAATGAAAATGTACTTGTGGACTGAAGACATCTTTAAAATTAAATAAAATCAAATGATATTCCGTGCTTGATACTACCGCTCACCTGTCACTACGAGGCAACAACTATGTTACTTGAATGAGTCCATACAGTAGATCTATACAACTTCAGAGATATGTTCTTGTTCTGAACTAATTCATTTGAGAAGTACTAAAGCATGGATATGTGCAAACTCCAAGATTTTGATTTTGCCAAACATGTAAAGGGCAAGAATTTATGTGGATTTTTAATAGTTTGTGTGAACTGTGTGTGGCTTTTTTGTAAAGCAAACAAGTTTGTAACTTTATAACTTTGTAACTAAAAATATCACCTTGTAATAATCTATCACTGTATTCCAGTTTTCCAGTATTTTTTAATGCGACGCCATCTGTACGTTATTGTTTTAGGATCCAATTCTGCAGTCTTGAGCCATGCAACAGTCTCTTAGACTTCAGTAGGAAGTTACATACAAGTAAGGGCGGCGGGACCAGATCCATAAATATCTATCAAGAGTAAAATCTTGTTGAATGCTATCCGAAACACAGCCGGTGAAACCATACAAATCAATCAGCTCTGTAATTAATGTCTGGTACAAAAGTTGTCAAAAATGTTTATATTCAATTGGTAGATTTTAAGTTTTAGTAGCTAAACTAGTTTTTGAACAGAATATATTTCCAATTCATATAATCCCTTAGATTTTACAGTACTTATGTTGCCTTACTTTAATGTACATCAAATTGGAGATAGATATTAAATGCACATGTCCTGTTTATTTCATTACAAAAAAAACGAAATATCCCCCTTTCTTTAGCTTCTTGCACTCTCTGACTCACTAAATGTTGCCACAACTTGCCCTTTTAGAACTAATCTAAGGAACTACTAGTTTACTTACCATCAAAATGTACTAAACTTTCTCTTAGACATCTATTGCCTGACATAGGTCCAGAGATTGTGCAGGTGGCTCGTGCTCCCATGCAGAGGGAATAATACTTAGTACTGGGGCCCTAGAGGAAGAATTTCAGTGGAGCGTCTTGGATTTTGCATTTTTGTTCAATGAACTAATTTTTGCTGCCAAATGAATATCAGGTACATCCCTCATACTAGAAGATCAGTAATGTTCCAGAGTCCTATTCTGTTATCCCCTAGAACAATCCTATGGGGTTGCACTGGATATAAATGATGCAACACTTTGGTCCACAGTGTTTACTTTGAGTTTGGACTATGCAGTAAAAAGAAAATAAGAATAATATTTTTCTATGCAGGATGGATGTGTGAACCAATCCAAGGTTAAATTATCTCTTTGAAAATTGGCTGCAGGCATTTTTCCCCCTATTAAATATAAAAAGGGGATCAGTGTTATCGCAGAGCTAGAGGGCCATGCACTGATACCCTGACTCCTATTGGGTATGACTGTGCTTCATAAGTATTCCTTTTGACTTCAGTGGGCTTCTGTAGGTCAGAATCTGGCCCACAGAGAGTATCAGTATGGAAAGGCTTTTTGTTTACACAATTTTGGTATATTGCAGTGTTATGGCTTAGTTATAGGTCACTGTGGTAGTGTGTTAGATTCCTTTTGCTGTAACCCAAGAATTTAACACCAAAAAATGAAAATCTGAAAATGAAAATAAATATTTTTCTTACGAATTACTGCTAGATAATTGTAGCCTAATTTGAATCACTTATCTCAGTCTATTATCAGGGGTGGCCAACCTGTGACTCCAGAGCTGCATGCGGCTCTTCAGAGGTTAATATGCGGCTCCTTGCATAGGCGCTGACTCTGGGGCTGGAGCTACAGATACCAACTTACCAATGTGCTGGGGGGTGCTCACTCCTCAACCCCCTGCTCTGCCCCAGGCCCTGACCCCACTCCACCCCTTCCACCAAGGCCCCTGCCCCTTCCCCCAAGCCTGCCATGCCCTCGCTCCTCTCCCTCCCCCACAGAGCCTCCTGCGCATGCGAAACAGCTGATTGCGGCAGGTGGGAGGAGCTGGGGGGCTGGAGGGTGGGATCTGATGTAGGGCTGCTGGCGTATTACTGTGGCTCTTTGGCAATGTACATTGGTAAATTCTGGCTCCTTCTCAGGCTCAGGTTGGCCACCCCTGGTCTATATTAACTAATCCAGAAGCTTTATTTTCAGAATTAATTATATTGTTATAACTTTTACAATGCAGTGCACGGGAGTGGTGATTGTTTTGATCCAGTAAAGAAAGGAGTGGGGGGGAAACCCCCAACAAGTTGTAGATGATACAGCAGATCACAAATATTGTATACCTCCTGTATGAGGTCTGAATTAACACTTGCTCCCAGATGGGTGCAAGGTTGCACACATCTTAGAAGCAGGACTTACAATGTTATTTTCATCTTTTTATTTATTTTAATTTCACACATGCTCAGTAGAAGAGTCTCACTTTGGCCCTGATCCTGGCAAACTCTTACATAGGGTACCTAAGTGTTCGCAAGTTTGGGGACTTCGTGTCCAAGAACTCAGTCTGAGAAATGCTGGAACCAAGCAACTCCAGAAAGTCTCCTACCATCCGTGCAACATACTATCTTCTCCAGAGGTGAAAATGGAAGAGTTTTAACAAAATGTTAGACAAAACTGATAATTTGAAACACCAACTTTATTACCTTATTTGAATAAATATATGCTTGTTATACTGACAGCCCTGAGACTGGCTGTATTGTTTCTTGAACAAGGAACTAGACCCAGGAAAACTTGGCCACCTATAGATCTGTTAGTGTGAATCGTTATGCATCCTAGGTTAGTAAAAGAATTGGCTAGTGAACTTTCTCTGCCTGCTAACAATTTCTTAAATATCATGGAGAACTTGGGGGATAGGGACAAGGATAACCAAGTAAATCAAAACCTAGCAACTATCTTAAAAAAATTTAGTGACAAGAAGTTGTTCTCCAAACGGTTCATAAGCTGTTTAGAAATAGCAGTCTGTGGCAGCTTAGCTGTGCAAAACAGAATAAAAATTGAAAAACACATAAAGACATTCAGACACAAACAACTCTACAGCAGTCACAATAAGCCAGTTCCATGTTTACAAAGCAAGTTCTCAAACATGGCAAGCAGCCAAGAAATGCCAATGTGGTTCTCAGTGCCCCACACATAAGACATGGAATGTTGATACACAGAGTGTGTGCATAATGTGTTCAGTCCACACCCTAAATCCTGGTCCAGGTTTGATTCCATGTTCATTGGGAGTGGTAGCATCTCCCAAAGAGAACTGGAGCTTTGGGTAGTTCCATGATTGAGCCCAGCTAGTCAGAGCCTATAGAGAATAACCTCCAAATGATCATGTTTATAAGTGCAGGTCAACTTATGTAAAGCAAATCATTCCCACCTTCTCTTAGCGGGATATGAAGCTGACTGGGGGATTAGGAGCATGGTAACAATAGTTACATGCTGTACTAATGTAGAGTTGTGTTTACAATAGGGCTCCTTTGGGGCTATACCCGTAGCAAGAGTTGCAACAGTCCTAGGAACAGGCTTGATCTAATGCCACTGAAGTCAATGGAAAGATTGACTTTACTGGGCTCAGGATCAAACCCTAAGTTTTCTCTATGCAGTCACAGGTAGGATGCTAACTAGAGCTGGCCTCCATCTCTAATCAACCAGGCTACGTAGTAAAAAAAATGTACAAGATGGGTAAATGTTCTCCCACGCCTGATCACAAAGTATGCTGGACAGGAATCCTGCCTCTAATCACCATTTTATTTTGGTAGCCTCCCCACTTCACCTCTCATGGGTGTAGAGACAACTGCAGGCTTTAACCTCTCCCCGCCCAGAAATTCAGGGATTGCATTAATAAATAAAGGAAACGCTGAGTTTGGCACAGAACATAGTTTATTCCAGTTTACTAAAAGTGGACACATTTAGCCATGATACAGTACTACTAATTATAGCATTAACTTTTTAAAACTTAAGAAAAATGAATGGCTTACAAATGTGAAAAAGTTCCAAATGACGGTTTTCACCCTGGGTTTGTGGAATGAATTCTTCTGGAACATCTATAAGTTGTACATCTGCACTTTTGTGCTTATGTACACGTAAAGTCATACACCTGTTGAGCTATGATTGTCACATTGTAATTAGAAACCATTTTTAATACAATGTAGAGCACTGAAACTATGCTCACTTACAGCACGGCTTGCCAGTTCATCAAAATCATTTTTATCAACTTCACCACTTTGGAAATCAGCCAGCCCTCAGTTTGGCTGAGCAAACTAAGCTATTTCTGAACTTATTTCAGTGACTGTTCTGTAAAATGATAGTTGGCTTGCAAGAGATGAAGCTGAGTAATTAATCTATCGTGGCTGAAATTAGAACCAGGCACCTCAAGTACATCTCAAACTTGCATTTCTGTTATGTTTGGAGTCATTATTAGAGTTTCAAGATTTTGAATAGATTTTAGTATCTGTACAAATCTTGATTGAATACCAGACATTGTAAAATCAGCTATTTAGAAGTAGGTGTATTTATAAAATTCCTTTGCTAAGTTTGGGTAGCTGGGTTCTCCTATTCCCATTTGCTTTTTCTTGGGAACTTTTCTCTTCCTTGGAAGCTCAGGCATTCGGACTATCTCCAATTTTTGACTTTTCTGGTGGAGTTGCTCCCAGAATAAGTTGTAAGTGTTTATCTGATCAGATGGACTGACGTGAATTAGGTGCCATTTACTTAAGAGATTGGCTTTCTGTTGCTGAAAACCTCCAGCCCTTGCAGAATTTGGGGCAGACTGACTACCATGTTTAGGACTTTTTGACCTAGTTCAATACCAGAGAAGAAGTTAAGCTTCAATTTGAGCTTCTATGATACCATAGCTCTCATTTCAGGATCTTTTGCAACATCCTTCACAACCTCCCAAGTTGCACACAATCCAAGGTAGTTCTCAGAAACTGAAACCAATGCTTCTACTTGGAAAGTCCATCTTGTCAGACAGGAGACACAGATGCCTGGTAATTTACTTAACACTTCATATTTTATGTCATGAAATATAGTATCTCATCTGAGTGATTTTTTTTTAAATTATGATTTAATGCACAGTTTCAAGAGTATTTCTTCGGAGAGTAGCATTTTTAATAAGGTCCTGGCATGCCAAATTCAAAGCATCCCGATAGCAATGAGCATGTCACTCAGGGTTCTTCCTGTTGTAATCTGGTTGCTACACTTGATTCTAAGCGTGCCATGGTAGTAGCACCGCCATAGCATTGTCCATGACAACTGTTGATCCTCCAATTTAGAGGCAATTATATCTTTAATTACTGATGCGATTACCTCCACCAATTTGCAGGCTTCATTGTACAATCCAGTGACCTCTTCATGACCATCTCACCGTCCATATATTGTAGGCACAACCATTACTGGAGAACTCTACCATAGTTGTAGAGCACTTTGCAGATTTTTTTTCAGAAACAGCCCTCGCAGTTTGAAGAGTCATGATTTCCACCATCTCATTTTGAATAACCAACTTGTCTTGACTCTTTTTTGACCACTTTGAAATATCAGGATCATATTCTTCCTGTAAACAAAGCAGCTGAATAATGTTGCACTCAAGCTCTCCACTTAAGAGTGTATTTTCCAGTTTGTTCAGTATCATGGCAAGTACTTGTCTGGAAAGACAACATATACTACTTAGTAGTTCCATTACAATCTTGCTTTTTTCTTCTTTCTTTTGAGTACTGAAAACTTAGCATGTCACCAATGTGCTCCATAGTCTTCTGAGGAATATCAACTACTTTGTGGTGACACAAAGAACCTTGGTGCCCCTTAAATTTGTCTTAAACCTTTTTCATCTGTATACTTGGTCAAAAATAGTTTGTGCCTAAAAGCTGTACAATAGCAGAAACGAAGTACACTGTCACTAGCTTCAGAATAATGGCTCCATTCAAAATCATTAAATCAGGATAAGCAGAAAGAATAGCCTTATTTTCCAAAGTTATGTGCAGGGAAAGACTTAAGTGGTGGTTGATGTGGTGTCTCAGAAATGCTAACTATCAGGAAACTGGCATTTGGTTCCTGTTGCAGGTGATGGAGGAGAGAACTCAGGACTACAAGCCGCAGAAATTGGTCCACTTCTTGTTGGAAGTGCAGTTTCCACCTTTTTAATCAGCCAGGATTTAAGTGATTTCATTTAGCACTTTGAAAATACACCCTTTGTTTTTGTAGTTCACTCAATCAGTATTCAGTCAGAATGGTGCAACATCACAGAAGTAACAAACACACATAGTGTTCGCAAAAAGAAAAGGAGGACTTGTGGCACCTTAGAGACTAACAAATTTATTTGATGCGTCCGATGAAGTGAACTGTAGCTCACGAAAGCTTATGCGCAAATAAATTGGTTAGTCTCTAAGGTGCCACAAGTCCTCCTTTTCTTTTTGCGAATACAGACTAACACGGCTGTTACTCTGAAACCTGACACACAGTGTTGTATTGAAAAACTGAAGCATTTACTTGGTTTCTTCATTTTATATAGACACTATGTTCTTTGTAGAACAGTCTGGAATGTGGGAGAATGAAACGGGAGCAGCTTATACCTGAGTAGTTGATTAACAGGAAAATAACTGCTTTTATATTTTGCTTATGTAAGCTAGGGTTCCTCTCTCACCCAGAGACTCTGACAAGGACAAGACCACAAATAAGATGGCAGCTGGAGGATCTTTTACCCCTCCAGGCATGATGGGACTGGGGTCAGAGGCTGCAAAAGGACTGTCAAAATCATGGGGCCTATGATGTCTGGCTTCCACCTGCCTTTGTGAAAAGAACCCATGGAACTCATGCCAGGGGAGGGAGAGGGGAAGAAGAAAAGAACCAATCTGAGAAGCTCTCATTAGTCCCAGAGAAATGGCAGTGGGCTGGACCTGTCCCAGGTCTTCCTAAAGAGAGAGGATCAGAAATCCTTGAGTGGAATTCGGCTTGTTTTTTTTTTTTTTTTCAAAAGTTGCTTTAATTTTATGAGAGTTGTAGGTTGCGGGCTTGTATAATTTGACAGTCACTTATCTGGGGTTTTTTGTAATAGGTGACAGCGGGCGCCCAGCTCTGAAGGCAGCGCCGCCAGCAAGAACGCAGAAGTAAGGGTGCAGTGGTATGGTGTGTTGCCACCCTTCTGCCCTGCTGCTGTTGGCGGCGCTGCCTTCAGAGCTGGGTGTCTGAGGATACCTATTACAAAAAGCCCAAATAATTTTTTTAAATCTCCAGGGATAATTTACTACTGGCTACGTGAGACCTCCCCAGTCTGTCTCCCATTAGGAAGTGCCCCATGCTAACCCAATTGTTTTCCCACAAGTCACAGACAGGTGCTAAAGGAGAACCTGAACATGCTCCCTGGTTTGGATTCAGTGAACTGTACCAGCTCCGCACTGGGCTGGGCTGAGTTAGCAGATTGATCCTCGTCCGTTCGAGGCCCTGGGATTCTCAATAACCAAGAACTTTAAACAGGTAATGATGTGTCTAATGTCAAGAGCCACCAAGCCCACAACTTTGCTCCTCTCTCCCCTTCCTATACAGGTTGTCACCAGTGACACTAACATTCCAGTCAGACACATGGTCCCCCCAGGTTTCCCAGTTCTACCCACTTTCCCCTCCTCAGTGAGAATTTCCAACTCCTCTTCCTTATTGCCCAGACTCCAGTGCTAATAGCAGTGTTCCTTCCCTTCACGCATGAGTATCTTGCAGGGCACAGACACCGCAGCACAGCATTCCCCTGAGTCTACACTTGTGTTTCCGCAGGAGGGTTATCTGCAGAGAAGCTGCGTGGGGGAGGGAGCATGTGGGCTCAAGTGCCACCCCCCCCCCCACCCTGAGTTGCTGCTTGGCTTGTACTCACATGGACTGAACATGCTCAGTAACACTGCTGAAGCCATCTGCCCTCATTCTGTCCCGTCCCCTCCCTCAAACCATTGGAAGGCCTGGGTCATCTCGGGTTATCTGTAAGCCAGGGAGAGATTCCAAAACACACATCACATTCTTCCCACCATTGGAAGGTGCCGTGGGAGAAAGATAACATGTCCCCAGGGCTGAGGAAGAATGGGATTGCTGGCATTGCAGCATGCTCTCCAGGAATCCTCAAGCCTTCCGTATCAGCTCTGCAGCATCAGAACAGCAAAACCTGGATTGGAGAATTCTTCTCTCAGGGCTGGAGCATTTAGAGCAGAAATCCCTGTGGGAGTTAATGTTGCTCTAAACAGAGCTGCCAAGGGGTGTGCAGCTTCTTGACACACCATGGGAAGTGATCAGTTTGTAGAGAGGCACAAAGCCCTACACGGATTGCTCTGAGAGTATCCCCCCCAAGCAGTATGGGGAGGCAGGACCTTATTCCTTACCTTTCGTGACAGGGCTGTATGAGAGCTTGTAGAGAGCCAGAGGCAGCTCTCTAGGGGGTTAATTCAGAAATTCCCATGGAACCTAGAGGCTGCGGCCTATGCCAGGAAGGAGCCAGGTGGTTGTTGGAGTGACTCCAGGAGGAATGCTGTGGGATGGCTCTCTGATCACCTCTTCACTCTGCTTCTTCCCACACCCACTATAGGGGTAAGTCCACCACCTCCTCCTTAGCCCTCGGCTGCTGCGTGTGGCCTGGAATCCAGATAGGGCAGTAGAGAGTTGCCCACTCAGCCTGTGCACAGGGGGATCCATTGCAGCTGAAGACCTCCTGCTTTTCACAGCCCAAAGGAATACATGGCACCCAGACTGGACTCTGTGCCTGCATTAGTCTCCCACATGTGAGTGTGGCAGGAGAGAGCACTTGACATGTCTGCAAACAGCTTCTTCTGGACTGCTGGGGTGGAGGGAGAGAGGCCAGATGCCGCCTGGCTCCTTCAACGCTCTGAGGCACTCCAATGAACAGATCCGAAACAAAGGGTAGGAATAAATGGTCAGTCTTCAGAATGGTGAGAGGTAAATAGGGTGTCCCCCAGGGGTCTTTACTGGGACCAGTGCTGTTCAACATATTCCTCAGCGATCTGGAAAAAGGGATAAAGAATGAAGTGGCAACATTTGCAGATGATATAAAATAACTCAAGATAGTTAAGTCCAAAGCTGACTGCAAAGGGTTGCAAAAGGATCTCACAAAAGTGGGTGACTGGGCAACTCAATGGCAAATGAAATTCAGTGTTGATAAATGCAAAGTAAGGCACATGCCAAAATATAATCCCGACTTTACATACAAAATGATGGTATCTAAATTAGCTGTTACCTGTCAAGAAAGAGATCATGGAGTCACTGTGGATAGGTCTCTGAAAACATCTGCTTAACGTGCAGTGGTAAGCAAAAAAGGGAATAGAATGTTGGGAATCAATAGGAAAGGGATAGATAATAAGACAGAAAATATCATATTGCCTCTATATAAATCCATAGCATGTCCACATCATGAATGCTGCATGTGGATCTGGTCACCCCGTCTCAAAAAAGATATATTGGCTTTGGGAAAGGTTCAGAGAAGGGCAACAGAAATGATTAGGGGTGTGGAACTGCTTCTGTATGAGGAGAGATGAAAAAGACAGGGACTTTTCAGCATAGAAAAGAGACGACTAAGGGGGATATGATAGAGATCTATAAAACCATGACTGCTGTAGAGAAAATAAATAAGGAAGTGTTATTTACTCCTTCATATAATACAAGAACTAGGCATCACCCAATGAAATTAATAGGCAGCAGATTTAAAACAAACAAAAGAAAGTATTTCTTCACAGTCAACCCGTGGCACTCTTTGCCAGGGGATGTTGTGAAGGCCAAAACTATAACAGGATTCAAAGAAGAACTAGATAAGTTGTTGGAGAATAGGTCCATCAATGGCTCTTAGCCAGGATGGGCAAGGATGCAACACCATATTTGGCATGTCCCTAGCCTGTTTGGCAGAAGCTGGGAGCAGGCAACAGGGGATGAATCGCCTGACGATTGCCTGTTCTGTTCATTCCCTCTGAAGCACCTGCTATTGGCCACCATTGGAAGACAAGATACTGGGCTAGATGGACCATTGGTCTGATGTTCTTCTATAGAAACCCAGATGTATCTGTCCCCCACTGTAACCCACTAGACCCCCCGTTCCCTCCCAGAGCTGGGATAGAACCCAGAGGTCTTGATGGGGTCTCTCTCTCTCTCTCTCTCTCTCTCTGCAGAATTACTAACAAAGTCAGAATATACATTAAAATTTTAACCAGTGTCCCTTAAGTGACTTGCCACAAGATGTCAGAACATGTTAGTATAAGAGTTCATTGGGTCTAATATTTAATTTTCTTTCTTTTATATAGGAATTAGGTACAGTGCTCCTGTCAGCTAATTACTAAGTTATCTGCAAAAAAAAACCCACCAAAAAACAAAAAAACAAAAACCAGAGCTTTCAGGTGCCTAAATAGCCCCTGTGTGACTTTATCTAATTAAAATATGACCATGTAGATCATTATTGCTACCACTGTTATATAATTGCAACAGATCTTGCACAAAGTATGTCAAATAAGGTGTCCATGGAAAGGTTATGATTTGTTGAATATGGTTATGCTATTTGTATGCATGTATCATTTTTGTATCTGAAGTTATGAATATTAACTATGGGCCTGTATTCCAAATGTTTGCTCCTGTGGTAACACCTACAAGGTATTTAGCCTGCACATCTTGAAGGGACTATTCAAGTTAAATGGCTCATCCAGGTATACTTAACTCACAATGGACCATGGAAGACACCTATCTACACTTAATGGACTTTCCTGTGAACATTCTAACTATGACTAAGCGAAGCATGCATGGGCATGTGACTTACTCATGTGACTCCAAACGCCATCTTGTTACCCGTGATTTTCCACTAGCTGTGCTGAAGGCTTTGTTTGAAACAACGGGTTTCCGTCTACCTGGCAGAAACTATAAAAGGCCCTGGAAACATCTCCATTTTGCCTCTTTCCTGCTCAAAAAACTCTGGACTGTGGATTTATACTAATGGGAGCATTTTAACCAAGGGACTAAGGACCTTCCAATGATTTGGAAGCAACCAGAGACTTAACAAGTCAGCAATTTATTCCATAACTGTTACAAGCCTGATTCAAGAACTTTGCTGCATTTCTGACTTCTTGTTAGCCAGTGTGGTGAGATAGAAGTTTACTTTTGTTGCTGGTTTGGTATATCCCATGGAAGAATAGCCACCAGTTTTGGGTGGGTGTCTTCTGTGTCTCTCTCAGCAGTTTGTCGTGAATTTGGTATTCTCAGTTGTGACCCACGGAGGCACAGTGAGACACTGGAATCATGGATAAATTGCGCACCCCCCCCCCCCACCATCACCAAAATCTGAAATGGTGCCCCTGAGTCCACAGTACCCTGCCGTGCTCCCCCACAAGAGCTGCATTAACAGGTAACTCTGCAAGTGACCCCCATGCCCCTCTATAACCTTGGCCACATGTATTGTGTCCTTTTTCTGGTGGCTAGTTCAGAAACAGAGGACAAGAGCTCTCTACTGCTGCCACCTGAGGGATTTGTTGGGTTGAGATTAGCTGGTAGAAGCATGCAATAGCAACAGAATCTGAGACTTCAAACTCCTAGAGGGACCTCTTACCTTTATAGACCTGCCCTTTCATCATACACAGCTATTTTAAAGTTTAGGGTGATAGTAAAGAGACCCATTTTCAATCCTTCACCACACAAGACAAAGCCCACAGTATTCATCATTAACTATTTATTTCTACTCTCCTGGCTTCCAAACTGCTTTTCTTCCCTGAGGGATAGCTCAGTGGTTTGAGCATTGGCCTGCTAAACCCAGGGTTGTGAGTTAACTCCTTGAGGGGGCCATTTAGGGATCTGGGGCAAAAATTGGGGACTGGTCCTGCTTTGAGCAGGGGGTTGGACTAGATGACCTCCTGAGGTCCCTTCCAACCCTGATATTCTATGATTACTGCCGCCAGTCACCTTTGAATTCTCCCTCTTCTGTCCCCGGCTCTGCTTACTTGATTGCAGCAGCTCAGCGGATGGTCCAGCTTTGCTCTTTCACTTCCATTCTTCACTTCTTTGGATGGCTGCATTTGCCATTGAGCAGCCTGATGGAAATACCTGAGTCCTCTGTCTAGGGACGCAGGCCCAGCAGCTAAAGCCAAAGCCCCACTGAGAGCAGTGGGAGATTAGCTTAGAGTGTCAGGAGTGAAGGCTTGGCCCATGGGGACCCCAGGCACTCCAGCTGCTGCCACCTACATGGTGAATCCTCCAACCCATTGCCAAACAGCTCTTCCACATTCTGCAAACTGGCCTCACTGGTTGACCGACTATCTAGGAGAAAATAAATCCTTTGTGAGACCAGGAGAGTCTCTTCAATGCAGCACACTTTCCACGGCTCCCAGAGGGTCACAGTGAAACACCTGCGAGTCTCTAGGAGTCTTTCAAGGAGTTCCCTGCTCAGTCTCTTGGCACCCACTAGAAATGGTCTCTGACAGTGGCATTGCAGAGTGGGACTCAGCACACAGTCCCTTCTATGGCTTCCTGAAAGGGAGGGAGTTTGCTCTTGTCATTTAAGTACTGGCTGTCAGAGGCAGGGCTCCTGGGTTCTCTGGCTTTGGAAGTGGGTGTGGTCTAGTGGTTGGAGCTGGACTGGTATCAGAACCGTGCTTCAGTCCTGCCTCTGTCAGTGACACTGTGGGTGACTTTGCAGCCAGTTGCTTTCCATCCCTGTGCCCCAGCTAACAGGGACAATACTGACCCACCTCAGAGAGGCTGTCATGGGTCAAGTTGGAGTGAGTTGTGCTGGATGCCCAGGGTGTCTGTATGTGGCCGTGGTTTTACTCACCTAGCATTACAGGCTGTTTAGCCTGTTCGTGGCCATGCATGGAGCACCTGCTCGTGGCCCTCTCTGGCACACAGCTCCATCACACACAACCAAGGACATGGCCCACCGAGGACAATCTATCAGCTCCCATCTGGTGTTCAGCTCTAGGATGGACGGTGAGCCCTAGTCAGA
This sequence comes from Caretta caretta, assembly GCF_965140235.1. Lineage (NCBI taxonomy): Eukaryota > Metazoa > Chordata > Testudines > Cheloniidae > Caretta > Caretta caretta. The sequence continues at coordinate 156,368,027 of NC_134207.1, read as the reverse complement.
CCATAGAAAGACAGGGAGGTGTCCTCCAGTGGGAACTGTTGGAGCTTCAGCCTCTGCCCCAACCTACACCTCTAAGCAAAGGATTTCAAAACTGGTCCCTGATCCCAGGTCAAGAAAGTAGCTCGGCTGAGGCCAGGGTGGGTGGAATTACTGCCAGGACTGATCCTAAGAGAAGAGGAGATTTCTCCTCCGCTCTAGGGAGATTCGCATAGGAAAAGCAGCTGGGTGGGGGTGGGGGCGATACAAGCACTGCCCATCAGCCCTGGAACAGCAGGCAACTAGGACTCTGGGAGCCACGGGATTGGTGTGTCTTGCTAGAGGGAGCAGAGCTGGAGAGCAGAAAAGGGCATTGGAGAAATTGTACAAACGGTGTCACGGCCAGGTCGGGGCAGCCAGACCTAGTGGTCAGAGCCAGAGTCCACACTCACAAGACAGGAGTCAAGAGTCAGCTGGGTCAGGATACTGGAAGGTCCGAAGTAAAAGACAAAATTGCAATCAGAACCACAAATTGGATGCCACGAGTCACACTGAGTCTGGATGCCAGGAAATCAAGCCGGGGGAGCAGGAACAGGTAGCACCCGGTCCAGAAGAGGGAGGAGCTCGGGTGTTCAGACAGCTTCCTGTCCGTGCTGCTGGCTTAAGGAGGACCCATGAGCCAATTAGCTGGTCTGGGACTCTACCAATAGGCCTCAGGGCTGGAGCCTCAAAGTGGGGCTAGACTTCATGGGTCCTAGGTAAGCAGTTGTTAGTAGGCTTCCAGGTGGAGGGCTGGAGTGTGGCTGCTCCCATGAGCCCTGCAGACCCGGGTTAAAGACCCATGGGTTAAGACAGTGAGTGATCTCTCCCCGCTCAAACCTCCTGCAGGAAAGAGTCTCCAGGATCCCAGACACATCCTCTGAGAATAAAAGAAGGATGTCATGATGACACATAGGTCTCTCTACTAGGGCTGGGATCAAAGAATAGGAAAAGTTCCCAGGCAGGCTATGTAGCAGGAGCGCCCTCTTTGTCGCAAACGCCCCAAATGCCCAGAAGAGTAAACAGTCTTTAGCTCCAAGAGATGCATGGGATCTTCCATCTAAGCCTCAATGAGACCCATGTTGCTTGGTTTGACAGGATGAAATCACTGTCCCCACTGCTCCCTGAGCTGGGCTGGCTGCAGGATACATCTGTGTGAGAGGCTGGGACAGAGCCTGGAAGACAGATGTGACAATCAGGGTCCAGGCATCCCAGGGGGAGAACAGAGGGTCTGAAACCAAAAGACTAAGCAATTAAATCAACTGATTTGATAGAGAATTATTGTACTATAGAGGGACATCAAGTAAGGTCTGTCAGGAGAACACACTGGTCAAGAATATCCTTGTGTGATCTAGGTCCAGATGGAGTATAAGGACTCGTGTATGTGTGCTGGAAATAGCTTTTTGAAATATGATTTGGGATCAGACTTGATAAACAAGTTTGGCTTATAGACAGGAATGTGGATTTGTTTGTCTGGGTCAAGCTTTGTAAACCATAGGCAATGAAAGTACATTGACATCGTAGGTAAACAGAGCAACCAAGCTAACAAGCAGCAGCTTGGGGAGCACACCCGGGAGACCGACTCTGCACCCCAGGAAGCTTTCCTGACTCTGACACTACAGACAATGGACTTTGGATAATAGAAGGGGAGTAAGAGACATTTGAGTTCTCCATCACGTAGGGAAGAGAGGGAACAGCATCCGGAGGGCTGGAGATGCTAGTAACTTGATGTTAGTCTGGAAACTGCTAAGGCAAAGATTGTGACTTGCTAAGATTCAGATTTAGTCAATACAAAGCATGTTTTGTTTTGTTTGTCACCAAACTTATCTCTTTCTCTTGCTTATGTGGTAAACCCAGGACAAACAGCTACAAAAGGGGGGTAGTAATTAGTCCCAGGGGTTTAAAAGGCCCCTCCCTATCCACTGAGGAGAGAGAACCATGGGGCAATCAAGTTCAGCTGGAAAAGGGTTTGCTAGGGAACCAATTAGGTTCAGCTGACTCTAACTACTTGGGACCTTTTTAAACCCTCCCCTGGGTGGTAGGAGGGGGAGAGTGAAGGAGTGAGAGGAGCAGGGAAGCTGCCAGTAGGCTGTTTGCTGCAAGACACCAAACCTTCCCAGTAGGGAGGCTGCACTCACTCCCCAGGAGGGAAGGAAAATAAGCTGATTGAGGAGAGGAGTAGCAGGACCCTGTGCCACCTATAAGGATTCGCCTTGCCCCAAACCTGAGTCTCCAAGGCTAAAAAGGACTGAGCCTACTGAGGCGAACAAGGTATTTTGCTACATGTGGTGTCAAAAGTGGGATGAAATGAGTGAGTAGGCTCTGTGACAAGCCACCTCAGGGCAGGGTAAATCACAAAAAAAATAAATAAATAAAAATGGAGGATGTAGTGAAGGCATTGGTACAGGCCACTGTGGCCCAACAAGAGGCTACCAGGGTGCAGATGCTTGCCCAGCAAGAGTCAGTACGCGTCCAACAGGAGATGAACCAGTTACTGATGAACCAGGTGGCCCAAGATCGAGCCACCCTGAATGAAGTAGTGAACCAGTTAAAAGCCCTGACCATGCTGACGCACGGGGCCCAGAGGATCCGGCCACTGCGGGCAAGCAACTATTTACAGAAGAGGACTATGGATGACGATATAGAGGCATATCTCCTCGCCTTTGAGAGGATGGCACTGCGGGAGGCCTGGCCTCAAGACCAGTGGGCAGGTATCCTGGCTCCATTTCTGTGTGGGGAGCCCCAGAAGGCCTATTTCGACATGACAACAGACACCACTATGGATTACCCCCAGCTGAAGGCGGAAATCCTGGCAAGGTCAGGTGTGACATCAGCCATACGGGCCCAGCGCTTCCATGAGTGGAAATACTGGGACAGCAAACCGCCGAGGTCCCACCTATTTGATTTAATTCACCTCGCCCGGAAGTGGCTCTGCCCCGAGACCCATGGGCCGGAGAAGATAGTGGAAATCCTCATGTTGGACAGGTACATGAGGGGGTTGCCGCTGGACATACGGGGGTGGTCGCCAATACGATCCCCCCTCCTATGATGAACTGGTTGCCCTCATAGAGAGACACCTAGCAGCCCAAGAACTTTCGCGGCCCACCGGGGAAGGAAGGCACCAGAATCAGAGACAAGTCTCTGCGCCGAGGCCCCGGTTTGCCCTAACACCAGGCTGGACTATGGAGGGGAGGAAGGAGGCCGAAGAGCAGCCAGAGGTCCCGGAGAGACTTGAGGCTGGGGGGGGAGAGGCTCAGGGGATAAAGCCCAGTAGCCCGAAAATTTGGGGGCTGCCCCGAGCAGGGTATCGATGTTATGCATGTGGCGAATTGGGGCATATCGCTGCCCAATGCCCAAATCTAGAAGAGCCCATACAATGCGAACTGGGATATATAGGGGGACCATGTGATCTAATAAGTCTAGTAGGGGTTGCGATGGTCCCTCATAGATACACTAGACCTGTTAAGATGAATAGTATAGAGACTACCGCATTAGTAGACTTGGGAAGTGCAATCATGCTGATCTTGGGAAAGCTGGCTGGGCAGGACCAACTATCCCAGGCCAAATGCTCAGGAATATCCTATGTGCATGGGGATGTCAGTTACTACCCGACCATCCCCCTAAAAATAGAAGTTCTCGGAAACCTCACTAAGGTGACGGTGGGAGTAGTTCCGAAACTCCCCTAACCAGTCCTTATCGGATGAGACTTCCCGGGGTTTGATAGCCTACTCCCTGGGGAGAAGGTGGAAGAAAATAATGAACCCAGGACCCAGGGGGTGGCCCAGATAGATAACCCCCACCCGGCCTTCCACGAATTTGGCCAGGATTTGTTCTCCCCACCAGGAAAGCCCCGGAAGACATGGAGGGTGGACAAAAGGAGAGGAACGAGGATCTTGACCCAGTACCAGAAATCTATGCTTGTAGGGGAAAGAGGTGGCTCAACAGACAGCGGGGTGGGGCAAGGAGATCAATGACCCAATAGCCGGACCTTGTTCCCAGGGGTTTTCCCTGAGCAGGAGACAGAGATAGATCCTCCTGAGTTTGGACAAATGGGGACCTCACTCGGGAATTTTGGTCAGGATCAGGCCAATGATCCAGTATACAGCAATATTTGTAAAGAAGTAGTCGAGGTAAATGGGGTCCCCGTGGAGGGGAGAGTCAAGGGCCCAGGGCCATATTATATGATTAAGGGTGATCTGCTATACAGAGTAGTCCAGGTCCAAGAGCAAGTCGTAGAACAACTCTTGGTCCCACAGAAGCATCAGAGGGGCGTGATGGATCTGGCCCACAGCCATCTGTTTGGGGGCCATCTATGGGTAGATAAGACCCTTGATCGGATTCTGCAGAGGTTTTTTTGGCCTGGCATTTATGCGGCTGTCCAGTGATATTGTACCTCCTGTCCAGAATGTCAGTTACATGGGCTCCAACTACACCTAAGGGCCCCTTTGGTACCTATACCAATTATTGAAATCCCATTCGAGTGAATAGCTATGGATCTAGTAGGGCCACTGAAGAAGTCAGACCGGGGTCATCAGTACAGTCTGGTAGTACTAGATTATGCCACCCGATATCCCGAGGCCGTACCCCTACGGAACACCATGTCCAAGACCATAGCCAAAGAATTAGTCCGGATTTTTTCCAGAGTAGGGATACCTAAAGAGATCCTGATGGACCAAGGGACCCCCTTTGTGTCTAAGTTAATGAAGGACCTATGTGCAATGCGCTGTATACGGACCTTCAGGACGTCAGTCTATCATCCCCAGACTGATGGTCTTGTCAAACGCTTCAATAGAACATTGAAGAACATGCTACGGAAAGTGGTTAGTCGCAATGGGAAAGATTGGGACGCCCTGCTGCCTTACTTGCTGTTTGTTGTACGGGAGGATCCGAAAACTTCCACTGGATTCTCCCCATTCAAGCTGTTTATGGTCGCCACCACAGGGACATATTGGACATGGCCAAAGAGGGCTGGGAAGAACAGCCGAACACCGGGAGAAACATCATTGAACATGTATTGCAAATGAAAGACAGGATAGCCCAAGTCGCCCCCCTTGTGCACGAACACCTGGAGAAGGCCCAAGGGGCCCAACGAACATACTACAATCGCCAAGCAACGACCCGGAAGTTCCAGGTGGGAGAGCGGGTAATGGTGCTCATACCCATGGCAGAGAGCAAGCTCCTGGCCAGGTGGCAGGGGCCATATGAGATAATAGAAGCCATAGGAGAAGTTGACTATAAGGTCTGACAGCTGGGTCACTGGAAGCTGGAGCAGATCTACCATATAAACCTGCTAAAACCGTGGCAGGATAGAGAAGCATATGTGGTTGCACTAGGGGCACCATCCCCTAAAAGCAACCAGCCCGACCAAGTGGGAATATCCCCAGACTTGACTCTGGAGCAACAATCTGAAGTGATCAGCCTGATTAAACGCAACCAGGATGTGTTCTCAGAAAAGCCAGGCAGGACTACTGAGGTTCACCATCACATCCTCACAGGGCCTGGAGTGAAGGTGAATGTCAAGCCATACCGGAGGCCAAAAGAGAGGAGATCAGGACAGAGGTCAGGAAAATGCTGGCCTTAGGAGTCACTGAAGAATCTCATAGCCAATGGTCAAGTCCAGTGGTTTTAGTGCCTAAGCTGGATGGCAGCGCGAGGTTCTGCAACGACTTCCGAAAGCTGAATGAGGTGTCCCAGTTTGATGCATACCCTGGATAGATGAGCTAATTGACAGATTGGGAAAAGCACGGTTTATGTCTACCCTTGACCTGACCAAGGGCTATTGGCAGATCCCCCTGGCCAAAGCCGACAAAGAAAACGGCCTTTGCAACTCCAGAGGGACTATATCAGTATACCGTCCTCCCCTTTGGGTTGCATGGGGTGCTCCCTACTTTCCAAAGGCTCATGGACAAACTGTTGTGACCACATGGCAAGTACACAGCAGCCTATATAGCCCTGACTGGAAGACACACTTGGAGAAGGTGGAGGCAGTGCTGGATACCCTGAGGAAGGCGGTGCTGATGGCAAACCCCTCCAAGTGTTCGCTCGGGCTAGCTGAAGCCAAATACCTCGGGTATACAGTGGGGATGGGCATGGTGAGGCCCCAACTCAACAAGTTAAAAGCTATACAGAAGTGGCCCTGACCACTCCGAAAAAAACAGGTCAGGGCATTCCTGGGACTAGTGGGGTACTATAGACTGTTCATTCCCCACTTTGCACCAGGGCATGCCCATTAACTGACCTAACGAAATCTCGGGGCCCAGACACAGTAAGATGGATGACCGCGGCTGAAGACGCTTTTTCAGATCTACAGACGGCCCTCTGCACTGACCCCATACTCGTGGCCCCAGACTGGGGGAAGGAGTTTCTTATAAACCGATGCCTCTGATGTAGGGTTGGGGGCGGTACTTTCACAAATGGTCGGGGATGACGAACACTCCGTCTTCTTCCTCAGTAGGAAGCTCCTGCCTAGGGAACGGAAATACGCCGTTGTCGAAAAAGAATGCCTGGCAGTAAAATGGGCCGTAGAAAGCCTCCGCTACTATCTACTGGGATGAAGGTTTACCCTTGTCACGGACCATGCCCCTCTGCAGTGGATGCACCAAACTAAAGACAAAAATGCCAGAGTGACGAGATGGTTCCTGTCGCTTAAACCCTTCCACTTCAGAGTACAACATAGGTCTGGAATCCAACATGGCAATGTGGATGGCCTGTAGAGAGTGCATTGTTTGCCGACCCAAGTAGCCCAACCCCGTACTGTTGGGGGGTGGGGGGGATTAAGTGGTAATCCCAGAACAGAGCTACAAAAACCCAGAGCTACAAAAAGGGGGGTAGTAATTAGTCCCAGGGGTTTAAAAGGCCCCTCCCTACCCACTGAGGAGAGAGAACCACGGGGCAATAAGGTTCAGCTGGAAAAGGGGCTAGGGAACCAATTAGGTTCAGCTGACTCCAACTACTTGGGACCTTTTTAAACCCTCCCCTGGGTGGTAGGAGGGGGAGAGTGAAGGAGTGAAAGGAGCAGGGAAGCTGCCAGTAGGCTGTTTGCTGCAAGACACCAAACCTTCCCAGTAGGGAGGCTGCACTCACTCCCCAGGAGGGAAGGAAAATAAGCTGATTGAGGAGAGGAGTAGTGGGACCCTGTGTCACCTATAAGGATTCGCCTTGCCCCAAACCTGAGTCTCCAAGGCTAAAAAGGACTGAGCCTACTGAAGCGAACAAGGTATTTTGCCACACTTAGTAGCACTTAAATCTGTTCTTTGTTACTACGCTTCAGTGCTAAGTGTTTGAGTGAAGTGTGAGTCTCCAGCCTACCTAACAGGCTGAGGTGTGCCCTATCTCTTTGGAGGCAGCAAACCTAATAATTTCTGTGCTTGTCCAGTAAATTCATCTCTAATCCCCTTCCAGCCCCAAAGCATCCTCCCCACCCCAGCCTCAGCAGCCCCTCTCATCTCCCTATTCTCCCCACCACTCTCCAGTACCAGGCTGTTTCCATAATGGAAGCAGGCTTGCACCAGAGTTCACACACCACTAGGTCCTGCCCAGGCCTGGTGTCACAGCTTTCTTGCTGGGCTAGCACCCCCGCCGATAGTCGCTCTGGCAGTTTTTTTGGCTGGGAACTCGGTGCTCCAGCCAGGTGATGGTCCTTTAGTCCGTTCCTTCCTGGGTCGCACTCATCCCAAACTAAAAGTCAAATGTCTGACAGAAACAAGACCTTCAGTCCTCTTGGGGGCTCTTCCTCAGCCTGACTTGGCTTGGCCTGCCGTTGCTGGGCTTGATAGCCCTTTCTATGGCCTTGTACGTCCCCTTCCTTGGGGACGGTGGGAGAACCCAGTCCTGCCCTGGACTCTAGGTTCTCCCTCAAGGCCCTGTACTGAACAGCTAGGTCTGCTGTTTTTTTTCCTCCTGTGGTTTTCCCTGGTTTCCCCTCAGGTGGGGCTCACTTGGCCTAGCTCCAGGCTTTACAGCCCACAGGCCAAACCACCCTGTTATATACCCTCCTGTTAGCTGACGGCCAAGGATGTTTGGTGAGGTGCCAGCTATGCCCGTTTATACCATCCGTGACTTTAACCGCTAGGACGCACTGTCCCTTCGCGGCGGGCAGCCCGGGCTAGGCTGACGGATGCCCCAAGGTCCTAACCACCCGTGACTTTAACTGCTAGAGCTCAGAGCTCCTTCGCAGTGGGCAGTCAATACTGACTGACAGGTGCCCCAATGGCAGCACTAAGACCCTCTCCACACCCGTGACTTTAACTGCTAGAGCTCAGAGCTCCTTCGCAGCGGGCAGCCAGGATTGACTGACAGGTGCCCCAAGAGTTTGCCCCGTGGAGGCGGCACAACTCAACGCTAGGCTCTTAGTACTCTCACCTAATGGCCAGGCTTTAGAGCCAAAACGGCTGAGGTTCTTTAATTGTGTTGGCTGCTTTACAGTAAACCAGAGAAAACAAGTCAGGCTTATGCACAAATGGTTACCAAAATTTATTAAGCTAGATTCTAATCATGTGGTTACAAAATTGCTAGTGCCTACTTATTTAAATGTAGAGATGTTACACACACAAACAAGTTACAAAACTGAAGCCACAATCCCAAAGAAAGAAAGTATAGAGCTCTATTTCAAAATATGTGTACACTAAAGATAGGAGATCAGGTGTGGGTGCTTCTTACCCTCCTTGCATCTCTCGATTCCAGCGGTGCCAAGCCAGGATCGGTCACTCAATTCCGCGGAAAGACGAATAAGGGACAAGGCGTAGGGACCCTCTTAGCTGCAGAAGCCTTGGGAGGCTGTCACTTATCTGACCAGCAGATAGATAGTGAAAAGCACTCAAAAATCATGGTGCTGTAGGTCCCCTACTTATACCTCTGTACTCCTTTATTCTCTTTCTCCTTTCTTATGCCAAATTGAGGCTGGTCTGTCTGGGTGACGCCAGCTTTCGCAAGAGTAGTTTACACTTGCAAGGGAGAGAAACAATAAGTTTCGACTACTGGACATTTCTTTTATCAGGGTAAATATTTTCCCACCTAGGATGTTGGTGTGTGTGCATCACGCTATTTAGTGGGGGCTAAGAGCCATGTCTGTCACAGGGCCTCTGCCTGCTGTGAGCTTAATCGTTGTATCTGTTCCCAGAGGCACATTGTAGCAGCACACCTGTGTTTTCACAGCTTCAAAGGCTGTGCTGGAATATATGTTAAGTGCCCTGTTCCGGCTTCCTCCTGTGTTTCCAGCAATGCTGGTCTGAGGGGGGAGGGGGCTGGCTGTCTGGCTACACCTCCTCTTTAAAATCCAGCCCACACCGGGGGCAAGTTCTATTCTTGTCCAAGCTTCATCCCTCACTATCTCATCGCTGTCACCAGCTGCGCACTTGTACAGCCTGGGCGCTCGGTGTCTCCAGCTCTGCCAGCTCGCTCACCAGAATGAAGAGGCAATCCTTCTCTTCTGCAATATCCCAATGCTCTTCCTGCAGCCACTCATTCTCATTAACAGCTGTTTGCAAAGCCTGTTCTGAAGCCATTAGCTTCTCCTGTAGCCTTTTTTGCTACCACTGCTGCATCCCCAAAACCTTTTCTGTCAGGGTCTGAGGACCCACCGTGGACCGCTCAACCCTTGTGTTTGTCCCTACTTCAGTCTGCTTCATCCGTATGCCAACCATTTCATCCTTCACCTCCCTGCAGCACCCGACAGGGTGTGTTGGTTGAGGATCTGCAAGGTCCACAGCCATCACTGCCACCTCCACTTTGCCTGCCTCCTGTGGGTTTGTGTCAGAGGACACCTTCTCCTTTCTTTTTACTTTCTTGGCCTCTCCTTTTGCCACTCAGCAATTTTCTAAGCAGGCCGTATCTTTTGATATGGCCTGCTTCTCTGCACCAAAAACAAAGAACATTTGTCCCCATCTTGGCATTAGGCCACGCTTGTACACTTTCTCACGCCCTGCTCTCCTGGGCTAACCTTCTCAGCACAGCCCAGGCATGCTCTCTGTGTCTGCTCTTTTTGTCCAGGCACAGAATCACAGCCCTCTCGCTAGCGTCCCCCATCCATGGTCGCCCCAGCACTATGAAAGTTTCTCTGCCTGGTAACTCAGCCTCCGGCCCCGTCACCACCTTTAGTCCACCCTTCCGGAGCCCAGCTTGTCTCTCACTAAAAGTCCAAAGAGGTCTTTCCACAGAAAGAAGTCCTTCTGACCTCGCTGGGGCTCTTGCTCAGCCTGCAGCCCCCTTGCTGGGCTTGGTAACCCTCTGGGTGCATATACACCCCCTTCTTTGGGGCCAGTAGGGGAACCCCATCCCACCCTGACATTGGTAGCAGCCCAGGGCTCTGTAGCCAACAGCTAGGTCTGCTCCTTTCTCTTTGCTGCAGTTTTCCCTGGGTACTTCCTACCTCTTGTCTCAAGTTCCCCTCTAGGCTTTCCTTGCTGCTCTGAACTTCCTACCTCGTTCTCATTCCTGTTGTTACCCGAGCTGGGCTGGATCACCACTGAAGTCTGGCTCTTTAGGGGCAGGTACATGGTGCCTCTCAGTTAGGACTCATTTGGTAATCAGTTTGGCTAGGTCCCAGGCTCTGCAGCCCAGGGGAAAGCACCTGTTACAAGCCTGCTCTGCCCAGTCCTGCTGTTACTGGGCTGGGGTCCTTGCTCCCCATTTCAGATCTGGTTTCTAGAGAGGCTAAGTACACACAGGCCCCACTGCTTGGAACTGGAGTGAGTTTGTTCTGGTGACTCTGACATTCAGGGCCTTCGTCATTCAGAGGCTGACAGGTGTGGTGAGGGGGCTGGAGAAACCCTAGTGCTGATCGGAAGGAGGTCAAAGAGTCAGGACTCTGGGAGCTGAAGGGTTCGTTTGTTCTGCTTCGGGAAGTGGAGCTGGGGAGTGGAGATGCCATGTGAACCAAACTGCATGATGCTCACTTCATGCCTGAGGGGCTGGAGCCTCCTGCCAGAAACGCTTTCAGGAGTTCAGGTTTGAGGATGTCTCTGGGGAGCCTCTTGCTAGGAACAAAACAAGGATGGAACATTGATGGAGACATCTCTGTCCCAGGGCTGGGATCCAGGGACAGAGGAAGTTCCCAGCCAGGCAATGAATCAGGGAACCCATTTCTCCACCAAGAGACCCCCATGCCCCAAGGAGTAAATGGCTCTTACCTCCAGGAGGGAGTGGGGTCTTCCATCTCAGCCTCTGAGACCCAGCACTGCTTCATTTGATGGGACGAGGTGACCTGTCCCCACTGCTCCCTGAGGTGGCTCAGTTGCCAGCTGCGCCTATCTGGGAGGCTGTGAGAGATCCCAGGGCCTGGAAGACATCTGGGGAGGAGTCTCATTCATTTTGCACTCAGAGACCCCGTAGGAAGGCCAAGGGGATAATAAAGGGCAGGGGCTGACGCTAGCCCTAAGCCTCTGTCCCATCCGCACCCTCTCAAAAGTGGGGCTTTCTGAGCTTCACTTGGGCAGATGGGCTGTAGCCCTGACACAAAGGCCCTTCTGCACCATATGGGGCAGGGAGAGCTCTGCCTGGGCGCAGGGGGAATGGGAGGGAGGGGAAGAGCTCATGCCCCAGATGAAGGAATTTGGGGGGCAGAGGGAAGGACCCTGCTCCACAGAGAGAGGGAGAGAGTTTGTCTGTGCCAGGAGGCTCCATTTCCCCTTCCACAAGCTCCCGATTTACAGTGAGCCAGAGCAGTATCTGCAGCTGGGAGCGGGAGTTGCTGGTGTCTTCAGAGGCACACTCCCTGCAGCGCCTCAGGCACCTGTTGCAAGTGCAGGATGATGCAGAGCTGGTGCATCATGTTGGCTGTGATGTCCTCCTGCTGCAAGGGAATGAGAACCTGTCAGAGACTCAGACACGCCCCAGGAATCAGGGGGGATTAACGGCGCTTAGAACCAGCAGCATTCCCACCCAGCACCTGCCTACCTGAGGGGTTGATTCACCCTCCTGACCTCAAGAGAGCCCAGGATGGAGTCTTGCTGTCCTCTCTAGTGACCTCCAGTGCCAACCCCCCTCCTTGTAGGGTGAGCTCCTGCCACCTCCCCCTCAGTGCCCCGAAAGTTGTTCCACCTCCAACCTACTTGGGGACACAGCTCAAGTTCTCAAAACCCTCTCTTCCACCCCACCCAGTTATGGAAGAGAGGGGGCTCCAGCAGGAGGAATTCTGGCAGCAGTGAAGTGGGATGGGGGAAGGTTGAGACCTTTCCCCAAGTCACCCCAGTGACTAATGCTGAAGCCGCTGGATTGGTGAATGGGGCTGAATCTTCCCGTTCTCTCTAGAGCGGGCCCAGCCCTGCCAGAAGCAGGACAAGCTTCGCCCGCCCACGTGCCTCAGCCCTGCCTGGTCAGTCGCCATCACCCCTCAATCCTTGGCCTCCCAGACTGCCAGTGATGGGAGCCACTCTGGATGGTGGCTAATGCAACACATACACTAGGCCACAGGGAACTGGGTGCGGCCCTAGGGGAGGCATGAAAGGCTCACAGAGGGAACTTAAGGGACTTTCCTGCCCATGGGCGGTGAGTTCTATGGGCCCGTGGTGCCTGGGCACTAGGAATAGTCCTGGTACCAGGCACCTCGGGGCCAGATCCAGCACTGTCTGAGGCTGGGTCTTTCCCTTGGCCCCACCTTCTGCTCCGGGCGCCCTTGCCTCGCACATCTCCCGGGACATTTAAAACAGCCTGGGGGTCCCCACTCACCACCGGCAGCACAGAGGAGCTGAGCGGCTTCTGGCTTGCTCACGCCATGTGGCTGCCGGCTCCTCCCTGCAGCCCCTGGGCAGGGTGGGTTTGTGTCCTGCCCCAAGCGTTCCTGCAGCCAATAGGAAGCTGCGGAGGCAGTGCTTGGGGGTAGCAGCATGTGGAGACTCCCAGCCTGCCCTGCCTAGGAGCCCCAGGTAAGCACCACACCCCTGCACCCCCTCTGGCCCCCAGACACCTTCCCAGAGTCTGCACCCCCTCCCATCCCCAAGCTCCCTCCCAGAACCTGCACCCCCAGCCTAGAACTTGCACCCAAACTTAGTCCCAGAGCCTGCATCCCTCATCCTCTCCTGCACCCCCCAACCCCATCCCAGCCCGGAGCCTGCACACAGCATTCAAACTCCATCCCAGAGCCTGCACCCACCCCCTTCCCACACACCCCCTCCTGCCCCAAACTCCCTCCCAGAGCCTGCACCTCTCACCCCCTCCTACAACCCCACCCTTTGCCCCAGCCCAGACCTTATACCCAAACTCTGTTCCAGAGCCTGAACCTCCTCCCTCTGCACCCCCTCCCATCCACAAGCTCCCTCCCCAGAGCCAGCACCCAAACTCCATCCTAGAGCCTGCACCCCCACACACCCTGTCCTGCCCCCAAACTCCCTCCCAGAGTCTGCAGCACCCCAGCCCTCCGCAGTCTCACCCAGAGCTTGCACCCAAACTCTATCCCAGAGCCTTCACCCCCTCCTGTACCCCCAGAGCCTGCACCCCAAACCCCCAACCAAACTCCCTCCCCGAGCCTTAGGCAGGTGGGGGGTAGAGTTTGGGCACCACCAGAATTTCTACAAACCTGCCACCCCTGCTCCTGCCCTTCCCAGGAGCGACAGCACCGTGTCCTAAGAACATAAGTCCATGAGGAGGTAACACTTATAATTAATTAGCCTTATGAAGGAGCTGGGTTGGAGCTGCTCTGGGGACAAGCTGGCTCCTTCCTGCTCATGGAGGTGAATTTATCTCCCTTCCCAGTAGCACCTGCTCTGACTCTCATTCCCCACCAGGCTCCTTGCTGCAAAGCCAACGAACGGCAATAGCATGGGAATGAGGTCCCAGGCCCCACCCTAATCTTCTGAGTCTAATGCAGCTGCTTACCTTGTTCCGCATCAGCTGCTGGGCTTCCCCCAGGAGGGAGTAGGTGAGGAGCAGCCCAGCCTGCAGACACGCAGCAGGGGGTCATGGATGGCCAGCACTATCGTCTGGAGGAAGGATCTTCTCTGCCCCACCGAGAAGAACTTTCCGAAGACCTACAACCAACAGGACGTGAGGCTTCAGCAGATTGCGCAGAGCCAGGCTCCAAGTCGTGGGGCTGGAACAGCATCATCCACTCGTGGCCCAGGGGCAGGCAGGGTAAGAGCTGCTGTAGCCAAGGCAGCTCATTCCTCTGGAGGCTTTCAGGGTCCCCTGGCTCAGGGAAGCCTCTTTTATTAAAAGGTGGCAGGCACTTAGGGATCCAAATCCTATAGCAGCTCTTTCTGGAGACCAATTTATCACAGTGGCTAGAGGCATGGGGGATGGGGTTGGAGCTGACAGACCAAAGGTCTATTCCCCCCAGCTTAGTGATTTCTCTAGTAGCTTGGTCTGGGGTCTGCAGTTCCTGAGTTTCTTCCAAGGGGAGTCCAAACTGCAACATGACAAGGACACAGAGACAGGTCCCAGTCCCCACCACACAGACACTCCTATGAACCTTTTGTTCTGGTACAGCAATTCAGCTTGTGGGAGGGGGGATGAGCTCACAGTCTCTCTCATGGGGCGTCTGCCATTATTCCATATGGACCTACCACGGACCATTTACTGGAGTCTGCTGTTGTAATACTAATCCTAAATCTTCCTAAACAGTTATAACTTTCCTTAAAAAGACTTTGTTTTTGTCTTATTTCTGCTGCATATTTTGAGATAAACATATTTGCTTTTATATTACAATCATTCCCCTTCATAGATGGAATACCACAACGAAATACCAATGTAATTGTACATTTAGGAGGAAGGACTGTGCTGGAGTGTTAACTCTGTACATTGCATTGGGCCTTCCTTGAATCCAGGAAGTTGATACATTCCCAGACACCCACCCAACGGGCAAATGCTCAGGCATCTCTAACTTGATACACCTGAAAATTCGAGAACTGTCAGGCACCTTGACCTTGGTACAGTTTCCGAATAGAGGTTTGACTATTTCCCACTTACTGGAGAGTTTTGGTTTCTCTATACACCCTACAGGTGCGGCTTGATATTTGCGGTAAGTTTCGGAAACTAACGCCTGAAATTTGCCTGCATTATTTGATTTTTCTTTTGCCCACTTGAGTACACAGTACAGCTCTTCCTTAACAATTAAAATAGAGATGGGTTCATTTCTTTCCAGGGGATCCGGGGTTGCCATTGGATCCTCTGTAGCGTGATGACTACCCATCGTACAGAACAAATGGTCACCTTCAACCAAATCAATAAAGGCTTCCACCTTAACAAATACAATGCCAACTATATACATAAAAAATATAACGATGGTAGTCATGATGACCTAAGGGTGAAAGAGAAAATATGATTAGCACCGTTAAATGGGTTGATTTCCTTTCCATTCCTTTAACTGGCTGCTATGAAACCACTTCAAGTTGGTTCCTTTTTTTGCTGGTATTAAACCTGATATAGTGAGGCACTTGCTCTGTTTGTGATGATAACTCAACCCACCCAACGAGGACAAAGGACATGGCCTTTTTCTGAGTAATGCCAGAACATTACCTTTGTACCAACCTCCCATCCCACATCATTAACGTGGCCTAAGCAAGTAGTTATGGCCTGGTTATTGGCCTTCAGTTGAAGAGCTACCTGATGTTGGAGACTACTGTGGGTATTTAACAACTGTTGCATGTATAAGTCTATTTGTACCTTGGGTTGGTACTCATCCAGAGGAACTCCTCCCACCCACCAACATTGAGGGGTGCGCATAATTCTTCCAGTCAACACCTGATGCGATGAAAACCCTTGCACAGTTCTAGTAGATCGCATGGCCATCAGGATATATGGGAGTTTGCTATCCCAATCCCTTCCCTGTGCATCTATTAATTGCCTAAGAGTAGTTCTGATGGTTCTATTAACTCTCTCAACTATACCAGAACTTTGTGGGTGAGCAGCTATGTGCAACTGTTGTTTGATGTTTACGGCCGCACGCAGCGCTTTTGTATGGTCCTCTATCTGAATCTATTTCTAACAGGATGCCGAATCGAGAAAAGGTTTGTTCCAATAGAACATGAGTGGTGGTCAAAGCC
This sequence comes from Caretta caretta, assembly GCF_965140235.1. Classification (NCBI taxonomy): domain Eukaryota; kingdom Metazoa; phylum Chordata; order Testudines; family Cheloniidae; genus Caretta; species Caretta caretta. The sequence continues at coordinate 156,352,038 of NC_134207.1, read as the reverse complement.
GTTGCATTCCTAGAAGGATATGCCTCCACCCACCATGTAAAGACATCAACTACCACTGAACAATACAAGTTACCCTTTTTTGATCAGGGAGGGGTCCTATGAAATCAATCTGAAGGTGATACCAGGGTCCATCTGCCAGATGGTGATACATGGGACGTTTAATGGGCCTGGTGTCGATATTATTCTCAGCACACCGAAGACATGATCTTGACTATTGACTATTTCCTCTTTCATATCAGGCCACCCTAGACACCCGTTCCAAAGTCTTAGATGCAGCACTTTAGTGTCCCTGGCTATGAGCTAAAGTTATTAGTTCTTTCCGCAGACTTACTGGCATAACCAGTACAGGTAATTCACAGTTTGGTGATCTTGCTATAATTAATCCATTTTTGTCTTTACATATAGTATATCCTTGATGTTTTCCTGCTATTAAAAGGGCTTGGAGATCTTTATCCTGTTTTTGCACGGCCAAGATGTCATGGCCTGCTGACAAATCTGGGGACGGACTCTTAACTACAGCAGCTGCAATAGGGGTCTTATCCCATGTATATTTTGATCCTAACCTAGCAGCTTGTTTTGCTAGCTGATCGGCCTGATTGTTAAGCTTTGCCAGAACCGACTCCCCTTTCGCGTGGGCTTTTACTTTTAGTATATATATTTGGCCCTCTCTTGAAGAAGCTGTCTGCCAAGCATGGTTTAAATAAGAGGCATATTTGACAGATTTCCCATCTGTCATGTTCAACCCTCTTTTCTTCCATATGGGAAGCCAGTTAGTAAGGGCTTGAACCACCCAACTAGAATCAGAGCACAGATGTTTTCCTTTTGTGCTGCCTCAGACAATACTGCCAACACAGCAATTAACTCTTCAGCTTGTGCTGACAGCGGCCTGACTGTACCCTGCAACACTTGCTGTGTCCCCTCCTTGATTGCAGCATACCCTGCAACCAGATGCCCTTCATGATAATAAGCACTCTGGTCAACTGCCCAGATAGTTAACCCTTTTTCCTGAACTTCTTCCCAAGATATTGCTAATAAAAATGGAGATGATAAATTGGAATCAGGATCTGGCAATGAACATTCGTGCTTGTCCCCTTCAGTAATCAGAGCATTAGGAGTGATTCCCATATGGGGAACCTTCTCAGCACGAATATCCCGATTTATCAGACTCAAAGTCCATCCTGCCAGCTGAGGTGAGGATACCCTACCCTCATTAATTTTTCCAGAGATGATGTATTTTACTGGTGTATGGCATGTTCTTACCACAATGGGAGCTGTACCAGTTCGATACTCTCAATGCTTTAGAGACTATTCTAAAGCGAATACCTCGCGTTCACAAGCTGAAAACCTCGCCTCCAACTCACTTAGAGTTTTGGAACTATAGGCCACTGGTCTCAACTGGCCAGCTTGATTCTGCAGTAGAACTGCTCCAATGCTTGCCGGAGTAGTTGCAAGATGCAAATAAAATGGCAGGCCTTGTTTTGGATAGGCTAGCGCTGGTGCATCCGCTAGAGCTTTTTTAAGATCATTAAAAGCCTTTTGTTCTTTTCCCCACTGCCAAGAAGTACCCTTTTTAAGAAGTCGATATAAGGGTCTAGCAATTCCCGCATAATTCTCATTAAATTCTCTAGAAAATCCAGTCAATCCCAGAAATGACCGGAGGGCAGAAACATCTCTAGGGATTGGCAGTTTTGTTATAAGTTCCACCCTGTTTTTATTTGAGGACTTCCATTCCTGGCCCAAGGTAACACCCAGGTATGACACAGTTTGTTTTACTAGTTGTGCTTTTTCAGGGTTTACTTTAAATCCGGTGTTCTGAATTGTCTCCAAGACCTTTTCAAAGACTGATAGATTCTGCTCTCCGGTCTCTTGGCTATAAGAATATCATCAACATAACTCAAAACACATTGACGGCATTCTAACTCCTGACACATAGCATGCACCCATTGATGACAGATGGTGGGGCTATTGTGTAACCCTTGGGGAGTGCGTGTGAATGTTAATTGCTTCCCCTCGAATGTAAAGGCGAACTTATGTTGGTCCACCTCCCTAACTGGTATGCTAAAAAAAGCATTTGCCAGGTCCAGGGCACTGAACCAGTGAGCACATCCATCAATAGTTGTCATAAGCTCTTGATATTTGGCCACTACAGGTGCTAAACATGGGGTTACCCTGTTTAATTCCAGATAGTCTGCTGTTAGCCTCCACATATGGCCATCTGCTTTCCTCACAGGCCACACTGGGGAGGTACAAGGACTATTTATAGTTTTTAACACACCTTGGTTTTCTAGCAACTGTACTGCCTTTTTGATGCTGGGAATAGCTTCCCCTGGAAACCTATATTGTTTTAATGAATGGGGGTCCGGTCCTGGACTACTGACCTCCCCTTTTATTAAACCACAGTGAGTTTGTGCCTGGCAAAAGCATCTGAATATTTGAGTAGGATCTTTTGTACTTCAGATTCTTGGGGTGGTGCACTATACCCTTCCATGGCTTTTACAGCTGCTACTCTGTGTGAGGCAGGAACAATTGCTCTCGCTTGGTCAGAACATCTTGAAGGTGGCAGCTGGTAATTGGGCAAATCAATTATCACTTGTAACCATTTTAAAAGATCATTGCCCAATATCCCAGTGCCCCCAAGATGGTGGATACCAAATGAGACCTCTATGGTGAAAAGTCCCACTGTGCAATTAATTGGTACAGTAAATGGAATGGTGGTAGAATCCCCTCCTGCATACCCTTCCACAGTCTGTGAAAAAGCCACAGGAATTTGTCTCACCATGTCATTTCCATCTTTGCAATGAATAGACACTGCTGCCCCAGTGTCCACCAGAGCTTCTTGTTTTAGACTGCCAAATTCCCCTTTAATAACTAGCAAAGTGACTGGCCGACCCCAGCAGTCGTTGTAAATATGGGCAGCACTAGGGAATTGGGCAGGCATCAAAATAGATCGGGAGGCCCATCCCCCCACGGTTTCATGGCTCGCTGATGATTTACGAGCCGCCTCGTCAGCTCTGGAGTGGGGAGACGGTCGATATCCTGCTTGTGCTCGAACGCCAATAGTTGTCCCCACACCAGCCTATGAAAGGCCTTACGATCATTTTCAGGTTGTTTTTGTGTTTGGTATCTGGGTTGTTCCTTACAGAAACCCCTGTCCTCAGTATATCCTTTCTGTTGGAAGGATGGCTGGTCCCTTTTTCCCGTCTTTGGGCTACCACCTCCCTCCTGCTTGCCACTGATGACAGCTGCTACTCTTTTTCCTTTTGGGTTAGAGAAAGCACCCCTCTGAAGTTCATAACCCTCCCTTAGCTTGTTCTCTATTTTCCCGATGGTAAGAGGTTGGGGGTCAAAGGATCCCACCGCAATTCGAAGGGCTGGTGTTAACCCCTGAACCACAGAATCCTTGAACTCATCTGTGTCCCAACCATTACCACCCGCTAGAAAATACAAGAGTTTTTTTCCTCCGTAGGTAGTGCTCCGGTCGCTCTTCTGTTCTTTGTCGATCCGAATAGAATTGACCTATAATGCTATTTCTAGGAAAGAAAAACTGATACAGACCCATATATATTTGGATGAGAATCTGCATATTAGAATAGAATAGAATCATAGAATAGAATATCAGGGTTGGAAGGGACCTCAGGAGGTCATCTTGTCCAACCCCCTGCTCAAAGCAGGACCAATCCCCAATTTTTGCCCCATCCCTAAATGGCCCCCTCAAGGATTGAACTCACAACCCTGGGTTTAGCAGGCCAATGCTCAAACCACTGAGCTATCCCTCCCCCCTGAATATGAATTTTGAATACTTCCACATGGTCAACATGAATACAAACTCTAGTTCTTGCATCTTGTTTGCAATGTTTTCTGCCTCTCGTATAGTTTCTCCCTTTTGTGATTGGTCTTCAGCTGTACTTTCTAATGCATCCACAATCTTTGAGTAGGACTCCAGAATTGCACTTGTTGCCACTGCATGTGCCTCCCAGTGAGTATTAGAAAGATTTCAACACACAATCATTGCCCAAATATGTTTTAAGAACTGCCCATCGGTGTGTTCAGGCAGAGAAAACTGTATAAAGTAACTGGACTGTTGAGAAAAAACTTACTGCCACCGGACAACAATCAACAGCTCTGCGGCCAACAAGATTGAGAGCGTGTGCAGCACATGGTATGAAGATGGCATATTTGTTCTGTTCTAAAAGCTTCTTCTGCACGGTCCTTGATAACGCCCTGACACGTTGGCAGCGTTGTCAGAAGACTGACCTCTGCACTTTGAGAAATCTATTTTGCAAACTTGGCACAGATAATGCAGTACTTGGTTTGCCATTTCTTCACCAGTGTGGCTTTTCAAATTGAGGATTGTTATAAATCGTTCAACTGGTTTTCCATGTGTGGGAGACACATATCTTAGTACAATACTCAATTGATCAATATATGAAAGATCAGGTGTAGAGTCGACAGATAAACTGAAGTACCCAGCCATACTCATTTCATCCACAATAGCTGAACGAACTTTGTCACTCATTAGATCAATGAGTTCATCTCATATTGTCTTGGATAAGTATGATGGGTTACCTTTGCTGGCATTCCCATATTTTGAGGTATGGCTTACTAAAAATGGGTCAAACTGAGCCACAAGCTCCAACAATCCCAAGAAATTTCCATTCTGCAATGATCCAAATGTGTCATTTGATCCATGGAAAGGCAGACCACGTTCAGATAATGTTTGAATAACAGCTATAACACGCTGCAAGACATGTTGCCAGTATTCACGCTCCCCTTTAATTTGTTCTTCCAATTTTTGTGTCAATCCAAAGCCCTGTCTTCGATTGAAATATGTCAACACTGACTCTCTGTGAGTAGTGCTATTTTCATGTTGTTCAATTAAAACAGTATTCCGCCACTCACTAAATCCATCTGCAGCAAACCGGGATGTTGAAGGTTTATATGCAAAAAGTTTGCAAACAAAACGGTACACAGACCCTCTTGATGGTGAATACAGTAGCCATTCTCGAGTGTATTTCTCACCATTCGCTTTCATGCCAAAAAATATTTTTTGTGGACAATATCTTGTTTGCCATTGGTAAAAGTCCGGCGGGATTTCTCAAATGGCCCAGTGTGGTGCTGACAGTCATTTGGTCCATGATCTATCCAGTAAGCTACATCATCGGTACTGAAATCAACTCACATACCAGGATCTTTTCTCCTATTATTTACAGCATGAGCAGGTTCAGTCTCTGACACATCCACACCTTCTAGAACAATATCTGTTTTACCACCAGGAGTAGGATGATCAGTTACAGTCTCTGACACATCCACATGTTCTGGAATGGTGTTTGTTTCACCAATAGAAGAAGGGTCAGTCTCTGAAAAACCTACAGGTTTTGGAACGATGTTTGTGCTACTGAGAGAAGATGTTGCTTCTGATGGATTCACTTTGAAAAATTAGGTCAGATTTGGAAGATTTTGGAAAATTTCACTAGTTTTTTGTTTCTTTTCTTCCACTAGTTTACGTTTCTGTGCTCCACTCAGTTGGTTACGTTTCATCCTACCCCTTATCTCAGTTATCTGTACTTAATAAAAACCCAAATTTCACAACGTACACTATTAATAAATTTGTTAGTCTCTAAGGTGCCACAAGTACTCCTTTTCTTTTTGCGAATACAGACTAACATGGCTGCTACTCTGAAAACTATTTTTGTGTGTATATATATTTATGTGTGTATATATATATATATATATATATGTGTGTGTGTGTGTGTATGTGTATATATACATATGAGAGAAAAAATGAATCAAGTACGTATAACTCAGAAGACTATATCAATAATAAAACATAAATTTATTGCACTACATGACAGGAACTGATTTCCTCGCATTATTTCGATCTACATTAGTAGGAGGCCCCCCTGGTTTAGGTGGGGATAAGTAATAAAAAGAGAACAGAAAAACAGGAGAAGAGTGTATAGTGGAGTGTAAGGAAGTCTAACAAAGTTCTGATTTTTCCCATGATGACTACTTTGATGCTTTTTTTGAAATATTAAATATCAAATTTTTTCCAAAAAAAAATGATTTTTTTGGTGCCCCCTTCTTTGCTGGTGCCCTAAGCACGTGCTTAGTCTGCCTATTGGGTAATCCAGCCCTGGCTCTAGGTGATGGTGTGATGGATGGAGGATGTTCAGTATCACCAGCTGACCCTCACCCTCCTCCTCACTCTCCAAGCCCAAGGCAGGCTGAAGAGGGTGGTGACCTGAGGAGTTACCCTGGCCAGCCAGCAGGCAGGGTGATGACACTGGGGGATCAACTGGCCCTTATTGCCAAAGGATAGAGAAACTCGGCCAGCAGCAGGGGGTGCAGAACACTGCCCTAGTGCAGGGGTGACAGTGCCTCCTGGCTCCTGACATCCTGGCACTTTACTCACCTTCATGAAACCTCCCAACCCTACTGTAGGGACGGGATCCCAACCCTACTGATGAGAAACGGGCCTGGGGAGGGGAAGCTACTGACTCAGGGTCACACCAAGTGTCAGAGCCATGGATGGAACTCAACAGTCTTTATTTTCAGGCCTCTTCACTAACCGGTGCTGCACACTCCCTCCCACAGCTGGCCATTATAACCAGGCCCTCATGGCTGGTCCTCCTGCCTTTGAGAGGGAGTGTGCTCTACTGTAGTGACTGACCAGGGTATTGGGAGGCAGGACTTCTGGGTTCCATTGCTGGTTTTCCTATTGACCTGTGGGACTTTGGGCAAGTTGCTCTCCCTCTCTATGGCTCTGTGGGATTCAGATCCCTGAATGGGCTTTAAAAAAGACAATGGTTAAAATTTGGCCCCGACCATTTCTTGTTTCCACAGCCCAGCCATTTTAGCAGAATTTAGAATTCTTTGGCACTCAGTACCTGGAAACACCCCTTTCTCCTTCACAGAGGGCTTTAACGCCCCTTATCTCACCCAGGCTCACTGCTGCCCAGAGTTAGAGAACTGTCCCTATTCCCATGGGACAGATGGGGATCCTGAGCTACAGAGAAGGGAAGCGACCTACCCAAGGTCCCACACAGCCAGGTGGTGGCAAAGCCAGACACCAGTCCTGACTCCTGTTCCAACTAACAGACAAGAAACCCCCCAGAGGCAGGGATACGGCCCAGGAATCCAGATGGTGGGAACATTCTCATGGAAACCATTTTCTCTCAGGAAATCCCATTCAGACTAAACCAGTTTGTTTCTTGAAATCATAACAAGTTGGATGAAAATTCTTTGAAAAAATATTTGTTTGCAAAACAAAAGTATCTCCTGTTTGTCACAGTGTGTTAAATTGTCTCATCACACACAAAAAGGATACACTGTGATCTAGACAATTAGACGAGATGCTTGAGTCTGAGCTAAGTAGTTGCTGCTCTTAACAATTTCAAAATAATAAAATACAAATAAAATAGAACCTTTCAGCTATTATATTATGTTGTAATATATGACTCAGTGTGATAGGACACCTCATATTATGCACTACTCCTAGTGACTCTCTCCAGTGGATCCCCAACCTCCACCCATCGTGAGGATTATTATCCCTACTTGACAGAGGGAGAAACTAAGGCTGAGAAAGGAGAAGTGACTTGTCTTAGGTCACACAGCCCGCCAGTGGCAGAGTAGGGAATAGGACCCAGTAATCCAAACTAACCATCACGTCTTCAATTTCATACACTGAGTGATCAGAAGAAAGTACTTTCAAATGAGCTGCAGACCAACAACAGTTCATGGTAATTATTCAGCAAGTATTTTAGAAGAACTGGAATGTTAGAGAGAATCATGAACTGCTCAGAGACAATTAATGCAGAGAAGCATGAAAATTAGTCAAACATATAATTGGTTGTGACTTATTTGCTTGGTCTTAAAAGAGAACAACAAGGACCTGAGTCTCCTCCCTGTCAATAGCCCCCTGTTTACCTAATCGGGGTTCAGACTTTGAGGGGCGGGAGGCCTAGTGTTCTCACCAAAGAGCCTAAAGGATGGCACCGGAGGGGTTCACTGTAAGATGTAAATATTCCAGCCCCCCCTTTTTCGGTGAGCCTCACACAATGGGAGCTGCAGTGCACTCCCCCAGGCCTCCAGCTCCTGGTGGTGGGACGGGAACAGGGGAAAGGACAAAAGAAGTAAGAGAGGAAGAAAAAGGAGGGAGGGACAGAGGAAAAGGGAAACCAAAAAGGAGATTCTAAGGGACAAAGTCCTAGGTAGGGAATAAAATTCTGCCACCTTAACCTAGTGTCCTCCATGCCTAGAATTCAGCCAGCACCAGGTGGATAAGACTGAACTGGTTCCAAACCTCTGAGAGGCTCTTACCTTCTAAACAAGGACTTCTCTTTTCTAGTAAAATCAGTAAAAGGAAAGGAGAAAACTCAAATGAGGGCCCTCCTAGCGCTCACGTACGTGAACCAGAATTCTCTCTCAGTCCTCAAGGAGAGACCTTGAGAAGGAGACTTGCTGAGGCAAAGCCACAAGGGTCTCTGAGGTTGCCCTGGCCCTGCACCCTGTCCTGCCTGGCTGATGTCAGCATCTCTCTGTGAGGTTACCACCTCCCCACCACCTTTGACCAATAGGCTGAGGTCCTGCCAATGGCCCTTGTGATGTCACTTCCCTACCACCCCTCACCTGCAGTGCTGATGTCCTGCCCCGGCCAGCCCCTTTGGATGTTTGAGCTACTTCCTGTGAATCACCCCACTCAATGAGTGTTGATTGTGGGGATCCATCAAGCTACACATTAAAACATGAGAGGCTGCTCTCCATGCTACACTCAGTTTTTCATAAATTAGTAGTCTTTCGGGCCAGAAGGGACCATTAGAACATCTAATCTGACTGCATATCACAGGCCTCCTATATACCACAATAGCTAGTTTTTGTCCAAACACATTCCAGAAAGGCATCTAGTCTTAATTAAAAGACATCCAGAGATGGAGAATCCACCACTTCTGTTGGTAGTTTGTTCCTGTGGTGAATCATCCTCGCTGTTGAATATTTGTGCTTTATTTCTAATATGAATTGGTCTCTTTTCAGTTTCCAGCTGCTGGGTCTTGTTATGCCTTTCCCTGCTAGATTAAAGAGCCCTTTTATACCCGATATTTTCTCTCCATTAAGGAACTTCAACACTTCAATGAAGTCACTTTTCAATTTTCTTTTCATAAGCTAAACAGGTTGAGCTCTTTCCATAGCTCACTAGAAGGCATTTTTCTCCAGCCCTCAGAACATTTTGTGGCTCTTTGCTGCCCCAGCTCCAATTTCTCAACATCTTTTTCAAATGAGGACACCAAAAGTGGATGCAGGATTCCAAAATCAGTCTCACTGATGCTGTGTCACCTCCCTATCCTACTCACGATTCTGCTCTTATGTCTAATGATGGCATTAGCCTTGTTCACCACAGCATCACACTGGGAGCTCATGTTGAGTGGCTTGCCCAGTATGGCCCCTGAATCCTTTTCAGAGTCACTGCTTTCCTGGATACACTTCCCCATTCCGTAGACATGGCTGGCATGCTTTGTTGCTAAGTATAGGACCTTGCATTTGGCTCTGTTCAAACTTGTTTTGCTTGAATGAGTCCAGCTTACCAAGGAATCCAGAACACTGTATCACTGCCCTGTCCTCATCATTAATTACCACTCTGCCAGTCACCAACCAATGTTATCAGCAGTGATTTTATATTGGCTTCAAGTTCATTGATAATTAGTTTCAAGAATTAGTCTTTGAGAGCCTCTTCAGATCCCTAGTGCCCAGTACCTGCTCCCCACAGAACAGCGAGTAAAGGCCGTCCAGCCCAGCTGTTCCATAGGGGCTAAGCACAGAACAAACACATGCTTAGGAATTGTGTTGTCCATAGGCTCTGAACAACATGTGGGAGTCAGCAGCTTACAAATGGGCTACAGACCTAGAGTGTAGATGGGCCCCAACTGTCTCAGCCTCCCATCCTGTAAAATGGGAATAATAAACAAAACCTTGATTAGCTCTACTTTATAGTTGGGGGAACTGAGGCACGCAGAGGCAAAGAGATTCGCTCATGGTCAAAAAGTCAGGAATAGAAAATGGCAGGTCTGCTGATAGTCAATCCTGGGCCCTAGCCCTGGTTATCCTGACCTCTCTGCTCCAACTTCAGTTACAGCCCGAGTAGAGGCTTTCTTCTTCTCCATGTCCTTTAACTTCATGTCACTGCAGAAGAAAGATTTTCTGTTAGCCAGCTGGCTCTAATGCATGTGGATGTCTTTCCAAAAGATGTGCTCTGCCTCAGTCACATGTCATGGCTTGACTGGAGTAACCATTCAGTGACATTCTAGGGCCTGTGTTATACAGGAGGTCCGACTAGATGGATAGAATAATCCTTTCTGACCTTAACATTTTTCTGCTGCTAGGCAGATAACTCTGGACCTATTTTTCCCTCATTCATTTTCAGTTGGAATCATTTAAATCCAGTCCAAAGGATTTCCTCTTCCATTGTGTCTTCAGCACCTTTCATAGCAAACAGTTACTGGAAAAGACAGGGCAGTTTAGATGATGGTGCAGATCATAGAATCATAGAATATCAGGGTTGGAACGGACCTCAGGAGGTCATCTAGTCCAACCCCCTGCTCAAAGCAGGACCAATCCCCAATTAAATCATCCCAGCCAGGGCTTTGTCAAGCCTGACCTTAAAAACTTCTAAGGAAGGAGATTCTACCACCTCCCTAGGTAACGCATTCCAGTGCTTCACCACCCTCCTAGTGAAAAAGTTTTTCCTAATATCCAACCTAAACCTCTCCCACTGCAACTTGAGACCATTACTCCTTGTCCTGTCATCTTCTACCACTAAGAATAGTCTAGAACCATCCTCTTTGGAACCACCTGTCAGGTAGTTGAAAGCAGCTATCAAATCCCCCCTCATTCTTCTCTTCCGTAGACTAAACAATCCCAGTTCCCTCAGCCTCTCCTCATAAGTCATGTGTTCCAGACCCCTAATCATTTTTGTTGCCCTTCGCTGGACTCTCTCACAATTTTTCCACATCTTGTAGTGTGGGGCCCAAAACTGGACACAGTACTCCAGATGAGGCCTCACCAGTGTTGAATAGAGGGGAACTATCACGTCCCTTGATCTGCTGGCTATGCCCCTACTTATACATCCCCAAATGCCATTGGCCTTCTTGGCAACAAGGGCACACTGTTGACTCATATCCAGCTTCTCGTCCACTGTCACCCCTAGGTCCTTTTCCGCAGAACTGCTGCCTAGCCATTCGGTCCTGTAGCGGTGCATTGGATTCTTCCGTCCTAAGTGCAGGACCCTGCACTTATCCTTGTTGAACCTCAACAGATTTCTTTTGGCCCAATCCTCCAATTTGTCTAGGTCCCTCTGTATCCTATCCCTACCTGCCACCATATCTACCACTCCTCCTAGTTTAGTATCATCCGCAAATTTGCTGAGAGTGCAATCCACACCATCCTCCAGATCATTTATGAAGATATTGAACATCTAACTGGTTTAGGCTCTCAGGGCCAGACACCTACAGGTGAAGGTGATTATCTTGAGCAGTCTCTCTGCATTGACCGTGTCCCTCTCCTCTTTGGCTCTTATTAAAGCAAGGTGCTTTTTGCTCCTCCTTGCCCCATCTCCAAAAGCTCCTGCATGGTCCTCCTTCTTCTGGCCCACTGCTGGCCACTTGTAGCACCCGCAGTCCCAGGCAGCTGGCTTGATCAGGCAGGTGTGATATGTGTCTTCCAATGGAATGAAACAGAGGCTATATTCATTGTATTGCTATGGGGAGATGGAGAAAGAATCCCCCACTTGCTTTCTGTCTGTCCACAAGGCCATGATTTGCAACATTGTGGAATACTTCTATATCACTCTTTCATAAACTCTCATGTACATTCCATCTCACTTCCGTCCTTGGAAGATTCACACATGCACAAGCCCACCCTATGCAGGTGTGTGAGTAACACTGATTTTACTTTAAATGAATAAAAACATTAAGAAGCTGGATCTGGCTGATACAGGCTAGGCTGAAGTCGTGTTTTGGAGATATTTATCAATACTGGCTCTGACTTTGTTTGTGGCAGGGGAAGCCCTTAATATTTTAGAAATATGGGAAAACCTAGTAATTTTCAAGGCATGTGGTGGGATCCCATCACAGAATGCAGAGGAGCTATTCAGGGAAATGGTGAGTGAACAGCACATCAATGAGTGCAATGGTTTATGAATGGTAGCGGGAGGGTGGTCTACACAAGTTCTCTCTACCCAGAAATCTGAAAAAGTCATCTAGAATTTATGCTCCCTGAAAAACGTCCGAACATCACCTTCCAAGAGCGGAAGGAAATCAGGATGAAAATTAAGATACTTTTGGATTAGAATGCAGCCTTCTGCAAGCCTCCAACCCTCCTCCCAAGACCAGCAACAGAAAAGCCAGGACGACACAGGGCAAAAGAATGCCTGCTGCACAAAGCATCATCTAAAGTCACCTTCCAAGGAGTTAAGGAGAAGCCAGGATAAAAAAAGGATCCAAAATTCACATTGCCACAGCTAGGTGGGATAATAATTTGCTACCCAAAATATGCATCTGCAGCATTAGATCAATGTAGCCAATCTAACAAAAAATCTCTACTTGCAAAAATAGGCCCTCAAACCTGCTAGGCTTGTTAGCCATTAACAGTATGGAAAGCTGTAACTTCAAGGTATTTTTCCCCCTCTGTTTGGACTTGTAATGGGGAATACAAACCTCACACTGGGCATGAAGAGGTTAAGGAGCTGCTCTGGCCTCAGCCAGCTCCACCCCAACACACCTGCAGGGATGTACAGACTAGGAGGGGATTTAAAAGGCAGCAGAACAGATTACTTGAAAGCTAGAGGATCTGTAGCCTTCCTCAAGGCATGGAAATAGTCACCCTGGCTCTAGAAAGAGCAGGAAAAGCACAGATAGGTGAGCCTCATCCAGACCACAGGAATGTCCTTTTGTAAGAAGAGTAGACTACTTGCTGAGCCATTTTGCAGCTGGAAGAAAGAGGCCAGAATCTGCTGCAGGAAAGACCTTCTTCAACCCAGTCTCAGCTACTAAGAGTCAGCGGGAGTGGAAGAGAAGGACTTCAGGCAGTGGAGACCATTAGAGGGGCGTTCCCTCCTGGGCTGAAGAGAAGAAATGCTGAGTTACAGGGGATTGTCCCTGCTATAATAATTAGATAGTATAAAATGATATTCAACAGCTACTATTTGTTGGTTTTAAGTCTAAACTACTCACCCCCTCCCCCCCAAAAAAAGTTGTCTCTCCTCTCTTCAGAGAATGCCCAGTGCCATCTTTGTACAATTGCCTTTTTTCAGGTGGTGGGGGAAGGAGGCTGCTGGAATGAAGTTTACAAACACTTTTTGCAGTGTTCCTCAGCTCATTTTGGGAGCATGTTCTGATTCCAGGGAGAGTGGTGGTTTATTTCCTATTCTCCAGAGCTTTACCATGGGGCGACTGTTGCTTGTTCAGATACTTTGTTGATGGATTTATTTCTCTGGTACCAGATCTGTTGGTTTTGGTGTGTTCTGGCAGGATTATATAGGGGCTTGGCTCATCCTGAGCTCTTTGTGAAGAACCGTGAGCATGTCACAAGCTGGAAAAAATCATGCTGTCTGGTATTCTGGGAAGCTAGGTAAACTTTGTGTGTAACAAAAGAAACCTTTAACAAATGTTGAAGGTTACTGAGGCCTTGTAGTTCTAGGCAATGTCTGCATCTCCCTTGCCTTTCTTTCTGCAGTATAAACAGGTTGAGCCTACCCCCATGTGGCTCTTTTGGAATGTTGCAAGCAGTTTATTTGTTGTCAGCTGGCACAATTACTGCTCTTGCAGAAGAAGGGGATTCAGATAATGGAATGGGAAGAGGAGCGATGTGTAACAGCATGGAATTACTCACCAATAATAGTTTGTTCTAGTCCTTTCTTCCCCACCCCATATTTTCCTCTTAATGTACGCTTTCTAGCGTGACTGGCTTTTTGTGAGGAGTGGTTTGGGAAATCTCTTGGTTGAGAGAGGTAGGACTCTGCCTTCGTTTATAGATGGTTATTTCTAAAGCCCTCTATGATCTCACATGGATGCAATCGCTACAAAACTCTTGTATGTGGGCCTCAATTCTACAGACACTTGTGTGTTTTTTAATTTTACTGAGCTGAATGATACAAGGCAAAATTAAGCACGTGCTTCAGTGTTTGCAGGATCAGAGCATTAATTATCCCATCTTCAGATATGATACTTTTCTTTTTTGGGCCTGTTATAGTTCTTGTTTCCTTAGAAAATCCACTAACCCCCATATTCTCTATGCTAAACTATACGTTGCTGATTTGTCATTTGTCCATTAAGCTGATTTGTCACAATGACTGTCTCAAGATTGCAGTAACGTAAGAACCCATGAACCTTACTACTGGTGTAGCAAAAAATACATATAAAAGCAGTGCTGGGAGCAGAGGTGGATTATGGTTTTGTGGGACCCTGGGCTAGAGCAAGTGGGGCCCCTCCCTATCCCTTCCACCTGTTGTCCATCTCCCTTCTGCCTGCCCCCCCCCCCCCCCCGCACTCCTGTTGCGGAAATGAGGTCGGAGTGCAGGAGAGCCCATTTTTCCAGGGGCCCTGCTTGGCCCAGTGGTTAATCTGCCACTAGCTGGGAGAGTGCCCCACCACCCAATTAAGAGTTTTGATATATATCCTCAAACTTGGACATTTATCTGAACCTATACAGCCACCTCTCTACTAAACACAACCTCTAGCAGTTGTCGTCTTGTTGAGAGGGAAGCTTTAGCCACCTTCCACAGTGTGAGTTGGAGCAGCCAGGAAGCCATCTCCTCCCTCAGGCTGTCCCACACAGACCCCATTCTTTCTTGCCCCAGTCCACCCCACCTTTGATTGTGGAAATTAGAAGGGACAGAAGCACCATGGAGTGGAGCAGTTAGGCATTCTAGTTTGATTCCTTCCTCAAGATGCTTCCTGCAAGGTGTGTACAGAATGTACAGCCCAGAGACAGAAGCAGAACAGTGTGTGGTTTTTTTGTTTGTTTTTAAGCCAGGCTTAGAACAGCAAGCAGACCTCCCTCCTAAACTCCAGAGCGTTAAATATCCAATGTCTGATACATACAGGCGCGCGCACACACACACAAACCAACAACTAATTAAGCTACATGCTGCATAAGTAAACAAAGAAATTTTGTTTTAGTTATCCCTATTTTTTAAGTCCTTGGGAGAGGGGGCATGGATCAGTACTCATTGCCTGTCAGTACCCGGGTTGGGGAAGCTAGTGATCCAATGATAGGACCAAATTTGGTGATTAATCCTGGTCACGTGCCACCTGGGGCATGTTGCACGTATGCTAAGAATACTTGGGAGATGCTCAGATACTGCAGTGATGCAGTTGAAGGGAGTCAAGGGCAATTCTAAGCTAGGGCATAACACTCAGTGAGATGCATGGACATTCCCATCCCCCTCTGCATTTTTAGCCCCTCCTGAAGTTGTTTTCTCTGGACCTTTCTGTTTCTCTCCATAACACCAGCTCACCCCTTTGTTTTCATAGTGTCTGCTACTTCGGCATTTTGACTAACATTGAGTCAGAGCCTTCAGGAGGGATTTTTGTTTGTTTGTTTTTTTGCTTGAAACAATTGGAGTTCCAGGAACACACTTCATCCTTTTTCAGATACTGTATGAGGCAGTGTTTCCAACTCTTGAAATCTTATTGCAAGACCATTGTAATATTTGGTGTTTTTCCCAAAGCTCTGCCTCCTGGAATCATATAATAACATGAGAATCTCAGCTTTCAATTTTTTTAAACAAGTAAATTTCTAGCTCTCTGGTGGCAGGGAAGTTTGAAAATGCACCATAAAGGTTCAAAAGCCAGAAGGCAAATAAAAAGAATCCCAAATTTATTCTTTTTTTCCCTCATAATTTTGAGGCCTTGGACTCATGATTTTGGAATGCCGATTGACTATACACACCAGTGAATAAACACCAAAAGGCATTTTAAACGAAGTCCAATTACATTTCTACCCTAGATGGCAGTATTGCTCTTCCCTTTTGCTCTTCCCAAAAAAAGTGCAGTATCATACTCTCTAACAGACAACTTAGTATTAATTTTTGGTTTGAGATATAACTGAACATAATGTAGTATAAAGTAATTTCTACAAAATTAGAATACTTTGTCTAATGAAGCATCATTTTTAATAGTCTTAATACCCTAACAGCATTATTGAACAGATATATAATCAATTACAAGATCGGAGGAAACAAAGAGGTTATATTCAAAGTTGCATGGATTTAACTTTAGGTGTGATTTTTAAAGTGGTTTAATTAAACCAGTGCAACTTTGATTCTAAACAAGGCTATAGTGCTTGGAACATTAAGGAGGTTTATCTTTTGTACTGCCTTCTCTTTTATAAGAGCATTTGTGGCTGGTCAGAATATTTGGTCTAGTAGTTTAAAAATGTTACCATTAGTCATTTTAAACAGCAGCACAGGAAAATAAAGTAATTAAGTTTGTTTTGTGACATGTTTGTCTTGGTAAATCCTGTATTACAACATTCTAGTTTATATCTTTTTTTATATTTTTTTTTTATTTTTCTCCCCTCAACATCTTCAGTAACACTGACTCTATATTTGACTGTACTGATTGTAGCTAGTGTGGGCAGGGGTCTGCCTTTGATAACTCACAAAAATGGCAGTGTGCAGATTCCTGGAGGAAGCTGGACTGAATGATGATTCTGGGGCCCACAAAGGTACACATGCTGGTTTGGTAGCTACATCACCTTTTGAAGATAGTGCAGTGTGCTCTATGTTCTTGCTTAGCCATGTCAGTTCACAGGATAGCTTCCCCATGGCCTCCCCCGCAACTCCTATATATTTTGCCAAATGTACATGGTTTTTCTGCAGGGGAGAGAGGAAATGATTTCATTCAAACAGAATCTGGAATGTCAGTCCATTGGAGCATTTCATTGGTAACATCCTATGCTCTTCAAAGAAGCGTTTCCAGGCTCTGGATTATGATTGTGGCAAACCTCTCTATTGAGCTTCTTGTAAGTGGGCTATGACCAAGACAAATTACTTACAATATCTTGGCTACTATTCCTTTTGCTGAGCTTTTTGCTTAGGTCAGATCTGTACTTTAGAAGTTTTGGCAGCATAACTGGTTACGGGTGTGTTTGGTTTTTTTATGTATATAATGTTTACACCATAGCTGTGCCAGCAAAAGCCATAAGGTAGATGCAGTTATACCGGCAAAAAATGCACTTTTGCTGGTATAGCTAATTTTGCTCAGGGGACTGGAATAATCAGTGCCAGCAAATACAGTCTTTTGCCACTATACCTGTATCTACACTGTGGGGGGTACTGTTTATAGGTATACCGTCAAACTTCTAAGTGTAGACAAGGCCTTAGTAAGAGGTCTTTCTCCAGCAGAAAGAACATGACCATTATACACTTGCAGTTGGTTGATGTATCATGCCCATGGTTTCTGTTGCACCCCTTGGCTTGAAGTGGTTTCCATCACATACAGGTTTAAGGTCAATGGCTCTCAACACCCCCACTTAACAGATTGTTCCAGTGCCCCAGATCATGCTTCCTTGGCTGCTTGCTCACTGTCAAAGACAAGTGTCTAGCTTATGTATAGTGCTTGGTGAATTTTTTTGATCAACTGTTTCAGTTTTTCCTCTGTTTCCCATTCTTGGCTGGGAAATGCCAGTGAACAAAGTGCCCGCAGGCAGTAACTTCCTGTTGCATACTTTCTGTCACCCTGTAAAGAATCATGCATGATGAGCTTCCTGGGCACCTGGTGCAACTCAACGTGTCTCATTAACAGCTAGTCATACCCTTCAGCTTCTTGTCATCTTTTCCTCTTGTAATTCAAGTTTTCCTGTTGGTACTTGGATGTTAATAGAGGTGATCAAGTCCACGGAGGCATATGGCACAAATGCTTCAGTGCTGGCACAAAGGAGAAGCAGAGAGTTGTTGTCTGGAGCTGTGATAAATGAAGGGGGCAGGGGGTTAGCTCCCTTTTATGGACAGCCAGCCAGTAGCTATAAAATCCCTCTTTGCAGCTGTTCTCTAATTGCTCTACTTGTAAAGGGTTAAAAAGTCTCACTGCTATGCACAGGTAAAAGGAAGGGAGTGGGCACCTGGCCAAAAGAACCAATGAGAAGGCTAGAACTCTTTAAAATTGAAAAGACTCCCCTTTTGTCTGTCCTCCTGGGAAGAGGCGGACAGGGCAGCAGCTATGCTGTAAGAAGCTTGGGCCAGATATGAAAAAATCATCAGTATCACACCTAGAAACTACTTAATTAAAACCCCAGGTATGTAAGTAAATCAGGAAATGTCTAGGAAGACACAACTAGGTTTATCCCTTTTATTTTGTTATGGCTTGTGGATTCCTCTGAGCTAACCCCAGGTGCTTTTGTTTTGCTTGTAGCCTTTAAGCTGGACCTCAAGAAACCTATTCTTGGTGCTTACAACTTTTAGTTCTTTTAAAATCTAGCAGTAGCCGGAGTTCCCAGATGCATTTTGTTTTTATTAATAACATTTACCCTTTTGAAGAACAGAATTGGATTTTTGTGTCGTAAGAGGTTTGTGCATGTGTTTAATTAGCTGGTGGGAACAGCTGATTTTCCTTTCCCCCCCCCCCAGCTCTTCCCCGGGATAGTGAAAGGGCTTGAGGGTACCCCACAAGAAGGAATTCCCAAGTGCACCTTCCTGGCTCTCAAAGGGGTTCTGCACTTGGGAGGTGGCAGCATCTACCAATCCAAGGTCAGAGAAAAGCTATAACCTTGGGAGTTTAATACTGGCCACTCCAGGCCTGTATTCTTTTTAGAATCCTTGTGGGCCCCCACCTTCCGCACTCCAAGTGCCAGAGTGGGGAATTAGCCTTGACAGGAGCATTATATAGGTTGTCTAACTGCTTTGCATGGCACTTATACCCTAGAGCAAAATGTCAACCAACCTGTGAGTGGTCATGGTGACATCTAAACAGACGAGCATGAATGGAAGCAGACAAGGGATGCTGTATGTGCAACAGTTAGGAGTGCCCAGGACAAGATTATTAGCTGTGAATATCAAAATGACCATTTGTCCTGAGAAGCTGCTTCAGAGCTTAATAGGAGGTCCATCGTTGATCCAGCTCTTTCAGCTCCTTCTCTCAGTCACACAAGGCTTGTGCAAAGCTAGCCACTAAGTCTGAACCTCCATGCCAAGCCCCTGTGGCTGGAAGGAATCCTCTTCTGCCGGCTCTGACACGGTGGCAAAATTGCTCCATGTGCACTACTGCAGGGGCCCCTGATGATCCTGCACTCCCACTCTACGGGAGGGACCGGCTGATGGATCTACACAGATCATCTACCCCCGCAGCCCCGTTCCTTTCCCATCTCCTCCTGTCCTCCCCTTAAATCCCACAGCACAGGACCTGCAGGCAGCCCTGATGAAGGTGAATTCTCTGATAGGCAGATAGTGAGCCCGCCCTTCATCCAGGCTCCCAAATCTATCCCCTCTCCCCTCCCTGCTTACATAGTGAAAAATCCCCAGGCCTGCTGGTGAAGGAGGCAGGGTTGTCTTTGGGTTTTCATAAGCAAATTAAATTTTCAGTATCCATTTAGGGTCCAAAGAGACATTCTGCCTCTCATCTCCTCCCTCTCCCCCCCCCCCCCAGTAAAAGAGCTCTTTACATGCACAGAATCTTGGAAACGGTTGGAGTCAATGCATTACGTCTAGCTACAGTATGGTGCTCACTGTCTCACCAGCAGCATAGTGGAACTTATTACTTTCTTTCAAGTGCTTCTTTCTGACCTTCATCTGCCATAAGGTGGAGTTAGACTAATCTCAGAGACCAGAAAGGCAATCAGAGCTCTCACTCTATTGAAAGTCACTGCCCAGAAGAAAAAGCCAAGTGTCCATTTGAGTAGATTCAATAAATTCCTTTGGCACAGGCTAGTTTTTTCTGGCTGCTCCTGTTTCCCCTCTAGCATTACCCTATCGTCCATGTCACTAGAACCGGAGTAGAACTGGTAAAACAGGATTTTCTAAGAGCAGTTAAAATTCTCAAATAGCCCGTTTCTTACAGTTCAGTGGGTGAGAGGAATTTCATAACTTCAAACATGAATTGATACTGGAAGTCCTCTGTTTAAGTAAAACAAAATCATAATTTTAATTTACCAAATTGCAAAATAAAAACCTCATTAGCACAGATAAATCGATCCAGACAAAGGAAATTCTGTCTTGGTTTAGGAGGTTGCAAATTCCATTGACTTCAATGGGTATTGCATCTCCTTGTGTCACAGCTGAATTTGGGGTGTTTTTTATAACAGTATTCCAAGTCAGTGGAGGTTGCCATATTTTGGTACATTCCTTAACAGCCTTGAAATAAAGATGATGTGTTTACTGACATCAGTTGGATTTTGCAGATCAGCAAAAATTGAGAAGATAATGGATTTTTTTCCCTCCCACTCATTCATTCTGGAATAGAAACTTCTAGTATCCTACCTATTTAAAATTTGTTAGGGGAAGGATTTTTTTTTTTAATCTTGTTTCATATGATCTGTGAAGAGCCTGCCAAATCTTGTTTTGTGGTTTGTCTAAGAGAAACTGAAGGGATGTAGCCTCATGCTGAGTGAAATTTGAACTGAACCTCTGATCTTTTCAAAAAAGCTGCTAAAAGTTTGAATGCTAAATAGAACTGTGTGTGAACTTCTTGGGGCTACCCAGTTGGGCAAAAGTCTCCTGAGAAAGCGGGTACTTTCTGCTTCTGCTCAGGCAGAGAACAGTTATTCTTCCATTTATTTCTGCAGTCATGCTTTTAGTTGAGTATGCTATGAAGTTGGGGTGTTGGGGGGAGAAAATGGAGAAAAATGTTAGTTGAACTTTGACTTCTAGCAAAGTTCAGCTCAAGTTTTGGGTGTAAGAATGAGAACCTCTCTGAACTATCTGAGCCAGTTCATAATTATGTAATGTGCTGGAACTGATCATTGTTGAAGGCTGAGATTTTGAGCTATCCTTAGTGTTTGGCTTAACATAACTACCATTGAAGTCAAGGCACCTAAATCCATATTTAGGCATCTAAATGAATTGCCTGGTTTTTAAAGATGCTGATCATTGATGTTAATATGAGCTGCAGGTGGTCAGCCACCTCTGAAAATCAGGTCACTGAGGTGCATAACTTCTGACACCCACGTTTAAATCTTTTAGCCTTGCTAAAGTTTTTCTGTCTCATTTCTGGCCTCACTGTGAACATATGATCTGTTCATCTGAAGTGTCTAAGGGCTTGTCCTCACAGCACAGTTAGCTCAAGGTATAACTCAAGTTTTTCCCTTAACCTGACTCCCATCCATCCACAATCTCTAGCTCAAGTTAAGTGGTGCTTTAAGCTTGAAGTAGCTGGCCTGTCAGGGCAGGAGCTGCTGAGGCTGAAACTAAGGTAGTGCAGTGGGGGGTGCAGTAGCTAGTTACAACAGCTCATCAACAGCACGTCCAGTCACTTGGTGTATCTTGAGTATTGTTTCACAGTGTGATCACTCTCACTCGCACTAGGCTGACTCAGTGGAGTAACTCCAGTGTACTCACTCGTTACCCGTTGCAGTGAAGGCAAGACCTACAAGTTGAACTGGGATACAGATGATTGGCAGGCTATAGCTCTACTAGTGAGCTAGACCAAATTCTAAAGGCTAAGGGTGACCTCCTCACTCCTGCTCTGGCCTCTTTTGCCATTCTGGCCCTTTTACTCAGCATAAAGGGGCCCTAATCTCTTCTTCTGGGTATTGGAAGATCCCCCCCCCCAGCTGAAATTACATAAGACAGCCATAAAATTGCTCTTTGAGGACCCTGTGCAAGCCCCAGTGTAGGGAGTGTGCCGGCAGTAGGAGGACACTGTCTGGGAGGGTCTGTCTGGAGATTCTGGGCAGCAATATGGCCCATAGGGCAGCCCCTGGCTTTCTAAATTACACTGAGTCTTATCCAGTCCCAGAACAGTCCAGAATTGGGAGGGCACAATAGTGACTTAAATCTTCGTTAGCCCCCATCTCTTTGGGCTGGGAGTTCTGTGCCACCTCTCCTAGAGGTGCAGTATGGAATCTCACCAACTTTGTAAAAGCAAAACTAAGCTTTGTTCAGCTGAGAAGCACCCTTTCATGCAGTCTCTACTTCTTTTTTCTTTTAAATTGTAGGACTAATGAGCAGAATTGGGTTTCTGTATTAAGAGATTTTATAGGCAATATCTGATGTGCCCAAAATCTTTGTTTTAACAATCAAGTAATTTCACTTCTTACCTTTCTCTCAAAAGTTACAAATCTGAGCTCACCAAAACACTGTGGTTACATCTACCTAAACATGGTTTATCCTTGCAGCTTTGTATGCAAAGTAATCTAAATGAAATGCATTAGAAATCTTGCTAATTGTTTCCCTATGCCCATCACAATAGCTGAAGAGTTAAAACTGCTAATGATCTTTCCAACAGCCCTAGTGATTTTTCAACTGTTCAGCGAAGCCATTCATCAACATAACCCAGACTGCTTGAGCAACATTACTAGCAATTAACCTACAGTTATGTGAACTATTTCTTCTCCTGAATACACTATCTTAATCTGCTCACCCAATTATTCTAAGTAAAAGTTATAAGCAAACAAAGCTTTTGTTAATTGGACAGGATATAAAATGAAAGTTCTCAGACCTACCTGGACTGCTTAATACCTAACTAATGACCTTTTAAGATGAAAAAGTTTCATATTAAATCCTTCTCCAGACAGTTCTTTGTTAAGTGAGCTCTTCAGGTGCAATCTATGAAGATACCTATCCCATAAGTCCTGGTTTTAGGCACCACTGTGACCCACAACTCCTATAGGATTCAGCAGCAGCCAAGCAGGTGCCTAAACTCACTTGGAACATCTGTTTTTGCCTCTGAGCATGAGCACGGCTGCCTCACTCTAGATATCCAGGTGCCTATCTCCTATCTAAACCCCAGAGGCATTCACAAACTGGGGAAAACAGGCATTTGGTTGCCTACATTGCATGAGGGGGCCCAATCTGGTAGGAGTGCTGGGAGGCTAATTACTGGATCAGGCTTCTCAGGAGAGGTCACACAACAGCTGGAGGAGGACCTCCTCCCTTAACCTTTAGCCTGGCAGTTAGGGTAATCTCCTGAGGGGGGAGAAGGGATCTGAACAGGGACCTGCCACCTCTCAGGAGGGTGCTCCAACCACGGGGCTATGGGATATTGTGATGTTGTTGGGCTTCTTCAACCTTTCCTATTGAAGTTTTCCACTTTAGTTATTTAACTGAATAATTAAATATGATTGGGACAGTGCAAAAGCTAGAATGACTCTACAGCCCAGTGGTTAGGGTGCTCACCTGAGAGGTGGCAAATCCTGTTCCCCTTCAGGAGGGGCATTAGATGAGAACCATATCCCCTAGGCTAGAGATTATAAGGGAGGCCCTCCCTTGTCCCCAGCTGTTTGGTGGAGTTAAGTGACCTATGAATACAGCTACTAGATCAGGCCCCACACACAGGGCTGGCCTTACCAGGAGGTGAACTGAGGCAGCTGCCTCAGGTGCCAGACTGTGGGGGGCACCACTAGGACCCAGAGTGTAGAAAATTGTGTCTGCTGCTGGTGCATATGTATTCTCTCTGCTCTAGATGCACAGAGATGGTGCAGTGCTGTGCTGGAGGAAGGAGGGCACAAGAGACATAACTGGCAGGCAGGAGAAAAGGTGAGAGGGAATAACAGAAAGCTGCAGGGAAAGAGAGGAGGAGGAGCCTCTTATGTACCTCTCTAGCACCCCCAGGAGCCTGGACTGATTGATTAGCACCAGCTTCTCAGGGAGCTTCCTGTTTCCTACTGCTTCCCTGAACCCACTTGAGGAGAACAGGCTGTCAA
The DNA here is from genome assembly GCF_965140235.1 of Caretta caretta. Classification (NCBI taxonomy): domain Eukaryota; kingdom Metazoa; phylum Chordata; order Testudines; family Cheloniidae; genus Caretta; species Caretta caretta. The sequence continues at coordinate 156,328,194 of NC_134207.1, read as the reverse complement.
CTGAAGTAGTAGGAGCCAGTTAGGCTGTTAAGATGCTGATATCTTCCCTCACTCAGGCCCTGCTACCAGCCTGCTTATTTGTCCCCTTCAACTGAGTGTTGAGAGCCACTATAGCTGGCACAGAACAGCAGTCATGAGTGAAAGAAGAAAACGCCCCTCTGGGGCAGCATTCAGAAAAAGAAAGCAAACAAAGGAAGCTTTTCTATCTAAGCAAGAAGGAGCTCGCCTGAGATACATAGACACAAATGTTCATGGTGAGCCTTCCGGCCCCAGTGAGGATGTGAGTGGTGAGGAGATGCCTGATCTTCCAGTTAGTCAGAGTGCAGGTGACCTGGCAGCTACTGCAGCATCCATATCTCCATCTCGAATGGATGTAACTATGCACATTCCTGAAGAAAAGTGTAGATCAGAGAAGAGTGTGGTGGAGGCACAAGAAACAGCTGCTGCAGGGTTTAGTTCCTTAAGTCTAGATTATCCAGGACTGTGGACCCACTTGAGCAGTAGCCTGACTTGCTTGTACTGCATGGGCCACAGCAAGTGAAACTTCATCTTCCCCAAAGATAAGGAAAATAGAAGTTTCCATCCAACACATTACTGGCGTGAAATCCCAAAGGTGCCAAAGTGGAGAGGCCATGGCTTATGTATTCAAAAACCCAGAATGCTGCATACTGTTTTTGTTGCAAACTCTTCCAGTCTAATGTTCCAGCCACACTGGGTTCTACAGGAACAAAGGACTGGAAAAATCTGGCTAGAAATCTGGCATACCATGAGAAGGCAGCAAATCACCAGAGAGCATTCCATAGATGGAAAGAGGTTGAGATGAGATAAGGTTAAAGGCCACCATAGATCAGCATTAAGAGAAGACTGCATCAGAGTCTCTTTACTGGCAAAATGTTCTGAAAAGGCTCATTGCCATTGTGAGAATACTTGCTACCCAAAACCTAGCACTGCGTGGCACTTCAGATCAGCTGTATGAGCCAAACAATGGAAACTTCCTTTAAAATTGTAGAACTGATGGCTGACTTTGATGCTGTACTCCAGGAGCATCTAAGAGTCACCACCCAAGAAACGTGTACACACCACTACCTTGGAAAAACAATTCAAAATGAGATCATACAGTCACTGACAACAAAAGTCAAACACAAGATTGTGGCAGATCTGAAGTCAGCAAGATATTACTCTGTTATTCTGGACTGCACACCTGACATCAGCCGTACAGAACAAATGACTTTGATGGTGCATTGTGTAACAACAGAACCTAGTGAAAATGTCCCCGCAATGGTGACTGTCAGAGCATTTTCTAAAATTTATTGACATTGTCATACCAGCTCCTGTAGTATCAAATGTGTTTCTTAAAAAGCTGGAAGATACAGGAATTGCAATAGCCCTGACCTCTCATGTCAGCTACAATAATTGTGCCAACATGAGAGGAAAGAACAGAGTGCAGACATGGATCCAAGAGGTAAACCCTTGAGCTTTTTTTTTTTTTTCGTCCCATGCAGTTTTCATTCATTGAACTTGGTCAGTGATGCAGTGTTGGGGCTTATTCCTTCACCCACTTACTTCCCTGGTCCTTCTCGCATGAACAGAGAGCAACAATACCCGAAGTCCAAAGGTGCAAACAATTTGATGTTTATTGGGGTGAACTTCCAGCAAGCATGATTCCAGTTTCCTTCCTTAGTGTCCCCCTTCCCAGCTCTGACACCACAGAGCCTTACACCTGTGTCCCTGTTCCCATTCCTGCCCTTAGCCAAACGTGATTCCAATTCCCCCACCCCCATTCCCTGTTCCCATTTCCCCTCCCCACACCCACTCACTTCCTGATTGACTGCAGACTATATAGTAAAACTTGAGTTCTGCTTAGCTATACCTTAACCAATCATTTTACTGAAATTTAACCAACCAATCCTAACATATTGTACCATGATTATTTAACCAATTATATCCCACCACCTTAATTAGTTTACACCCAGCAAAATTAATTATACAGCAGACAGAAATAATCACAGAACCAGACAGAGATTATACGACAAACAATGGCAAGTGGGAACTATAATGACAAAACAATACAGAAATGAGGATTTCACATCCCAGCTATTGATAAGTGAGTTCTTGCCAGACAGGATGCTATCAAACTAAAAGTTTCCTTTTACATCTTCTAGGCACTTCCCTTTCTCTGGAGGGGATAGGCACTATCAGGGCAGGACTGTATTCTTAATAGCCCAATAGCACCTTATTTCAATGTGACTAGTTTAAAATGTGAGGAGGTGACCAGTCGCTTCCCAGCTTATGGCTGCCTCTGTTGCTTAGCCAAAGGCCTTAGCCTAAGCACAGGGCCTCAGACTGTCACAGTAAGAGAAGGACCTTACACTGGCAGACAGTGATTTTGATTCTTTCTTTTATACCTCTAACTAGCCAAGTGATAAGAATACACTTAAATTCTTAGAGTATAGGCCTTTACAGACAGGCCTGAATATCTATATCCTAACATGCAGCATCAGCTTCTAGTGAGGCTGCTGAATTTTTTAATGTAATTCAAAGCATCTGTGGTTCCCCCTCCCCCACCCCCACATCAACTCATTGATGACAAATTTTTAAGCAACATCTGGGAACATCCTCTCTGACACTGAAACCACTGAGTGCCACACGATAGGAACATCGAGTGGAGGCAATAAAGCCTTTCAAACACCAAACTCAGAAGATAGATAATGCCATAGTTGCCATTATGGAGTATAATGCTATGACAGGAACTGTTTGTGGGAGAACAGTGGCAGAGGGAAATGGAATCACCGGAAACATACATAACTTCAAATTTCTGTGTGGCTTAGTATTGTGGCATGACATACTGTTTGAAATAAAAGTTGTAAGCAAGAGACTCCAAGGTGTTGACTTTGATATATCTGGAGCAATGGAACAACTGGACAAAGCAAAATCATACCTACAGTCTTACCAGTCAGATGAGGGATTTCAAAATGTTCTGAAGAGTGCACAGAAGTTGGCAGAGAAACTTCGCACTGAAGCTATTTTCCCACCCATTCAAGAATACAAGAGTCACCGAAGAAGACATTTTGATTACGAGGCACAGGATAATCCCATAAGAGACCCTAAACAACATTTCAAAGCTGAATTCTTTAACCAGGTGCTAGATTGTGCAATACAACCAGTTGAATGTTTCATGCAGCTCAAGGAACGCAGCAGTATATTTGGGATGTTGTAAGATATTCCAAAACTCCTCACTATACCTGAAGACCTACACGAGCCATGCAGGTCACTAGAGACAGTGACACATGACATGTGCGATATTGATGCAAGTGATTTAGGTGATGAACTGAAAGCCTTTTCAAGATACATTTCAGCAGGATCAACTCCAAAGGCTGTTCTGGAATATATGTGCATAAATAAGATGACCACCCTCTTTCCAAATGCTTTTGTTGCTCTGCACACACTTCTAATTTCCTGTAACAGTTGCCAGTGGAGAACGCAGCTTCTCCAAGCTGAAGTTAACAAAAACACACATCTAAGCTCCACAATGACACAGAAGAGGCTGGTCGGCCTTGCAACCATCTCAATAGAGCATGAGCTGGCCCAGACTGTGGACCTTCAGGAAGCAGTTCAAATCTTTGCAACCAAGAATGCACGGAAAGCACCACTTTGATTATTCAAACAGATGATAATGCCAGTGCTTACTATGCAGACAAGAAAAGTTACATTTGCTGTTCAGGCATTTGAAGGTTGTGTTACTTAAAATTTTTGAACAAGGCATTTTAAGTTCTCCTTTATTGGGGTAGGTAGCAGCGCAGTACCATGAGATGAGTAGAACAGGAAGAAGGCAGAATTGAGATCTTTCAGAGTTTTGGCCCAAGCATGGGGGCATCATTTGAGCTCCCTGCTTCAGGTGCCAAAATGTTGTGGGCTGGCCCTGCCCACACACAAGTTAGCTGGGAAAGCATCTCTCTTCCCCTAGTTCATAGATATTCATAGAATCTCAGGGTTGGAAGGGACCTCAGGAGGTCATCTAGTCCAACCCCCTGCTCAAACCAGGACCAATCTCCAGTTTTTGCCCTAGATCCCTAAATGGCCCCCTCAAGCATTGAACTCACAACCCTGGGTTTAGCAGGCTAATGCTCAACTCACAAGCAGGGCTAGGCCCCTCTGTGCAGCCCAGGGTTAGATGCATATTTCTGTGAGAGGGGGGCAGAATTTAGCAGGGCTCCCAGGGCTCAGTCAAGAGGGCTGTTTAACTGTGGTGTAGATGTCAGGGCTCGAGCTAGGGCCTGGGCTCTAGGACTCTGCCAGGGGGGAGGGTTCTAGAGCCCAGGCCGCAGCCTGAGCTAGAATACCTACACCGCCGTTAACAGCCCTGCAGCCCGAGCCCAAGTCATCCGGCATGGGCCAGCCATGTGTGTCTAACTGCAGTGTAGCCAGACCCTAAGAGTTTTTACCACCATGTCATATAACCGTGATCAGAGAGGCAAGGCTGTCCCTAGCTATTTTGATGTCCTATGCAGCCCCCCTCCCCATGTGGAGCCCCAGGCCTCTGCAGGGGGAGGGGGGTGCTGGCCCCAGGCCTCCATGGGGGATAGGGGCTGGCCACTTCCTTCGGGAAGTGGAGCAACCCAGCCCCAGCCTGCTCCACTCCCCTGGCTCCCAACCGTGCAGCCAGCGAATGCTGGGAGGCAGTTCCCCCCACCCCCCCCAAGCCTGGGAGCCAAGGGAGCAGAGCAGGCTGGGGCCAGGTCACTCCACTTCCCACAGGCAGTGTGCCCCCCTCCTGCCCCCTGAGGCCTAGGGCCCCAGGCTGCTCTGCTTCCCTGGCTCCCAGGCTTGGGGGTAGGGGGAAACCACCCCGCAGCACTCGCTGGCTGCATGGCTGGGAGCCAGGGGAGCAGAGCAGCCTGGGGTGGGTCGCTCCACTTAGCATGTGGTGAGTGCAGGGTTTGGCCTGGCTGCAAACTTCAGGGGAGCAGGGGTGGGGCTGGGGCAGAGAGGGGGCAAGAGCTGTATAGGGCACCAGTGCGAGCTTTGCGTATGGGTAAGGATAGCCCTGCAGAGAGGGCTGGTTTACACTACTGCTCCCACCATTGCTAGCATTCGTGGCACTGTGCTATCGCTGGGCCCATGCTGGGAGATATCCCTAAAGTGTTAGCAGAGGTCTTAGTGTGCACACTTTGACTGATTGCAGCTTGTCGTGGTTACATCCCACCAGCTCAGAAAGAAATGCTGCATTTCTTTAGTGCATATGTAGCCAGTGTGTATCTTGTTTCTTAAATGCAGAGGAATGAATTGTAAACTAAATTATCTGTCATGCAAACAGGCCCTCAAAGCATCCGTAATTACAGTCTTTAATATAAGAGAGAAGAGGATGGTTATAAATATATTACTATAGTATCAGCAATAAAACTAGCAATAACAAGCTTCCATGCCTGTTCTCTCTTGCATCAGACTCCAAAGTAAGCTCATTCTTGTTCTCCCACCAGGCTGGATTGCCGCCACTTCTTCCGATTTTTATCCTGGTTTCACAGTAGCTGGTGGTTTTTTCTTAAAGCCTGGCTGCAGTAATGCTGGGGTAATGTAAAAAGTTCAGCTTCCTCTTTTTTTAAATTAAAAATTTCTATTCCACACACTTGTGGAGAAAAGCTGGAAAAGATGGCCTGCGTTCTCTAAAGGCTCAGAAACCAACAGGCAAATAACAAGAATCTGAAATTTTATTACTTTGCCTTAAAAAATCAGGTTGTGGGTTTTTTGTGTGTTGTTTTTCAGAGCCTGAGTCATGATTTTTGAACACTTGGGGTTGTCAATACTCGAAACATTCCATGTGTCTTTCACAAAAGAGGCGGGTCTGGTTTCACTCTCCTCTGCATGGTAACTTCATTGGTGTACCTATGGAGTAACTCAAGGTAAGTGAGAGCGAGCAAGCAGATGCCCTATACATTTAAAGGGGAAGTTTACAGTCCACTGTTAAATTTCATGAATGTTGACAGGTTCAGATAACGTAACCATGATTTTCAAAGTTGTTTGTAACATGGCTCCAAGTTTTTAGACTGAGAAGCTAGACCTTTTAGTTATAACAAAACAATTTAAATTAAAAAGAGACAAGTCTACACAGGTTTGAGGCCTCATCCCCCACAATTAATATTAAGACTTGTTTAAATGGTGCCTGCAGAACATACTCAGGCACATAAAGGCCATTTACAGAAAAATGCGATCATGGTGATTTGGCCCATTTGTATTGTCTTTTCATTTATTAGTTGCCTAAACCGTATAAAGCAGTGCTTTTTCCAGTCCTCAGTGGCAGGTATGTGTACAAATGGCAGGTACTGATGAAATGTTTACTGAAAAGATTAGCTTGTCAATGAGGCAAAGGATGGCTATTGATCCCTCTTCTATGTTTGTCAACCTGTAACCTGTTTAAGAAATGGCCTACAGCAATGAAATCCAATCAACCACTCTCTGCAGCTCCACTTTTCCTGGAATACAGGGAGGGGATTCAATCGCAATAAAGGAAATGAACCACTTATCATATAAATGAGGCTCAGGCAATTAACAGGTTACAGATTCCAACTGGTGAAGATTCTTATTAAAATACAGGATTTAAAGAGGGTATTCTGCACACCTGAACCTTTCAATTGCCTTTCTGCAGAGAGCAGTTGTGACAACATTCATTACATATTGAGTTAAAGTTAATGTTACTGAGAACAATGTTCTCTTTACATATCCAGACCCCTGATGCTAACTTTGTGAAAGGAGATGGTTTTTGGAGAGATTGTAGTAGGAGTCCTCAGTAATTCTTAACAATACTCATCTGTCACATACCATCCTAAGAAAATTCTGAAAACAGTCTTTTCCTTTGCCTTGCCAAGACCTAACTTTCCAGTTTGCACTGGCGTTCATTTTTTCTTTCTGAAGCACCATGTTCTGTGATGGAAGGCACTACTGTTTAAAATGTAATGCATCAAAAGAGTACATTAGACAAGTGGCCTTCTGGTGCATCAAGATTTTGTATGATAACTATAATTAAGAGGGGAGAATTTGGTGAACCAATTGACTCAGAGGATTGGTAATGAGATATAAAGCCTTTTATCCTGGCTTCAAATCTAGTCCAGAACAGTAGTGAGAATGGCAGTTATTACCATTTGATAGCTGTCTGATCATATGAAATGAGTTGGTGACTACAATCCAGTGTTGAGCTAACATATATTCTTGTCACCCATACTCCACAGTGAGCACACTCATTAGTATGCCAAGAAATGCAGCCGTGAACTGAGTTCACTTGGTGGTTTAAGCACTCTCACCTGCAAAAGTGATCCACACAGGTCAGGGTTTATTTGGGTCAATAGGGTTATGAGAGGAAACTTGTTCTGCAACTGCCTGTGCTGAATCTTTTTGGTGGAATTATTCAATTTTTATACTGGATATTGTTTTACAAGTGCTATAGCCTCAAGACTGAGACTGGCAGTAAAGTCTATATTAATAAGCAAAGAAGTACAGAGAATTTCTCAACACTAGTTGCAGTTACAGATTCACAAATCACTATTCTTCTGATGGCCACAATTAGAAATCCCAGCTTCTGATGACCGTTATAAAATCTTTTCAGGATGGAGTTATCCTTTTAGAAATGTTGCACATGCTTGAACTGTATTTATTTTTATTTTTTTTATAAAGACAAAATAGTTATTGCCTATGAGAGACAACATCAGTAAACCTCTATATTAATTCTCTGAAGAGTTTTCCAGAGAGATAGCACACTTAGTTGAGCTATTAATTCTGGAGCATCTCTAGTAAAAAAAGACTAGACAATGAGAGGACTTGCAGAGCAGGTACTATGGAAATAATATCAAAAAGTCAAGATGAATCCAGTCTGAGTCAGACCATTCTGAAAACCAGACAGGTAATCTTAAGGAGCCTTTCCATTTTAAGGAAAATAATGGAGAATGGACTGGTGTGGTCCCACCTTCTGGAGCAGGAATATGTTGGCTGCAGCATTCAAGATCTCCTAGAGCTTGAGTTTTAGAAAGATTGTAAGAAAAGGAATTCAACTAGTTGAGTTGAGAAGTGATATTGGCATGAATAAGGGTTTCTACATATAAACAGCAGATTTCTGGGGGATGAGAGGGAAGAATCTGTGGAAAGGAAGACTAAGAAAAATCTTTTCAGACAAAGATGATTTAAAGATTTCTGGCCTTGGAAATAAAGTATACATTTTAATGAATCGGGGTAAGGGATTGCAGAGTCAAAGACATTGGTCAGAGAAAGATTTTCATCCTTTGCGGTGGTTTGGGAAATCTGTCTGTACAATATGAGTTCAGCATGAGATTCTGAACACTGTCTGTTTCTTTATTGGGCTGCAATTGGGGTGCAGCCTCTTGTCATCTTTTTTGTTTTACCTCCATGTTGGACCAAAATGCCAGGTGCTGACAATAGAGGGTTGTTAAATTGGAGTGTTCCTCTATTCAAATACAAACATCCTAGACAAGACACTGGCTCTCATCTAGGAGAATTTGTCAGGGAAGAGTTTACCTGGCAACAAAGTCGGCTGGTAGGGGGCCTACCTGAGGAGGCTGATCTGGGAGTCACCTGACAGAGGCACTGGCAGGTTATAAAAAGGCAGGAGCTGCTCTTTGGCATCTGGCCATTTTTACCAGCTCAAGCAGAGAAGCTGCTACAGCAGTTCAAGGCTGGGGGGAACCTTGTGTACCTGAATTCAGACTGTCTCCCAAGGGAACAGTGAGCTAGAGTGAGGGGTATTGATTCAGGATGCTTACTATACATTATATAATCTGTGTTCTCTGTGTATTTCTTGTGTTTAAGGGATGATCATTGGTGTTTTTTAGAACGCTGTGCAAAGTAAATTTGTGTGCAATAGGGGCTACACCTACCACATGCCCCTTGAAAAGGTAAACTTGTAGACCCAGGACACCCATGCAGCTGGACATCTGGGAGATGGGTGTGTGTGCGCTAATGGAGTCTGAGGTGGTCAGCACTGTTAACAGGGGCTAGGCAGTTAGACTGCAAGGTCACAGGTCTCAGAAGGGGTGTCAGATAAAGGATCTGCACCAAGAGTGTGCGTAGGGTCCCCCAAGAGGAGTAGTGCTTGGATTTTGTTCAGGCTCCAGAGGCTTAAAGCACATGGGATCCAGCGGTTGATCCTTTCACAGTAATCTGGTGAGTGGCCAAGAGGGTCACTTAACAGGATCTATGACATCCTTGAATAGCAAAAGTCCACCTGCATTCCAGATGTATTCATATCACATGATCTATTTTTCTGAGTGGAAAGAATTTCATAAAGAGGTATTAACATTAAGCAGGAATGTTCCATACGAGAATAGCTATGCATAAGTAATTTCCTCTTGAAATCTAGTGCTGCTTCACAAGGGAGTTTAGAGTCACAGTTGTGGTTCATCAAGATAAAGAGTACTATTAAATAAATCCTAGAATATCAGGGTTAAAAGGGACCTCAGGAGGTCATCTAGTCTAACCCCCTGCTCAAAGCAGGACCAATCCCCAATTTTTGCCCCAGATCCTAAATGGCCCCCTCAAGGATTGAACTCTGAACCCTGGGTTTAGCAGGCCAATGCTCAAACCACTGAGTTATCCCTCCCCCCAATCCTGAAGCCCTAAGGCTGGTTCATTGTCCAGAAATCTTAAACACAATAACCAGATGCAAAAAATGAATGAATGGAAAAGTCAAGACCCTCCTTAGAGTTAAATATTTGAAGAGTTTCTTTGTTACCTATCTATATAGGGTGGTATGTTAGCACCACTGTTTCCTCTAAGCTGTGCGCGTGTGCACACGCACATGGTGAAACACCGCACGCATAAAAATTTGCACAGAAGCACAACACTTTACACAGAAGAGATTTTTTGCACACAAGGCCTGTCAAAAATTAGAGGGAATATTGGTTGGAACCCATTCCCATAGTATCTGAGCCACTGTCTCCAGGGTGAGGCGTCCAGTCAGTGGTAAACTACTGGAGAATTGCATGATGGGTTCCTTCTCTTCTCACTATAGCATCTCCCCACGAGAGCAAATGGCTGCTTGGCTGATTATTAGGGATTAGCCACAGAAGGGCAAATATTAAGTATGGACATATTATATTGTGCTTCCACCTCAACCTGATGTCCCCAGTGCCTTTCTCCAATATTAATCTTCTCAGTGCATGGAACATTTTTGCCATACATAACCTCTTATTACTTCCTGCCATTTAGAACGACAAATACTCAAACGCTCTTCTGGAACATTTCCAAATGAAACCTCAGTCATTACGTTAACCTTTTCCTTTATAGAGCAGAAGGAAATTAGCCATTGGCATATCCAGAATTATGTAGAAAATTATATAAAAACACAATTAGATGAAGTCTTGTCTTTTTCAACAATGGAAAGAGTTAAATAAAAATGTTTAAAATCCTACAGTGCCTCATTTAAAAACTCTCATTTTCTGTATTTTCCAGCAAAATAAGCCATCAGTGTTAGATTCTATAATTGACACCATTGCTTAGGGAACAAACCTATGAATCTTATTAGAGGCAAATTCATTACTTTAAGTCTACCCTTAGGATGCAGAGCTCATAAAAGAAACCTCTGGAGGGTTCCGCTTAGGGGATGAGATTATTTCAGGCTGCAAATCTACAGATTTGCTGTAATTAACCTGAACTAATTATTGTCAGGCAATGGGTGAGACATCCTGGATAAAAGTCCCTGACTAGTTTTGTGGTCTACTGGGTTTTCACGAAGAGAGCTTTTCACTAAACAAAGAAAGTGCTGAAAGCACAATTTCAGGTATTGTTAAAGCAAAACAAACCCTTCCACCAGGAGAGTATAGTAAACGTTTTAAATGCACCAGGCACAAATTGAAACACAAGTTAACATTTTTACTAGCAATCCTGCTATAAAATTCTTTGTTTGGATACAGACCACAGTTTGTAAAACTATAATTAGGGTGAGGGTTGTTTTTGTTTGGCTTTTTTTTTTTTTTTTTTTTTTTTTGAAAGCTCTTTTTGCTGGCCTAGTCTGCTCCTTTCTAAGTAGATGGGCATTTTACTAGTGAATTCAGTGGGGGCGGAGTCCAGACAGTGCTGAAAGTGTGGGATTTTTTTCACAAGCCTAAGGGCTTTTCTAAACACAAGTTATAAAGCTTTAACTATACCAATATTTAAAAAAAAAAAAAGAGGAGTACTTGTGGCACCTTTAGACTAAAAAATGTATTTGGGCATAAGCTTTCGTGGGCTAAAACCCACTTCATTGGATGCCCAAATAAATTTGTTAGCCTCTAAGGTGCCACAAGTACTCCTCGCATGTGTGTTTGTGCTACAGACTAACATGGCTACCACTCTGAAACCTATACCAATATAGTTAAAGTATCGCCATCCCTGAGCATGGACCAAGTCCGAGGTCTGGTCGACACTTAAAACTTACAAAGGTGTAGCTATGTCTGTCAGGGGTGTGAAAAAACACACCCCCACCCCAGTGACAGGACTATGCCGACAATACTCTTGTCAGCACATCTGCAGCTACACTGGGGGGGGGGTATTTCTGTGGCCATAGCTAATGTTGCACAGGAAGGTGGTGCTCCTACACCAACCGACCTCTGCCTTTTGTCAGTGTAACACTGTGTCTACACTAGGGAGATGTGCCAGCACAGGCTCTGTATTGTAGACCTAGCCACAGTGGTGTAAATGCCCTTATGCGAAAAGGGAATAGCTATGCTGGTATGAGACACCTCTGTCCCCATCTAACTGCAGCCACACTAGGGAGTTGTAGCGGGGCAACCATTTTGTTTAAAAAAAAAAAAAATCACCTCCCTAACCAGAATAGCTACAATGGTAGAGACTAAAGAGGTCTCTTCTTTAGTTCAGAATTACCATCTTTATTCTCTTTTTCCCTTAGAAACATAAACCTTACCTTCATTTTCTTTTCTCCTGTTTATTCAATGGGTTATTCATGGTTGAAACTTTTTACTGTGAATTATTGTGGATTTTGCTGGTATTGTGTTCCCACACATCTAGTTTTTTTTTATAATTTCACATTTGGTTTTCTCTCCATACCTTTCAACCTGCCGAGGTCCAAACATGGCATGCAATGTGTGACAGACCCAAAATTAGGGGCACAAAAATATACTCATGCAGGGAACTTAGAATAATGTGTGATTCCTTCCTTTAGTATCAATACCTCTTTTTATAACTTCAGTTTATGTTTAAAAAAAAATTTCTGATTTAAATAATCAACAATAAAAGTCAGGAGACAGCATTGTAACTAAAATGAGTGACATCCCAGGGAGGAAGGATGGCCAAACAGTAAGGACACTGGTTTACTGTTCTATTGCAGACCTTGGGCAAGTTAATTAGTCTCTCTGGGCCTCAGTTCTCCGTATGTAAAATGGGAATACTAATACTTCACAGGGGTGTTTGAAAGTAACTGAGGCTCTCAGATACTATGGTAATAGGACCCATGTCAGATCCCTTAAAATGAGACACTGGAGAGGTAAATCCCTATTTTACATCTGCTGTGTAAAAACGCCATTGCATATTATATTTCTTCATTGTATCCTTTGTCACAGATGTTCCCTTTTGTTCATCCATAACATTTTATTTATATCACTACTTGACTTCTCTTCTTTTACTCCACATTCAATGCTCACTAACTTCTCACTATGTCTTTCTATGTTTCCAGCTTATTTCTCTCCCAAACCTTCTAGGTTCTCTAGTCCCTGCCAAGATTTAATAACTTCCTCCCACAGACTGCTGAGCACTTAATGGTGTCCTCATTATGGCTGCAGCGCAAGAATTGCAAGTCTGAGGAGTATGTCAGGGAATGTCCAGAAGTCTTTTTATTTCTAGTCCCTTATCAATCATCCCTCCTCCTTACTCAACTCTCTTAGTTGAGAGCCATCTGCTCAGTCATAATGATGCATCTCCACCACCTTTCAACCTACTGGTGGCATAAAATGGGTTGTCACAATTCTCCGTACCCCACCACTTGCCATTCAGATTGCTTTGCTTAATTTCCAATCCATTACTGAGAAATCCCTGCCAATATGTTGCTTGACCTCTTTCTTGTCCTCTAGGCTCTTCATTCTTAGCTATTTCCTTTTGGCCTGCCGAGGCAGTTTCAGTGACACAAAGGTGCTCTTTACCCAGTGGCACATAGTGCTGTATAATCCTTGAAATGTGGTTTGGAAACACGTGAGCTCACAAGTGTGAGCTTCTGTTAATGACTTAAAAAAAAAAAAACTTTTTTGCTCCAGTCAGAAGGCTTCTGCGGGGCAGTCTTTATCCTAGAGTTCCCATTACAAGTGGAACTGTAGGGGAAGACTGGTAGGGTTCACAAACAAGGTGTAAACATCATGATTAGATATACATGGGGTGAAATGAAATTATATTAACCATGTACATTTATTTTACAGCTTGTAAAGGCCATTTTGTAAATCAAATCCTGAAAAGCATAGATGTAAGTATTCAAATTGTAAATCAGTAGAGAAATGATATTTTCCACTAATTTGAATGTTTACATGTAACATTCCATAGCAAAATATCACTAATTCTGAAGCAGTACAAATTTTTGTCTACAGTATTTAGTCTAGGGATTTTCTTTCTTAGTGCATAGCATGATGGGGTTGGGAACCCCAGGTACTACCTCAGTATAAATAATAAATTATAATACATATTAGACTGCAGCAGCTCCCCCTCATTCAATCTAAACTTAGCTCTGTACTAATGCTGTAACAATTAAAAGTGTGTTCTATATCCACAAGTAACTATCTCCTTTCTGCATCCGATGAAGTGAGCTGTAGCTCACGAAAGCTTATGCTCAGATAAAGTGGTTAGTCTCGAAGGTGCCACAAGTCCTCCTTTTCTTTTTGCGGATACAGACGAACACGGCTGCTACTCTGAAACCTATCTCCTTTCTGTTAACAGTGCTGTCAAATCTTCCTGTCATGATCTGTGGATGAACAAAAGAACCCCTCGTTCGTTGATATTCCGCTTGCGTGCACCAGGTGGCAGTGCTATCACCAGTTTGTACATATTTCCCCTTGAACTGTGCAGACTCCATCAGATTAGCTGGTCCTGGGTGCTTGAGCCCACTCATCAGCAAATATAGTGTCCTCTATATTGCACTAATACATTGTCCTTCTGTTTTTGTCTTTTGGGCACTTATTGTAGATGGCACTTGTTTTGTTTACGGCCTTTGTGAAGGAGGAGGTTGGCTACTAGCTGTGGCTCATCCATTCACTGTCTGGTGTTCTGGAACTTTTTGCAATTACTGTTTATAGTTATTCATTTCGTGTGTGCGACACTTTAATGCCAGGAGAAGCCAAGAAGCCCTCAGGCTCCCCTGCTCATGCAACTCCAATCACTGTCCCAGGAATGCTCATGGAATAACTTGGTTTACTTCTGTTCTTCAGCACAGTGTGTTGCAGGCCTCTCTTCAAACACTTGTCACAGCCCTATGTCCCTGCTATGTAACAATACACAGAAAGGAATTCAGGAGACATTGGAGCAACTAAAGAAACAGCAGCACTCCCCAGTATTGAGAATTAGCTCCCCACAGATGGACAGTGGTCATCAGCCATTCCTGTCTTCCTTCCTCCATTGCAAAAAAGAATTAAAAGCCAACCAACCAGCAAAGGCTCATTCAACAGGCTCCTTGTGGATAAAATATCCTGTCTTTTGAGAGACACTGTTACTAGTTTGCTCTAGCAATGAGAGTTTGAAAAGCTAGAAAAATATGGCTGGTCTAGGCTAACAGCTGGTTCCCATAGTACCATGGCTTAGGTCAGACAAAGGGCACATATGAAAAACAGATAATGTTCAAGGGTATCCCTACAGCAAGCAAAGGGGACACAACTTCCACCTAAACATAGCAGAAAAGCAGTTACACCAAGTAGAGTGAGGGTACCAAAAAAAAACCCCAAACACTTGAAAATACAATCACTGAATGAGACCCTGATAAATAGAGGTTTTCTAGGTAAGCAGAATGAAGTAATCCGTATGCAGAAGGGGTTTGTTCAAAACTCAATATTACCTTAAGGGCAGATTTTCCAAGGCACAAATGACAGACATCTAATATTCCACAGACTTTCAATGGCATTTAAGTGCCTAACTGCTACCTGTGCCTTGGAAAATCTCCTAAGAATTGTGGGCATCTTTAAACCAAATTTACAAAACATACTTCCATTAAAAAGCAAACTTTTTTTTTTGCTAGATTAACTGAATACCATAGAATTTATGGAAACCCTGGTATTGCACTTCTCAATAGGGAGGATTGTGAAAAATGTGCCTTTATATTCATCTGAGGAGCTGAACAGTATCTTATTGCAGTTAGACTGAAACAGGGAGTTTTAGTAGCTTCTCTCTCAACTTCCCTGGGCAAGGCTCTCCTTTCTGCAGAGAGCTCTTCCGAATCTTGCTTTGCCTTGAATTCCCTTTGGATTGAGCTTTTCTAACGATTCAACAATGTACCCAATAAAAAGTCCCTCAGTCACACTGCGTGGTCTAGTTGTCTTTTCATGTAACCACCAGCCTTTGCTTCTCATTCTGAACAGTACTGATTTTAACAGAATGGGATTTGTATGTACCCCATCTTTTGTTGGTGTTCCGTCTCATTACATCGGAAGCAAGATTTCCCCCAGCAAGGTGTAAGTGCTAGGAGTTCTTCTAAGTATTCCCTCATTCCAGCCTTCATATTATCACTCCATAGCCCTTTCGTTCTTGCCCTGGATGAGCTGAGGGTAGTATTTCAGACTCCGCTCAATTCGGTACAGCCAAGAGAAAATATGCTGCTACAGATCCATCAGGCAAACTAAAACTTGCAGCGGTTGTGTAATAGAAACTGACCTAAATCACCATATCATCCAACGCTGGATGAGACCCTAGGCTAGCAAGAAGCAAATCCTTTGTAACTTGGATGTATTCAATTCGCAACAGTGGCAGGAAAAATTAGGGGGAAAAGTGAAAGGTAAAAGTGCTAAAGATTATATAACCCAAATATGTTTAACAGTTTACTTGCGCATACAAGCTCTTCTGTAATGTTTTCTGGCATCAGAGAATCACAGATGTAAGAGATGCAAAATCCATAACACGTCCACTGGGTCATCTGCCTGGCTCTGTGGGTCAAATTGTGGCATTGAACCACTGACCCAGGCTACCAGGAGCTGCATTTTAGGGAATTACAATCCCTCCCTGAGCAGCTCAGTGTGGAGGGAAACTGCACAGATTGCACCCTGCTTTATTTATGTCCGGCATTAAAAATAAATAACAGCTAACTGAGAACTGGAAAGCCTAATTATAGCATGATAAAGCTGCAGTTTTCATGCATCACCACTGTATGCCACTACAGACTAATTACTACTGTAGATCCCAGAGATGAGACATCGCTAAAGCAACCCCCCAAGAAACACTTAGTTAATATTAAATTGTAATCCTATTATCTCTAGATGTGTTCAATGCTATTAATCTCTCAAACAGTTTCCAAGTCAGCAATTTTAAAATAGATTATCTGAAAACTGTAATACCATTAGCTTCTTTGTATGTTTACACCATTTATATGCACAGTGGGTGATACTGGTGTAATATATTAATATTTTCAGTATCTTGGTTCTTAAAATATTAAATATACACTGTAAAATTCACCATAAAAAGCACCAGGGACTGAACATAATATTAACACAACCTGTGCCATTCATACTAAAGGTAAAAAGGAAAAACAAATAAGAGTGACTATTAATATAAAGGTTTCAGAGTAACAGCCGTGTTAGTCTGTATTCGCAAAAAGAAAAGGAGTACTTGTGGCACCTTAGAGACTAACCAATTTATTTGAGCATGAGCTTTCATGAGCTACAGCTCACTTCATCAGATGCATACCGTGGAAACTGCAGCAGACTTTATATATACACAGAGAATATGAAAGTAATTATTCCATATTCTTCCCTTGTAAAAGCTCCCCCTTAGACTGGCACACAGTTACTGTGTGATATAACTGAGTCAATAGAAAAACAATACCTCTGTTGTGATACATTTGTTTAATTCTTGATATTCCCAATCTAAGAGTTATATCTTTCAGAGTATAAATATAAAGTTCCTGTGTGACATTTTTGCAAGAGCTGGGTCTTCCTACCCAGAGGCCTCTATCAACCACCAGGCTGAGGCAAAGAATTTAAACACTTGCCTAAGTTTACTCTGACAGCACTTAAGCATGTGCTTATTGTTAAGCAAATGGTTATATATTTTCTGAATCAGAATCTTAGCCATGTCTCCATTCCTCCCTCTTTCTCCTTGTGGTCTCAAGTCTACAACAATATCTTGCTTTATTCTTTTTGCCTTATTTTTCTATTCAATCTTGCCTGTTTGATTTCAAAGCTGATTATTTACAGCTTCCGCATTTGTTCCTTCCCATTCTCTTGCTTCCTTACTTTCTTGTATTGTATCTGTTTTCATGTTCAATATTTACTTTTCTAGAGCTTGACTCTGCACTCCTTACTCAGAAAAAGCTTCCAAGGAAGTCATTTGGAGTTTTTCCTCAGTCAAAAGTCATTGATCACCTCCACTGAGTAGTGTGGAAGAAGAAAGCTTGTACAAAATTATTTCATTGACCAAATCTCTGGTTTCTAGATATGTTAAGATATTTTGTGGAAATCCTAGGGAATGCTTCAATCCACTAGTGAAGGCAAATGGCAACTGAGTTGAAAGTATAGTGTAGCAGGTAATTCTGTAATAGATTACAGGATGTTCAGTTTAAAATTTCCCAACAATCTGTCCTCTGCTCAGAGTTCTATGCAAACGGCACCATCTAGCCCATGGAAATTAGAGACTATTTTGAGTTGCATTTAGTCCATTTCCAAGACAATGAAGTATTGTTCTGTAGAACATGTTTCCTATTATTGCTCTTCTCCCCCACCCCGCTTGCAGTGAGGAAGGAGGGGAGACTGGCACCCAGAAGCTCTGCCTTCCCTTGCACCTAGTGGAAAAAGGGATGATAGATGGTTTGTGTACTATTAAATTGCCTGAACACAAATTGTCAAATACTTATGAAATAAATATGTTTAAAAGCAGACATGATCAAACACATTTTAAAATTGTTTGGAGACATCTTTGATTATTTTTTCCCTAAGAAACCTATCTTCTAAGTGTGGAGGTCTCATTTACAGTGTTTTTCATGAAATTGACACACACCAGGTTAGATTATAAACCGCATATTGTGGTAACAGTTTCTTCTAACAGACTCTAAAAGAGCTGGGGCCACTATTGGCAGAACTCTGTGGGAGTACTTGTGGAGTAATGTATTACTCAACATGAGTTTGGCCTATGACTTTTTGAGAATATTTTCGATTCCTCCTGGGGGTTTTTTTCACGAGAGGACATTTTGACCCATGATTGTTATCTGAAAGCTCTGCCAAATATTTAGTTCAAAAGGCAACTTCATTCATCTATTGAATTATATTTGTTTAATAACATTTTCTTATAGCTTGCTATATGCTGCATTTTACCCTCCTGGAAATAACTCCTATTTCATACTGCATTCTAATAAACTTTTGTGTAAAAAAAAAAAAAAAAACCCACTACTTTAAATACGAAAGCAAGGAGTCATTCCTGTCCCATAACAGAGTGGCTCCCTCTAAAAGAATGGTTACAGTTTAAATAATTAATTACAGTGGAAAAAAATGAATGTGTAATTATTAGGATAGTGCTGAGACTGGTATCTAGGACTTATAGTCAGTAATATCAGAGCTTTGAGACAATGTTGAACAGATTCAATATTTTACTTCCATTAAAAACCTATTCCTAAAATAAGACTAAAGCAGTACAGCACTGACTGATAGAGATATAAGTATCAGATGTGAAATATCCTGACATTCTGCAGTGACATTACCATTCACAGCCACGGAACATAATGTTTTATTGTGTACTTCCTCCTTTGAAGAAGTATAAATCATGAAACTGTGTCCATTCTTGGCAAAGTAAATGGTCTGTTGGGACACAAAATATTTAAGATCCCCTGCTGAGTATCACAAGTTGATAGCAATTAAAATCAGAGCTGTTTATACATAAAACATAAATCGCAGAACTAGGTTAAAATTAGTCTCTAAAATCTCGCTGGGTGAAAATTCCAATTGCACAAGACTGAAAGGCAAAATTTTTGAATTTTAAGAACTAATTTTGTGGGGAGCAATTCTTACCTTAGTGGTAATATTTTCCATGTAGATTTATGACAACTTTTTTTTGACATTCAAACACTTGATTTTACTTAACCATCACAAACAAAACAAGTTGTTTTTTTTTAATTCAAACAACACTACAGTTACATGAACACTAAACTAAGATTATATTTTAATTAAGTTTGGAAGGATTAGATTTTTGTTAGTAAATATTGGTAAACCTCAATTTCACTGTATACACAGAAACTAATGATAAATATTTCCATGGACAATAATTGAAATGTAGGCACAGTAAGAAAAGTACTGTTTGATAACGTCTTAGAATTTGATTTCAGCATATTTGTCAACATCATGTGTCAAAATAATGTGCTTTAACTATAAAACTTTAACTTATTGAATCTCAAAATCTACTGTCATTAACTAATTGTTGCCTGAAACCCATAATTTCCTGCAACTGTGAAAATTTAAATAGGTAAAAATTGAAAAAATGCTTAAATATTGATACTCTGTCAAAATTATTTTAAAAAAATTAATTGAATTCTTCCAAGCCTAAATTTAACGTTCATTTTTTCAGAATGTTAGAGTGAAATATTTTACTTTATTAAACACTCACAATTAATACTTAAATAAGTAAATACAATTAAACCATTTTAATTACTTCATGGGTTGCAATTTTATAAAAAGCTTTATTAGTTTTGTTTGTTTTTCCCTTGAAAGCGTTAATCCATAAAGAATGGTGATTTATGTGTAGGTGGGCAGCCTGCAGCATTTTACACTGTTTTGCTCTAGTTAAAGAAATTTCATTAAAATAAATGTACTGAGGCAGACTGGACAGCCCATAAGGCTATAATGAGGGGCAGACCCTTTCACTCTGCAGTACGAAGCAGGCCAGTCAGCTATTACTATAGGAAAGGAGCTTGCTAGCCTCAGCCGATTAGATTGTAAGCTCTTTAGAACAGGACCATCTTTGTTATGGCTTTGTACAGCACTTAGCACAAGGGGGCCAGCAACAGCAGGTCCACACTTATGCCTGCAGCTGTGACCACTCCTCCTTGTTCCAAGCCTTGTTCCAGCCCTACTCTGTTCTGCTCGGTTCCTGACTCTCACTCTTAGTTCCTGACTCTGGCTTTGACAACTATCCCTGACTGCCACTGCTCCAACCAATAGGTCTGACTGCTCAAGTCCTGGTTGCTGACAGGATCACTGCTCCACAGGAAATCCTTGCACTTTATCCCAGAGGAATGTTTTGTGGAGGGGGCAGGAGTAGATCCATTGGCCAGCTATATTGGCAGGGACATGATGGAGGCACAAAAAGCCACAGGGCTTGCAGATGTTAAAACCTGAAAGCAGAATAAAGCCACAGCGTAGGAGTGAATGCTGTTCAACGGAGCATAACGTACCGTGTTTGTTTTGAATTAATGCTGCTTGCGTGACCTTGAACTACATTTTAATATTTAAATTGTTTGACACTTAAATTATTTAAAAGGAAAAAAAGGGTCCGGGAGCTAACACACCAACTAGTCCAAGTTCTAGCCCTAGGCCAGGGTTAAAGTGAGAAGAAGAAAGGGTTCAGCACATCTGCTAAATAGAGAGTGAGAGCTTCCCCCTCCTCTCTGTCTCTGGGGCTTGGTGAAGCTCTCAAGTTCCTCTTGTTTCTATCTCTTCACAAGCCAGAGAACTGGGGCCTCCTTACGTAGGAAAATCAAAGTGGGATCACAATAGGGAGCGGGTACCTGGCTTCAGACTTTATGGTGCTCTAAGCCTTCCTTCTAGCGCTGGCGCTTAACTGAAGAAGAACTAGCCAAGCTGGAAGTATCCTCTCTGCCTCTTCTCTTTTATAGGATGATCTCTTGCGAGTTCCCCTTCTCTGTCTCCCTTGCAGGGAAAAGAAACGCTGGGCTCCAGGCTCCCTCTCCCTGAGTCAGAATCCAGGAGAAGCAGAACGTTCCAGTCCGTTCCCTCTCCCCTTCTGGCACTCCAGAGTGGGGTGTCTGTTTGTGAGATGGTGGCTGGGAGATAAGGGGATGTTATCCTAAACAGCTACACACGTTCGTGTGTGTGTGTGTGAGAGAGAGACCCCCACACACTTTTGTGTGGCTGGGTATGAGCCTGCTTGGGAACATGGATTCCTTTCAGAAATATTTATTCCCTCATTCCCATTCTCCTCCCTGTGCCCTGTCTCATCACACAAGATGATGCAATGGCAATTTACCACATGACATCAACACCCATGGTAACATACAGCTGTCCCAGAAGTGGGGAGCTGATACTCCTATTTTTAGCCACTGGCCCTAGGCATATCCTTTGGCTCAATTTAGACAGTGATTTTTTTGACATCTCTTTAGTGTACTTAGAAATACTCGAGCTGAGAACTAAGGTTTTCTCTTTCCAGAGCTGTACCTGAGCTCTCGGGGGAGAGGCGAGCTTCCTTTCTTTGACATGACACAGTTCCTGGGTTAAGATAAGGTGTCTCAGCAAAACAGAAGGAGAATGGATCTTATGAAAAATGGCAGCAGTAAACTAGTGACTTCAAATTTAGATTTTAGTCCTTTTCCTGCAATTAGAATTTGTGGATAATTTCATGCAGCAGGAGATTAACCAATCAATAAAAGAATAACGTTTGAACCACAATGCTGGCATTTATTGTCTCCTTGTGGATTAAATTATCCAATTAGAGTTTCCTTTTGCCTCAGCCAGTTCTAATAAGGCTTGACCATCGCTTATCAGCCCCTAATCTTCTAAATGAGTGAGAACTGCAGCTGGATTACAATACCCTTTGGGGCACAATATTAACCTCCTACAGCTATGAAGATCCATACTTGAAATGATGCTTATTAGGTTTTCTTGTTCATTACTATTTATTTCACCCCAAAATTCACTAATAAGATCAGCTCAGCTTTAATAATAAAGTGTTATTAAAACCGATAAACTGGACAACCAGTCTCTGTGAATAATTCGTTTCTTGAGAAATAGGCTTCTTCTGGCATAACGTGTCATTACAGTGTGGACGCTTCCAGCTCTCACTACTTTGAACTTCCAGGTTCTGCCTGTTGGTTTTGTTCTGTTTTGTTTTATTTCCTCGAGACGTGACTGCTGGTTCAAAATGTATCTGGGTAAAGAAAGTATTTTCAGAGTAACTGAAAGTGATTTTTATATACCGCATCTGTGAGTTAACTAATTAGAACAAGAAGGTTGGGTGAGAACTGCCACTGCAGTAATGAGTAAGAGTGCTGAGTGGTTTTCAGACAGAACACTAGTGTCTTCAGAATTATAAATATTTGCCAACTGTATGGAAAAAAATTATCCATTTTAATAAAAAATCCAGCTCCTGAATTGTGAGGGCAGTGGGGAAAAGACAGGGATTCATTTGGATAAAATGCTATTAAATTGCCTGTATACTGTCCTGTCAGACAAATATCGACCCCATCCCATGGGAGAAATTGATTTTTCTTACAGAAAGCTCTGCGCTTCCTGTAACATATTGCTTTAGTGCATTGCTCTGGTAATCACACAGCACTTTCACCTTCTCTTTTTCATTTTTTTGTTCTGAAGGCTTGAATGAGAGACGCGAAGTGTTTTGGTTGCTGTATTTGTTATGCTATCTTCTGTACTTATTATTTGGTAACAATGTAACTTATGTTCTATTAAAACGAAAATACTTTATTTTAAATAAACATGTCCAATTTCTTTAAGTGGGGGATAAATAAGGCTTTCAGAGGGAAGCATCTTATTCTATTCTGATCCACTATGTCCAGTCAGGATGATTCAGCAAGGGGCAATCAAGTGCAGCTGAAGACATTTCCATCTGAGACAAAGCTGCTCTGCATACATCTTAACCTACTCGTATATAGTGCTTTTCATCAATAGGTCTCAAGCACTTTACAAAGAGGTCTGTAGCAATTTCTTCATTTTACAAATGGGGAAACTGAGGCACAGACACACAGTGATTTGCCCAAGGTCACCCAGCAGGGCAGTGGCAGCACTGGGAATAGAACCCAGGTGTCCTGAGCTCCAATCCAGTGATCTATTCACAAATATCCAAAACTAGGGATACAAGAATAACAAAAAGAACAGGAGTATTTGTGGCGCCTTAGAGACTAACAAATTTATTTGAGAATAAGCTTTCGTGGGCTACAGCCCATTTCATTGGATGCATGGAATGAAACATATAGTAAGGAGATATATACAGAGAACGTGAAAAGGTGAAGTAAGAGGCTAATTAAGATGAGCTATTATCAGCAGGAGAAAAAAAACTTTTGTAGTGATAATCAAGATGTCCCATTTAGACAGTTGACAAGAAGATGTGAGGATACTTAACATGGAGAAATAGATTCAATATGTATAATGACCCAGCCACTCCCCGTCTCTATTCAAATCCAAGTTAATGGTATCTAGTTTGCATATTAATTCAAGCTCAACAGTTTCTCATTGGAGTCTGTTTTTGAAGCTTTTCTGTTGTAAAATTGCCACCTTTAAATCTGTTACTGAGTGGCCAGAGAGGTTGAAGTGTTCTCCGACTGGTTTTTGAATGTTATGATTCCTGATGTCTGATTTGTGTCCATTTATTCTTTTGCGTAGAGACTGTCCTGTTTGGCCAATGCACACAGCAGAGGGGAAAGCTCATGCTCAAATAAATGTGTTAGTCTCTAAGGTGCCACAAGTACTCATGTTCTTTTTGTGGATTCAGACTAACACGGCTGCTACTCTGAAACAAGAATAACAGAAGTTCTAGAAAGTTAAATAATGTGTCAAAGATATTTTGCATAAATACCACTTTTTTTAACTCTCACTTATTATATTTTTTTTAAAACCTATATTCATGTAACACTAAACTTACAGAGGTAAGCGCTCAAAGGTCAGGAAATGCCACAGTTAAAGCTGAATGTGATTCTTCTGTCTCATGTATACAAATCACATATTATATCTCAGGTAATAGAATAAAAAATACAATTCTTTGTCTAATACCTTTAGTTACAAACATGTAGCATCTTGTAATGCTTTTGTCATTTTTGTACACTTATATTGGACTAGTAAATTAATTTTATTATTAGATCTCTATTGACTTATTGGGCCTTGAACCTTAACTTTGACATTTCCTGATGTTTGAGTACTTACCTGTATAACAGTATGGGCTAGATCTTTGGCTGCTCCCTGGCAGCTTACTAGGTCACTTCCATATATCCCTTTTATAAGAGAATCACTGGGTGACATAAAGCTGTCATAGAGGCACCTACTCCACCCCTTCCATGCAGTGAATAGCTCATCCCCACCTCCAAGCTATGCCCAATGTTCACTGGCTGCAGCTCATCGTTTGATGGGTTTTAGATGGTTAATTGGTTAATGTCAAGGTTCCTTCCCCACTCTGAACTCTAGGGTACAGATGTGGGGACCTGCATGAAAACCTCCTAAGCTTATTTTTACCAGCTTAGGTTAAAACTTCCCCAAGGTACAAACTATTTTACCTTTTGCCCTTGGACTTTCACTGCCACCACCAAACGTCTAACCGGGTTTATTATTGGGAAAGAGTCGTTTGGAAACGTCTTTCCCCCCAAAATCCTCAACAAAAACTTGCACCCCCCTTCCTGGGGAAGGTTTGATAAAAATCCTCACCAATTTGCATAGGTGACCACAGACCCAAACCCTTGGATCTTAAGAACAATGAAAAAAACGTTCAGTTTCTTACAAGAAGAATTTTAATAGAAGAAAAAGTAAAAAGAATCACCTCTGTAAAATCAGGATGGTAAATACCTTACAGGGTAATTAGATTCAAAACACAGAGAATCTCTCTAGGCAAAACCTTAATTTACAAAAAGACACAAAGACAGGAATATCCATTCCATTCAGCACAGCTTATTTTCTCAGCCACTTAAAGAAATCATAATCTAACGCATATCTAGCTAGATTACTTACTAAATTCTAAGACTCCATTCCTGTTCTGTCCCCGGCCAAAGCACCACACAGACAGACCCAGACCCTTGTTTCTCCCCCCCCCTCCAGCTTTGAAGGTATCTTGTCTCCTTATTGGTCATTTTGGTCAGGTGCCAGTGAGGTTATCCTAGCTTCTTAACCCTTTACAGGTGAAAGGGCTTTTCCTCTGGCCAGGAGGGATTTTAAAGGTGTTTACCCTTCCCTTTATATTTATGATAGTTAATTTTCTGGGTTTTTAAAAAGATGAAAGGATAGCAAAAGGAGTAAAATCCAAAAGAAGGAGCTTCTATTGGGCGTATGATTTTAGGTTTTAACCGACAAACACCAGTGAAACACCCCATACAAAAAAAATCAGTGTGTATCTACAAAACATTGGAAAAACATCGGAAATGGTGACTTGTATCTAAGGGCTTGCCTACACAGAACAGGAATGTGCACTAGGGGGTGTGATTGCTGAAGCGCACTAATGTGTTACACATTAATTTGTCTGTGTAAACCATGCTGGTGTGCATTAAAGGTTCCTTAGTACACTTTAAAGCTGTGCTGTTTGAAACATTAGTATGTTAAAGTGCACTAAGAAACAGTACAAAGAGATTACTCATTACAATGTATAAAAAGAGACCCGAAACCCCAATTCTGGACACCCACATAAAACTCAGAAATGGCGACAAACACCTCAAAATTTAATTAATAAAGCCCTAAACTTCCATATCCAGAGCTCTGAAGCAATGGTGATCTGTAAAAATTGGCAAACAGTGGGCCTGATTCTCCACTGTTTTGCACCTGGTGAAGTCATTTACATCTGTGCTGAGTGGATGTAAAATGCTACCATATGAAAATGGCAGTTCTGTGTGCTCACTTTGTATTCCCTTCCACAGGTGTAAACATCTACAAATGGTGCAAAGCAGTGGCCCAATGTGTACATTCCATAACCTGGAACTATTTAGGTAGACACCATTAGAAGGCAGCCACCCTACTTCAAGCCCAGCACAAGCAAGGTGGCCTTCACCAAGACCGGCAAACCCTCCTAGAGTCGTTAACATGAGGCAGGGATAAAGCAGCATCCTACCCAGGCAGCAACCCACACAACTGAGTAAAGTAGATAGGTGGAAGCAGGGGATGGGGATGGCATTGTTCTACTGGAGAGAAAGGAGGGTTGTGTTGCTGTAGTAAGAGGGATGGGGGAGGGCTGGACTGGTGGAGCCAGGTTAGGAGAAAGGGCGGAGATCAGAGTGGGGGATTCATAGATATTTAGGTCAGAAGGGACCATTATGATCATCTAGTCTGACCTCCTGCACAACGCAGGCCACAGAATTTCACCCACCACTCCTACAAAAAAAACCTCACACTTATATCTGTGCTATTGAAGTCCTCAAATCGTAGTTTAAAGACTTAAAGGAGCAGAGAATCCTCCAGCAAGTGACCCGTGCCCCATGCTGCAGAGGAAGGCGTAAAACCTCCAGGGCCTCTTCCAATCTGCCCTGGAGGAAAATTCCTTCCCGACCCCAAATATGGCGATCAGCTAAACCCTGAGCATATGGGCAAGATTCATCAGCCAGATACTACAGAAAATTCTTTCCTGGGTAACTCGGATCTCACCCCATGCTGTGCTAGGGGAAGTGTTGGGAGGTTGCAGCAGGAGGGAGAAGCCCCTTTTTGGGTGGGAAATCACCTGCCTCCACCTCAGGCAGGGTCAGAATTCACCAACCACAACCGAAGAACTGGGAAAAATGCCAAGAACACAAAGTCCTGCAGCTCTCAGACTCTTAGGCTGATGACATCCAACTTCATGTTTTCAGGTTGGTTGAACAACTTACCCAGCATCTAATGGTGATCGAGGCTCCTGTGCAGGATAAAAGCTCCCATGAAGGTAGCTGGCTGAGATTCACCCTAGAGGAGGGTGAAGTCACATCGGTAGGGTGTGGGGAGAAAATAGAAGAAATTATATCTGAACTCCCCCAAATGAGGGAGTCTGCCTGTGATTTATTGCTCAGGCTCACAACCTTCTGGTCTTGGTGGACCCACAACTCTTTCTGGGGCACCTGAAAGCCCAATATACAAGCCTACTTAAATTCCTGCTTCAGCTTCAATAGGGTATGTTAGTCTTCTGCTGTATAATATTACAGTGCACCATTAATACTAAAATGAAATAGTTATGACAGTTATAACAAGGTGCTTGAGGATGCTGTGTAACAAAAGCAAAATCAACATGCAATAAAACACACAGTAATTAAAATATGTATTGCTGTTTAATCCAAATGAGGGGGAATTCAATGTGAAAAGCATGGAGGAGTGTTGAGGCTAGTGGCGTGGGGAAGTTAATAAATTAAGGGTTTAAAAATTGATCTATTTTCCCTCAAAAGTGGCTGCATTTTTGAGGATAGAGATGTGGTTCCATACAATTTGTAAAGCACTTTGGGATCCTTTAAGGTGAATATATAAAGGTAAGATATTATTATTACCATTTTGACGTTAGGCAGTAACATGATTTCACAGAATTCATTTATGTGACAACATAATGGTCTCCCCATGCGATGGTGTGTCTCTATTCAGGGAAGCACTTAAACACATAAGGTATGTCTACACAGCAAAGAAAAACCTCTGGCTGGCTTAGGGGGCCAATTTTGGTTGGACGTATTCCTGGGAGTTTCATCACATGACATAATCTTTAATTAAAGATTAAGCTTTAATTCCAGAAGACTCTAGGACAATCCTGGAGGGTTGGCAACCTCAGGCTGGCCCATGCTAGCGGGCTTGGGCTTGCGCTTCAGGTCTGTTTCACTGTTGTGTAGACTTCTGGGCTAAGGATGGAGCCCGGGCTCTAGGACCCTGTGAGGTGGGACAGTCTCAGAGCTTGGGCTCCTGCTGAGGCAGGAAGTCTACACAGCAATGAAATAGACCTGCAGCCTGAGCCCCGCGAGCCTGAGTCAGCTGCCACAGGCCAGCCAGGGGTTTTTCTTTGTTCTGTAGATATGCCCATACTTCACTTTTAAGCATTACTTAAGTTCCATTGAAGTCATGTGATTTAAAGTTAAGCATGAGCCTCAGTGATTTTCTTAACACAGCTGCTTTCCTGAAATGGAGGCTTATTTTTAATCCATTTGCAGCACAGTAAGTGCAGCTCCCCTTCTGCCACTCATTCAGCTCCTCCTTATCCAAGCTCCCCTCTTTTTGCTAAGGCAACTGACTAAGTATTTTATTCTACAGCAGTTGTAACTGGGGCCAAGAAGAATTTCTCAACGTCAGCTCAGGTAGCAGCCTAAGAATAAGGAGGGAGCAGAGCTAGTCGTAGGGGTATATGATGCATGCAGATTGTGACGTTATCTAATTAAAATATGACCATGTAGATCATTGCTGCTCCCACTGTTACATAATTGCAACAAATCTTGTACAAAGTATGTCAAGTAAGGTGTCTATGGAAAGGTTATGATTTGTTGAATGTGGTTATGCTATTTGTATGTATGTATCATTTTTGTATTTGAAGTTCTGAATATTAACTATGTACCTGTTTCAAATGTTTGCTCCAGTGGTAACACCCACAAAGTATTTAGCCTGTACATCTTGAAGGGACTGTTCTAGTTAAATGGCTCATCCAGGTATACTTAACTCACAATGGACCATGGAAGACACCTCTCTACACTTAATGGACTTTCCTGTGAACATTCTAACTATGACTAAGCGAAGCATGCATGGGCATGTGACTTGCTCATGTGACTCCAAACACCATCTTGTTCCCTGTAATTTTCCACAGTGAGAACAACGGGTTTCCGTTCACATGGCAGAAGCTATAAAAGGCCCTGGAAACATCCCCATTTTGCCTCTTTCCTGCTCAAATCTCTGGACTATGTTGAACTTGTACTAATGGGAGCATTCTAACCAAGGGACTGAGGACCTTCCAGTGATTTGGAAGCAACCAGAGACTTAACAAGCCAGCAGTTTATTCTATCACTACTACAAGCCTGATCCAAGAACTTTGCAATTATTTTATGTATTTGATTCCTTTAACTAATTTTAACTCTCATCTTTCTTTCTTTCTTTCTTTCTTTCTTTCTTTCTTTCTTTCTTTCTTTCTTTCTTTCTTTCTATACTAAAGGATTGGCAACAGCATGCTTATTGGGTAAGATCTGAGTTGTATATTGACCTGGGTATGTGGCTAGACATTTGGGATCAGAAGAACCTTTTGTTTGATGAAATTGGTTTTAAATAACCACGCGTCACTAAGTCTAGTGTCTGCGTGTTGAATCCAGGACTGGAATGCCTAAGAAGACTGCTTTTCTGACTTCTTGTTAGCCAGTGAGGTGAGACAGAAGTTTACTTTTGTTGGTGGTTTGGTACATCTCATGAAAGAATAACCACCAGTTTTGAGGTGTGTCTGCCCTCTCTCTCAGCAGCTTGTCCTGAATTTGGTATTCTCAGTTGTGACCCATGGAGGCACAGTGACACAGGTGCACAGGGCTCCCTCCCCGAAACTAGTTATGTGACTCAGCACTTCCCACACTGGCAAGAAGCTGCTGGGGAGGGAATGCTGGTGCCCCGAGACAGAGGTCACCTGTGCTAAGTTAGTGCCTGTAGCACCAGAGACCTAACTCCTTCTAGACTATAGGAGGAAGGAAGCAGGAGTGAGGATCTCATCCCCTAAGCTCGGGGTAGGGAGAGGGAATGATGGTACCCTAGTGAGAATTCCTGGTAAATTCTCTCCCTTTGGGATTCAGGGTGGACATGAAGTAAAGATTTCACACACCACACAATTCCTTCTGATAGAAGTCTCTCTCTCTCCCACTCCTCCCCCCCGCCCCACCTCACTCCATTGGATGTGAGGAGGACCAGGAAAAGAAGCTCTGCAAGGTTTATGGAGGGAAGGGTGACCAACCAAGACCATGGGAGGAAAGGAGGAGTAGGGAAGTATATGTATGTGGAGGACAAGATTGTGGGAATATGTATGTGAGGGAGCAATGATATGTGGGGGTGGGGGAGTAGGAATAGAGGAGTATATGTATGAGGCAATGAAAATTGGGGGCGGGCAGTGAGAAGGTATGTATGAGGTGGGCAGGAATGAGCAGGGCAGTGAGCCAGTGTGAATGTTGGGTTAAAGGTTAGGGAAGTGAGTTGATTGGCGTAAGGCTTTCCCCTACACAAGAGAAAATGTGTCCTTCTGGGCTGTTCTTAGATGTCCTACAAAAATGTGTAGGAGTAGTTTTGATCTTTTAGTGACAAAACTGCTGTTTCCTAAATTTTGAGTGGAGTGCCTAGATACTATGCACATTAGAAATAAATTATAGACAGATGAAAATATAGATACACTTATGTTAGATATTGAATTGCTTGCAACAGGGCCTGATTTTCATGCTATTTCATGTCGACACGTAAATAGCTCTGAATTCTTTCAGCTAGGGCATTAATTACATTATGATTTAATATTGCGTCACAATGGGAATTACAGATAGACGTTACATTGGCATGTGGTATCCTGTGCTGATGCAGTATCACATCAAGACAGTGTCGGGCACCTGGTATATCTCCTGATGACATCATGACACTATAATATTTTCTTGTGTGGCAATTGAAGGAAGGCAGCCCTAATACTTGAACTCAGTGTAGTAAAGTGGCTATAAGAAACCCATGATCCTCCTTGAGTTAGCTGTTCCTATGTTCTACACTTGTAGTCCTTACTGCGATGTCATAGACTCGTGGTAGGTAGGCACAATCTAAAGGGGAGGACACGCGACTTTCCCACATGTCTCCTCCGCCCAGGGACAACCCCCGTCCTACACCCAGCCTGGGGCTGTGGTGCTCTCCCCACCCCACTAGAGTTACCTGCGTGTGGTGGGGGCGGGGGGGGGGATGGCTCTGTCCTTCTCCCACTGTGTCTGCCCCTGGTGTGTTCAGCTGCTCTCCCTGGCAGCTGGGTCCAGGCTGGGAATGGCTGAAGCTGCCTGAGAGAGCCCAGCTGGGGAGGTGGCACAAGTGGCAGGCCACTGCCTACCCGGTCCCAGCTGCTGGGTACAGGAACTGAGTGAGCTGGAAAAATGCTGGGGATAGAGAGGACTCCGGATCACTCGACCCCTGTCCCTGGCAGCCGGGCCTGGGCTGGTGGGGGCTGGGGTAGGCCACCACTGCTGCTTACCACCTCCCCAGCCAGGCTCTCACAATCAGCCACTGTGCTGCACAGAGCAGTGACCCGGAGTGGCCGGCATGAGAGGTGGCTGGTCCTGCCCCACCTGGCCTGGCTGCCAGGGACAGGGGCCGAGCATCTGGCTCTGTGTGTGCGCCTACATTTCTGAGAGTATTTCAGAAAGTCATAAAACTCACTGGCCAGACTCACAGAAGCTTCATTAGGGAAAAAAAGCCTTTGGAGGATGCATTCCGTACCAACAAAAGAGATATTACCTTAATGAATAATTAACACACAACTCGAAAAATCAAATTTCCTGCACAAGTCCAGTACTTCAACAAAGGTTTTATTCTGCATGTTAAAGCTCTGACACTTCATATCAGTAAGGTGTGGGGGGGGAAGGTCGCCAGTTATGTCATCCAGGGATGTGATGTCTGCAGGGCTGGCAGGCTGAGCAATGCTTCTTTCTTCATTTTATTTTCCTTTGCCACCCATTGCTAAAAGAAAAACAGAGACCTTTATATTAACATTAATGACCTTAAATTATGTTTATTTAAGTTAAGGGGGATTTATGGAATATAGCTGCCTTTGACACCAGCTGTTCAAAACCTGACCAGGCATAACCCTTTGAAAATTACTCAGTGATGTATGTAAAATGAGTCGGAGATCTCAATGGAGTGTCTAGTATAGCACGAACCCCACCGCCATTATTAGCACCTGCCCTCGTTGGCAGTCTCATCAGGAAAGCTAAGTAATGAATGGGCTGTAGAGAATGAACTACACCCTCACTCGTAGGAGTAGTTCCTCAGCCAGGTCTAGGCTGAGGAAACTTGGCAGTGTAGTGAGAAGTAGGCTGCACGGCTGTGTTACCCACTTTCTGTGGCTAAGCGCCGATTCCCCTCCCCCAGAACCAGCAGGGAGATTCCCCTTCGGGAGACCTTTCAGGGACCGCCAGCCAGGAAATGGGGACTTGTGCAGCCTCCAAGCTCCAGCCACGTGGGGCGCGGGAGAGAGACCCTCCAGGCAGGGTCAGCCTGTGGGCAGTGGAGGCTGTAACAGGAGCAACAGCTCCTTTGGAACTTTTGGACAGTGATGTCATTGGACGTTATCTTCTCAGGAATGTTTCTGGACAAGTTTTACTCCTTGCTGATTAGCTACTTGCTCTAAGCCTCTCCCACTGCTGCCAGTTCACTCCGAGCCTTCCATCCTTCCCTCTATACCTTCCTTCCTCCTCTCCCCTCCTTCCCTCATCAGTATTGTCCTTCCCTTACTTGGGAGGCAAACTCGCCACTATTCCAGGGCTGCTCACTCAGCTACGATGACTCACCCCCCCTGCAGTATCTCATCCCTTGGGCATGCTGCAGCAGCTTATCTCTGGGCACAGCCCAGGTCAGATGGCCCCCCCAGATACAGGAATTCACTCTCACTGCCAGAGCGCAAGTTAGGCTGTGCAGCGGCATTGCTTGGTTAGGAACCTCCTGCTGCCTCACAGTGTTACACACTCCCAGCCTCTCCCTGTCCCTGCCTCAGCATTACCTGAGCCTTGTTCCAGCCCTCCTCAGCCTTGTCCATGGCCTGTTCTGACTCTGTTCCAGCCCTGCATCCACCTGCTGCCCCCCAGACCTTTGGACTGATTCCAACCTGGCTTTGACCTTCAGCCGGCTTCCATCTGACCATGACTCTGATTTGGCTTGCTATGGACTCTGACCCCCATTCTGATCCTCGGCCTGCCCTTGGACCCTGGTTTCAGTGCTGCCTTCAACCCTACATCTGGCCTCGAACACTGCTCCAACCACCAGGCCGGTCTACCTAGAATCCAAAGCCTGACATACCTTCCTTTTTCCATGCTCCTATCAACTCATCCTGTCCCCCTTCCTTCTGTTCACAACATCCTATAATCTACTTTGTAGCACAATAGAGCACCACTCTTGATTTGGGACCTTTAGGTGCTACCGGAATCCACATAATGTATACTATCAATAATAATAAAAATTGCAGGATAATTCTTCATGGTGGATGTATTATGTACTTTTCCCAGTGTAATTTTAAATGTGTCTAAGTATGTTCATATTCTTTCAGTACTTGTAGAGAGTCTTTCTTTCTCTTTTTCTTTCTCCTAGCACCTGAATGAAGGCCGCATGCAGAATTTAAGCCCTTTTGTGCCAGGCACCGTACAAATACAGAGGTAGATATATTCCATGCCCTAAAGAGTTTACAGTCTCCTTCCAATGTCGTAATACTTTTCCTTTGTCTATACTTCCAGTTGGTCAATATATTTCTGTACTGAGATGCCAGAACTGAATGCAGGGTTCCAGGTATCGCTAACCCATCTTCTACAGCCACTTTCTGTATTAGGGAATTTTTCTGAACATTTCCTATCGTTATAACTTGCTCATCTGCACTGGTTTCAGCAATGTTGGGAGTTCTAGCATAGACGATTTGCTGGTTGCCGCCACTGTTTTTAACAGTGTAGATTATACCCGCTGCGAGCAGAGTTATATCTCATGGTGATAAAAATGCCAGCAGTAGCTGGCAGTCTGACTCTACTAGGACTTCTAGAGAAACCAGTGCAGTGGAAACAGTATTAGCAAGAGTGGGAAATTTTACAGATTCTCTAGTGTGAGCATGGCCCCATAGAGGAATTATTCCCTCTGATGCCAATGCAAACCCAAAACTCTGTTGGCCTTTTTTTTCTGCCATAGCAAATATCACACTTTGTAATGCCCTATCTGCTGTCACTCTCAGCATTACAGTTTTCCAGCAGCTTTCCAATTTCTGTTCCTGACTGAATATCAGGTAACAAGCAGGAGAAATATTGTTCAATGCCATGGCTTTGCTTAGCCACACCCTGTTCATATAATGACATTTTTGAAGTAGATGTTGACATTTCTGAATGAATGAATGAATCTTTCACTGAATTATAAACAATAAGAGGACTTTAACTTACAGACAGACTGGACGGTGGATGTTGTCCCACCCTTTGGTGTTTGTCCTCCATGAGACTTAGCTTCGTGGGACATCATTCCAGATGCCTTACTTCCACTGGAGATCCCAATAGAGGTGAAACCTGATGAATGGGTTGAGCTTTTGGCACCTACAACAAAGAGAGTTATAAAGAGTGTGTTGATAAATATCTCCAGGCTGGAAGGGGCCTCATGGGACAGTATGGCATTTTAAAGCTATAAAACACTTAAATTCCACCAAATGTTTCAAATAGTGATATCAAAAATAAATGCAAAGAGATGGCTAGTCACTCATCCCATTCCACCAATATGCAAGAATACTAGCAATGTGCAATCTTTTGGCTGCTACTGTTTCCAGGGTGGAAGGACACCAGGAAGGAAGCTAGGAAACCAGTTCTAAATTTCCATCACAATTTCCTGCAGGGGCCGTGTAATGCATCTCTAAGTAAGAGTCCTCCACTGTAAAAGATCAACTAAAGCTCTGGGGTGAGGAAGTGGTTAACAACACTGCTCATTTGGCTCAATAGAGCTTTCTACAATAAAGAACTAAGGACCATCACAAGCCTCACCGCCTTCCACTTGAAGTGTAAGGTGCTTTTGCTTGACTTTGCATTCTCAAATATAAATTTCGAGCAGCATATTGCACTTTCCCCCTGGGAGAGAGGATGAGAGAACAAACAACATGTGTAGTCATGGAGCTTAATGCACAGCTGGAAGGTGCTCAGATACCATGGTCATGAGTGCGGTATAAAAGCCTATACTGACTAAAATAGAGTGACACGGGACACTGCTCAGATGCTGCCGCAGACAGAAACACTCCCCTGCAAATGTCCATGCTGGGGTAAAGGTGAGAGGGGTATGTTTATCCAGGGGGAAAAGGTTAAAACACAGTGTTAACGAGCAAGGTTTCCAATGAATACCTATGCAAGCGAGACTAGAACCTCTCATTCTCACCCAGGCAGGCACAGCATGCATGGCAAGCTCTTACACTGCAGAGAGCCAAAGCCGTCACCTACCTTGGTGGCATTATAGGGCTAATATTTTCACAAGGATAAGAGCGATCTTGGAATATCTCCAAAAGGCACAGGTACGATTTCCTTTGGCATCAGGCACGCATCCTTCTCTTCTCCAGAAACGTGTTTCCCATAAACACACATTTGATATAGTCGTTGCAACTGTGACCCGATAGTCTCTGCTAAAGTTTCAGTCCCTGTCTGTGCCTCTGAATGAATCTCAGCTCTGAAGGCAGCGCCACTGTCAGCAGCACTGCAGAAGTAAGGGTGGTAATGTCATACCAAGCCACCCTTACTTCTGCGCTGCTGCCTTCAGAGCTGGGTGGCCAGAGAGTGGTGGCTGCTGGCCAAGGGCCCAGCTCGGAAGGCAGCAGTGCAGATGTAAGAGTGGTGATACCATCTCATGCCATCCTTATTTCTGCTCTGCTGCTGGCCGTGTTGCTGCCTTCAGAGGTGGGCTCCTGGCCAGCAGCCGCCGCTTTCTGGCCACCCAGCTCTGAAGGCAGCGCCACCACCAGAAACATTGCAGAAGTAAGGGTGGCAATACTGCAACCCATTACAATAACCTTGCGACCCCCCCCACCACTCTCTTTTGGGTCAGGACCCCTACAGTTACAACACCATGAAATTTCAGATTTAAATAGCTGATATAATGAAATCCTATGACCATGAAATTGACCAAAATGGACCCTGAATTTGGTAGGGCCCTAGGTATATTGGTCAATCATTTTTACTTCAATTAAAATTGTAAGTGAGAAGAGAATACTTAACAGAGCTTATTTTTTAGGGCAGAATTGTATAATCAATACTAGGTTCTTTTTACCCCTCCTCTCTAAGGTGCAGTAGCCTTTAATTTCTTTTCTATGCGAAAGAAGAAATTCCAACTCATACCCATTTCTTGTAGGGTAGAAGTAGGTCCTCCAGAAGGCACACGTCCTCCATGGCTCCTCGCCTCTTTGGACATTATCTCAGAGGCAGTTGATCTTCCTTTTATCCCACCTGGGGTAAAACCAGTCTTGTGCACATTTTGGTCTGCCATCCTTCCTTCTGCTTTTCTGGACTGAACTGAGCTCCTGGGCAGAGCCTGTGTCCTATAAATACTGCTTTGGGGCAGGGGGAGAGATTCAGTGCAGGGAAAGAAATGAAACTGAAACTGAAACCTTAGCTGCTGCAGTTTCCATTTACTGAAAAACAAAACTGATCACAGCTCTGTGAATCAATTCTGTGATAAGTTACAAAGTAGCAGCCGTGTTAGTCTATATTCGCAAAAAGAAAAGGAGTACTTGTGGCACCTTAGAGACTAACCAATTTATTTGAGCATCAGCTACATTTATCGTGAGCTACAGCTCACTTCATTGGATGCATTCAGTGGAAAATACAGTGGGGAGATTTATATACATAGAGAACATGAAACAATGGGTGTTACCATACACACTGTAACTAGAGTGATCACTTAAGGTGAGCTATTACCAGCAGGAGAGTGGGGGGGAACCTTTTGTAGTGATAATCAAGGTGGGCCATTTCCAGCAGTTGACAAGAACGTCTGAGGAACAGTAGGAGGTGGGGGGGGGGGATAAACATGGGGAAAGAGTTTTACTTTGTGTAGTGACCCATCCACTTCCAGTCTCTATTCAAGCCTAAATTAATTGTATTCAGTTTGCAAAATAATTCCAATTCAGCAGTCTCTCGTTGGAGTCTGTTTTTGAAGTTTTTTTGTTGAAGAATTGCAACTTTTACGTCTGTAATCGAGTGACCAGAGAGATTGAAGTGTTCTCCGACTGGTTTTTGAATGTTATAATTCTTGACATCTGATTTGTGTCCATTTATTGTTTTACGTAGAGACTGTCCAGTTTGACCAATGTACATGGCAGAGGGGCATTGGTGGCACATGATGGCATATATCACATTGGTAGATGTGCAGGTGAACGAGCCTCTGATAGTGTGGCTGATGTGATTAGGTCCTATGATGGTGTCCCCTAAATAGGTACGTGGACACAGTTGGCAACGGGCTTTGTTGCAAGGATAGGTTCCTGAGTTAGTTGTTCTGTTGTGTGGTGTGTGGTTGCTGGTGAGTATTTGCTTCAGGTTTGGGGGCTGTCTGTAAATAAGGACTGGCCTGTCTCCCAAGATCTGTGAGAGTGATGGGTCGTCCTTCAGGATAGGTTATAGATCCTTGATGATGCGTTGGAGAGGTTTTAGTTGGGGGCTGAAGGTGATGGCTAGTGGCATGCTGTTATTTTCTTTTTTGGGCCTGTCCTGTAGTAGGTGACTTCTGAGTACTCTTCTGGCTCTGTCAATCTGTTTCTTCACTTCAGCAGGTGGGTATGTAGTTGTAAGAACACTTGATAAAGATCTTGTAGGTGTTTGTCTCTGTCTGAGGGGTTGGAGCAAATGCAGTTGTATCGTAGAGCTTGGCTGTAGACAATGGATCATATGGGGTGGTCTGGATGAAAGCTGGAGGCAAACACCTACAAGATCTCGATCCAGCATTCTTACAACTACAATACCCCCCTGCTGAAGTGAAGAAACAGATTGACAGAGCCAGAAGAGTTGACAGAGCCTATTCTGGGGCTACATTATATGTACAGGGACATATAGCAAATGCATAAAGTACTCTTAGGAATTAGGATGAGGGAAGGGTGGACCGTTCACTCAGCTTCTCCCTCCCCTTGGATCTGCTTTGGAAAGAGATCAGATAAATCCAAACTTCTTGTATGCTGATTTTGTCTGTCTCTATGTTGTTGCTGTTTATTATTTGTATTGCAGTAATGTTCAGAGGCCCCTCCGAGGATCAGGACTCCTTGTGCTAGGTGTTGTACAAACAGAGTAAAAGACATTCTCTGCCTTGGAGAACTTTCAACCCAACTAAGGATTGGTCTACACAGGAAAGTTTACCAGCAGAATTATACCAGTAGCACTTCCCATGTGGACGCTCGACAATAAGAGTGCCTTTCTCTAGTTTAGTTGTATTGCTTTGAAAGCACCAGAGGAACATGAAGCCAGACCACTGACCCAATTTTTGTTTGAGACTCTAGACCCTGACTGGAAAACCCCTGAGTCTGGGCAGAATCGGATCTGGCCTAATCTGTTTGTTCTTTTAGGGCTGTGGGTGTTCAGCTTCTCCAAGAAGAACCGTCACTCAGCTGCTGAGAAATTTAAATAAGAAATACATGGAAGGCAACACTTTCGTTTTTCTAACATGCTTTTAAACCATTATTTTTTCCTGTCAAGAGGCCTCTTCAGCTCACTGTTTTAAAAAAAAATTGCCTTGGTATGGTCTTTATCCACCTTTCAACTGGAAGCCAAATGCTCCAGCCACTTAAGCTCTGATGGCTAGTCCCTGTTGCCACCCCCATTTACTCCAACCCCTAAAACGTTCTCATGCACAACTCACCTGTGACTTTCTCCATATTCCTCCTTCCGCTGGAATCATGAGAAGACTCCTGGTTGTGGTCCAGAATCTCAAATAAAAATTGGGTCAATGGTCTGGCCTTGTGATCACATTCAGCAGTAACTATCCCCATTGACCTACTTTCAGGACATGGTCTGGTGTCTCAAACTCCAATTGTGTCAACATTGTATTTGTTTCTTCAGTTCACACAACTTTCCCTCATAACTTATCTTCACAAGCCACTTGAGCGTTGGTGAGGCTTGATTCAAGGGACTTTTAGGCACCTCCATCTTTAATCAACAGGCTTCGCAAGTCCATTGGTCTCCCTCTCTGTGCAAGGAGGACTTTCTGGCCGGGTCATAGTAGAATGGAGACGGTTGTGGAAAGGGAAGGAGGTAGGGCAAAGGCATTGACAAAGTTAGTTTTGCATTGTTTTTATGTTTTATACTTGGTAGGTTACAGTTTATCAAAAACGAAAGGCATATAGCCTGTTTCTCGGGCAGGGGCCCCATGTGCTTGTGTATGTGTGGTAGGCACATGGGTGGTATGGTGTGTGGGCCAGCACAAGGTACCTCTGAATCTCCCTGTGAGGGGGCCCCTTCACATCTTGTGAGTGTGTCCTGTCATCTAGGTGTGAACCTGAACTCTCTGTCTGCTCATGGTGCCCCCTGTCGGCTGTTGCCCTCATCAGGTGGATCTTCAGTAACTCAGCCCTCTGACTAAGTCACACAAAGCCTGAAATGGATGAACCCCTCCCAAAGTAACAAAGGTCCAATAAGGACTACTGCTGTGCCCTTGTCAGTGTCTGCAACCTTGTTTCTGGGCTTAGTTCTCAGCCCCTTCTAGTCTAGCATGGCCATGGCAGAACAGGTAGCAGGAGGGACTAGCCACCTGAGAACATACCTAGGATCTTGGTTGGGATTGTACTCTGGTGGCTAGCCTGAGGCACTGCCTGTGCCAGCAGGCCCACACCGCTGTCTTTAGCATACTATCTCAATCAGCATGTACGCTACCTGACCTGGGAATTACACCTCTCAGCTACGGATTCAGTGCTTGTGAGAGGCAAAGCATAGCCTACTAAGGGTACCCAGGAGATGTATTTAGTTTTCCCAGGTTTCTGACAGGGGCTTACGCTGCTTTGGTTTTGTAATTTTAAGAGGAAACCCTAGATATGGAACTTGGTCCTTATTGCTGCCAGCAATACCTGGCAGAAGGGTTACATAAACAAATCAAATTAAAAGGAAGTGAGTTAATATCAGAGTGTCTAATTAACCTAATTATCAGGTTGATTAAAACACACCAAACAAATCAACAATTCCTTAAAGTAACAGGCCATCAATTTCCATGCAAAATTCTATATTTATATTCCTTCATTCTCAGCCTAGTACGGGGAAGCTCACGTTACTCTCAGGCTGAAACTAATGTTGAGACTACAGCTCTGATGTCAATTAAAGCATGATACCAGTCAGCTCTGTGTTCTCTGGATACTGTGCCCTGGTTCCCCGCCTCTCTATCTGACTCATGAAAGACACCCACCCACCTCCGCCCCCAGCCTCTGCTTGAACTGAAACCAATCAGAGAAAAGACTTGCAGAAAGCAATGAAGGGCGGTGGGAGACACACTTAGATCCCTCCTGACAAGGGTGACAAGATTAAAGGCAACTCCCCTAGCTTCATCTGCATCAAAGATGGGACAGGGAGGCATCTCCATTAGCATACAGAATGGAGAACAGAGATTCCAAGGCAAGAACCGCACTGAACTCTGGGACCAGAAAAGCAGGGAAGCACTGCATCATGGGGGATCTCTGTTCCAGATGGTAATGAACCTATGCCTGTACACACCCAGCTCAGCACTTATCAGACCAATTCTAGTAATGAATCCTTGATTGATATCCAAAATATTGAAGCAGCCTAATTGCATTGTGAGCTTCCTGGAAGGAACATCATCCATAGCCAAGAGTGATCAGCTCCTATTGTCTAGCCTAAAGAAAACCCTTGAGTCATCAATTTACCCATAAACAAACCTAGTGTTCTCCCTTGAACCATTGTATTTTCCCTGCAAAACCCCTGCTCACACTCCGGTAGGTGTTCTGATGCATGGACTCAAACTCTGCATCGGTTCCACTGGGACTCCATCTTCTCCTGACTGATCGTGCTGGGGGCTCTGCCTGTCTCCAGCACTCAGGACCCTGAACTACCACCATCACCTGGAAACCCCAACCAGTTCAGGCTTCATGGAGCAGTGAGATGCTTCTCTCTCACTGTTTTCCTTTCTACCTCAGGTATTAACCTTTAATAATGTAACTGTTATGTTGGTTTAGACTCTCCTTGTGTAGTTATCACTATTATTCAATAAATAACTTTTATGGTTAAGCTGGTTGCCTCTCTCTCTCTCTGAACTTTACTCTTCTATGTTTTTAGCTTCCCCATTTATCCTGCAGCAACGCTTCTTTTACCTAAGCTAAAGATCCCTGTAGCGCCCAAAAATACTGTGGGGTTTGCTCATCAAGTGGGTGGGATAGCGCAGTGGTTTGAGCTTTGGCCTGCTAAACCCAGGGTTGTGAGTTCAATCCTTGAGGGGGCCATTAAGGGATCTGGGGCAAAAATTGGGGATTGGTCCTGCCTCTGAGCAGGGGGTTGGACTAGATGACCTCCTGAGGTCCCTTCCAACCCTGTTATTCTATGGTACTACCAGAACAACTGTGACGTGAAAGTGGGGATAGGGACGTGCTGAACCCGTGACATACGAGGGTGGCAGCTTGAAAGTGCTGCTTGACCCAGTCCATGGAGTCCAGGGGCACATAAGGGTGGCAGCCTGGACGTGCTGTTCGACCCAGCCTGCTCAGGCTCACTCTATTCCGGTGCGGTACCTGCGGCACATAAGGGTGACAGCTTGAAAGTGCTGCTTGGCCCAGCCTATGGAGCCATGGGACATATAAGGGGGGGCAGCTTGAAAGTTCTGACTGACCCGGTCCGCTCAGACTTGCTCTGTTAATGTGTGGTTTCAGTGTGGTTTCAGAGTAGCAGCCGTGTTAGTCTGTAATCGGAAAAAGAAAAGGAGGACTTGTGGCACCTTAGAGACTAACCAATTTATTTGAGCATAAGGTTTCATGCATCCGATGAAGTGAGCTGTAGCTCACGAAAGCTTATGCTCAAATAAATTGGTTAGTCTCTAAGGTGCCACAAGTCCTCCTTTTCTTTCTGTTAATGTATGTGTGTGTCTGTGTGTTCATCTGGTTCTGGGGCTGGAGTTACCCAGAGTTCCCAGCAGATTTGTACACGGAAGCATACATTGATCCAGTTTCACTCTTCTGCTAGGTTAAAGCTGAAATCATACCCTGTGATTGCAGTGGAGACATACACGTACCCTAAGGGTCAATTGGTGTAAATAGGCGTAAGCTCCACTGAAGTCAAAGCAGTTGAGGAACACAGGAAATGCCATACTGGATCAGACCATTGGTCCATCTAGTCCAGTGTACTGTCACAGGTGGTGGCCAAGACCATCTGCTTCAGAGGAAGGTGCTCGAAACCCGACATTAGCCAGTTATAGGATAACCTGCCCTCATGGAAAACTGCTTACTAACCCCCAATAGTTAGAGTTGGCTAAAGCTGTGAATCACAAATGTTTACATCCCTTCAGAAATCCTTGATTACTTATAATATTTATTATGTGGATACTCTTGTTATACAGATAAAAATCAAGTCCTTCTGGAAACATTGTGAGATCTTGGCCTCTGACTACACATGGGGGAAGTTTAATTAATCTTTTGGTTTTCCTTCTCCTATCAGAGTTTTGATGAGTTACTCTGAGCTGAATGATATTCTGTCAGAGCCTGAATATCAAAGCTAGATTCAAAATGTTTATTTTCCCTGCATGCCTCTCGGACAGGGCTCAAATTGGGCCAGCTTGGAGAACAAGGACTATTTTCTTGAGGTGCCCTTCTTGTGCTTCAGAATCTCAGCTTTCAGTTTATTATTTTTAATTAT
This sequence comes from Caretta caretta, assembly GCF_965140235.1. Lineage (NCBI taxonomy): Eukaryota > Metazoa > Chordata > Testudines > Cheloniidae > Caretta > Caretta caretta. The sequence continues at coordinate 156,285,653 of NC_134207.1, read as the reverse complement.
TATTATTATTATTATCATTATCATAGTCATAGTGGATCACAAGCTAAATATGAGTCAACAGTGTAATGCTGTTGCAAAAAAAAGCAAACATCATTCTGAGATGTATTAGCAAGAGTATTGTAAGCAAGACACGAGAAGTAATTCTTCCGTTCTACTCCACACTGATTAGGCCTCAAATGGAGTATTGTGTCCAGTTCTGGGCACCACATTTCAGGAAGGATGTGGACAAACTGGAGGAAGTCCAGAGAAGAGCAACAAAAATTATTAAAGGTCTAGAAAACATGATCTATGAGGGAAGATTGAAAAAACTGGGTTTGTTTAGTCTGGAGAATAGAAGACTGAGAGGGGACATGATAACAGTTTTCAAGTACATAAAAGGTTGTTACAAGAAGAAGGGAGAAAAACTGTTATTTTTAACCTCTGAGGATAGGACGAGAAGCAATGGGCTTAAATTGCAGCAAGGGCAGTTTAGGTTGGACATTAGGAAAAACTTCCTAACTGTGAGGGTGGTTAAGCACTGGAATAAATTGCCTAGGGAGGTGGTGGAATCTCCATCACTGGAGACTTTTAAGAGCATGTTGGACAAACCCCTGTCAGGGATGGTCTAGATCAGAGGTGGGCAAACTACGGCCCGCGAGCCACATCCGACCCGCGGGACCATCCTGCCCAGCCCCTGAGCTCCCAGCTGGAGAGGCTACCCCCCAGCCCCTCCCCTGTTCCCCCTGCCTCGCAGACTCACCTCGCTGCCAGCACTCTGGCCCGATGCTCCTGCCGGGCAGGGTGGCGGCGTGGCTGTGAGCTCCAGCCACTCTGAGTGGCGTGGTAAGGGGGCGGGAAGGGGTTGGATAAGGGGCAGGGAGTCCCGGGGGGCAATCAGGGGACAGGGCGCAGGGGGTGGTTGGATGGGGTGGAGGTTCAGGGGGTGGTGGTCAGGGGACAGGGAGCAGGGGGGTTGGATGGGGGAGGTCCTGGGGGGCAGTTGGGAGGGTGTGGATAGGGGTCGGGGCAGTCAGGGGACAGGGAGCAGGTGGGGTTGGATAGGAGGTGGGGTCCCGGGGGGCAGTAAGGGGCAGGGGTCCCAGGAGGGGGCTGTCAGGGAACAAGGAGTGGGGAGGGGTGGCGTTGGATGGGCGTTCTGAGGGGGCGGGAAGTGGGAGGGGTGGATAGGGGGCGAGGTCCAGGCTGTTTGGGGAGGCACAGCCTTCCCTACCCGGCCCTCCATAAAGTTTTGCAACCCTGATGTGGCCCTTGGGCCAAAAAGTTTGCCCACCCCTGGTCTAGATAATACTTAGTCCTGCCTTGAGTGTAGGGGACTGGACTAGATGACCTCTTGAGGTCCCTTCCAGTTCTATGATTATATGATTATATTATTTTAAAGTAAGCTTTTGGTTGTGACTGGGTGAAACAGCCAGGAAAGGGTTAAAGGCTACCTGCTTGACACATTGTTAGCCTGAGACAGTTGGAACTAGGTTTTACTTTACAGAAGATGGGCTATCTGCAGTGTTCTGCCCCCTCCGCATCTATCACGGGTAATTGTGTAGCTAAGACAAAGGCAGACTGAGGTTGCAAACAGTCAGGTGGTATGTATTAAGAGTAACAATAACAGGCTAAGACTCCCTGCAAACTAAGATAACACAATAACTGCTCGGTTGTTAACACAAATGATGTAAATGGGGGTGAATCCCAGAGCCCCAAACCCTATACACAATGAGGTACTAAACAAGAAGGACTATACCATATCTTGCAGACACTGGACGGGAGAACAGGAACAGGAACACAGATGGGAACCAGGATCTCAGGGACAGGTGCCAGGAACAGGAACACAACAGGAATCGGACCTCAGGAACTTCGGTGACAGGTAAGTAGATCTTCAGTATGATTTCTTCTGTCTTCTATTCTTGATGTCATCATCCTGCGTGCTGAATGTGAATGCTATCTCTTGTGATGATGGAACAGGTGAATGGAGGTAAGTTAAGGGAACCTTGGTAGATGTTACTGGTTCACCTCAAGTCCTAATCCCTCAGGGCTCTAGCTAATAGCAAGGCTGGTGTTCTGTGGGAGGGCTTCTGTGCCTCACTGGGGTGACCTGCTTTCACAGCACCCAGAGTGCCCCTCAGAGGGTGACACTCCCTTGTATGCATTCTCTCTTGCTAGGCAGATTCTGCTGCCACAAGACACTATCTTTCCCGCCTTTTCCTTGTTTTGGTGCCAAATTCGAAAAGTTTGCCAAAAGTTGAAGGAGAAGGGATGGCAAGATGTAGGACAGGTTGTCCTTTTACCAGTCCAAAATGGCGACTATGTACACTAAATAAATTGAACCTTTCCTACCCAACAACATGACCCAGCAGGGGACTGAAGTGAAGGGGGAGTGTCCTCCTTCCAGGACAGAGAGGCAAAGGGGAAAGGCCTCTGGGGACTGCAGCCTGCTTCGGGCAGGGGAACTGTTTGGTTTTATGCAGTAGTTTTGTTTTTGGGTCCCTGCAAGTGGCTGGTTCTTGGGAGAATATTTCTACTTATTTTTTTCCCAGTCTGACCATTGGAGCCAACAAGCCAGAAGGAAGAAGAGCACAGGAGAGGGGAACATATGAGCTGAACCAACGTAAGAAGCCCGAAAGAGCCCAAAGGCACATCTGAGTCTCACTGAGGGGGAGCCAATCCTGTATTTAAACATAAAATTTCCTGTGAATTTCATGTAAAATTTTCTGTGAATGGCATCTCATTTTGGCATCTCATATGGGTGGAGCTTCGTTTGTGGGCAGGGCTTTGAAGAGTTCAGCTTCACTTTTTTTTTTTTTCAAATTGACCCCTGTTCTCAATACATCTTCTGTTTCTCTACACAGTGATCACTCACCTTGTCATGTCCTACTTCTCAAACTGTGCAACAGCACCTGTGAAAATGTGATAGTCAAAGAGTTTAACTTAAAAAGCTATTTGATCAATTACATTGTGGAGACCCTATATTTCCAAAGCAAATGTACTGAAAAAGCTTTTAGATTCTCAGATTGAAACAAAGGGGGTTGGGATCTTTAAATATTATGGACCAATTTTTCAACAATAGCCTCTCAATGTATGAACCCAATTTTTTCCATGTGTACTGCCAGGCACTGGAACTTTTATACCTGCAAACTAAGTTTCTGGACATTTAACTATTTGACTTTGTCACATGGAAAACTGAGTTTGTGACTGTCTAAACATATGTGCCATCAAAAGTGCATTCTCTTTTATGGAGACTGCAAAATCAGAGGCTTGGCTGAAACCACTTGGAAAATATTACCCAGAGGTATCCTTTCCATCTTTGGTTTCTTTAAACATGTAATAGCAAAGGAGACAGATGTACATGTGGTTCTGGTATATTTCCCCAAGGAATGATCTGATTCACTTGTATGTGTGTGGAAATATATTGTTGTCCTTTTAGTATGTTTTCCTTGAAGTCCTGATTGATGTGCTACTTAGGTATATTTTTCTCATAATGAAGCTTGGCAGCTGATCGTGAATATTAATCTCCGCATACCCTGCTTTTGATAGTCACCTTTTTCATTCTAATAACACTTTCATTGAAGTCACTTTTTCATAAACATTTTCCCCATAAACCTCTATTTAAAAAGAGATTATTCAAACAGCTTTTAAACAATTAGTCTTTTGAGGGGTTTAATTGGAGAAAATAAACCTGTAGAGAATCTAACTGCACCAAAGATCTCCAGCATCCAAGATTATCTATCTGTCACCTTGTGACCTATTTCCTTCACACTACCTTTTAATTTTTGTAGCAATTATAGTGTATATGGATAATACCTATTAGCATATTTATGGTCATTGCTTCATATTTATTGTCTGCACAACTCATTAATCTTCATCTAGTGTGTGGGGCTGACAGCTCAATCTATTTTGCAATCTCTGGGCAGCAGCCATATCCAAAAAGCCTTTGTTTCTCTGTAAATAAACTGTGTTCAGGAGCAGAGGACAATGGTGCATCATACAGTGATTGACACAAGCCATGGCTGCTAATCAAAAGTAGATTTTATTACCAGCTGAGTCAAGTGCATTATGGGGCCATTGTTCTAGTGCTGTCAGGGCAAGAGCATACGTAGTCAGTCACCTTCTCAAGATGGGTTGATTGTTCTCCAAGATTAGACAGAGTTGCCTTATTATCCATCCTAGACAACAAGGCATCTCACCCAAACAGACGCCTTTGCAGAAACTGCCTGTACATTGAATTGATTTGAATTGCTAATGCGTAATCTGTCCGGCACAGATGTGCAATGAATATTTGGATGTTGTTTTGCATGTCAGTTGAGAAGGCTGAATGATGAGGTGATGATTATTCAATGATCGGTACTGGACATTCGCCAACAGTTGAGTTTGAGCACTCACACTGACAGTAATCAGATCAGCTTCCAAAGTCTCTTTTCTTCATTTTGGTGACAATTTATGTTAGAAGATAATACAACTCTCTCATAGTTAACAGAGTTGGCAGTAATTTGCACTTTTTCAAATAATTAAATTTTTCACTTTACCCAAGATAAGAAAGATATAAGCCATATGCAGCTGAGGTATATATTCCTAGACACTTGTAGAGCACTCCATTTGAAATGGTAATAGAAAGCAGTTTTGAGAAGTCCAAAAATACATTTTCATTCTTTTTTCACAAACATAGATGGCACATATTTTGTTAGTTGCAAAACTGTATACTTTTAAAGATGCAGATGTATTGGGAGAAGGTAGGAAGCTTGTTATCAAAACATACTAGAAAAGTAATCCAAAATGACAAAATACTAATAATAGTTGTTAAAAATATGAATATGGCACTGTGCCTGAGCGAAAAGGTTAAAAGTGTGCCTTCTGGACTGATGTGATACAAATAGTGCTTTGTGATTTTCATTTCTGTTCTTATCACGTCACCACTAAAACCAACATTACACAAGAATGAAAGCAGATACTTTATAATGATTCATACCTGAAAAGCAGGAAAACAACGTACATTTAGAATACAATAGCTTAGTGGCTACTTCTAGGCTATCGTCAGAAACTCTGAGATTGATGTAGACATCTCTGTTTTTTCCAGAGATACTGCAAACTTTATTCTTGCTCTCAGATACGTTTTGCATTAGATCCGTATTCACGAATTTGCACATAATGCACCTGACTGACAGGGCAGAGCTAGCACCTCCATCTGCTCAGGATCCTCAGCAGTGAACCCTTTCCAGCAGTTAGGCACCTAAACCAGGTCAGATGTTTAGTTAGCCTGTGCCCTAGCAGCTGGAACCATTTTGTGCATTCTCTTTCTCTGACTCCAGATCATACTCAGTACCTCTCTCATGCTTTACTCTACATTTCCCTCTTTTGTGTGGATGCTGTGCTGCCCTCTCCCACCTATGGGAGGCTTGCATCTGGTCCTCCTGCTGCAGGGTCTGACTGGTATCAGGTTATAGGTATGATCAGAACCTGATAGGCATTCCTCCCACCCCAGATTTGAGAATCCTACTTCAGGGCCTCCAGGTCTTTGGTTTGAGCTAGGGCTCCAAGCCAATCATAAGCTTTGGGCCACGTCAGTGCTTTGGCAGCTTTGAGGATGCCAACTGGCAGAAACATAGGCACCTAAAGGACTTAAGTGTCTATGGGATTAGGTGGCACTTGAACAGTGGTTTTGAAAATGTCAGTAGTACCTAAATGGTGGACTTAATACATCAGAGGATCTGGACCTTAACTCCCAAGCAGTGTCTCAAACAGAAGACCATGATTCGCCCCTTAAAACTCCCTCCCTTAAAACTAAAACTTTTATTTGCCAAAGTATTAACTATATCTTTGCTTTAGTTGCTTTCAAATAAATGCAAACAGTAATGTGTCTTTATTTTGAGGTCCAACTCTAAAGGTAAGGAGAACTAGGAATGCTCACAAACCTGATATGCATTTGAATAGAAAACAATATTGCACTGTATTCTGTCAAAGGAACATCTAGATACTAATAGGGGGGAAACTTGTAAAACTATAATCTGCTGATTGAAAGTTCCATTTGGTCACTGTATTAAACTCTTCCCACATATGAAAGTCTCTTAACTAAACTTCCAGCTTTAAGTGATATGCACGCTTATAGCCAGAATATTTGAAAGAAAAAATGTATTAGTCGGTTCCTGGAATCTGCAGGAACAGACTAGAATGAAACAATGACATTATGATAATAAATCCTTCAGTAACCTAGAGGGCAAGCTCATGAAGCCAGAAGATTACATATATAAGCAGCTAATTAGTTGTAGCTCTCCCCCAAGACATTATAAAGTTTTCTCTGCAAGAAATGTGGTGGAAATAAATATAAACGGTGAAGAAACTGAATTAATAGGTAAATTATTACTTACTTGTAAGAGTGCTGAGATCCTTGCTGCTATTCAAATATAATCAAAATTGCTTATTGAATGGAACGCACTGCCAAATATGCTAATTGTGAACATTACATAACTATTTGCAATTATAACAGCCTTTAAAACCAGAGTTCATTAGTTCACAGACACTGGATGAGTAACCCAAGGATATGGCACAATGTAACAAAGAGTAGGAATTTGAAAGGGAAGTCTGACTCTCTAGCAGAGGCATTAGGGTGTTGGTACTAGTGTACATCAGGCTTAGGGGTGTTCAGAAACCATTTCAATTGAGTTATGTGACTAGGCACTTTTGAAAATTTGCAAGATGCATATTTACATCTTTAGGCATCTCAGTATCTGGTCCTTAGTCTCTCCAGCCCAGATTTGTAAAGGTATTTAGGCATTGCTCTACTCAGTGTGGCAAGGCCAAATGACCAGATCCTCAAAGGTATTTAGGTGCCTATCTGCCTTATTAGACACTTAAGTCAATCATTAGGCACTGAGGACATTCAAAACTGCTGCTCAGCTGCCTCCTAACCCCACAGGTGTCTAAATCCCCTAGGTGCCTGAGATTCTGCCAGTCAGCGCTTGCAAAGGAGCCTAAGCCCTGATGCCACCCCACAGCTAATGAGCAACTCAGAGCCACAGCTCAAGCCAAAGCCCACAGGCCCTGAAGTGGGATTTTCAACTAGATGGAGGAATGCCTAGCTTGTCAGAGGGGCCCAATCCTGTAAGTGTGCTCTGGGCCTACCTATAATCTAATACCTGTCATAACCTAATACCTGTCAGACCCCCGCAGCAGGAGGGTCAGATGCAGCCCACCAATAGGAGGAGGGGCAGCACAGCATCTGCACAAAAAACAGCTGAGGCCACAGGGAAATGTAAGACAAGTGTGAGAGAGATATTGAGTCAGAGCAGGTGACAGAGGAGGACAGATGGTTTTGGCTGCCAGGGCATGGGCTGCCTGAGTGTCTGACCTGATCTAGGTGCTACTTCCAGGGGAGGGTTCACCACTGAGAATGCTCAGTGAAGGAAGGCACCTAACTCTGGACCACCAGCCAGGCACACCAGGTCAGATGTTTAAGCCCTCCTCCTTTCCCCTCCCCTCCTCTCATCATTCCACTCCTGGCTAGCATATGCCGCTCCCCACTCAGACAGCTGGCTTCTGAGGGTCCCTTTGTTAGGCTCCTAACTCTCCCTGTGCATTGCGGGGGAAGTCTTGGCACCTAGCTGAGGACTGAGGATCCCACTAGCCAATAGCCCAGCTAGGGGTTAGGTGTTGCAATGCCGAATGCAGCAATGCCTAAACACATCTGAGGTTCTGGACCCGAGTGACTTAGACGGCTAGGTCCCGTTTTCAAAAGTGACTGAGGAACTTCACAGGGAAAGTCTCACTGAATGCCAGTGGGACATAGGCTCTTAAGGCTCAGATCTTCAAGGTATTTACGCCCCTAACTCCTTGCAATGCTGAGCAGAGCAGTGCCTAAATAGCTTTATAAATCTGGGCCTATCAGTAAAATGGAGATAATAGTACTTCCCTACTTCACAGGGATGTTGTGAACATGAATACATTAAAGATTGTGAGTCGCTCAGTTGTTATAGTAATGGGGGCTATATAAGTACCTGGGTAGATAGGTATATTGCCAATTCTAACACGGGTAAGTACTTGTCAGAGTATTCGCACTGGAAGTGCTCGTCGCCATTTGAAAAGATGTTGATAGAATTCGTACTGTTATGTTGGGGGATGGGTGAAACTCACTGAAGCTGGTGGGTGTAATCACTGATCTTCATTCAGGGTAAATATAAAAAATCATTTAAGCGCCTCAATGGAATAGAGAGCTGAAACAATAGGAGCTATCGCCGGTGATGAGCTGCCAAAATCTTAACAACCGGTTCCCTCTTCACCCCACGAGGGGGTCGTGGCCCACTCCCGCCCCCCGGGGGACTCCTGCCCCATCCAACCCCCGGGGTTCCTTGACGCCCCCCCCCAACCCCTGCCCCATCTACCCTGCTCCCCTGTCCCCTGACTGCCCCCAGAACTGGGCAGGAGGGTCTCATGGGCCACCATAGTGGGTGCCCCCCCTGCCCCTAAGAGCCAGAGGGACCTGCCAGGGGGCGAGGTGGGGAGTCCCGGTGGGCCTTACCTGGGGCAGCTCCCAGGAAGCATCCGGCAGGTCCCTCTGGCTCCTGGGGGGGGGGGGGGGAGCGTAGCTAGGGGGGAGCAGGGGGAGCGACCGTTCCCCCACTGATCACATCAAAAGTGGTGCCTTAGGTGCCGACTCTGTGGGTGCTCCAGGGCTGGAGCACCCACGGGGAAAATTTGGTGGGTTCAGAGCACCCACCGGCAGCTCCGCGCTCGGCCCCAGCTCACCTCACCTCTGCTCCGCCTCAGCCTCCTCCCCTGAATGCGCCGCCACGCTCTGCTTCTCCAACCCCCCCAAATTTCCCGCGAATCAGCTGGTCGCGCAGGAAGCTGGGGACGGCTGAGAAGCAGGCGGCGGCTTCGTGCTCAGGCCCAGGGAGGCGGAGGTGAGCTGGGGTGGGGAGCGGTTCCCCTGCACACCCCCCATCCCCGAGTTACCTGCTGTGGTGCGGGTGGCCCTCCTCGGCCCACCCCCCCCGACCCAACTCACCTCCGCTCCACCTCCTCCTCCCTGGGCCTGAGCACAAAGCCACCGCTTGCTTCTCAGCCCCCCGCCCCGCCCTCCCGGCAGCTTCCCATGCAAACAGCTGGTTCGCAGGAAGCCGGAGCTAGGCAGAGAAGCAGAGCAGGGTGGCGCGTTCACGGGAGGAAGCGGAGGTGGAGTGGAGCAGAGGTGAACTGGGGCTGGGTGTGGGGCGGGGCGCTGCAGGTGGGTGCTCTGCACCCATCAAATTTTCCCCGTGGGTACTCCAGCCTAAGGCACCACTTTTGGCCGGTTGTCAAATTTAGAAGCCCTTTTAGAACCGGTTGTCCTTCGTGGGACAACCGGTTCTAAAAGGGCTTCTAAATTTAACAACTGGTTCTAGCAAACCGGTGCAAACCGGCTCCAGCTCACCACTGGTTATCACCCAAAGCACAGACCATGCAGGACTAGTCAGGAATCTGAGCTATGTGGGTGGAAGAGGTCTCACTTGGAAATGAATGCAAACACAGGGGGCTGGATATTTTAAATTATGTAAGTGGGGGAATAGTCCTGCTATTGTGGGGAACTTTCCTGGCTTTTGCACTACCCCGGTGAAGTGGGCTAGCGAAAGGATCTGAGTCCTCGCTCCCACTTCCTTTACCCAGTGGCCTCCCTGCCCTTGAGGACTCCCTTTCCACTATCCTGTCTGGCAGAGTCCTAATAGTGCCAACAAAGCTGGGCCCAGGATTCCTGTGGGGCTCGACCCCCAACCCTGCTGTGGTCACCTAGGACAGGGGCTAGGGTGTCCCCACTCCGGGGTACTCTTTCTGCACTGGGCACTTCTCTGACCCACTGACCATTACATCCAAGTTAAAGCAAATGCAAGTTATTTAATCAACAATTAATTTTAAAAAGAATAAGGAAAAATGGGAAAGGTTAAAGGAAACACATCACCCCGCTCTGTGGCAGGGAACATCACAAACAGTGTCTCTGGAACGTCCGGGCAGTTCACAGTCTGTTCCTTGTAAGTCCCAGGCCTTCTTCTCTGGCCCTGGCTGTGCTGCAGGGATGCTGGGGGTTGGACACTTGCTCTGGTGGTGGCCACATGCTCTCAGGCTCTAAGTGGTAGGACCCTTCTTCCCAGTGTCGCCCCCGCCCTGTCGGGGTTACGATCCAAGCCTGGCCTGCAGAGCCTCTTCGCTGAGGTGTCTCCCTGTGCTGGGCCTGCTGCCCAGGGTCCCCCTCGCTCTCCCCAGATGCTCACCGCACCCAGCTCTGGACTGCTCCAGCCCCAGCTCCACCACTCGGTCTCTGCTGCTCTGCCTCCAGCTCCCTGGGCTGCTTCTTTGGCCCCTCTGCCTCTGGTTGCTGCAGCTCTGCTCCCAGGACAGGTCTGCTCTGCAGGCTGCTTCTGTGACTCTGCTCCCAGCACTGACCTGCTTCCTGGGCTGCTTTTCTGGCCCCTCTGGCTCTGGTTGCTGCAGCTCTGCTCCCAGGGCAAGTCTGCTCTCTCTGGGCTGTGCCTCTGGCTTTGGGGCTGCAGCTCTGCTCCCAGCACAGGGGCTGCTCTCTCTGGGCTGCTTTTCTGGTCCCTCTGGATCTGGCACAGCTCTGCTCCCCAGCTTAGCTTGGGCCCCCCTGCTTTCTCCTTAGCTCGGCCCCACTTTGTCTGACCCAGGCAAATCCAGCTCACAAATCCCTGGCCTCCTGACTCCCTGATTAGCCTGCTCGCCCTGTCATTCAGGCTGACCTGGAGCATTGGCCTCTCCCCATTGTTCCTGGGGGCTGTCAGTCTCAGGGTCCTGATTCCCCATCGACCCTTCCCCCTTTTTAGTTCTGGGAGCTAACAACTAAAACACCCCCACTGAATGTTAGTAAGTGGGCAACAGTCCGCTTTCAATAAGAACATAAGAACGGCCATATTGGGTCAGACCAATGGCCCATCTAGCCCAGTATCCTGTCTTCTGACTGTGGCCAATGCCAGGTGCTTCGGAGGGAATGAACAGAACAAATAATTATCAAGTGATCTATCCCCTGTCACCTTTTCCCAGCTTCTGGCAAACAGAGGCAAGGGACACCATCCCTCCCTATCCTGGCTAATAATCATTGATGGACCTATCCTCCATGAACTTATCTAGTTCTTTTAAAAACTCTCTTATAGTCTTGGCCTTCGCAACATCCTCTGGCAAAGAGTTCCCCAGGTTGACTGTGTGTTGTGTGAAGAAATATTTTCTTTTGTCTGTTTTAAACCTACTGCCTAATAATTTTGGGATGGAGTTGTGTGTATAAGGCAGAGAATCAGCAAAAAGACTACAGAAGCACAGAAGGAAGGTGGGCGGAAGCCCTGAACACAGCCCTACAAGTGCCTGTAGTGTGATCCTGAGAAAAAGATAAGAGAAAGGTTTTGATTGAGTACTAGCTGGAAAGAAGCTTGGAACTGTGAACAAAGAAACTGTCTCCTACTGTTTGATTCCTACTGTGTTTAGGGAAACAGGACTTTATGTACATTCTTTGTAAATAAACAAGATTGTATCAAAGAAATACCTGACTCCGTCATTAATTTCTTTTTCTAAAGGAAACAACCCACTAGGCCCTGATTATTGGTTAACCACTTTGGTCAAAAGTGGAAACAATAGGTTTGTCAAACAATTCCAAATGTTTGTGGGTGATTCTTGAAGAGAAAAGAGATCCCTTCCATTTATAAAGCTTAGGTTATCCAATCATGGAGGAGACATGACATCTTTTGTCTTGGAGTATGTGACCAATCACACAACACAAATAGTAAATAATGATTTCCATTGACTTTGGTGGGCTTTGAATCAGGACCCAGATAAACTATTTACTACAAATAGTTTGCATGGTGCAACAGGGATAATACTGTCAGCCACTCATTGCAAGAAAATAAAGCATCAGAGTTAAAATACTATTAGAATTTGCCTAGTTATTATCAGTGCAGTGAAGAATCTTCTGCAATGTGATTTGTAAACAGAAATATTATCTATAATGTACAAAATGCATATTTCAACAGAATGGTCAATTTGAATATTAAAAACATCTGACAATAAGACATATTTGTTGCCAATATGAAGTCAATTGGCAACACTCCCATAATGTGCATATCCCATAATAATCAGGATTTTTCCATGTCTGTCAATTTGGCTTTGAACAATCTGTTGGGGTCCCATAATAGCATCCATCTAAACCAAAATGGAACCAGATTGCTGGCATGTAAAATTTAAAAGATCATAAAGGAGTTTTTAAACTAAGGGCTGGGGGAAAGCCAATGGATATGAAGGACGACATGATTCTGGAAGAGATATCCCTTAGAGGAGGATTTATCATAGAATCATAGAATATCAGGGTTGGACGGGACCTCAGGAGGTCATCTAGTCCAACCCTCTGCTCAAAACAGGACCAATCCCCAACTAAATCATCCCAGCTTTGTCAAGCCTGACCTTAAAAACCTCTAAGGAAGGAGATTCCACCACCTCCCTAGGTAACACATTCCAGTGCTTCACCACCCTCCTAGTGAAAAAGTTTTTCCTAACATCCAACCTGAACCTCCCCCACTGCAACTTGAGACCATTACTCCTTGTTCTGTCATCTGCTACCACTGAGAACATTCTAGAGCCATCCTCTTTGGAACCCTCTTTCAGGTAGTTGAAAGCAGCTATCAAATCCCCCTTCATTCTTCTCTTCTGCAGATTAAATAATCCCAGTTCCCTCAGCCTCTCCTCATAAATCATGTGCTCCAGCCTCCTAATCACTTTTGTTGCCCTCCACTGGACTCTTTCCAATTTTTCCACATCCTTCTTGTAGTGTGGGGCCGGAAACTGCACACAGTACTCCAAATGAGGCCTCACCAACGCCGAATAGAGGGGAATGATCATGTCCCTTGATCTGCTGGCAATGCTCCTACTTATACAGCCCAAAATGCCGTTAGCCTTCATGGGAACAAGGGCACACTGTTCACACATATCCAGCTTCTTGTCCACTGTAACCCCTAGGTCCTTTTCTGCAGAACTGCTGCCTAGCCACTCGGCCCTAGTCTGTAGCGGTGCATGGGAGTCTTCCATCCTAAGTGCAGGACTCTGCACTTGTCCTTGTTGAACCTCATCAGATTTCTTTTGGCCCAACCCTCAAATTTGTCTAGGTCCCTCTGTATCCTATCCCTACCCTCCAGCGTATCTACCACTCCTCCCAGTTTAGTGTCATCTGCAAACTTGCTGAAGGTGCAATCCACGCCATCCTCCAGATCATTAATGAAGATATTTAACAAAACCGTCCCCAGGACCGACCCTTGGGGCACTCCACTTGATACCGGCTGTCAACTAGACATGGAGCCATTGATCACTACCCGTTGAGCTCGATGATCTAGCCAGCTTTCTATCCACCTTATAGTCCATTATTAGAGGAGATAACTATATCCTAGTAAAGAGGAGAGGATAGAAGTTGATAAAATACAGATAGGAATTGAAGAGAAACAGTCAAATGGGAAGACTCCCATTCACTTACATCACATGAAGGCAGTCAACTAAATATTGACAAATGTTATGAATACTTGTATACAAATGCTAAAAGTCTAAAGACTTGTGAACTTGAATGCCTGGTATTAAATGAGGATATTGACATAATAGACCTCACAGAAACTTGGTGGACTGATCATAATCAATAGAACATGGTAATACAGGGTACAAAATATATAGGAATGACAGAGTAAATTGTGCGGGTGAGAGAGTAGTACTATATGTGAAAGAAAGCACAGAATCAAATATAGTAAAAATCTTAAATGAAACAACCTGTACCACAATCTCTATGGATCGAAATTCCATGCTTGAATAATAAGAGTATAACAGCAGGAATATATTACCGGCCACCTGACCAGGAGGGTAACTATGACAGTGAATTGCTAAAGGAGACCAGAGAAGCTACAAAAACAGAAAATGCAATAATAATAATAATAATAATCTTTTTTTTCCTAACTGAAATCTCATCCACACACACAAAATGATCGGGTTTAAATTAGCTATTTGCAACTAAGAAAGAGACCTTGGAGTCATCGTGGATAGTTCTCTGAAAACATCGGCTCAATGCGCAGCAGCAGTCAAAAAAGCTAATAATGTTAGGAACCATCAGGAAAGGGGTAGATACTAAGACAGAAAATAGCATAATGCCACAATAGAAATCCATGGTACGCCCACACCTTGAATATTGAGTGCAATTCTGGTTGCCCCCTCTCAGAAAAGGTATATCAGAATTGGAAAAAGTACAAAGAAAGGCAAAAAATGATTCGAGGTCTGGAGCTACTTCTCTATGAAGAGAGATTAAAAAGCCTGGGTCTGTTCAGCTTGGACAAGAGACGACTAAGGGGGGATATGATCGAGGTCCATACAGTCATGAGTGGTGTGGAGAAAGTGAATCAGGAAATATTTTTTACCCTTTCACATCACAAGACCCAAGAGTCAAGCAATGAAATTAATAGGCAGCAGGTTTAAAACAAACATAAGGAAGTACTTCTTCTCAGGTTGCCAGGTGTCCGGTTTTCGAAAAGGGACCCTGGAGGCTCTAGTCAGCACTGCTGACCAGGCCTTTAAAAGTCTGGTCGGAGGCACAGTAGGGCTAAGGCAGATTCTGCGCAGCTCCCCAGAAGTGGCTGGCATGTCCCTGTGGACCCTAGGTGCAGGGACAATCAGGGAAGCTCTGTGTGCTGCCCCCACCCCCAGCGCTGCCCCCACCCCCTCTGTGTGCTGCCCCCACCCCCAAGAAACATGACCAATGGGAGCTGCGGGTTCCAACCAATGGGCAGCACACACCGCGCAGCGCTGCCTGGCCAGTGACCGCAACTCCACCTAGGGGCCGGACATGCTGGCCACTTCCAGGAGTGTGGAGCCAGGGCAGGCAGGGATCCTTCGCCCCACTGTGCTGCCACCTGGGAGCCGCCTGAGGTAAGTGCCGCCCAGCCAGACCCCACACTCTGAAACCGCTGCCCCAGGTTGGAACCCCCTCCCGAACCCTAACTCCCTCCCAGACCCTGCACCCCCACCTTAACCCCCTGCCCCCAGCCTCCTCCTGCACCCCAAACCCCTCATCCCTGACCCCACCCCAGAGCCCACACCCCCAGCTGGAGCCTGTACCCCCTCCCACACCCCAACCCCCTGCCCTAGCCCTGAGCCCACTCCCACACTCCAAACCCTTTGGCCCCACCCCAGAGCCCCCTCCTGCACCCCAGCCCCACCCCAGAGCTTGCACCCCCAGCTGGAGCCCTCACCCTCTCCCACATGCCAATCCCCTGCCCCAGCCCAGTGAAAGCAAGTGAGGGTGGGGGAGAGTGAGTGGCAGAGGGAGGGGGCTGGAGTGAGTGGGGGTGAGGCCTCAGAGAAGGGGTGGGGCCTCAGGGTAGGGGTGGGGCAGGGGGGCAGGGCAAGGGTGTTTTAGTTTTTCTGCAGTTTCTGGCAACCCTAACTTCTTCACACAACACACAGTAAACCTGTGTAACTTGTTGCCAGGAGATGTGAAGGCCAAAATTATAACTGGGTTCAAGAAATAATTAGATATGTTCTGGAGGATAGGTCCATCAATGGCTATTAGCCAAGATGGTCAGGGATGCAACCCCATGTTCTGATTATCCCTAAGCCTGTCACTGCTAGAAGCTGGGACTGGATGACAGGGGATGGATAACTCAATAATTGCGCTGTTCTATTCATTCCCTATGAAGCGTCTGGCACTGGACACTATCGGAAGACAGGCTACTGGGCTAGATGGACCAGTGGTCTGACCCAGTGTGACTGTTATGTTCTTCATAATACTGTGTGAGCATTTTATTTTGAAAATAAATAAATAAATTTCACATTTAAACAAATATCCTCTCACTGTTCCTCATAAACATTCCTGTTCTTTTCTGTGGTCCTCCTCCTCCTGGACTGAAATGAATAAACTTGATATTGTTGGGGGCTAAAAATACATTTGTTAGCACAGACTAGAGTAAATTCATTTCTTCAAATGGCGTTTTCAGATTCTGTCTAGTCTAAGATTTCATTTTTTAAAAATTAAGTTTCTAGCCCCTCCTCTTAATGTAAATTGAAAATATAAATCTGGACCTGGCATGCAAAATTGTCACCAGCTGAACAGTGACTCTTCTAAAGGTGTGAACTCATCTCTCCCCTACCCTATTCATTCCAGGGACATGTGAATTTCAAAGACTATGGGATGCAATTTAAATGGTAACACTGGTTAGTATGGCTATTCCAAATAAAACCTCACAATGGGAATTCACCCATCTGTTAAAATATCGGCAAGGCCAGCGGTAGGCAGGAAGGCCAGGATGGTAGGGTGTGATATTTGCTTATTGTTGACCCTCAGTGTATGGGAACAAGGGCCTGAACTTTTGTCTACACTACGAAATTTTGGCACTGCAAGAATTTGCCATGTTTGTTTCACACCTCATGTCCACAGTGCCGGGTTTACAATGGCACCAGTGGCACCATGGAGCCGGGCCCACTCTCATAAGGGGCCCCAGCCTGCTCCACTTGCACTGCGCCCCGAGACCCCACTGGTTCCCCCCGCCCACCACTTGCTCCTCTTGGCCTGCCCACCACCTGGCCGAGGGCTTCTCTCCGACCCTTGGCCCCACCCCCCCACCCCACTCCCCCGCTCCTCTCTGCCCCCTGGCCGGACCCCAATGCATCTCCGGCTCCAGGAAGTCTCTGCTTCCTACCACCTGTGGGGCACCCAGACCTGAGCCACCTGGGACTGGTGCAGAAGCCCGGCCAGTCTCAGCCAGGTGGGGGTGGGGGGAACAATGTGGGGGGCTTGGCTGGGCCTCTCCAAGCAAGTGCGTTTTGAGGGAGCCCAGCCAGGGCTGGCTGATCGTGTCACTCCCGAGGGTCCAGAGCGATTCCCCACCCCGGGACCAGCCCTGGCTATGCTGCCGTCTCAGCCTCCCAGCAGAGCAGGTGAGTGTGGCTGGGAGGCAGGGTGTGGGGGAGTGGGTCTCTGGGGTGTGGGGGGAGATGGGCTGTGAGGGGGCGTGGAAAACGTGTGTTGGGGCACTAGGGAGTGGGGGTTCTGTGGGGGGTGCTGGGCAGTTGTGGTGGGGCTGTAGGCAGGGGGGCGCTGGGCAGCAGTAGTGTTGTGCAGGCCGCTGTGCATTTGTGGGGTGGGGTGGGGGAGCTCTGGGCATAGTGGGTTCATGGGGGCTCTGGTTATAGGGAGTCAGGGGGATGTTGGGCGGGGGGGGGGGGGCTGTGTGGCACGGCATGGGCCCGCCCCCCAGGGAAAGGGGCATGCTGGCAGCACAGGGCCGGGTGGGCCACTGTGCGTCTGACAACTGACGGTTTGTAAATAGTGGCCTCGCACTGGGCTGGGCGGAGCGGGACCACCCCTGCCATGCCATGCCCCATTGCCTCTGGCTGGCCCCTTGCTCTGGGGACTGACCTCCCCGTGCCATGCACCATTGCCTCCATTGGGGCCCACACATATGTTTGGCGCTGGGCCCACAAAAGATTAATCTGGCCCTGTGTGTCCACATACAAAAGTGCTTGTAAGTTTGGCCTCCATTTGCCAGATTGTGTTTCACCTAACAGAGCATTTCCTGGCCATGGGCCCTCCTCTCTCCCACACTTCTCCCTGTCTCTACTGAGGCAGTTAGTGCAACTAGGGGTGACAGGCAGGAACAGTCGTGTACTTAGGGGAATGCAAAGACTTCAGTTGTGGTTGACTCCCTGCTTAGGGGTTTTGAGGGGCAGAGGCTCTTGTCACTTACGTTTGTACACCCATACAGGGGCCAGGCACAGCCTGTCCCTGTGATGTGGAATTTGTACTACTGCAGGGCAGTGATAAGGTTTGGGTGGTGGACTGATATACTTTGCTTATAGGTCTTTTGTGCATTAATTATTAACTGTCTACCTCTTTGGTAAACTCAGAGCCTTCAAGGCACCATCATCTGGAGGAAGCAGCTGTCTTAAAATCCAGTGTGGAAGTCTAATGACCTAATTCACCAGTTTAATGCTCTTAAAGATTTATAACAGAAACTGTCCTTATCAGTTCTAATCTACTTTCTATGACGGTGGTAAACATCCTTCCCTTTTGTGTGGGGGAAGTGTCCTGAGGAAAGAAAGAAAGGGATTGAGGAGGATTCTAGGAGGAGAGAGAAAATTGAAGGATATCCTGGAGGCAAGAGAGAAAAAAGATCTGAATGAAGTCCTAAGAGGAGAACATACATCTGTCTGCCTGCCTTCTGGCTGTCCATTGATCATCTACTTATCTATCTAGAGTGGTTGCCACTAAAAAGTCAGCATTCACAAACATTTACCACACATTGGCATCAAAATTCCATAGAATTTTCCCTATATTTAGCATGGGAAATAAATGAGATATCACAGCTACTACTGTGTTGTAGCTGTAGGTAAATGTTGACTTTTAAATGACAACTACTGCTTGTCTTTCTAGTGCTCCTAACACTATAAAATGAAGTTTTATTGTTGCCTGAGACTATCTTCTTGCTCCTGTCTTGGTTAGGTTATATTCATACAGCTGATTCTAGGATGAATACGTTGAGGAGAGGAAAAATCTCACTGGCCATTTTGTAGCCTCCTTTGTTGCTACAGAGGAGATGGGGGATTATTTGTATGAAGTGAAGAGGAATGTAAACTGGAAAGATAGGGGGACCTGAAGGGAGAGAGACAGAACAAGAAAACATGACATGTTGATATAAATGTAACATTTTTTCCTCACAGTGTGCACTGGGGTGGGGGTACCCAAAAACCACCCTCACTGGGTGCCCATGCACAATGCCACATCGACTGCTTTTTGTGCATTGACTTTTTCTTTCTCTACCTCCTTTTATCTCATAAAACACTTTATAACCTTCACTTGCTACTGAAAAGCAACTCTCTGTGAGCTGTAGCTCACGAAAGCTCATGCTCAAATAAATTGGTTAGTCTCTAAGGTGCCACAAGTACTCCTTTTCTTTTTGCGAATACAGACTAACACGGCTGTTCCTCTGAAATCTCTCTATGATGTATATTGTAGTTGTCGAATAGCCTAAAGCAACACTATACAATAGTACAGGGAAGGAAATGAAGACTGTTACAGTATCTAATTTAATTTACTGGAGGAATTTAAGAAAAATCCGACAAAAATGTAATTACCTCTTTGGAGCTGAGTGAGAGATTCCATGACAACACTCCAACTTGTTAGACTGAACTGAACATAAGAGTGGGCTAGATGTAAACTGAAAGACAAAGGCTTCCAAAGGAATTTACAAAGGAATTACAAAGGATTCCATATTTAAAATATATTTAAGGCAGTGGAGTGACATAATCATGGTTCATTCTTCACTGAATCCCTGGCCAAGGTGACTGTTGAAAACATCTAAAAACAAAGACTGAACCAGAGAAGAAGGACTGAGCCCAGGCTGGAAGGTTGTCTAGCCTGTGAATGAAATATCTGAAGGTTTAAACTGCAGGCAAGAGCAGCTGTCCTTCAAGAATCTCTGCAATCTCCCTAAAACAACATTTAGGGTGAGAAATTACTACTTGTATCCAGTTTCTTTAGTATTTTAAGATTAGATTGCGTTTTTGTTTTATTTGTTGCGTAATCTGCTTTGATCTGTTTGCTATTCCTTATAATCTATCTTTTGTAGCTAATAAACTTGTTTTTGTTTTCTCTAAAACTAGTTTGTGGAATTCATAACTGGGGGCAAAAAGCTGTGCATACCTTCCTCCACATGGAGGGAGGGGTGAATTTCATGAGTTTACGCTGTATAGTTCTCTGGTGCAGCGGAAGACTGTACAATTTTGGGTTTACACTCCAGAGGGAGTGTGCACTTGTGTGCTGGGCAATTCTTTAGCTGAGCCTTCCCATGCACAGCTGATCTCAGCATCTGTGTGTATAGCTACAGCTGGATGTGTCCCTACCTGTGTGTGTGCTGATAAAGTGCAGTCTGAAGCCTGAGGGAGGGCTTGGCTGATTTGCCTCAGCAGTACAGTGCAAAGAGAATCCAGGCTGGTGGGTCAGGCGGGGTCAGTGGTACCCCAGTTCCAAGTGGCACCCTGGCAGCGGGGGGAGGGGGGGAGGGGGGGAGGGGATGGAATTTGTCAGAATGTCCCGTTTTTAACTTTGTACCCTTAGGGGGAAAAGGCAGAAGTGTGTGTGTTTTGGGGAGGGGAAGACATTTTTTTTTAAATCTGGGGCCAGGCCCTGTGTGCTTCATAGCCATGGAATTTTCCCTGGAATTTATCCCTTGGGTCAGAAGTATGCTCCAGAATTGCAGCTTTCATTACCTAATAATTATAAAAAAATCTTTCTTGCGTTAATGTTTGTGAAGTTAAGCTTGAAAATATGAATCAGGTGTAAACTGATGCAGTCTTGTCTCCTTTGAGTCTGAAGACAGCCTGAAACAACAGCTCAGAAGAGTGAAATCTCCCTTTCATTTCAATGTATTGCTAACTCGGGACTAGGGACCGAATGGCTAGGCAGCAGTTCGGCAGAAAAGGACCTAGGGGTTACAGTGTATGAGAAGCTGGATATGAGTGAAAAGTGTGCTGTTGTCGCCAAGAAGGCCAATGGCATTTTGGGATGTATAAGTAGGAGCATTGCCAGCAAATCGAGGGACGTGATCGTTCCCTTCTATTCGACATTGGTGAGGCCTCATCTGGAGTACTGTGTCTAGTTTTGGGCCCCACACTACAAGAAGGATGTGGAAAAATTTGGAAAGAGTTCAGCTGAGGGCAACAAAAATTATTAGGGGACTGGAACACATGACTTATGAGGAGAGGCTGAGGGAAATGGGATTGTTTAATCTGCGGAAGAGAAGAATGAGGGGGGATTTGATAGCTGTTTTCAACTACCTGAAAGGGGGTTCCAAAGAGGATGGATCTAGACGATTCTCAGTGGTAGCAGATGACAGAACAAGGAGTAATGGTCTCAAGTTGCAGTGGGGGAGGTTCAGGTTGGATGTTAGGAAAAACTTTTTCACTAGGAGGGTGGTGAAGCACTGGAATGTGTTACCTAGGGAGGTAGTGGAATCTCTTTCCTTAGAGGTTTTTAAGGTCAGGCTTGACAAAGCTGGGACGATTTAGTTGGGGATTGAGCTGGGGGTCAGACTAGATGACCTCCTGAGGTCCCTTCCAACCCTGATATTCTATGATTCTATGAACTCTAAAATCTAAAAATGACCATTTAAATCCCAACGTTAACTGTTTCACTGTTGGTCATTTTAGCAGAAATATTTTAAAGGTATGGCAAAACTTCTTTATGCACCCTTACATCCACACAAAGGGGGTGCAGGGCAATGCTGAACTGGTCCTCTGCATTATATAATGAAAAGAAGGGAGGAAATGAAATAAAAAAGGAGGAAAGCCAACAGGATACCTTCGGCTGCTGAACGTGATGTCAGTCAGAAAACACTGAGTGAGCAGAGAATTTCCCCACATTAATGATGTCCATGAAAAAGCTCTGACTCATATGGAATAAAATAATAAACACATTAATGATTCACCCTTGGAAGACTACATAATTCCTGTGTGAATTTCACAGAGGCCTCATCTTCGATAGGAAAAAAAGGTGTGTTTTTTAACTCTAACTCACTCAAGGTAAAATCCTAGGGAAGACAATGCAGCTTGTAGTTTGCAGATGAGTTGGCAGGTCAAGGTACAGATTGTGAGGGAGACTCTCTTTACCTTCATCTGTTAACATATGTAAACTACAAATTGCCTTCTCTTCACTAGGATTTTCTTGACTGAGTTAACTCAAATTAAAAACACACCTTTTTAGCCTAGTGAAGATGAGGCCTTATGGACTAGCTAATCTCCATGTTTTTTAGTTTGGGGCACTGTGCTGGGCATCAGGAAAGTTTTATATCTGCTGGGAGGTGGCACTGCATTGGCATTCATGCTTGCACCCCATTGAGAATCCTCCTTTCTCCCCAGAACTGCCCTTCCAGTGTGTCATTCTCCTTTCCTACTAGGTATCAATGCCATCTCTAGGCTGGGCACCAACAATGGGTAGGTTGCACACATCATGACAGACAGGGCAGGGAGCAACTGACGCAGAGCTTCAACTGACCCTGTGTAGGAAGACAGGGCTGGCAGCAGGCAAGAAGTGAAGCTCTTTCTATTTCAGATTTTCTTGGGGGGTTGGAGTAAGCCATTATCTTTGTTGCAAGGAAAGAGGGAACAAGACATGGGAAGGAAGGCATATCTTGTTATGGAGCAGAGAGAGGGAATCAAGACAAACATATTTTTTTCTCAGGCAGAATGCTGAGGACAAGTTGCACAGTCAGCCTGTGGAACTTGTTGCCATGGAATGTTGAGGAGGCCAAATGTATAACTGGGTTAAAATAAGGATTAGATAACTTTGTGGAGGACAGGCCCATCAATGCCTAATAGCCAAGATAGTCAGGGATGTAACCTCATGCTCTCGGTGTTCCTAAACCTCCGACTGCCAGATGCTGGGACTGAACAACTAGGGACGGATCGCTTGAAATTGCCCTGTTCTGTTCATTCCCTTTGAAGTATCTGGCCCTGGCCAATGTCAAAGACAGGATACTGGGCTAGATGGACCATTGGTCTGACCCAGGATGGCCATTCTTATGTTCAAGTAAACTTGTCTTCAGGCTACTGAAGGGTTTAGGGTCCTTTAATAAGCTTGGTAGGCAGCACAGTAACAGCTCCTCAGACTTCAGGTAGAGAAGTCTATGGCAGCTGTTGAGGGAGGATACAACCCATAAAAGTGTTTCTTGTTAAAAAGCATATAAACTATAAGTATTTATGTGATATCTGTTCATTGTATAAAGGTTGCATAAAACTACTGTGGGTACTGATTTTGTTTTTTCAGTGCAAGTGTAGTGAGAAGGACCACAGCACTAGGTGTAGCTAATTCCCCCTTTGAACTCTCCTTTACAGGTATGTGACAGCAAGGAGGCATGGCCTCCTTGAGAGACTAACAAGGACGGACGACCATGCAGCCTACAGCATATTTATGGTCCTGATCCTACAAACACTTATTGCCCATCACAAGTACTTATTTCCAGGAGTAGTAGTCCTAGCAGCAATCTCTGCACTCAGTAGTATTTGCTGGATTGTTCCCTGTTTGCATAACATCAAAACTTGAAAAACTCATGGCAAAGAGGAAGTTGGAGGGGATGAATGGGCTGACTGGGACCAGATCACCTGGAGCTGCTGGCTTCTCTTCCTGAAACAAATAAGTAAGCTGGTGAATGGTGGTCATGGGTTTGCTGCTCTTATAAAAGGAAGAAGGGGGGAGGGGAGAGAAAGTGGCCTGGACATTGAAGCACCCCAGAGAAGGAACTGAACTGCAGAGGCCCAGCTGGAGAGCTGCAGCCAGAAAGCCCGAGAAGGCGAAGACATTGTCACCTGGGAGGAGCCCTGTCGCACAGCTCTATCCCAGAGCAGGGACAAACAGAGAGAGTGCAGGACACACACACACTTGGCCAAGGGGGCGCTCATGAGAGATGAGTGCACCCTGTTACAATAGGACAGACAGAAAACTGCTTGGGGATAAAGAAGGAGGGACATGTGTAGGAGAGAATAGAAGACAGCATAGTGGGGAGCAAAAGGGTATGATGGGTGGAGAATGCATAAAAAGATACACGATCAGTAATAGGAAATAAAAAGCAGAGTGAAACAATATAATAAAAGATCAGGAGACAGAGAAATGTACTTTTTAAATATTTATTAATAGAAAGTTGATTGACAATGCTTCAGTTATGAAGAGTCCACAGATGTTTTGTTCCTTTAAATTGCAGGGATGTGGGATTTCAGGGGCTCAGTGACAGATGTTTTCAAATGAGCTAGTAGGTGTTAAGGAAATTTTTCAATCCCTGGATGAGAACACTATGTTAATCTACTTCAATTCCAACAGCTTCCTGAGCTGAATTGGGACAGGACCTCTTTCCCTTCTAGATGCTATAGGCCTTCCCACCTAAAGGTAAGTGTCACATCCTTGGTCCATGCTCCATCCCAGCTGCTGTAGCCATATAATGATTGAAAGCTCAGCATGGACCATTATTGATTTTATAGGTATGCCATAGACTGGGTCTGCTGAGTCAAGTTCCACAATAGTCCTTAAGGATGTGAGAAGTATTACATAGACTGGGTTAGCATGGAGAGAATACAGACCAAGCCATTCTTGCCTGAGAAGAAGTGGCAGCACAGAACAAGGGGATAATGGAGACTGTTCAGAAAGTGTGTGCTGAAGTCCTATTAGAGGAATCACTGTACCTACAAAGCTTTTCCTGCCCAAACTAATGGGAATGAGAAGTTATACCTGCTCACACCCACTGACAAATGTATTGCTCATATAATGCTTTTACATGAAAAGGCACACAAATTTTAGATGTAGGCTTTGACAACAAAAATGTTCTGAATTGACATGGGTTTTTTTCCCTCCTCCTTTTGGCTTTCACACTAAAAATACTAGCCCTTTGCACATTTTTTCATTAGCGGCTTCATTCTTGGTTTTTGAAAAATACTAGCTGTAAAAGTTTCTTTTTGCTTGAAAACTGACACCCTATTGGGGGGAAGTATTTACTAATTCCTCAAATATAATTTATTTTTAGGAACTAAGAATACAAGAAAATATTTTTGAAGTTTCTAATAAGTTATTTCAAATCTTTTGAGCTGGAAAAGTGTAAACTGAATTTCCTTCAAAATTTCAGGAAAAAAGCCCTTTTCCTTCCAAGAGTCCATCTTAAATTTTTGAAAACATACTTTTTTTAAGGTGCAAGGGGGCTTTGTAATTACATTCTCATCACATTAACTATGCCCTGGTGCCTTTGCAATTGTCACAGAAAGAAAACAGTTTAAACGCAATGCAATACATCACCCCAGCATCACTGCAACTGTCAGTGACAATCTGATGCAACATCGCACAACGGTTGGTGCAAAGTCCAGCGAGCAATTTCAACTAAGCATATATACACCACTGACAAGTTTGCATGACTTGTATTAGTGAGTTCAATAAAATGCTGATCATTTTAAAGTTGAAGCTGCCACCAATGAATGCTATCTAGTAGATATTGGGGTACTTAACACTCAGTGTTTATTGTCAAGGCCCTTAAGATTCATTAGACCTAAATTATGCAGCAGGGGGCTTGGATCTGTGTGGAAATAGGCACCAACCACCCCAAACTCTCTCCTCCTCTTCAGCTCTCACCCATCCATATCAATTGCCTCCTGAAGGTCTCAGTTCATTGAAAAAGGTGCCTGCTTAGCAGAACATTAGAGACCAGCTTCCCCTTCTTCCTCTTCCAAGTCCTTTTCACTTTTTCACTTACTTTAAAGGGATGAATTTTTCCCTTCTAAAAACTTTACATGTTTTAACTTTGTCAGCTTAAAGAGTCAGTGAAAGGAAAAGATGTGAAGAAAAGATGTGAGGCTTAAGGGACAGCAGACTTCTGGCTGCATGGTGGGGACTTATTGGAACTTCACGTACCAGTGGCAGAGTTGGGAATAGAATCCAAGTTGTCTGACTCTGATTTCAGTGCCCTAGCTACTGAAGCATGCAGCCTCCAGGGGATTTTATTTAGTTAAAAAGTGAGGAAGAGTAAAGCAAAACATGTTACAGTAGGATTTAGGCTGCAGTCTTAACAATGGAAAGGTTAAAATCTCTCCATAAATCAAACAGCAATTCAATTCTAAAATTCTGAGAACTTCTAGAGACACCTTGGAATAAAAGTTAACTATCCCAAAAGCGTACACACAGTGTGGTACGCAGAGAGTCCATACAGAGTAAGTACAGAACCTAAACCTCAGAGAATTATGCAAGTTACATATCCATTTATAGTATATTATATATATATATATATATAGTATATGGGTAGATCAGTGGTTCTAAAACTTTTCTACTGGTGACCCCTTTCACATAGCAAGCCTTTGAGTGCAAGCCTCGTTATAAATTAAACACGTTTTTATATATTTAACACTATTATAAATGCTGGAGCCAAAGTGGGGTTTGGGGTGGAGGCTGACAGCTCGTGACCCCCACATGTAACAGCCTTGTGACCCCCAAGGGGTCCCGACCCCCAGTTTGAGAACCCCTGTTGTAGATGAAAAAGCATATAAGACAAAGTTAAATAAAGTGAATTGGGCCTGCAAAGCTCAGTAAAATGAGTTGAGGTATTTATAAAATCTGATATTCCTTGTCCTCAGATTAATGAGCTAATATTTGCCCCCCTCAATAGGATTTCAGACCAAAATATAACTAACTTGTATACAGTGCATAAAATATAAACTTAGAAGCAAATTTCTAGCAAGCCACAAAATGCAGTCCCTTAGAATCTTTTCAAGTGATGTTCTGATACATTGTACACTATAAGAACCACTATATATCAAACATATCTAAGGCCTGTTTCACAGTGAAGTCTCCCTGAACAGAGAAACTTGCAGAATCTATATCTAAGGCTGTTAGTTAACTTCATGCATTTTTTGCTCTTTGTGTGATTTTCTAAAACCAAAACAGAGGACTGTATACTTTTCTCACTATGACTTCATCCACCATCTTAGTTTTAAAAGACATAACTGAACTTTTATGCAGTGATGGACATATTACCGTCTCTTTTAAAAACTCAATTTGACATTTTGATTGTGGGAAATATTCATTCATATTATCATTTTTGCATGACTCAAGACTATGGGGATACATCTTGAAAGGAAATGGAAGAAAAATGTCAAGGCTTTTTCCACATATCTATCTGGTTATGTGCGGATCAGAAAATCCACAAAGGAAAGCCGTATCAAGACACGCTTCTAATAGACAAAATGAAATTCAGTAGATGTAGACATTTAGTATAACAGCTGATATTCAAGAAGATTTCAGAGACTTTTGAGGGGAAAATGGGGTTAAATCCTAGCCCCATTTTTTGTCTGAGGGATTTTGACATCCTTGGTTTCATCCTTCTCTCTCTTTCCTCTGCTACTGCTCCAAGAACAACAGCTAGTTACTGGGATTATGACATTAGAGATGATTAGGTGATACAATTTAAGGACAGGAGTTCTCAGACAAATAAGATCGTTTAAGACTGTTCAACATCACCAGGCTACAGGTTAGCATTTAAAAAAAAACAAAACACAAAAAACCATGGGACTTTATTGCATATGTATAGCTCACTGTATTTTCAATGACTGCATCCACACCAGAATTGGCAGAGATCTGGCAGAGCCTTTCAGTAGAAATTCATTCAAGTGGAAAATTATGGTGCATAGTATTACAACAGAAGAATTGCACTGTAAAGTTAATTCATAGCAAGTGTAGAGAAGAAAGTTTAAATAAGAAAGTTAATCATCTTATACAACCTGAAGACTTGCCATAATTTTAACTTTCCCCAGTTTAAACTAGCAAGTCTAATAAATTTATTAAAATATTTTCCAGTACATGATATGCAGCAAAAATTCAATGTAGTCACTGGTAAACAAATCCACCTCAACTAAATCTTGTTATTTTGTGGCAACCGGCATGAAACAGACTATCAAAAGTGTAGTTTAAAGATTAACTCAAGTTTTCTAAATATTTCAGCATCCTTGCACTAGCCTAGACGTCAGTTTAATCAACTGTCTCATGTACAAATCAGAAACATGACAAAGCACTAAATTACACTACGGCATGTATCTGTTATTGTGTTAATCTACATATGTATTGGTACAGCTGTTCTGTAAAAGCGTCTGAAGAAAATTTTTCTGTAACTCTTGCTCTTCCAGCTGCTCCCATTGTATTCTTTAAGGCAGGGTCTCTCACAAATTTTTCCATGGCCTCAGAAAATTGTGTTGGAAGAGGATCACACAAAAATCCTGTAAAATTATTTATAACAGATTCCAAAGGACCACCTGAATTAACTGCTATAACTGGACATCTCATATACATAGCCTCCAAAGGAACTATGCCAAAGTGTTCATTGCTTGGCGTATAAAGCACACACACACAGTTATTGAAAAGAGAGATTTTTTGTTCATCTGAAAAAGACCTCACAAAAGTGACTTGCTTGCTAATATTAAGCTTAGTCGCAATAGTCTTCAGCTCTTCATAATGTTCCACATTTTCCAAAACCCTTTCATCATAACCACCAGCCAAAACTAGATGAACTTCATTCCACTCTTGAGCATCGAGCCTGCCACGAAGATCATGTAAAGCTTCCAGAGCTAATGCTAGGTTTTTTTTCCTTTCAAATCTATTGATTGAAAGAAACAAATATTTTTTCCCCTGGGGAATTATACTAGCTATATCTGCAGGAACAATTGTTTCAAAGGTACTGACATTCAACGAAGGGTATAGGACGTCTGGTTTAATCTGATTTAAGGACTTAAATGTATTCTTGAAGACATTAGCTGTAAAATTGCTGTTGACAACAATGCAATCTGCCATGCCAGTAGTATACTCTTCCAACCAGTCAAGTGGAGCTCTATAGATGCGTTTAAGAAAAGATTCTCTCTTGGTCAGAAGCTGATCAGGAAAGTGACAGTAAAACAAAACCTTCTTAGGAGTTCTGGCCAGCCTGAGGACTGGGATACAAGCAGACACCTGGATAAACCGAGAGGTGGGGGTGAGAGTAAGAGACAGCACTGTTTATTCAGTCCCAGTTTCTACAATAGGATCTATCCCGGAGCGACACTTGTGGATTCAAAACTAAAGCGTTCCGCGTGAGGAAGAAGCGGCGCGGACTGTGACGACCCGGTGCTTACTCTCACTCGCGGCCTCCCGCAAGGGGCGGGGAGGTGGGGGGGTGGGGGGGGGGTTCAGATGCTGCTGGCAAACCGCCACTCGGCGGGCTTCCCTTCTCGGTCCGGGGAGAGGCGACCCGAAGGGCAGGCGCCTGGCGGTCTCCCCTGCCCGCCCGTGACCAGCGAAACACGTGGCCGTGCGACTCGCAGCCCCACCCGTGCGGTCCGCACCCGGGCTCAGGGCCCGTGCCCAGCGAGGGGAGGCAGCGCCCTCCCGGCTCAGGGCCCACCTGACGCCCCCTCCCTTCGGTTCCCGGCTGCGAACCGAGCTGTGACCGCGCCGCCCCTCCCCGCACCGGGCGCGCGGCCCCGGCAGCTCCTCGCGCTGGGCCAGAGCACGTGCTGCTGGCCCTGGCCCCGCCCCCGCACCTGGTCGCACACGAACACGTCCATCTCCTCCCCGCTCAGCAGCAGCACGTAGAGCGCCACGTAGGCCATGCGCAGCGCGGCGCAGAGCGCGTGGCCCCGCCCGAAGAGGCTGCGAGGCAGCCAATCCCCCACGCTCCGCACCGGCAGGCCGCGCGTCTCCGAGAAGCAGCGCGCGGGGTCGTAGTGCGCGGTCCAGATCTGCACGCGGCAGCCGCGCGCCCGCAGCGCCAGCGCCGCGTCCACCACTAGCCGCTCGGCGCCGCCCAGGCCCAGGTCCGGGTGCAGGAACAGCACGGACGGGCCCGAGCCCGGCCCCCCTGCCATGCTGGCGCCTGCACCCGCCAGAGAGGAGGCGGAGCCCGCTTCTTTTGAGCGAAGAAGTGATTCCGGGACCTGGGCTAGTCCACGTGTCACTGCAGAGAGCGCATGCGCAGCTCCGCCCTCTCGCTGTGCTGCCAGCTTGGGACACATCAGCCTTCGTCCCCGCATAGGTGACCTGGTGCTGCCTGGGTCCTTAGCCCGCGCGTCCTGTGGTGTCTCCGTTTCAGGCGGGGTTCGGGCACAGGAGGGGGACAGGACTCTGGCGGCTGGAGCCCTGAGCTCGGTTCGCTGCTCTGGAAACTGTCTCCTGAGAGGCGGCTGGAGTCAGGCAGTGTCCTAGTCCACCGCGGGGCCTTGGGAGGCCCAGGAGGCGAGCGGTCCTAGGGGCGGGGCAGCTAGACCTGGGGTATCTGCAGCAGCCGCAGCGAATTTTGGAGACGGGAGAGTTCTGAGGCCCGCGCGCGCGCTTCCTTGAACGCAGAGTCGCTGCCATGGTGAGAGCGCGGGGCCCCGATCCCCCCTCCGCGCCCTGGCTCGCGCTGGTCCCGTCTCACGCGCTGTCTCTTTCTCTCCGCAGCCCGGCCCCAGCCCCAGCGGCACCAACGTCGGCGCCTCTGGCCGCTCCCCCAGCAAAGCGGTGGCGCCTCGAGCTGCGGGATCCACCGTCCGGCAAAGGTACCGGCGGGGGCGGACCCCGAGGTCGGGGCTCGGTAAAGCCTGGCTGCGCCGCCCGGCCTCGACCCGATGGAGACACCGGTCGCGACAACGCTCGATAGCGCCGCCTCCTGCCCCCCCCTCCGACCCCCCGAGGCTGACACTTGAGCTGGGGGAGCCTCGATGGGCGTCGTTGCCCCTGGTGCCAGCTGGGAGCGGGCGGCTGGGGGAGGGTGTCGGGCAACTTCTCTCTATGTCTGTGGCTAACGGCACTGAACCGAGCCTGGCAGCGCCCTGTGGCCCGGACCCAGCGCTGAGCACGGTCACTGCGGGCCAAAGTCTGAGACCAGCACCAGGAAGAGATTGTGTGGGGTGGGGGGGGTTTCTTCTTGACTTCTAGGAAAGGTTGGTGGTTCTCAGCTGATCGCGAATGCAGGTCAGGTTGTGATTCCCTTGTTCTTCCCTCCAAGGAAAAACGCCAGCTGTGGGACTAGGAGCGCAGGCCGCACTACCTCAGCAGGCACTGGTGGCATGTGGAGATTCTACACAGAGGACTCCCCTGGGCTCAAAGTGTAAGTCCCAAAAGCAGCAAGAGGGTGACAGTGTTGTTTTAAATCTATATACAGTAGTCCAGGCTCCCCGAGTCATTTGATCTGGCCTGCACATTATGCATGAAAATATGGGAAAACCACAAGTGCTTAGATAAATCAGAAAGAATGCCTTGAGGAGACCTGGTTATAAAAATATAAAAGATCAATCTTGTAGGTAGATGTTTAAGTTAATACAGTACAGTCAAGATGATTACTTGAATTTTTTCTCTAAGGTTCCAAACCTGCAGACGTGCACGTGCTTTTCTTGAGTACTATGAACGGTCCTAAGAAATCAAGAGAGGTTACTCACAGTAGTAAGGCACATGCATATGTGGTTGTAGGCTTCGGACCTAAGGCTTCATTATCTACAGTTTTTCTGGGTTTTTTTAATGCCAATAAAAACACCATTGCAGAAATACCAAAAAACATTATACATCAATACGTACCGTTTGCAGTCATACACGCAGTCAGAAGCAACTCACTGCTAATGAGGTCCACTGGACACGGTAACTTCATTAATCACACGTCTTGAGTTAAACATAATGAAGTGACGAACATTTTAAGAGACACTGGTGTTATAAGGCTAACCTTTTCAGCCTTGGCTCACACCTATGTCACAGGTTTGTTTTAATGCTTCAACCCTGTATTTCCTTGGTCTTCTGTTGTAGGGATGAAGAAAGCCAGGTGCTCTCAATCAGTCCCTTTGCCCATTACACCATATCTTTAGCACGCAGCTTCTTAGATACCTTAAGT
The DNA here is from genome assembly GCF_965140235.1 of Caretta caretta. Lineage (NCBI taxonomy): Eukaryota > Metazoa > Chordata > Testudines > Cheloniidae > Caretta > Caretta caretta. Next base: position 156,254,274 of record NC_134207.1, on the reverse strand, counting down.
TGGTAATCGAAGTGGTAGGTGCTGCAGCTGGCTGTAAAAGAAAGAGCTTCCTGAGCAAGCAGCAAAAGCAATATAAAATAAAATGGCCATTCTGATAGCTATTAAAATACCATCTCATTCACAAACCATTTTCTCCTATACACTTAGGCCTGTAGATTTCTCACTTCTGCAAGTGTTCCTGACACTCTTGGAGATATCCTCGTCCCTTCCAAAAAAGTGATAGATCCCACCCTCATCCAGGCTTGGGTGATAGGCAAATACAGTCAAGAAATAGAGAGAAACAGCCTCTTTCCTTGTCACATGGAAACTTGAGGCAGGAATAGCATGTTATTTACCAGAGCTGTATTTACCAGGTAAAATCATGGTTTTTAACACCCAGGGAGAAACTAGTTAGTCCCAGTTTAAGGCCTTTTAAAAACTGTTTCATTAATGCACACCACAGTACACTTTGTTTTAGTTACATATTCAAATTGTGGTTACATGAGGCAATAGACTCAGAGATTAATTTAGAATTGTTCAGATAAAAATAAAACTGCAGAGGGCATAACATATAATTATAATACTGAATATTGGAATATTGCACAGTTTGGTTCAGTATCTTCTCAAGGAAGTTACACATGTCAGCTCATTTCAGTTTTCACTGTTATGTAACCAAAAGTCAAAAACATTTGATTAGATGAAAATGCAGAGTTTCAGGTTTGAAGCATTAAGCAATCAGAAGCATGCATAGTTGCAGACAACTGGTTGAAGTCCACTTGGGCATATAGCATTCTGTAGCCGGAGACCAACTTTAGTTGTGGCTAGACCAAGCCTATTCTCCAGATTTGAATGGATGTATACAGCATTTGAGAAGATTCGTTCTGTACTTGCTGGATGTTGAAATTGCACCACCAATTCTATTAAGTCAGATAGAATATCAGTATTCTTCAGATTTTCCCCACCATATTACAGGAGAAACTTTCTCCTTGATAGCAGATGAAAATATTGTGGGGTGTGTGTGTGTGTTTTTGGATACAGAGCTACTTCTACTTTAAATGCAAGTGTATATATATGGCAGAAAGTTGAGATTTTTTTTGCTGAGTAATCACTGCCTTGCAATTTCTTCTTAAAATGACAATTCCTTTCTTGCATATTTTAGATGAAGGAGGTCGGCCAACATGTGTACATGAATACTTGCTTCATGAAATTTTTGTGTACTTTTGCTTGATATGGTGCAAGATCTTCATTTATCATTAGGTTCAACCATACTTTGCATGCAACAGCAATTGTTGATGTGGTGTCCCTTTTTGAAGTGTCAAGTGCCACAACAGCTGGTTTCAATTGATTGATCAAGTTCTTTGTTTCCCGGAAAGCCCTTTGATTATCAATTATACTGACCACTATCTTCAAGTTCTTCCTCAAGACCGCTCACAATCCTGAGATAATGTAACTGATTTTTAATATAGGTTTCCATACATGTTGTTTGAGTGTTCCATCGTATGTCACCACAGATTTGGGGTTTTACAGATCCTTGGTATTCTTTTAACCAGGCTGACGGTGATTACAAAAGTATTTTTGTAAATCTACAACGTTTCATCAAAGCACTTGGGATAAGGTCTTGTCCAAGTAGATTTAGCCAATGTGATGCTCATTAATATATAACCAAACTGTTGTTGTCTTGTTCCAAATCACTTCTTATACTTTCCATCTTTTTTTCATCTTGCATTAGTGTAACTTTTTTCCATAAAAAGAAAAGGAGTACTTGTGGCACCTTAGAGACTCACAAATTTATTTGAGCATAAGCTTTCATGAAGTGGGCTGTAGCCCCACAAAAGCTTATACTCAAATAAATGTGTTAGTTTCTAAGGTGCCACAAGTACTCCTTTTCTTTTTGCGGATACAGACTAACACGGCTGCTATTCTGAAACCTGTTTTTTTCCATGTAATTTGTTACTTCCACTCTCGTGCTATCAGTGTCTAACAGTTCACCTGCTACCTGCTTTTTGATTGGGTGCTTTGTAGCCTGACCATAGGCAGCTGATCATTTTTTGAAAAGTTTGATGCTTAATAACTAGGGCCCTACTAAATTCACTGTCCATTTTGGTCAATTTCATGGTGATAAGATTTTTAAAATTGTGAAATATCAGATTTAAATAGCTGAAATCATGAAGTTCATGGTGTTGTAATTGGAAAAGGAGTTGTGGGAGGGTCACAAGTTTATTGTGGGGGGGTTGCAGTACCGCTATCCTTACGTCAATGCTCCTGCTAGCAGCGCCTTTGGAGCTGGGCAGCTGGAGAACGGCAGTGGCTGAGTAGTTCATTTTGGGGTTTTTTTTGTAATCAGTTCTGTAAAATCTGTAAACTATAGAAACAGGCTTTTTGGTCTCTTTGTAGCTAATGTTCCTGTGTGTTACCATCATGGCATAATGTAATTTATGTAGCAGATGTTTACTAAATTTCTGAAGTACAATTTTTCTTTACTGAAGTTTAGTACTCCTTAACAGTGATGATAATTAGTAAGGTACCAAGTTCTTCCATGAAGACTAATGCACTTGAGAGTCTTTGGTTTTGCATATGTTTATGAAGAGACAGAGCTTATGTAAGATCTGTGTCACATGCAAATTCATAAAGAGGGAACCCATAACAAAACTGTCTGCTTTAAGGAGGCCCATTTTGCCTGTCACTATATGCTGATGTACTTGCACCAAAGTAAGATTAAAAAAATAAAATGCTGGTATAAAAAAACTTAAGTCTTCACACCAGGATGTTAATATGGCAAAGTTCTTTCCCACCAGAAGATTTTAATAATCTTAACTCAAATTTATTGCATGTTTCACATACGTTTACACAAAATCCTTTATAAATGACCATGGGTCTGTCTTACACTCTTTTTGGTTATTGTGTTGTTGAGAGAGGGTTGTTTTTTTTTTTCCAGTAGGAGCAGCTGTTTTCGATCAGTTTTGTAAATCTTCCTGATTGTGAACTTACATTGAGGCAAACCAAATGGGCTCTTAGAAAAACAAACAAGTATTTCATGTGTTATTGATCCTGAGAATATAATAAGTCTAAAATGAAATAAAAAGTTCTGTTGAGGCCATAGACAATTGGAGATCAGCTTTAGAGAAAATAGTCTGATTGTCATCACAAATGTGGAAGAGCCAATTTGTCCTAACTGAAATATGGTAGATAAATTATAATTGTTCACTGAATAGATCACCTGTTGTACTTTTGGAAAGGATGAGAAATAGGAATGGTCTGAAGATGATTTGTATTTTAATAAGGGTGAGAATGATTTATTGATTCAAGTGGCAAGTCAGATATATTTTGGAGTGGGTGGGGAGTTCCTCTTAATTTTTGTTTTTTGTTTGTTTTTTATGATTGTGGAAGATCCTAGAGCTTCATTAATTTTATGTATTCATATTTATACTTTTGGGGTCTGGAACTATATTGTGAAGATGGTGGAAATGATGGATTAGCTAAGAGTTGCCTATGGAATTGCACTGTGAAATTGCAAACTAAAATATATTGCATATTTACACTTAGTTTGATTGCTAAATACATCTACGTATCTATATCCAGTTGGATAAAATTCAAGATTCTGCACAAAAAGCCAAATTGGGCTATGCATAGTAGATAGCAATTATGATTTAAAATAGTTTGTGAGATGAGGATGTTCAAAAGCCTGTGAATCAGAAAATTGCATGAGGAGTTGAAAAACCTTGAAGACAGTAACATGAAGGAGATCAGTTTTCAGAGGAACAGCCGTGTTAGTCTGTATTCGCAAAAAGAAAAGGAGTACTTGTGGCACCTTAGAGACTAACCAATTTATTTGAGCATGAGCTTTCGTGAGCTACAGCTCACTTCATCAGATGATGAAGTGACATCTGATGAAGTGAGCTGTAGCTCACGAAAGCTCATGCTCAAATAAATTGGTTAGTCTCTAAGGTGCCACAAGTACTCCTTTTCTTTTCATGAAGGAGATCAGTTGCTTTAGTTTCATTTTTACATTATGTTCAAATAAGATCTGCTTGATCATAAAAACTCCATAGCATGAATCATACTTTTGGAAATCTGGTGCTGCCTCTAATGAAGGGAGATCAAGTACAGTGTTATGAGTAGAGCTGTCAATTAATCACAGTTAACTCACGCGATTTAACTCAAAAAAAATTAACTGATTAAAAAAAATTAATCGTGATTAATTCCACTGTTAAATAATAGAATACCAATTGAAATTTAATACATATTTTTGGATAGTTTTTCTACATTTTCAAATATATTGTATTCTGTACTGTAATAGAAATCAAAGTGTACAGTGCTCACTTTGTTTTTATTACAAATATTTCCACTGTAAAAATGATAAAAGAAATAGTATTTTTCAGTTCACCTCATACAAGTAGCATAGTGCAGTCTCTCTCGTGAAAGTGTAACTTACAAATGTAGATTTTTGTTGTTGCATAACTGCGCCCAAAAACAAAACAGTGTAAAACTTTAGAGCCTACAAGTCCACTCAGTCCTCCTCCTTTTTCAGCCAATCGCTAAGACAAACACATTTGTTCACGGGAGGTACTGCTGACTGCTTCTTATTTACAATGTCACCTGAAAGTGAGAACAGGTGTTTGAATGGCACTTTTGCAGCCGGCGTTACAAGGTATTTATGTGCCAGATGTAAAAATTTTATTAAAGCTAATTTAAAAAAATATATATAATACATAGGTTGGGAAAAGAGTGTCTGTATATCTGGGCATAGTGATTAGATTATCCACAAATACAAAGTTTGTTTTCAAATATCATATGATACATAGAGTACATAATCCGCAATAACTCAAATTTAGGTGAATAGATTTAACAATACAGTTTAGATATTAGAATCTGAATACTTGGGTACATCATTCATGAAAACTTGTACAGAGATTTGGTTGTGGGAAGCAAATTATCAGTAAGTGGAGATTGAGAATTAGGTGAATTAAAATATACTCTTGTTTTTTACAGTGCAAATATTTGTAATCATAAATATAAAGTGAGCACTGTACACTTTGTATTGTCTTGTAATTGAAATCAATATATTTGAAAATATAGAAAACACCCAAAAATATTTAAATAAATGGTATTTATTATTGTTTAACAGCACAATTAATCATGCGATTAATCGTGATTAATTTTTTTAATTGCTTGACAGCCGTAGTTATGAGATGCACAGTAAGAAAATGGTGTTTTTATTGTAATGGAACGCTCACGTTAATTTGCTTGGGATCCCCTTCAGACTAGTCACAGCATAGATCAGCTAGTTTAACACAGTCTAAAATTGAAAGTGTGAGAAGTTTTCCAAACAATAATACCCTAATTATAATTTCATAAAAATAGAGTTAGTGAGCATAAAAGATTCCAACACGAAGTTCAGATTGGGAGTTTTAGATAAGGATTTATAATGGACAGAGCTTCCACTTGTGATTTTTTTCAGTGTCACTTGCAGTAAATTTAATCAAACTGAAACTGGTGTAACTATAAAAGCCTACTTGAAAAATGATTGTATCTGTTGCCTCGCTGCATTTAAAATTCTGTTCACTTCTTAAAAACTGGAGAGTTGGTTGTAAATTACTTCCCAAGCTAAAATATTCTAATTTTGAACCTAAGTTTGACTAGCTGCTAGGGGACTCTATTGTTTCTTGTGCTCTATTTGTGTACAAGTATGCTCAGGTCACTAACTCAGTAGCAGACCCACCAGAATGTGAGGCGGAAACATGAATTGAAAAATGTGGAGATAAAGTTTACGATCAGAGTATTAAGATCCTGATTTCAACAAGTGATTAGCAGTGAATGACTAAATACTCCCTGTAATAGTTATAGTACAAATGGAAGCATCCATATTCTTTCAGCAATTCAAAACTGAGGTATCAAAATTAAATCTTAGATTTCCAACTTAATGTGGCAGATACGAATTCTGAGAAAATGGTTCTTATTTCTGTTAATCTTAAAGGGTTAACTTGTACTACTAAAAGCTGCATTCCAGTAATGTTTGTATTAAAACTTTTGCAATAGATAACAAAATAATCCCCATCACTAATTTGGTGAGGGGTGTGGAGTGGGAGCAGGAAGGAGCTTTGATATTAAGTCTGTGTATTTACTGAGTAATTTATTTGGCTGGTTCTACCTAACCTTCAGAACAAGATGTCTTTATGTATCGTTGAGATTTAACTGACTTTTTTTCTTTCTTTCTAGTGGTCCTGTTCCAGTTTTGGTTATGAGTCTCCTCTTTATTGCTTCTGTATTTATGTTGCATATCTGGGGCAAGTACACTCGCTCATAGACTCCTCTGCATCCATATGTCTGTCAATTTAAAGCATACATCTTGGACCAAAAGTATGGAGGATTTTGTTTGCTCATGGAGAGAGAATATTTGGAAAGCTTCCTGTTTGGCTATTGAGGAGTCCCTTGTCACTTTTATTTGGTATTAGTGTTGAATGAACTGTTAAATTTTTCTGTTTGTGCTGGTTTTGAAGTCTTTCTGTCACAGGTCATTGTGTGTTTGCCTGTAGACTTAAAAATTACAGGTCTTGCAATAAAATTTGTATACATAAATTGAAGCAATGCATTCTCTATTCCTCTTCTCCTCCCCACCCCCCAACACAGCACTGTCATGAAGTATTATAAAGAGCGCTCTGAATAGTTTTGAGTAAACAGTGGTATAACAATAGTTCAAAATGGAATTTTGAATACTGTACAATATAGGTAGAAAATAAAATATTACATCAGAGAATTGTTTTTGGAACAAAATTTGTGAGACATGAAAATAGTTGAAATAACATATGCTAATGCACTTGGTCATAAAAACGTAGTGTGGTACATGTGTTGGTAGATTGCTCCACCTCTTTGATCTGGCATTCCACAGCAAAGACCATGTAATCAGCCAGCTTTGGATCACAGAAAAAACCTTTTCCCATTCTCTCTCTCTCTCTCTTTCTCCTCCGCCTTCCCTCAGTGCATATATATCTGTGCTACAATTAGAATTGCTTATATTGCACACTAAACTCTTGAGTGAGGACTGGTTCATTTATCTGTTTCCCTCAATATTGGGTAGAATGACTTTTAGCTCACTTGCTCTTTTTTCACTTCCCTAGCCAGGTGCACTTAAAACTATTGTGCAGGAGAGGCTAAATGCATGCTTTTTGGCTTCTTAGATATGTAGCCCTGAGTAAAAGAGCTGTCTCTGGGTAGTAGGCTACAGCAGCATCATAGACTCATCAATTTTAAGGTCAGAAGGGACCATAATGATCATCTAGTCTGACCTCCTCCTACACATTGCAGGCCACAGAATCTCACCCTCCCATCCTTTTTCTCTCTTTGAATACTCTTGGTATTGAGGCTGATAACTATTTGAAAGTCCTACTACCACAGAGAGAGGGCAAATATCTCCTTTTTCTCTGACAAAACATCTGGCAACTTAATTACACATGCATTTCTATTCATTAGGATTGGAGTACAAAAACAGACAGTCCCTGTGCTGGGGAGTTCACACTTGTACCTGTTTACTGAATTCACTTTAAATAAAACAATGTGGTATTACACCACCATGCGTTTGGCTCTGGTGGCTACAGTTTCAAGCTTAACAGAACGAAAGTCACCTCTGCTACTTGCTTTAGATTTAGAGCCTCCAGGAACACATGAAGACCAAGGGTGTAGTGACCACACATACATTTCCATGTACAAGGTCTAGTCTGTTTTACAAGTTTTATTAAAGTTATGATTACCCAAGCATATAGAAATCTTCTAAAGACCTATGCACAAGGTACAAATATAGTCATACTCACATCCTTAATGATATTCAGAGGGTCTGATAGATGCCTTGCCAATTGATCATCAGTAGAGGGATGAGTCCTGCTGGAGTTTTCCCTTAGGGAACTCATTTTACCCAATTTGGGAGCCCTCTTTTATCTTGTGATATTGACTACACATACACTCTGCGCATGTGCGTGAAGGAGTCCACCCTATTTGCAGTGTCCCCCAAGAATATTGGGGTACCTGTAGCCAGACAGCCAGCTCCCCCCCCCCCCCCCCCAGACCAGCATTGCTGGAAACACAGGAGGAAGCCGGAACAGGGCACTTAACATATATTCCAGCACAGCCTTTGAAGCTGTGAAAAGCACAGGTGTGCTGCTACAATGTGCCTCTGGGAGCAGATACGATTAAGCTCACAGCAGGCAGAGGCCCTGTGACAGACATGGCTCTTAGCCCCCACTAAATAGCGTGATGCACACACACCAACATCCTAGGTGGGAAAATATTTACCCTGATAAAAGAAATGTCCAGTAGTCGAAACTTATTGTTTCTCTCCTTTGCAAGTGTAAACTACTCTTGCGAAAGCTGGTGTCACCCAGACAGACCAGCCTCAATTTGGCATAAGAAAGGAGAAAGAGAATAAAGGAGTACAGAGGTATAAGTAGGGGACCTACAGCACCATGATTTTTGAGTGCTTTTTCACTATCTATCTGCTGGTCAGATAAGTGACAGCCTCCCAAGGCTTCTACAGCTAAGAGGGTCCCTAAGCCTTGTCCCTTATTCGTCTTTCCGTGGAACTGAGTGACCGATCCTGGCTTGGCACCGCTGGAATCGAGAGATGCAAGGAGGGTAAGAAGCACCCACACCTGATCTCCTATCTTTAGTGTACACATATTTTGAAATAGAGCTCTATACTTTGTTTTCTTTCTTTGGGATTGTGGCTTCAGTTTTGTAACTTGTTTGTGTGTGTAACATCTCTACATTTAAATAAGTAGGCACTAGCAATTTTGTAACCACATGATTAGAATCTAGCTTAATAAATTTTGGTAACCATTTGTGCATAAGCCTGACTTGTTTTCTCTGGTTTACTGTAAAGCAGCTGACACAATTAAAGAACCTGAGCCGTTTTGGCTCTAAAGCCTGGCCATTAGGTGAGAGTACTAAGAGCCTAGCGTTGAGTTGTGCCGCCTCCACGGGGCAAACTCTTGGGGCACCTGTCAGTCAATCCTGGCTGCCCGCTGCGAAGGAGCTCTGAGCTCTAGCAGTTAAAGTCACGGGTGGTTAGGACCTTGGGGCATCCGTCAGCCTAGCCCGGGCTGCCCGCCGTGAAGGGACAGTGCGTCCTAGCGGTTAAAGTCACGGATGGTATAAACGGGCATAGCTGGCACCTCACCAAACATCCTTGCCCGTCGGCTAACAGGTACCCCATTTTTCATAGGCTGCTTATAGTTCCTTTTATTCTCATTAGTATTTATGCACATAATGCACCCTGCGGTTAGGGCGCATGTTAGAAAACTGACTACTTGGTATCTTGTAATCAAAAAATCTTGTTGTTCATTTTTCGCAATACCCTCCATTGGCACATCTGTTCCTGTAATTTTGTGGCATAAGGTCAGTCTTTGGTCACTTACATCAAGCATTTCCGCTGCACTTTACATACTGCATTCTTGATTCCCCAGAATTTACTTTCCTGAAATACAACATCCTTGTACGAATGCATTTGGTGAACCAATTCCATGTTCATTTGCTCCAACATTAGATATCTGTCCCCAACCGTCCATTTGTTATCACCTCTTTTGAAATGTGTAGCTAATTGGTTCATTTTATCATTCATTTATTTAGTGCGATGTTATGATTAACTAACATGTCATATATATATATATATAAAATCATTGCATGCTAAATAGATCTAAGTTGTAGGAATATAATTAGCTACCAAATTTAGTCAATTTCACCATCATAGGATTTTAAAAATAATAAATTTCATGATTTCAGCTATTAAAATCTGAAATTTCAGGGGTGGTAATTTTAGGGATCCTGACCCAAAAAGGCGTGTGAGTGGTGGGAGGAGAGGTGGTACTGCTGCCTTTGCTTCCGCACTGCTGTTGGTGACGGTGCTGCCTTCCGAGCTGGGCGGCTGGAGAGCAGCTCTGAAGGCAGAGCTGCCGCCAGCAGCAGCGCAGAAGTAAGGATGGCACGGTATGGTATCACCACCCTTATGTCTGCCTGCAGAACTGGGCCCTCAGTGAGCAGCCGCCATTCTGGCCGCCCAGCTCTAAAGATAGTAGGCAGAAGTAAGGGTGGCATGGTATGGTATCACCACCCTTACTTCGGTGCTGCTACTGGCATGGTGCTGCCTTCAGAGCTGGGCACCTGACCAACAGCTGCTGCTTTCCGGCCATCCAGATCGGAAGGCAGCACAGGAATAAGGGTGGCAATACTGTAACACCTCTAAAATAACCTTGTGACCCCCTGCAACTCCTTTATGGGTCAGGACCCCCAATTTGAGAAACGTTGGTCTCCCCTGTGAAATCTGTATAGTATGGGGGAAAACCACACACAAGACAGTTTCACTGGGGGAGACCAGATTTCATGGTCTGTGATGCATTTTTCATGGCTGTGAATTTGGTAGGGCTCTAAGTATAAGTTTGGTCAGTATTTAGAAGGGATAAGTATGTATTAGATATCTAAGTAAGAAGGATGGAAATGCAAAGCCCACAGGCTAAGGTCTGTAAGATGTCAGCTTAGCCGTACTGGGCCACTGTCCCTTAATGTTTTATTGCCCACATTTCAGTAGGGTTTTAGAGACCTCTATGAAGGGGGGCCATATTTTTTCAGTTTTATGCAAATTATTTTCTCTGCTACCTTCAGTTGGAAAGATCAGTTCTCCAGGTAAAAAGACTAGCAGTCCAGCAAAGAAGGCGTACCTCCTTATTTCAAATTCCCTTTATAGCATCAGACAGCCTGGGATGTGGGGACGAGTTCTATCTATGGAGGAAGAACTTAGGTAAATGAATGTGAGCAGCATCAACATTAATTTACCTGTAAAGGACCTGTGGGGTTTCGGGGGAGGAGATAAGCTGCTGCGGATAGCAGTTGGTCCACCCCACTCCTCTTCTACCTGCCCCATCTTACCCTGGAACCCAAACCCTGTGCTGCTCACGTGGTGCGGTTTCATGGAACAGAGTAATGGCAGGAGCAGAGAAATGCCATGGAGATAGTGCCCTTGTTTAGGGCTCTACAGTGTTTTGATCACTTCCGTCAAAATAGGGATAGGAAAGGATAGGACGGTTGCCCTATGTGCCAATCTCCATTTCTCATTAGTCTCCTCGAAGTGTTGGTAAAGAGTCTAATTCAAAATCACAGAGGATATGAAATACAGTATCTCATCCTTACATTATTTCCAGTTTCTGGTCACTAAATTATGAGGAACATTGAGTATTTTCTAAAATATTTGGGAATGTGTATTTTTAGACAGTGAAGTATGTTTTAAATCTGGGATTAAACACTTGCATTTATATATTCATCTAAGTCAGGGGTGGGGAACCTCCGGTCCACTGCTTCATTTCATCTGGCCCTCAGCAAGTCTCCGCCCCGGGGGCCAGAAGCCCTGAGCCTCAGCACCCCTGCAGCACTGGAGCTGCAAGTGCCGGCTTGTCGGCTGAGGGGGGAGGGTTGCCAGGCTGTTAAAAGCCTGGTCGGCTCTGTGCAGCTCCCGGAAGCGACCAGCATATTCCTACGACTCCGGAAGCGCCATGCACTACCCCCACCTCCAGCACCGGCTCCACAGCTTCCATGGCCGGGAACTGTGGTCCATGGGAGCTGTGGGAGTGGGGCCTGTGGGCACCGCGCAGAGCCCCCTGGCCCCTCCGTCTAGGGGCCGGACATGGCAGCTGCTTTTGGGAGCAGCAAGGGCAGGTAGGGAGCCTGCGTTAGCCCCACTGCGCCGGTAACCACCTCCTAGCTGGAGCCTGAACCCCCTGGCTTGGGTCGGAACCCCCTCTTGCACCCTAACTCCCTCCCAGACCCTGCACCCCAACCCCCTGCTGGGTCACAACCACTGTGACGGGTTGGGTCACAGAGACCCCCGTGGAACTGCTACCTGATGTGCTGAGACTACCTCTGAGCCTGTTTTCCCAGCCAGCGTGGGAGTTCAGAACCCTGCCTTGTTGAGTCAGACACGTAAACCTGCTGCAAACACAGACCCAGGTCTGAACCACGTCCCCGAAAGCTGTAGGCTTTAACTGAAAACCACTTAGCAGGTACTCCTGTCTCCAGCACACAGATACCCAGGTCCCAATGGGGTCCAGACCCCAAATAAATCCGTTTTACTCTGTGTAAAGCTTATATGGGGTAAACCCATAAATTGTTCGCCCTCTATAACACTGATAGAGAGATATGCACAGCTGTTTGTTCCCCCAGGCATTAATTACTTACTTTGGGTGAATTAATAAGCAAAAGTGATTTTTATTAAGTATAACAAGTAGGATTTAAGTGGTTCCCAAGTAATAACAGATGGAACAAAGTTAGCAAGCAAAATGAAACAAAACACGCAAGTCTAAGCCTAATAAATTTAGAAACTGCATACAGGTAAATCTCACCTTTAGAGATGTTCCCACAAGCTTCTTTCACAGACTGGACTCCTTCCTAGTCTGAGTCCAGCAGTCACTCACACCCCCGTAGTTACTGTCCTTTGTTCCAATTTCTTTCAGGCATCTCTTTGGGGTGGAGAGGCCATCTTTTAAGCCAGCTGAAGACAAAATGGAGAGGCTTCCAGGACCTTTTATATTCTCTCTTTTGTGGGCAGAAACCCTTTTGTTCTGTGCAAAGTCACAGCAACAAGATGGAGTTTGTAGCCACCTGGGCAAGTCATATGTCCATGAATGATTCAGCTTTTTGCAGGCCGACGCCATTGTTTACATGTTAGTTTGAATGTTCCCAGGAAAGCTCAGATGTGGATTGGCGTCTCCCAAAGTCCATTGTCAGTTAAGTGTTTCTTGACTGGGCACTTACCGAGAATAGTCCTTTCTCAAGAAGCTGACCAAATGAGGCTACTTAGGATCAAACACATTGAGATACAAGTACATAGCCAGAGTAACAGCCGTGTTATGCAACAGCACTTGCATCCGATGAAGTGAGCTGTAGCTCACGAAAGCTTATGCTCAAATAAATTGGTTAGTCTCTAAGGTGCCACAAGTACTCCTTTTCTTTTTGCAAGTACATAGCCAATATTCATAACTTCAAATACAAAAATGATACACACATACAGACAGCATACTCATAACCAGCAAATGACAACCTTTCCATAGACACCCCACTTGACCTCCTCTGTACAAGACCTGGTGCAACCATAGTACCCTGGTTGCAACATTGATCTATACGGTCACAGTTTATGTCAATAACGTCACAACCACCTGGCCAGAACTTTTTCAAGTAAGATGCACTTAAACATGATAAAAATCAGCAAACACTTCCAGAAACTTCAACCCTCTGCCCCAGCTCTGAGCCCACTATCGCACTTCAAACCATTTGGCCCCAGCCCAGAGCCACCTCCTGTACCTCAAACCCCTCATCCCCAGAGCCTTCACCCCCAGCGAGAGCCCTCACCTCTTCCATCCCATCCCGTTCTCTCCCTCCCCCCCCCCCCCATGGGGCTGGAGCCGTGAACTCCGGCTTGCTCTGCTGCAGGGGGAAGCCCTGAGCCTCTGTGCCCCCCGCAACCAGGCTGTGTGTCCCACCACTGATTTTTTTTTGTGGACCAGTGGCCCCTGATTGAAAAATGGTTCCCCACCCCTGTTATAAGTGTTCCGGGCACCACACTTTTTTCTGAGGTGAGATGTGTTTTATGGTTTTCCTTTTTTTAAACTTTTGGGTGGGAGGAATAACCAACCTATTCCCAGGTTTTTCACATATAAATACGTTTTTAAAATGTGTGTTAGGAATCTGAAATATAGATGCACTTATTTAATTCCTTATCATTTACCAAATTCCTTTATCTTCCAACTGGTCAATAATGGATTACTATAGTTGCTCCAGGAAGTTCCCATATCTTTACCATGATGTGAGTCAGAAATGACAACTTCCTGAAGTACACATCACCTTAATGAAGAAAAAGATAATATTGGGATGGGATATTAGATGGCGTGGGATCCGAGTTACCCAGGAAAGAATTTTCTGTAGTATCTGGCTGATGAATCTTGCCCATATGCTCAGGGTTTAGCTGATCGCCATATTTGGGGTCGGGAAGGAATTTTCCTCCAGGGCAGATTGGAAGAGCCCTGGAGGTTTTTCACCTTCCTCTGTAGCATGGGGCACGGGTCACTTGCTGGAGGATTCTCTGCTCCTTGAAGTCTTTAAACTATGATTTGAGGACTTCAATAGCACAGATATAGGTGTGAGGTTTTTTGCAGGAGTGGTGGGTGAAATTCTGTGGCCTGCGTTGTGCAAGAGGTCAGACTAGATGATCATAATGGTCCCTTCTGACCTAAATATCTATGAATCTATGAATCCCTATGGTCCTGCAGGTGTGTCATTAAAAACTGAAAATTGTAATATCTCTCCTTTACCTTAAATCTCAAATGTAAATACACTATAGTCTATGTGACTCCAAACATCTAAACCAAGTAGGAGGTTCTGAGAAATTTAGCTGAATAAAAATTAATAAATATTGACATTGCCTTGCAAGCAACATCATGTTTTTCAAACCCTAGGTGGTCTGTCCTTTCCAAGGATAAAGCAAGTTGACAGATACTGACTGTAGAAGCTTTAACTTGCATATAATTTTAGGAAGTAGATCCTCAGCTGTGTAAGCTGACATAGGGCCATCAAGTTCTGTCCTTAAGAGTTTTAGATTTGTTTTATAAATTAGGTCTTAATGTGACTGGAAGATGTGCAATACAGAGTAACCTAGGAAGATTTATTTGAATGGACTGATTTCTTCTTGGCCTTCTGGAATGTGCTCCTTTTGTGGCACTAAGAATACACAACAGAGTGCAGTGGAGGGAGTGAAGAATGCCTTGTTTGAAGCTGTCTGATGCTATAAGGGGAATCTGAGACCAGGAGATATAGAACTGGGGGGTTAGTGGTTAGTTTGTATTCCATTTCTACTCTGACTTTTTAAGAGAATCCATGATCTCAACAATTTCTTAAGTAATCTATGTACCTAATCTACTCTATTTTATTACACAAGATCCAGCAGTAGTGATTCAAACTTAGGGACCATGTTTGAGAATCTTGCTTAAACACAGTTTCAAAATGGTTCCAGCAAAATGGTTCTAGCATAGCAGGGGGATCAACCTGTTTTAGGGGGAAAAAAAGTAGAAACTATGTTGTATGCTAGGTAAGTAAACCAGATCAGCCACCAAAAGTAGCAAAGTATGAGCAAAACATTTAATAACATGCAGAATATTTGTAAAGGAGTATAAAGACTTTTTTAAAAGCTCTAAACTGCAGAGAATTTTGTGATGAGGCACAATTATGTGACCATCATCTCAATAGTTTTTAGTTCAGTTGACTTATTTTATGGAGCTATCCATTCTCATAAAAGCAGCATCTCCCAGATGCTGGATCACAACCACCTGGCCAGAACTTTTTCAAGTAAGATGCACTTAAACATGATAAAAATCAGCAACCACTTCCAGAAACTGAAAAATCAGCTTGTTGATCCTGTGTCACTGATAAATAGACTGCCTTGGATAATCTTCCATCATGTTTGTTGTTGAAAGGGCTACATGGAAGACAGTTGCTCAAGTACATGGATTCATTAGCTAAAGAAATCTGTTTCATACTGAGACTGCCCTTTGTTTGGAAACAGCAGGATTTTTTTTTCTTTTATCACATCAGACTGGGAGTTTACCCTCCAACAAGAAACTGTCAGCTCTTTTTGTTGTCTCTTGTACCTTCCACTGTATCGCAACATCTTTGAGCCTATCAGACAGTAACACAACCTACCGTATGAATTACTCAAGACCCTTCACAGTATGTTCCTTCAGTATTATGATGTCTTTACCAAATACACAATCTCTTCTTTAGGAACGAAAATGTGGGCAGCTGGAACTGTGACATGACTTGCCCTCATCAGAATAAACCATGACATATTCAGTACACATAAGAAAGTAAATTGAGCAGCCTGTATTTTTCCATTAGTCATGTTGGTTAGAGATTAGTTGGTACTTTGCTCAATGAGGGCTACATAATTACATAGATAGACTGATAGATTCGGGGCTAGGTTGATAGATAGCTTTGTCGTGTTTTTTCTGGAAAAGTCATACAGCTCTTGTTTCCTCAAAGGTGAAGTTGCTTAAATATTGCTATACATATGACATTGATATAGATACTTACCACTTTGGTAACAGAAAGGGAAATGGTGCCATTTTCAACTGTTTACCAGTATTTATTCATATGGTAAACTCATTTTTTAAAGTGGCCATTTTCCTCTTCCTCAAAGCAAATTATATTACAATGTTAAAGGAAACACAAGCAATCTATTTCATAAGTGTGCATCAGCATGTGTTCATTTCGACATAAATCTGGTTAAAAATCCTTGAATATGTAACATCCCTTCAAATATTATTATTAATTATTATTTTATTATTTATTTATTTACTATTACTGTGATCAAGCCTGTATTGCTCATCCAGGACCTATTGTGCTGGGGAATTATCAAACATAGAGCAAATGACAATCTCTGCCTCCAAGACCTTACAATATAATATCTAATTGAATTTTTACTCAGACAAGTGGGGTGCTGTTCATCTGTGTTTCTGGGCCAACCCAGAGCAGCACCATTAGGGATGAATGCTAACGTGTCTGGACGGGAAACATGGGAGGGGTATTTTTAACTAAGAAACTATTTCAACCCTATATTTTAAAAATGATAAAACATGTATTTCAATTAGTTTTGTAAAAGCATTTATTTTCCTTTAAGAACGTAAGCGTTTTGGGACAGGGCACTAACAGTAGTTTGGAAAACGTATGTTTTGTGCAGCACCATATATGCAGGTTTGACAGTGCTATTAATATTAATAAGAACCTTAATTAAGCTGAATTTTGGGCTTGGGCTAAAGTGTGTGTCCACTGGTTGATTTTGACCTTTTTTTAAAAAAATGGGGGGGCGGGGGGAAATGGTTATATGGCTTCTGTTATTTCTTCTTTGTTTTCTGGATTTTATTCAGTGAAAAGGTAGGCATACCAAGCACAGGTGTTTTGTGAACCTTCTGCATACAGCTAATTTCTGACCTGCAGCCTCCTTGTTACTATATTCCAATCACGTACATCTGAGATTTCCAGTTATACTGAATTGTGCCAAGTAGTAGAATAGTGTTTTTATGCAGAGTGATGTCAGCTGGTGTCAACAATTAACACAACAAACCCATTTCACTAATGACAAAATCCGTGTGTGAACTCTCATCTCCAGAGATCTGGTGTGTTGATTCATTGTGCTATTTCACATAAATATTTATCACTCTTTGCAATTTCTAATGTGGAAGGATTTTAAAATCAGTTATTTCGTTTCACAAGGTTATGTTTGAGGTTTTATCAGCCAGAATTGGAATCTGTCTAAATTATACTACTTATTTTAAAAGCCCTCAGATCTGAGACTTTTAATGTTGATATGGTGACATTCTGGTTTGTCTGGTGTGATCTTTAAATGCAGGCTCTATTCACTGAGTTGCACAAACCTAGCTCACCCAATTGCTTCTTCTGGTACTACAGAGAAAAGTTAATGAATCTGCATGAGGTGTAGAAATAAGCAATTGTCTAAAATACTGAAAAGCTTCCAGAACAGGATGAGAGAGGCTCAATTTAGCTCTGGAATGAGCAGGCTCAACTCTCATTGAAGTCCATGGGAGTTGCACACATGCCAGCAATGAACTGAATCCCAGTATCTATCAAATGTGCATCATTATAGTGAAGATATGACTTGATGCTGGTTAATTCTGATCAAATTCAGTTTTCTGATTGGCCAAAAATCAGGAAGCACCAGAAAATGTACCCAGTTTGGCACTGTGTACTGTATTACTGACGCTACCGAGTTCTAAATCTGAACTTTCCCCAAGTGTGAGGATGGTCAGACCTGGGTTTTTGGTTTGGTCCATTATTATAGAGAGGTTGCAGCCATGGTCTCATTGAAAGGCTGATTTTTTAACCCTTTGTAAATCACATACAAAAAAAGCTTAATGCTTTCACATTTGGGGGAGGTTAGTGTTTTTGAGATTGATTTACAGGTGCAAGTTTATAAATGATGAACTTACAACTATGGGGCATGACACTGAGAGACTTTTGTCCAGGTACAATGAAATAACTTCCCTATGATCCACATGCAAGACCAACTTTCTCCACCAGTTCCCCTCTCCCAATATGCTGAGGTTCTGTGGAAGGCTCAGAGAGGCCTTCAAGCCTCCTTTGGTGTCTAAGGGTATCTAGCTTTGGGCACATTATCCCACCCTGACTCTTCAGGGAGAGGCTGGTTGGTCCTCCTTGTGGCTTCTGTGCAATAGGTGACTTGCTCAACCCCTCTTTTTGTAGGAACAGGTTCCATAAGGCTCTCAAATGTTTATACTGCAATAAAAGAGCCTTGACCTGGCTGTTGCTGGTCAGATCAGTTGACTCTGGCTCACAGGGCTTAGGGTGCAGGGCTAAAAATTGCACTAGAGACATTTCGGCGTGGGCTGGAACCCAGGCTCGGAGACCCCCTTCCCCCAAGAAGGGAGGGCAGGGGCGGTGGAACAGGGGGCCATGGCGCCATCACTTTTTACCTGCCTTAAGGGCAAATGACAGGGGGAGGGGAAGGAGAGGAGCAAGGGTGGGGCCTTGGGACAAAGAGGCAGAGTGAGAACAGGCCACACTTCAGGCACTGGTGGCCCCTCCTGCACTTCTAGGGAGCTTCTGGTGCTCCTGTGGGAGGGTCTCAAAGTCTGGACTCCCACTTGAGCTTGAATACAGACACTGCTATTTTTAGCCCCGCAGCTTGAGCTCCACAAGCCTGAGTCAACTGACCTAGGCTCTGAGCGTTGCTACTGGCTTTTTACTGCAATGTAGATGCACCCCTACAGTCCAACAGCTGCCAGTGCTACTGGCCCTTTAACTCACTCAGATGCCGAGATAACCCAGGCTGTCTTCTGCTGACAGGAAAGTCCTATGACAGAGACACTTTGCCAGGCATGTTCATCAAAGAAGATGTTCCCCAAAACAAAAATACCAAACACAGCATGATCCCTGAAGCAAAATCAGGAAAAATAAATGACTGTAAGGAGAAGGATTTGAAATAAAACCTGGTAAGTAGGCTGGAGCTAATATTTTTCCTATGTAAATAACATTGAACCTGCTCATTTTCAGTTGCTCCCTGCTAGCGGTTCCACAGAATTAGATTCTATCTGATAGCAGTATGGCATTGCTAGGCAGTGTTGCTAGGCAGCATCGTGTGCTACATATGGGTGGTCAGCCACCCCTGTGTGACAGTAAAGAATTAAATTAATTTTGTGTACATTACAAATATTTTTAGCTTTAATTCTGTATTGAAATAACTATGTAGCAGATTAGGAATAAATGAAAACCACTTAGAGAGGTGTAAGCGAATTGTACACTATGGGCTTGATGCTGCACGCATTGAAGTCAATGGTATAACTCCCAGTGACTTCAGCAGAGCAGGATCAGGTGCTGTGCTGGTAAGTGCAGCTGGCTGTGCCTCTCAAAGCATGAGACTTAGTGCGCAGGCTGTTCAGTTTCTAGACTTGTTCTTTGCTGTAAGCCTCACTGCCTGCCAAAAAAACAAACAAACAAAAAAACCCAAAAAAACCCCAAAACTAAAAAGCCAAACGAAAATAGCAAGTAGAAATTCTGATGTTGAGTATTATTATTATTACTTATTATACCATAGCACCTAGGAGGTCCGATGATGGACCAGGACCCCATTCTGCCAGGGACTGTACAAATACAGAATGAAAAAAAAAGGCCCTAACTTCAAGGATCTTACAATTTAAGTATAAGACAAGAAATAGATACAGATGGAGGGGTGAGTATAAGGAAACAATGAGACAATATTGGTGATAGGCACTGATTACATAAATTGAATTAGAAAAATAGCCCCATCTTCAATTTATAGTAAGGAATGAGCTTTCAAAACAATTTGCTTCTTTTAAAAGACTTAATTTCTAATTCTCCCCAAATTCAGTGTCTGGAGCAATGCCGAGATGAAGGCAGGTTCATGAATATGTCCTATCCTAACATAAACCCTTATCCAGTGTTTGTTCCTAGTTAGAGGTGAGGTGTTTCCATTAGGACTGTCAAGCGATTAAAAAAAATTAATCGCACGATTAAAAAAAAATTATTGCGATTAATCGCATGATTAATTGCACTTTTAAACAATAATAGAATACAATTTATTTAAATATTTTTGGATGTTTTCTATTTTTTCTAATATATTGATTTCAATTACAACACAGAATACAAAGTGTACTGTGCTCACTTTATATTTATTTTTTACTACAAGTGTTTGCACTGTAAAAAACAAAAAGAAATAGTATATTTCAATTCACCTAAAACAAATACTGTAGTGCAATCTCTTTATCATGAAAGTTGAACTTACAAATGTAGAATTATGTACAAAAAATAACTGCATTCAAAAATAAAACAATGTAAAACTTTAGAACCTACAAGTCCACTCAGTCCTGCTTCTTGCTAAGTCAATCGCACAGACAAACAGGTTTGTTTACATTTGCAGGAGATAATACTGTCTGGTTCTTGATTACAATGTCACCTGAAAGTGAGAACAGGCGTTCCCATGGCACTGTTGCAGCTGGCGTCGCAAGATATTTACATGCCAGATGCGCTAAAGATTCATATGTCCTTTCATGCTTCAACCACCATTCCAGAAGACATGCATCTATGCTGGTGACGGGTTCTGCTCGATAACGATCCAAAGCAGAGCAGACCAACGCATGTTCATTTTCATCATCTGAGTCAGATGCCACTAGCAGAAGGTTGATTTTCTTTTTTGGTGGTTCTGGTTCTGTAGTTTCCGCATTGGAGTGTTGCTCCTTTATGACATCTGAAAGCATTCTCCCCACCTCGTCCCTCTCAGATTTTGGAAGGCACTTCAGATTCTTAAACCTTGGGATGAGTGCAGTATCTATCCTTAGAAATTTCACATTGGTACCTTCTTTGCATTTTGTCAAATCTGCAGTAAAAGTGAACATGTGCTGTGTCACCATCCAAGATTGCTATAACTTGAAATATATGTCAGAATGTGGGTAAAACAGAACAGGAGACATACAATTCTCCTCCAAGGAGTTCAGTCACAAATTTAATTAATGCATTATTTTTTTAACAAGCATCATCAGCATGGAAGCATGTCCTCTGGAATGGTGGCAGAAGCATGAAGGGGCATATGAATGTTTAGCGTATCTGACACGTAAATACCTTGCAGTGCTGGCTACAAAAGTCACTTTCAGGTGATATTGTAAATAAGAAGCAGTCAGCAGTATCTTCCGTAAATGTAAACAAACTTTTTTGTCTTAGCAATTGGTTGAACTGGAAGTAGGACTGAGTGGACTTGTGGGCTCTAAAGTTTTGCATTGTTTTGTTTTTGAGTGCAGTTATGTTACAAAAAAACAAACAAACATGCAGCCCAGAGGATGATTTGGAAATCAATTCCTCAGAGGCAAGGAGAATTAGAAGTGCCCTGGCAGGTTTGTAGTTACGAATATCCTTCCTATTTCAAGGGTGGATGATTTGTACTTCGGGTGGATCCTAAAACTACTGAAACCTCATTATTGGCTGTTTATGAATAATTTTTTTGCTTACAATGTTATCTGTGTGTGAGAAAGTTTTCCAGCAAGTGATCATTCCAATTTTCTTTAAAAAAACCCATGAACTGCAACTCATCTTCTACAGCTATCGTGACACAAAGAAACACCTTGTGGTCTTTTCTGGGGCTAACATCAGACCAGATAGACAATGAAGTCAAAAGAACAGTTATTTTGTACTGTGAGACTTTCAACAGCAGAGCCTGTTTTGGAGCAAATTCTGGGCATGTATGATAAAAGGCAGATTGCCAAAGATGCTAATCACAGGGTGCTCTGAGACAATGGGTCTGACAAAATAAAAGCTTTTAGTGACTGAATTAAGGATGCTTTATTAGAACAACCATCTGCCCATCCATATTCAGTCAGAGGCTGGTCAACATATTTCAAGTAATAGTCAACTATGAAATTGGTGAATCTTCATGTTACTTGGAATTTATGTTTGCTCCATATCCAAAATATACATTGGAACTGAAATTTGTCTTGACAAATACGCACAACTTAGGCCAGTTTCAGATCTTCCCTGAGACAGTTGTAAGTGTGAGGTTTACTTCCACTGTCTCCAAGGTGCACAGTATAAAAATGGAGTTAACCGACTGTTGATTGCAGATGTCATAGCCAAGTGGAATGTCACCTATGACATGCTTGGACATGTGCTGGAAAATTAATAGGATCTCATTCTTGTAATGTCCCACTAGAATCTCTCGGAGACTGTAATTCTAGTGCTGAAGTAATAAGAATAAACCGGAAAAATAACCTTTGTTCAAGCCTATTTTTTTCTACATGTACACTTTGTTCACAGTAAGCTGGGGCGTAAATCTACCCTGCATTAGCCTGCCATGTGCTAAGTGTCCATGTGGACCCTGCTACTGTACCCTCAAATTCCCTAGCGCACTTTGATCCACCCCATTTTCCATTTCAATGTTAGAGCTCACAACATATGTTCTCTAAAACACCCCAGAGGTCTTGCAGCTAAACCAGAGAGCAGATTTGACATTCCTGATATTTCTAAGGTAGAAAAACGCAAGGGGGAAAAATACTTTAAACCCCCCCCAATAAACCAAAAACCCTTTCAGGCCTTTTGTTTATCTAGCATAAAGAAGCAAACAAGGACACTATCTAACAGGCAGATTAGCTGTAAACCCCCCAGGATCTAAGTTTCTTAGGCACTTTGCAGATACAATGCTATGTCTTCATTGTAAAAAATAGGTATCTTTTTACAATGAGATACTTAACAGAAGTTTCAGAGTAGCAGCCATGTTAGTCTGTATTTGCAAAAAGAAAAGGAGAACTTGTGGCACCTTAGAGACTAACAAATTTATTTGAGCATAAGCTTTTGTGAGCTACAGCTCACTTCATCGGATGCATTCCGATGAAGTGAGCTGTAGCTCACGAAAGCTTATGCTCAAATAAATTTGTTAGTCTCTAAGGTACCACAAGTCCTCCTTTTCTTTTTGGTTTATTATTGGTAATTCCTGAGTCCAACGGCTGGAGAAATATATCATGAAAACACGTGGATCCCCGTCAGAGCATCCCATGTTACATTTACAGTCTCCTCAAATACTTGGCCCAGAAAAAGCCTGGGGAGAAGGAATTAAATGGTTAAAATGACTGAATTGCAAGCTGTGAAATGCCTCACGTGACTCAATGGCTTTATTCTATGCAGTGTTGTAGCCGTGTTGGTCCCAGGATATTAAAGAGACGAGGTGGGTAGGATAATATCTTTTATTGGTCCAACTTCTGTTGATGAGAGAGACAAGCTTTCAAGCTTACACAGAGTTCTTCTTCAGGTCTGGAAAATGTATTCAAAGGGTATTGTGATGCTGGCAGCCAGGTATCAGCTCTTGCTCAGACTGCAGGCACTAGCTGAGAAACTTGTGGCTGGAGACCACACCAAGTCACAAGTATGTTAGTTTTGCTCAAAATAGGTACTAATCTTGTAAGAATGTATTTAGTGTTTAGACTCTATGAAATGCTTGTAAACTTCTGCATACATTAATCTCACTTGTAATGTCAGTACTCCATGCTATAAGAAAATATGTAAGTTTTGCTTTATAACTTTAAAATGTTTGCCCTGCACTTGTGAACTCAGGCACAGGAACCCCTCTCCACCCCCCGCCCTGCCTCTCCACCCCCCCATCCATCCAAAAGGGCTATCAAAATCAGATGGGTCATCAAGAATCATCACAATACAAATGATTGGTTAATGGCCCTATCACACCTGGGAAATGCTACATGCAAAGAAGCTTGTCCTGTGGACTTGGAAGCTGAATGAAGGAAATAAAACAAAGTCACAGGAAATTTTTCCATCCTTTTGGCTGTTTGAACTCTGAAGGGCCAGAGACTCTAAACTGAAGCCAGAGATCCCCAGGGGTTGCCTCCTGGGTCTACCCTGAAAGACACTTTGAATTGACAAAAAGAACGAGGAGTACTTGTGGCACCTTAGAGACTAACAAGTGTATTTGTTAGCCTCTAAGGTGCCACAAGTACTCCTCTTTCTTTTTGCTGACACAGACTAACACGGCTACCACTTTGAATTGACAGATCACTACAACTCTGTCACTCTTTGGATTTATATGGTAACTCATTGGTGTGTATGTTTGATTGCTTTAACCTCTCTTATTTCTTTTTCCTGGTCGATAAACTTTTAGATATTTTATTACAGGATTGGCTACAGGTGTGGTCTTTGATGTAAGATCTAGGGTACCAATTGATCTGGGGGTAAGTGACTGGTCTCTTGGGACTGGAAGGAACCTGAATGTTGTGTGATTTTTGGTGTAAGTGACCATTTATCACTGAGTCCAGATCTACACGACACACTTACTTTGGTATAACTACGTCGCTGAGTGACTTTAACCCCCCCATGAAGACAGTGCTATGTTGGCAGGAGAGCTTCTCCTTCTGACATACCTACCCCTTCTGGCACAGCTGGCATTATTAAGCTGTCAGGAGAGCTCTCTCCTGTTGGCTTAGAGTGTCTTCACCAGAAGCGCTACAGCAGCCCAGCTGCTGCGCCGATGCAAGTTTGTAGTGCCCTAAGTCCAGTTTGTATGGGTGGTGAGACCGGAAAGTTTAAGGGGACTGTCTGTGACTCCATGATAAGACTGTTACATTGATACAAGAATTCACATTTGTTATTGGCTTGGTGAAATCTAATTATAGAACCTACCACCAGTTTGGGGTGTCTGCCCTGAGGTAGACACTCACAATCATGAGCCACTCCAGACAGCATAACAGGTATGTCTACGCTACAATTAGACACCAGCAGCAGGCCCATGCCAGCTGATTAGGGCTCGCTGGGCTTGGGCAAAGGGGCTGCTTAATTGGGGTGTAGACTTCCAGGCTTGGGCTGCAGTCTGAGATCTGGGACCGTCCCATCTTGCAGGGTCCTAGAGCCCAGGCTCTAGCCTGAGCCCAAATGTCTACACCGCAGTGAAACAGCCCCTGAGTCTGAGTCCCACAAGCCCTAGTCAGCTGGCACAGGCCAGACGTGGGTTTTTAATTGCTGTGTAGACATAGCCAGAGTGTTACAGCTAAATAAATATAAGGTCAAACATTATCTAGCATAAGTAGTTAACGCATATTTCAAGGAATCATGCAAGGTAAAGTGGCCTGTTAACACTTCTCCAGTCATGGGGGGCGGGGGGAAAGCTGGAGGGTGGGATTAGTGGTTTATAGATTGTTGTAATAAACCATAAATTCAGTGTCTCAGTTCAGTCCATGATTTTTAGTGTCTAGCAAAGTTGTGAATTTAAGCTCCCAGCCTTGTCTTTTGAACGTGTTGTGCAGGTTTCCTTTAAGGATGAGGACTGAGAGGTCAGGTATAGAGTGATCGTTTTGTGGATAGTGTTCACCCACAGGTAATATGGTGTTTTTGTCTTTTAACATTTTTCTGTGTTAGTTCATTAGCATGTGTAGTGATTGTCTGGTTTCAGCCACATAGTTTCTATTGGGGCATTTAGTGCATTGGATGAGATATGCCACATGTTGTGATAGGCACGTGTAGTACTGATGGATTTTTAAAGGTATATTGTATGGGCTATTGATCATTATAGCAGTGGAGATATGTATCTGTTGTTTCCAGCAGGGTATGGTACTGCTTTAAGTTGGTTTGTTCTGGTCTGTGGGGAACTTGCTTCTGAGGATGAGCTTGGAGAGGCTGAGGGGTTGTTTGAAGGCCAGAAGAGGGGGTTTCAGAAAATATTTCTTTAAGGTTTCCATTGGGTATGGGTTGTAATTGCTTGATTATACCCTGTATGGGTTCCAGTGTGGGGTTGTAGGTGACAGCTCGGGGTTTGTGGTCAGAGGGGTTTTATTTCTGCACTGAAGCAGGTTCTCATGGGGTATCTGTGTGGCCCATTCCATGATGCAATCTATTTCTCTAGTGGAGTTTCCTTGTCTGGCAAAGACAGTTTTAAGTGTGTTAAGGAGAATATCCTAGACTTTCTCCTTGAAGTCTATTTTGTAGTATCTGGGTGCTTCACTGTAGATACCAGATTTCTTGCTGTGTTTGGGGTGGTTACTGGATAGGTTGTACATAGTTGGCTGTAGGGTTCCATTTTTTAAGCTGATCATGGTGTCCAGGAAGTTGATGCTAGTGTGAGAGTATTCTAGAGAGAGTTGAATGGACGGGTGGTTGTTGTGCTGGAAATCTGTGAGGGATTTTAGGTACTCTGTCCAGAGGATGAAAATATCATCAGTGTATCTCAGGCATATTATTGGTTTCCTGGTGCATTTGTCCAGAGAGTCTTCTTCAGATGGCCGATGAAGAGGTTGACAATTAGGGAGCCATCCTACTACCCATGGCTATTCCCATGGGTCTCCAACAGTTTGGAGACACCATTTTTGTTATTGTATGTAAATTGTTATGGGTTAGGATGAAATGGATGAGTTCAGCAATGTGTTTGGGATGAATATCTGAGTGTTGTCCATTATCTTGTAAATATCTGAGGCTGGCAGTAATGCCATCATGGTGAGGGATATTGTTGCATAAGGAGGTGACATCTGTGGTGGCAAGAATGGTGTTCTGAGGGAGACTGTTAATGTTGCTGAGTTTCTGGAGGAAGTAGGTTGTATCCTGGAGGAAGCTGGCCCTTTGTGTGCTGAGTGGCTTGAGGATGATTTCTATGAGTTCTGATATTCCTTCAGTAAGAGTGCTGGGGCCAGATATGATGGGTCTGCCTGAGTTCCCTTGTTTGTGTATTTTGGGAAGCATGAAAAAGGTCCCTGTGGTGGGTTCATGGGAGATGAGTTTGTAGAGTTTCTCTTGAGTTTTTTGGGGAAGGATTTGATGTTATCCTTACATTCCTGGGTAAATTGTGGTGTGGTGTGGTGTCTTCTTTGAGTTCTTTATAGTAGGTGGTGTCAGAGAGTTGTTGGTTAGCCTTGTTAACATAGTCGTCACAATTGACAACTACTGCTACGATGATCAACACCTCGCACCACACACCTTTCAAGATCCATGCATCCCACACATGGATCTCACAACATGTGGTGTACCTCATTCAGTGCACTAAATGCCCCAATAACAACTATGTAGGTGAAACCAGACAATCACTACACTCGCAAATGAACTCACCCAGAAAGTTGATAAAAAGACAAAAATACCAAACCATGTGTGAGTGAACACTTCACAAAAAAACCACTCTATATCTGACCTCTCAGTACTCCTCCTCAAAGGAAACCTGCACAACATCTTCAATATACAAACCTTGGAGTTTAAATTCATAACTTTGCTAGATACTAAAAATCATGGACTGAATAGAGACACTCAATGTATGGCTTATTACTGTGAGACTGCATCCCATATTTGTCATAGTGATATTATTATAATATGGTTATGGCATAATTATGATGAATTTGTACAAGATAAGTCACGTGAGGTGTCATTGGAAAAATTATGATTTGCTGACTATGATTGTCCTATTTGTATGCATGTATCATTTTTGTATCTGAAGTTATGAATATTGACTATGTATCTGTATTTCACATGTAGTCACACCTGGGTAATAGCCACTAGTCTAAATAGCTAGTTGTAAAGGGCCTATTCAGGGTAATGGGCCATTGGAAAGAACAACAGGCCTTAGGAGAAGCTTATCCCCCACTGGGTGAGCCTTCCTGAGAACGCTCTAGACAGCACGTAAGTAATGGCTGCTATGACTCTACAAGGACATGTGACCAGGCCACATGATTCTGGACTCCATCTTGCGATGTCATTATTTTTCCACAAACTGGTCTGGGAACCAAGTTTTGAAACAAAGGGTTCCCGCCATATGCTAAAGCTATATAAGGCAGTGATATCATCTGGGGTTCTTCACTATCATTCCCCACACAAGAAGACTCCTGGAAACACCTGAGGACCAAAGACTGAACTGGGGGAAGTGCTGGACCCAAGATAAAGGGATTTCTAATCTGTGTATGAAACACCTGGGGATTCCAAGCTGCAAAGCAAGTGTCACTTGTGCCTTAAGAATCTACAAGTCTGTCTGTACCATCAGTTAGGGTGCAAATCTGCTATTCATATCCAATCTATCTAGCATATTAAACTTAGGTTCCATTTTTGTTTATTTGCTAGGTAATCTGCTTTGATCTGTTTACTATCACTTATAATCTGTCTTTTGTAGTGAATAAACTTGTTTTTGTTTTAATCTGAACCAGTGAACTTTGACTGGAGTGCTTGGGGAAAATCTCTGCTTGGTTACCACAAGTATGCATTGTTCTCTTCACATTGAGGGAGACGCAGACTGGGTATTAAACCCATACACTGGCCAGATTTGACCAGGGCAGGATGGCACTGCTCTAGGGTCCTAGGTAGAGAAGCTGGTGGTTAGAGAGTCTGTGTGTAACTGCAGCTGGGTGTGTCCCTACCTGTGTGAATGTTGGTGAAAGTGCAGGCTGGAGGGCTTTGCAGATTGTCACAGCAGTACAATGTGAGAGGGAGCTCAGGCTGGTGGGTTGGGGACTCATTGCTACCCTCATTTCAGGTGGCACTGTGGGGGGAACATGTCACAATTACAACTATCTATAACTCAATAAACCACCCCAGCATTTTTCCCTCATGACTGGAGGGGTGTTAGCTGGTCACTTGAATTGTCCCTTGAAATATGTGTTTACTTATGCTAAACAATCTGTTCCACCTTGTATTTAGCTGACATTCTGACTGAGTACCTTTCCCAGAGCTGAGGAAGAACTCTGTGTAAGCTTGAAAGCTTTTCTTTCTCACCAACAGAAGTTGGTCCAATAAAATACACTACCTCACCTACCTTGTGTCTCTCATTGGCTTTATTGTAAACTGGAAAAGTCATGGAATGAATGTTGAGTTTTCATGTGCAAAGGCTCATTTTTCACTTTGTATTTAACACTATCAGACTTCAGACTTGGGATTGCTAGTGTAGTGCCTAATTAATATGCCTTTACCAAACGTTTCCAACACCTGGTGTGACAGAAGAGCTTTCATGCAAAGAGACTCACTTCTGACTTTTCACACTTGATGCTGTTAGGTAAAACTGTTATTGCAAAGTCTCAATGCAACATCAGTGGGATACACTGAAAGACAAGTTTACCACTTCAACAGGCTTTTAATGTCAAATACAAATCAACTTAAATTTTGCTCTAAAATGAGCTATGAAGAAAAGAATTAGACTTGAAAATAATAACGATGCCTGTATCCTCTCAATTTTCCCCAGGCCTGACAATCTTTTGGCGCTTGCTGAACATAAATACAGAAAAAAATAGAAACATCCAGCTAATAATTTTCCCTGTTATGTCACAGCTCTACCAACACTCTTGTTATTCTTGCATATTTCAGAAATAAAGAGACCTTTCTAGACAAAATTCTTTATTGAACTGGAATTAAGTTTTTACAAATGTATCAATAATTTAAGGGAAAAAACACGTAAGAAATTTGCATTAAAAACAAACAAACAAAAGAAATAACCCAGACATTGGAAAGCCAGAACACTAACCGAAATTGAAACTTAATGTTAAGGGAGCAGAAAAAAATCACATTCAAGCAATTGTTCAGCATCCTTGATTTAGAAGTTTCTCTTTTCTTCACTGGCATGACACCATGCACACCTGTGCAGTATGTCCTACAAGGCTGCTATTTTTACTCTCAAAAGTACACCAGTCCATACATCTTTTCCTCCACTATAGAATGAGTCAGTGAGTAAGGGTAGCAAAATTGGGCTCACTCAATGACCAATTACCAACTATTCCTTTTAGTATTGCTATCATACAGTTAATATATCTATTAACATAAGTGGAGTTAAAAATAGGACATAAAATCCCTTCCCTCTAACTACAATGGGTAGGAGAAAGCTTGGGAAGTAACTAGTGAACTAAAGTAAGGCTAAAAGGGGCTCCAGCTATAGGGTTGCCAGAAGTCCGGTTTTCAACTGGAATGGTCCCTGGCACCACTGACTAGGCTGTTAAAAGTCTGGTCAGTGGCACAGCAGGGCTAAGGCAGGCTCAGTGCAGCTCCCGGAAGCGGCCAGCATGTCCCTGTGGCCCCTACGTGTAGGGACAGTGAGGGAGGCTCCATGTGCTGCTCCTGCCCTGAGTGCATTGGCCAGGAACTGCAGCCAGTGGGAACTGCAGGGATGGCACCTGCAGACGGGGGTCTGAACCTAGGAGTCAGAGGGACCTACCAGCCTCTTCTGGGAGCCACCTGAGGTAAGCACTGCCTGGAGCCTGCATCCCGCACCCTCTCCTGCACCCCAACTTCCTGCCCCAGCCCTGAGCCCCCTCCTGCACCTCAAACCCCTCATCCTCAGCCCTACACCAGATTTCACAACCCCAGCTGGAGCCCTCCACTCTACTCCCCTGCACCCCAACCCCCTTCCCCAGCCTGGAGCCCCCTCCCACACTCTGAACACCTTGGCCCCACCCCCCAGCCTGGAGCCCCCTCCTACACCCCAAACCCCTCATCCCCGGCTCCACCCTAAACCCCGCATCCCAGCCGGAGCCCTCACTCCCACCCACCACACCCCAACCCCTGCTCCAGCCCAGTGAAAATGAGCAAGTGAGCGAGGGTGAGGGAGAGTGAGCACTGGAGGAAGGGAGATGGAGTGAGCGGTGGGCAGGGCCTCAGAGAACAGGCTGGGCAGGGGCATGGCCTCGGGGCAGGGCAAGGGTGTTCAGTTTTCTGCAATCAGAAAACTAGCAACCCTATCCAGCAATGGAGTACTAATTTAGGGCAATTTGTTTTGATTAATGTATGTATTAATAAAATGTGCACATGTAGTAGAAGTAAGCAAATAATATATCGTGAATAATTTACTTGCTTAATTTTGCCTCCGTTTTTGCTTGCAGAATGTCTGCAAGCAGATCGTATTTTCCTCATATTTATTCTTTATTCAATTTTACTAAACAAATGTTTTTGCATTGTTTTAAAACTTTATGCATTAAAACTTTTTGTAAGGAGTAATCTCTACTTGACAGTCAAGTGGTTCTAGTTAGTTTTCATTGGTCACATAATTATATTGCTTCCACTGACAGAGGGGAAGACTGTAACTGTTTTAAACATAAGATGCAGGCTGAAGACATCACTGGGATTTTGAATCTCTAAGGGAGAGGGAGAGGTAACAAGGGACGGTCACAGTAGGCAAAATTAGGGATTTTTTGAAAAACGCATACTTTTTCCTTTCTGTGAAAAGGTTGTCCTTTCCTGAGGCATCATTTCTAGACAAAATCAGTTCCTGTCAGATTTGTTGACTGGGAGCAGAATTTAAATTTAATTTTCCCTCCTCTCAGTCACACTCAGTAGTTCTTTGCATGTGCACGGTCCTAGTTCAATGGGTATGTCAGCTCTTTGCCTGACCTATTTCACCATCTCTTTCAATGGGGCTCTGTTGAGGGTTTTTAGGAGTCCTGTCCTACTGCTGTGAAGCAGTGTCCCATCCTCTGTAAACTATCTGCGAGTACTCAGGTTGTGAACTTACAAGTCCATTTCCATGAGCAGCCATGTGAGAAAATTCTATATGGAATATCTGTGGGAAATGGTCACAAAATAGGGGCAAGCATGGCTGAAGCAAATTCATCTTCACATGTTTTACCAATACCGGCGGGAAATTGTGTGGGGTAATCACCCAGTTTGAATCAACACATTAGAAATGCAAACAGAAAACATTAACCTTTCTCAGCCCGTATCTGCTTACCACAAATTCCTCCAGTCAGTCTAATTTTCACCCACACAGTGGTTCAAATGGAAACTATGAAGAAGAGATCTCTCTCTGAGTAACAACTGAGGAGCTAGTCAGTGCATTTGCAGTTACCACTGATACAGAGATATGCTAACAATTTAAACCTTTTTATAATCCTGAAGAGCCCCTGTGGCAACCACAATCAAGCGTAACATGTTTTTCTGCAGCGCGAGCTCTGCTTTTGGCTCTAGATTTGATTCAGTCTAGAATGGTTATTTTATCCTGTTCCATGATTGTAAATCACAGTTTAGCTCCTAAGATGCATCAGTGTAGCTACCTCCTGTACACCTTACAAAGCCCTCAGGAGTCTTTTCTCAGGCTATTCTGCTTCAGAGACTGAGGCAAAAGGTCCTTCATTCCTCTTGACTTCAGTGAGGCAAGATCAGGCTCAAAGTGTGCAGAGTCTTTCCCACAATGCTTTTGTACCATATAAAGTTCATCAGGAGGAGCCTTTCTCCGAGTCCCAAATGTCCTGACAGTAATGGGATCCTAAACTGTATTATAATGTTCAGCCACTAGGTGGGGCTATGTATAAAATACCTTATTTAAGCTAACCTCACACATACCTGGCAGGACATTAAAGTCATCAATGGAAAAGACCTGAATCAAGTACTGCTGAGATGCCAATGTCCACTGATAAGGATAATGAGATTTGCTAAATATGTTCCTGGGAAAATCTGGCAGTAGCAGACACTCTGTCATGGAGTCCAGCAACGCACTCAACAAGTTGTGAGCTCAAAGACGACATAAAAGTGTACATGGATACATACAGAGCAGTGTCAGAAAAGAGACCCCAGCTACAAAAAGCAACCTCAACAGACCCACAACTTCAAGAAGTTCTAAATTATGTTAGGGTCGGCTGGCCTAACCTAAAAGACGCTAAGAAAATGACAAGAGATTCCATTGTGTTACATCGACAATTGGGTCAGATAGACTCAAGATTAAAAGTGATTGCATTGTAATTTCAAATGAAATGAGGGGAGAATTCCTAAACCTCATCCCTGAGGGACATTAAGAATTAACTATATGCCATGAACAGGCCAAGAAATCAGCGCGGTGACCGAGCATCAGCAGGGACATAAACAATAAAGTATGCACATATGAACATTGCAGAACTAACAGACCAACACAGCACAAGAACCTTTAACAACTCCCCTACCAGCCAAACCTTGGAAGAGACTAGCTGCAGATTTATGTGAATTCAGAGGCCATCATTACTGGTCATAGTGGACTATTTTTCCAGGTATATAGAAATAATGTACTTAAAAGACAGCATGTTGCAGTGTTATAGAGAAACTGAAGTGCACTTTTTCTCATTTTGGTATTCCAGTACAGCTCATGACGCACGATGGACCACAATTCACTGCAGCAGAATTTAAGTAATTACAAACAAAATATGATTTTGGTCATATTACTAGTAGCCCACATTATCCACAAGCGAATGGAGAGGCTGAGAGAGCCATACAGACAGCCAAGAAAATCCTACAGCAGGAAGATCCATTCCTTGCTCTTCTGAGTTACAGATCAACACTAATAGCAGCTACTGGTTATAGTCCAGCACCACTCCTGATGGGAAGACAACTCAGAACTTCTGTCCCAGCTTTGTAAAAGAATCTATCTCCAAGGTGGCCAGACATGAAGAGAGCAGACAAATTGGATGAAAAGCTAAAAAAGCTTACAGACACTTTTACAACAGACATCACTTAGTTAGAGAACTGCTGGGTCTAGAATCTGGTGACCATGTTCATGTCCAATTGGATGGAGAAAAAGGATGGACAACTCCAGCTAAAGAATTCAGAAAGAATTCAGAGCCCAGATCATATGTGAGCAAGACAGACAGTGGAGAGTTCAACAAAAACCATCAATACCTACATTTTGTTACTCAGAAAAAACACTCAACAGAGTAAACTCTACAGATGGCAGATAGAGAACAAGTTAAAGACACAGAGATTCCAAACCAACCACAGCCAGTCATTGTAACTAATAGACCAAGTTGTTGACCAGGCTGTTGACCAGATGACCAAGTTGTTAAGCGTTTTGGAAATGTAATTAGAAAACAAGTATCTGGAACTGGGGTATCACTGAGCCCCCTTGACCCACCAGCCTGGGCTCCCTTTACACTATACTGCTGTGACCAGCCTGCCAAGCCCTTTCCCAGGCTTCAGCCTGTACTGTTACCAGTACACATACAGGTAGGGACACACCCAGATGCAGGACATACAGATGCTGAGATCAGTTCTGCGCTGGAAGACATGGCTAGGGCACCTCCCAGTTCCTAAGGCACACACCTCCTCTCTGGAGTGTAAACCCAAAATTATACCCTCTTGCACTGCACAGAGAACTGTACAGCGTAAGCTCATGAAATTTGCCCCCCCTCCCTCAATGTGGAGAGGATATACAATAGCTTTCTGCCCCAAGTTATGATTTCCACACACACTGGTTTTAGACAAAGCGAAAACAATTTATTAACTACAAAAGATAGATTTTAAGTGATTATAAGGGATAGCAAACAGATCAAAGCAGATTACCTAGCAAATAAACAAAACACACAAGCTAAGCTTAATATACTACATAGATCAGATATGAATGGCAAATTCTTACCCTAAATGATGATGCAAGCAGGCAGATTCTTAAGGCACAAGCTGCCTTAGCTTTGCAGCTTGGGTTTCCCAGGTGTTCCATTCACAGGCTAAAAATTCCTTTAGCCTGGATCCAGCACTTCCCCACAGTTCAGTCTTTGTTCCGGTGTTTTCAAGAGTCTCTTTTGGTGGGGAGTCAGTGAAGAACCATGATGATGTCACTCCCTTGCCTCAAATAGCTTTTGCATATGGTGGGAACCCTTTGTTTCAAAGCTTGGTTCCCACTCCAGTCAGTGGAAAAACACCGGTATTCCAAGATGAAGTCCAGCACCAGGTGACCTGGTCACATGTGCCTGTAGTGTCATAGTGGCCATGAGTTAGAGGCTGTTGGTAGTATCCTTAGGAAGGCCCCCCGTGGGAGATAAACTTCTTATAAGGCCTATTGTTTTCTCTAATGGCCCTTCCCAGCCAGTCATCTAGACTGAGTACATTCTGCCTAGTGGGCATTCCCTCGGTGTAAACCCATTTGTAATACAGATTTATAGTTAATATTCCTAACTTCAGATACTAAAATGATACATGCATACAAATAGGATAATCATATTCAGTAAATCATAACCTTTTCAATGATATCTTACGTGACCTGTCTTGCATAAAATACATCTTAGTTATGCCATAATCATATCATAATAATATATGAAGAATATGGGGTGCAGTGTCACAGTAGAAATGTAGAACTTAAAGAGAGAGATGTAATGGACTGCTAAACTGTATTATACCGGTCTGCCAGTGTGTGTAAAACACCTTATTTAAGCTAACCTCAATCATACTTGGCAGAGCATTAAAGAATTTTATAGTGAGCATATCTGGCGTGTATCTTGCTCAGATGGAAGCTCTGTAGCCAGTCCATTTCTGGCACAGGAGCATGATATCAACCCATTCCAGTCACTGCCTTTGAGGAGACTTTTTCACTGTGCAGCTAAATTAGCCATGCACATATACAGGGCAAATCGTTTGAATACACTTTGTGACTGATTGTGATCCACCCTTGCATGGGAGCATAGGGGGAAAGGGACACACAAGAAGCCCACAGAAGGAATAATCACAGTTTCTTTCCCTGGGC
Organism: Caretta caretta; assembly: GCF_965140235.1. Classification (NCBI taxonomy): domain Eukaryota; kingdom Metazoa; phylum Chordata; order Testudines; family Cheloniidae; genus Caretta; species Caretta caretta. Next base: position 156,218,816 of record NC_134207.1, on the reverse strand, counting down.
CCAGCACCTTTTGAAGTCAGAAACCTCTGATCAAAGTCAGTATTTTACATCCACTTTGCACTTCCATTTTCTGATTCAGTCGCATTTCTACCTTCTTTGAACTGGTGTAAATGACTGCACTAGTTACATGCTAGAAGATAATCAGGCTTCTTCTGAAGAGGGACCGCTTGACTCTTGCTTTTTTCTGTGAACAAAATACGTGGAAGGAAGGGCTGGGAAATTTTGGACCTCTGCATGGCCTGTGAAGCTGGGCCAGTGCACTAAGGGGATGAATCTTTGTTACCCTAATGAAGAAAGAATAGTAGTTACTTTGAATCAGAGTTGCTGTGTTGTGATGCGCTATGACCATATGATTTATGATGTCCTTACCTCATTCTTTATGTACTTGGGTTTTGAAAACAATGTGAACATAAGAATGTAAGAAAGGCCATACTGGGTCAGACCAAAGGTCCATCTACTCCAGTATCCTGTCTTCCAACAGCGGCCAATGCCAGGTCCCCAGAGGGAATGAACAGAACAGGCAATCATCAAGTGATCCATCCCCTGCCGCCCACTCTGGGAAACAGATGCTAGGGACAGCATCCCTACCCATCCTGGCTAATAGCCATTGATGAACCTATTCTCCAAGAACTTATCTAGTTCCTTGTTCCACCATGTTATAGCCTTGACCTTCACAACATCCTCAGGCAAAGAGTTCCACAGGTTGACTGTGCGTTGTGTGAAGAAATACTTTGTTTTGTTTGTTTTAAACCTTCCGCCTACTAATTTCATTTGGTGACCTCTAGTTCTTGTATTATGAGAAGGAGTAAATAACACTTCCTTATTTACTTTTTCCACACCAGTCATGATTTTATAGACCTCTATCATATCCTCCCTTAGATGTCTCTTTTCCAAGCTGAAAAGTCCCAGTCCCAGTCTCCTCATATGGAAGCTGTTCCATATCCCTACTCATTTTTGTTGCCCTTTTCTGTATCTTTTCCAATTCCAAGATCGCTTTTTTGTGATGGGGAAACCACATCTGCATGCAGTATTCAAGGTGTGGGCGTACTATGGATTTATATAGAGGCAATATGATATTTTCTGTCTTCTTATCTATCCCTTTCTTAATGATTCCCAACATTCTGTTTGCTTTTTTGACTGCTGCTGCACATTGAGTGGATGTTTTCAAAGAACTATCCACTATGACCCCAAGATCTCTTTGTCAAGTGGTAACAGCTAATTTAGACCCCATCATTTTATATGTATGGTTGGGATTATGTTTTCCAATGTGCATTACTTTGCATTTATCAACACTGAATTTCCTCTGCCATTTTGTTGCCCAGTCACCCAGTTTTATGAGATCCCTTTGTCACTCTTTGCAGTCTGCTTTGGACTTAACTATCTTGAGTAGTTTTGTATCATCTGCAAATTTTGCCACCTCACTGTGACCCGTCTGTACACTGCTGCCACTTAACAGCCTTGGCTGGCGATTGAAACAAAGCTATTATTTTGTTTTGGAATTAATACAAGAAGCAGATAGATGGCGCTTTATAGATTGTTCAGTTTTGTTGTGCAAATCTTAATTACTTACCCTCATAATGCTCCTCTGGGTTGGGCAGGCAAGCATTCCCATTTTACAGATGTGGAAATTAAAGCAGAGAGGTGAAATGGTCTGCTCCATCCCCCACAACAGATCAGTGACAAAACTGGGATTAGAACTGAGGCTTTCCCTTTCTCCCAGAGATGTATTCATTCTGCTGCACCCTGCTGCCTCCCCATTTCATTTTATAAAACAGATTGAGCCTGAGCTGCGTGTATTAGAAAAACAAGATAACTGGGAAAGTATCTGGTCTCTACCACTGCTCTCACTGATAGTGGCAGGCACCAGTATCTCTTACAGCCTTCCTGCTGGTCCTTCTTGCCACTGAATTTCAAGTTTGCATCTCCCAGATTCAGAACATGTATCATTTCAGTTTAGGGGTAACAAGGGTAAGTCAAGAAGAGAGGCTGCCAAAGTGTGAAGCCTCCAGCAAACCTACACCAAGTAAGCCATGGTGAAGAGAGCCTACTGGCGAATTAGAAGACAAGGGAAGGGATCATGGATCTGTTATTAACCACAGTGTTTGGAACAATAATGATTGATTTAAGGGACTGATGAAGAGTTGAGATGGTTGTTAATATTAACTTGCTTAATTTGTTCAGACCTACTAAGAATACAGTACCCATTCCATGCAAAACTTTCATCTGCAGGAATCTGTTAAACTGTACATGCTACTCCATCTTGTGGGGAAATCAATAACAACTTTTAAAGACACAGACATTTCTTGGCTATAAGGGGGTGGCTTTTTAATATCTGTACTTTGCAGCACTGAACAATATTTTTAGTCTTGTGATACTTTCACTAAGTGCACAGGACTGATAAGAAATTTTTCTTGTATGAGGATTTTTGGTTTTAAAAAAATGTTGTAGGTATCATTCATTCTTTCTTTCCCCCTCTCTTCATTTTTCAAGATGGGCACCCATGACTGAGTCCACACTTTTTCTTAATCAGTGTGGTACTGAATAATGAATTCCTGTGCTCCATAAGAGAGACCCAATCCTAAAAAATGACCCTTCTCGCTCTCTCCTTCCTGTCAAGAAATCTGAACAATGTCTAGAACGGGTCCTCTGGGTTTGTTAGTATATCTATGGAGAGGTTAGATATTTAAATCAAGAGTTTGTGAGCTCTCGGGGGCATGGACTGGGACTATATTTATTCTATTTGTTTGTATAGCACCTAGGACAATGAGGTCCTGACTGGGGCTTCTGTAGACACTTTCATCAGCATCAATACCATCATAATGCAGAAGGAGTCTCTGTGAAGGGAGACAATGGTGGTGCTGAGAGTTGCCACCTGGAAGTAAATATTTGTGCAGAGTTCAGATTTCTTCGATTCAGATTACGCTTGACACCAGCCTATATATTTTGGCGCCAGAAAATGAAAATGTAGCCCCTGTTATCTCTGGCATGGAAGGACAGGTTCAGTATCCCTTGCTAAGAGACATTAATATACCTCTGTGGTAAGAGAATTTCATGAGAAGAATCTCTTTAAAGAATTGAATATAGGGGGTTGAATTGAAGGTGTAATTTTTTTGTATAAACATGAGCAACCAATAGTGCCAAATGATGCCAAACTGGAGAACACGGGCAGTGTGGGGCACAGGGCATGGTACCAAACTGGTTCTGTGCTCCATTACTGAGTCTGAAAACAAGCATTTAAGCAGTACGTTGAGATGGACTCTCTGAGAGAATGTAGTTATCTGTTTATCCATAGAACAGAAAGGAAAGTGGCAGTGCAAGCATCTCACATTGACCTAAGAGTGGGCCTGTACCCTGACCTAGAGAGACCAGCTCAACACACATGGGGGGGCAGTTCGGTTTCCACGTCCGTGGCCTCGCAGCTGACACTGCCAATTAGGATGCCAACCATCTGTTTAATATCCGAGCTGCGGCCAGTTATCTAATAGGAACTGGAGTGAGATCACCAACTCAATTCCCACAGACCACAAAAGAGTTATCAGGTTATAACAAGATTTGATCACTTGCAACCCAGTGCCAGTTGGAATCTTTGCCCCGGAAGAGAGAGGTTCTTTATCATGTTACCAATCCTCTGAGTGATCCAGTCTCTTGAAAGGAGTGTTCTGATAGGGCCAAATCGTTAGGAAGAGAAGGACCAGGAGCAGATATTATTTCTACTGAGGAAATAGAAGACCCCCTCAATTTCCTCCTCCAACTCCAGTTCTGATAGAGAATCTTGGAAACACACTGATTCTTTTGAGTTCCTATTCAGAGAGAGCTGGAAATTGACTAGAGTCTCTTCTGCCATAGGTTCTGAGGGAGACTCTGATGTTGGAGGCCCCATTCAAGATGAAAAGATTAAGGAGCAGTCATAGGTAATTGCACATCAGCCAGTGGCATTAAAAAAATAAGGGACTAAGGCTAATCTCCACATTTGGCCAGAAGAAAAACTCTGTATAAAGAACATACTGTACTGTACACTGGTTGGTGAATTTGTATAGCAGGCAGTTCCTTCAATGTCATAGAATCATAGAATATCAGGGTTGGAAGGGACCCAGGAGGTCATCTAGTCCAACCCCCTGTCAAAGCAGGACCAATTCCCAACTAAATCATCCCAGCCAGGGCTTTGTCAAGCCTGACCTTAAAAACCTCGAAGGAAGGAGAGTCCACCACCTCCCTAGGTAACCCATTCCAGTGCTTCACCACCCTCCTAGTGAAAAAGTTTTTCCTAATATCCAACCTAAACCTCCCCCAATGCAATTTGAGACCATTACTCCTTGTTCTGTCATCTGGTACCACTGAGAACAGTCTAGATCCATCCTCTTTGGAACCCCCTTTCAGGTAGTTGAAAGCAGCTATCAAATCCCCCCCTCATTCTGCTCTTCTGTAGACTAAACATCCCCAGTTCCCTCAGCCTCTCCTCATAAATCATGTGCTCCAGCCCCCTAATCATTTTTGTTGCCCTCCGCTGGACTCTTTCCAATTTTTCCACATCCTTCTTGTAGTTTGGGGCTGGAAACTGCACACAGTACTCCAAATGAGGCCTCACCAACACCGAATAGAGGGGAATGATCACGTCCCTTGATCTGCTGGCAATGCTCCTACTTATACAGCTTTGAAGTTCGAGTGTGGTCGCGCATGAGTGCTGGGAAAGAGGTCTCCCAGCGCTCCTGGTAATCCACCTCCATGAGGGGATTAGCTCTGAGCGCTGGGAGCGTGATTTTTCACACCCCTGAGCCAGCAAGTTAGAGCGCTATAAAATGTAAGTGTAGACAAGCCCTAAATAATCCCAGTTCCCTCAGTCTCTCCTCATAAGTCATGTGTTCCAGTGCCCTAGTCATTTTTGTTGCCCTCCACTGGACTCTCTCCAATTTTTCCACAACCTTGTAGTGTGGGCCCCAAAACTGGACACAGTACTCCAGATGAGGCTCACCAATGCCGAATAGAGGGGAACAATCAAGTCCGTCAATCTGCTGGCAATGCCCCTACTTATACAGCCCAAAATGCCGTTAGCCTTCTTGGCAACAAGGTCACGCTGTTGACTCCTATCCAGATTCTCGTCCACTGTAACCCCTAGGTCCTTTTCTGCATCAGTCATGTCATGATGACTGACTGTCTCACCCTGGAGAGGAAAGCCATCAGAATTTTTTTTTACTCTGTGCAGAAAACACATGGTGCTAAAGGGGGACATGAACTGATAGAGCTTCATGTACTTGTCCCAAATACAGCAGGCACAGCACATGCTCAGTTTATTATATGAGATATTTTGTAGGAGAAATTCCAACACCGCTTAAATCTGATTTTTTGGTTATCAAGATCTGCCATGTTTTAGGGAAATTTTAGAAGCTCTATTGGAAAGCGATGTTAATAAAATATTTTTAACTTGAGACAAACTATTCATATGGCATCAGTTTGGTTGGGACTTTCCAGGCAGGACGCTTGAGGATCAGAAAATCACAAACTCTAGAGCCGGTTTATTGTGTCTAGCAGAGGGCAGTGGTGACACACAGAGCAGCCAGTACACTGCAGCACAGCTCTGAAAGTGCTTGTCTTTGGGGGAAGTTTCATGAAGAAGAAAGATCTGTGACGTGTTAAAATCAGGGAGAAGTTAGTAAAATAAAGGTGTCTGAAACAAAGAGGAAACCAAACTGTCTAGAAGAATGGGGAATAGCACAACCACCAAATTAAAAAAAAAAAATCGTATAAGTCATTCTGATGGTATTTCCTGTGAAGTCAGAATTTGATCCCTGTGATTCTGACTGCTCTTCCCATATGTGCAGGACAGATTTAGATCAAATAAAGAAGGAAATGCTGTGAAGAAGAGGAGGACAGTTAGCAGCTTACTTCTTGGCTGCTAACATTGAATCATTAAATGCTAACAGCCAAAAGTAAAGCTGTTATTTTTCTGGTCCAACTCCCCAGCCAGGAATAAAACATTAAGCAGCTACACTGAGGATGCCTTTCCATTTTTTTTTCTTTTCATAATACAAATCAGTAAGTTAAGCAGGTTTGGCTTTGTGCACACAAAGTTTAAGCCTATTTATTAGGCCACAAAATGTAGATTTCCTTGGTTTAAACTTTACATATTATTGACAAGGTAAAAGTGGTCTGATGTCACCTTCCATGTCTTAAATTCATTTCTCATCTGCGGTCACTAGCCATTTTACACATATCTGAGGGACCAAAGCCTTGAAAGGAATACACCTTAAGGAAGTGGACTCCTTAGGCTGTATCTTTATTGAGAATTCTGAGGGGAAGGACTAAGTTGCCCTTCCTGCACTGCTTCCTCTTACAGGTTGAAGGTTGTTTCATATATTTGCAACAATCTGTAGGAAATTTCCTGAGTAACAGCTAAATAATAACAATAATTAATAATATCCAGCTCTTATATAGCGCTTTTCATCAGTACATCTTCAAGCACTTTAGAAAGGAGGTCAGTATAATTACCCCCATTTTACAGATGGGTAAACTGAGGCACAGAGCGGTGATGTGCCCAAGGTTACCCAGTAGGTCAGTGGCAGAGATGGCAATAGAATTCTAGTCTCCTGAGTCCTGGGCCAGTGGTCTAGTCACTAGGCCACACCGCTTACCAGGGTTATAGTAAAAAGATTGTTTCACGACATATGTTAGGTGTGTGAAGACAATCAGAAAGAAAGATAAGAATTACAATGAAATGAATATACAAAGGGAAGTATAATATCAAGCCAGATTCAGCATATCATACAACATTTTATTCTTGTTCATGTTTTTATATTGTAAGAAAACTCACAGAAAAAAGAACCAAAGAAAAGAGAAACCAGACATATGACATGAGGGGGGAGATGGCACTAAGAACTCAGCATGTGTGATGGAAGAAATACCTGCAGAGCCAGAAAATTGTCATCATACAGCAATGACATCAGGTTGTAACTGTCTCCAGCATTGGTTCACCCGGCCTGTCAACAGAGCTCCCCATAAACCCCACCATTCCAGAGTCACCTGTCAAATGGCTCTGAAGATGACAACCAAATGTTCTAAATTTCTGGGGTTCTTCCCTTCCTTTTTATGCTACTCATGCAAGAGCTGCCATAGCACTTAATCCACTGCCTGGTTCTCTATCTTGGGAGAAGGAGGTGATTTTCACTGTTGTAGTATTGGGACTTTGGCTTCCATTGCAAAACGTAAATTTCATCATTGTTATGTGAGAATTCCATACTGTGGGGAAAGTCAGAGACTTACATACAACATAGAAGCAATGGATAGAAAAGACTATTCCATCAACACTCTCACAAGTCTTGGGAGACAGGCCAGTCCTTGCCTACAGACAGCCCCGCAACCTGAAGCAAATACTCACCAACAACCACATACCACACAACAGAACCACTAACCCAGGAACTTATCCTTGCAACAAAGCCCGTTGCCAATTGTGCCCACATATCTATTCAGGGGACACCATCACAGGGCCTAATAACATCAGCCACACTATCAGAGGCTCGTTCACCTGCACATCCACCAATGTGATATATGCCATCATGTGCCAGCAATGCCCCTCTGCCATGTACATTGGTCAAACTGGACAGTCTCTACGTAAAAGAATAAATGGACACAAATCAGATGTCAAGAATTATAACATTCATAAACCAGTCGGAGAACACTTCAATCTCTCTGGTCACGCAATCACAGACATGAAGGTCGCTATCTTAAAACAAAAAAACTTCAAATCCAGACTCCAGCGAGAAACTGCTGAATTGGAATTCATTTGCAAATTGGATACTATTAATTTAGGCTTAAATAGAGACTGGGAGTGGCTAAGTCATTATGCAAGGTAGCCTGTTTCCTCTTGTTTTTTCCTACCCCCCCCCCCCCAGATGTTCTGGTTTAACTTGGATTTAAACTTGGAGAGTGGTCAGTTTAGATGAGCTATTACCAGCAGGAGAGTGAGTTTGTGTGTGTATGGGGGTGGGGGGGATGTGAGAAAACCTGGATCTATGCAGGAAATAGCCCGACTTGATTATGTAAAGAGTTGTCACTTTGGATGGCTAGCACCAGCAGGAGAGTGAATTTGTGTGGGGGGGTGGAGGGTGAGAAAACCTGGATTTGTGCTGGAAATGGCCCACCTGTTGATCACTTTAGATAAGCTATTACCAGCAGGACAGTGGGATGGGAGGAGGTATTGTTTCATATTCTCTGTGTGTATATAAAGTCTGCTGCAGTTTCCACGGTATGCATCTGATGAAGTGAGCTGTAGCTCACGAAAGCTCATGCTCAAATAAATTGGTTAGTCTCTAAGGTGCCACAAGTACTCCTTTTCTTCTAACCCCTAAGTTGACATTGCCAATGTTAGGGCATTAGCCTAAGAAGTGGGAGACCCAAGTTTGATTCCCTGCTCACTACAGATCTCCTGTGTAGCCTTGGGCAAGTCATTAGCTTCTTTGTGCCTCGGTTCCCTGCCTATAAAATGGGGATCATAGCACTTCCTTACATTGCAGGGGTGTTGTGAGGAAAAATACGTTGAAGAATGTGAAGAACTCTGAGATCTACTGATGAAAAGCCCAGAATAAGAGTTAAGTATTATTATTATTTTATTATTATCATTTATTATTATTATTAATTATTTGAGGAGTTGCAACAATGTTGCCTCCAAAAAATATCAATTTTGCCAATACCAATAAATTAGACACTTACTTGTCACACGGTTTGGTCCCAATGCAATAGTAGCTCTGGAATTGCCAGACTTGTTAAAATGGGTAAGTAGAATTGAGAAAAAAGAAAAGGAGTACTAGTGGCACATTAGAGACTAACCAATTTATTTGAGCATAAGCTTTTGTGAGCTACAGCTCACTTCATCGGATGCATCCAATGAAGTGAGCTGTAGCTCACGAAAACTTATGCTCAAATAAATTGGTTAGTCTCTAAGGTGCCACAAGTATTCCTTTTCTTTTTGCAAATACAGACTAACACGGCTGCTACTCTGAAACCTAGAATTGAGAAGTATGCCAGACCGACTATGTGAATATGTACTTATTTAATAAAGGCCACAGAAAAAAAGCATAGAGAGGCTTCAAAATAAATGGATCCAAGACTAAAAGAGTCCCTTGACTGCACAATGGTGAAATAAAATTGGACACAGTACAAAGAAACCTTCATTGATTCCCCATCTCTACTTAATTCACCAGAAAATTAAACCCATATGTCCACAGGAGGTATGAGAGATACAGAGAGGGTCTGGATTCCTTGGTTCCCTCTTCTCTAGCCCAGCTACTTGGAATATTTGAAAAAGTTGGACATTTCTATGAAAAATGAAGAATAGAAAAAAAAAAGCAATTTATTTTTGCTATGTCCCCTCTCCCTCACTCTCTCCCGCATTGTTTTGGTCAGTCTTAGACACTGGAAACCTTAGATATATCAGGGTCTGTTAAATCTCAGCAAGCACAACCTTGCACCCCTAGAGAATGCCTCTCTCAGGTCCCTTTCTCCCTGGCTCATTGTCAGACCAGCTTGACTCAGAAGAAACCCCAGCCTTGGGTAGTAAGATGGAATCCTGGCTTCATTGAAGTCAATGACAAAACACCACTGATTTCAATGAAGTCAGGATTTCATCCAAGGTGTTGTTTTGTCACCCTCCCCCAACCCCTGCCTCTCCTGGTCTCCCCAATGTCACTCACTTACACTTTTCAGGCTCCTCCTCCCATGTGACCTTCCCCCTCAAGGGAATTTCCACAGTGTACTCTCAGAGGAAGATGACATGACTGTCATTGCATGTTTCCCAAACTCTGGATTCTATTCACAGTCTTGGTTCCTGTTTTTCCTGCACCACCTTTACAAATTAAAGTGTTATTATGAAGGCATAGCCCCACAATAGTTTTCTCCCAGGCCCCCTCCATGTCTTATGACCAGATAAGTGTTCCTCACTCCTAGGAGGGTCTGCTCTTTATTCTACCTTAGCAGCCAGGCTTTTGAATGTTAATTGTCTTGGCAGGAGGCAACATCTTCAATCCAGTTCTCTGTCTGTCAAGCCCCTGACTTTGAAGACAGAGAATTCATATATTCTTATAATTCTCTGTTAACATTAATCTAGTTTACATCAACTATGAATTACTGGCAGATTAGAGGCGATCTGTTACATGTATAAAAGCAGATGGTGCAATCCAGATCCCCTCCTCCTTCCTTGTGATGGCTGAAAGGAAATACTGAAACATTTCTACAGTCTCAACATTCATTGGGAGTTCACTGAACAGTCACTGAAAGCCTATTTGATACATTGGGTTGCAATATATATATATATATATATATATATATATATCTGTATACGTAATATATACATGCATTTACTAAATCTGATATGGACTAATGCTCAGGGGTGCTGGAACAATTTGTATGGTGAAGGTGCTGAGAGAGCCACTGAACCAAACTGTAAACCCTGTATATAATAGAAACCACTTCAAGCCGGGGGGTGTTGTCCTGTTTTTCTGTGGATTACTCTGAAATGTAAGATTGACTGAAAGGAAGCTATATGCAGTGTTGTTGCTGTGTTGGTGCCAGGATATTAGAGTGACAAGGTGAATAACATAATATCTTTTATTGGACCAACTTCTGCTGGTGAGAGAGACAAACTTTAGAGCTACACAGAGCTCTTCTTCAGGTCTGGGAAAGGTACCCTGAGCATCACAGCTAAGTGCAAGATGGAACAGATTCTTTACCATAGGTAGTTAGCACATATTCTAAGGGATCATCAGTAATAGACCTGAAAATCCGCTGGTTAGTAATTAAACTTGCAGGTGTCCATTGTCTAGCAATAGACCTCACATCTCCCTTTTTCTACACAACAGCAATCTGTGCTGTTTGTATGTTTCGGCCATGTTTGGCAAGTGCCCAGTCTTTCTCTGCTGGAAGGCTTTCTTCAAAATTTCTTTTTGAGAAAACCATCTTGTAGGTCACACATACAGGTGACTCAATTCCTTTTCATATACTTGCACTATAAATATTAAAGCTAAGTGGGAATAAAAACTTGTCTAAAGAGGAATAAGAGGTAGCTTGGATGAACATAAAAAACACCTCAAGCTCTCTTTCATTAAGCTTCTTCCACAAAAACATTAATTCTAACAGTTTTTAAAGCCCAGGGAGATAGCATAGGATGGGGCTCATCCAGGACACTGTATTCTGGAAGTACCATCAACAACCAGAAACAATGTATATATGCTCTTCTCATGCCTCAGTTTACGACGTTTGTGGTCTGAGATTTGGAAAACCTCTTTGTGGCACACCTCCTGCCTCCTTCTGAATTGTCTGTTTTTGAGGATACTTGACAGAAGTACTTTCCACACAAACTCCAGTTAATAGCACTTATGCTCAGAGGCAGCAACTTAGGCACCTGAGTTAGTTTAAGTGCTTAAAGAGTTTGGCAGGATTTTTTTAGATTGAAGTGGAGTCAAACTGGGACTTATCTAAACCTGAGACTTAGGTGCCTAAATCTTGGGTTTAGGTGCCTAAGTACTTCTGTGACTCTCACCCTTAGTAACTACCAGTTGCAAAGTCATTCTTATTGATTTATTTTTAAAGTTTTTTAAAAAAATACCTGTCATGATCTCTTAGCACCTGTGCACTGTCAAGAATACATTAATGTCTGCTTTAACTACAGGAGGACCCTGGGTTGAGTCTTCTAGTCAGCTGAAGACCCTGAAGATTAGCATCCCAAAGGGGACTTGCACAATAATTGTCTTAGTGCCATCCTAGGTTCTTATTTCTTGATCTTATTTGTTAGGGTATAGCTTCTTTTGTGTTCAGGAGCAGTAGCCACCCACTCCTGAGTATAGGTTGCCTTGCTGGCTCCTGTCACATTCCTTCTGGGTAGAGGTCTAGTATTGATAGAGTTGGACAAACATGCCCTTGCTTTCACAAGTGTAGTTCCACTGAGTGATTTCAATGGGATTGAATGGATGTAACTGAAAGCAGGATTTGACCTTCTGTCAATTAACATGGTGCCTTTGGCAGCAATGATGGGGGAACCTAATACTATCCAGGGTCTCAGAATGAAGTGAACTGTGTGACACTGCTGTAACCAAGCACCTCAGCCATATCCTGAAAAATGACAGCATCCACCCTTCCTATCCATTTATAGTACCGCTCTGTCATAATAATATTCAGCTTAATATAAATCTCAAGAGATTGCTTAAGCCAATGTATATTTGTAAAGATCCTGTGATAGAAGTTAGTATATAAGTACAAAGTTTTATTTATTATTATGATTTTATTATTATTATTATCATCCTATGGTGTCTGTTAAAAATTTTTCAAGAAGGCCACTTTCACTCTCATCATGTGCTGCATTTAGGCAGATACACACTTGTAAGGCCTTCTCCAAAAGGAGCAGCATATGGTGTGAGAACCAGATGCCACTGCCCACACAATAATTCTATATATTTGTTCAAGGAAATAACCCTGATCCTCTTCCCACGCCGGAAGGAATGTTTAGAACTTAGTTGTACCTCTGCTTAACTCCCAGGAGCTGCATGCTGACACGACGGCTCTGGCTCCAGCTGGGCTGCCACAGCTCTTTTCCTTGTGCTGCCTCTTCTCTTGCTGGTCTCCCTCCACCTGCAAAGGAACCTGCACTGCTGCTTACCTATCTCGATAGTACTGGATAGACTGCCCCATCATGTTCCTCCACTGGACCCTCTCTGCTTTATGGCTTTGCTCTTTCTGGCACTTGGTATTACCCATTAAGACTCTGGCCTTTGCCCCATGGGTGAGTCAAAGACCCTGCCTGGTGGCACCTCAGGGTCTGACCTTTTCCCAAGTACAGCGTATACTCTACTGCCCCTAGGCGTGAATTGCATCCTCCCTCCCAACAGCTACCGGCTCTTCCTCATCATTGATAATCAATGCCGCAAATTAAAACTTCCAGATAATATAATAAAACACCAGCTTTCACTTCTGCAGCTTCTTCCTTTCTGGGAGAACTTATTTTTTAGGTCTCCTCTATCGCACTGCAGGCGTCAGTTTGTTACAGGCTCTCCTCCCGGATGTCTTTACAGCACTAGCCATCATGACAGAATATGAATTTATAGACACCAGTCCAGGTTATATCCTTGTTGTAAAAGATCTTTGGCTTGTCTTGAAATGAGATACGGATTTTCTTACGTGCTGGAGACTGTGGTTCAAGTGCAGTCCTAGTTGCCTCTCTAAAGGGGGCAGAAGAGCTCCATCTAGGAAGGCTGACTAACTTCTGGTCACATAGCATCAGTGCAGCGTCTCCTCTCTCCCAGTCTGCAGCTCTAACAAATAGAAAATAGTTGTGTCTATAAACAGTAAATATTTTGAAGAGGGAGTCTGGGATTCCTCCAGTTGAATGAACTACATCTCCCAGCAGCCACTGGGACTCAATGCAGTCTCACCAGTTTTTCTGTAAACGCCTGTAATAACAGACTCAAGTGGTATCTCTCTTGCTCTGAAATACAGGAAATCAACAAACATAAATAGTAGCACAGGATCTAGGGGTGCTGGAGGTGTGGCAATACCCCACCGGCTTGAAGTACAAGGGTGCTGTGACCTACCCGGCTTCCCACTCCAGGCACTGCAACCTGTTACACAGCATCGCAACACTGCTCAGGTTTGACCCATCTGCCCTCTGTAGATGCAGTCAGAGGTGTGGAGAGGCCAAATTTGATTGGCTTTCAACACCTCCACTATAAAAATTGTTCCTAAACACAAGGAGTTTCAGACTTTTGTGCTGCAGGAGCACCATTGAACCAGATCTGAATATTACAGATAGCACAGCATGTGCCTAAGTGGCTTTGTACACATGACTGCAACACATAGAAGGCCCAGTCCTATAGCCATTCCTAGCCTAGAACTGCCATTGATTCAGTGTAAATTGTGTGTACAAAGCAGCTACAGGATCGGACACTTGGCGCTTCTTCATTCAGCTCAGGTGTCAAAGCACACTGGGCCTTTCCCCATTCCTTATATACTTCAGTTCCTAGGCACCACTTCCTGGCCTCCATGCATTTGTGTTCCAACTTGCAATATTTTAACATGTTATTGCATTTAATCTTTTAAAAAACTCTGAGTATTGGTGTCATAACTCTAAAGAAGTGTGTGTGCCCATTTGTAGCGTGCTGCGAACAATGTCTTTGCTAGAGAGATGGTATATGGTTGTTAAAAGTCAGGATAGCACAGGAAAAAGACTTCTTTTCTCCTTCAGGTCTTATTTTGTCAAAATATCTCTCGGTAAGACTTCTAACAGGGCTTGTTTGCCCTACAGAGCCTTTGCTGGTACAGCTGTGCCAGCAGAGCTCCCTATTAGAAACAATGCATAAGCCAACAAGAGTTCTTCAGATCCCATGGCTACATCACCTCCCCGGACAACATGAGCTAAGCCGCATGGAATCTTCTGTTGACATGGTTGTGTCTATACCAGAGGTTAAGTGAGGATATCTATGTTGGCTTGTGAGTGATATTTTCCACGGTCCTAGCTGACATAGCTATGCTGGCAACACTTTGTAATGTAGACTTTGCCTGCGGTTATCAAAAATTATTTGGGAAAAATCTGCTCTTCATTAAAAACTTTACCCTTGCTTTTAAAATCTGACAATGATCAGGCTTTACGGGATTGATAAAGGTTTCCAAATATGCTTTTCCAACCTGTAGATGGTTACAGAGGAAGTGAATTAATTAGCCCCATGAATGGTATTTTCTTCAAAGCACCTAAGTGGAAGTCAGCATTTAATACTGGGCTACAGCTGGCATTTCTGTCATGACAACAGAACAATGTTTATGTTGTGTATAGTAATTCAGTAATTGTGTATAGTAGATGTCATGGGGTGTATGATTAAAGGCCAGAATTAAAACATAAGATTTTAAAATTTGTCACCTTCTTGGAAAGATGAATTTAGGAGCAAAAAGACAGCGTATACATCAGATAGGCTAACCTGGGGGCTTGGAACCACAAGGGCTGGACTGCCCCACCAGATCTGTATGGGAAGGGGAACTCCCTTCTAAGGTCAAAAACCTCCAAGGAATACATTTCAGGGAGAGCTCAGAATCCAATCCTGTGCATCCTACTGTGGAGAGACTTCCCACTGACTTCATTAAGAAGATTTTCTTGAGAGGGACATGCAGGATTTGGTCCTATTGACCAGATTTTCAAAAGTGGCGGGCAACTAGCAGCATTCATTGAATCAATGGACACTTGGTTTCTCTGCATTCACGAGGTCTATTATTCAGTATGTTAAATAGCCATGACTCCATAAGAACAGAAGAAAATATCCTAATTAGAGATGGATGAAATTGTTCATCCGAACCCTTTTTTTGCTGAAAAATGCAGATTCAAGTCAACCAAAACATTTCACAAATTCATATCAAATTCATCAAATTGTTTCAGTCATTAAAAAAACCCTGAACAACAAAAATTTCCAACAATATTGAAACGTTTCGATGTGACATTTTTCAAAACAAAAAGTTTTGCTTTCATTTAGAAATTTACTTCAATTTCATTAGAAAAATTAAAATTTTAATCAAGCTCAAAAATGAAACAAAACATTTTATTTTGGGTTGAACCAAAATGTTTAGCTCAACCTGAAATGAGGATTTTTTAAAAACTTTTTGATTTTCCCCTTTATATTTTTTTAACATGTTTTGGAACAGCCAGCAAACCAAAAAATCAATTATTTGCACAGCTGGAATTCTAATAGAAAGGCTTTGCCACAAGAAATAATTACGTTTAAAAGAGTAACACTTTCTAGCTATCCGCTAAAAGATTTTTCTTTATTTGTGTGATGGAGAAGAAAGAAAGTTAAAAAAAATGTTAACAACTTTGATTTTCACAAAAGCAATAGTACAAGCTCTTTTAAAGAAATCAGCGTTAAATCAAATTCTTCCAACAAGGGCGAGTAGAAAACCTATTAACTTCAGCTTCATTATATACAGGAGAAAGAGTAAAAGGCTTTCAAAAGTGATTGGTAATGGCAAATTAATGACAGTGTTGGAATTTATCAGTAATTATAACCAACACTAGGGCAGCGTCATTGCAATTATAGTGTCAAAAAAGGGTGGCTCTGACAGATTCAGATTCCATACATAATTGGCATACAAACATGAGCTACATTTTCAGTATTAAGGTAGAGCCAGGGCTGCTACAGAATGTTACTCTTCAAATACTCGAGACTTTCATCTGCCATGTTATACTATATGCACACTGTTTTCATCTTTCCAACCGTTACTGAGTTCTAAGAGATGGGTTCTTAAACTTTTTCAGAATGTGAATCAGCACCCCTTTCCCATTCCCATTTACGCAGACGTCCTCCCCTTCTAGTCACCATCACACAGTATCCCTGTGGCAACTACAGCTACTTATGTGGCAATGTAACAATAGGAAAATATTTAATTAGTTTTAAACTGACTTCAGCACAATTTAGTAGCTAGAAACAAGGACAAGGCAGCTTTCTGTGAACTGCCAGTGGTCAATGGACCACAGTTTTGAGAACTGCTCTTCTAGAGCATGTGGTGGAGGTTTTTCCTTCAGCTATATCCCAAATTCAATTAAATCACAATCTGAAGTGTCCTTTCAGATTTTGTTGATACTTTCCAATAAATGCACTTCTGCTTTGTTTCCTCCAACGTGATATATTTCCCACTGCACTTCACTCAAAGATTAGTGGAGCACAAATCACTACTTCCACTTGAATATCAAATACATTTCTTTTAAGTGAGACAAGAGCCTAAATTTTATTTTGAGCAAACAGGAAAGAAAAGTACTCCATGAGATTATATGCAGAATCATAGAAGTGTAGGGCTGGAAGAGACCTTGGGAGGCAGGACCAGGTATATCTAAAGTGTCCCTGATAGGTGTTTGTGTTATCTGTTCTTAAAAACTGTCAGTGATGGAGATTTCACAACATCCCTTGGTAACCTGTTCCTGTACTTTACTACCCTTACAGTTAGAACAATTCCTCTATCCCTGTTGTACCTCTCAAAATCTTTTCCTCAAATATGCTAGTTAGAATATAATTTTCTGTCTGCCCCATCGTTTTATCCATCTTTGTAGAACTGTAAAAGCATTTCCAATAGAGAGTGAATCATTATCTCACTTTATTATCAAAGTTTTATGTTACAGTGATCAAAAAGACCTCTAATGTCACTTTCCTCTCCATTCTCCTGTAAATCTATGAGCCTAATAGTTACCATATTTACCTAGAGACTTTGAGGCCCTGCAGACAGTAAAGAGCCCATTATAAGACCCTACAGTCATTATTGCTTCTTTTAGAACCTTTGTGACAAGTGTCTTGCCCTCCATCCTTCGGTTTAAAATACAAAGATCATCTATATTATCAGGTCAGCTGTTCTTTCAGTGCATCAAATCATGAAAGAAAGTCAAGTAATATACAAAGCTAGGCAAATACCACAAAACAATTCAGCAGTGTGATTAGATTTGAAATAAATTAATTTTAGCTGTTCTTGTCCATGGTTTGAAGTTGTTGGGTTTTTTTAATTGTGATCATCTGTGCTCTCTGATGGCCTCACAGGTAACTAGGGAGCAAGGATCCAATTTCTATATAGTGCCATAGCCTTTTTTGTAGTGATTCGACACTTCACCTTGTGAGACTAGAATAAATTAGGGTCCCGGTTCTGCAGTCAGACCCATGAAAATGAGACTCGGAGAAGGCACAAGATCTAGTTGCAGGATCAGAGCCCACTTAAGAAAAATTGAGGTGGTTTTCTTCCTTTTGGCTCCAGGCAGTTGGAGAAATGATCTTAGATACCTTTAATCTTTCTGCAGGGTAGCATGGTAGTTAGGGTGACCATATTTCCCAAAGGGAAAATGGGACACTGCATGGGGCAAGCCCAATCCCCCTTTCAGCCCCCCCGCCCCATGTGGGCCTGGCCCGAACTGCTCATCTGAGTCCTCCCTGCCCCACGCGAAGGGCTGGCTCAAGCTGCTCACACGAGCCCTGCCCCCCATCCCCACGCTAGGCTGGGGCTGGTGTCGCTGCTCGCGCAAGCCCTGCTCTCCCCCAACATGAGCCCTGCCTTCCCTAGCCCGTTCAGGGCTGGCATTGCTGCTCACCCCCCGCATGTTCCTCCACACCTGACTTGTCCTGTTTGCTCTTGCCAGCTGATCAAGTTGGCAAGAGCAAACGGGACAGATGCCCACGTTTGCCCAAAAAAGTCAGAACGGTTTGAAAGAGGGACTGTCCCGGCCAAAACGGGATGTTTGATCACCCTCATGATAGTGCTTTGCAGCAGGTGAAGTACTGAAATCTGGAACTGTATGGAGGCAGTCTGACTTGGTTAGATCTGGAGAAAAGCTGCTGGTCATGATATTGCAGAGTATATTGCAAAGGAGGAGAAGCCATTCTTATAGTTTCTCTCACTTCAGTAACAGAATTATACAAACGCCTTTCCCACAGCCAAGGTCATTCTGATTTAATTCTTTACCAGAAGCATTCTGCTCTTTTGCCTCCTCATTTTATCTACTACAGGATACTTACGACCCATGGTGACCTAAGAGGATTTTGTTGGGGAGGAGGGGCCAACTCATCAATGGTTGTGGACAGCATCTGATTGTACTGTCCTACCAGGTCATTGCTGCTCTGAGCCTGCAGCCGTTCAGTGTTCTCCAGAAGGCCATTCCGAAAACCAGAGGGAGTCAACGACATAACTGATTCGAATACCTCCAGCTGCATATGGGCAATTTTCAATTGTATTGGATACACATTTAAGAGATGATTGAAAATGTGTTTGTCATGGCTGCCATGGGCTTTTCATGTTCCATTGCTGACTCCCAGAGATAGCTGCGATGATTAACAGTTACACTATTTTTGCCACGAGCTGAAAAATTAAACATAAGGCTGCATACGAGGCTAGAGAGCAGGCACTCAGCAACAAAACTGCCATGGCACAAATGATCAGACCAGTGAGCCCCCCTGAGAACTTAAATTCCCCTGGGGGTGAAGATAATACCCACTCCTGCAAGGTGAAAGAAAGACTAACATGTCTTGGAGTGAGAGGTTGGGATAACAAAGGTCATATTTGGCACAGCACCTACAGTCTTCAAATCAGTCCCTTGCTATCTAACCACAAATACAGCTCTAGCTATTTGCATTAAAATGAAAAGAAAAAAAAACCACCCAGGTTATTTGTGACAAAGAACAGTGTTATGACACTTGACTTAAAAAAAAATTATGTATCTGTTACCTTTGCCCTTTTCCTGATCATTCCCACCTCCCATAATGTTTCCTTCAAGATGCCATGCTAGCCACCAGTCTCAGAGATTATTCAGGTTTTAAAAAATCTATGGACAGATTGACAAATCCTTGATCAAAATATTTTGTGACTGTTGCTGGAAAAGAAACTCTCAGATATGAAAATTTTTGACATTCTAATAAATGAATATGCAAATTCTTGCTTCCCCATTCCACTAAAGACCCACTCCCAATGTTTGAAGGGGGTTGGCTTCAAACCAGTGTTATATTTACTGTACATACTGTCTCCTACGTTTTAAAAAATCCTATCAAGAGCTAGGCTTCTGTGTTTAATTCCAAATTCATCAGACCGTTGTAAAATAATACACTTTTAAAAGTAATTCATGGTCACAGGATATTCTTTTAAATAATTTACGGCTGATTCTTTAGTGTTGCTGAGGAGTGGTGTGCATAGCTGTTTATGCAACTATAGCCTGAAGTCTATTATAGAGCACCCAGAGCTCAAGCATGAGTCACACTGCAAAGTGCTGGAAGATTCAGAGATGCTTGCCGACCACAATATGAGTAGGCAGGTTGGTGAGTTTCTGCAGAAGAAGAAACTTTTATGTGCCCAACATTCACTTTATGAGATTTACTTGGCATGAACAATAGTGTAGACTGTGGCTCATGGCACGGAAAATAAGACGGACATATAACTCTAATCATTTGCTGTACCTTATTAAAAGACTTCTCCAAGTGAACATATCTCCATTCAATCATATTTTCCACTGGAAATTCCTCTTCCCTTCACTTAGCTTTCAACACATAAGGCTGTTTGTAATTTCATTTGAATATCTTGCCACAACAGGTACCTCAACTGAAACCACAGGCCGTAGCCACAAAGGGAGCGGAAACACTGTTTTAAAGATCGAGTTTCTTTCTGATAGTAAAGTTGGAGCTGACGCGTTTCTTCTGCTTTCCTGGTCTTCATTGTACTTGTCAATGAAGGTGCTTTGCTCTTCATGAATAATTTTTCAAAAATCACTCTCGTGTTCTAAAATGTACCGGTTTATAATATGCTATGATTGTGATGCAAAACCCAGGATATTTTTCACTAAATCCTTCACACAAAGGGGTTGGGTCAGTATTTAAAAGCTTGCTATGTGTAATTTGTCTGTATTTCATCAGCATTCTCGGCACTATACTGACAAGCCTATGTGAGTAGATGGGGGCTTGGGGAGGGGGAGAGAAGCTGGTGTCTAAAAGCTTCATCCAGAACTACGCTTGGCAGCTCCATGCAGCAAGGAAGCAGCGACCCTGTTTTGGAACAGAAAAGTCAAATTGAAAGTGGTCATAGAGATTAGAGTAGAAAGCTAACCCTTTACAGACTGTTCCTGACTATTATTTCTGGCCATGAAGCCAAACAAACAAAGAAGAAAAAGCTTTGCATCCTTCCTTCTCCTGCTCACTATGCCCCTCCTTGCCATAGGAGCCCCATGCCACCCTCCTTCAAAGTAAGATGAGCTTGGAGCCCTGCTCTGGACTGGGTAGCACTGCAGTATCCCCCTGTAAATTATTCAGCTGAAACCCCCAGAATGCATCAGACCAAACAAACCAAGAGATGATGCTCCCAAGATTTTACGTATCAATTCAAAGGCCAAGCACTTCACGTAGTGGGGCCCAACAAGATGTAGCAGGGCTCTGAGTTCATCCTGGCAGGGGGCTGCATGTGAATTTCTGTAGGCTGGGTCTGGGTTTGGGGTGATGATAGTGACCTGGCAGCATGTGGGTGTTGAGGGTGGGAGTTGAGGTGGAGCAGGACTGGGCAATTATATAGAAAACGTGACAAAATAGAAACATAGGACATCAAAACACCTGCTCAAAACCAAAGCATTTTGGAAACACATGGTTCCTGGCCACCCTATCTCTGGAAAACATGGTAAGGATATTGGAAGCAGAAAAACTTAAATGAAACCACCTCCAACTTCAGGAGGTTCAGGCTGTGTATGGCTGTCCCTTCCCCTGCACACCCACGGTTACAGAAAGTCTTTGATCAGTGTGGTTCGACTGCAGAAGTGGATGGACGGGATTGGGAAGCTTGAGCCGGGGTTCTGCATCTTGTGTGGACAGCAGAACTGGGCTATGCAGGGTCTCTCCTCGTCCACAGCATGCAGCCACTTTTGGGGGCAGGCCAGGTGGATCTCTCCACCATCCTCCCTTTGAAGGGAGAGCCCACTGGTTTGTTGTGCTGGGGCCTGCAGTGTAAGTTGTCCAAAGTAACAAAAATCCAACTCAGCCTGTTACTTAAAATTGTTTCTGAAAGTCAGCAAAAGTTGGAGAGAAATAGATTGGTACAAATTGTGTTGTTTAAGTTAAAAGAACTGTGTGTCTGCACCTGGTAAAGTGAAGAGTTAGCATGACTGAAAAATTCTAGAAATGGGAGGAAATGTTTAAAATCAAAATCACCAAAATGTGTTTTGATTTGTTAATGTCAATGGGAGGAAATTGCCATCCCTTTTTGGACATTGTTAATCTGGAGGTCACTAAACAGGTCCTGGAGAGGTGGGACAGGATACATGTGGACTGAAAGGCAAGAGCTTTACTACCATGTCTGCTATCCCTACCATCTCCTGGAACCCCAGAATCCACCACAACACAATTGACCCTTCATTGCCCTGATCCTGAAAGGTAGCCTGACCTGACCAGGCCAAAGAGAGGGAAACAGATGACATCACCACCTCCATCAGCTTCAGCCAAATCCTGAATGATACCCGGGATGTAATATTGGGGTCCTGCTGTCCCCCCCCCTTATGTCTCATTTTCCTCATTTCCATATTATTTCTTCTCTTTCCTATCTCTCCCTTTGTGCCTTCTGTCCAATAAGAGTGCCCTGACTGGTGTTCACATTTTAAAAAGGATGTTGAAAAATTGGAGAGAGTACAGCGAAGAGCCACAAAAACGATTCAAAGGTTGGAAAAAATATCTTAGCGAGAGACATTAATTTTTAACAGTAAGGGTGATTAACCACTGGAAGAAATTGTCACGTCCTTTGGTAGGTTGTCCCTTCTGAGACCCTTTTCAGATCCCCCAAGCATATCCCTCTCAAGTGGCAGGCCCAAACCTCCATTTCACTTTGGGATGGGATCCCACAACTTTCTGACTGACTCTCCAGGTTATACCTCCCTGGCTGCCAGCCGTGTTACATAGCAGGTACAAGTGGGCCTGGATCCTGCCAGAGTCCTCCT
Organism: Caretta caretta; assembly: GCF_965140235.1. NCBI lineage: Eukaryota > Metazoa > Chordata > Testudines > Cheloniidae > Caretta > Caretta caretta. Next base: position 156,196,375 of record NC_134207.1, on the reverse strand, counting down.
TTGGGAGCCTGTGGCCACTAATAATGTGCAGTGACGCAGAAGCAATTTCTCTAAAATCAGAGTATGATTTTGCCTAAATGGTACATAGAGAAGTAGGTTTAAACATAACAGAGACCTATATGCATATTGTCTTTCCTGTGCTGGGCATTCCCTTTAAGCCCCTAAGGAGACATGATTTAGCCTTGGTGTCTCCTGCTCTCTCTTGCACCAAGTTACATCTTGTTTGCTGCTGACCCTGACTCTCAATCAGTCTGTCTGTTTGTCAACATCATGGCCTGTTGACACTTTCCCCCCTCCCTTAGTGCCATGGCCATCTTTTTAATTGTTCAGGCTCTTTTGACCTCAGGCTTAGCCTTGGGAGGAAAAAACATCTTAATCTGGATGGTGCCACCCCAGAGCCCGCACCCTCAGCCAGAGCCCTCACCCCCCTGCACCCCAACCCTCTGCCCCAGCCCTGAGCCCCCTCCTGCACCGTGAACCCCTCATCCCCGGCCCCACACCACAGCCCTCACCCCCAGCCAGAGCACTCACCCCCCCTCCCCACATTGTGCAATATAGGGAAACTATTAAAGGCTTACTGTTTCCAGTCCGTTTTTATATTATTTAAAAATATATATATTGACTTACAAGGCAGGTGGGGGGGGGGGGGGCGACAGGACTTGGACTCATTCTGGGCACCACCAAAAATTATACAAACCTGCCGCCCATGATTATATACCAAAATCAGGCCCCATTGCACTAAGCACTATACAGACAAGTAACAAAGAGCACAGTCGTGCCTCCAAACAACTCAGAATCAAAGAGGATTCAGTACGTGGAAGAAAAAGACACATGGCAGGTTGGGAGGATGAGGTCACAAAATGAACAGAGGTTCGGAGGAAAGCAGAAGTCTCAGCTCATCAATTGTCTTCCCACTTGTTTCAGTTTCCTAGGGTGTTTTTGTGTAATAATTACACACACTTTCTCAGAATTTCCTTTCCAAAAGTTGTACACCATTGTAGTTCACTTCCTGGGACTTGCCTTGTCCTTAACTTGAAACCGCACGCACACATTATGATCACTGTTTTCTAGGTATTACACTTGGTACTTTCCCTCCATCCCTCCAAATAACTTGTATCCAAGAGAATAGGCAGAGGAGTTCTCTGCGCCCTTGATGTTGATATTGAACAAATCTTTGAACACTGTACAAGTCCCAGCAGACTGGAAATAAAGCTAAATGTTGTACCAATACTTAAAAAGGGTAAATGGATTGACCTCAGCAGCTACAGGCTGCTTAGCCTGACACTGATTCCAGGCAAAATCATGGAAAAACTGATGGGATGCAATCAACAAATATTAAAGTATGGTCACATAAACAATGCCAATCATCAGAGTTTTATGGAAAATATGTCTTGTTAAACAAATATAATATTGTTTTTCTGCTGAGGTTACAAGCTTGGTTGAGAAAGACAATTGTGGTGACATAATCTACTTAGACTTCCACAAAGCATTTGATTTAGTACCACATGACAGTCTGATTGAAAAAAATTAGCTCTATACAAAACCGATGTAGCCCATATGAAATGGATTTAAAACTGGCTAACCAATAGAGCTCAAAAAGTAATTGTAACTGGGGCATTATCATCCTGTAGCGGCCTGCAGGGATTTGTTTTTGCTATTCAATATCTTTATCAATGATCTGGAAGAAAATATAAAATCATTGGTAGTAAAGTTCGCAAGTTTGCAGCTGACACAAATGGGTGGAGTGGTAAATAATGAAAATGACACGTCAGTTCTGTAAAGCAATCTGTTTCACTTGGTGAACTGGACACATTTGAACAACATGGGCTCTAATACAGCCAAATGCAAAGTCATACATCTAGGAATAAAAATACAGGAAATATTTACAGAATGGGGGGAAAGGGGGCGGGGAGGGCAGGATTAGAATCCTGGAAAGTAGTGACTCTGAAAAGGACTGGGATGGTCATTGTGAATAACCAATTGAGTATGGTCTCCCAGCGCAATGCTGTGGCTAAGAGGGCTAATGCAGTCCTTGGGTATTTAAAGGAAAAGAATATTGAATAGGACGAGAAGCAATGGGCTTAAATTGTAGCAAGGGCGGTTTAGGTTGGACATTAGGAAAAACTTCCTGTCAGAGTGGTTAAGCACTGGAAAAAATTGTCTAGGGAGATTGTAGAATCTCCATCATTTGAGATTTTTAAGAGCAGGTTAGACAAACACCTGTCAGGAATGGTCTAGATAACACTTAGTCCTGCCACAAGGGGACTGGACTAGATGACCTCTCGAGGTCTCTTCCAGTTCTATGATTCTATGAGTTGGGAGATGGTATTACTTCTGTACAAAGCGTTGGTAAGACCATTACTGGAATACTGTGTCCAGTTCTGGTGTGTGCACTGCTAAAAGAATTGAAAAATTGGAAAGGGCTCAGAAAAGAGCTAAAAGAGTGATGCAGTGTAGTTGTAGCTGTCCCCGGATATTAGAGAGACAAGGTGGGTGAAGTAATAGCTTTTATTGGATCAACTTCTGTTGGTGAGAAAGACAAGCTTTTGAGCCACACAGGGTATACCTACACTGCAATGTAAGTCCAGGGTTAGTGGGACTCGAATCAGCTGACTTATGTTCCTGGGCTTAACCCTAATGTTATGACTTTTCTAACCTGTGCTCAAACCTAGGGCTCTGACATCCACACTGTAGTGCACAGACCTTAGTCAAAGTAACCATATCCCAGAGTTACTAGAACCCTACCCCCATCCCCAAAATGTGACTGTTCTAACCCTAGGACCATGGTGCACTGTGGGAAAACTTCACTGCCCACCCTGCACATTGCCATGAAGCAGCTTGCTTTGCAAAAGGCTTGATCGTGTCACTCTCCATTGTAAACCAGGAGGCTGTCTGATAGTGTGCTTGCAGATCTGTGATCAGGAAAGAATGGGTTAATGCTGACCTGAGCTGCTGCCATTTGCAAAAGGGGGTGGGTTCTGCTATCGACAGAGTGGATTGCAGATTGTTGGGATAGGGAGGACTAAGGAAGTTGTCCCATGGAATTGTGGGACCTGAGTCAAGGAGGGCTGTGTCTATACTGCAAAGCAATAGGGCTCAAACCCTGGGTCCCAGTTTAATTTGAGCTCGGACCCTCCAGCCCTGCAGGGTCCTGGGACTCTGTGTCCGAGCCCTGCGTTAGCACAACTGCTGTGTAGACGCAAGAGGGTTAGGCTTGAACCTGGGCTAAAGCACGAGCGTACATTGCAGTGTAGACATACCCATAGAGCCCTTCTTCAGATCTGGGAAAAGTACTCCAAGCATCACAACTAAATGCAATTGTTTAGCATAAGCAGTTAGCACATATTCTAAGGAACCATTCAAGGTAGAGTGGCCCAGTAACACCTCTACAGTCACAGGAAAAAAGGGGAGGTTAATGGGTTTCAAATTGTTGTAATAAGTCATAAATCCAGTGTCTCTGTTCAGTCCATGATTGTTAGTGTCTAGCAGAATAACTCTCTTTCAGCCCTTGTTTTACTCTTCTTATTTCAGAGTGGCAGCCGTGTTAGTCTGTATCAGCAAAAAAAAAAAGACAAGGAGTACTTGTGGCACCTTAGAGACGAACAAATTTATTAGGGCATAAGCTGTCATGGGCTAAACCCTCCTCGTTCTTTTTACTCTTCTTATTGTAAGCAATGAAATATATAGTCTGTGTTTCTGGATTTAATATTGCTCCATCCAATAACAGTATGGTATTTCTTTGTGCAGTTCCTCTCACTGGAGGTTTGAGAATGCTCCACTTTCTTATATTGTTATTTTGTGTAGACAAGATCTGAATTAATTGTGTGGCATCTAGCATGTTTTTTAAAGTAACTGCCTTGATAAGTAGGAATAACTCACCAGTTGCAAGGGATGGAGGACATAGGAAGGCAGAAGGCCTCCAGTGTATTCTAACAACTCCTTTTAGAATTGTGGTATGTAGCCAGTAGGCCATGAGTTCCTGCCATCCAGCACTGCTGGTGGTCCTCAAACACCTTGAATTATGGGTACCAGGAAGTGTAAATCCTAGAATTTTTGCTGCCCTATGCAGGTGTTCAGAAGGTCAGCTGTTTGTGCTCTCTCCTCTTCCTCCTTGCACATTCACACACCTAGCTCTCTCTGTCTTTAATCTCCTGTATTTCCTGACAATTAATGCCTACTAGTTCTAGAAAAGGGTCGTTCTCCATGCTTGCACCTAGCCTATCACAAACACAGCCTGTAACTTTCTGCTAAAACCCTCTTAGCCTGGGGCAATCCCAGAAAACATGGGTAATCCCTCATTCAAAAGCAAAACATCTAAGGTTAAATCCTGCTGGTATGGTTTCATTGAGTTAAATGGGAATCAGATTGGACCATTAAAAAGGAGGTTGCTTGAGGGTAAACGTGATACATTTTATTGTTGATTCCATATAAGTTAATTGACTGTATTCCAGCATCTGAGGGGAAAATGGGAGGCATCAAAGTTTTGTCCCAGCAAAAAAGTTGTGGAGGTTGAGATAACTGTTTATTTGTGTGGTTGAATTCAGCTTTCCAGCAGTCAAATGACTTAGTTGTATTTTCTAAGGGTACGTCTTCACTACTCGCTGGATCGGTGGGTAGTGATCAATCTATCGGGGATCGATTTATCGCGTCTTGTCTAGATAGCTGAAGTTGTGTATCTTAGTTCGAACCCCCCGCCATCCCCCCGCAACCCCCGCAGTGTAGCCCAGGCCTAAGACTGTGTCTTTTTAGAAAGTTCACTCTTATTTGCAGCCAAGTTTTGACGCAGAAGCAGAGAATGCCTCTGGCATATTGCAGCTATCCCACCAGGGAGACAGTTGCGTGAGTGTGTCCGTTCCAAAGGCTTCTTGTATTTCTTCCTATGTTCTCATGACACAGGAGATTCTGTAGTGATGGCGAGTATTTGTTTGAGAGGGGGTATTTAAAGGAGTTTGTAAATCTCCTTGGACAGACAGAGCTGTGAATGTCCTCGCCTAGGGAGGAGAAGTGGATGGATTACTATTAAAATAAGTGGGTTAGGCTCTGAAGCCTTGTCCCCCAAGAGTAGAGATTTCTGTCACATGGAGTTAAGGGAAAGTGAGTGTTTCTTTCTTTTTCCTGGATACCTTTTGCTGCATAGGAAAGAAGTGTATCTGGGCCATGATACTTCCAAATCACCACCACGTGGCATTGGCTAGACTAGATAGAGCTGAGTCTTCAGCTTCTCTGCTAGGTTGCATTTGTTTTTTTGTTACTTTAACCTTCCACCCTGTTGCATCCATTTGTCTGTTTTGACCACCAGTTACATCCTGACACCTAGGGTATGTCATATTAAGAAATGAGTTTGGGGTTAACACCTTTTACCTCAGTTTTGCTGGCTCCTTACTAGGGTCAGACTTCCAGCTAAACTGAGGCATCTATACTAGGGAAAAGCTTGAGGTTAGCTCAGAGTTAGATAAAATGGATTAGTTAACCCTGACCTAATCTCGACTATTTTTGTACATGGGTATGCTCCTAGCCTGTTAACTCTTTGGGGCATGGCTTGTCTTTTGTTAGTTGTTTGCACAGCTCCTTGCACAATGGAACCCTGATCCTTCACTGAGTTCCTAGGTATTAGAACTACTGTATTAGGTCTGATCTATACTACACACTTACATCGGCATATCTTCCTAGCTTGGGGGTGTGGAAAATTCACCCCCCTGAGTTACATAGTTGTACCGACCTAACCCCCTGTGTAGACAGTGCTGTGTTGGAGGGAGAGCTTCTCCCATCAACATGGCTACCATCTTTCGGAGGTGGATTAACTACCCTGACGAGAGAGCTCTCTCCTGTCAACATAGAGCATCTTCATGAAACTGCTATAGCAGTGCAGTTGCATTGTTGCAGCGTTTTAAGTGTAGTTGTGATATTTTATCAGTGAGATTTGAACATATGGGCCTGATACAAAGCTCATTGAAGTCAATGGAAAGACGTCCTTTGACATGAATGGGCTGTGGATTAGGCCTAACTGAATAATAGCTAAAGAATGAAATATGTATTTTTAAATAAAATATTATGTAGTAACAACTGAAATGCTCAAATGTGCTTTGGAAGAGTGTCAGTGAATGTTAGATAAAGATGACATTACATCTTTACACTTTTTTAAAGGTGATACAAATAATATTAAAATATTAATATTTTGAATGAATAAATGTCAACAATTCTGACAAAATCATCCCTGACTAAATTAGATGTAGTCACTTTATGTATGAATCAACTTGAGTTTAGTCAATATATTTTGATAGTCTTTGCCAAATATGGTATTAGTTGTAATTGACTGCCATTTTGTAATATTTGTATTTGTAATAAGCAATACAAGACTAATGAAACATGCACAATGCATTATTAATGGTCAATTATAAAATCCTCTCTTAATTCCATATCTTACATGATCAACCACCTCATTGTTTGACTACCTGGGATTGCACCAAGTTTTTCTCTTCAGCAGACCACAGTGCAGTAGCATGACTCAGAAAATAATAAGAAACAAAAGGTATAATTAAAAAGAGAATATAAAAAAAAAGCTTCTTGTCTGCAATGTTGTCTGTTCTCTCTCTAGCGCACACACATACACAAATACACACACATGCAGGCATGCATGCACCCTTCTTTCTCTTTCGAATGATCCCCTTCCAAACTCACCCTAAGACAAGCATCTGGCATTTGATGTGTTCTGCATATGGATCACCAGTGATACACATACAGTGCAGTTGTCCATATCTGGCACACAGGCGATTATTTGTTAGCTACTCAGCCAGTAGCCAAATTAGCAGGATGGGTTTGGGTGATTAAGTATACAGAAAGAGTGTTTGTGATCAAGTCGTGTATGCAGCTATGGGCAAGAAGAAGAAAGGATTGTTATTGTAACCCTGGCTGTAACAAAAATTAAATCTATCAGTTCAAAGTGCATACCACTGAAGTATCCAAGTGCAGTTTCCCAAACAGTCTGCTTTGCTGCAAAAATAGTGAAGAGTTTACATGTTTGCAGTAAAGACCTGTGGTCACCGGCAGAAATTATAAGGGTCAGTTTGTAGGTTTGATATGGTGCAGAATACTGTTCACCTTGTTAATCTGTTCATTTTATATGTTTGTGTCATTTGCAATAAAATATAACTGAACATAAATAAAAGAGTGTTTTTCTTTCTCATTAACATTCTAAAGCTTACTGGCGTTGTGGAAGCTCTGCAGTGAGTTTTAAGTGAACTCTGAAATTAAAAATTCTTGCTCACCCACTGCACAGGGAAATCACTGACAACGCTAGTTGTCCAATTATCTTGGTACTATGTTATTTGGAGTCATACTTAGCTTATATATAGCTAGGAAAAAACAAGTGCAAAATATTTCCCCTTCCATAATTACAACAAATATATTGGACAAAATGTGGCACCAAGCCAATGGGAGTTTTGCTATTAACTTTAATGAAGTCAGGATTTTACCCATTGTTTTTTGGTAATATCTTGTTGGCTTTTGTTTTTCTGGATTCATTCTCTTAGTCAGTCGCCCCCTTCCCTACTTTCAAATAGCCATTCATCGAGGAGGAAAAGAGGGACATAGTCCTCATATAAGATTCCCTGAGAGGGTTACATGACTCACCAGGGAGGATTTACAGGGGCAAATGACCATTTTGAAAACCGTCCCTGTAGGAAAGGTATTGTGGGCTTCAATGTTTACTGTCTCACACTGATAGTTTAGGAGCAAAAACAAAACAATTTTTCTAGCTGAAATCCTGACAAACAAACTGGGATCCAAGAGTCTAGCTGTCTCCTCCCACTTCCTCTAGTTCATGCCTCACTTCCTATGATAAAGATTCTGTTCTCAGTTACATTTCTGCAATCTCTTGGACTTTGGCTCTGCAATTTCACCTCAGTTAACAATCCTGGGAATAATGTGCAAGCCAAAATAGAACCCTGCTTCAACCTCCACAGCTGCGTTGGCTCTGAGGCACTTACATCACATGCATGGCCCTACAGTGTGTGTGGTACAGCGCGGCAAGCACCTAGGGGGTGCTTTGAGAGGGATTCTGCCTCATGGAGACAGAAATCCTCCTGGAGTTCCATGATATGCAGGGCAATGTACCTGCTGCTACATTCTGTTGCATTAAGCCCACTCTGTGGACCTGTGTGAGGGCACAATTGATGCCCTAACTCCACCCTTCTCCAACCTCTTTCGAGTGATGCATGTGCCGGATAGCCTGGCTGATCCCTGTATTTCAGAATAGATTGATAAGCCCAGATCACCTCCTCACACATAAAACATTTTAATGGATTACTAAAACCTGCCCTATACTATGTTAATGTTAACCATCTTCACCAGATGCAATAGTGGGTAAAATCCTGGCCCCACTGAAGTCAATGGAAGTTTTGCCATTGACTTCAGTGAGGCTAGGATTTCACCCAATGACTATTAAATACCTACAGGGTACAGTTAACCGAGGTCTATGTGTAAGGGGACTATTGCCCCCTTACTAACACTCAATGGGGGTGTTTTTGTTGCTAGCTCCCAGTACTAAAAGGGGAAGGGTCGATGGGAAATCAGGACCCTGAGACTGACAGTCCCCAGGAGCAATGGGGAGAGGCCAATGCTCCAGGTCAGCCTGAATGACAGGGCGAGCAGGCTAATCAGGGAGTCAGGAGGCCGGGGAGGTCCCGTCCTCCATGTGAGTTGGATTTGCCTGGGTCAGACAGAGTGGGGCCGAGCTAAGGAGAAAGCAGGGGGGCCCAAGTTGAGCTAGGGAGCAGAGCTGTGCCAGATCCAGAGGGACCAGAAAAGAAGCCCAGGGAGAGCAGCCCCTGTGCTGGGAGCAGAGCTGCAGCCCCAAAGCCAGAGGCACAGCCCAGAGAGAGCAGACTTGCCCTGGGAACAGAGCTGCAGCAACCAGAGCCAGAGGGGCCAGAGAAGCAGCTCAGGGAGCTGGAGGCAGAGCAGCAGCACCAGCAGCCATGCTGAGGCAGAGTGGGACTGGAGCTGGGGCTGGAGCAGTCCGGAGCCAGGTGTCGTGAGCAGCTGGGGAGAGCGAGGGGGACCTTGGGCAGTGGGCCCAGCACAGAGAGACACCTCAGCCAGGAGGCTCTGCGAGTCAGACTCGGGGGGGGGGGGGGGGAATTGGTAACCTGATGGAGGGGGCGGGGACAATGCTCGGAAGAAGGGCCCTGCCACCTAGAGCCTGAGAGCGTGAGGCCACCACCACAGGGAGTGTCCAACCCCCAGCATCCCTGCAGCACAGCCAGGGCCGGAGAAGAAGGCCTGGGACTTACAAGGAACAGACTGTGAACTGCCCGGATGTTCCAGAGACACTGTTTGTGATGTTCCCTGCCACAGAGCGGGGTGATGTGTTTCCTTTAACCTTCCCATTTTTCCTTATTCTTTTTAAAATTAATTGTTGATTAAATAACTTGCATTTGCTTTAACTTATATGTAATGGTCAGTGGGTCAGAGAAGTGCCCAGTGCAGAGAGAGTACCCCGGAGTGGGGACACCCTAGCCCCTGTCCTAGGTGACCACAGCAGGGTTGGGGGTCGAGCCCCCCAGGAATCCTGGGCCCAGCCTTGTTGGGTTACGAGGACTCTGCCAGAGAGGAGAGTGGAAGGGGAGTCCTCAAGGGCAGGGAGGCCACTGGGTAAAGGAATTGGGAGCGAGGACTCAGATCCTTTCGCTAGCCCACTTCACTGGGGTAGTGCAGAAGCCAGGAAAGTTCCCCACAATAGCGGGACTATTCCCCCGCTTACATACACTCTGCCACTGGGATACAGGGTGCATTCTCTGTTTCCTGCTGCTCGTGTGCATGCATATTCATTTTGAACAGAAGCTGTCTAAGTCAAACCATGCATCTGATATGCAGTGCAGTCGCTCAGTATTCTTACTATGTCTGTCAGTTGCTTGCTTCCAGTCAGTGTTTTTGACTTCAAGGCTACTGACATGCCGTTACTAAAAATAATGCTTCTCAGAATGAGAGCCCTTTTCATTACACTAATTAACCTGTTAGGCTGCTACATTTCTGCTTCCTTGAGCTGCTTCCTTTCCTTGTCCTCCACAGTTATTGTCCTTCACTCAAGTACACATCTAAGGCACACCATGAGGGTATATAACTGAACCCAGTCAATGAGCACTTAAAGTATAATTCTAGGCTCATATTATGTAGCCAGTGGCAGATCACAGGAGCAGAGAAATTATAGCTGGAAAAGACCCGTTAGACCATCAAGCCTACCTCACTGCCAGTGCAGAATTGTTCCCTATAGTAAATATACTAGATTTTTTGTCTAGCCTCCTTTCAACTGTCCCAAGGAATGGAGCTACCAACTCATCTCTTTGGAGATCAAGCCACACCCTAATGGATCTTACAATCAGGAAGCTTTACCTGCTGTCACTCCTGGGGACGTGCCAATGGCCCTCAGTAGAGCAGCACTGTGAGGCAGCCTCAGGCAGGGATGCCTTTCTGCCTCAGAGAACCGCTGGTACTGCTATGAGCAATATCTCTATAAACAGAGGGTGTAATGGGGTCAGCTGAATCTGGTGGTGCCAGAGACCTTGTAGAGAAGTCTGGGAGTTTTCTCTCAAGCAATGTTTCTGAAGATAACTGAAAATTTGGCGGATTCCAAAGGCAAAAATTTTGCCCTTCTGAGGTATTGTTCTGATGCCCAAATATCATATCTAGTGCTGGGTTAACAGTGTCTGGAGAGGTGGGAATTCCACCAGAGGCAGGGTCACCTCTCCTACCCTCCCTTCAGTTTGGTGGAAGAATTTTATAAAGAAGCCCCTCTGGCACATCACTGTCATTTTGTCTGCTAACTAAATTATCATTTCATCTCTATTTGCTCTGTGATCCCCTCTATAGAACCAGTTTCTCTTTTTCTTGCATTTTATACCTTTTTTCATGCACATAACAACCTGTGTGTCTACCCTGCAATTAAACATCAATGGGTGGCCCATGTCAGATGATTCAGGCTTGCAGAGCTCAGACTGTGGGGCTATAAAACAGAAGTCTGGGATCAGGCTCTGGGATCGTGCAAGGGGGGAGTGGCATTTTGCTTAGTTTCCAATGCCTTTGTTTTTTCCTGGCAGGCTGATGTACATCACTCTGTACACCCTTCCTGATATGTGAAGAATTGTGTCCAAACCCCTTTAGGGCTTTGTCATTGTCTGAGGCCTAGTCTACACTACAGGGTTAGGTTGACATAAGCTGCATTGCTTTGACCTAGCTGTGGAACTGTCTTCACTTATATTTGGCTCCCGTCAATGTAAGTGCCTCTCTACGCTGATTTAATAACACCACCTCCCCGAGTGGCATAGAGTCATGGCCAATGTAATTAGGTCGACTGCTACAGGCTTTCGTGAGCCATCCCACAATGCCCCACATTGACAATACAATCGATACAAGTGATCCTGATGAGAATAGGCGTCGCTGACACAAGGTACTAAGTCTGCACACACAAGTGATTTAATAACAGCAGTGGCTGTATGCTGACCTAAGTTAGGCCGACATAATTTTGTAGTGTAGACATGGCCTAAGGGTGGGTCTACACTTAAAACGCTGCATCGGTGCAGCTGCGCCACGGTAGCACTTTAGTGAAGACACTCCTATGCCTATGGGACAGCTTCTCCCATCTGCGTAATTAATGCACCTCCCCAAGAGGCAGTGGCTACGTTGACAGGAGAAGCTCTCCCGCCGTCATAGCACTGTCTAGGCCGGGGGTTAGGCTGGTATAACTATATTGCTCAAGGGTATGGATTTTTCACACCCCTGAGCTATGTAGCTATACCAGTATAGGTCTGTAGTGTAGACCTGGCCTTAGTGTTAAAGAGCTTCTATTTGAGGACTTGTGAGAGGACGCTCTGGGCCCGATTGCCCACGACTCTGCTCCTTGTGTAGTGATTTACACCTGTGCAAATTGTGAGTAAAACATTATCATTCTGATAAGCATTTGCACCCACTTTTTGCTTTGCACAGGCATAAATTACTGGCCAAGGTGAAAGTCACTGGGGACTTGGATCAACTCTCTCTAAAGTTCAAAGGAGCATTCATTTCCCCAATCTATTGTGACTTTGCTGTTTTGCGCAATCAACGTGCTGAGGTTGTTAAAGCATTTAAAATCAATACCAAACTACAAAGAGCCACACTTTCTCTTTAAACCCTTTCATCCTGTGCAGGCATTTTCTCCTCTCAAATAATATTATGGGGTGTGTAGGTTTCTCATATAAGCATGTTTAGCCAAATCAGCACAGAGTGCACTGATAGAGGAATGTCAAGGAAAACATAAGTGTAACATAACGTTACCCAAAATAGAAGGGAGAAATAGTTACAAAAAGCCTGACAATTGTAATTCTAGCTTCCTCAAATGGAATGGCTTTGATGTCAGACACAGGGAAAGAGGAAATAAGGGTTGGTATAAGTTATGACTGAAACATTCTGTTCTCACTTCCTGGTAACATTTCTACTGTGTAAAAGAAAAACATAAATGGGGTACTTTCAAAGGTACCCAGACATACAGTACTGAAGAAAGAGCAACTCTAGCTATCCACAGGACTGGTACCGCTCAGGCTATGAGAACACAAGCTTTCTCTCAGTTCCCCATTCATATGTCTCAGCCTTGACCTGGCAGGATCACCAGAAAACAGAGCCTTAACTTCCACCTGAGGAAGCTGCAGAAAACTATCTGAAATAATAAAGTCCAGAATCTGGTATGTCTGGCAAGCATCCAAGGATATTTGTCTGCTGCCTGTGTACAGAAGTACCTCCCTCAGTGTATGAAGTTCAATTTCCCTGCGCCATTTCATTAGTAAGGTTAAGTAGCTTACTATTCCTGTTTTGTGGATAGGAATTCTTGTGTTAATTATGAGTGTAAGGAAGGTGGTAGTGAGTCAATGTATTAAGCCTGTAGGTTAAGGTTCTGGCTAACTGGGAGCCAGTCTATGAAATTCTATTGCCATTACTCACCCTTTCTTGGCCCAGTGTCATGCCTCCAACACACAGGCACTTCCCTACCCACTTGCTGTGATTTTTTTTTTAAACTGGTGACACCTATGCTGGTCACTTGTGACAGATCTAAATATAGCAGAAAACAACAGGAAGGTCTGATGTGCAGAAAATTGTTCTTGTGACATATGCCCACCTGATCCTGACATATGAGCCATAAGTGATGCCAAGGAAAGTGAAAAACCCCAAGGTCCATGCCACGAAGTCACAAGGGAACTTCCTAAGCCCACTCTTGTGGAATTTAACAGAAAACAGTAACCTTGCTAGAGGGTTTTTAAACGATACCACTAAATTTAATAGAACTTTACCTATCTCCTATGAAAATGTCTAGGTTATATTATAAATTATATAGAGAGCGATCACGCTCTATTAAATTAAATTCTGTAGGATTTTGGAGTAATTTCTATAGAACCATATTGATCTCATCCCTATTCAATTCTATAAGACTCTCAAAAAGGCAAATTTGCTTGGTCTTTAGGGCCAGTTAACCTGCGGATGTGGGAATAAAATCTCAATGGGTAAGCACTTTTGCAGTCTGAGATATTATTGGGTTCCCAGTAAATGTCCATATGTTTTTTAAATCCTAGAAAAGGAGATTCTTTTCTGAGGACAGATTTCAATTGGTTGATCATCTTCAAAAGAAATATCTCCCTCTGTGTATAAAACCCAGCTTTGTCATATCTGTGAGAATCTAGGTTTCTTTTCTGTACCTGCTTAGTTAAAATATATTCTTACCCAAGTCGTTGTGATCCTTTCTTAAGTATTTATAAATTGCAGTAAAATTCAATTTCCCCCTAGCTCCAATAATCTCCTCTTCTTCATGCTACACAGGTGTAAGCGTAAACTATCACAGCAACTAAAATCTTATATGCACTGATCTGTTTAATATAGTAGCTCTTCTCCAGTCTGGTTCCCGAATTTCTAATGTAATCTCCATGAGAACCTTTACTTTTTTGTCTTTTGCTTATTTAATATTATCTGATAAATTACATTGTAAATGATGTTAAAGGGGACTAGCAAAAGAAAAAAAAGTTGATCTTTTTTTCCTTTTTGCCACTATAAATTGTATAAAGAAGGTCTGAAAGGCTTATGCTAATAAAAGAAAGGAAAAAAAGTTTTGTTTTCTTCTTATTTTTTCCATTAGAAGTTCAGGTTTTGTCTCCCCTGAAAGGGTATGTTTAGACTAGGATAAAAGGTGTGTTTTTTTTAAAACATTACCTAACACGTTTTAACTAACACATTAAAAAATCTTAATATAGAAAGGGCAGGTGGTATTTTAATGTGTTAGGTGGCTGAAATGAGCCCTAGGGTAAGTTAAACAGGTTCACCTTTTTCCTAGTCTAGACAGGGTCTATGGTGACTAGAGAACTAGTGAAATCATGACATCAGAGAAGTCAAAAGACTGAAAGCTGAACACTTGTGAAGGGAGGGGAATTTTAGTTAGACTGCATACAACTCTTTCCTATTTATTTTTGTGAACATCTATTTAAATCCAAATTAGCCTAATGAGCATTTGGAACAAAACACATCTTTGTAAAAAATGTCTGTGTTTGTCATAAGCATTTCTAATGTGCCTCTCAGCATAGTCTTTAGGCACCAATTATTGAATTATAAACATTATGGATGAAATCCTGGCCCCACTGAAGACAATGGAGTCTTCCCATTGACTTTGATGGGCCTCAGATTTCACCCTATATATTTCTTACAGGTTGGAGGATTACTGGGGAGGAGAATGCCTGCTGTTGGCTCTCTTTTGACAGCAGCCGGTGTGAGCTAAGAGCAGAACTTCTTAAATCCATGGTCACTTGAATACAATTAATTTGAAAGAACTTTATGTACTCTAGTGGTCATTTGTCTGATTTCGACACTACTAATCCCCAGCCTTTCGGAAGCTGGTATTTTATGAGGTTTGTAATTTAAAATAATGACTTCTCCATTCTGCCCTGTACGATTTACGAAGGGATAGAAAATCACCTGGATTTTTCCAGCGATGTGAAGTTTAGATTTTATAACTCACACACTGCCTTGTGTGTTATCATGTGATGTTCTAATTACCAGAAATCACCCACAATGCCAAGGGAAATGTGCTGAGTGAACTGGGACATTTGAAGAACATAGGCACACTGCCTTAAAGTCGGGCATTTGATGAGACTAATGCTCTTGGCATCAAATACAGCCAGTATTATATTCATGCTGTGGTAGGGATTTCTTTTTCCATAGACCTCCTGATTGTAAAAGGGGATTCCAAAACCCACATAGGAGCAGCAAATGTGTCTCCATGTACACTGTGGAATATGGCCAGTAACAGAAACCCTTGTACTGTCCAGAGCTGCTGTACACTGACTGGAAATTGGATAGCTATATGAATGTGGTGTATCATGGCATTCAGAAGTCATGTGAGAGAGACATCAGGGAACTGTATCTGACAGTCACATCACGACCACTCAGAGGAAGCTCAGTGCTTAAAAAAAGCATTGGATGCTTTCAGCACGACTGAACCTGGTGCTAATCTGCATACGCTTGGATTAGAAGGCATACAGCTATAAAGATGCCACTATCCAGGCACTACCCATATGTCACGCTTGTGGTGACAGATCCTAAATATTCTGTCCTCTACAGCTCTATTTCTTAGCCCAAGCAACAAGAAGAAGCTAAAAGGCACAGTAGCAGGCACACAGCATACAGACTGCAAATCATCCCAGTTCTGATTCAGGTATTGGCGTGTCTTTAAAATCACTGATCTCTCATGCATACTGCATATGTGCACATCTTTCTCCCTTTTGAAGAAGAGAGATTATCCTTTCAGTTGGAGTTTTAGTCTTATAGCAACATTATTATGTGGGTTGACTAAATATATCACTCTTAATCAGATGCAGAATGGCATAGCCTACCTTCTTGACAGCATTATGGACCACATACCATTTGATTTAGTCTGAGGAAAGGATTGTAAATATGGAGCTTCACGCAAAGCTCACTCCTAGCACTGGGCTTCATATTCCAGTTTGAATGCAAATACACCTAAAAATGGGGCGTTGGTTGTGAATGATCAGAAAAACACCAGTGCTGGTGCATGTTTGTTTCTGAGTCTGGATATAAACATCAACATGCAACAAAAAGGCAGAGATTTTTAGCTAGATTGATGTGGATTGTTTTGGCCATGTGGGCCAAAAATGATGGGAAGTCCAAACATGGTAGGTCTTGCCCTGTGTAGCTGTGATGAACAAACCCAGCTTTAGCCATATGTATTCTGGGTTGCACTGGCCTTAAATTTTGTGGCTTCCTGATCTAATTTCTTGCACCCCAGTGATGAGTTCAGTGGTGAATTCTAATTTTTAAAGCAGCCTGAAATCCATTAAAAATGTACAAAAGGAGTCCTTGTTTATTTTACCACATGAATTTGAGTAAATGAAAACCTCTTGGAGAAGACTGCATTCATATAATATGTGAGCCATTACTTTTTGAACCAGAACTAACTTTGTTGAGAGCTGCATTTCTTGGTAGTCATATGGAGTCTGCTATGTCAGAGGCTAAAATTCTCACTCAGGAGTTCGTTTACTAAGTTCAGTCTCTTGATTGGCATAGGAGTGGCAGACAAAATGGTGGTGATCAGGGTACAATTCATACATCTATTAAGCATCGCAAGCTTCTCCTTTGATCTATGCTCCATGCCTCCAAACACACAGAATGCCTTGCAGAAAATGTTCAGGGTCAGCAGTGTGGAAAGAGAGGACATTTTGTTAAAGTATGCTGCATTTTTCCTTCCAGAAGTCAAGTACATGAAACCAGTCACTGATATTGCTGTTCAAAGCATAGGTAATTACAGTTCACCTCACCGGCTTCATAAACTGTTGCTATGTTATCATTTAGGTACCTTCAGGATGGCCACACTTCATTGAACTAATACTATGCCATTTCTGCTTGAATTTAGTTATCTGCTCTGTTTTCAGAGTGCAAAGTGTACAGAATTAAAACTAAATGTATGAACTTTTTGGAGTGAGGCAATCACGTACTCTAGGCACCAGCAGGTACCATTACATGAGAATCTAGCCAGTTTTATGTCCTAGGATGGACTTTCCCCCCCCACACTTTGTGCCTTTTGACCTCACATCCGAACACAGCACCAGATTTTCAAAGGTATATAGATGCCTAAAGATGCAGAGAGGGTCCTAGAGGGATTTTCTGGGAGCCTATCTACATCTTTAGGCACCAAAATACCTTTGAAAGTCTGTCCCGTAGTGCTCGCAAGAGGAGTTTTTAGTGATACTGAAAGGGCAGTCAGGGATTTAGTGTTATTTGTACAATCTCATAGTGCATGAGAGAGATGTCTGCACAGCATGAAGAAAATCTGAGCACTGCCCTGGAATGTACAGCTAAGTCATGATTGAAATTGAGTTTTGCTAAGTGGCTCTTTAGACAGAACCCCCCCCACACCCCTTGGGGGGGGGGGGGAGGAAAGGGGGAAAGGGAAGGGTATCAACTCAAGGAGACCCATAAACCCTAACTCAGACTAGGGTTACCAGATTGCAAGTGGGGGGTAATAGGAGCCTATATAAGACAAATCCCCAAATATCAGACCTGTCCCTATCAAATCGGGACATCTGGTCACCCTAGCTCAAACTATGCTATAGGCCAGACAACCAGATGTGATCACTTTGTACTCTTTTCTGGAATTTACTTCATAACACTGTGTGCCAAGCTTACTATAAATTATGCAGCAGTTGTGGACCCCTGCAGGCATTATTACATGGTAACTAGGTTTTTTTTCCAGATTAATGCTGCTTAGTGTAGTTTAGAAAAAGTTAAAGAATTAAATTGTACAAAGCCCAGAGCCTACCTTGTTTGATCTTACCTTGCCTGCTATACAGTCATAACAACAGCCGCTTCAGATGCCTGGTTGTAGCACGCTCTCAGATCCATGAAAATAAATGAGAAAGAACGGTTGTATTTACATCCAGGACACTAACAGGATACAAACAAAAAATATTGTGTGGTTGAAACGAGGGCCATCCTTAGGATTTATGGGGCCCTATGCACTATTATTAAACCGGTGCCTCTATGCTTCACTGAAGGTGGTCCCCAGCCGGCACCACTGACCCCAGTGGGTTGAGATGGCACAGGCACCACCCCCGCCCACAGATCCCCAGAACCTCCCCCACTGCTGGCACACACCGTGCTTCGCAGGCAGAAGTTGCTGCGGCAGTGGCTTTGCGCTGTCACATGGGGGCTGCATCTTGCCAGAGCCCACGGCCCTCCTGCAGCCCCCTAGCCACTCCTGGCCAGGGCCGGCTCCAGCTTTTTTGCCGCCCCAAGCGGCAAAGAAAAAAAGAAGAAGCAGGACCTGCCGCCGAATTGCCACCGAAGACGGAGAGAGGGAGTGAGGGACCCGCCGCCGAAATGCCACCGAAGGCCGGACGTGCCGCCCCAATCACAGACAGAGTGCCGCCCCTTCCTATTGGCCGCCCCAGGCACCTGTTTCCTTCGCTGGTGTCTGGAGCCGGCCCTGCTCCTGACTCACCACGAGCATTTTGACAGGAAGTACCAAGCAGTAATAACAACAATAATAATACAAATGTGTGGGTGGGTGACAGAGTGTGTGTGGGTGTGTATGTGTATGAGAGAGAGCCAGTGCGTGTGAGGGAGACAGCGAGCCCGTGTGTGTGTGTGAGACTGTGTGTTGGGGGACTGTGTGCCGGAGTGTGAGAGTGTGTGTGTTTGTGTGTGACAATCTGTAATGGGGGGCGGTGACTCGTGAGAGACAGAGTGTATGTGGGTGTGAGAGCCAGACTGTGTGTGTGTTCGGGAAGTGTGTGAGAGACAGTGAGCACACTGTCACTTTAAGTCCCCCCCCCTCCTTCACTCAATGATTCATGTGGAAGTTTCTCCTGTCCTGTCCTGGCCCCAGCCTAGCCCCACCAGAGACTGAGTGGTGCAGGCAGGCAGGGTCCAGAGAGGGACTCCGCTCTGGGCTCCCTGGGGCAGGGGCGGCAGAGCCGGGGGAGGGAGGAAGGGAGTGGGGAGAAGCCCCCTGGCCCAGCACGGGGAAGGGCCCGGAGAAGAGAGGATTCTAGCGGCAGCCAGCGAGGGGAATGGTGCCCCAAATTTTCCAGTGCCCTATGCAGCTGCATATGCTGCGTATGCCTAGGGACGGCCCTGGTTGAAACAGAGGCCCTTTCCTGAATTAATATTCTTGCGCTTAGAGATTTATGTTTAATTTATGGACTGATTAGCCACTACATAATATTACTGCTCAGAAATAGACTCAGGTGAGCTGGTGTGCCTGTTTGATAATGGTGAGTCCAGCTGCTGTCCATAATATATCGATAGGGCAGTTTAAGGGAAACACACTTGAAGTTCAGGAAAATACTTTCTTTCAACCAGCCTTCCCCAGCTTTGGAGCCCCCTGAGCCTCTTCTCTCCTCAGCATCCCTTTTTCCCATCCTTCTCTCCCTCTTGATTCCTGAGGCTCATATTCTTCTCCTTTGATCTCCCTGAATAAACTTAAGCCAGAGTAGGAAGCAGGAGGCCTGAGGCAGAGGAGGGGGCCGGGAAGTCAAAGGAAGGGTGCCTTGAGGAGGGAAGAATGTCCATAGGCGGAGAAGAGGAGTGGTGCCTAAGACACAGATGGGCCTCTGAGCAGCAAGAAAGGTTGGTTGGGCAGCACTGCCAGCATGTAGATTAACAGCGCATTAAATCTGCACAGCAGTGCAGTGTCAGTGATTTGCTGAGTAGAGCAGAGGAATCAGCTCTGAGATAGATGAACTCAGCCTGGAGATGAAAGGAGTATGAAAATGAAGATAAAGATTTAGATAGCTAAACAAAGAGAGAGATACAAGGACAGCACTATCCAATACTTCTCTCCTCTTTCCCTCCTTCTCTCATGATATAGTTGGTGGATCCCCATAGAAAGCTGGTCCAGGCCTTTTGATCTGGTGAACCTCTTCCCATCCCTGGGCTCAGATCCATGAACTTGTCCTTAATCTGATCCTGGATATGCACTATCAATCAGGATATGAAAATATTTCCGCAGATGACTTGTCTCACTCACTGTTACCAACTGTTATGTATTCACCTTACAGTTCATTCTCATCACCCACCAGGGTTCCCATTATGACTGAGTTGTACCAGTGTACCACAGCATTTCAACATGAAGGGCACCTGTATGGAATAGATGTTCAGCTATGACACAAGAAACCATAAAATGATTAGGAATTCTTTGGTGGCTTTAGTCTCACAATGATTGCTGTATTATGATAGCGCTGTTATTTCTCCAAAGAGAACATTGTGACACTAAAAGGAGGGGGGTGTCCATGGTATCTAGCTGTAAGTTTCAGCTGGCCTGACCAGCCCAGTGTACCCCAACTCATTATTGTTATAATCAGTATCTTAAAGGTGTCAGGTAATATGTCATTGGAAAGATCATAATTCACTGGTTATTAATATCAGTGTGTAATGTAGGTGCAAGCACTGGATGCAAAGTTATGGACATTAACTGAAATTATAATTCTTAAAATGAGTTTGCCAGTCAAACAGGAACCACACCCCAAACAAAGTATGGGGTTTCTCCACCAGACACTTACTTCCAAAGTACTTTGAAAGACTATGAGAATTTATTTATATGTCAGATAAACAAAGCTATCAAGTGGTGGGAAGAGACAGAGTGGCTACACCCCAGCAGGGAAGGGAGACTTTATCTGAAGTATAAAGACAAAGGGGGTCTAAACCAGGGGCTTTTCTTGTGGCCACAGACTCCTGGGCAGTGACGAGGGGTGGCGGCAAAGCAGTGGCCTCTCCCCCAGGGCCACCAGCAGGGGTTGGGCCCTGCCCCACTCTGGAGCCACAAATTCTAGAGGAGCAGGCAGCCAATGAGTTCCTCACCTTCCCAGGGGTGGTGAGGCTCAGGCTTTGGGCTTCAGCCTTGGGATGGTGGGAGGGAGGCACCAGTCATGGGGCAGGCCTCGGTCTCTGGCTGTTGGGCCTGAGCTAATCCCCCCACCCCCATTGCCCCAACCTCTGGCCGTGGGGCCTCAGCTACACAGGGGTAGGCTCCGGCCCTGGGCTCACTCCCCACACATAGCCCCTGCCACCGCTGCCTCCCTGCAAAGATTGTACCTTACTAGATTAAGGTTTAGCCTTTTAGAATCGTATTTTGTTTTGTTTTACTTGTAATTATTTCTCTCTTCATTCCTTATACTTGAACTCACTTAATCCCATGTCTATTTTATTAATAAATGTATTTCATTTTTATCATAAACCAACTCAGTGCTGGTTTTGTCTCTTTAAAGGAGCAACAAATCTTATTAATTCCCTGAGCTGTCCAGGAGAGGGCTGGACACTTTAGTACATATGATGTTGGGGAAATTTCAGGACTGGGAGTGTATTAGGATCATCTTGCTGGTTGTAAGTGAGGCTGGTGGAAGCCAGAGTGTGATTGGTGTTTGCTGGCAGGCTGCTGAGGTCAGAGCTGCTGGACCAGGGCTGCAGCTATACACAGATAGTCAGGGTTTGACCTGCATGCTGGTAGGCTGGTTGTGTGCAACCCATTTCAGAAGCTATAGAAGCAAAGCATTGTGAGGCACCGGGGTTACACGGCAGATGATGACACAATCCTCACTGGTCTGGATTTGCACCCCCAAACTCCAGCAGGACCGTGACAATCATCTATCTTCTGAATTCCACAGTTAGTATGTGATGCTGGAGTTACCTTGGAAGTTAGCTAGATGGAGCTAGAGTATCCTCATGTTCTTCCTTACTGTTTTAATATGACTGCTGGACAATCTGAGGTTATGAGGAATTCCCTGAGAACATGAAAATGGGGCTTCCACAGAGCCCTCTTGTTACTCTGGTTCCACACATGAGCCTTACTTCCCCTCCCCCACTCTCCTTGGTTTCTGGAAACTGGGTACAGGGTTTTACTTTCCCTCTATGTCTTTTAGCATAGGTAGGGAGGTTACAACTGTCCTTTCTTTTTAGCTGTTAGTGGATTAAGGGCTTTTGCTTCTGTTGCGCTGTTCCTCAAGTGTATTTGAGCCTCCAGTGATTTCTCCACATCTTACAGAGCTGGTCCAGTTGGGGTGGATTTTGGCAGTTTATTTTTATTCCACCCCCTGACATAATTCAGACAGAATTATTCCCTTCTCTTCACAGTATTGACAGAAGCCCTCACTCAGCCTAAGGGTCGACATCCACCAACATCAGGGTGTTCCTCCTCCCTTGCCCTCACCTCAGTCATCTTTTCTCAATGTCTTCACTTAAAAGATTTTGGTTAAAGTGATGTGTACACTTTATCACATCATTTTAAAATCAAACATTGTATGATTTGTTTTTATTTACAGCTGTTTTTCTTTCATGTTCCTTTTCTCTCTTCCTCTACTCCTTTATTTCTTTCCCTGTCGCACGTATCTTGGTGAATATTTCCCTTCATATGTTTCAGTGTTTGCTTTTCTTCAGTCTAGTTTCCAGGCATTTTTCCCCAATAAATACTTTTTCTACTTTTCACTTAATTGATTCTCTCTTTCTTCAGTTTCCTATTAGCACTAATGTGAATTGCAAATGCCCAGCCCCTCTGACTAGCCAGCCACTTTTATTTAGGTGCCTAAATGTGCACATATGGACACAGGGGCCTAAGCTTAGCATCCATGCTTAAAAACTTTGACCTAAATTCATGAGAACTTTTATAGCATCTTCTAATAGCATCATTTAAAAATTAATAACTATGTACTAGACTTCAAAATTACAGGGAGAAGAACCTATTTACTCAGGTTTCAGAGGAACAGCCGTGTTAGTCTGTATTCGCAAAAAGAAAAGGAGTACTTGTGGCACCTTAGAGACTAACCAATTTATTTGAGCATGAGCTTTCGTGAGCTACAGCTCACTTCATCAGATGTATACTGTGGAAACTGCAGCAGACTTTATATACACACAGAGAATATGAAACAATACCTCCTCCCACCCCACTGTCCTGCTGGTAATAGCTTATCTAAAGTGATCAACAGGTGGGCCATTTCCAGCACAAATCCAGGTTTTCTCACCCTCCACCCCCCCCACACAAATTCACTCTCCTGCTGGTGCTAGCCCATCCAAAGTGACAACTCTTTACATAATCAAGTCGGGCTATTTCCTGCATAGATCCAGGTTTTCTCACATCCCCCCCACCCCCATACACACACAAACTCACTCTCCTGCTGGTAATAGCTCATCTAAACTGACCACTCTCCAAGTTTAAATCCAAGTTAAACCAGAACATCTGGGGGGGGGGGGTAGGAAAAAACAAGAGGAAACAGGCTACCTTGCATAATGACTTAGCCACTCCCAGTCTCTATTTAAGCCTAAATTAATAGTATCCAATTTGCAAATGAATTCCAATTCAGCAGTTTCTCGCTGGAGTCTGGATTTGAAGTTTTTTTGTTTTAAGATAGCGACCTTCATGTCTGTGATTGCGTGACCAGAGAGATTGAAGTGTTCTCCGACTGGTTTATGAATGTTATAATTCTTGACATCTGATTTGTGTCCATTTATTCTTTTACGTAGAGACTGTCCAGTTTGACCAATGTACATGGCAGAGGGGCATTGCTGGCACATGATGGCATATATCACATTGGTGGATGTGCAGGTGAACGAGCCTCTGATAGTGTGGCTGATGTTATTAGGCCCTGTGATGGTGTCCCCTGAATAGATATGTGGGCACAATTGGCAACGGGCTTTGTTGCAAGGATAAGTTCCTGGGTTAGTGGTTCTGTTGTGTGGTATGTGGTTGTTGGTGAGTATTTGCTTCAGGTTGCGGGGCTGTCTGTAGGCAAGGACTGGCCTGTCTCCCAAGACTTGTGAGAGTGTTGGGTCATCCTTTAGGATAGGTTGTAGATCCTTAATAATGCGTTGGAGGGGTTTTAGTTGGGGGCTGAAGGTGACCGCTAGTGGCGTTCTGTTATTTTCTTTGTTAGGCCTGTCCTGTAGTAGGTAACTTCTGGGAACTCTTCTGGCTCTATCAATCTGTTTCTTTACTTCTGCAGGTGGGTATTGTAGTTGTAAGAAAGCTTGACAGAGATCTTGTAGGTGTTTGTCTCTGTCTGAGGGGTTGGAGCAAATGCGGTTGTATCGCAGAGCTTGGCTGTAGACAATGGATCGTGTGGTGTGGTCAGGGTGAAAGCTGGAGGCATGCAGGTAGGAATAGCGGTCAGTAGGTTTCCGGTATAGGGTGGTGTTTATGTGGCCATTGTTTATTAGCACTGTAGTGTCCAGGAAGTGGATCTCTTGTGTGGACTGGACCAGGCTGAGGTTGGTGGTGGGATGGAAATTGTTGAAATCATGGTGGAATTCCTCAAGGGCTTCTTTTCCATGGGTCCAGATGATGAAGATGTCATCAATATAGCGCAAGTAGAGTAGGGGCTTTAGGGAACGAGAGCTGAGGAAGCGTTGTTCTAAATCAGCCATAAAAATGTTGGCATACTGTGGGGCCATGCGGGTACCCATAGCAGTGCCGCTGATCTGAAGGTATACATTGTCCCCAAATGTGAAATAGTTATGGGTAAGGACAAAGTCACAAAGTTCAGCCACCAGGTTAGCCGTGACATTATCGGGGATAGTGTTCTTGACGGCTTGTAGTCCATCTTTGTGTGGAATGTTGGTGTAGAGGGCTTCTACATCCATAGTAGCCAGGATGGTGTTATCAGGAAGATCACCGATGGATTGAAGTTTCCTCAGGAAGTCAGTGGTGTCTCGAAGGTAGCTGGGAGTGCTGGCAGCGTAGGGCCTGAGGAGGGAGTCTACATAGCCAGACAATCCTGCTGTCAGGGTGCCAATGCCTGAGATGATGGGGCGCCCAGGATTTCCAGGTTTATGGATCTTGGGTAGTAGATAGAATATCCCAGGTCGGGGTTCCAGGGGTGTGTCTGTGCGGATTTGATCTTGTGCTTTTTCAGGAAGTTTCTTGAGCAAATGCTGTAGTTGCTTTTGGTAACTCTCAGTGGGATCATAGGGTAATGGCTTGTAGAAACTCGTGTTGGAGAGCTGCCGAGCAGCCTCTTGTTCATATTCCGACCTATTCATGATGACAACAGCACCTCCTTTGTCAGCCTTTTTGATTATGATGTCAGAGTTGTTTCTGAGGCTGTGGATGGCATTGCGTTCCGCATGGCTGAGGTTATGGGGCAAGTGATGCTGCTTTTCCACAATTTCAGTCCGTGCACGTCGGCGGAAGCACTCTATGTAGAAGTCCAGTCTGCTGTTCCGACCTTCAGGAGGAGTCCAGCCCGACTTGATTATGTAAAGAGTTGTCACTTTGGATGGGCTAGCACCAGCAGGAGAGTGAATTTGTGTGGGGGGGTGGAGGGTGAGAAAACCTGGATTTGTGCTGGAAATGGCCCACCTGTTGATCACTTTAGATAAGCTATTACCAGCAGGACAGTGGGGTGGGAGGAGGTATTGTTTCATATTCTCTGTGTGTATATAAAGTCTGCTGCAGTTTCCACAGTATACATCTGATGAAGTGAGCTGTAGCTCACGAAAGCTCATGCTCAAATAAATTGGTTAGTCTCTAAGGTGCCACAAGTACTCCTTTTCTTTTTCCTATTTACTCAGTGGCACATACTTATAGACTCATTAGGAAAAATAGCCCAGCCCAAGAATCCTTTTGTGAAATGGGAAGAAGACATTGTAGCAGGAACATAGAGTAAATCCCAAAAGGTAACACCTGGAATTTGGTAAAAAACAGGCAAAATTAAAAAAAAAGTAAATAAGGTAGTAGAAGCCAATGTACCAAAACTTTCCCTAAAAAGATGCAGCAAGGATAAGGGCCCAACTTCTCTAATTTGGTGTTATTCTAAGTATATTTATTAGTGGAATTGCAGTAGCATCTAGGAGCATCAGTCATGGACCAGGACTCCATTGTATTAAGTGCTGTGCACACACAGACTTTCACTGTCTACACTACCAACTTATGTCAGTATAACTATGCCATGTAGGGGTGTGGAAAAGCCAGTGTAAATCTCTAACAATCTATAGGAGCTACATAAGGCCTATCAAGCCATATCACTTTTTGCTTCAAACTTTGAGGCAATAATAAAAACAAGAGAACATTTATTTTGGAAAGTGTGGTCAGTAAATATCTTGAAGGAAAATGTGTAGAACAGCTGGCAAATATAATGTACACCATTCCCAAAGCTGCTCACAGCCACATTTTGTCTTCAGCTGTCCTAGGCTTTACCTACCTACCTACCTATCCATCCATCCATCCATCCATCCCAGAAAACTGCAGTCCAGGGCAAAGAGGAGGTCAGTCTGTTTGTGGGGGAGCCCTGAGGGAAGTATTAGGGCAGTATGGGGTTCTGGAAGAAGGAGAAATTACAGCAGAATGGTAAAAGGCAGGGGGAGGATGGGGAAGATGTGGGTTTGAGATAGACAAAGAACAGTTATTTTTTAAATAAGCTGGAGAAATGAAAGCTGAAAGAGAGCAGATATGCATTCTTGTGAATTTTAGGTTATTTTCTTTGCATTCTTCTAGCACACCTCTAAGATATAACTGTGATGCTGGTAAACCAAAGTGCAAGTTCCGGCCAAGGCTGTAGGTGTTAATTAAGAACTGACAAACCAGCTTACCTGTATGTTGGTTTTGTTCAAAATAGGTATTAGCATTCTAAGAAGGCATTTCGTGTTTAGACTCTATGAAATAGTTGTAAATTGCTGCATGCATGAATCTCACTTGTAATGTCAGTATTCCATGCTATATGTACATTTTGCTTTATAACTTTGAAAATGTTTGCTGTGAACTTGTGAACCCAGGCACAGGAATCATTCCCCTCGCACATCCAGGAGGACTATCAAAAATTAAGGAGGCCAATATAAGACGAGAGCTTTGTTAATTGCCCCATCCATCCATGGAGAAGTATGTGGAGACGGCCTCATTTCATCGGTTTGAATCCTGGAAGAGGGAAATAAAAATAATGGACATGAAGATTTTTCATCCATTTGAACAGGGCCAGAGACATTAAACCAGGGGTCGGCAACCTTTCAGAAGTGGTGTGCCGAGTCTTCATTTATTCACTCTAATTTAAGGTTTCACGTGCCAGTAATACATTTCAATGGTTTTAGAAGGTCTCTCTCTATAAGTCTATATTATGTAACTAAATTATTGTTGTATGTAAAGTAAACAAGGTTTTTAAAATGTTTAAAAAGCTTCATTTAAAATTAAATTGAAATGCAGATCTTATCAGTTTAGTGCAGTGGTTCTTAACCTGGGGTGCATGCACCCCCTGGGGTGCGAGACATGCAATATTTTTTTAGAAAGTAAACCATCGAAAACACAAATTAAGCAGAGGCATATAAGTACAACTACTGTGTTTCATCAAACCTATGTATTTATTAACATTATACATTTTTTAACGATTACTGTAATATACAAACAAAGTTTTTGAGTTTTTCAGTTTTCAAGTTTTTAAGCTAATTGTAGTGTAATTTTTGATAAGGGGTGAGAGAACATACTTTGAGAACTCCAGACCATCACCGGTCTGAGTGGGACCGGGTGTAGTGTATTAAATTGCTCCCCATAGGAATGTGCTACTTATGGTGTACTACTTTCAGCTGCCGGTCCTGATGCTCTGAGCGGCATGGTAAGGGGACGGGGAACAGAGGTGGTTGGATAGGCGTGGGAGTCCCGGGGGGCCGGTCAGGGGTGTGGATAGGGGTTGGGGCAGTCAGGGGGCAGGGAGCAGGGGGGCTTGGATGGGGGGCTGGGGTCCTGGGGTGTGGTTGGGGTGGGGGGTTGTGGTAGGGGGTGGTCAGCAGACAAGGAGCGGGGGGTGGTTGGAAGGGTCAGGGGTTATGAGGGGGGCAGTCAGGGGGCGGGAAGTGGGCCGGCTGTTTGGGGAGGCACAGCCTTCCATACTGCGGCGCAGTGTATTAAATTTCTCCCCGTTGGAATGTGCTAGTTACGGTGTACTACTTACCACAAGTAGCACATTCCAACGGGGAGAAATTTAATACACTGCGCCGGCAGACAGAACCCCAGCCCGGCGGCTCAGCCCGCCGCCAGTCTGGGGTTCCATCCGCCGGCTCCTGCCAGCCGGGGTCCCGACCGCTGGCCCCGCTCAGCCCGCCGCCAGTCTGGGGTTCCATCCGCCGGCTCCTGCCAGCCGGGGTCCCGACCGCTGGCCCCGCTCAGCCCGCCGCCGGCCTGGGGTTCCATCCACCGGCTCCTGCTAGCCGGATTCCCAACCGCTGGCCCCGCTCAGCCCGCTGCTGGCCTGGGGTTCCCTTCACCCAAGCCGGCAGCGGGCTGAGCAGGGGCAGCAGCCGGGACCCCGGCTGACAGCAGCATGCCAGTAAAAATTGGCTTGTGTGCCACATTTGGCATGCGTGCCGCAGGTTGCCAACCCCGATATAGACGTATGGAGAGAGACCTTCTAAAAACGTTAAAATGTATTACTGGCATGTGAAACCTTAAATTAGAGTGAATAAATGAAGTCCCGGCACACCACTTCTGAAAGGTTGCCAACCCCTGGTCTAACCTTTCCTCCAGAGCAGAGAACAACCTTGCAAATTCTACAGGTTAAGGAAGTACTCCTTGCTCTAAGACATCATGCAGGCAAGGATCTTAGTATAATTCTAAAAAGAGATTAAACAATTATATTAATAACATCCACAATTACACTAGCTAATATATTTATAAGGGATCTATCAACCCTTATGCTTCAGGTTGTAAGCCAACCTTCAATTACGTGGGGGAAGGAGGACACATTCCCCATATCAGTGTTATTGCACAATTCTCCATAATGACGGTTTTGCCACTTCCTCTGAAGCATGTGGTACTGACTACTGCTAGAAACAAGATATTGGTCTAAATGGACCATTGATTTGATCTAGTATGTCAGTTCCCATGTTCTTATTAGTGCTTGATATCTATGTTCAGGATGATTTTTACTAGATGTATAGGATTACATTTCTCCAAGTAGAATCTCCTGTTGTCATTTTCTGGCCATATTTTTAATCTCACTAGGTCCTCAGTGAAGTCTGGCAATCTTCCCAAGTGTGGGATCTTCCCAAAGTTGTTGAACTGGAGATTTTTGGTATAGCAAATACTATATTTTAGTTATGAGACTCATTTCACCACGTTTCAGGTATACCCCCTAAATTAGGCTATCATTGAGTAAAACTGCTAGTTCTTGTCTTTGTATAGGCAATTTCATACATTCATACTTTCCTTTTTCTTCAAAATCTTTTCTTTCAGACACACTTCATTTCCTGTCTAACTTCGTATGTTAGAAATACACACCACATCATTTGAATTAAACAAAAAAATCCCCTATTCCCCTACGTATAGTTTGAAACCTATGTAAGAAGCCCTTGCCAGTTTTGCAATTGGAAGGTTGATAATTCTTTTGCTTACATGGAGGCCATTTAATCCAAACAGCTCTCATTACAAAAGGCATTTTGAGTGTTATGAATCCAAAACCCTCCCATATTGGCACATTCATCCTTTGATCTCTATCTCCTTCTCTCTTTGCTTGCACTTCAGCATATTGATGACTTTCTATCCCATGCTTAGAAATGATCTCAGCGGGAGGTCTCATATGTAAACTGAAAACGTGAGCACTAGACTACATCTTTAAGGGGTGCCTCAGGTCAGACTCCTTAATGATGATACCACCAGTTGAACCTTATTATCTTTATATGACCTGAACCACTGCGGGCCAGTGCTAGATACACTAGAAACATCCCTTAGCTACCAAAGCACCAGCCCATAGTTGGTAATGTAAAAAACTGCTGGAAAAGCCATTGTGACCAAAATAGTTGGTTGACACTGCTTTTAAACCAGCATGAAATTCTTTATGGCCCTGACAAATGCATTCTCAATTTCAAAGGATGGCCAGAACCCAGAATGGAACCTGCCTAAGGTATCACTGGTCTAATAACTGAATAGTCATTGCTTTCTTAATCGTGCTCCCCAAACGGGGAAAGATATGGATTGGGCTGTAATTGTCATACAGTCCAATGCGGAGACAGGATACCTCTCCATGTCTCAGGGTGGTTGGCATTACCCTGGCTTTAAGTGAGGCATCGATAATGGCTGCCAATCATCTGCAAATGTAGATGACTTGGGGAATCTCTGCTTGGCTGCTACATCTCCATTCTTACTGTTCTCCCCTGAGAAAAGCCAGAATTTGACTCGGGTGGCTTTGGTGCTTATTTGGTAGGTACATTTCTGTAACTGAAATGTAGGAAATTGAGTGAATGGTATCAGTGAGGTCATCTCCCTTCTGAGGTCTGCAAAATGTATACCTGCATTTTTGCACCTGTCATTCATTTGCGGCACAAATCAAATATTCAGATTTACAACTGCAATTGGCTTTTGCTGGTATAAAATTGTGGGTGCAAGGTTTGCAGGCTAATTATCCTAGCAGAAAGGAAAAGGGCACTCACCATGGCTGGAAAGATACTTCTTTATTTCTGCACTTTAAACCTCAGTGTATTTGTAAACTGTGGGCCTGTTTCTCTTTCACTGAGGGTGTGTCTACACTGTGAGTCAGTGCACAGCAAGCCAAGGTGTGAGTAGAGAGTGCACTACTTTGCTGTGCACTAACTGGCCATGTGGACCCTGCACCCGTACACTAAAAGTTCAAATTGAAATGGGAGTATGTTAAGTGCACTACAGAATGTCTAGAGCTCTTTAGCAGGGTCCACATGACCAGTTAGTGCATGGCAAGCTAGTGCACTGTAGATTCACACCTTGGTTTGCCGTACACTATCTTTTGGCATAGATAAGCCCTCAGTCAAAGAGACACAGGCCCACAGTTTACAATTAAACTGAGTCTTAGACTGCTTTTATACCCGCATATCTGCACTGGCTTAGTGAAGCTACACCTGACCTACAGTTCTGTAAGTGAGAGGAGAATCAGGCCTTTGAATACAAAATCAAATATTTTTCTGTATAACCATTTGCTGGAGATTGAGATTAGATTAATGTGTTTCACAAACTGGATTAAACTGGAAATCTCACCAGATTGCACACCTTGAAATGGCCTCCACTTCTTGAACCCTTTTGAAAGCGATAGATGTTGAATTATGTGCACAGAACAAGGTCAGAAAACAAAAGCCAAGTGTTTCAGAAAAAAGTTGTGGTTCTCCGAAAGGGACAGTCCCATCTGCTGAAGGGACTCTGAAGGCAGCTGCACACCCATGCACACCCATTACACTCTGTGTAGGAAGCATTCATGTTTCCTGTCTGAGGAGCAGAAGGATAATGTGACAAAGCCACAGTGACATTTTACTTTTTTTTTTCAGTTTCTCTTTTCACGGCCAGACTGTGTGATTCACCAGGGTTCTTCATGAAAGTAGGAGTGGTGTGAAGAGGAAACACATAAAATTCAGCATTGAGAGAGTGGCCTTAAGCACTCTTGTCCCACAGGTCACCATGGTTTACAGGCAAAGCAATAACGGAGACAGTTAACACTCTGATGGCACAAGTCTCATGCTGAAGTTGATCAGCTGTATAATAAAGGCTTTTTGAACTCTTATGGCATGGCTGTGCAGGAGGCAAATCCATATTTCTTTACCTCCAACATAGCATCTGCACAGTCTTGATCAGCAGATTTCTTCTGCATGGTGAATAACCTGGTTAATCTGGACTGTCTCCACTTGGTCCCTCCCAATGCAAGGAAACTGCTGAGTATGTTGCAAACAAAAATCAATCAGATTTGGACTAAGTTGTCTGTGTCGGGGGAGGCAAGGCAATATCTGGAGAAGACTAATGCCATGTCTTTCTTTCTTTCTTTCTTTCTTTCTTTCTTTCTTTCTTTCTGTTTCAGCCAGCAACACTTGTAAAGGATCTGGTTGTGTTAGTCAAATTGTCTGCCACAATCTATGTTTTGGATCCTGTTCTTTCTGGTGGATAAGGGCCAGTGGGGAAGTACTGGGTCCTTTGCTGATTCAGGTTGTCAATACCTCCATAAGGAAAGGGATGCTGACTGCTTTAAAGGAAGCCTGCATTCAGTCTCTGTTCAAATAACTCTCTCAATGCTGACAATCTAACTGCTGACCAGTATCTAATCTTCCATTCTTGGTTAAAGTTATGGCAAGGCAACTGTGGATGCCTCTGCTTTCCTTGACCCTTCTCAATTGGGGTCCAGTCTGGGTGTGACACACAGACTTGTCATGCTGCCTGATTATCTCCTCCTGACAATGAATAAAGACCAGTGCCCTGATTCTCTGTTCTGATCCAGCTGCTTTGCCCCCTTCTGGTTCAGCAAGTAAGTTAGAGCAGCCTGCAGCATGTCTCCTCCCCTCAAAGCCATATAGATAACATATCGAGGGGCACAAACATATGATTCTGACAGGAGAAGCTGTGGATGATGGAAGAAATCACAATATTTCATCCTGGATCTAGTTTGTAAATACTCATGCCAATATCTATTTTCACACATGAAACTGCAAAGTGAAGATGTGTTGTGCTGACCACACAGCCCCAGTGACTCTTCAAACATCCAAAGAGAGAAAACAATATTGCGCACACACTTATTTGAGAGATAAAATATATTTACAAATACATGCTGACATACAGTGTTTCTGAAGTCTCAAATAACATTTTGACAAGTGTGAAGTACTTACATTAGCTACAGCCTATTATGAAATTAAACCCGAGGATCTGCTTGAGGCCAGAACTAATGGACACAGCACAGAACTCAGATACTATGATGATGAAAGTCATGTAAGTGCCTAGATAAAGGGCATTCCAAAAGTAAAAAAAAATCATTTAAAAAACCACTCCAGGTTGCCATTTACCTACCATTTCATTTGCAATTTATTTATTTTTAAATGGGATAAGGGATGGACATTAAGATTATTAAATCAGAGCAATGAGTGGTGCTGGGCAAGTCACAAATGTTTGGAAACCAGCATACATATTTTCCAATCAGCTTTAAAATTGTTGTGCAGTATTTACAAGTAACATTGCCCCAGTCTGGTGTATGTAAGTGCTGTGGAAAGCACTCATTGATGAGACTATGTGCAAGCCACATACCACCCCAGTAACTTGTCTTTTGGTATTGGGCCATTGGCTTTTTCTTCATATATTCTCAGTTGGCTTTTTGTCACTCCCTTTCATCTAGTTTTCAAAATAACGGCCTTTTAAAAAACACATGACAATTTCTGCCCTTTTTGAAAACCACCTCTTCCACAAGCCTGTGTAACAATGTGTCTATCTACTCTATGGGTGGGTATAAAGCACTAATCACCATGGTAGTGTACTAAAGCACTGTACTGGAATTTTAAAAAAACATCAGGGAAGCTGCCAGTAAAATCTACTACTCTTTTGAGTTTTGTGATGGAATGTAAATGTATTGTGTTGACAGAGAGGCACAAAGAAATGTCAGACTTTTTACAAAAATTTCAAATGTACCAATAGTTAAGATTTTTAGCCTCAGAAAGTATTTCATTTATTCATACTATAAGAAGTAATTCTTGTTTTCAGTGAGAGCTAAACATTTGGAGGTCGGTGTGAGTCATGACAGGAGTCCTAAATGTTCAGCTCTCATGGTTTCCCCCACTCTGAAGCAGAATCCCAGAATAGGGCCATGAACTTTTGGATTGGCATCAGATTAATACCCCCATCCGAGGGCCAGTGCGGAAGTCTGAACCGTCGATCCATATGATCTAGTTGTGAAAAAAAAAATGTAGTTTTGCCCCCTCTCTGGAAGGAAGCAATAAAAATGTATTAGGGTTAACATTCAGGGAAATTATATAACTTCTTTAGGTGTCTGTGGTAGGATGAGGATTACAACTAAATAACAGTAAAGCAATAGTCTTTCAAAGTCCAGAGCCTCTGGCATCTTTGTCTATATGAGGCATTTAGCAGCAGAATGATACTGGCATAATTATACCAGTACAACTCCCGATGTGGATGCTGTTATTTGGGGGTAAGATGGCCATTTTGGTATCATAGAATCATAGAATATCAGGGTTGGAAGGGACCTCAGGAGGTCATCTAGTCCAACCCCCTGCTCAAAGCAGGACCAATCCCCAACTTTTGCCCCAGATCCCTAAATGGCCCCCTCAAGGATTGAGCTCACAATCCTGGGTTTAGCAGGCCAATGCTCAAACCACCGAGCAGAGTCCTGTTCTCTTTTGTTTGCTGGAAAACAATTCCTGTTTTGTGGGTGAGAAAAGCATACCAGAGTTGGTTAACAGGATTATTATTAGATAATATTTAAATATTTGTATATTAAACAATAATGTGTGCTGTTGCAAATGAGATTTTCAGACTAAGTATATTTTTATGTTGCAGTGGGTCTGCAAATTACATGAGTCATTGCTCTTACACAATGGGAGGAAAGGAATTAGTGCCCTGAATCTCTTTCACATTGAGATCTATTGTCAGTTTATTAAATTCAGATTTATTGCTGACTTCCTAGCCAAAAAATAGCTGTTAGCACACTATAACATGGAGCATATATTTGAGTTCACTGAATCAAAGACATTATTAAAGAAAAAATGACTTAATGACCTGTCTGATCTAATAAATCTTGCTGTCCACATAAAACAAGACAAGAATTTATGTCTACTAAATGTGTAGGACTAATGCAGCCATGGTGGTTAGTAGCTGAAATGATTTCTTTAACAATCTGGTACTTAACCACAGGCTCTCATAATTATTTTAATTACCAATAAAAATATCTACATAAGACAATATTTGTACAGAAATACTTTCTTATATGGAATTAAAATTAAAGTACCCAGATGGTTTGAGACGTCTAAAATTGTAATTGGGCCACCAGATTTCACAACTGGTAGACAGAATCCCTTTGGACTAAGGATCTGTTTTTAAGCTGCAAGCTTGCAGTGCAAAGGGAAACTACATGTTGTCTCCGTTAGAAAAGTCTCTGTTGTAACACTCCGACATAAACTTTCTGAATATTAGTTCCAAGTTCTGGAGAATCTGTAAAGTGAAATCTCTCTAACATGATTCCCCGAAATATGCTTTCTCTGCACACTGTCCAACTCAAATGTGTCTGCCTAGCAGCTGGGGCATGTCTGGCAAAATGGACCCCTTACGCTGCTCTATTAATAGTCAGTTGAATGTCTGACTGAAGAAATTAGTGTTACACAGTTCTGTTGTCCACCAAACACTGTCAGAGGACACAAGTTCCATAAGCTTTTCAATTCCTAGTTGTCCCTGATGAATTCTTTCATGTTTTATAGACACTGAGGAATATCAAGTCTGTCCACTGGAATAAACTGGACACTGGATGTATGCATAAAACAGAGTCACCTGTGCTGCATAATTAAGGGCATACTCATTAGCAATGATTTTTACATACACCACAATTCCATCCAGCTGTGTTATTGACACAGATAATGCTGTGTCATCTTCTTCTTAGTGTATGCACAACGTGCCTTAGGTGGCACATGACTTGGATTCACATAATCATGGATAGATTCATAGATTCATAGATATTTAGGTCAGAAGGGACCATTATGATCATCTAGTCTGACCTCCTGCACAACGCAGGCCACAGAATTTCACCCACCACTCCTGCAAAAAACTTCACACCTATATCTGTGCTATTGAAGTCCTCAAATTGTAGTTTAAAGACTTCAAGGAGCAGAGAATCCTCCAGCAAGTGACCCGTGCCCCATGCTACAGAGGAAGGCAAAAAACCTCCAGGGCTCTTCCAATCTGCCCTGGAGGAAAATTCCTTCCTGACCCCAAATATGGTGATCAGCTAAACCCTGAGCATATGGGCAAGATTCGTCAGCCAGATACTACAGAAAATTCTTTTCTGGGTAACTTGGATCCCACCCAATCTAATATCCCATCACAGGCCATTGGGCCTATTTACCAAGAATATTTAATTACCAAAACCATGTTATCCCATCATACCATCTCCTCCATAAACTTATCGAGTTTAATCTTAAAGCCAGATACATCTTTTGCCACCACTGCTTCCCTTGGAAGGCTTTTCCAAAACTTCACTCCTCTGATGGTTAGAAACCTTCGTCTAATTTCTAGTTTAAATTTCCTGGTGGCCAGTTTATATCCATTTGTTCTTGTGTCCACATTGGTACTGAGCTTAAATAATTCCTCTCCCTCTCCAGTATTTATCCCTCGGATATATTTATAGAGAGCAATCATATCTCCCCTCAACCTTCTTTTAGTTAGGCTAAACAAGCCAAGCTCCTTGAGTCTCCTTTCATAAGACAAGTTTTCCATTCCTCGGATCATCCTAGTAGCCCTTCTCTGTACCTGTTCCAGTTTGAATTCATCCTTCTTAAACATGGGACACCAGAACTGCACACAGTATTCCAGGTGAGGTCTCACCAGTGCCTTGTATAACGGTACTAAAACCTCCTTATCCCTACTGGAAATACCTCTCCTGATGCATCCCAAGACTGCATTAGCTTTTTTCACGGCCATATCACATTGGCAGCTCATAGTCATCCTATGATCAACCAATACTCCAAGGTCCTTTTCCTCCTCCGTTACTTCTAATTGATGTGTCCCTAGCTTATAACTAAAATTCTTGTTATTAATCCCTAAATGCATGACCTTACACTTCTCACTATTAAATTTCATCCTATTACTATTACTCCATTTACAAGGTCATCCAGATCCTCCTGTAGGATATCCCTGTCCTTCTCTAAATTGGCAATACCTCCCAGCTTTGTATCATCCGCAAACTTTATTAGCACACTCCCACTTTTTGTGCCAAGGTCAGTAATAAAAAGGTTAAATAAGATTGGTCCCAAAACCGATCCTTGAGGACCTCCACTGGTAACCTCCCTCCAGCCTGATAGTTCACCTTTCAGAAGGACCCGTTGTAGTTGGTTGGATAGAGTTGGTTGGAAATGTTTTACTGTTTGTGAAAACTTAAAGACACCTCCCCCAACCCCAACAATTTTTATTTCAGTTTTTGGCAACAAAACTGGCCTCGGGGGGGGGGGGGGGGGGACGACTTAAAACTGCAAAAAAATGTGGCTTTGGAGTGTGTGTGTGTTTTTTTATGGGTTTTCATTTTCTGTGAAAATGTTCATTTACAACAAATAATTATCCATTGAAAACAAAACACATTTTGATGGAAAATTCTTGACCTGTCCTCATTATGAAAGTTCATGCTAACTTTTCTATAATGAAGTCCACATAAGAGAATGCAGCTGCATCTGTCAGATACTTTCACTGTTTGTAGGTCAAGTGATAACTAAATCTTTAGAGATTCACTATGAATTTTTGTTTATGTGGAGATGAGATTCAGACTCTTTTTTATATTGCTGTTAGAGGTTTGTGATCTGTTTCTGTTTTGGATACAAAGTGTAAGTGTGGCTGTGAAATTTCACACATCCATGGGACACACCTAAACATTCTTTTTTAACTATGCATATTTTTGTTCAGTCTCAGTTTTCAATCTTGCAACAGATGAAAACTGAGACCCCATTATCTTTAGGAAGGCCTAATCCACTACAACTCCTCTTCCCTAATTCAGGTGTAGTGGGTCCTTCAGACAAGAACCAAACAGGGGGCAGAGCTGATCTTGCATTTTTGTGGTAGGCTTGAAATTCATTCTCATTTCAAACTGCCCTCCAAAAATATGAGTGCAATATCTGGTGAGCCATATACCTGGGGACAAAAGCAAAATCCCCCATTTGTGCCTACACTGAATTGTCCATTTGTGCATTCAAGTACTTTTTGAGCACATATAGATACCAGTTTGGGTTCACAAGTGTGTGTTTTCTGCTTGCATATTTTGTGGACTCAGTTAAGGAGGCTGGCAGGAAATTTGATCCTGAAATTGTAAGTGCATGCGATAAGCTGTCCACAGCCCCTTTGCCATGCTGACCATTTACATCATGGCCCTCATGCCCACCTTTTTGCTCCCTGGCTGCATCACATTTTGTTAAATCTTTCTAGGATTCCAGATGTACTGTTGTGAGACAGAACTCATAGTCAGGCAGCAAGCAGGGGAGGGAAGGAATCCATCAAGGAGTCGGAGGAAAGACGACAGACTAGGTAGAAGACTCCCAGTAAGTGGGAGGGAAGGCAAAGTGGGATGGGCACAGGATAAGGAAAGGTAGGGGAGCTGGGCATGGGCAGAAGTAGGTCCTTCTGGAGGGAGGTAAGGAAGAAGAGGAAGAGCAGGGCTATCATAAAGAGGGAGCAAGTTTGTCTGGGAAGAAAGTATGGGGAGGAGTGGATCTGTCTGGGAAGTGGGACATAAGAGAGAGGTGGGCGGTTTGTTCAAGGAAGGGGAGTGGGGATGAGGGCAAGGTGGGTTGTTCTGTCTGGGAGTTAAAGCCAGGAGTACGGAGGTGAGGAACAAGCCTGCCTTGAGACTGAGCGCACTGAAAGGTTTAGATGCAGGGAGTCAGAGCAAAAGAACCCTTTTTCTTCAACAGAACAATGTCCCCCCTACTTGATGGGCAATTGCTTCCATGCTGTGCCGGTCCCATTTTTCTCCTGCACTCCTTGTTTCTTCCCTAGGCCTACTTGATGCTTGAATTGTCAGGTGTTAGTTCATCTGTGAGAAGCAGGTCCATATTGCCTTGGAATGCCTGACTCAGAGGCAGCTCCTCTGCCTTCCTTGTCACACCTCAGTATCTCTTCTGGTGACAAAGCATCAGAGTGAAAACCCTGCTAGCTCTCAGGCCTTCACACACTCAGGGCTGCAGGGATGTATTTCATGTGTGTATTTGCCTAGGAACTGTAGCTGCTTGCATTACACTTTCTTGTATTTATTTTGGTTAGTAAGTCTGAACGTATTTCCCACAGCCTGCAATTCTCTTCTTGCTAGTTGTAGTGAATAACTTGTCTCCTAAAAAGGTCATTTTGCTGACAAAGAACTGACACTTCTCTGTTTAGAATCAAGACATGTTACTTTATTTTTTAGCATTCAATTCATGTTAGTATTAATAATAATATTACTTAGCACTAATAACATAGACGTTAGTAGCTAACTAGTACTAAGTTATTGTTAACTACATTTGTGTGACTTCAAATATATGTCCCATAGTCAGCTGTGTAGTGGTGATTTTGGAATTGTGTAAGCTCTACCTATTGAAATATTTTAATGTGAGACTTCAGGGAAGGAGAAAGGAGAGTCCTTGGCGTCTCTTCGTTTTGTCCTGGTCTACACTACAAAGTTAGATTGATGTAAGCCGCCTTGTGTCAACCTAGTTGTGAATGTGTCTACGCTTAAATTTGTCTCCCACTGATATAAGGGCCCTGTTACTGTGATGCAGTAACACCACCTCCCTGAGCAGTGTTGAGCCATGGTTGATGTATTGATGTCAACACAGTGTGAATGTAGACACTGCGTTACCTAAGTCGACCCTAACAGTCCTCTAGCTGCTGTCCCACAATGCTTTGGATTCACTGCTCTGATCACAATTGTGAACTCCACTGCCCATGGTCACAGAGACCAGCAAGCCTCCCCCCCCCCCGCCCTTAAACCCTGTGAATTGTTAAAATGCCTGTTCCAGATTGCCAAGCTTGGCAAGCACACCTAGCACATCTCCACTGTTGTATGCAAAAGCCCAGCTCATCATGCCGGCTACATGTTCCAGATGTGCTCCAGCTTGGAGTAGTCAGGAGATATTGGATCTCCTGGGCCTGTGGGGAGACGAGTCTGTGCAGGCACCCCTACAGACCAGCTGTAGAAATGGGGGTCATCTATGAGTCAATTGCACAGGGGATGCAGGAGAAGGAATATGACAGGGATCAGCAGCAGTGCCTCTTGAAAGCAAAGGAACTGCATCAGGCATATCAGAAAGCCAGGGAGGACAACAGTCAATCCAGTGCTGAGCAACAGACCTGCTGTTTTTTCAAAGAACTACATGGTGGAGACCCCACCACCATCCCACGCACCACTGTGGATACCTCAGAGGAGCCTGAGTCACAGGCCCCTGGAGTGAACAGCAAGAGTGAGGAGGAGGATGGGGAACATGCGACTGAGAGGTCCAGTATTGCTGTGAGCCAGGACCTGTTTGAGACTCCATAGCAGTCCAGTCAATCTCAGCATTCGAGCACGGGCAAGCCAAGTGCAGGTCGGTACTAACTTACCCTACAGGCCCCTGGTGTGAACAGCAAGAGTTAAACGCACTGTTAAACAATAATAGAATACCAATTATATAAATATTTTGGATGTTTTCCACATTTTCAAATATATTGGTTTCAAGTACAACACAGTATAAAAAGTATACAGTGTTCATTTTATATTTATTTTATTATAAATATTTGCACTGTAAAAATAAAAGAAATAGTATTTTTCAATTCACTTAATACAAGTACTATAGTCCTATCTCTTTATCATGAAAGTTGAATACATTTTACAAATGTAGAGTTATGTACAAACAATAAATAACGGCATTCAAAAATAAAACTGTACAAAAAGTTAGAGCCTATAAGTCCACTCACTCCTACCTCTTGTTCAGCCAATCGCTCAGACAAACACATTTGTTTACATTTTCAGGAGATAATGCTGCCTGCTTCTTGTTTACAATGTCACCTGAAAGTGAGAACAGGTGGTCGCATGGCACTGTTGTAGACAGCTTTGCAAGATATTTATGGGCAAAATGCGCTAAAGACTCATATGTCCCTTCATGTTTCAACCACCATTCCAGAGGACGTGCAACCATGCTGATGATGGGTTCTGCTCAATAACGATTCAAAGCAGGGCAGAGCAACGCATGTTCATTTTCATCATCTGAATCAGATGTCACCAGCAGAAGGTTGATTTTCTTTTTTGGTGGTTTGGGTTCTGCAGTTTCCGCATCAGAGTGTTGCTCTTTTAAAACTTCTGAAAGCTTGGTCTACACCTTGTCCCTC
The DNA here is from genome assembly GCF_965140235.1 of Caretta caretta. Taxonomy (NCBI): domain Eukaryota; kingdom Metazoa; phylum Chordata; order Testudines; family Cheloniidae; genus Caretta; species Caretta caretta. Next base: position 156,155,571 of record NC_134207.1, on the reverse strand, counting down.
TCAGATTGTGGAAGGCACTTCTGATTCTTAAATCTTGGGTTGAGTGCAGTAGCTATCTTTAGAAATTCACATTGGTACCTTTTTTGCATTTTGTCAAATTTGTGTTCTTAAAATGAACAACATGTGCTGGGTCATCATCCAAGACTCCTATAACATGAAATATATGGCAGAATGCAGGTAAAATACAGCACAGGAGATATACAATTCTCCCCCAACGAGTTCAGTTACAAATTTAATTAACACATTATTTTTTTAACGAGCGTCATCAGCATGGAAGCATGTCCTCTAGAATGGTGGCCAAAGCATGAAGGGGCATATGAATGTTTAGCATACCTGGCACGTAAATATCTTGCAGTGCCGGCTACAAAAGTGCCATGTGAATGTCTGTTCTCACTTTCAAGTGACCTTGTAAATAAGAAGCGGATAGCATTATCTCCCGTAAATGTAAACAAACTTGTTTCTCTTAGTGACTGGCTGCATGAGAAGTAGGACTGAGTGGACTTGTAGGCTCTAAAGTTTTATATTGTTTTGTTTTTGAGTCCAGTTATGTAACAAAAAAAATCTACATTTGTAAGTTGCACTTTCACAATAAAGAGATTGCCCTATGGTACTTGTATGAGGTGAATTGAAAAGTACTATTTTTGTATCATTTTTACAGGGCAAATATAGGTAATAAAAAGAATATAAAGTAAGCACTGTACACTTTGTATTCTGTGTTGTAATTGATATCAATATATTTGAAAAATGTAGAAAAACATCCAAAATACACAATACATTTCAATTGGTAGTCTATTGTTTAACAGTCTGATTAAAACTGCGATTAATTGCGATAAATTTTTTTATTGTGATTAATTTTTTTGAGTTAATCATGTAAATTAACTGCAATTAATTGACAGCCCTACTTTTAATGTAAGTCCATAGTCAAGAGATCAGAGCAGAAAAGAGGCAAAATGGAGATGCTTCCATGATCTTTTATACCTTTTCCCATGTGGAGGGAAAACACTCATGCTTCGTTTGTATAAAATTATAGGTACAAGGTGGAGTCCAGGGTCACATGCCCTTGCATGCTTTGATGACTTAATAAGAGTAGCCATTACTCATATTTTGACTAAAGCATCCACAGGAAGGCTCACTGGGACAGGACAAGCATCTTCGATGGCCTGTTGTGTTTATTAATGGGCCATCAACTTGAATGGTCCATTCACAATGTGCAGGCTAGACTGGATGTAAACTACCTTGTGGATGTTACCCCAGGAGCAAACACATCTGAAATACTGGTACATAGTCAATATTCATAACTTCAGATACAAACAGGATAATCATATTCAGCAAATCATAACTTTTCCATTGACATCTTACACAATATACTTTGTACAAGATTTGTTGCAATTGTCTAACAGTGGCAATATCAATGATATATATGGTCATGTTTAATCACATAGCATCACACCACTCCATTAAGGACAACCACAGTTTCTCATGCACGGGTCTATGAAAGCTTCAGTTGCTGTATATGTAAGTAAAATGGACATGAATGTTCTTTTCCCTTGTTAAGTTTGGTTCCATTAATTTATTAAGTTTTAATGTATTTGCTTTTAAATTGCACAGATCTTTCTTTGTACTGCTTTTGTTACTGAATAAAATTCTATTTGGAAAATAATTCATCTTTATGAGTCTGCAATGTATGCTGCAGAGTGCCTTGCAGTTCAGAAAACACCCACTTACTCATTACTAGACAGTGTGACACAATTCACAGGATCAGTGACAAACAATGTAATAATCATAAATGTACAGCAAGCCCCACAAAATGAATAGGTGCATTGATAGTGTGATAGTCATAGATGTACACTAAGCACCACACAATTCCTAACAGGCCCCAAAACATCAGGGCTAGGTACAGTACAGTACACAATGACGCATTACTGTGGTTCATTTTTAAGGTGCTCTTTCAAAGCCTCCCTGAGCTGTATAGCTCTGCTTTGAGTTCTACTAGCCCTTACGTCTGGCTGTTCAAACTCACCAGACAGCCACTCCACCTCCACGCCGGTGGCAGTCTTCACCCTTTGCTTCACAGGTATTGTGCAGAACACAGCAGGCAGCTATAACCATTGGATCTCAGTGAAAGAAACATCCCAATCTTGTGAGTAAACAATGCCAGCATCTCTTCAATCTACCAAAAGTGCATTCAACTGTCATTCTGCACCTGCTGAGTCGGTAACTGTATCTTTCCTTGGTGCTGTCGAGGTGGCCATCGTCCAGCTTCATGAGCCAGGGAAGCCAGGGGTAGATTAGGTCCCACAGGATCACTATTGACATTTCGAACATTGCCAATGGTAATCTACTGGTCAGGAAAGAAAGTCCCTGCTTGCAGCTTCCTGAACACTTCTGTGCTCTTAACGATGTGAGCATCATGCACTGTCCCTGACCAGCCAACAATGATACTGATGAAGTGTCTCCGCTGATCCACCAGCACTTGCATTACCATAGAAAAGTAACCCTTTCTGTTGATGTACTCTGTGGCAAGGTGTCATACTAGTGATGCGCATGCTGCCTATTGCTGCACTGCCATTCAGGAACCTCATTCCTGCAAATCCATTCACAATGTCCTGCACACTGCCAGGAGTCACAGTCCTGTGTAGCAGAACACGATTAACGGCCCTGCTCACTTGCGTGACAACGGCTCCCACAGCAGATTTTCCATGTCCAAAATGATTTCCCATTGACAGGTAGCAATCCAGCATTGCAAGTTTCCATGGTTCGATTGCCACTCACTTCTCCACTGTAAGAGCAGCTCTCATTCTGGTGTCCCTGTACCGGAGGGCAGGGGCAAGCTTGGCACACAGATCCAGGAATGTGGCCTTGCCCGTCTGAAAATTCTTCAGCCACTGCTTGTCATCCCAAGCCTGCAGTATGATGCCATCCCCCCAGTCAGTGCTCAGTTCTCAGGCCCAGAAGTGGCGCTCCACCATCTGCAGCTGTTCCATGAATGCTAACAACAGTCTTGAGTTAGCTCTCCCCATTCCCCACAACAATCTGTCCTCCAAGAAATCAACGTTTCCCCCAGTGATTCCGTTCTTCTTATGACTCTGCAAATACTGGAGGATCATGCATCCTGTGCTTTCAGTGCTTATGACAGTAGTGCAGAGCTGTGCAGGCTCCAGGCTTATGGCAGACTGCGACGAGAGCCATGGGAGTTTGTGGGATTTTTTAAAAAGGCATGAAAATTATGGGATATAGATGACATTATGGGATGGATACAGTTGCATGCTGGGAAGTTGACCCCTTGCTCCTAGTCCCCCTGTGTGACTCGTTTCTGTCCTACCATGCATTGCCAACACTTCCCAAAAGACAATGTGCTGGACAGTGGTGGGTTGTACACTGGGATACCTATCATGGTGCACCTCACTATGCATCAACACACATAGGCGCTGACTCCGTGGGTGCTCTGCGGCTAGAGCACCCACGGAGAAAAATTACCGGGTGCTCTGCACGCACTGGCAGCCAATCTCCCCTCCCCGCCCCACTTCACCTCACCGCCACCTCCGGGAGGGAGGGGGGAGGAGCGGGACTGCGGGTGCATTTAGGGGAGGAGGCGGGGAAGAGGCAGGGCTGGGCCGGGGATTTGGGGAAGGAGTTGAATAGGGCAGGGAGGGGGCGGAGTTGGGGCGTGGACTTTGGGGAAGGGGTTGGAATGGGGGTAGGGCATGGGCGGGAGGGGGCGCGGCAGGGGTGGAGTCAGGGCCTATGTTGACAGAAACACTCCTGGTGAATATGTGCAGCACTGATGCGAGAAGTCAAGTATGCATACGCACAAGTGATATATTAATGGCAGCAGCTTTATGGCAGCATAATTTGTGGTCGCCCGGAGTTCCTAGTGTAGACGTGGTCTTTACAGCCCAATGAGGTGCAGCAACAAAAGCATGCTAGAAAGCTCTCTAAAGTCACAGTGTTACCACCCATCCATCCGATCTTACTACATCTTGCCCATTGTTGAGTAAAATAGTTTAGGTCCTGAACTGATTCCAAATGGTGGCCTTTGAAAGCAAAACCCATTACTGGACAGATTAAAAGAAAAGGAGGACTTGTGGCACCTTAGAGACTAACCAATTTATTTGAGCATAAGCTTTCGTGAGCTACAGCTCACTTCATCAGATGCATACTGTGGAAAGTACAGAAGAAAGTACAGATTAAGTGGGTTCGTCTTAGAAGATGCTAATTGGAAAACCTCAGTTAACAGAAGCTCATGTGAGCATCTAACTTTGCAAGTACAAACTAGCAGCTGACGTTTTTCTCTCTCTTCAGCTCTTGTCTGAGGATTTAAACAAGCATTCTTCATATTACTACAGTCCCCTTGCCATTTTGGGGACTTACTAAAGAGCAGTTTTCACAGGCAGCAGCCCAGAAACAGCAGCTGGGAAACATGGCAGTGTAAAAAGTTTTCCTGGTAACCCTGAATGGGAGCTTGTTAGGAGGCTTTAGAAAAGAGGAGAACCTGCAGGACCCCAAGTCTCTGAATCACTTGGGTGCCCGAGATACACACAGCTTGTTGTGGGTGGGCCAAGGAAGAGAAGGAGGAGTGATTGATGTTCCAGGACAACCAACTGCAGCCTTAATATGGCTGGCAATTGCCCAGACATACTCACTGAGCCTGCCCAGGCAGAGTGGGAGAGGGGAAGTCATTGGCTACAGGGAATCAGCTTCCAGCAGCAGGATGAGACGCAGCCCCATAATTGCTCTCTGAGGGGAGGCAAGAAAGGGCACAAAAAACGCTGGGTCTACTGATGCTAAAACAAGCCACGGAGCCACTAAGGAAGGAGGAAGGAGTGGACTCTGCCACTCTTAGGAAACAGAAGCACTCCAGGAGGGGACAACATTAGCATTCAGCTCCATGGATCCTTTCACAGATGCACTGTGCCACGTTTCTGACTGCTACAACCTCCCAAGTTAACCCATTCAGTGGAATCGTCGTTGTTTCTGAATCCCATTTCGAGACAGATTGTCAGTGGAGTTATCCCAGTGACTGAGAAGCCTCACATATGCAGGGCTGCAGGTGCCAAATCAAACCCCAATGTCAAATAGGTCATGTCAATCACTCAGGGGAGATAAAGGTGATTTTGTCATCGCCTATGAAATCTGAGCACAATCGTATGACTGAATGTGACGTTAGGATCACAAATTCCTGTCAGGCTTTCATGTGCAAGAACCAGGAGCAGTGGTCTCAAGTTGCAGTGGGAGAGGTCTAGGTTGGATATTAGGAAACACTATTTCACTCGTAGGGTGGTGAAGCACTGGAATGGGTTACCTAGGGAGGTGGTGGAATCTGCATCCTTAGAGGTTTTTAGAGCCCGGCTTGACAGAGCTCTGGCTGGGCTAATTTAGCTTTGAGCAGGGGGTTGGACTAGATGACCTCCTGAGGTCTCCTCCAACCCTAATCTTCTATGGTTCTATGCAAATGTTAAATGCTTACCTAAATATTGTATTTCATGCTCAAAACTGCGTTTCCTGGTAGGGAAAACAGACCATAGTATTTAGTGCACAGCCAGCTATACAAGGTCCCAGAAGAAAGGCTAATTTCTCTGTTTCAGAGATCCACCAGCTGGAAAAACTCACTCTGCTTAATGAAAAGCTGATATATCCAGCAAGCACAAAGGATAAACCCTACAGCATCCAGATCTAGCTGTGGGCATTTCACTAGGCATTCCTCTGTGCCAGGGAGATTAAGGATATGAAAAGAAAATGGGGGATGTCAGTAAATGTAGATGGATGCTGAGAAGGAAAAATCCTGCACCCTAGCACTATTAAGAAGCACCATCTGACTGAGCCAGGGAGATCAGTGCACAGCATATACAATATCACCCATCACATCTCAAAAAGTGTTAGTGGCATGTTAACAACAGACCAAAAGGCACAAATTCACCCTCAAATCCTTGGGCCCCAAATCAGACAATTTTGAATCACTGTATCGATGATCCCACATTGCAAGATGAGGTTCACTTCACAAGATTAAAAAAAAATAGTAAAATGCTGCACAGCACCTACTGTGCGATCACTGAAACTGTTTTATTCCTCACTTATATTACCTGAGCAATGCGCTTTCCAAGGCAAGGTTTCACAAACACACAGTAATGCACAGGTAAGTACTGAACATTTATTGGCCTGCCCTGATTTTTGTCTGAACACAGGTTCACCATTTCTGAGTAGGGAGTGGGCAAAAAGGCAAATGGGGCCTGTAAGTCAAAGTAGGCCATAAACTGCAGGTATAGTATGAATAAATCAAGGTATTGATGTCTTTAGGTCATTAGTACCTGGCCCTACTGTTATGTTGTTCCAAACACAAAGAGCAATCACAAAACTTTCAGCGAAAAAGACTTACTAAAGATAAAGAGAACAACAATACCAAAAGGGACAAAAGTAACATTTCCAGGAGAGAGTGCACAGCGTGCATCACCCACGCCAGTCTGCACTCAGCCCTGAGAACAAAAATGGCTGCTGAACACAGGGAGAGGGCTTAGACATTTAAAAGGTACAGTACACCAAAACAAATGGCATCTCAGTTTCTCAGTTACATACCCTACACCTATTACCTACCCTCTCTGCGTTGTATGTTGTGTATATTATACGGTGCTAGCAAAATCGCCAATGTAAGAAAGTCACTTTCTCCCAACGTATTCAAAGCACTGTCTCCTACCACAGGACTTTTTCAATACTTCAACCTGATTGATCTTCTATAAAGTATTATTTATATTTCTTATCGTTGTTTCAAATTATTAACATATTATAATTTTCAAATGGTTCATATAAAACATTAGATGAGGAGCAGATCCTTGTCATGCTGAGTCTGGTTGACAAGTGATGCCTACGAGATACTGGAAAGTGCCCTAACATCATGCAACTTATTTTCAATGACTCAAATTATTAACTGTGTCTCTGCCACCCAGACAGACAGCTAATCAGGGGCTGCCTATGTCATATCCAACAGGAACTGCCAGCACACCAGTAAAATAACCCAAGAATAAGCAGTAAAAATTGCATGGAAGGTCAGATGGGGGAGCAGTAGGATCATGGGCAGGGAACAGAGCAGCGGGAGCTAAACAAACATTCTTGTTGCAGGTCCCCAAGTCTCCTGTGTGATTGCAGTTTGATCTGTGAAATTCAGGTCACTTGCCAGGTTTGTGTTGCTACATTAAACAGCATTACAGTAGAAACAACATTACAATGTACAAGGCTTCAAATGAAGCAGTTGCAATACGAAATGAGTGCTACAGCCAAGAAAGATAGAAAAAAGAGGCACAAATATTCAAAACACATTGACTATTGAATGCTGAATTGAAAATGAAGCCAAACGGGAGGTGAGTTTAAATGTGGTACTTCCCAGGGAGAAATTATGACAGCTGATTGAAAGGGGGTACAAATCTGGGGTGTAAGTGATCATGAACTAACTGGGAGTAAGACACCAGCTAAGGGCACTCATAAAATAGTGATGGAATTTGTAAAATGCGAAACAGAAAATAAAAGTAAGCTGTCTCTACTACGGACGGTACTCAGAGAGAAAGGCTGCGAAATCAGGAGGCTCAAATGATCATCTATGAAACTATACACGACTGAATTTTCAAAGGGGCCTCAACCTGGATATTGAACCTGTCATTTTGTTCTTGCAAATAAATCTGAATGCAGTTCTGCAGGTGCAATCAAAGGTGAGCACAGGGTATAGAATGCAGCTATCTAACTATTAGATTTGTGTGTGAAAGCCTTCTAACTTTTAGTGTAGTCAACAAAATTGTGCATTTAATTAATAGCAGGCACAAAATCTGGTCCATAATCCCACAGAGACAGAACATTGCCAATAGCATAATTAAACATGACTCAAAGTGGGATTATTCTAGGAATTAAGACTTGAAAATACATACACTAGAATTTAAAAAAGAAAGTGAAAACAATGCTACCAAACAGAAGCTGATGTATACAACATCTTCCTTCATGTGGGCTAAACAACAAACATTTGAAAATATAATGTGGCTCTATTAACCTCTCACTGTGGTTGAGTAATGCTGGTATCAAGCTGACAGACTGCACAAAAGATCAGTTAAGGATATCAATAATTAATCACCTCGGGGGCGGGGGGTGTTAGAGGAGCTGGGATGGTCTTTCACCTGTTTTTCTCAGGGGTCCACTATGGCCAATTACTTTTTCCTTACCTCTGAGCATATTTCCTACTCCCTTTTTATTTTCTCAGGATCCTCATGAATATTCATTGAGAGTTTATTTAATCCACTGTTTTGTGCCAAATGCCTGACTATTCACTGGAACTCACATTTTGCTGTTGGATCTTCATGTTTCACTATCATACTTCTTTTTAGGCACATTTATTTCAGAATTGAATAGTTCTGAAAGACTGAGCCTCCTTTTTAAAACTTTCTAAACCACATTACTTCTGGACTGAAACCTAACATGAGATGTGCCATCTCTTGAAGAATTTAAGATAATTGCAAGCAAAATGTAAAAATATTTCCAATAAATCTGAAAACCATGCTGCTCAGATAATTAGTTTGTTTGCAAAATTTCCTGTGTGTCCCACCTGTTTTTCTGATCTTAATTCTGTTTATACCAGATAAGGCTACAGATAAATTCCTTGTAGCTATTATACTTCATATATAGTACTCAAATAATCCAATGAGCACTTTTAATTCATGTTACCAACAGCACCAGAACACTTTTCATTTTGGAGACTTCCTCCTAAAGGAAAATATTGTAAGGGATGCCTCAAAAGAGAAAACAATAAAAGGTGTTAGAGGAGTTATACCCCAGATAGCTTCGCCAATTCTGTCACATGTCCACAGCTCAAATTGGACTAGCTCACAGTAGCTCAATAAACCGAAATTTCCTCCTGATGGCAGCCATATTGGGTTAAATCTTGGCCCAACTGAAGTCAATAGAAGTTTTGCCATCGACTTCAGTGGAGCCAAAATTTCATGCATTGTCTCCAGGAGCTAAGCTTTATTCCCCCTCCCCTGCCCCAATATTAACAAAGTGTAGCCAGCAATCTTCCCTCTAATTTTTTACATCCATGTGTGGAATGAATTTTGTTATGTGCACCAATATGGAGGTGATGTGTGGTGGGGGTGGGGCTGAGAGGTTTGGAGTGTGGGAGGGGGCTCAGGGCAGGGGCAGAGGGTTGGGGTGTGGGGGGTGAGTGCTCTGGCTGGGGGTGAGGGCTGTAGGGTGGGGCAGGGGATGAGGGTTTCAGGATGCAAGAGAGGGCTCAGGGCTGGGGCAGAGGATTAGGGTCCAGGGGGGAGAGGGCTCTGGCTGGGGGTGAGAGCTTTGGGGTAGGGCCGAGGATGAGGGGCTCAGGGCTGGGGCAAAGGGTTGGGGTGCGAGGGGGTGAGGGCTCTGGCTGGGGGTGCGGGCTCTGGGGTGGGGCTGGGGATGAGGGGCTTGGGGTACAGGATGCCCTGGGGCTGCAGCAGGGAGAGAGGACTCCCTCCAGCCCTCTCTTGCCACAGCAGCTCCAGGGCTGAGGCCGGGGGAGAAGCGCCTCTCCCCACCTGTGCAACCCTTGATAGCCTGCTGCATGGCTGCGAGGCTTAGAGGGAACTTAGGTAGCCAGTGTAGTAATGTCTGCTTCAGTCTATGGACAATTTCAAACCATATCTTTGAAAGAAGACTGTCTCTTTTCGACCCAGTGGAGCATTGATGCTGAAACATATTGGCAACAATTGATATGTCAGGATTGTTTGGGACAAATACCACCGCTTGTTTTTCCAATCCCTGCAGACACAAGAGAGAGATAAGGAAGAGAGCTGCGTAGGACATCAGAGTGCAACCAGGAGGGAGCCAACCCAAGGATTTAAGCAGAACATGCCTACTTATATTTTGAACATCTCTACAATCTACTGTGGACTGCATCACATTCTGGCAACTCAAGTGTGTGGCAACTGAGATGTGCATTCAGTCTAGAAGAGCACTGTTTCCACCCCCAGTTCGACCCCAGCCTAAGTCTAAGAGAACAAGAAAGGTGAGGTCTATTAC